>NC_090319.1:238532091-239979754 GCF_040869045.1 Eurosta solidaginis
ATTCATTTCAAAACAGAACGAAAAGCTGTGTTAGATATTAAAGATAAAACATACCGAATTTTAATTACGAATAATTTGCATTAAATCCACACATGGTCGTGGCTCAATTACCGGTTTCGAAGAGACCTAAAATGATCCCGGAAGGGTCCCTAAATGACACCAAAATAGTCACGAAATGATGCCGACCGTATCCCAAAATAATCCCGAAGTAGTCACGAAAATTCCCGAAAGCCCTGACGGGATCCCGGACGGATCCCGAAAACCATCCAGGATTGATTCCTGAACGGTCCGCAAATGATCCGAAATAGTCCGAAAAAAATCCCGAAAAAACTCCGACGGGATCCCGGACAAAACCCTAAAATCACCCAGAAATTATCCCGGAGGGGTCCCAAAATGATTCCGAAATAGTCACGAAATGACCCTTCATCCAGAAATGATGAAGGTAGGTACCCAAATAATCCGAAATAGTCCCGAAATGATCCCGATGGGATCCCGGACGGATCCCGAAAACCAACCAGAAAATGATGGTGGTAGGTACCCCAAATGGTCCCGATATGACCCGTCGGGATCCCCCACGGATCCCTAAAACTATCCAGAAATGATGCCGGAAAGGTCCCCAAATAACCCCCTAATAGTCCCGAAATTACGCCGACGGAATCCCGGACGGATCCGGAAACCATCCAGAAATGATGCCGGAGGAGACCCCAAATGATCCCGCTAAAGTCCCAAAATGACCCCGACAGGGTCCCGGACGGATCCCGTAAACCATCCAGAAATGATGCCGGTAGGTACCCCAAATGGTCCCGATATGACCGCGTCGGGATCCGAACGGATCCCTAAAACTATCCAGAAATGATGCCGAAAGGGTCCCCAAATGATCCTGTATTAGTCGATAAAAAGTTCCGAAATGACTCCGACGGGATCCCGGATAGATCCAGAAAACCATCTAGAAATGATGCCGGAAGAGACCCCAAATGATCGCGCAAAGGTCCCAAAATGACCCCGACAGGATCGCGGACGGATCCCGAAAACCATCCAGAAATGATGCCGGAGGAGACCCCAAATGATCCCGCAAAGTCCCAAAATGACCCCGACAGGGTCCCGGACGGATCCCGTAAACCATCCAGAAATGATGCCGGAAGAGACCCCAAATGATCTCGCAAAAGTCCCAAAATGACTCCGACAGGATCCCGGACGGATCTCGTAAACCATCCAGAAATGATGCCGGAAGAGACCCCAAATGATCCCGCAAAAGTCCCAAAATGACCCCGACAGGATCCGGACGGATCCCGAAAACCATTCAGAAATGATGCCGGGAGAGACCCCAAATGATCCCGCAAAAGTCCCAAAATGACCCCGACAGGATCCCGGACGGATCCCGTAAACCATCCAGAAATGATGCCGGAAGAGAACCCAAATGATCCCGCAAAAGGCCCAAAATGACCCCGACAGGATCCCGGACGGATCCCGTAAACCATCCAGAAATGATGCCGGAAGAGACCCCAAATGATCCCGCAAAAGTCCCAAAATGACCCCGACAGGATCCCGGACGGATTCCGAAAACCATACAGAAATGATGCCGGAAGAGACCCAAATGATCCCGCAAGTCTCAAAATGACCCCGACAGGATCCCGGACGCATAATGTAAACCATCCAGAAATGATGTCGGAAGAGACCCCAAATGATCCGCAAAAGTCCCAAAATGACCCCGACAGGATCCTGGACGGATCCCGAAAACCATCCAGAAATGATGCCGGAAGAGACCCCAAATGATCCCGCAAAAGTCCCAAAATGACCCGACAGGATCCCGGACGTATCCCGAAAACCATCCAGAAATGATGCCGAATGGACCCCAAATGGTTCCGAAATGACACCGACGGGATCCCGGACGGATACCGAAAACCATCCAGAAATGATGCCGGCAGGTACCCCAAATGATCCCGCAAGTCTCAAAATGACCCCGACAGGATCCCGGACGGATACTGTAAACCATCCAGAAATGATGTCGGAAGAGACCCCAAATGATCCCGCAAAAGTCCCAAAATGACCCTGACAGGATCCTGGACGGATCCCGAAAACCATCCAGAAATGATGTCGGAAGAGACCCCAAATGATCCCGCAAAAGTCCCAAAATGACCGCGACAGGATCCCGGACGGATCCCGTAAACCATCCAGAAATGATGCCGGAAGAGACCCCAAATGATCCCGCAAAAGTCTCAAAATGACCCCGACAGGATCCCGGACGGATCCCGAAAACCATCCAGAAATGATGCCGATAAGGTCCCCAAATGATCCTGTATTAGTCGAGAAAAAATTCCGAAATGACTCCGACGGGATCCCGGACGGATCCCGAAAACCATCTAGAATTGATACCGGAAGGTACCCCAAATGATGCCGAAATAGTCCCGAAATGACATCGACGGGATCCCGGACGGATCCCGAAAACCATCCAGAAATGATGCCGGAGGAGACCCCAAATGATCCCGCTAAAGACCCAAATGACCCCGACAGGGTCCCGGACGGATCCCGTAAACCATCCAGAAATGATGCCGGAAGAGACCCCAAATGATCCCGCAAAAGTCCCAAAATGACCCCGACAGGATCCCGGACGGATCCCGTAAACCATCCAGAAATGATGCCGGAAGAGACCCCAAATGATCCCGCAAAGTCCCAAAATGACCCCGACAGGATCCCGGGCGGATCCCGTAAACCATCCAGAAATGATGCCGGAGGAGACCCCAAATGATCCCGCAAAAGTCCCAAAATGACCGCGACAGGATCCCGGACGGATCCCGTAAACCATCCAGAAATGATGCCGGAAGAGACCCCAAATGATCCCGCAAAAGTCCCAAAATGACCCCGACAGGATCCCGGACGGATCCCGTAAACCATCCAGAAATGATGCCGGAGGAGACCCCAAATGATCCCGCAAAAGTGTCAAAATGACCCCGACAGGATCCCGGACGGATCCCGAAAACCATCCAGAAATGATGCTGGAAGAGACCCCAAATGATCCCGCAAAAGTCCCAAAATTACCCCGACAGGATCCCGGACGGATCCCGTAAACCATCCAGAAATGATGCGGAAGAGACCCCAAATGATCCCGCAAAAGTCCCAAAATGACCCCGACAGGATTCCGGACGGATCCCGTAAACTATCCAGAAATGATGCCGGAGGAGACCCCAAATGATCCCGCAAAAGTCTCAAATGACCCCGACAGGATCCCCGGACGGATCCCGAAAACCATCCAGAAATGATGCTGGAAGAGACCGCAAATGATCCCGCAAAAGTCCAAAAATGACCCCGACAGGATCCCGGACGGATCCCTTAAACCATCCAGAAATGATGCCGGAAGAGACCCCAAATGATCCCGCAAAAGTCCCAAAATGACCGCGACAGGATCCCGGACGGATCCCGTAAACCATCCAGAAATGATGCCGGAAGAGACCCCAAATGATCCCGCAAAAGTCTCAAAATGACCCCGACAGGATCCCGGACGGATCCCGAAAACCATCCAGAATGATGCTGGAAGAGACCCCAAATGATCCCGCAAAAGTCCAAAAATGACCCCGACAGGATCCCGGACGGATCCCTTAAACCATCCAGAAATGATGCCGGAAGAGACCCCAAATGATCCCGCAAAAGTCCCAAAATGACCCCGACAGGATCCCGGACGGATCCCGTAAACCATCCAGAAATGATGCCGGAGGAGACCCCAAATGATCCCGCAAAAGTCTCAAAATGAGCCCGACAGGATCCCGGACGGATCCCGAAAACCATCCAGAAATGATGCTGGAAGAGACCCCAAATGATCCCGCAAAAGTCCAAAAATGACCCCGACAGGATCCCGGACGGATCCCTTAAACCATCCAGAAATGATGCCGGAAGAGACCCCAAATGATCCCGCAAAAGTCCCAAAATGACCGCGACAGGATCCCGGACGGATCCCGTAAACCATCCAGAAATGATGCCGGAAGAGACCCCAAATGATCCCGCAAAAGTCCCAAAATGACCCCGACAGGATCCCGGACGGATCCCGTAAACCATCCAGAAATGATGCCGGAGGAGACCCCAAATGATCCCGCAAAAGTCTCAAAATGACCCCGACAGGATCCCGGACGGATCCCGAAAACCATCCAGAAATGATGCCGGAAGAGAACCCAAATGATCCCGCAAAAGGCCCAAAATGACCCCGACAGGATCCCGGACGGATCCCGTAAACCATCCAGAAATGATGCCGGAAGAGACCCCAAATGATCCCGCAAAAGTCCCAAAATAACCCCGACAGGATCCGGACGGATCCCGTAAACCATCCAGAAATGATGCCGGAGGAGACCCCAAATGATCCCGCAAAAGTCTCAAAATGACCCCGACAGGATCCCGGACGGATCCCGAAAACCATCCAGAAATGATGCTGGAAGAGACCCCAAATGATCCCGCAAAAGTCCAAAAATGACCCCGACAGGATCCCGGACGGATCCCTTAAACCATCCAGAAATGATGCCGGAAGAGACCCAAATGATCCCGCAAAAGTCCCAAAATGACCGCGACAGGATCCCGGACGGATCCCGTAAAGCATCCAGAAATGATGCCGGAAGAGACCCCAAATGATCCCGCAAAAGTCCCAAAATGACCGCGACAGGATCCCGGACGGATCCCGTAAACCATCCAGAAATGATGCCGGAAGAGACCCCAAATGATCCCGCAAAAGTCCCAAAATGACGCCGACGGGATCCCGGACGGATCCCGTAAACCATCCAGAAATGATGCCGGAAGAGACCCCAAATGATCCCGCAAAAGTCCCAAAATGACGCCGACGAGATCCCGGACGCATCCCTAAAACCATCCAGGAATGATTACGGAAAGGACCCGAACTGACCCCGAAAAAGTCCCGTAATGATCCCGGAAACCATCAAGAATTTATCTCTCGAAGGTACGCAAATGATCCCGAAAGTACCCCGACGGGATCCCGGACGGATCCCGAAAACCATCCAGAAATGATGCCGGAAGGGTCCCCAAATGATCGCGAAATAGTCCCGAAATGATTCCGGAATAGTCCCGAAAATGTCCCAAAATAACCCCGACGGGATCCCGGACGGATCCCGAAAACTATACAGAAATGATCCCGGAAGGGTCCCAAAATGATCCCGAAATAGTCCCGAAAAAGTCCCGAAATTACCCCGGCGTAATCCCGGACCGATCCCGAAAACCATCCAGAAATGATCCCGGAGGGTCTCGATATGACCCTTACGGGATTACAAATAAGGTGAAGCTAATTATAAAACCATGTTAATAAGGCAGCAGGCGCATTGGAGCGAATAAAAAGTTACATAGAAACATACAGGTAAAGCTAATAAAAGCGTGCTAATAAAAACAATTGATGGAGGGCGGATGGCGGGAGTAGAGGAGAGGACCACTGATCGTTCCTCCAAAATTGTCTAGATCTCGTTCTGTATGTACCAGATACCAAAAAACTATTGATTTAGGAGAAAATTTAGATTGAGTTATAACAATTTATGGATTTTCCACCAGAGGGGGTGATAAAGGGGGGGCGGGCGTAGGGTGTCACTGCTTACTTTGTAAGCCCTCGACTTATTTGACCCCTTGAGTCTGTGATATTGGTGAAGGCCAGTATACGTAAAGTTATAATGTGTAAAAACTATGAAAAATAATTTCTCGAAGGGTCGTGGGACCCCCACCCCTCTTTCCATGTTCGAAAAAAAATTCGCTAGACTACTGTCTGTGTCCCAAATTTCATCAAAATCCGTGTAGCCATTCTGGCGTGGTTCAGTCGCAAATACGAAAAAATATAATAATTAAATTATAACTGTTCCTAGGGGCGGGGACCACGCCCCTTTTGAAAAATATATAGCTAGTAGATCCTTCTAGACTATTGGCTATATGTGTGCAAAATTTCATCCAAATCGGTCCAGCCGTTCTTGCGTTATTGAGTCACAAAGACAAACGTCTGGACAAACATCCAAACATCCAAACATCCAAACATCCAAACATCTAAACATCCAAACATCCACACATCTTAACATCCAAACTTTCCATTTATAATATATATTAGACTAGCCTTTACCCGCGGCCCCGTCCGCAAGGAGAAAATAAAATATATGTGCTATTCACGTTGGCCTGCTTATCAAGTTGTCTGTTTAACGATTGTTTCTGTCAATGTATTTTATTTTTTAATACAGTAAAAAAAAAAGAACTAAATGAGCTGATAGGCACGCTTACATGAATAGTACAATACACTTTTTTTCGAATTAAAAAAAATACATTTTGTTTTTAAGTTAAATTAATTGATATGACAGGGTTGAAAGAATTACTACCCCTAGAACAAAGGAGTGAAACTACAATTAGCTAAAACCAAAAAGAATTTTTTAAATGAAAGTAGTGTTGCTTTTTCGGGTATTTAGTTGGTTAAAATATTACCAAAATTGCAATTATAGTTGTAACAGTTTGTTACAGGATTCATTTAAAAACAGAACGAAAAAGCTGTGTTAGATATTAAAGATAAAACATACCGAATTTTAATTACGAATAATTTGCATTAAATCCACACATGGTCGTGGCTCAATTACCGGTTTCGAAGAGACCTAAAATGATCCCGGAAGGGTCCCTAAATGACACCAAAATAGTCACGAAATGATGCCGACCGTATCCCAAAATAATCCCGAAGTAGTCACGAAAATTCCCGAAAGCCCTGACGGGATCCCGGACGGATCCCGAAAACCATCCAGGATTGATTCCTGAACGGTCCGCAAATGATCCCGAAATAGTCCGAAAAAAATCCCGAAAAAAACTCCGACGGGATCCCGGACAAAACCCTAAAATCACCCAGAAATTATCCCGGAGAGGTCCCAAAATGATTCCGAAATAGTCACGAAAAAGGCCCGAAATGACCCTGACGGAATCCCGAAAACCATCCAGAAATGACTCTGGAGGGATCTCCAAATGATCCCGGAAAAGTCCTCAAAACCATCCAGAATTGATCTCTGAAGGTTCCGCAAATTATCCCGAAATAGTACGGAAAAAGTATCGAAGAGGTTCCCACGGGATCCCGGAAGATCCCGAAATCACCCAGAAATTATCCCGGAGGGGTCCCAAAAGGATTCTGAAATAGACCCGAAAAAAGCCCGAAATGACCCTGGCGGGATTCCGAAAACCATTCGTAATTAATCTCTGAAGGGTTAGCAAATGATCCGGAAATAGCCCGGAAAAAGTCACGAAAAAACTCAGACAGATCCCGAAAATCATGAAGAAATTATACGGGAAGGGTCCCAAAATTACCCTAAATAACTCCGACGGGATCCCGGACAGATCCCGAAAATCATCCAGAATTGAGCCTCTGAAAGGTTCGCAAATAATCCAGAAATAGTCCGGAAAAAGTCTCGAAAAAACTCCGTCGGGATCCTGGACAGATCCCGAAAATCACCCAGAAATTATGCCGGAGGGGTCCCAAAATGATTCCGAAATAGTCCCGAAAAAGTCCCGAAATGACCCTAACGGGATCCCGGACGGATCCCGAAAACAACCCAGAAATGATCTTTAAGGGCAACTGACCCCGAAATAGTTGTTAAAAAGTCTCGAAATCACGCTGACGGGACCCCGAAAACCATCGAGAAATTATCCCGGAAGGATCCCCAAATGATTCCGGAACAATCTCGAAATTACCCTGACATTTTCCCGAAAAAGTAAAAAAATAAACACGACGGGATCCCGGACGGATCCCGAAAACTATACAGAAATGATCCCGGAAGGTTCACAAAATGATTCCGAAATTGTGCCGAAAAATTCCCGAAAGGACCCCGACGGGATCCCGGGCGGATCCCGAAAACCATCCAGAAATGATCCCGGAAGAGTCCCAAAGTGATCCCGAAAAAGTCCCGAAATGGCACCGACGGGATCCCGGACGGATCCCGAAAACCATCCAGAAATGATGCCGGGAGAGACCCCAAATGATCCCGCAAAAGTCCCAAAATGACCCCGACAGGATCCCGGACGGATCCCGTAAACCATCCAGAAATGATGCCGGCAGGTACCCAAATTATCCCGAAATAGTCCCGAAATGACCCTGACGGGATCGTGGACGGATTCCGAAAAACATCCAGAAATGATGCCGATAAGGTCCCTAAATGATCCTGTATTAGTCGAGAAAAAATTCCGAAATGACTCCGACGGGATCCCGGACGGATCGCGAAAACCATCTAGAATTGATACCGGAAGGTACCCCAAATGATGCCGAAATAGTCCCGAAATGACATCGACGGGATCCCGGACGGATCCCGAAAACCATCCAGAAATGATGCCGGAGGAGACCCCAAATGATCCCGCAAAAGTCCCAAAATGACCCCGACAGGATCCCGGACGGATCCCGAAAACCATCCAGAAATGATGCCGGAATGGACCCCAAATGGTCCCGAAATGACACCGACGGGATCCCGGACGGATACCGAAAACCATCCAGAAATGATGCAGGCAGGTACCCAAATTATCCCGAAATAGTCCCGAAATGACCCTGACGGGATCGTGGACGGATTCCGAAAAACATCCAGAAATGATGCCGATAAGGTCCCTAAATGATCCTGTATTAGTCGAGAAAAAATTCCGAAATGACTCCGACGGGATCCCGGACGGATCGCGAAAACCATCTAGAATTGATACCGGAAGGTACCCCAAATGATGCCGAAATAGTCCCGAAATGACATCGACGGGATCCCGGACGGATCCCGAAAACCATCCAGAAATGATGCCGGAGGAGACCCCAAATGATCCCGCTAAAGACCCAAAATGACCCCGACAGGGTCCCGGACGGATCCCGTAAACCATCCAGAAATGATGCCGGAAGAGACCCCAAATGATCCCGCAAAAGTCCCAAAATGACCCCGACAGCATCCCGGACGGATCCCGAAAACCATCCAGAAATGATGCCGGGAGAGACCCCAAATGATCCCGCAAAAGTCCCAAAATGACCCCGACAGGATCCCGGACGGATCCCGTAAACCATCCAGAAATGATGCCGGAGGAGACCTCAAATGATCCCGCTAAAGTCCCAAAATGACCCCGACAGCATCCCGGACGGATCCCGAAAACCATCCAGAAATGATGCCGGGAGAGACCCCAAATGATCCTGCAAAAGTCCCAAAATGACCCCGACAGGATCCCGGACGGATCCCGTAAACCATCCAGAAATGATGCCGGAGGAGACCTCAAATGATCCCGCTAAAGTACCAAAATGACCCCGACAAGGTCCCGGACGGATCCCGTAAACCATCCAGAAATGATGCCGGAAGAGACCCCAAATGATCACGCAAAAGTCCCAAAATGACCCCGACAGGATCCCGGACGGATCCCGTAAACCATCCAGAAATGATGCCGGAGGAGACCCCAAATGATCCCGCAAAAGTCTCAAAATGACCCCGACAGGATCCCGGACGGATCCCGAAAACCATCCAGAAATGATGCTGGAAGAGACCCCAAATCATCCCGCAAAAGTCCCAAAATTACCCCGACAGGATCCCGGACGGATCCCGTAAACCATCCAGAAATGATGCCGGAGGAGACCCCAAATGATCCCGCAAAAGTCCCAAAATGACCCCGACAGGATCCCGGACGGATCCCGTATAACATCCAGAAATGATGCCGGAAGAGACCCCAAATGATCCCGCAAAAGTCCCAAAATGACCGCGACAGGATCCCGGACGGATCCCGTAAACCATCCAGAAATGATGCCGGAAGAGACCCCAAATGATCCCGCAAAAGTCCCAAAATGACCCCGACAGGATCCCGGACGGATCCCGTAAACCATCCAGAAATGATGCCGGAGGAGACCCCAAATGATCCCGCAAAAGTCTCAAAATGACCCCGACAGGATCCCGGACGGATCCCGAAAACCATCCAGAAATGATGCTGGAAGAGACCCCAAATGATCCCGCAAAAGTCCCAAAATGACCCCGACAGGATCCCGGACGGATCCCGTAAACCATCCAGAAATGATGCCGGAGGAGACCCCAAATGATCCCGCTAAAGTCCCAAAATGACCCCGACAGGGTCCCGGACGGATCCCGTAAACCATCCAGAAATGATGCCGGAAGAGACCCCAAATGATCCCGCAAAATTCCCAAAATGACCGCGACAGGATCCCGGACGGATCCCGTAAACCATCCAGAAATGATGCCGGAAGAGACCCCAAATGATCCCGCAAAAGTCCCAAAATGACGCCGACGGGATCCCGGACGGATCCCTAAAACCATCCAGGAATGATTACGGAAAGGACCCAAACTGACCCCGAGAAAGTCCCGTAATGATCCCGGAAACCATCAAGAATTTATCTCTCGAAGGTACGCAAATGATCCCGAAAGTACCCAGACGGGATCCCGGACGGATCCCGAAAACCATCCAGAAATGATGCCGGAAGGGTCCCCAAATGATCGCGAAATAGTCCCGAAATGATTCCGGAATAGTCCCGAAAATGTCCCAAAATAACCCCGACGGGATCCCGGACGGATCCCGAAAACTATACAGAAATGATCCCGGAAGGGTGCCAAAATGATCCCGAAATAGTCCCGAAAAAGTCCCGAAATTACCCCGGCGTAATCCCGGACCGATCCCGAAAACCATCCAGAAATGATCCCGGAGGGTCTCGATATGACCCTTACGGGATTACAAATAAGGTGAAGCTAATTATAAAACCATGTTAATAAGGCAGCAGGCGCATTGGAGCGAATAAAAAGTTACATAGAAACATACAGGTAAAGCTAATAAAAGCGTGCTAATAAAAACAATTGATGGATGGCGGATGGCGGGAGTAGAGGAGAGGTCCACTGATCGTTCCTCCAAAATTGTCTAGATCTCGTTCTGTATGTACCAGATACCAAAAACTATTGATTTAGGAGAAAATTTATATTGAGTTATAACAATTTATAGATTTTACACCAGAGGGTGGATAAAGGGGGGGGGGGGGGGGGGCGGAGGGTGTCATTGCTTACTTTGTAAGCCCTCGACTTATTTGACCCCTTGAGTCTGTGATATTGGTGAAGGCCAGTATACGTAAAGTTATAATGTGTAAAAATTATTGAAAAATAATTTCTCGAAGGGGTCGTGGGACCCCCACCCCTCTTTCCATGTTCGAAAAAAAATTCGCTAGTAGACTACTGTCTGTGTCCCAAGTTTCATCAAAATCCGTGTAGCCATTCTGGCGTGATTCAGTCGCAAAGACGAAAAAATATAATAATTAAATTATAACTGTGCCTAGGGGGCGGGGACCACGCCCCTTTTCAAAAATATATAGTTAGTAGATCCTTCTAGACTATTGGCTATATGTGTGCAAAATTTCATCCAAATCGGTCCAGCCGTTCTTGCGTGATTGAGTCATAAAGACAAACGTCTGGACAAACATCCAAACATCCAAACATCCAAACATCCAAACATCTTCACATCCAAACTTTGCCATTTATAATATATATTAGATATTAGATTAGAATTAGATATTAGATTAGATATTAGATACGGTGTTCTCCCAACAATGTGGAAGGAATCTTTTCTTATCCCGCTCCATAAAAATCCCAAAATTCTTTTACAAGAGCTATTGTTAAAGCTTTTTAGTCACAATTCAACAAGACTATGTCTGTATTAAAGGAAAAATTGTCTTCTATTTTTTGGTCCATTTATATAAAGGTAGGCCTTCAAAATTTTTTATCATCTTTTTATCTTCAATTTTTTAGTATGCATACAAAAAGCCATTTGCAACTTTGATTAGTAATTTAAGTAATTCCTAAGTGCAATTTCTTATCTTTATTTATTTGTTCAAAATAGCAGATTTAATAGAATTAGTGGAATTTTCGCTAACAACACTGGCGAAAAAAACAGAATTCCACCTTGCTTCATAACAAGAGAATTCTACCTCGTTTGTCAGCTACTTAATTTTCAGAGCTGAAAATCGTGGGGAAATTCGCATAAGCCTGAAAGTCTAAAAGAATCGTGGAGAAAGTCGCGTACGCCTAAAAGTATGCAAGGACGTGCATTGAGTTGGGCCTTCAACGAGGTGGAATTCTACAACGCCTGCAACACTCAGGAGGCTATCCATTTAGGTATGGCCTAATCTTCTAAATAGTTCGACTTGTGCGTTACGTAGCTCAAATTTTTTGATCAAACATTGCACTGTCACCGAGTTGTAAACTATATTTCAGGTTTCAAGTCTCTAGATATCCAGGAAGTTAGCTAAAACCGATTGCAAGATTCCCAATTTAAAACTAGTTTTCTCAATATCTCGATCCATGCGCCACCTAGCGAAATTTTTTTGATAAAATATTGCATTGTCACCGGGTTCTGACCCACGGCCCAAGTTTCATGTCTCTAGCTCATCGCGAAGTTACTCGAAAATCAATCGCAAGATTCCCCTTTTTAAAGGATTTGCAGTTATCTTGACTACTGCGCCGCCTAGCGGAACTTTGTTTTCTATAAGTTATATTATCACCAGGCCTCTAACTAAGTGCTAAGTTACAAGTCTCTAGGTAACCGGGAAGTTAGTAAAAATGGATTGAAAAATTCCCAAATTAAAATTAATTTTCCTAATATTTCGATCCATACACCACGTAGCGGCATTTTTTTGATCGAATGTTGTATTGTCACCGGGTTCTGACCAACGACCCAAGTTTCAAGTCTCTAGCTCACCGGAAATTTACTCAAAAATCGATCGCAAAATTCCCCTGGTTTTTCAGGGATTTGTAGTTATCTCAATTAGCACGCGACCTAGCGGAACCTTGTTTTCTATAAATTGTATTGTCACCGGGTCTCGAACTATGTGCTCAGTTAGAAGTATCTACGTAACCGCCGGGAAGTTAGTTAAAAATGCATTGAAAGATTCCCAAATTAAAATAAATTTTCCTAATATCTCGATCCATGCGCCACCTAGCGGAATTTTTTGACAAAATATTGCATTATCATCGAGTTCTGACTTACGGCTCAAGTTTCATATCTCCAGCTCACCGGGAAGTTAGTCAAAAATCGATTGCAAGATTCCCCCCGTTTTTCGAGGATTTGTAGTTATCTCACACATCGCGCCACCTAGCGGAATTTTGTTTTCTGTATATTGTATTGTCACTGGGTCTCGAACTATGTGCTAAGTTACAAGTGTCTAGGTAACCGGGAAGTTAGTTAAAAATGGATTGAAAAATTCCCAAATTAAAATAAATTTTCCTAATATCTCGATCCATGCGCCACCTAGCGAATTTTTTCTACAAAATATTGCATTGTCATCGAGTCCTGACTTACGGCTCAAGCTTCATATCTCCAGCTCATCGAGAAGTTACTCAAAAATCGATTGCAAAATTCCCCTCGTTTTTCAAGGAATTGTAGTTATCTCACTTAGCGCCCCACCAGCGGAATTATTTTACTGTAAATTGTATTGTGACCGGATCTCGAACTATGTGGTAAGTTACAAGTCTCTAGGTAACCGGGAAGTTAGTTAAAAATGGATTGAAAATTCCCAAATTAAAATTTGTTTCCCTAATATCTCGATCCATGCACCACCTAACGGCATTTTTTTTGGTCGAATGTCGTTTTGTCACCGGGTTCTGACCCACGGCCCAAGTTTCAAATTTCTACCTCACCGGCAAGTTACTTAAAAATCGATCGTAAGATTCCCCTTGTTTTTCAGGGATTTGTAGTTATCTAAATTAGCACGCCAACTAGCGGAACTTTGTTTTCTATAAATTATATTGTCACAGGGTCTCGAACAATGTGCTAAGTTACAAGTCTCTATGTAACCGGGAAGTTAGTTAAAAATGAATTGAAAGATTCCCAAATCAAAATTAATTTTCTTAATATCTAGACCCATGCGCCACCTAGCGACATTTTTTTGATCAAGTATTACATTGTCACCGGGTTCTGACTCACGGCCCAAGCTTGAAGTCTCTAGCTCACCGGGAAGTTAGTAAAAGATCGATTGCAAGATTCTCTGCGTTTTTTCAGGGATTTTTTTTTATCTCGATTCGTCTGCGACCTGGCGGCATTTTGTTTTCCGCGAATTGTAGTGCCATCGACTCACAAACTATGTGCTGAATTTCAAGTCTCTGGGTCACCGAGAAGTTAGTTAAAAGTCGATCGCAAAATCTCCATTTTAAAATAATTTTCTGTATATCTCGATCCGTGCGCCACCTAGCGGATTTTTTTTTTTTTCACTTGCATTGTAATGTCTCTCAGATCTGAACTATGTTCTAAGTATCAAGTGTCTAGCTCACGGGAAGTTACCGAAAAAGACTTTTCCGTGGGTCAAAAATTCGTATGGAAATGAGGGGATAAAAATGAAAGCGACTTAATATAAAGGTAAAAATAAAAAAAAAAAAATCGATTGAGTTTCGGAATAATTATTTTACAGCAATTGAAGACGGTGCTGGCGTACGCCAAATGTAGAAAACTGGCAAAGTATGACGGATCCGAAAACTGATTCGTTGCCTATCTGCCGTTTTGCCATTGAAGTACACACAGCTAACTTAGCTGTCAATTTATTCCTAGTCGTGTGTGACGTATTTTATCTGTTTAAGCCATAATGAAAGTTTGTTTCTTTATTAATTAATTAATATATCTAAGTTCCTTTGGAGATTACAAATATTGCACTTAACTGCTTATGTCTCTTTAGTTTGAAATTGACATATTATACGTTTTAATTCACGTTTCGTATACCAATTACACTTTTATTTAATAAAGTACCATAAAAAATACACACAAAACTTGCTACTATCGAACACTTTTTATTATCAAAACAAATAATAAAACAGCTTCTCCTATTATTTGATTTAGCTATAACGTTTTTGAAGCACATGCACTTTTTTTTTCTTTCTCAATACTTGTTTTATTTGACTTTACGTAACTGTTCTCAAAGTGACGTCATCAATTATTTTGCGGTGCTCCAATGTCTGTATAGCGGTGTCGTTAAAAGATAATAATCGTAATGACCTAATAAAATCTAAACCGTGTGTGCTGCGCTTAAATAAACTAATGGGCACTTCCATGGTAACTTACGTTATAGCAGAAAAAAGTGTACTTGATAAAATCACCCTCGACCATTGTGAATTCATACAAGTGAAAAATCTTTCTATTCCTCCATTGCAGTACATACTGCCAAATAATTGCTGGCAGGGAGAACGGCTGTCGCGAATGGCCAGAGAATGGAAGAAAGGTTTGTTTTTTGCTCGCGGTTATTAAATCGAAGTGCCATGAATTGCTCAGTTGTGATTCAAATCAGCTTTTCTTTTAAATGTGTATATATAAATTCAGACTACATATTAACATTCATTACTAAAATCTAGTTAATATATTAAATTTGAGCAGCCAGTTAAGCAAGCATTTTAAAATATGTAAATAATGCAATATACCAGTCGTCTACAAAAATGTTTGAAAAACACTATTGAGAAAACGATTTAAGTATTCGAACAGCGATTGAATAGGTGATCGTGGCTGTTTACTATTGTGAAAGTTTTTATCAAACATTCGCCACTTGTATGAATTCACAATGCCCTAGATATCCGGCTATATGAGTTTTGTTGAATATGCCCAATTTTTCAGCTATTGCATAGATTTTATCGCGGGCTTGGCGACTAAATCAAAAAAAAACCGTAACGGATATTTGTCAAAAAAGATCGGAAAGGCTCGAAAAGATTCGAAAAGATTCGTAAATGTTCGGTGTTAGCAACAGGCCAAATACATAAAATTGGATCTCTATCATAAACAGCGGTGGACACCACTACATTTACACGGTTACCAAATTAAGAATGTGTTAGTAAACACGAACGCGTAGCGAGCACGAAAGCAAAATCAATTATTTATTTAGTTTGATTTCAATTCTTGAATGGTGAACTCGTGTCACAACGCACTCTATGGTACTGTGTTTTAAGCGTGCGTGCGACACTTCCTAACCGTAGGACCATCGAAATCAAACTAAAAGAGCTGCCGTTCATTTTCACGAAGGAGCCATTGTGCTATCGCTTATCGTATACATATATGGTCGCTTACAAGCCAACCTAATAAAACCGCACTGCGTTTTTTTAGCGCACGCACACAACCGGCGTTTTTTGCCCTCACCCAAATAAGCATGCGTTTGCGACGTCAAATCTAAATGTCACGCAGAACAAAACTCGGAAATCGAGTTAGGTTTTCACGCAGCAAATTCAATTTGAGTTGCTCTCATACAACTTGTATGTGCATGAGACATTTTTGATAGAAAATCACTTGGGTGCGTTTATATTAGGTTGGCTTGTTAGCAGGTGCTAAGCTCACGCCCACCCCGGATAATAAAGTTAAAGTTAAAGTTAAAGTTAAAGTGAATGTTAAAGTTAAAGCGAAATTTAAAGTTAAAAATAAAGTAAAAGTTAAAGTGAAAGTTAAAGGTAAACTTAAAGTTAAAGTTAAAGTTAAGATTAAAGTTAAAGTAAAAGTAAAAGTTAAAGTTAAAGTTAATGTTAAAGTTAAAGTTAAAGTTAAAGTTAAATTTAAAGTTAAAGTTAAAGCTAAAGTTTAAGTTTAAGTTTAAGTTTAAGTTTAAGTTAAAGTTAAATTTAAAGTTAAAGTTCCAGTTAAAGTTAAAGTTAAAGTTAAAGTTAAAGTTCAAGTTAAAGTTAAAGTTAAAGTTAAAGTGAATGTTAAAGTTAAAGTGAATGTTAAAGTTAAAGCGAAAGTTAAAGTTAAAGTTAAAAATAAAGTTAAAGTTAAAGTGAAAGTTAAAGTTAAAGTGAAAGTTAAAGTTAAAGCTAAACTTAAAGTTAAAGTTAAAGTTAAGATTAAAGTTAAAGTTAAAGTAAAAGTTAAAGTTAAAGTTAAAGTTAAAGTTAAGATTAAAGTTAAAGTTAAAGTTAAATTTAAAGTTAAAGTTCAAGTTAAAGTTAAAGTTCAAGTTAAAGTTAAAGTTAAAGTTAAAGTGAATGTTAAAGTTAAAGTGAATGTTAAAGTTAAAGCGAAAGTTAAAGTTAAAGTTAAAAATAAAGTTAAAGTTAAAGTGAAAGTTAAAGTTAAAGTTAAATTTAAAGTTAAAGTTAAAGTGAATGTTAAAGTAAAAGTTAAAGTTAAAGTTAAAAATAAAGTTAAAGTTAAAGTGAATGTTAAAGTTAAAGTGAAAGTTAAAGTTAAAAATAAAGTTAAAGTTAAAGGTAAAATTAAAGTGAAAGTTAAAGTTAAAGATAAAGTTAAAGTTAAAGTTAAAGTTAAAGTTAAACTTAAAGTTAAAGTTAAAGTTAAAGTGAATGTTAAAGTTAAAGTGAATGTTAAAGTTAAAGGGAAAGTTAAAGTTTAAGGTAAAGTTCAAGTTAAAGTTAAAGTTCAAGTTTAAGTTTAAGTTAAAGTTAAAGTTAAAGTTAAATTTAAAATTAAAGTTCAAGTTCAAGTTAAAGTTAAAGTTAAAGTTAAAGTGAATGTTAAAGTTAAAGTGAATGTTAAAGTTAAAGCGAAAGTTAAAGTTAAAAATAAATTTAAAGTTAAAGTGAATGTTAAAGTTAAAGTGAAAGTTAAAGTTAAAAGAAAAGTTAAAGTTAAAGGTAAAATTAAAAATAAAGTTAAAGTTACAGTTAAAGTGAAAGTTAAAGTTAAAGTTCAAGTTAAAGTTAAAGTTAAAGTTAAAGTTAAAGTTAAAGTTAAAGTGAATGTTAAAGTTGAAGTTAAAGTTAAAGTTAAAAATAAAGTTAAAGTTAAAGAGAATGTTAAAGTTAAAGTGAAAGTTAAAGTTAAAAACAAAATTAAAGTTAAAGGTAAAATTAAAGTGAAAGTTAAATATTAACTTCTCATTTATTCAATAAAAGTAAAAAATTTGTTTTCTTATCGGTCACCACGCTTAAAAAGGTTAACTTGAATTAATATCAAAGACAAAACTTGAATTAATATCAAAGAAAACAAAATGTTGCATAAATATTACAATTGCATGAGTTGATAATATGCAATAGCTTTACCGCGGCAGTCCCCGAGTGCCACACGTCTTTTTTTTTTTTTATTAAGTTAAGCAGTCAATCAATTTACAATTTTTGACGAAGGGGTTTGGGATCATTTGGGAATATCCAAACTCCAGTAGTGGTTTTTGGAATTAAAAATACAAAACAGTATACATTTAAAACAAAATATTTTTAATTGCAAACTTACTAGTATTTAAATATCAACACCATTGGTTTAACTTTTCTTTGGTTTTGAAAGTACAGAAGATGAAGGTTAGCAATTTAGTATTTAAGCATTTATTCCTTATTTACAAAAAACGATCATATAAGTTAAGGCTTTTGTTATTTAATAATCCAAAAAAATATGTTTGGGGTCCGAACGACCTTATTTATTGAGCTCAAAACTAAGACTAAAAGTTGCAATTTAATTAACATAAAAGCCAAGCTAGATTGCACTGCTCCCAAGTAAGTTTTTTTTGACGGTGTAACCGCCTTACGTCGCTTTTATGCTGACGCTGCGGCTGGCTCTAGGTGTAGGGGAAATATTGTGCAACCTGAGTTGCACTGAAAAAAAGACTGGTAAAATCAACCGAAATACGGGTAAATTTAACCGAAATTCCTGTTATTTTTTTTCCATTTCAACAAGATGTTGAATCAACTGATCACAAATCGTTGATTCGTAATTGACCGTTTTAGTAGTCAAATGAACAAAAAAAGTTGGGCGACAGCTTTGTACGAATGTACCTATGTTGCCATATAAATAAATAAATGTGAGGCGTGATTTCCCTTTGGTGCAAGCGTGTTGATAGTCCGAAATGAGCTTCCTATCAATGTTGGTAGTGAAAAACTCGCTAATTATTCTCTCTAGGGTCTTGAGTACGAAGGATGAAAGACTGATAGGTCTGTAGTCCTTCGGCTCGTAGTGAGAGGCTTTGCCTGCCTTAGGAAAGAATATGAACGCGGCTCTTCTCCATGCACACGGAATATAGTTTAGAGCCAAACAAGCGGTATATATGTGCCGCAGCCAGTTGGCTGATAACTCCGAAGAGTGGAAAAGTTGAGCGGAGACAATCTCGTCTGGTCCAGCAGCCTTAAAATGTTTAAAACTTTTAACTGCCCACCTAACCTGCTCCTTAGTCATTGGTATATTCACAGCTTGGTTTGCTGCAGGTACTTTCGGTGCGTTGGCCATGTTTCCTGGGAAATGTGTGTCCAGGGGCAGCCCTAGGGTTTCCCCTTCTGTGCTAGTCCAGGTACCATTTCGTCTCCGCAGAAAGCTAATAGCTGTTTGTGTCTTAGAAAGCACGCACCGTAGCCTTGATGCGTCAGCGACACTTTCGACTCCAGTGCAAAAATTTCTCCACGAAGTTCTCTTCGCTTTTCTCAGGACTTTTTGGTAGGTCCTTAGTTTGCCCTGGTATTCTAGCCATTGTGACCCATTATCAAGGAATTTAGCTTTGTTAAACTGTTCTCTACAGGATTTACGAAGTAGGTCCAGATCATGGGACCACCAGTGAGGTTTACGCTTACCGCGTGGTTTTGGCATTGGACAAGCCTGTTCTAGGGCATTTGAGAATGCCGA
Source organism: Eurosta solidaginis (assembly GCF_040869045.1). NCBI lineage: Eukaryota > Metazoa > Arthropoda > Insecta > Diptera > Tephritidae > Eurosta > Eurosta solidaginis. Next base: position 238,551,592 of record NC_090319.1, read on the forward strand.
TGTGAAGGTTTCTACCAGACCCTCTAGCTGCTCCGTTGATGAGGAGCTTTGTGAGGGCAGTGCTAATAGCTCATTATATAGTTCACAGTTTGTATTACGTGGGTTACGTCTAGCAATGGGTTGATCAACAAAGAACTCTAAAATGTTCCTCAATAACACACCATAGTTTAACCCACCCATAAACGCTTTCGCTACAAATAGTGAGGTCAATAACCTCTTTACGGTTTTTAGTATTAAAAGTTGGTTCATTACCTAAATTGCAAACTACCAGGTTAGTTGTTAAAAGGTAATCAAAAAGTGGCTCACCACTAGTGTTTATGTCGAAACTTCCCCACTGTACGTGGTGGGCGTTTGCGTCTGAGCAGATGGCATTTGCTTAAGTAGGCCACCAGATCCTATACCTTCTTTTGCGGAGGAGGTTCCTCTGCGTCGTACGGAATATAAACGGAGGCTAGCGGTAATTGGGTGCCTCCGCTTGCCAAGCTGGCCGCTGTAACGTCACCACTGCTATAGTTTGGTAAGAGAAAGCGCGAGTTCTCTCAGGTTCTGCTGGAACTGCTGGAACCCATTCCCTAGAACTAGGCCGAGCCGCAACAGACATTACGTCTTCGCAACCGATGACCTTGATCTGGCCCTGGTACCATCCTGCATCAGAACCTCGCGGCGGACTACCCGGAGACTCCATCCGCACGTCGAGAACGGCGTTACCGATTTCATTCCGGACGTACGGCCACTGGTCTTTAGGGATTGCACCACGGTCATTCCCTCGGTCCAGGATTCCTATAAGGATCCGGCCCTTGGCTACCTCGGCAAAGCTGGGTTTGGCTATCGCGTGATGATTCTGGTCCCGTTTAGGCGGGGGTTTGATATCCTCCTCGGAACTTTGACGCTTGTAAGGGTTGCGCTTTCTACTTTTGTTGGCAGAGAACCACAAAAACTCGGCAGCAAAGCTCGCGGCCTCTCCACCGAATTCCTGGCGTTCTCTGACAGCGTTTCCAGCGGAATGCCCTTATACCTTGACAGGACTTTTGAAGCCCTTCTTTTGTTCCTATGGAGCGATCCCCCGTGAGACTCTTCTTGAGAAGTGGTCCGAGCCGTAGTTGCCCTTGCGGGCGTACCCCCTGATGATGTCTTGTTTATGGCTCCTTTCTCCTTCGGCTCAGTGCGACCAGATCGTGGGACCCATGTCACAGCCGTGGGGAGAACAGTCGCCGTACCGGCGTCAAACGGGCGCCCAGCATCAGCAGGCGCGTCAGTGTTTGCCGTTGCCAGCGCCCCTACCTTCGCCACCATACTGGTGCTTGCCCTCTTCAGATCTCCTAAGACCGAATTTAACCCCCCGGTAGAAAAAGCTGTTTTGGCCCCCTTTTCCCTTGGTTCGGAGGGGCCAGGTCGAGGGACCCCTGCCACAGCCGTGGGAAAAATTGTTGACTATAAAAGGCTTCCCTCGCCATATCGCACTCACCTTTCTATATCTCCTGGTCACGGAATCCCTCGTCGTGGAGGACGCCGCCTCCAAACTGTCGCCAATGCTATACTGTTTATTACAAAAAACTGCATTGCCGTGGGGGTCGTCTCCGCCACACCTTAGAATATATTTTCCGCAATTTAAATTAAAGAAATACCACTTTCTACAAGAGACGTGTCCGTCCACGTCAAGATCCAATTTATTCTGTATATCATTTTTTCATTTTGTTACGGCGGCTGCGGTTACATTTGACATGCGCGTTGCCAACTTCATGCGCCTGTCAAATGCAACTTAAGCCCCACGCACATAGACTACATTATAATATTTGGCATAAGGCCTTATTTAATACTTACATCATCCTCCTTTTTGAAAGGAAGAATTTGGCAAATGGATCGATCACATTTCATTGGCCATATTCTTTTTTCCATTTTAAAAATTCTTTCGAACGAACGAATATTAGGGTGCACCTTCCTTTTTTTTTGACATTGGTTCCTTCGGACCAATTTTACATTATATTTTATTGTTATATTTATTATTTATTATAGTTAAATAAACTTTCTTTTAGAGTTTAAATAAGCTCTCTTTTAGATTTCCAAAGTCATTAACATTAACATTGGCGTTTTTATACTCAGTTGAGGAAAGCTCACTTTGATTGGATAACGGTTGGTTGTACAGGTATAAAGGAATCGAGATAGATATAGACTTCCATATATCAAAATCATCAGTATCGAAAAAAAATTCGATTGAGCCATGTCCGTCCGTCCGTCCGTCCGTCTGTCCGTTAACACGATAACTTGAGTAAATTTGGAGGTATCTTGATGAAATTTGGTATGTAGGTTCCTGGGCACTCATCTCAGATCGCTATTTAAAATGAACGATATCGGACAATAACCACGCCCACTTTTTCGATATCGAAAATTTCGAAAAATGGAAAAAGTGCGATAATTCATTACCAAATACGGATTAAGCGATGAAACTTGGTAGGTGAGTTTAACTTATGACGCAGAATAGAAAACTAGTAAAATTTTTTGAGAATGGGCGTGGCACCGCCCACTTTTAAAAGAAGGTAATTTAGAAGTTTTGCAAGCTGTAATTTGGCAGTCGTTGAAGATATCATGATGAAATTTGGCAGGAACGTTACCCTTGTTACTATTTGTCTGCTTAATAAAAATTAGCAAAATCGGAAAACGACCACGCCCACTTTTTAAAAAAAAATTTTTTAATTCAAATTTTAAAATAAAAGTTAATATCTTTACAGTATATAAGCAAATTATGTTAACATTCAACTCCAGTAATGAAATGTTGCAACAAAATACAAAAATAAAAGAAAATTTCAAAATGGGCGTGGCTCTTATTTAATTTGTCCAGGATACTTTTAATGCCATAAGTCGAACAAAAATTTACCAATCCTTGTGAAATTTGGTAGAGGCTTAGATTCTGGGACGATAACTGTTTTCTGTGAAAAAGGGCGAAATCGGTGAAGCCACGCCCAGTTTTTATACACAGTCGACCGTCTGTCCTTCCGCTCGGCCTTAACACGATAACTTGAGCAAAAATCGATATATCTTTACTAAACTGAGTTCACGTACTTATCTGAACTCACTTAGTATTGGTGTAAAAAATGGCCGAAATCCGACTATGAACACGCCCACTTTTTCGATATTGAAAATTACGAAAAATTTAAAAAATGCCATAATTATATACCAAATATGAAAAAAGGGATGAAACGTGGTAATTGGATTGGTCTATTGACGCAAAATATAACTTTAGAAAAAAACTTGGTAAAATGGGTGTGACACCTACCATATTAAGCAGAAGAAAATGAAAAAGTTTTGCAGGGCGAAATCAAAAGCCCTTGGAATCTTGGAAGGAATCCTGTTCGTGATATTACATATATAAATAAATTAGCGGTACCCGACAGATGATGTTCTGGATCACCCTGGTCCACATTTTGGTCGATATTTCGAAAACGCCTTCACATATACAACAAAGGGCCAGTCCATTTTAAAACCCTCATTAATACCTTTAATTTGATACCCATATCGTACAAACACATTCTAGAGTCACCCCTGGTCCACGTTTATGGCGATATCTCGAAAAGGCGTCCACATATAGCACTAAGGCCCACTCCTTTTTAAAATACTCCTTAACACCTTTCATTTGATACCCATATCGTAAAAAAAAATCTAAAGTCACCTCTGGCCCACCTTTATGGCGATATCTCGAAAAGGCATCCACCTATAGAACTAAGGCCCACTCCCTTTTAAAATACTCATTAACACCTTTCATTTGATACCCATATCGTACAAACAAATTCTAGAGTCACCCCTGGTCTACCTTTATGGCGATATCTTGAAAAGGCGTACACCTATAGAACTAAGGCCCACGCCCTTTTAAAATACTCATTAACACCTTTCATGTGATACCCATATCGTACAACCAAATTCTAGATTCACCCCTGGTCCACCTTTATGGCGATATCTCGAAAAGGCGTCCACCTATAGAACTAAGGCCCATGCCCTTTTAAAATACTCATTAACACCTTTTATTTGATACCCATATTGTACAAACGCATTCTAGGGTCACCCCTGGTCCACGTTTATGGCGATATCCCGAAAAGGCGTCCACCCATAGAACTAAGGCCCACTCCCTTTTAAAATAATTATTAACACCTTTCATTTGATACCCATATTGTACAAACGCATTCTAGAGTCACCCCTGGTCCACGTTTATGGCGATATCCCGAAAAGGCATTCACCTATAGAACTAAGGCCCACTCCCTTTTAAAATATTCATTAACACCTTTCATTTGATACCCATATCGTACAAACAAATTCTAGAGTCACCCCTGGTCCACCTTTATGGCGATATCTCGAAAAGGCGTCCACCTATAGAACTAAGGCCTACGCCCTTTTAAAATACTCATTAACACCTTTCATTTGATACCCATATTGTACAAACGCATTCTAGAGTCACCCCTGGTCCACGTTTATGGCTATATCCCGAAAAGGCGTCCACCCATAGAACTAAGGCTCAAGCCCTTTTAAAATACTCACAAACACCTTTCATTTGATACCCATATAGTACAAACAAATTCTAGAGTCACCTCTGATCCACCTTTATGGCGATGTCCCTAAATGGCGTCCACCTATAGAGCTATGGCCCACTCCCTCATAAAATACTCTTTAATACCTTTCATTTGATACACATAACATACAAACACATTCCAGGGTTACCCTCGGTTAATTTTCCTACATGGTTATTTTCCCTTATGTTGTCACCATAGCTCTCAACTGAGTATGTAATGTTCGGTTACACCCGAACTTAACCTTCCTTACTTGTTTTTTAATACAGTTTAATTATGGATTTTCATTTTCTTAAATTTATATTAGGAAAAATATATAAGTACATATCAGGGAATAGTTTTACAGCATTTTTGTTCTGCCTTATTGGCTGTATGTATGTTTTCTTTTTTTCTTTGTACATAATGAATTTAATAAACGAATTAGTTTATTTTATCAATTCTATTTTCGTGTACGGTTTGTTTTTTTTTTTTTGGTTACTTCATCAAAAATGTTATGTTAGGTTCATTAATTTTAGTTACAACCAAAGGACCTTGATATATGTTTTCGTGTTTGTGGCGTGGTTCGTTTTGTAAAAGAACATTATCTCCTATTTTAATAATTAACGGACGAGCAGTTTTATCATAAAAAGTTTTGGCTTGTATTTTGTTTTTAATTATTAAATTTTTCGCCATGTCGTGTGCTTTTTGCATTCTAAATATAACCTCTTTATCATAATTTTCGACATTATAAAGTGGGTCAATTTTTTCCTTTCGCATTTCATGAAGCAAAGTCGCCTTTTTACCAAATACTAGCTCGAAGGGAGAAAATTTGTTGTCGAAAACTGTGCTAGTTGTTGCGTTGTGTAGGAAAGTAAAGTATTTTAAACAAACATCCCAATTAGAAAAAGTATTGTTTAAATATAAACGTAAGTTTTCTTAAAAAACTGTATGATTACGTTCAATTGTACCAACAGTTTCATGATGGTATGCAGTCGAAAAATCATCTTTTATGTTTAAAAGTGATGTCAATTCATTTAACAATTCGATGAGCAATAATTTTTTTTAAGTAAAATAGAAATCAAGACACACAGTAACTAAGTTTACCATCTGTGTGTATTTCTTTATAAATAAGCAATACTTACCATCATATACATATATACATGTATATACTTATGCAAAATCGTTTACTTCAAGGGAAATACTTGCATTATTTCAATTAAATTGAAAAGCAAATTCCAGGGGGATAATTTCTAATGATTAAATTTTTTTCATTCCGCAATGTCCACCTGAAATGGAACCGTTATGGTAAATTTCCATTAGCTTTAGTTTTGCGTCTTCGTCTGTTACTGTCTCCACTGGATCTGTTAGGATAATTTCTAATGATTTTAAAATGTTATTTCGAATATCTTTAAATCTTGTAATAGTAAAATGTCTGAATAGAATATCGTTTTTGGGCCACTCAATTTGATTAATTTTGCGTTTGCTGGCTTCTAATTCAAGCCTCGAAAATAATTTCTCTAAAGTCATTATTTCGTTAGCAATCTCAAAACTAAGTAATTCCAGTTTTTTATGTTTTAACCTTGTTTGTTGATTTGTCTTAAACTTGTTGATTTCTTATTTTTATCGTAAGTAATTTCAGATTTTATCCGTGGAACTTTTTTCGAAAAATTAAATGAAAATTTGTTGTTTTTTTCAGTTTTCCTATGAAGATTGTCATCGTTTTGTCGTTTTGTCTTTAATCTTGTCTCTACTGCTAGAATTTGTTTGTTCGATTCCTTAATCTCATCGATTGTAATGCGCGATAGGGCATCAGCGCCAACGTCTGATTTACCCTTAATATATACGATAATGAAATTATATTCAGCTAGCTCTAGCCTTATCCTCGAAAGTTTTGAAGATGGGTCTTTCATATTGAAAAGGTATACTAGAAGTCTATGATCTGACTTTACAATGAAATGTGTGCCATAAGCATATGGTCAAAATTCCTTTATTGCGAAGTAAACAGCTAAGAGTTCCAATTCTATTATTGGTTTTTTCTGCTCTGCTTTATTAAATGATTTAGAAGCGAAACAAATTGGTAAATTATTGCCTTGGTGTTCTTGACCCAAAAAAGCACCACAACGAGTTGTGGAAGCATCGACCGTAATAATGATTTATTTATTTAAATCTGGGTATTGTATACATTTTGGTGAAAGAAACGCTGCTTTCAGCGACCGAAATGATCCTTCGAACTCTCTACTTGAAACAAATTCAACCCTTTTTCTACTCAAACTATTTAAAGGCGCTGTCAGAGACGTAAAATTTGGTATAAATCTACTGTAATAGTTAGCGAACGCTGCGAAACGTTGTACCGCGTCTTCATCCGCTGGTTTGGTATACTTTTTTATAGAATTTATTTTGGAGTCATCTGGCAACAAACCTTTTGAGGAGCATTTGTAACCTAAAAATGTTACTTCTGGTCGTAAAAAGTTGCATTTATTTGGATTTAGTTTCAGATTGAAGGACCTACATGTATTGAAAACTTTAGTTAGATTTTTGATATGGTGTGCTTCACTACAACCAATGACGATTATATCGTCGATGTATAAGAATGCTACATTGGGTGGTATACCCGAAAAAGCAATTACCATCATTCGTGTGAACGAATTAGGTGCTATATTCAAACCGAATGGAAGAACTTTCCATCTAAATGCACCTCGGTCAGTGCTGAATGAATTTATGTCGAGCGAGTCAGGATTCAATGGAATTTGATGAAATCCCGAAAAAAGATCTAATGTGGAAAAATACTTTGCCTGCCAAGATTGTCTAAAATATTGTCAACTATCGCAAGAAGAAATTTATCAGCAATGAGTTTTTTGTTAACTCCGCGAAAATTTACGCACATAAGCTTTTTGGGCATTAGCATCTCTCTTTGGGACTAAAATCAAAGGACTATTGTAATTAGAGTAGCTAGGTTCAATCAAATCGTTGTCTAAAAGTTTATTTACTAGGCGATTTATTTCTTCGCGTTGAGAATATGGTAATCGATAGTTTTTAACATATACCGGGTCATTGTCTGCAAGTCTTAACTTTTGCTCATAGAAGTTGTTTAAAGTCATTTTGTCCAAGAGCGAAAATGTCGGCATAATCTATGCAAAGGTCTATTAATTTATTCTGAGCTTGTTTAGGAATTTGTCTTTTAAGAATTGAAGTTAAGTTGATAGAATAAACATTGTAGTTTGAAAGTTATTGTTACGTCGCTGGTATTGTGTATAAATCCACGCCGTTGAGTTGTTAGCGCGGCGCCATAACCTGTGCTGACGAAACAAACCCCGCTCGTCAGCTGTCAGTGCATTTTCACCTGTTGTTCTCCGCTAACATCAACATCTTTCTTTTTCAACGAGCCTTACAGCATACATCTAATATTTATCAATAAATATCTTTTTTATCAATTAGCTTATATTTGCATAGTTAAACACAAGTGTAAGTTGAATTGATTATATTGCTGAATCTGTGAATTTCAATAGTAAAATAAATAGCAGATTTTAGCGCTACACACATCCATAAACGTGCTGCTGAAAATATTGTTTAATTACCATTGGCTTCATAGTTAATAAATTACAAATTTAAGGCTTGTAGCCAAAACTATTTTAAATAAAAACTTTCAGAACTCAACTCTTTGAAATCCTCAATTCAACTCTCGATTTAATTTTATTTTTTCACCCGGCCTACTACTCAAAACAATTATCTGACAATCTTTTCAATTGCATACAGTACTTAACTTAATTTCATAAATATGTAAACAAGTGATTGAAACGTAAGGCAGATTTGCATTATATCACCCTGCTTTGAAAAAGAAGGATGCGACAAAGTGATCAATTTTGTCACGTCCTTCTTGCTTATTCAACTGCAAGATTAATTGTTTTGCATGAACGAATATGCATTATTAAGGTACCCCTTCCCTTCCTAAAATTCGATCATTCAGAATTTGTGTTAAAACAAAAAACCGTACTTACTTATTTATTAATTATTATTATTACTACTATGTTAATACTATATTAGGTTAATACTACACTAAATAATTTACAAATAATTACTAACTTATATTCTAAACATTATGTTAATAATTCAAATATTAAATTCAATTTGTATTAGTAAACAATTTTTTATTTTTTTTTTATTTTTTTTTAGTTTTTATAATTTTTATTAATCAAACAACTAAATCTAACTAAAATTAATCTAAAATTTGATTTTAGTCTATGCTAAAACTAAAATTTTAGAATATTTATTTTATCTTATGTATTCTATTTTTATGTACTAATTTTTTCTTTTTAGTTTTGTCATCAAAAATTGTCACATTTACACCATCGATTTGTGTTATGATATAACGTCCCTGATATATGTCTGTGTGTTTGTCTCGAGGTTCATTCTGTATTAGAACTTTATAATTTATATTAATAGTTAGGGGTCCGAGCCGTAGTTGCCCTTGCGGGCGTACCCCCTGATGATGTCTTGTTTATGGCTCCTTTCTCCTTCGGCTCAGTGCGACCAGATCGTGGGACCCATGTCACAGCCGTGGGGAGAACAGTCGCCGTACCGGCGTCAAACGGGCGCCCAGCATCAGCAGGCGCGTCAGTGTTTGCCGTTGCCAGCGCCCCTACCTTCGCCACCATACTGGTGCTTGCCCTCTTCAGATCTCCTAAGACCGAATTTAACCCCCCGGTAGAAAAAGCTGTTTTGGCCCCCTTTTCCCTTGGTTCGGAGGGGCCAGGTCGAGGGACCCCTGCCACAGCCGTGGGAAAAATTGTTGACTATAAAAGGCTTCCCTCGCCATATCGCACTCACCTTTCTATATCTCCTGGTCACGGAATCCCTCGTCGTGGAGGACGCCGCCTCCAAACTGTCGCCAATGCTATACTGTTTATTACAAAAAACTGCATTGCCGTGGGGGTCGTCTCCGCCACACCTTAGAATATATTTTCCGCAATTTAAATTAAAGAAATACCACTTTCTACAAGAGACGTGTCCGTCCACGTCAAGATCCAATTTATTCTGTATATCATTTTTTCATTTTGTTACGGCGGCTGCGGTTACATTTGACATGCGCGTTGCCAACTTCATGCGCCTGTCAAATGCAACTTAAGCCCCACGCACATAGACTACATTATAATATTTGGCATAAGGCCTTATTTAATACTTACATCATCCTCCTTTTTGAAAGGAAGAATTTGGCAAATGGATCGATCACATTTCATTGGCCATATTCTTTTTTCCATTTTAAAAATTCTTTCGAACGAACGAATATTAGGGTGCACCTTCCTTTTTTTTTGACATTGGTTCCTTCGGACCAATTTTACATTATATTTTATTGTTATATTTATTATTTATTATAGTTAAATAAACTTTCTTTTAGAGTTTAAATAAGCTCTCTTTTAGATTTCCAAAGTCATTAACATTAACATTGGCGTTTTTATACTCAGTTGAGGAAAGCTCACTTTGATTGGATAACGGTTGGTTGTACAGGTATAAAGGAATCGAGATAGATATAGACTTCCATATATCAAAATCATCAGTATCGAAAAAAAATTCGATTGAGCCATGTCCGTCCGTCCGTCCGTCCGTCTGTCCGTTAACACGATAACTTGAGTAAATTTGGAGGTATCTTGATGAAATTTGGTATGTAGGTTCCTGGGCACTCATCTCAGATCGCTATTTAAAATGAACGATATCGGACAATAACCACGCCCACTTTTTCGATATCGAAAATTTCGAAAAATGGAAAAAGTGCGATAATTCATTACCAAATACGGATTAAGCGATGAAACTTGGTAGGTGAGTTTAACTTATGACGCAGAATAGAAAACTAGTAAAATTTTTTGAGAATGGGCGTGGCACCGCCCACTTTTAAAAGAAGGTAATTTAGAAGTTTTGCAAGCTGTAATTTGGCAGTCGTTGAAGATATCATGATGAAATTTGGCAGGAACGTTACCCTTGTTACTATTTGTCTGCTTAATAAAAATTTGCAAAATCGGAAAACGACCACGCCCACTTTTTAAAAAAAAATTTTTTAATTCAAATTTTAAAATAAAAGTTAATATCTTTACAGTATATAAGCAAATTATGTCAACATTCAACTCCAGTAATGAAATGTTGCAACAAAATACAAAAATAAAAGAAAATTTCAAAATGGGCGTGGCTCTTATTTAATTTGTCCAGGATACTTTTAATGCCATAAGTCGAACAAAAATTTACCAATCCTTGTGAAATTTGGTAGAGGCTTAGATTCTGGGACGATAACTGTTTTCTGTGAAAAAGGGCGAAATCGGTGAAGCCACGCCCAGTTTTTATACACAGTCGACCGTCTGTCCTTCCGCTCGGCCTTAACACGATAACTTGAGCAAAAATCGATATATCTTTACTAAACTGAGTTCACGTACTTATCTGAACTCACTTAGTATTGGTGTAAAAAATGGCCGAAATCCGACTATGAACACGCCCACTTTTTCGATATTGAAAATTACGAAAAATTTAAAAAATGCCATAATTATATACCAAATATGAAAAAAGGGATGAAACGTGGTAATTGGATTGGTCTATTGACGCAAAATATAACTTTAGAAAAAAACTTGGTAAAATGGGTGTGACACCTACCATATTAAGCAGAAGAAAATGAAAAAGTTTTGCAGGGCGAAATCAAAAGCCCTTGGAATCTTGGAAGGAATCCTGTTCGTGATATTACATATATAAATAAATTAGCGGTACCCGACAGATGATGTTCTGGATCACCCTGGTCCACATTTTGGTCGATATTTCGAAAACGCCTTCACATATACAACAAAGGGCCAGTCCATTTTAAAACCCTCATTAATACCTTTAATTTGATACCCATATCGTACAAACACATTCTAGAGTCACCCCTGGTCCACGTTTATGGCGATATCTCGAAAAGGCGTCCACATATAGCACTAAGGCCCACTCCTTTTTAAAATACTCCTTAACACCTTTCATTTGATACCCATATCGTAAAAAAAAATCTAAAGTCACCTCTGGCCCACCTTTATGGCGATATCTCGAAAAGGCATCCACCTATAGAACTAAGGCCCACTCCCTTTTAAAATACTCATTAACACCTTTCATTTGATACCCATATCGTACAAACAAATTCTAGAGTCACCCCTGGTCTACCTTTATGGCGATATCTTGAAAAGGCGTACACCTATAGAACTAAGGCCCACGCCCTTTTAAAATACTCATTAACACCTTTCATGTGATACCCATATCGTACAACCAAATTCTAGATTCACCCCTGGTCCACCTTTATGGCGATATCTCGAAAAGGCGTCCACCTATAGAACTAAGGCCCATGCCCTTTTAAAATACTCATTAACACCTTTTATTTGATACCCATATTGTACAAACGCATTCTAGGGTCACCCCTGGTCCACGTTTATGGCGATATCCCGAAAAGGCGTCCACCCATAGAACTAAGGCCCACTCCCTTTTAAAATAATTATTAACACCTTTCATTTGATACCCATATTGTACAAACGCATTCTAGAGTCACCCCTGGTCCACGTTTATGGCGATATCCCGAAAAGGCATTCACCTATAGAACTAAGGCCCACTCCCTTTTAAAATATTCATTAACACCTTTCATTTGATACCCATATCGTACAAACAAATTCTAGAGTCACCCCTGGTCCACCTTTATGGCGATATCTCGAAAAGGCGTCCACCTATAGAACTAAGGCCTACGCCCTTTTAAAATACTCATTAACACCTTTCATTTGATACCCATATTGTACAAACGCATTCTAGAGTCACCCCTGGTCCACGTTTATGGCTATATCCCGAAAAGGCGTCCACCCATAGAACTAAGGCTCAAGCCCTTTTAAAATACTCACAAACACCTTTCATTTGATACCCATATAGTACAAACAAATTCTAGAGTCACCTCTGATCCACCTTTATGGCGATGTCCCTAAATGGCGTCCACCTATAGAGCTATGGCCCACTCCCTCATAAAATACTCTTTAATACCTTTCATTTGATACACATAACATACAAACACATTCCAGGGTTACCCTCGGTTAATTTTCCTACATGGTTATTTTCCCTTATGTTGTCACCATAGCTCTCAACTGAGTATGTAATGTTCGGTTACACCCGAACTTAACCTTCCTTACTTGTTTTTTAATACAGTTTAATTATGGATTTTCATTTTCTTAAATTTATATTAGGAAAAATATATAAGTACATATCAGGGAATAGTTTTACAGCATTTTTGTTCTGCCTTATTGGCTGTATGTATGTTTTCTTTTTTTCTTTGTACATAATGAATTTAATAAACGAATTAGTTTATTTTATCAATTCTATTTTCGTGTACGGTTTGTTTTTTTTTTTTTGGTTACTTCATCAAAAATGTTATGTTAGGTTCATTAATTTTAGTTACAACCAAAGGACCTTGATATATGTTTTCGTGTTTGTGGCGTGGTTCGTTTTGTAAAAGAACATTATCTCCTATTTTAATAATTAACGGACGAGCAGTTTTATCATAAAAAGTTTTGGCTTGTATTTTGTTTTTAATTATTAAATTTTTCGCCATGTCGTGTGCTTTTTGCATTCTAAATATAACCTCTTTATCATAATTTTCGACATTATAAAGTGGGTCAATTTTTTCCTTTCGCATTTCATGAAGCAAAGTCGCCTTTTTACCAAATACTAGCTCGAAGGGAGAAAATTTGTTGTCGAAAACTGTGCTAGTTGTTGCGTTGTGTAGGAAAGTAAAGTATTTTAAACAAACATCCCAATTAGAAAAAGTATTGTTTAAATATAAACGTAAGTTTTCTTAAAAAACTGTATGATTACGTTCAATTGTACCAACAGTTTCATGATGGTATGCAGTCGAAAAATCATCTTTTATGTTTAAAAGTGATGTCAATTCATTTAACAATTCGATGAGCAATAATTTTTTTTAAGTAAAATAGAAATCAAGACACACAGTAACTAAGTTTACCATCTGTGTGTATTTCTTTATAAATAAGCAATACTTACCATCATATACATATATACATGTATATACTTATGCAAAATCGTTTACTTCAAGGGAAATACTTGCATTATTTCAATTAAATTGAAAAGCAAATTCCAGGGGGATAATTTCTAATGATTAAATTTTTTTCATTCCGCAATGTCCACCTGAAATGGAACCGTTATGGTAAATTTCCATTAGCTTTAGTTTTGCGTCTTCGTCTGTTACTGTCTCCACTGGATCTGTTAGGATAATTTCTAATGATTTTAAAATGTTATTTCGAATATCTTTAAATCTTGTAATAGTAAAATGTCTGAATAGAATATCGTTTTTGGGCCACTCAATTTGATTAATTTTGCGTTTGCTGGCTTCTAATTCAAGCCTCGAAAATAATTTCTCTAAAGTCATTATTTCGTTAGCAATCTCAAAACTAAGTAATTCCAGTTTTTTATGTTTTAACCTTGTTTGTTGATTTGTCTTAAACTTGTTGATTTCTTATTTTTATCGTAAGTAATTTCAGATTTTATCCGTGGAACTTTTTTCGAAAAATTAAATGAAAATTTGTTGTTTTTTTCAGTTTTCCTATGAAGATTGTCATCGTTTTGTCGTTTTGTCTTTAATCTTGTCTCTACTGCTAGAATTTGTTTGTTCGATTCCTTAATCTCATCGATTGTAATGCGCGATAGGGCATCAGCGCCAACGTCTGATTTACCCTTAATATATACGATAATGAAATTATATTCAGCTAGCTCTAGCCTTATCCTCGAAAGTTTTGAAGATGGGTCTTTCATATTGAAAAGGTATACTAGAAGTCTATGATCTGACTTTACAATGAAATGTGTGCCATAAGCATATGGTCAAAATTCCTTTATTGCGAAGTAAACAGCTAAGAGTTCCAATTCTATTATTGGTTTTTTCTGCTCTGCTTTATTAAATGATTTAGAAGCGAAACAAATTGGTAAATTATTGCCTTGGTGTTCTTGACCCAAAAAAGCACCACAACGAGTTGTGGAAGCATCGACCGTAATAATGATTTATTTATTTAAATCTGGGTATTGTATACATTTTGGTGAAAGAAACGCTGCTTTCAGCGACCGAAATGATCCTTCGAACTCTCTACTGCAAACAAATTCAACCCTTTTTCTACTCAAACTATTTAAAGGCGCTGTCAGAGACGTAAAATTTGGTATAAATCTACTGTAATAGTTAGCGAACGCTGCGAAACGTTGTACCGCGTCTTCATCCGCTGGTTTGGTATACTTTTTTATAGAATTTATTTTGGAGTCATCTGGCAACAAACCTTTTGAGGAGCATTTGTAACCTAAAAATGTTACTTCTGGTCGTAAAAAGTTGCATTTATTTGGATTTAGTTTCAGATTGAAGGACCTACATGTATTGAAAACTTTAGTTAGATTTTTGATATGGTGTGCTTCACTACAACCAATGACGATTATATCGTCGATGTATAAGAATGCTACATTGGGTGGTATACCCGAAAAAGCAATTACCATCATTCGTGTGAACGAATTAGGTGCTATATTCAAACCGAATGGAAGAACTTTCCATCTAAATGCACCTCGGTCAGTGCTGAATGAATTTATGTCGAGCGAGTCAGGATTCAATGGAATTTGATGAAATCCCGAAAAAAGATCTAATGTGGAAAAATACTTTGCCTGCCAAGATTGTCTAAAATATTGTCAACTATCGCAAGAAGAAATTTATCAGCAATGAGTTTTTTGTTAACTCCGCGAAAATTTACGCACATAAGCTTTTTGGGCATTAGCATCTCTCTTTGGGACTAAAATCAAAGGACTATTGTAATTAGAGTAGCTAGGTTCAATCAAATCGTTGTCTAAAAGTTTATTTACTAGGCGATTTATTTCTTCGCGTTGAGAATATGGTAATCGATAGTTTTTAACATATACCGGGTTATTGTCTGCAAGTCTTAACTTTTGCTCATAGAAGTTGTTTAAAGTCATTTTGTCCAAGAGCGAAAATGTCGGCATAATCTATGCAAAGGTCTATTAATTTATTCTGAGCTTGTTTAGGAATTTGTCTTTTTAGAATTGAAGTTAAGTTGATAGAATAAACATTGTAGTTTGAAAGTTATTGTTACGTCGCTGGTATTGTGTATAAATCCACGCCGTTGAGTTGTTAGCGCGGCGCCATAACCTGTGCTGACGAAACAAACCCCGCTCGTCAGCTGTCAGTGCATTTTCACCTGTTGTTCTCCGCTAACATCAACATCTTTCTTTTTCAACGAGCCTTACAGCATACATCTAATATTTATCAATAAATATCTTTTTTATCAATTAGCTTATATTTGCATAGTTAAACACAAGTGTAAGTTGAATTGATTATATTGCTGAATCTG
Organism: Eurosta solidaginis; assembly: GCF_040869045.1. NCBI lineage: Eukaryota > Metazoa > Arthropoda > Insecta > Diptera > Tephritidae > Eurosta > Eurosta solidaginis. Next base: position 238,567,508 of record NC_090319.1, read on the forward strand.
TGAATTTCAATAGTAAAATAAATAGCAGATTTTAGCGCTACACACATCCATAAACGTGCTGCTGAAAATATTGTTTAATTACCATTGGCTTCATAGTTAATAAATTACAAATTTAAGGCTTGTAGCCAAAACTATTTTAAATAAAAACTTTCAGAACTCAACTCTTTGAAATCCTCAATTCAACTCTCGATTTAATTTTATTTTTTCACCCGGCCTACTACTCAAAACAATTATCTGACAATCTTTTCAATTGCATACAGTACTTAACTTAATTTCATAAATATGTAAACAAGTGATTGAAACGTAAGGCAGATTTGCATTATATCACCCTGCTTTGAAAAAGAAGGATGCGACAAAGTGATCAATTTTGTCACGTCCTTCTTGCTTATTCAACTGCAAGATTAATTGTTTTGCATGAACGAATATGCATTATTAAGGTACCCCTTCCCTTCCTAAAATTCGATCATTCAGAATTTGTCTTAAAACAAAAAACCGTACTTACTTATTTATTAATTATTATTATTACTACTATGTTAATACTATATTAGGTTAATACTACACTAAATAATTTACAAATAATTACTAACTTATATTCTAAACATTATGTTAATAATTCAAATATTAAATTCAATTTGTATTAGTAAACAATTTTTTATTTTTTTTTTATTTTTTTTTAGTTTTTATAATTTTTATTAATCAAACAACTAAATCTAACTAAAATTAATCTAAAATTTGATTTTAGTCTATGCTAAAACTAAAATTTTAGAATATTTATTTTATCTTATGTATTCTATTTTTATGTACTAATTTTTTCTTTTTAGTTTTGTCATCAAAAATTGTCACATTTACACCATCGATTTGTGTTATGATATAACGTCCCTGATATATGTCTGTGTGTTTGTCTCGAGGTTCATTCTGTATTAGAACTTTATAATTTATATTAATAGTTAGGGGTTTTGCTATTTTATCGTAAGCATTTTTATTTCTAATTTTATGTTTATTGATTAATTCATTTGCGAGTACATGTGACTTTTGCATACGATATTTTACCTCTTTTGCATAATTTTCAACATTATAAATTGGATCTATATTTTCCTTTTTTAATTCATTTGGCAAAGTTACTTTTCTACCAAGTACTAATTCAAAAGGTGTAAACTGTTTATCAACAACAGTACTTGTTGTTGTATTATGCAAAAATGTAAAATATTTTAAATAAACTTCCCATTCGGGAAAAGAATCGTCAAGGTAAGCTCTTAAATATTCGTTAAACAGACGATGATTCCTTTCAATAGTACCAACAGTTTCATGATGAAAAGGTGTTGAAAAATTATGCTCAATTTTCAAAAGTTTAGTCAATTCCGCAAAAATTTCATTTTTAAATTCTGTGCCTAAATCTGATTTAATAGATTTCATTATTCCATAAATTACAATAAAACTTTCAAAAATTGCAGATGCAACTGTTTTTACACTCTTACCTGGAATAGCTATTGTAACTCAATATTTGCTTAAATAGCACATAATGGTAACTGCGAACTTATTCCCATTATTCGACTCAGGCAAAAGTCCTATCGTGTCTATAAATACTATATCAAAAGGCATGCAAGGTGTTGGTGTAAGCACCATATTTTCTTTTGTTTTGGGCTTAACTTTGTTTAAAAGGCATTTTTTACAATTTTTCACAAATTTAGCAATAACGCGCGTCATATTTTTCCAATAATATTTTGTACGTATTTTCGCGTATAACTTCTTATTTCCGCAATGACCAGCTGATATTGGATCATTATGATAAACTGACATAAGTTTTAATTTCGTGTCCTCATCAGTTACCGTCTCTACTGGCTCTGTCAATATAATTATTAAATGTTTTAAAATTTTATTCCCGGTTTCTTTAAAATTTGCAATAGTAAATTATCATCTTTCTGCCATTCAATATTCTTAATATTGTGATTGGCGGCATTACGTTCCAGCCTCAAAAGTAGCTCATCTAAATTCGCTACTTTGTTAACAATCTCAAAATTAATTAGCTCGAGCTTTTCATGTTTTAAGTGCGCACATATTTCTATATTACTAATATCACCATTCTTATCATAATTTATATTCGACTTTATTCTCGGGATTTTATTTGAAAAATTATTAGCAAATTTGTCGTAAACTTGTAATGTTTCTGTCTGTATTTGTCGGTTATCGTTTTGTATCTGTATTTCCTCTTTTTGCTTTGTCATTGACCTTGTTTGTACTGCCAATATCTGTTTAGTCGAATTTTTTAACTCATATATAGTTATACGAGAAAGAGCATCTGCACCTACATTTGCTTTACCTTTTATATACTCTATAGTAAAATTATACTCAGATAACTCTAAACGTATTCTAGACAATTTTGTCGTAGGATCTTTGCCAAAAGTTCTAATTCGATAATTGCTTTATTTTGTTCAGACTTGCTAAATGCTTTTGAAGCGAAACAAATTGTTAAATCGTTACCATTATGATCTTGACTCAATATCGCACCACACCCAATTCTCGAAGCATCAACTGTTATTAGAAATTCTTTAGTGAAATTTGGATATTGAAAAAGTTTTGGAGACATTAAACTTTGTCTTAGTTTCTCAAATGCCAGCTCGCACGAGGTATCCCAATTAAATTCAACATTTTTCCGACTCAAACGATTCAAAGGTGCCGCTAAACAAGCAAAATTAGGTACAAATCTCCTATAATAGTTGGCAAATGAAACGAACCTTCTAACTGCGTCTTTGGTACGCGGCCTAGGATATTTTTTAATTGCCTCTATTTTTGAATCGTCAGGTAACAAACCCTTTGCTGAACATTTATGCCCCAAAAATACTACCTCAGATCTAAGAAAATTACATTTAGTAGGGTTAAGCCGCATATTAAACTTTCTACATGTTTCAAAAACTTTCTCTAAATTTTTTAAATGATGGGACACTACATCCAATGACTATAATATCGTCTATATACATAAAGGCTTGATTAGGTGCAATACCGGAAAATGCTATTGACATCATTCTTGAAAACGAGTTAGGAGCAACATTTAGTCCAAATGGTAAAACTGTCCAACGAAAAGCTCCATGATCTGTACTAAATGATGTTATATCCCTCGAATCTTTATGTAATGGAATTTGATGGAAACCCGAAAAAAGATCCAAAGTTGAAAAATATTTAGCTCGACCAAGGTTATCCAAAATATCATCAACACGTGCCAAAGGAAATTTATCTGCAATAAGTTTTTAATAAGTTTTATTAGACTTTATTATTTAGACTTTAGAGCGTCTACACACATTCGATATGATTTTTGTCCAGTTGGGTCGTTTTTCGGTACTAATATCAATGGGCTGTTATAATTTGAACAATTTTCTTCAATTAAATCATTTTTTAACAAATTATCAACATGTTTATTTATTTCAGCACGCTGTGAATATGGCAACCTATAATTTTTTATGTAACCTGGTGTCTTGTCCGTTAGTCTTAATTTTTGTTCGTAAAAATTATTAATCGTCATCAAGTCTGTTTTTAGAGCAAAAATATTTGAATATTTCAAACATAAGTTAAGTAATTTATCTTTTGCATACGAAGGTATTTTTTTTACTAAAACTGACTTAAGCTCTTCTATGTGTTTTGAATCAACAGATGTCTCATTTATGCGATAGATATCAAAATTTTCTATGTCCTTAGTTTGAATATTGAAGTTTTTAACATACTTCACTTCATCAGTAGTATTAATAATTTTTAAAATAAATTTTTCGTATCAATGACACATGTTGCGGTAAAAACACCACTACAAAGTTCATGAGAATCGACAAAAACTGGATTTTCCGATTTATTCAAACTAAAAACACGAACAACTTCACATCTTGGTGGAATTACAAGAGTATCTGTTGAAATGCTATGCAAAATTGAAATATTAACTCTTTCTCTCCCTAGTCCTATCGTTACTGTATCATTCGCATAATTGATTATGCATTTGTTTGCTTTTAAAAAGTCTTTTCCTATTATACCATCAGAAGGAATATTAAAGTTGTCATCAACAACATGAATAGTCAGAGGAAAAAATATATTTGAAACTACTATGTTCGTACTAACTGTGCCTAAAGTTGTTACTGTGTCTGTTGTTACACCTGTTATATTTATTATATTACTGTTATCTACTACTACGTCACTTGCTAAACTAGAAATTTTTATAAGTGAAGTATCTGCCTGAGAATCTACAAGAAAAGAACATATTTTATAAGAATCGCTACAGTTGACTTCGAGGAAGTCAGAATAATTTATATTTAGACAATATACTGATTTAAAAGTATTAAATCCAATAGCACTTGCTCCCTCAGTGTTCGCTCCTGAGGGGCTTCGGTATTTAAAGAACGAACATTGACTGAATTTCTGTTATTTAAACGCTGATTATTTGACTTACTGTTATTTACAGACCGATTGTTATTTCTATTGTAATTATTAGACCTATTGTTGCCTCCATTATAATTAGTATTTCGAAAATGTAAATTATTTTTAGGTCTAGTTGCATTACTATTGAATCTAAAATTGTTATTGTATCCGAAATTATTATTACCTCTAAAATATCCGCGAAAACTATTAGATCTTATCGGACGTGACAGATACGCAAACACCTGCCGCTCTTTTACCTCCTGTTCACGCTCAATAATCATTTTAGCAACAACATCCTTTGAATCCTTAAAAGTTGTTGATGCAAGGATATACTTCACCATATCTGAACGGCTGTTCAACCTACAAACAGTAACAGTTTGCTCAACCGCCATCTCATGAGCTTTTGCCTGTGTAATCCCTTCAATGATCAAAGAGCGTTCTAGCGAATCAGAAAGATCTTCTACTTGTTTTGAAAAATCAGTAAAATTATTATTGTTTACCCTTAAGGCCGCAATTTTCCTCGCAACAACCTTCGAGTTATCTGGCCTAATTCTGCTACGTAATGCATCTTTAATCTGGCTAATCGAATCTATTTGCGTTGGTAGAGCTTGGCGAGCTTTGCCTTCGAGTTTCGACTTTAAAAATAATATAAATGTAGGAGTTAAAGATACATCAGTTAAATCTTCTATTAAATCAATTTTATCTATAAACGAGGCAAGTGATAACGGATCACCGCTATAGTTTTCTCGAATAATGGAGGCACAAGTACTAATGAATGATTCCTTTTGCTCAAGAGTAGCCATATTTAAATCGTTAAAATTTGAAATAGTATTAGAAGTAAAATAAGAATTAGAATTTGAAGTTAGGTCAAAATTAGAAATCGAACTAGAAGATGAAGTTTGCGTAGAATGATTTGTGTTATTAAACCCTAAAAAGTCTTCAAATAAAGAATCTCTATCTGCACTAAATTCTATTCTAGTATTTGAAAATGTATGTGGACTATTAGAATCGCACATGTAAAAGAAAAACAAAACAAAAGGAAACTGTGATATCTAAATTGAATATTGAAAATGTAATAGTAAAAGAATTTCCGTGTAATTTATCGTAATAAACTGAACTTTCCGCTGAGCTTACAAAATTTGGAAAAAAACATTATTTCGGAGACATTAAAATTTTAATACTATATATAACGTACGCACCGCTTCAAATAATTTTTTTTATATTACTGACGCATCGCTTTCAAGCTTTTCAAGATTCTTTGAAAATTGTATCACTTTATTTCAAAAATAACATATTCATTTTACGCACACACTGCTTTATATAAAAAGCTTGTATTAAATTAAAGTAAATTTTACCACATGTGAATATAGGACAGTAGGGCAAAAGTAAATTTTCAAAAAGAAAAATTAAATAATTTGAATTCAATTATTTATTTCAATTATTTTGTTTTAATTTTGTCTTCAAAAACAAATAAAAACAAAAAGAAATATTTTAAAATTTTCATCAACACCAGCCCACTGTCATAAACACGTACACTTGTACATACATATGTTAATATATTTTAATATATGTAAAATAAAATTTTAATAAAATTTTAATTATTATTATTTAAATTTTATTTCAATTTTATTTATTTTTTGTTAAATATTTAGATAAATTATATTAGTAATAGTTTGTATGTAAATATATAATGAGTACATGTGTGTGATGGTACTTTAATAAATGTGCAAAAGTGTAAATAATATAAATTAATAAAATTTAAATTCAAGAAAAAATGTATTTTATATTTGCTAAATTACATGTTTCGCACACTGTGCGCCATACCCAATGCTGCAATAATTATTACTAGTATCGCCCGTGGTCGAAATTCGACCAACGTGTATTTTTTTCAACTCACACTATGCATCCAGTGTTGGGGTAGTGCAATAATGCGTTAATAGTTGAGCAGTGAGTGGAAATATAGCAAACTGATCTATCTTACTTAAAGTTCTCATTAAAATTTTGAATTTGACCAAAGACGTTATAATCTTTGATTGTATTTTCTTAAATTTTCTACAAACTTTTCAAATGTAATTATAAGTTTTGGTGTAGAGCTCCTTAAAAAAATATAACAAATATGTAAAATCAAATGAAATTTACATATAACTGTGGTGAAATTACTTGAAATTGAATTGAACATTTGCTTTTTATACACCAACCGGGAGATACGCCGTTGGCGCGCTAGTTCCCCAGTAGGCTTATATCACCAATATAAACTACATATACATATATCGCCCATTTACTTCAATAGCGTCACAATTCAAAAAACACGAATTTTTAGTTAAGAACGAAGAAATGTGCTAAAGAAATTTAACCTATTTCACACCACCTGTTAGGTATGCAATCGGCGCTTTACTATTACATATGTATTTATAATTAATTAAATAAAATTATAATTTGCCATTAATAGTTATAAATGAATTTAGTTAGTTTCAACAAAAGTTAACTCATTATTTGTGATTTTCTTGAAAACAACTAAAATAAAAAACAAATAATCTGTTAAATAAAGTCTTATGTATTTACGTGTAAGTAAAATTTGCCACAAAAAATGGGCCGTTCAAAAATTAATTCTATTTAAGGTTGTTTGGTACGCTACAAATTATTTTGGAACAGTTTTTTAGGATTTTGGTAGAGCCTATTATAGGTAAGTGGCAACATACAACCGTATTTGTATGTACGTGAAACATTTGTGCTTTCGAATTTAGCAGGGAATCATAAAGGTTTAGGTCTTTGAAATTCGCATTAGAACACTTGGATAATTCTTCCCAAAGATGGCGCGCTTGTGCACGAAAATTAATTTCGATATTTGTATGAATTGTTCGAATTTACAAAAAACTTTTTCTATTAATTATAAACAAATAGAGTAATATTTGTTAACAAAAATAGGCCTATGCACTGCGGCTGATCAATACGAATCGACTCATATAACTTTTATATGATTTTACGTATGCTAAGTATGCGAAACAGCCTATAAATTGATTGTATGGAAATTTTGTTAGCGTATTAATATATAGATAGTGGGGGCTAAGATACTTGGCTTGGATATCATAAGTGGTTTCAGGCTCTGGATCAGGGACTGATATCAGTCTTAGACCGGCCATAGTGACGAATGTCACGCGTGATTAGTTATCACGTCCTGCACGAGGTGCCCCTGCTTCTACTGATAATGGCGGATCTAGAGAGGACAACTCGATAAAACCCGCACCCCTTGAGTCATTGTGCCGAGCTCAGGGGAGGGAGAGTCAAGATCGGTACACAACGGTGACGAACTGGACTGTTTTAGGACTTTGATTTCACAGTACATTTTGACTTGATGACATTGGGCTGGTAGGTGCGGTATTCTACCACTTTAGTAGGTCGGGGTGAAACCCTACCAAAATGGCTGGTAGGCTAATGCTGCACCTGCCCACGTCCCGTTAAAACCGTGGCGGGCCTCAAGGTACGTTCCGGCTCCGTCGCCGTTAAGTTGGTGGTGTAGGTGCGGTTGAAGATTTTCCCGCTTCGCGTCCGGTCTGGCTCTGAACGCATTACTCATAAGGTAATGCGTCAACCCTCGCGTGGCCTCCCTGCGTAGCATAGATAACCACGAGATCGTTAAAGGGCGACTACACAATCGGCTCCGGATAGCGGCCTTGAGGGGGGACTTTTTTAGAATGGACAATACTAATACGAATCCGCCAAGGATGGGGTGCGGAAGAAGAGCGCTTTTGATGGAAATCCGTCAAATCAATCTTCAGCACTCTAAGGCGGCTTCCGCAAATTTGTTGCTCTGCCTTGAAAAAGGCGGAGTGGATATAGTCCTTGTCCAGGAGCCGTGGCTGAGTAGTAACGGCAGTAAGATTTCTGGATTAAGGACTGGAAAATTCAACACCTTGGTGCATGGGGAGGCAAGTAGGCCTAGATCCTGTGTGCTTGTTAAAAAAGAGATTAAAGCTTTTATTCTCTCAAATTTCAGCAATGCTGACGTAACCACGGTCTGCCTCGAGCGAGGAAGTAATGAAATGTGGGTGGTCTCAGCGTACATGCCCCACGGGGACGTAGTGGGACCACCACCTGCGATACTGGGTGAAATCACCGCTGAAGCAAGGCGGAGAGGTGTTGGCGTGATCATCGGTGCCGATGCAAATGCCCATCATAGCATTTGGGGAAGCTCGGATACCAACACTAGAGGTGAGTCTTTATTTACTTTTATTGTAGATGAGGGACTTTGTATATGTAATAGGGGGAATGACCCGACTTTTATTACTGCGTTAAGGGAGGAGGTCCTGGACCTCACCCTGGTTAGTAGAGAACTGGAAGGTCGGATATCTGGATGGAGGGTTCTCAACGAGCACTCCTTCTCTGATCACCGATATATTCAGTTCTCAGTGAACGAAGAACGTCCCGGTAAAATATCTTTTAGGAACCCTAAAAGTACTAACTGGGACTTGTATTGTAGGAAGCTGGGAGAGCTACTGCCTGCGGTGCCTGTCATTAGTTCGGGCCTGTCCGAATCTGAGATAGACGTTCTGGTGGAAAACTTCACCTCGGCAAGCAATAGCGCCTTTCAGCTGTCCTGCCCATTGAAAACTTACAGGGGGAAGGGCAAGCCGCCCTGGTGGTCGGATTCTCTTGACGACCTAAGAGCGTCCAGTCGGCGGCTCTTCAACAGAGCCAGGAGGAGTAAATTACCCTCGGACTGGGAGCTCTATAAGGTGAGTCTGGGGATTTATAAATATGAAATAAGGATAGCCAAGCGAGATGCATGGCGAAGCTTCTGCGAAAACGTAGAAGGCTGCAATGAATCCGCGAGATTTAGAAAAATACTCTCTAGGAACCCCGCTCCTCTGGGGTATCTGAGAGATGATGGTGGGGACTGGTCGATGAGTAGCGAGGAGTCCCTAAAGCTTTTACTGGACAATCATTTTCCCGATGTCCCAGTTGCGCAGGGATCTTCGCCTGCATGGTCGGCGGTCGTTGGCCATGCAGAAGTGCCTGCCATTCGAATACGGGAAAGTCAGATAACCTGGGCTATAGGGTCGTTCAAGCCCTATAAGTCTCCGGGCCCGGATGGAATCATTCCTGCGCAGCTTCAGAGGTCTTTGGGGATTTCCTGCCGCTGGTTGGCCATCATATATACTAACTGCCTCAGGCTTAACTATATCCCGAAGTCTTGGCACACGGTTAGGGTTATTTTCATTCCGAAGGCCGGAAGAAGCTCTCATGTATCACCTAAGGATTTCAGGCCAATCAGTCTCTCGTCGTTTCTTCTTAAGACGTTTGAGCGGTTGATTGACCTGTACCTACGGGAAAGGATACCTCGGGGGTTACTGTCGGCTTCACAACATGCGTACTGCAAGGGCAGATCGACGGAAACGGCTCTCCATTCGATTGTAAAGCAAATAGAGGGGTCCCTAGAACACAAAGAGTATGCTCTGGGTGCCTTTCTAGACATCGAGGGAGCTTTTAACAATGTCTTACCGGGGTCAATCGAAAGAGCTCTGGTGGGTTTAGGAGTCGAGGCGGCTCTGGTTGAATTTATTAGCAAACTTCTATGCGGCAGAATTGTCGCAGCGGAGTGGGGAGGGGCCATAATTAAGAGGAAGGTGTGCAGGGGCACGCCACAGGGGGGTGTCCTATCTCCTCTCCTCTGGGTTGTGGTAGTCAACGAGCTTCTTGTGGAGCTGGAAGCCAATGGTTGTCGGGTGGTTGCCTATGCAGATGACCTCGCTATCCTAGTCAGAGGCAAATTTCTGGGCGCCCTGCGCGATGTTCTTCAGGGCTACCTGGATACTGTGGCTAGGTGGGCTGATTCATGTGGATTGGCGGTCAACCCGGGAAAAACGGAATTGGTCCTTTTCACAAGAAGATATAAGGTGCCCGATTTCAGAACTCCCTCGATTGGAGGGGTACCGTTGGTACTTTCTGATAGGGTTAAATATTTGGGGATTGTTTTGGACAAGAAACTGTCCTGGAGACCCAATGTGGAAGATCGGGCCAGGAAGGCCGCCATTGCCTTGTACTGCTGCAGAGGAGCTATCGGAAAGAGATGGGGACTCTCGCCAAGAATAGTACACTGGCTTTATGAGATGGTGGTCAAACCGATTCTGCTATATGGGGTGCTGGTCTGGTGGAAGGCACTGGACACGGCGAGCACCTCCAAAATGTTAGTGTCAGTGCAACGGACGGCGCTGATCGGTATCAGTGGCGCTCTCAGAACAACGCCTACCTTGGCACTGAACGTCATGCTGAACATATACCCAGTAGATATTGCGGGAAAGGCGGCCGCGGCAAGGTCGTTGGTCAGGCTTCGCGATATGGGATATAGACTTTCTGACCGCGGACACTCTAGCCTTCTTACCAGTTTCGACTTCATCCCGGACAGAACGGACTACTGTATGCCGATAACAGCTCCCTATACAACCTTCACCCCAGTTATTCCAGAGAGAGAGGATTGGGGAAGAGGAATTATCTGGGGCATGGGACCGGTTAACTTGTTCACGGATGGGTCAAAGCTGGATGGAAAGGTTGGTGGGGGGGTCTTTTGTCAAGAGCTAAATTTAAGCCGCAAGTTTAAGTTGGCTGATCACTGCAGTGTATTCCAAGCGGAAATTGCTGCGATTAAGGATGCGGTGGATGGAATGCTATCCAGTGCTACCACGGTTAGGGAATTTAACATCTACTCTGATAGCCAATCGGCTATCAAGGCCTTGAGCTCAACTACAGTGCGATCGAGGGTGGTCTGGGAGTGCCTGACCTCGCTTGCGATTGCATCGAATTATTTTACAATTAAGATTATCTGGGTCCCGGGCCATAGTGATATCCCGGGTAACTGTCAAGCGGATCTCTTAGCCCGCATCGGTACAACTGAACCGGATGAAGATGGCTGTAGGGACTTCGGGATCCCGCTGGCCACCTGTGGATTGCTCCTCCATAGCTGGGCCTCGAATCAGCTCAGCAAACGTTGGGCGGATACCACGTCTTGCAGGGTAGCAAGATCTTTCTGGCCGAAAGTGGATGGCAGGAGGTCTGCTGAAATAATTGGGTTCACTAAGGCTCACCTATCAATGGTCATTGGGGTTTCGACAGGGCACTGTCCCATGGGTATCCATGCGGTACGTCTCAATATACTGGAAACTCCATCCTGCTGCAGCTGTATGGAGGATGATGAGGTGGAATCACCAAATCACTTTATGCTTGATTGTCCAGCTTTTGCCAGAATTAGGCGAAAGTACTTCGGTCGCGACTCACTTGGATCTCCCGAGGATATATCCAAAGTTGAGATCGGTATCATTCGGAGCTTTATCGTTGCTACCCAACGATTCTCTAAGTAGCTGGATCTAGGTCACCGTTATTTTTGGTGTATGTGGTATCACAACGGACCTTCGTGTTGTCCAAGTGAGCTATCCTTATCAGGGCAGCTACCACCTAACCTATCCTATCCTATCCTAATATATAGATAGTGGGTAAAATACTGCCTATGCAATACGGCCGCTATGATGCCTGTTGCCGTTTTTCACCTAAAATCAAGGGACGTTTTTTTTTTTCATTTAATATACAACATGAAATTTTCCGATTCAGTCAAGTTGCCTTTAAATAATAGTAAACTAAGTTGAAATAAACGAATATATAATAAAGTAAAATAAGAAATAAAATAAGTTAGCATAAAAGACAATATAAAAAATTTAATGTTATATTTTTGTAAATTCTTTGTTTTTTGTTCAGTATAAGACGTACTTTATTTAAAATGAAGATTAAATCTGTAAATGCAAAAACATTTTCGGGCAAATTTTCCATTAATTGTTATAAATGAATTTAGTTAGTTTCAACAAAAGTTAACTCATTATTTGTGATTTCATGTTTTCTTGAAAACAACTAAAATAAAAAACAAATAATCTGTTAAATAAAGACTTATGTATTTATGTGTAAGTAAAACTTGCCACAAAAAATGGGTCGTTCAAAAATTAATTCTATTTAAGGTTTTTTGGTACGCTACAAATTATTTTGGAACAGTTTTTTAGGATTTTGGTAGAGGCTATTATAGGTAAGTGGCAACATTGGGCACCATATTTGTATGTACGTGAAGCATTTGTGCTTTCGAATTTAGCAGGGAATCATAAAGGTTTAGGTCTTTGAAATTCGCATAATTGTTCCCAAAGATGGCGCGCTTGTGCACGAAAATTAATTTCGATATTTGTATGAATTGGTCGAATTTACAAAAAAATGTTTCTATTAATTATAAACAAATAGAGTAATATTTGTTAACAAAAATAGGCCTATGCACTGCGGCTGATCAATACGAATCGATTCATATAACTTTTATATGATTTTACGTATGCTAAGTATGCGAAACAGCCTGTCAATTGATAGTATGGAAATTTTGTTAGCGTATTAATGTATAGATAGTGGGTAATATACTGCCTATGCAAGACGGCCGCTATGATGCCGGTTGCCGCTATGATGCCGGTTGCCGCTCTGACCTAAAATCAAAAAAGTTTTTGGGACGTTTTTTTGTTTCGCAATTAGCATAAAAGGAAATATAAAAAATGTAATGTTATATTTTTGTAACTTTTTCATTTTTGTTCAGTATAAGACGCACTTTATCTAAAATGAGGATTAAATCTGCAAATGCAACATTTTCGAGCAAATTTGCCATTAATTGTTATAAATAAATTAGTTTCAACAAAAGTTAACTCATTATTTGTGATTTCATGTTTTTTTGAAAACAAGTAAAATAAAAAACAAAGAATCTGTTAAATAAAGACTTATGTGTTTACGTGTAGGTAAAATTTGCCACAAAAAATGGGCCGGTCAAAAATTAATTCTATTTAAGATTTTTTTTATGCTATAAATTATTTTGGAACAATTTTTTAGGATTTTGGTAGAGGCTATTATAGGTAAGCTGCAACAATGCGAACCCATACTTGTATGCAGGTGAAACATTTGTGCCTTCGAATTTAGCGGGGATACACAAAATTTTAAATTCACATTAAACACTTAGATAATTGTTCCCAAAGACGGCTCGCTTGTGCATAATAGTTTAGGTCTTTGAAATTCGCATTAGCAAACTTAGATAATTGTTCCCAAAGATGGCGCGCTTGTGCACGACAATGAATTACGATATTTGTATGAATTGTTCGAATTTATAAAAAAGTTTTTCTATTAATTATAAACAAATAGAGTAATATTTGTTAACAAAAAAAGGCCTATGCACTGCGGCTGATCAATACGAATCGATTCGTATAACTTTTATATGATTTTACGTATGCTAAGTATGCGAAACAGCCTGTCAATTGATTGTATGGAAATTTTGTTAGCGTATTAATGTATAGATAGTGGGTAATATACTGCCTATGCAAGACGGCCGCTATGATGCCGGTTGCCGCTCTGACCTAAAATCAAAAAAGTTTTTGGGACGTTTTTTTGTTTCGTAATTAGCAAAAAAAAGCAATAGAAAAAATGTAATGTTATATTTTTGTAACTTTTTCTTTTTTGTTCAGTATAAGACGTACTTTATCTAAAATGAGGATTAAATCTGCAAATGCAACAACATTTTCGAGCAAATTTGCCATTAATTGTTATAAATAAATTAGATATTTTCAACAAAAGTTAACTCATTATTTGTGATTTCATGTTTTTTTGAAAAGAACTAAAATAAAAAACAAAGAATCTGTTAAATAAAGACTTATGTATTTACGTGTAGGTAAAATTTTCCACAAAAAATGGGCCGGTCAAAAATTAATTCTATTTAAGATTTTTGGTACGCTATAAGTTATTTTGCAACATTTTTTAGGATTTTGGTAGAGGCTATTATAGGTAAGTGGCAACATTGGGAAACCATATTTGTATGTAGGTGAAGCATTTGTGCTTTCGAATTTAGCGGGGACACATAAAGGATTAGGTCTTTGAAATTCGCTTTAGAACACTTAGTTAATTGTTCCCAAAGATGGCGCGATTGTGCACGAAAATGAATTTCGATATTTGTATGAATTGCTCGAATTTACAAAAAAGTTTTTCTATTAATTATAAACAAATAGAGTAATATTTGTTAACAAAAATAGGCCTATGCACTGCGGCTGATCAATACGAATCGATTCGTATAACTTTTATATGATTTTACGTATGCTAAGTATGCGAAACAGCCTGTCAATTGATTGTATGGAAAGTTTGTTAGCGTATTAATATATAGATTTCCGCTGTTGTTGTTGTTGTTGTAGTAGTGTATGAATTTCGCTCGTAATATGTTGTTTGATCGTTGTCAATATTCAGTGCTGACTTGTCCCATTCAATAGTTGACTACCCTGTTGCAGTTCAGTTGAGGGACATTATTGATTACAGTAGCTTTCTTTTTCCAAAATTCTTCCACTAATTATACTCAGTTGAGCAGAGCTCACAGAGTATATTAACTTTGGTTGGATAACGGTTGGTTGTACAGGTATAAAGGAATCGAGATAGATATAGACTTCCATATATCAAAATCATCAGTATCCAAAAAAAATTCGATTGAGCCATGTCCGTCCGTCCGTCCGTCCGTCAGTCCGTCCTTTAAACCGATAACTTGAGTAAATTTTGAGCTATCTGGATGAAATTTGGTATGTAGGTTCCGGGGCACTCATCTCAGATCGCTATTTAAAATGAACGATATCCGACTATAACCACGCCCACTTTTTCGATATCGAAAATTTCGAAAAATCGAAAAAGTGCGATAATTCATTACCAAATACGGATTAAGCGATGAAACTTGGTAGGTGAGTTGAACTTATGACGCAGAATAGAAACCTAGTAACATTTTGGACAATGGGCGTGGCACCGCCCACTTTTAAAAGAAGGTAATTTAGAAGTTTTGCAAGCTGTAATTTGGCAGTTGTTGAAGATATCATAATGAAATTTGGCATGAACGTTACTCTTATTACTATATGTATGCTTAATAAAAACTAGCAAAATCGGAGAACGACCACGCCCACTTTTTAAATTACATATATAAATAAATTAGCGGTACCCGACAGATGATGTTCTGGATCACCCTGGTCCACATTTTGGTCGATATCTCGAAAACGCCTTCACATATACAACTAAGGGCCACTCCATTTTAAAACCCTCATTAATACCTTTAATTTGATACCCATATCGTACAAACACATTCTAGAGTCACCCCTGGTCCACGTTTATAGCGATATCTCGAAAAGGCGTTCTCTTATAGAACTAAGGCCCACTCCCTTTTAAAATACTCATTAACACCTTTCATTTGATACCCATATTGTACAAACGCATTCTAGAGTCACCCCTGGTCCACGTTTATGGCGATATCCCGAAAAGGCGTCCACCCATGGAACTAAGGCGCACTGCCTTTTAAAATACTTATTAACACCTTTCGTTTGATACCCATATCGTACAAACAAATTCTAGATTCACCCCTGGTCCACCTTTATGGCGATATCTCGAAAAGACGTCCACCTATAGAACTAAGGCCCACGCCCTTTTAAAATACTCATTAAACCTTTCATTTGATACCCATATTGTACAAACGCATTCTAGAGTCACCCCTGGTCCACGTTTATGGCGATATCCCGAAAAGGCGTCCTCCCATAGAACTAAGGCCCACTCCCTTTTAAAATACTTATTAACACCTTTCGTTTGATACCCATATTGTACAAACGCATTCTAGGGTCAACCCTGGTCCACCTTTATAACGATATTCCGAAAAGGCGTCCACCTATAGAACTAAGGCTCACTCCCTTTTAAAATACTCATTTACACCTTTCATTTGATACCCATATCATACAAACAAATTCTAGAGTCACCCCTGTTCCATCTTTATGGCGATATCTCGAAAAGGCGTCCACCTATAGAACTTAGGCCCACGCCCTTTTAAAATACTCATTAAAACCTTTCATTTGATACCCATATCGTACAAACAAATTCCAGAGTCACCCCTGGTCCATCTTTATGGCGATATCTCGAAGAGGCGTCCACCTATAGAACTTAGGCCGACGCCCTTTTAAAATATTCATTAACACCTTTCACTTCATACCCATATCGTACAAACAAATTCTAGAGTCTCCCCTGGTCCACCTTTATGGCGATATCTCGAAAAGGCGTCCACCTATAGAACTAAGGCCCACTCCCTTTTAAAATACTCATTAACACCTTTCATTTGATACCCATATCGTACAAACAAATTGTAGAGTCAGCCCTGGCCCACCTTTATGGCCATATCCCTAAATGGCGTCCACCTATACAACTATGGCCCACTCCCTCTTAAAATACTCTTTAATACCTTCCATGTGATACACATGTCATACAAACACATTTCAGGGTTACCCCAGTTTTTTTTTACTACATGGTGATTTTCCCTTATTTTGTCTCCACAGCTCTCAACTGAGTATGTAATTTTCGGTTACACCCGAACTTAGCCTTCCTTACTTGTTTTCACTTGCATTTCGTTCCACACTTGTTCACTGAATACGTTAATATTCATATTCATATTCCGATTTCGTTTTGTTCCACTCACGACTGTTTACTGAATATTTTTAAGTTTTTTTTTTTTGACATTTCCGTTTTCGTTTATTTGCGTTTTTTTTATAACATGGTATTTCTCTCAGTTCCGCTTTTCGTTCACTTAATATATTAATATTGTTACGAATATTAGCAAAACTAAGGAGTGCTGCCAGCTCTAAGCCGATCTAAGCAGTGACGTGAATGCACATCAATAATTCAATCATTATGTATCTACATAAACGAATAAATAATTGCGTCTACACATATGTACACATTCCGACGAGCAACATTTACATACAAGGCAGCAAGAGATGAGATGTCACACACCGATGAATTTACTTATACGCTTATGTGTGTGCGGGAGACTGTAAACTACAAACACATGCATATACCTTATCTGGGTTGTCACAAGAGAGAGCAATAATTTGTGCACGTAGTTGTGGCTGGCGATTTTGTAGCCGAAACAACTAGTAACTTCTGGAAATCGAAGAGCCTAGAAGTATGCAGCGTAAACTATAAAAGCGGCGCCAGCGAGTAAGAAGAATTCAGTTTGATTTGAATTGTCAAGCAGTTACGAGTAAGACGATATCTAGCGAGCAATAGCACTATTATTTTGAAAGTCAGTTTCCTTTAAGCTATCAGTTTGGTTATTAAGCTATTCGTTGCACAATTTGAGTGTTATTGTGAAGTATTTTAATAAAGGCCATTTTTCCATTATTCAATATTGGAGTTATTTATTCAACAGTTTAGCGATACGATCCTAGCAAAAGGGCAAATAAGAGGATTTGCAGGAAATTCGTAACAATTGGTGTCAGAAGAGGAATTGTTGAATAAATTCTAGAGGACAACAAGGACATGGCAAAGTTAAGTGAATTGAAGATCCCGCAACTGAAGAAGGAGTTGGAGAGCCGTGGATTGAATACAAGCGGCGTTAAACTCGAACTTCAGGCACGGCTACGAGAAGCAATGGAAGCAGAAGGAATTAATGTGGAAGAGCATGTCTTTCATCTTGATGGCGAGGAGACAACAAAAATTGAAGAGAAGAACGAAACATCGCAGACGGTTACCAGTACAGACTTGAACATGATTTTAGCTGCAATATCTGCTCAAACATCGACAGTGGCTTCTCAACTGAAATCGCAAAAGACAGATATAACATCTCAACTGTCATCTCAACTAGAAGAACAGAAAACGTATATGTCATCACAAATGGAAGCACAAGAAACGCGTATTTCAGAAATGTCGTCGCAAATGTCATCTCAACTGGAAGAACAGAAGACATATATGGCATCGCAACTGGAAGAACAGAAGACATATATGATATCTCAGTTGGCTCAGCAGTTGAAAGCGCAAGAGAATCGCATATCATCGCAGTTGGAGGGTTTTAGTGAACGACAAGATAAAATGGAAGCTGAGATGGATGCTTTAAAAGATCGGATTCAGCAGTTACAATTAAATCGTCCAGCAGTTTCAGCGAGTAATCCAAAGGTAAAAACACCATCCTTTGACGGTTCTGTTCCTTTCCAGGTCTTTAAGTTACAGTTTGAGAAGACCGCAGCAGTGAACAACTGGAATGTGGAAGATAAAGTTGCCGCACTCTTCGTAGCATTGAAAGGACCAGCTGCCGAAATTCTACAGACGATTCCCGAAGGAGAGCGGAACAATTATGAAGCATTGATGGCTGCTGTAGAACGACGTTATGGAAGCGAGCATAGGAAACAGATATTCCAAATTGAGTTGCAAAACCGCTACCAAAAAGCAAATGAAACATTGCAGGAGTTTGCTTCAGATATTGAAAGATTGGCTCATCTCGCAAATGCGGACGCACCCGTGGAATACACCGAGAGGGTAAAAATCCAGAGTTTTATAAATGGCATACGAGACGTGGAAACGAAGCGAGCTACATACGCGAACCCAAAACTGACATTTGCTGAAACGGTATCACATGCATTGACTCAGGAAACTGCCTCCCTATTAAGTAAACCAGCATATAAGGCTCATCGTGTAGAAGTAGAAAGGCCAGAATGGGTAGACACAATTTTGGAAGCACTGAAGGGATCACAACAGAAAAATGCCGGAGTTATTAAATGTTTCAAGTGCGGCAACCCAGGTCATATTGCACGACATTGCAGCACCGGTCCCAATAGCTCCAACAATGTGGGTGGCCGTAAACGCAGAGCTGAAGGAGATGAGCAAATCTCCAAGTCCACTCAATCGTTAAACTAAAGCGAGTCAGCCGCAAGGGGCGACAGCTGGCTCCCTCAATTGAATGCCCCATAATCTCTATCTCACAAATTGGAAGAAGGTCAAGCAATCTTACTGTTGGAGGACATGTGGATGGAAAGGAACGTTTACTGACTGTAGATACGGGTGCATCCCATTCCATTATTCGAGCGGATTTAGTCAACAAGAAGATAACACCATTGCATGGAGCAAGATTGCGTACAGCCACTGGAGAAGACAGCACGGTTCTAGGAGAAGTATCATGTGAAGTCGCAATTGGGAACGTCACGGTAGTACACAATTTTATAGTGGCAGAGATTGTTGATGAAATCATAATTGGAGTGGACTTCTTAATCGACCAGGGCATCAAGATCGACATGCAAAGCAAGACGATGCGATATAAGAACATGGATGTGCCACTTAATTTCGGCTACGAAAGAGGCTACAGCAGTAAACGAGTGCTGGTGGAAGAGAGTCAGCAAATACCACCAAAATCAGAAGCAGTCATCTGGGCAAAGGTTGATGGAGATTGTGGGACAAACAAATTGTGGGTTGTCGAAGCAGCAAATAAATCAGCACTGAACATACTTGTAGGAAAAACCCTGGCTATGACAAAACAAGATGGACGTATTCCGGTAAGAGTACTCAATGAGTTCAAGTCACCATTCAATTTGACCAAAGGAGCTATTTTGGGAAGATGCCAAGAGGCCGAAGTAGTTATTAACTGTGAACAGCTCCAGGAATACGTTTCATCTAGTAATACTGATCTTTCAAATGATATCACGGCATGGACGCATGGGCTAGAGGAAGCCTATCAGAGTAAGGCAAAACAACTGCTCATAAAATACGCGAACATATTTGACCAGGATGGTTCCAAACCAGGCCGCACCAACGTTGTGAAACATCAAATTGACACTGGAGATGCGAGACCGATCCGTCAAGCTCCACGTAGGGTTCCACTGGCGAAGCGGGAAGTTGTGAGTCAAATCATTCAAGAAATGAACGACAGCGGCGTCATCGAACCATCAGCTAGTCCATGGAGCTCACCGGTAGTACTTGTAAAAAAGAAGGATGGAAAAATGAGGTTTTGCGTGGACTACCGGAAGTTGAATGACGTAACGAAAAAGGATAGCTACCCATTGCCAAGAATTGACGACACTCTGGACTCGCTATCTGGTACGAAATGGTTTTCCACGCTGGACTTGAAAAGCGGCTACTGGCAAGTGGAGGTGAAGGAGGAAGATAAAGAGAAAACAGCCTTCAGTGTCGGTGATGGTCTTTGGCAATTTACAGTGATGCCTTTTGGACTTTGTAATGCACCAGCTACTTTTGAGAGACTCATGGACCAGGTACTGAAAGGACTACATTGGAAAACATGCTTGGTGTACCTGGACGACATCATCGTATTGGGCAAGAACTTTGATGAACATCTTAAGAACTTGGAGGAAGTTTTCCAGAGAATAGCTGGCGCTGGTCTGAAGTTAAGTCCCAAAAAGTGTGCGCTGTTTAAAAAGGAAGTCAATTATTTGGGTCACAAGGTAACGACAGAGGGCATCTGCACTGCGAACGAAAAAATAGAGGCTGTACAGGATTGGCCAAGACCACAGAATCTACATGAATTGAGAAGTTTTCTTGGGCTGTGCACATATTACCGCCGATTTGTACCAAATTTTTCCAGCGTAGCCCATAGCCTCCATGAGCTTACAAGAAAAAACAAAGCTTTTGAATGGAAGAAGGAGCAAGAAGTGGCTTTCCAAACATTGAAGGAGCGTTTGTGCACTGCCCCAATGTTAGCATATCCGATTCCAGGAGCAACATTTATTCTAGATACAGATGCAAGTGGATATGCTATAGGAGGCGTTTTATCACAACTGGTCGATGGACAGGAGAAGGTAGTTGCATATTACAGCCGTTCGATTGGAAAACCAGAGAGGAACTACTGTGTTACGCGGAGAGAGCTGTTGGCATTGGTAGAGTGCATTAAACATTTTCACAAATACCTCTACGGCCAGCGATTCCATGTCAGGACAGATCACGCAGCATTGAAATGGCTTCTGCAGTTCCGTAATCCGGAAGGACAATTGGCACGGTGGATCGAGCGACTTCAAAGCTATGACTTTTCCATTGAGCATCGAAAAGGTAGTACCCATGGAAATGCCGATGCAATGTCACGAAGGCCATGTAGTTTGGAATGCAAGCACTGTTCAAAGGCCGAGGCTAAAGAAGACATTATAGATGTCCGGCTAATGACTATAACGTGTACGGATGAATGGGACAAGGAACAACTAAGAAAGTGTCAGCTAGAAGATACGGATCTGTCACATGTTATGCAAGGGCTCGAACGAAACGAAAGACCAAGCAGAGAGGATATGTCAGCAGAGAGTCCCATTGCAAAGTCATATTGGGCACAGTGGAACAGTTTGGAATTGATATCCGGTTGCTTGCATCGAGTATGGGAGAGTGAGGATGGTCAGTGCAAGAAGAAACTTATAGTTGTTCCCAGAAAGAAGATTCCTGACGTGCTCAGCGAGTTGCACAATGGTCCAAGTGGAGGCCATCTTGGAATCACGAAGACACTCGAGAAAATTAAGCAGAGATTCTATTGGGTTGGTTGCCGTCAGTCGGTCACCGAGTGGATTGCCAATTGCGAGGTATGCAACAGAGCGAAAGGGCCCAAAACCCGAAGTCGTGGCCAGATGAAGCAGTATATTTCAGGTGCACCATTTGAAAGGATCGCCATGGATGTCGCAGGTCCATTTCCTACTAGCAACCGCGGAAACAAATACGTACTGGTGGTTATGGATTATTTCAGTAAATGGCCAGAGGTATACCCAATCCCAAACCAAGAAGCAGAAACAGTAGCAGAAGTGGTTAAAAACGAATGGGTTGCCAGGTATGGTGTACCAATGGAGTTACATTCTGACCAAGGCAGGAATTTTGAATCAGCTGTGTTCCAAGAACTGTGCAAGAAGTTGGGCATTCGAAAAACACGGACAACTGCATTGCATCCTCAGTCCGATGGTATGGTGGAACGTTTCAATAGAACATTGGAGGAGCATTTAAGGAAAGTAGTCGACAAGTACCATAAGGACTGGGATACACACATATCATTATTCTTGATGGCCTACCGATCGGCAGTACATGACACAACGGGCCAAACTCCCGCAAAGGTAATTTTTGGCAATGACCTTCGACTGCCAGCTGATTTGAAGTATGGGATAGATGCCGATGCGGAGAGGAATGTCAAGAAATCCACTGATGTCTTAGAAGAAGAGCTGAGAGAGATACACGATCTGGTAAGGCAACGAGCAAAGATTATGAGTGACAAGATGAAAGCGAGGTACGATAAAGCAATTAATTCGGAAGGGTTTCAGGAAGGAGATTTGGTGCTGCTATACAACCCACAACGAAAAAAAGGTTTGTCCCCGAAATTGCAGTGTAACTGGGAAGGCCCATACAAAGTTGTAAAACGGATCAACGATGTAGTGTACCGCATACAAACCACTACCAAACCACGAACCAAAATGAAAGTGGTTCATTTGGAAAGATTAGCAGCGTTTAGATCGAGAGATTTGTCTGATCGGGACGATCAGACTTAGGTGGAGGGCAGTGTTACGAATATTAGCAAAACTAAGGAGTGCTGCCAGCTCTAAGCCGATCTAAGCAGTGACGTGAATGCACATCAATAATTCAATCATTATGTATCTACATAAACGAATAAATAATTGCGTCTACACATATGTACACATTCCGACGAGCAACATTTACATACAAGGCAGCAAGAGATGAGATGTCACACACCGATGAATTTACTTATACGCTTATGTGTGTGCGGGAGACTGTAAACTACAAACACATGCATATACCTTATCTGGGTTGTCACAAGAGAGAGCAATAATTTGTGCACGTAGTTGTGGCTGGCGATTTTGTAGCCGAAACAACTAGTAACTTCTGGAAATCGAAGAGCCTAGAAGTATGCAGCGTAAACTATAAAAGCGGCGCCAGCGAGTAAGAAGAATTCAGTTTGATTTGAATTGTCAAGCAGTTACGAGTAAGACGATATCTAGCGAGCAATAGCACTATTATTTTGAAAGTCAGTTTCCTTTAAGCTATCAGTTTGGTTATTAAGCTATTCGTTGCACAATTTGAGTGTTATTGTGAAGTATTTTAATAAAGGCCATTTTTCCATTATTCAATATTGGAGTTATTTATTCAACAGTTTAGCGATACGATCCTAGCAAAAGGGCAAATAAGAGGATTTGCAGGAAATTCGTAACAATATTAATATTTCTTTTCGTTCCGCTTTCGTTCACTTAATATATTAGTATTAGTATTACTCTTCGTTCCGCTTTTCGTTTTGTTCTACTGTAAACAGTATTTAAAGATTATTGTTACAGTTCAATGATAATTTTTTTATATACGAATATATATATTTAAGTTTTCTAAAACGTGGATATTAGTTCATATATTAGCTCTTATTAACTTATTTCTTTTGTAAAATCTTTATTTTCATAGATTTTTTGTAAGTTTTAAAGTTAGTTTTGTATTTCGATAGAAGAAAACTTTTTTCAATTTTTTCGACCTTTTTTTTAAGCCACAACACATATACATTTATTAATTTGCATTAATTCATTTTTGCAAATTTTCAAACTGAAGAATTTTTCCTTCATAACTTTTCTTATTGTAGGGCTCCGGCCCACGGTCGCCATAAAAGAACTTCGTTTTTAAATAACGTTCTCAACTTCGTAGTTATGTTCGATTTTATAACGATATTTATTTATGAATAAAACAGAAATTAAATCAATATATTTAGAGAAATTTTCATAGTTAATAAATTTCAAATTTAAGGCTTGTAGCCAAAATTATTTTAAATGAAAACTTTCAGAACTCAACTCTTTGAAATCCTCAATTCAACTCTCGATTTAATTTAATTTTTTCACCCGGCCTACTACTCAAAAACAATTATCTGACAATCTTTTCAATTGCATACAGTACTTAATTTCATAAATATGTAAACAAGTGATTGAAAAGTAAGGTACATTTGCATTATAATACCCTATGATGGTATAGTCACCGACAGAACTATCTCCACTACCAATTCCGTTAAAACAGCCACAACTGGCGTTGCTATCTCTACCGGCGACACGGTTAGTACTACCGGGAGCGCGTCAATGGAGATGCTCGCTCCGCCACCTGCGCTAACAACTACGGCTGGATTGGGAACTGTAACTAAGGCAAGTACAGTTATCGCATCAACCCGTGCACAAACGCTCTTTCAACGTTTGGAAAGATACATCTTGCTCCTTCTTCCATTCGAAAGCTTTATTTTTTCTTGTTAGCTCGTGGAGACTATGGGCTACGCTGGCAAAATTTGGTACAAATCGGCGGTAATATGTGCACAGCCCAAGGAAACTTCTCAGTTCATGCAGATTCTGTGGTCTTGGCCAATCCTGTACTGCCTCTATCTTTTCATTCGCTGTACGGATACCTTCTGTCGTTACCTTGTGACCCAAATAACTGTAAATTGCCAAAGACCATATCCGACGCTGAAGTTTGTTTTCTCTTTGTCTTCATGCTTCAATTCCACTTGCCAGTAGCCGCTTTTCAAGTCCAGTGTGCAAAACCATTTCGTACCAGAGAGCGAGTCCAGAGTGTGGTCAATTCTTGGCATTGGGTAGCTATCCTTTTTCGTAACGTCATTCAACTTCCGGTAGTCCACGCAAAACCTCATTTTTCCATCCTTCTTCTTTACAAATACTACCGGTGAACTCCAGGGACTAGCTGATGGTTCGATGACGCCGCTGTCGCTCATTTCTTGTATAATTTGACTCACAACTTCCCGCTTCGCCAGTGGAACACTACGCGGAGCTTGACGTATCGGCCTCGCGTCTGCGGTTTCAATTTGATGTTTCACAACATTGGTGCGGCCTGGTTTGGAACCATCCTGGTCAAATATGTTTGTGTACTTTAGGAGCAGTTGCTTTGCCTTACTCTGATAATCTTCCTCTAGCCCTTCCGTCCATGCCGTGATGCCATTTGACAGATCAGTATTACTAGATGAAACGTGTTCCTGGAGCTGTTCACAGTTAATAATTAATTCAGCCTCTTGGCATCTTCCCAAAATAGCTCCTTTGGTCAGTTTGAGTGGTGACTTGAACTCATTGAGTACTCTTACCGGAATACGTCCATCTTCTTTTGTCATAGTCAGGGTTTTTCCTTCAAGTATGTTCGGTGCTGATTTGTTTGCTGCTTCGGCAATCAACAATTTGTTTGTCCTACAATCTCCATCAACCTTTTCCCAGATGACTGCTTCAGATTTTGGTGGTATTTGCTGACTCTCTTCCACCAGCACTCGTTTACTGCTGTAGCCTCTCTCGTAGCCGAAATTAAGCGGCACATCCATGTTCTTATATCGCATCGTCTTGCTTTGCATATCGATCTTGATGCCTTGGTGGATTAAGAAGTCCACTCCAATTATGAATTCATCAACAATATCTGCCACTATAAAAGTGTGTAGTACCGTGACATTCCCAATTGCTACTTCACATTCTACTTTTCCAATTACCTGGGTGGCCTCTCCCGTGGCTGTACGTAATCTTGCTCCAAGCAATGGTCTTATCTTGTTTTTGACTAAATCCGCTCGAATGATGGAATGAGATGCGCCCGTATCTACAGTCAGTAAACGTTCCTTTCCATCCACATGTGCTCCAACAGTAAGATTGCTCGATCTTCTTCCAATCTGAGAGATAGAGATTATGGGGCATTCAATTGCGGGAGCCAGCTGTCGCCCCTTGCGGCTGAATCGATTTAGTTTAACGATTGAGTGGTCTTGAAGATTTGCTCATCTCCTTCTGCTCTGCGTTTATGACCACCCACATTGTTGGAACTGTTAGGGTTGTTGTTGCAATAACGCGCAATATGTCCTGGCCTTCCACACTTGAAGCATTTGACTGCATCAATATTCTTCTGCTGCGTCCAAAATTGCGTCTACCCAGTCTGGCCTTTCCACTTCCACGCGATGTTTGTACGCTGGCTTACTCAAAAGTGAGGCTGTTCATGAGTCAGTGCATGCGATACCGTTTCAGCAAATGTTAGTTTTGGATTCGCATATGTAGCCCGCTTCGTTTCCACATCTCGTATGCCATTTATAAAGCTATGAATCTTTACCCTTACAGTGTATTCCGCGGGTGTATCGGCATTCGCCAAATGTGCAAGCTTTTCGACATCTGGCGCAAACTCCTGCAAAGTCTCATTAGCTTTTTTGGTAGCGGCTTTGCAACTCTATTTGGTGTATCTGCTTCCTGTGTTCGCCTCCGTATCGCCTCTCTAGAGCACTCATCAATGTTTCGTAGTTGTTCCGCTCCCCCTCGGGAATAGTCTGTAGGATTTCAGCAACTTTAACTTCAGTATTCCAGTTGTTCACTGTTGCGGTCTTCTCAAATTGTAGCTTAAAGACCTGGAAAGGAACAGAACCGTCAAAGAATGATGTTTTTACCTTAGGATTGCTCGCTGAAACTGCTGGGCGATTTAGTTGCAACTGCTCGATACGTCCTCTCAAAGCATCCACCTCGGCCTCGATTTTTTCTTCAAACTGTAAAATTTTTGTATCTTGCGCCTCCAACTTCAAGGAAATACGTCCTTCTTGCTCTTCCAGTTGAGCAGAGATCTGCGATGATATCTGTGCTGAAATTTGCGCCGACATTTCGGATATTCGTGCCTCTTGTGCTTCAATCTTCGCTGTTATTTCAGATGACATTTCTGCAATACGCGTCTCCTGTGATTCCATCTTATTATTATTATTATTTATTGTTAAAATATAATTAAAATTACAAATTAACCTAATTTATCTGCACTAGCTACCAGGGCTATCGGCTTAAACAGGTTTAAAGTTTGATTGAAGTTATCACGGATAGTATAATGTATTAGATATTAAATGAGATGAAAAATGTTTAGTTCTTTAAAAAAATTTGACATTCTTATAATATTCTGTTCGGAAGGAACAGATAGAATATGGATTGGGTCTGAGTCTTCGAATGTTGACGAACGTATGGCGGATAGGCCAGGACAATGTAGAAGTAAATGGCGTATGGTTAAGCTGTTGTTATTGCAGAAGTTGCAGATGGGCTGCGGAGTCTTTGTTAGGTGGTGTTGGTGAGTCAGGAGTGTATGACCCAGACTTAGGCGTACAAAGCATCGATTCATCCAGGTGGTAGTCGTTGTTGGAAGTTGTATGGCGGCGCAGTGAGGGTTTACTGCTTTATATTCATGTTGGAAGTCGTTCCAATTTATGCGCACGTGTGAATTTAAAGCTCTCGAGTATATTTTTTTTATTGATATTGTACTAAGGGGATTGTACGTGTGGAGGCACGATTTTAAAGCAAGTTTTGCAGCATTGTCAGCATTTTGATTACCGATTATGCCCGAATGTCCAGGGATCCACATTAGTTTCGCGTATGGTGTATTTTTAATTAATAGTTGTTGCAGGTGGAATATTGGGCCAGCCTGCCATTGTATGTTTTTTGCAGCGTTAAACACTGATTGACTGTCCGTGCATATTAAGGTCTTTTGCTTACTTTTTACGAGATTTAGCGCTGAGACTATGGCCTGCAATTCGGCGTCGAATATGCTAGCGTAATCCGTAAGTATTCCGTGGGAGAGGGTGTTTCCATTTTCGTTCGTAAATGCGAATGCAGTGCCATGGCTTTGCTTGGTGCCATCTGTGAACAGCAGGTTCCAGCCGCTCTCTTTCAGCGGGTTTACAATTCCCAAGAAGGCTTGCTTATATATAGTACAGTTGGTGCTCTGTTTCTTTAGTGAACAAAGATCTTCGATAAACATTTGTGAATCAAGTGCCCAGGGTGGTAGCTTGGTTTCCTGGATTGTCATTGGAGCTATTTGTAAACTTAAAGTATCTGCGAGCCCTTTTATCTCGCATAAGGCTGACTTATGGGTCAATGGTCGCTTTCTTCTGTGGAGTAATTTTATTTCATGGTGAAGTATGTGAGTGTTGTTGCAAAATAGCTTGTATATTATACGACTTCTGAGATAGTTAGTGCGATCTTCAATTGCTTGAAAGCCCCCTTCGGCAAGTAAGTTTTTGATAGGTGTTGTCCTAAATGCGCGTAGACTTCTCCGTCCTGCAGCGTGAAATGGTGCTTTGATTTTATTAATGCTAGACTTCGTACATTTACCGTATATTTGTAAACCGTAATCTATTTTGGATTGGATTATTGATTTTGTTATATTAAGTAATGTGTTTGTGTGCACAAAGCTTTTCCTTGATGACAGGT
Source organism: Eurosta solidaginis (assembly GCF_040869045.1). Taxonomy (NCBI): domain Eukaryota; kingdom Metazoa; phylum Arthropoda; class Insecta; order Diptera; family Tephritidae; genus Eurosta; species Eurosta solidaginis. Next base: position 238,595,929 of record NC_090319.1, read on the forward strand.
ATTTTACAATGTTAAGTCTGGTAGCTAGTTCACTTCTTAGTTTAATACAGTGGTGCTTATAGCTAAGTTTATTGTCAAATATGACACCTAGTATTTTTATGTTATTTACATTGGCTATGTTGTTGTTTTTATATTTGATGTTGATGTTGTTACAATTATGTTTTCTACAAACATGCAGGTGCTTACATTTCTCAAGTGAAATATGAGCACCTGAGTGTTGTGACCATTCCTCTAAAGATTCTAAAGCCGTTTTGAATTAATTTTCGATATCACTTTTTGTCTTATTGTTGGATATCAAGAATAAGTCATCGGCATACAAACAATACTTAATGTTGTGTTGGAGGCTCATGATTTCGCCAACTTCATCAAAGGCTATTAAGAAAAGGGTTACAGAAAGTGGAGATCCTTGGGGGATTCCATTGTGTTGAGTGTAAATGGGAGAAAGGTGGTTGTTTGCCTTGCAGCGAAATTTCCGGTTACTTAGAAATGATTTAATATAGTTAAATATTTTGGGTCCCACTCGCCACTCTTGAAGTTTCCTGAGGACTATGTGGCTTCCGATCTTGTCAAAAGCGTTGGCAAAATCAATTGCCAGTACAGATGAGTGATTTTTTGAGGAAAATTGTTTGGAGAGATGGTGGTCTAAGAAAAGCAAAGCATCTAGCGTACTGACGCCGGCTTTAAATCCGACCTGAAATGGTGATAAATGTTTTTTGGTTGTTAAGAACCACATTAACCTTTTTGATATAATTTTCTCCATTATTTTGCTTATACATGATATTAAGGAAACGGGGCGGTAACTTTCTATAAGCGAGGGGTCTTTTTGTGGTTTCAATATAGGGACAACTATAGCTGTCTTGAAGCTTTGGGGGATAATTCCGGTGTTATATATTGAATTGTATAGTTGAAGTAGTCTTTGTTTAAAAGGATTGGGGGTATGCTTCAGCATTTCATAATTTATTTGGTCAAGCCCAGGTGACTTTCCTTTGCATGTTTTTAAAGCCGACTCGATTTCCGAGTAATTAATGGCGTTTTCAAGGTAGAGAGCAAGCTGGTCAGTTGTGTCCGCTGCACGCATGTGTGGGATGCTGTGCGCGGAGGCTATGAACTGTGGCGAAAAGTTGGAAGTTTCGGAAGATTTTGATATTTTATGTGCAAACTCTGATGAAATTGATAGTGGATTTGTGATGATAGTGTTATTTATCATTAATGAGGGGATAATATGGGGATTGTATCTTCCAGTGAGAGTTTGTATTCCTTTCCAAATTTTTTGGGTGGAGCAGGTTGGGTTGAGTTCTTTAGTGAAATCTTCAAAGCTTTTGGTTTTTGCTTGTCTCTTTTCTCTGTTAAATCGAGCGTTGCACTTTTTATATGTTATCAGAGAGTCGAGAGTTGGGCACTTTTGGTATTCTCTCCAGGCTTCCATTTTTTCATTTCGTAGCTTGTTCAGTTCTCGAGACCACCATGGGACATTTCTTGACACTTTTCGCGGGTTAGTCCGAGGTATTGTTAAGTTGGCTGCCTCTCTTATAGCCCTTTGAGTTATTGCGGCTTCTTTATTTGGGTTATTTTTGTCGAAGTCGGGCAGAAGCTTTTCATTTAGCACTTTTACAAATTTGTCCCAGTTGGCTCTTGTGGTATTATATCTAGAAGGTCTGGTAGGGTTAGGAGGATTCTGGGTGGAAATTTCTAGAGAGCAAACTATCGGAAAGTGGTCGCTGTTATGAAGATCTCCTAGAGTATACCAGGATATAATGGGAAGTAGTTGTGGTGAACAAATGGTTAGGTCAACGTGTGTAAAGGTTTTATGCGTGGAGAAATGTGTAGGACTGTTGTTATTAAGGACACATAAATTCGAGGCTAAGATAAAATCTTCAATTATTGTACCTCTGTGATTAGCGCTTGGTGACCCCCAGAGAGGGCTCCAGCCATTAAAATCACCACATATTATTACTGGTGTACTTAATGACGAGATAAGCTGTTGTAATTCTAATTGTGAGAAAGTTTGATTTGGTGGGATATATACAGAAATTATGGTGATAGGGTATTGAACGTTGAATTCTACTGCGACTGCTGATATGTTGGAAGTAATGTTCACTCTTCTGTGTTTAAGGTTTCTGTGAATTAATATGCCACAGCCTTGTTTGGCGTGGCCGATGTTGTGGAAGTTATGGAAATACGTTATGTACTGCTTTGGGCAGTATGATGAGTGGGTGTGTTAGATATGGGTTTCTTGTAGGCAAACTATTTGTGGTTTGCGATCTTTTAAAAGGGTTTCCAATTCTAGGTAATTATTTTGATAGCCTTTGATATTCCACTGGAGAATATCAACAATCATTAATAATAATATTAACTTTACTATTAGATTTATTTTCTTGCGAAAATAGTCTATAGTTCGGGCTCTGGGAGCTCGCATTCAATGACGTCTTGTGTTTTTGATATTGGGGTTAAAAGGGATTGAAGTATTGTATTAGGTTGAGTTGGTTCAATGTGTGTGTTGTTATAGGAATGGTGTGAACGAGGGAGATTTGAGTATGGAGTAGACGAGGAGGAAGTGGTAGGGGCGGTTAGGTTATCAGTGATGTTGTCGTTGTTACTATTGTTTTGACTGCAGTTCATGGAGCTAGCAGGTTGGGTGGTTGCGGATTGAGTGTGAGAGACAGTAGAAATATTTGCGGGTGAGTACATTCTGTGTTGTGCGTTTGATTTTTCTGAGAGAGATTGAGTATTAGGTAAAGACATAATATTTGTAGAAGTGTGGGAGTGAGTGTGATTAGAGAAGAAAGATTGAACTTTAGGTAAAGTGTTGGAGTTAGCAATCAGAGAGCTGGTAGTGGATGGGTGAGGTTGTATATGGGAGTTAAGTGGCTGAGCGGTAGTGGTGGAGTTGTCAGCTGAAGATGTTGAATTGAGTTTGCTGAGAATGGGAGAAGGCTGCACTGAGCCCAGAATTGCTGAGTAAGATTGTGATTGAGTTGCATTAATGGGATTTTGTTGTTTATATAGTCGTCTTGCTTCAACAAAATTGCATTTGTTCTGTGTTTTTATTTTTAATATTTCTTTCTCTTGGAGGTATTTTGGGCAGTTTCTTGCTGAGGCGGGGTGGGGTCCAAAACAATTAGCGCACATTGTGCGTTGACATGGTTCTTTGCTATGAGGTGGAAAATTGCAGGTTTCACAGGTAGTTTTGTTTTTGCATCTTCTCATGGTGTGACCAAGTAGTTGGCATGATCGGCATCGCATTGGAGTGGGGAAGTATTCCTCAACTCTCACTGAGTACCATGCTATGTCAATAGTGGGGGGAACTTTATACAAGTTGAAAGAGAGCACTATTCTACCTGTGGGGACTTTTACATTGTTGATATTTTTGGTAAATTTGTATATGCCAACAACACCTTGTGGTTTTAGAGCCTCTAATATTTCCTCCTCGTCTGTATGAGCTAAATTTTTATCGAAAATGGTACCCTTGCAAGTATTTAAGGAGTCGTGGAAGGCGATGGATACGGGACATAGGCCACCAAAGCTCTTGCAATTCATAAATTTCTCCGCGACGCTTAGAGATTTTGTTAAAATCAGCAAGCTGTCATCGCGTAGGACACTTACTGAAAGGTATTCGGTGCTTATGCCTTGGATAGCTTTTTGTTTGGCAAAGACACTGTACTTTGACAGAGGGTTAGCCTCATCAGTGGATTTGATCACAATGAATTTCGGGTCATTGCAGTTATTGTTTTGTGTCACTTTTGGTAGTGGTGGGAATGGGGCTTTTGTATTTTCTTTTTTTCTTTTTGCCTTCGGGGAGTTTGACATACTTTCAGAAAGTATGTCAAACCGATTCCCCGAAGGAATCGTGGACAATTTACCCATATACAATACTCAGTGATATATTTTAATATATGATATAAACAAAATAATTAAGTTTATGTGGAAAAACTAATTGAAAAGCACGTGTTTGTCGCACTTATGCTCACGAAAAATTGTTCAACTACGGATCACACTTGTTTAGCACAACTGCACTGAAAGAGAGTTAGTCGGTGACTGTGATTCCATCTTGGATGCCATATGTGTCTTCTGTTCTTCCATCTTGGCTGTTAAACGGTTCTCCTGTGATTCTAGTTAAGATGCCCCTGTCGATGTTTGAGCAGATATTGCAGCTAAAATCATGTTCAAATCTGTGCTTGTAACTGTCTGCGAAGTTTCATTTTTCGCTTCAATTTTTGTTGTCTCGTCGCCATCAAGATAAAAGACATACTCTTCCACGTTAATTCCTTCTGCTTCCATTGCCTCCCGTAGTCTTGCCTGAAGTTCAAGCTTAACGCCGCTTGTATTCAATCCATGGCTCTCCAACTTCACTGATCTTTGCCATGCCCTTGTTATCCTCTGGAATTTATTCAACAATCCCACTTCTGACACCAATTGTAACGAATTTACTGCAAATCCTCTTATTTGCAACCCTCTGTTAAGTTCGTATCACTAAACTGTTGAATAAATAACTCCAGTATTGAATAATGGAAAAATGGCCTTTATTAAAGTACTTCACAATAACACTTATACTTTGCAACTAGCTGGCTTAATAACCAAACTGATTGATAGCTCAAATGAAACTCTACTATTGTCCGACAGATTGCGTTCTTAATCAATAACTGCTTGATAGCTCAAATCAAACTGAATTCCAGCGCCTCTACATTTGCTGCCTTTTATACTCTCTGATTTCAACGTTCGCATCTTCTAGGCGCTTCCATTTCCAGAATCTACTAGTTGCCATCAGCTCTCAAATTTCTCATCTGTAACTAAAATTGCACTATTTTATAGCCTCTCTCATTGCATACTTTCAGGAGTATCTCAGATATATGCATGTGTTTGTGCATTGATTCTCCGCTGCTCGTACACGTACATGGTACATATGTGTAGACGCAACTATTGTTTCGTTTATGTATATACATAATGATTGTTATATGGATGTGCATTATATCACTGTTTAGCATCGGCTTAGAGATAGCAGCACACCTTAGTTTTGCTAATATTCGTAACAGTATTAAGTGCTTTTTGTCTTTCTTCTATGTCTTGTTCTGTTTTAATAAATCAGTGTCATATCAGCAGTCAAACTATCAACTTGTGCTCGTTACATTTCGGTAGGTTCGAATCGCATTACCTGCTTTGGCAAATTACAGTCCACTCGGCAAACATCTCAACATTTTTATGGTCCCTACTAACCGGATTATTTCTACATATTGGAAAAATCTACAGTTATGCACATACATATGTACATACTATAAATGCAAATAAATCCACCATCTACAGCAAACGATAAGTTGTGACCCAACAGCATAAGCGGTAAAATTAAAACATACTTAAACACAAACAAATAAAAGGTACAATCCAACTGTTCTTATTATATTTGTTTGTACAAAGCATAAAAAGGAGTGCAGTTATCAAAAAACAAGAATCCCAAAACCGTGGAGGTAGCAAATTTAATTCGTAGGCGGGGTCAAATAAAGGGCTCCTTTACAAAATATAAAAGTTATATCTTAGCAGCCAATGAAGCTACAACATATGAGGCTCTAAAAATACGGTGTGATTGCTTGAAACTTTATGGCAAGAATTTGTAGATGTCGAGACAGAAATTGCGTCAAATGTTGACGAAGTCTCAGAGTATTCTTCTCAAGAAGATGTTTATTTGGACTTGAAGGAACATTTTCTTGTACTGCTAGCTACACGTTCTGCTCCACCAGCTCTCATTTCAAGCACTGGGGTAGAAGACCTAAATACAACATTCAACAGATTTACGGAAACTCAGCGCAGCTGGATCGACCAATCTCGTACCTGCGACACCCGATTGCCAAAATTGGATATTCCTGCCTTCCATGGGGAATATTGCAAGTGACCTACCTTCAAAGACTTATTTTTAACACCGTGCATAACGCAGCAACAATATCTAACAGCCCTATTCTGTGCACTTGACAAATTCACCATCTTTCTTATTTGTCAAGTTTGACAATTTATCAAGTAATTGCTATTCTATGTAAAAAATAAAAAGCTTTTCGCTGACAAATTGTCAATAAGTCACACGCTCTTGATAATTTAATTTATACGGATAAATTTAAATTAGGATTCTGTTATTGTGCGATCGAGAGAAAATGGAAGAACATTTATTACTTTTGCTATTATTGTGGGAAGATCCTCCTGGGGTTTTTGGAGGTAATTTCGAGATGGTGTTTGAAACTCCCTCGGGGTCCTCCCGGGGTCATTTGGGGGACATTCTAGGATGGTTTTGGGGACTCCCTCTGTGTAATTTGGGGGACATTCAGGGATGGTTTTGGGGACACCCTCGTGGTCATTTGAGGGTAATTCCGGGATCTTTTTGGGGACTCCCTCGGGGTCTTTTTGGGGGTCATTGGGGGATGGTTGTGATGACCACTAAATGACGCCGGGACGACCTGATGGAGTCCCCAAAACCATCCCAGAAAGACCCCCAAATGACCCCGATGGAGTCCCTAAAATCATCCCAGAATGTTCCCCAAATTACCCCGAGGGAGTCCCCAAACCATCCCGGAATGTCCCCCAAATTACCCTGAGGGAGTCCCCAAAACCATTCCGGAATGTCCCCCAAATAACCCCGAGGGAGTCCCCAAAAATATCCCAGAATGTCACCAAAATGACCCCGGGAGGACCCGAGGAAGTCCCAAAGACATCCCGGAATGACCCCCAAATGACCCCGAGGGAGTCCCCAAACAGATCCCGGAACGACCCTTAAATGACCCCGGGAGAAACCGATGGAGTCCCCAAAACCATCCCGGAATGTTCCCCTAAATTGCCCCGAGGGTGTTCCCGAAACCATCCCGGAATATCCCCCAAATGACACCGAGGGAGTCCCCAAATACATCCTGGAAAGACACTAAATGACGCCGGTACGACCCGATGGAGTCCTCAAAACCATCCAGGAAAGACACCCAAATGACCCCGAGGCAGTCTTCAAAGCTATGCCGAATTGACCCCGAAAAAACCCCGCGGATTATTTTTTTCTATTCCCATTTCGGGGTTAGCAGCATAAAATGAGAAATATCGCTCCAATTGCTCATGAGTAGCACGTTCCACTTTTGATTTCCTTGAAAAAAACCATGATTTTAAAATATTTGTTACAAAAAATAATGAACAATATTTAATTAAGCTGATTTCTGTTTACTTTATTTAGGTCACCACAGTATGGTGAAAAGCACAGGTCGTAGAGCTTTTTAGAGTTGTCAAGTTATGCACAGAATAGAAATATTTGTCAACTTGATAAAAAAGCTTTATTACTTGTCAACTTATTAACAATTTGTCAAGTGAACAGAATAGGGCCGTAAGTCACGAAAATTTCAGTACCTGCAAATGTACTTGGAAGGTGAGGCTGCAAGCGTTATTTCGGGAATGGTTTGTTCAAATGAAGCCTACGACAGAGCTTGGAGTATGCGAGAGTATGCGAGAGATATGACGAGCAAAAACCAATTGTTATTTCATACATAAAATCATTTTTTGACCTCAAATGTGTAGTAGAACCATCCGCTGTGGCAATCCGTACACTGGCAGACAATACAGACTGTATCTTGAGAGGGCTGAAATCTTTAGGAGCAGAGGCAGAAAGCCGAGATCCTTGGATTATATACATGTTATTGAACAAGTTGGATGATGACACTAAAAGACTGTGGGCCGAAAACGTTGGAAGATCTAAGGATCACCCCCAAATCGAAGAATTGATAGACTTTTTAAACAAACGATGGTCAGCTCTTGAGTGCATGCAATCTTATAAAAATGGAACCTCCACTTTCAGCCGTACTCGATGCTTTATCGCAAAAAAATCAAGTCAAGTTTTAAGGTGCTCCATATATCAAGGTGAACATTTTGTTTACAAATGTCCTCAATTCAAAGCTTTAGGAATAACAAAAAAAAAGAGAATTTGTCAAAGACCAAAACTTGTGCTACAATTTTCTCTCTGCAGAGCACTGGGTCGGCAATTGTACCTCTAGGCAAAAATGTCACCATTGCGGACGACGGCATCATTCATGTCTTCATGTTGACGCCTTCAATAGAAATGAAACATAAGAAAATCAGCTCTTTTTGTCAACATTTCCAACACAAAGCAACATGGTGAATCAAATGGTTGTTCTCCCTACAGCTGTGGTGAACGCTTCAAACATCAATGGCACTGGAGCCACGCTTTGCAAAGTGCTCACGGACTCAGCTTCAATGGGAACATTTGTGACAGAAGATCTAGTTCAAAGGTTGCGTCTACCTCGTCGAAATGGCCAAATAAAGGTAGGAGCAATAGGTGGAGCAAAATCAGTATTCACTAAGGGCATCGTTTCGCTGCGGCTCACACCGCGGTTCGACAGCAGCGCATCAGTCAATATTGAAGCATTTATTTTAAATCGAATTTTACAACAAGAAAGGGGAGCCTCAGTCTATGGGTATCATTCGGATTTCCCTAGGAATCTGGATATGGCAGATGATGGGCCTCTTACCTCCCAATCAATAGAAGTACTCGTCGGATCACAACATTTTTTCAACCTTCTTACGGAAGAAAAATACGGTGGGGTGCGATAAAGCCATGCGAGATAACGCCATATGGCCTTATCACTCAATTCAAAGAGAGATAAAGCCATATTCGCGCCAAAATTTCTGTATGGCTTTATTTCCAATTTCAAAGAGCGATAAGGCCATATGGCGTTATCTCGTATGGTTTTATCTCTCATTTGATTTTCCCTTTTACGGAATATTTTCGGTGCATTCGTGAACGAGCTGATATTACCTTATAACTCTTATGTTTATTGTTATGTTAGCCAATCCAACATCGGCTGCGCCATGTACAGTAATTCTGCGTAGAACACCTTTCTGCATAGGCGGCCTTCGGCCGCGCTTATAAAAAATAACCCTGGGCTACGCCATGCCAAGTCCGGGTGTGTGGTATAACCGTGGCTACCGCCACGGTGATGTCCCTCTGCGTAGTACACTCTTCTGCGAAGAAGCTGTAAATGTTAAGAACCAAATTAGCAACGTACTAACCCGAAGAGGGTTTCTGCTGGCAAAATGGGTGTCAAATGATCTCAGAGTAATCAGAGGTCTGGATGTGGAAGACTCGGATGTTGACCTAGTAGACATTGATCCAGAAAGCGGTTTAAAAATTTTGGGTCTCCATTGGCAACCAGTATCGGACTGTTTCACCTTCTCGGTCTGGCCAGTGATCAATGCTTGCACCAAACGGGCAATTCTGTCAGTCATCCAAAATTTATGATCCACTTGGGTTTCTGTCACCTTGTCAATATTGATAAAAGTCGGTGGTTACATGATATTGAATGCGACGAGGAGATTCCTGTCCAGTTATCGCAGAAATGGCTTATATTTCATCAGAACTACGAGTGCTTCAATACGCTCAGCATTACATGATGGGTACACACCAGCCCTAACGACAAGGTCCAGCTTTGTGGATTCCCTGATTCTTCAGAGATGGCTTATGCTGCTGCCATATACTGCCGCATTCCTACAACTTCGGGCGCCAAGGTATTTTTGCTCACTGCAAAAACAAAGGTGGCTCCCCTCAAGCAGATGTCGGTTCCAAGACTGGAACTTGCAGGCTCGTTACTACTGGCAAAACTCTTTAAGGCGGTGACGATGACAATGGAACTGAGTAATGTTGAATGTATGGCTTGGGCAGACTCGATGGTTGTACTTGGGTGGTTATAATCTCACCCACGGCGCTGGAAATATTTGTTGCCAACAGAGTTGCAGAAATCATAGATTTAATACCACGATCATCATGGCATCATGTCGCATCAGCAGATAACCCAGCAGATGTCGCGACTCGTGGATTAGAACCAAAAACGCTTTTGAACTGCAATCTTTGGTGACACGGGCTCAGTTGGCTTGGTCAACCACAGCACACCTGGCCACGCTGTAGTTATAATGCTTCAGATATAAACCTCAAAGTTGTCGCTGAAGAACGAAAAACCACCTGTTGTTGTTGTTGTTGTTGTTGTTGTTGTAGCGATTAGGTTACTCCCCGAAGACTTTGGGGAGTGTTATCGATGTGATGGCCCGTTGTCGGAAACAGATCCGATACGCTACGGTAACACAGCACCATTAAGGTGCTGGCCCGACCATCTCGGGAACGATTTATATGGCCACATTAAACCTTCAGGCCATCCCTCCCTCCCCACCCGCAAGTTCCATGAGGAGCTTGGGGTCGCCAGAGCCTCGTCTGTTAGTGAAACGGGATTCGCCGCTCGAAGATGAGGTTGACAATTGGGTTGGAGAAGCTATATATTGCGCTACACAACCCCTTGAATCCCCACCTCTTTCGCCTTAATAGCTACTGATCAACTTGACGTCATCAATTGTCTTTTCAATCGCTAAATATGACGGAGTAGTTACTTTAAAATTGCGAAATTTTTTGTTCAAAAATCATTTATCACAAGCACGAGGTATTATATATACAAGCACGGACAGATATAGATTTAGATAATAAATGCATTTTAATTAAAAATTAGCGAATGGAAATTTTCGTAATCATTACAGTCATTAATGAAATAAAATATTTGCGCAGGATCGTTGGTAGGATCGCCAATATATCAACATTCAAGTTGATATTTAAAAAATCTTTTATTTTGATTTTGTTTTTAAAAATTTATATTTTATTTATTTTTGAGTTTAAATATTTTCTAACTAATTAGAATTTTCTTTTTTTGAAGTTATTCAAAATTTTAAGTTAACACGAAAACTCAATTAAAATTATTTTAAAAATTAAAGTAAAGAATACAAAGTAGTTAACACTATAGCAACAATTAAGACCAGTCATGGATCCATGAAGCATCCTATTACAAAACTCTGCAAACTTCCTACTGATGGGTAATGTGTCCTTTAACAGGCGGGAGAATGTTCCGGCTTCAAAACTTATCCTACGAGTCATGCAAAGTTATCTAATTCCCTCATTTGTAATATTTCAATTGGCATCACTGTATTTGGATTAATTGCTTTTTGTCTTTCATCTATGTCTTGTTCGGTTTTAATAAATCAGTGTCATATCAGCAATCAAACTATCAACTTGTGCTCGTTACATTTCGGTAGGCTCGAATCGTATTACCTGCTTTGGCAAGTTACAATCCACTCGGCAAACATCTCAACATTGGCAAAATCTGTATAATGTTATTGTTAACGTGTAACGCTGCTATTTTCCCTGCTACAACTTTCGAGATTTCTGGGTTTTTCCTGAAGTTACTTGCGTCGGTATTGCTTCACGGGCTTTTCCCTCTAATTTTGATTTTACAGACGCGTTAAAGCTGAAAGATATGGCTTCAAAAATATATATATTTGTCTACACTTTTTTTAGAAAATTTTTGTAGATTTTTTAAAAGACATCTAAAATTTTCTCTTTTTTTTAATTTTTCAAAGTTTTACGGCTTTTTAATGTATCATTTCTTTAATGAAAAAATTTTTTTCTTAAAGAGATTGAGAGAATATTCTATCTCGAGTAAAAAAAGTGCTGGTTGATCATATTCGGTTGAGAATTGTTGAAATGACAACACTTTTTGTGAACAAGAAAATTCTGCTCTCATCGTAGAATCGATATCGCGCCATGTCAAGATTGAATGTGTGATTTCAGTATATCGTCGCCGTTGTTTTGAGCATTATCTATGCTTCGTTTAACCTTTTTTTATGATTTAATTATGAAAAAAAGATAAAAAAAATTATTTACTTTTATCATCAAATCATGTGTTAGGAAAAATTGATATGACCACGGTTTTGACAACGGTTTTTCTTGTTTGTGGAAATGAGATATACATTGCTTTAATTGCTCTCTGAGACATTTGCCTCTTTGCCTCTGTAAGATAAATGACAAGACGAAACATAGGATACAGTAATTTTAATAGAATCAAATCAGTCAGTGTACGTGTTGCTACAAGGTACTTTTTTAACAATGTGTGATAAGCGTAATAAGGTTTGGTACGTCTGCGGGTTATTCGTTGATACGCAACATCGTGTACAATTAAAAACCAATGCATCTCTCACAGAGGCTTTCGCATCTTTCCTTAATCGCGTGTATAGTGAAAATGTTTGGTATGAACCAGAGTATGCTTGTGTGAAGTGCTCCAGCGCACTCAAAAAATGGAAAACTGGGAAATGCAACAAACAACCTTTACCTTTCTAAACCCCAATGATATGGCATCGTCAACTTTTCCATAAGCCAGAAGATTGCTACTTCTGCAAAACAAATACTGTTGGTCATCACTACAAAACCCATGACCGTATACAATATTCTAATGTGTCAACTGTATCTCATCCAATCAAGGGAGAAATATCGACTATTCGTGATGCAATTTCCGAACCGCAAAATTCGTTAGAAGCTGATGATAAAGAAAACTCTGACGGCCTAGAAATCAATTTTCTGCATTCACATTTGGATTTCTTTCCTGAAAATCTTGGACAAGTCAGTGACGAACAGGGAGAACGGTTCCATCAGCAACTATTAGAGATCGAAAAACGCTTTGTCGTTAAAGGTCAGATCAGAATGCTGGCAAATTATTGCTGGTCTCTAAAACCCGATACTGACGATGTGGCTTATAAACGTAGAAGATCTAGTAAACATTTTTAGCAGCTATCGAAATTCAAAGTTTTTTTTGTATTAAGTACATAAAATAAAACAAAATTTTATGTAAATATACATATTTGCAACTATTTATTTCTTTTTTTTTCTCTCCAACGTAGGACCGAAATAAAATTACTCGAGAGATGATATAAGTAGATAAATAAAAAATATCGAAACTGTTTAAATAATTAAAGTCAATAATTGGAATTTTGTTATAACAAAAAATAATTGGTGGAATAAAAGAAACGATAAGAATGCTCAATACGATGGCAGCGATATACCGAAATCATACAATTAATCCTGACCCGACGCGATATCAATTGTGCAATGAGAGCAAAAATGTCTTGTTCATAAAAAGTCTTGTTATTTAAACAATTCTCAACCGAATCTGATCAACCAGCACTTTTTTTACTCGAGATAGAATATTCTCTCAACCATGATGCAATTACAAGGTGACTGACGTTGGCAGCTTCTCTTTCTAATCCGTCATCTTGAACTCCCACTCTGAAACACAATTTACCTCTTTGCGAAACTACTTTTTCATTCTGAGGAAAATTTGTAGTAAAAACCATACAAATCAATTTTCCTGGAAAAGTATGCAAAGACATCACTTTTTTCTCCAATTCTATTTTGAGTTGACTTATAGCTGAAATGCGTAAAATTTTGTATATAAAACATTTTATATATTTAATTGTATGAATTTCAATATTTCCATCGAAAATAATGGCAAGATGTTTTTTAATAATAATTCTAATACATGTTTTAACTATTTTATGTTTCTGCTTAACTGCTGTTTCAGGATGCACGTTTTGCAGTTCAATAGCAAGGGCTGACTTTGGCTATGACGAGATAGTGACCCGTTTTGATATTGATTCCTGCGCATATCAAAAAGAATGAAAGCATGTGCCTTCCGCGTGTCGCGACATGGTCGATCTGGCTGCGTTATTTTATATGGCTGATGTTTGGGGCGCAGATGAACACAACATTTAAGAACAATGTACACATTTCCCCTCATTATTGCGAAACATTCAAATAGAGCCATGAATCACAGTATCTGCACCAGAACGATTTCTTTCATGCACGCTGGAATAAACATCGCATGATACTGCTTCCATCGCATCTTTTAATAATTCAGTACAAATGTGTTTTTATGTAGCAGTTGGTTATGCAGCTCAAAACTCGCTCTGCATGAAAAAGTGTTAAAGCTAATACAGGTCATCACTATACTTGTTGTTGTTGTTGTTGTAGGGATAAGGTTGCTCCCCGAAGGCATTGGGGAGTGTTATCGATGTGATGGTCCTTTGCCAGATACAGATCCGGTACGCTCCGGTACCACAGCACCATTAAGGTGCTAGCCCGACCATCTCGGGAATGGTTTATGTGGCCACATTAAACCTTTAGGCCATTCCCTCCCTCCCCACCCCCAAGTTCCATGAGGAGCTTGGGGTCGCCAGAGCCTCGTCTGTTAGTGAAACAGGATTCGACACGGATAGGTGAGGTTGACAATTGGGTTTGGAGAAGCTATATATTACGCTGGCAATCCCTTGAAAGGGTTGCGCTACACAACCCCTTGAATCTGGTATTTTAGTCGCCTCTTACGACAGGCATACCTACCGCGGGTATATTCTGATCCCCTAGCCGGCTGGGGAACATCACTATAGGCATTTTCCGTTTGATTTATAATCTGACATTGTTTTTTCTGTTAATGCTGGTTTCAAAATAGACGAAATCCTTGACAGTGTCGAAATTATTCCCGTCAACAGTGACGGGGCTGTCAAGGTGCAAATGGGCCGATTATTTCTTGGGTGACAGCAAGTACTTCGCATTGTCTTCATTTACCGCGAGAACCAATCCGTTAAGTAAAAAAAGAAAAAAATTGTTTCTAAAGTACTTTGAGCTGGCTTCCACAATTTAGTTATGGTAAACAAGCCCCTATATTCTTTTTTTATTTTTATAAACAAGATATTAGTTTCGTTACTATTTTGGATTAAGTGCTTTGCTATAACAAAAGTACTCGATTTAATACTGTTTCACAAAGCGGCCTCTTCTGTTCTTCCCCTTTCTCTCATCATTCGTATTAATTGGGAGCTTTCAAAATGAGCTGTCACTACATAGACCACCTTGTCGTTATTACATCATGCTCTCAACCACTTTAAGAAAAACATTTTTCATTAAAGAAATGATACATTAAAAAGCCGTCAAACTTTGAAAAATTAAAAAAAAAAACGAGAAAATTTTAGATAACTCCTAAAAAATGTCAAAAATTACCAAAAAAAGTGTTGACAAATATATATATTTTTGAAGCCATATCTTTCGGCTTTCCAAAACTGTTAAGCAGTAAAAAATTGATGGAAAAATTACGGAGTAACGAATTTTTGAATGCGCGAGGTACAAGAAAAACATTTTTTTAACAATAACTTGAAAATTTCGGGATGTTAGAAAATTTTGAAACAAGGCATCTTGATCTACTCATCAAGATCTACAACGGACACCAGATCGCTATTAAAGTGCAAAATCAATGTAGCCGAGTGTTATCGATGCACAAAGGCTTATGAAAGATTTCTTTTCTTCTACTACTATTTTAGTAAAAACTTTATTAAGATCTGAATTATTTTATGAACTAGTAGTTTCTGTGATTTAATGTTTGATATTACGTAACGAAGAGCTTTTTGAAATTTCGAAATTTACCTTAAATTGGTTTTTAGCGTCTGAGTACTTTTCTTCAGATTCTATTTGCACCAGATCACTATACTCGATGAGGTTCAACGGATCTAATGGAATTTCTATTTCACCATTTAACTTATCAAAACACTTCACCAGTAAATTCCTACAGCGCTCAAGTTTAACTTGAATAGCTTTAAGGTTGTTAGTTTCACTTTCCTTTGCAACTGTTATAATATTATTATAAGTGGTTATGAGGGACTTCCCAAGGCAGTCGGTTCTATGTACCGGAGCGACTCGGGATTTTTCCCGACCAAGGACTGTCATTTCAGTGTGACCCCATTTAATTTGTTTCGTCCCTCCCACAAATTGTCATCCTCCCAGCAGCTCCTTGCAGCAGGACTGCTACATATTCTCTTACTCCGGGAAGGTATCGAACCCAATCCGGGTCCGTCTCCTGACCCCGGTCCTGAGAAATGGTTTTGCTGCATTTTCCAGAAAAGAATCTTTTTAGGACGGTCATACTCTGTTCAGTGTGTCTCGTGCAAGGGATGGTTGCATCGGACAGGTTGTTCTGGGCTTGATCCCAAAACCCGACGTCCACGTAACTTTTATAAATATTTTGTGGCTCCTTGCTGCTCAAGCCCAAGGGCGTCCCGTAGTCTACGCCTAAGCGTATCCCCACTACCTTCAGCAAGCCACAACAAGTACCCGCTGCTGCTCGCGCCCCACGGCGCCAACAACTCAAACAGCTGATACCACTCATAACCACTACCTTCGTAGTAGAGCTGGTAGCAATGCTGAGCATCAGCCCCTGCCCCCGTCTTCTTCTCCCCCCTCTTTTCTGGCAGCAATCGTGCAGGTCAGGGAAACAGACTCTTAGTCCCTGCCTCCGTTTGCACCGTCTGCCAGCACAGAATATATAGGTTTGCGACATCCGCTCAATGCAGCTCCTGCCTTGGGTGGTGCCACTTTCCCTCAACGGGTTTCATCGCGCCATGTTGCCAGGTCGCAAACCCAAATCATCCGGCTACCCCAATGCTTGCCCAAGGGCGCCCAGATCCAAGGCCACAACAGCAATTGCGTCCTGGCCTTCCACAACCTAGGCATAGTCACCCGTCACTTACCCCTAGAGTGGCGGCGTCACCCCTCATGCACTTCAGAATTCTGCAGTTCAACTGTAATGGACTAACTGGGAAGATTACGGAGATAGTCGATTTCATGAAGCGGCACAACATCCGCATTGCTGCGATTCAAGAGACTAAACTCACAGCAAGATCTGCATTGCAGACCTGCTCTGGTTATAATGTCCACAGGAAAGACCGCGAGAGCGGAAATGGAGGCGGCCTCGCGTTTATTATACACCACTCTGTGCAATATTATATATTTGATCCTGGCATCGACCGCAGGGACAATGTCTTAGAACGTCAAGGCCTATCTGTCCGGTCAGGCGATGCAAATCTAGAAATCATCAACATCTACATCCCTCCTGTCACCTGTTGCCCCAGTGGATACCGCCCTAATATCGAGGCCTTACTCACTGGCAACAATCGCATTATCTTAGGCGATTTCAATGCCCATCACGACCTATGGCATTCAAACTTGCGGGCGGACAGTAGGGGTGAGATGTTGGCGGATTAAATAGACGAAACGACGTTCTGCACAATAAACGGAGACGCCCCCACACGTATGGTAGGAAGCTGTCATAGCTCGCCAGATATCTCAATCGTGAGCGCAGAACTCGTAAACTGCGCCAACTGGCAGCCGATGCTAACATTGGCATCCGACCACCTGCCCATACTTATTTCGTTCGAGCGTACCGCCGACTTCATCGTCACCGAAAAACGCACTTTCATAAACTTCAAAAAACGAAAGTGGGAAGAATATAAATATGCAACAGACAGCAGCTTTGCTGCCCTCCCTATCCCGACTGATGCCCGCCAAGGGGAGCGTGCCTTCCGTAAGGTCATTGAATCCACCTCGGCACATTTCATTCCCGCCGGGAGAATTCCCGAAATCCGGCCCCACTTCCCGGCGGAGGCTGCGAGCTTAGCGAGGGAACGCGACCTTATAAGACAGCTTGATCCAGGCGACCCCCAAATAAGGGATATAAACCTACGCATCAGATTGCTTGTGGACGAACACAAGCGGGCGAAATGGGAAGAGCACCTAAGAGGTTGTAACCTCTCTACCGGTGTAGGTAAACTTTGGTCCACCGTAAAGTCGCTATCGAATCCGACTAAGCACAAAGACAAAGTTTCCATCGCCTTTGGTGATAAGGTGCTGTCGGATGCGAAAAAATGCGCGAGCGCTTTCTGCCGACAATATATAATGCATCCTACGGTCGACACAGATAGACGGAGAGCCAATAGACACGCACATAAACACAAACTCAGCGCGTCACCAATTACCATCACCGGTAGAGAGGTTGACGACGCGATTGGTCGCGCTAAACCATCCAAAGCAGTGGGCCCAGACGGCATAGCCTTGCCGATGCTTAAAAACCTAGGGAAAGAGGGTTTCAAATATTTAGCGCATGTCTTCAACCTGTCTCTTTCCACCTTTGTCATACCCGAGAAATGGAAAATGGCCAAGGTGGTCCCGCTACTAAAGCCTGGGAAACCAGCTAACGTAGGTGAGTCATATCGTCCGATATCTCTCCTATCGCCAGTGGCAAAGACGCTTGAAGCCATTTTTCTCCCTTATTTCCAAGCACATTTGCAGCTAGCCCCTCATCAGCATGGCTTCAGAAAACTCCATAGCACTACCTCCGCGCTAAATGTCATTAGCGCCCAGATAAATTGCGGTTTGAATCAATATCCCCACCATAGAACAGTACTCGTAGCGTTAGACCTATCAAAAGCTTTTGGTACGGTCAACCATGGCTCGTTACTGCAAGACCTGGAAGGGTCTACCCTTCCCCCATGTCTTAAAAGGTGGACCGCAAATTATCTGGGTGGTCGGCAGGCATCGGTGCAATTCAGAAACGAAACATCAAAACAAAGAAGAATTAAACAAGGGGTGCCACAGGGTGGTGTCCTATCCCCGCTTTTGTTTAATTTCTACATATCTAAGCTACCTTCACCACCGGAAGGAGTCACAATCGTTTCCTACGCCGATGACTGCACAATAATGGCCACAGGCCCAGGCCCAGAGATCGATGAGCTATGCAATAAAATAAACGGCTATCTCCCTGATCTCTCCAGTTTTTTCGCCTCGCGAAACCTGGCATTTTCACCGACTAAATCTTCCGCGACCTTATTTACAACATGGACGCCCCAAATGTCGACCATATTGAACATCCACGTCGATGGCACTACGCTACCGGCTGTCCTACACCGCAAAATCTTGGGTGTGACGTTTGATCAGGATCTACATTTTGGTGCGCACGCAACCGCAATTGTTCCAAGAATTCAGAGCCGTAATAAAATCCTCAAATCCCTTGCTGGCAGTACCTGAGGAAAAGATAAAGAAACGCTCTTGACCACATACAAAGCAATTAGCCAGCCGATTACGTGCTACGCGTCACCCATATGGTCGCCAAGCCTAAAAACTACCCACTGGAAGAAACTACAGGCCTGCCAAAATACTGCTCTCAGAATCGCCACGGGCTGTCTTCTTATGTCCCCAGAACACCATCTGCATAATGAGGCGAGAATACTCCCCATCAGGGAGAGAAATGAGATGCTGACCAAACAGTTTCTGTTGAATACCCAGAAACCTGGGCATCCCAACAGGCATCTGATTGACGAACCAGCATCGCCTAGGGGCCTAAGGAGTCATCTCCGTGAGCATTTTGAGGAAATACGGCACCTGAGAACCCAGCCGTATGAAGCGAAAAAACACAAGCAGGTCCTTGGTGAACTCCATAGACAGGCGTCGGACCTTTATGTCGGGAATTGCCCGGTGAATCCAGTACTTGAAGAAAAATATCCAGAACTCGCAGAAGAGGAACGCATACTCCCCAGGGAAACGCGTGTCACTCTTGCTCAACTTCGTTCTGGATACTGTAACAGGTTAAACTCTTACCTATCCAGAATCAACCCCGACATACAAAATGTATGCCCCGCTTGCAATGTGTCCCCACATGACACCAACCATCTCTTTAATTGTAATGTGGAACCAACGCCTCTAACACCCCTTTCCTTATGGTCCACCCCTGTTGAAACGGCAAGTTTCCTTGGACTCCCGTTAGAGGATATTGATGACAATTTGTGATCGGTCGCGGCTATTAGGTGGGGCGAGCATTGCTACAACAACAACAACAGGGACTTTTTATACTCATAAAGTTTTACTACTTTAGTTGATAATTTACGATTTTGCAAAACGCACTTTGAAATTTTAATAAATGCCTCTTGATTTTCTTAAAATTTTTGCACACAGTCTGTCATAACACAGCAACCTTAAAGAAACACAAGCAACTGGCTTATCTAGTTCACCATATAAGATTGAAGATTAAAATTTTTTTGGAAAATAGACGTATTGAAAAATGCCTTAGAAATAAAATGAAAATTTGAAAAATGGAAATTCGTAAATGTGAATTTTTTATCCTTTATTTTAGAATTTGTGAAATGAATCGAAAATTTGAAAAATGGAAGCTTGAACATATGACAATTTGTAAAATGAATTGAAAATTTTTTAAAATAGATATTTGAAAAATGAAAAATTTAAAGAAATTGATAATTTGTTCAATGTCTTCAACCTGTCTCTTTCCACCTTTGTCATACCCGAGAAATGGAAAATGGCCAAGGTGGTCCCGCTACTAAAGCCTGGGAAACCAGCTAACGTAGGTGAGTCATATCGTCCGATATCTCTCCTATCGCCAGTGGCAAAGACGCTTGAAGCCATTTTGCTCCCTTATTTCCAAGCACATTTGCAGCTAGCCCCTCATCAGCATGGCTTCAGAAAACTCCATAGCACTACCTCCGCGCTAAATGTCATTAGCGCCCAGATAAATTGCGGTTTGAATCAATATCCCCACCATAGAACAGTACTCGTAGCGCTAGACCTATCAAAAGCTTTTGATACGGTCAACCATGGCTCGTTACTGCAAGACCTGGAAGGGTCTACCCTTCCCCCATGTCTTAAAAGGTGGACCGCAAATTATCTGGGTGGTCGGCAGGCATCGGTGCAATTCAGAAACGAAACATCAAAACAAAGGAGAATTAAACAAGGGGTGCCACAGGGTGGTGTCCTATCCCCGCTTTTGTTTAATTTCTACATATCTAAGCTACCTTCACCACCGGAAGGAGTCACAATCGTTTCCTACGCCGATGACTGCACAATAATGGCCACAGGCCCAGGCCCAGAGATCGATGAGCTATGCAATAAAATAAACGGCTATCTCCCTGATCTCTCCAGTTTTTTCGCCTCGCGAAACCTGGCATTTTCACCGACTAAATCTTCCGCGACCTTATTTACAACATGGACGCCCCAAATGTCGACCATATTGAACATCCACGTCGATGGCACTACGCTACCGGCTGTCCTACACCGCAAAATCTTGGGTGTGACGTTTGATCAGGATCTACATTTTGGTGCGCACGCAACCGCAATTGTTCCAAGAATTCAGAGCCGTAATAAAATCCTCAAATCCCTTGCTGGCAGTACCTGAGGAAAAGATAAAGAAACGCTCTTGACCACATACAAAGCAATTAGCCAGCCGATTACGTGCTACGCGTCACCCATATGGTCGCCAAGCCTAAAAACTACCCACTGGAAGAAACTACAGGCCTGCCAAAATACTGCTCTCAGAATCGCCACGGGCTGTCTTCTTATGTCCCCAGAACACCATCTGCATAATGAGGCGAGAATACTCCCCATCAGGGAGAGAAATGAGATGCTGACCAAACAGTTTCTGTTGAATACCCAGAAACCTGGGCATCCCAACAGACATCTGATTGACGAACCAGCACCGCCTAGGGGCCTAAGGAGTCATCTCCGTGAGCATTTTGAGGAAATACGGCACCTGAGAACCCAGCCGTATGAAGCGAAAAAACACAAGCAGGTCCTTGGTGAACTCCATAGACAGGCGTCGGACCTTTATGTCGGGAATTGCCCGGTGAATCCAGTACTTGAAGAAAAATATCCAGAACTCGCAGAAGAGGAACGCATACTCCCCAGGGAAACGCGTGTCACTCTTGCTCAACTTCGTTCTGGATACTGTAAGAGGTTAAACTCTTACCTATCCAGAATCAACCCCGACATACAAAATGTATGCCCCGCTTGCAATGTGTCCCCACATGACACCAACCATCTCTTTAATTGTAATGTGGAACCAACGCCTCTAACACCCCTTTCCTTATGGTCCACCCCTGTTGAAACGGCAAGTTTCCTTGGACTCCCGTTAGAGGATATTGATGACAATTTGTGATCGGTCGCGGCTATTAGGTGGGGCGAGCATTGCTACAACAACAACAACAGGGACTTTTTATACTCATAAAGTTTTACTACTTTAGTTGATAATTTACGATTTTACAAAACGCACTTTGAAATTTTAATAAATGCCTCTTGATTTTCTTAAAATTTTTGCACACAGTCTGTCATAACACAGCAACCTTAAAGAAACACAAGCAACTGGCTTATCTAGTTCACCATATAAGATTGAAGATTAAAATTTTTTTGGAAAATAGACGTATTGAAAAATGCCTTAGAAATAAAATGAAAATTTGAAAAATGGAAATTCGTAAATGTGAATTTTTTATCCTTTATTTTAGAATTTGTGAAATGAATCGAAAATTTGAAAAATGGAAGCTTGAAAATATGACAATTTGTAAAATGAATTGAAAATTTTTTAAAATAGATATTTGAAAAATGAAAAATTTAAAGAAATTGATAATTTGTTCAATGAAATGAAATTTAAAAAATGGAAATCTGAAGCTATTGAAATTTGTAAAATGGTTCGAAAATTTTAAAATTGTTGAAAACTGAGGTATAATTATTCGCACATTTAGGCAGACGCACCATTCTAATAAAAAATCCAAGTGTTTTATATAAACGGACGCACCGTTGTAATAAAAAAAAAGGTCAAATCTATATATATAAAAATGTCATCGATTAACTAAAAAACTACTGGACCGATTATTATGAAAATTGGTATATATATGTACTTTTCCACGGGGAAGGTTTGCATAATGAGTACTTTGATACGTGGTGACTAGGGCTTCGAGATATAGACCAAAACATGGACCCGGGTAACTCCAGGAAGTGTTTGTACAATATGGGTATCAAATGGAAGCTGTTGATGAATGATTTAGTACAGGGTACTTTTCATCCCGATGCGTGACTAGGGTCTCGAGGTATAGAGCAAAACATGGACCCGGGTAACTCCAGGATGTGTTTGTACAATATGGATATCAAATGGAAGCTTTTGATGAATGCTTTAGTACAGGGTAATTTTTATAACTATTTGTGATTTGTGATTGTGATTCGTGACTACGGTATTAAGATATAGGACAAAACGTGGACCCGGGTACCTCAAGAATGTGTTTATACAATACAGATATGAAATGAAAGCTGCTGATGAGTACTTTAGTACAGGATAATTTTCATACCTACTGGCGACTAGGGTCTCGAAGATATAGGCCAATACGTGGACCCGGGTAACCCTAGAATGTGTTTATACAAGGGGAGTGTATTTCGAATAATTTTGTGCATTTCATCGTACACTGAAAATAAAATTTCGTAAAAGTGGTACGAAAGACTTTCGCAGTCTTATCTTTCGTACAATGTACGAAAATTTCGTACATATCACGAAAGAGTTTAAACAATGAAGAATGATTTTACGAACCTTTTGTAAATATTACGAAAGGGCTTTCGTAAGACATTTCTTTCGTACATATTACGAAATATTTCATGTATTTTACAAAATACATTCGTAGATTTCCCCTACGAAAAATTTCGTACATTGTACGAAAGCTTTTGTAGTATTTACAAATGGGTTTGAAGTCTAACGAAATCTATAATTCCGCTTTCGTACAATGTGATAATAAACAAACATGAATGTGAAAACTATGACTTAGCCGGCGGTTCAACAGGCAGTGACGGCATAACGCTATGCAGCTGCGAATTATAATCCTGAAATCTCCGGTTCGATGCCCGGTCAAGGTGGAAAGGAATTTTCTAATTTTAATTCGTAATTTTATTTTTATTTTTCTTTTTTAAATACCACCAAACTATTTCGTAAATACTACGAAATTATCCGTAAATAGTACGAATGCAAATTTTATTTTCGGTATACGAAACTCTTTTGTAAATACTACGAAATTTTTCGTAAATATACTAAAGGCCTGATGTCTCATTCTCTCGTAATATGTACGAAAGCACTTTCGTACATTCTACGAAACCTTTCGTTCCTCAAAATTACGAAAGATTTCGTACAATGTACGAAATTTTATTTTCAGTGTAGGCTATATTAATTTAGATAAAGAATTTAATCGGATTGAATATTTGTAGTTTCCGTGAGCTGATTATATTAATTTTCTACAGTGAATAAGCGAAGATCATCGAATGTGTAAGTTAACACAGCGGTATGTATGCCTGTATCGAGTTCAATTAATAAACAAACATACGTATATGAACACTCATTCAAACAAGCGAGCGCAGCGATGGTCGACCGCATCGGTAATCAATCATCATACATCAGGCCTTCAGGTGATGCACAAACACTTTGCTTAAATAATTTTTCTTCGTGCCGCCGCTTCGTGATAACCGAAGCCGAAGCGATTGCACGATGTAGCTGGACAAGTCGTCACTAAACAAGTGCTTAAGCAGGGCAGTTTTTAATTAGCATAGTGTACCTAGACAAGTGTGTCAACTAAGCGATAAACGTAAAAACTACAAACAGCCTCGCGCACCTGATGCAAATCTCAGGTCTAGAGTTGCATTTTTCGTACGTAAGAGTACTGCAAGCTGAGTTGCATTTAATAGTTTAATAAAACTTTATAGTATTTACAGATGAAAAAGTTGCATATATTTCTGCGTAAATAAGAATACTAGAAGATTTGTAACCTGCAACAATGCGGAAACGTACGGAAAGCAAAATTTATTTAAATTAAAGTCAAAATATAAAGCGCCACATGTGTAACATGGAATATTTTCACTTCTAATGCTGTTTACACAAATGCATAAGGGCAAAATTATATAAACGCTTGGGTCGCTTCAAAGCAATGATAATGTACGGTGTTTTATTGTTTTTCGTATGGCGTTCGCAAAGCGTAGGCACGCAACGAAGGCATTTATGGAAATTTTTCGATACTTCGCCCGACAGATGAATTAATGAATGCAACACAGCCAAATCGTCTATGTAAATCCGCCTTAATTTTTGTAGCTGTGAAAGTCTCCTGCAAATAAAATGGTGCTGTAAATGCAAACAAATCAAACTCCTGTATGATACTACTTTATCTCCAGCTCACCGGGAAGTTAGTATAAAATCGATTGCAAGATTCCCCTCGTTTTGCAAGGATTTGTAGTTATCTCACTTAGCGCGCTACCTAGTGGAATTTTGTTTTCTGTAGGTTGTATTGTCAACAAGCCTCGAACTGTGTGCCAAGTTTCAAGTCTCTAGGTCACCGGGAAGTTAGTTGAAAATGGATTGAAAGATTCCCAAATCAAAACTAGTTTTCTTAATATCTCGATCCATGCACCATCTAGCCAAATTTTGTTGATCAAATGTTGCATTTTCACCGGGTTGTGGCTCACGCTCAAGTTCCAAGTCTCTAGCTCAACGGGAAGTTACCTAAAAATCGATCGCAAAATTCCCTGCGTTTCTTCAGGGACTTTCGTTTATCTCGATTCGTCTGCCACCTGGCGGCATTCTGTTTTCCACGAATTGTAGTGCCATCGACTCGCAAACTATGTGCTAAGTTTCAAGTCTCTGGATCATCGAGAAGTTAGTTAAAATTCGAAATTTCCATTTTAAAATAAATTTTCTGTATATCTCGTCCCGTGCGCCACCTGTCGGATTTTTTTTTTTACTTGCATTGGATCTTCCCAGATCTGAACTATGCTCTAAGTATCAAGTGTCTAGCTCAACGGGAAGTTACCGAAAAATACTTTTCCGTGGGTCAAAAATTCGTAAGGAAATGAGGGGACAAACATGAAA
This sequence comes from Eurosta solidaginis, assembly GCF_040869045.1. Lineage (NCBI taxonomy): Eukaryota > Metazoa > Arthropoda > Insecta > Diptera > Tephritidae > Eurosta > Eurosta solidaginis. Next base: position 238,621,305 of record NC_090319.1, read on the forward strand.
GCGACTTAATATAAAGGTACTAGAAGACCCGGCAGACATTGTCCTGCCCTAAATTTGGCCAATCTGCATACATTTTAATAACCTTTTTCCGTCTGACTCTGCCCTCCCTCCCTCTTAACTTTTTCCTAGTCCTTTTATTCACTCCTGCCTTCATATTTTTCGCTTCATCTATCTCCATCTTCGTCTCATTCTATCTCGTTCTCAATCTCCTTCTCTCTTTTCTCTTCTCTCAATTTCTTCTCATTCTTCTGCATCCCTTATTGCGTGTCCCAGAAGGTGGTATGTATTTTATTCCAGTCCCAGTCCAAGTCCCACTCTGAGTCTCAGTCCCAGTCCTAGCTCTAATCCCAGTCCCAGTCCGTCTCTGGATAATATATTACTCTGTACTAAAGCACTCATCAACAGCTTTCATTTGATATCCATATTATATAAACACTGTCTAGGCATCCACTGGCCCACGTTTTGGCCTATATCTCGAGACCCTAATCACCCAGGGGTAGGAAAATTACCCTCTGCTAAAGCACTCATCCACAGCTTTCATTTGATATCCATATTCTATAAACACATTCTAGGGGTACCCGGATCCACGTTTTAGCCTATATCTCGAGCCCCTAGTCACCCAGTCACCTATCCTATATTTCAAGTTAGATCAAACTACAAACGGGCTGCAAAACAAATTCAAAATCGGTTTAGTAGTTTAGGAGTCCATTGGCCTCAATTGTGTGACACGTGTTTCTTATATATTAATATAATATAAAAACCCACGAAATACACAAGCCAGTTTGTATTTCATAGGGTTTTTTGACATTATGCCGTTTTTTCTTTATTTTTTCTGACAAATGAAAATTTAGTTTTTAGTTTCAAAATTTTTTGCATAAAAACACAACTAAATTCAAAGTGAAAATTGTGTGTGCAAATGAGTTTTCGATAAGTGTACATTTTTCAGTTTTTCATAGTTAAGGAATTGACCTCCAGATTCTTGTGTTACACAAATATAGTAAACTTGGGTACAGGAATTCAAATTAAAGTTTTTCACAATAATTAGAAAAAATATACGTTTTCTCTGCTTTTTACACTTAAAGGAGTAACCCTCCGTAATAAATTAAACTTTTAATGAAAATGAATAACTCTGAACTGAACACTTTTCGCCATGATCTAAAACTAAAATGCTGTGGAACAGGAGCAATACTTTTGTGACTACATAAACCCTGTTTCAATCTTTTACGTCTCTGCACAGAACCCTATTTGACCGTTTTCAACCGAAACAACAATGGCAACCCAAATTTTTCCGTTATGCTCACTTAAGCGAGTGCCTGTCAGAAAGAAGTCAACACACTTGTACTTGTACACTATGTTAATTAGATTTAAGAAGTATTGAATTAAGTGAACAAGTGAGAAATAAAAATTCAATCAAAAAAAATTGGTATTAAAGAGATCAAAAAATATCACATTTTTTGATAGTATCGTATACCATCGGCGACTTGGCGACATCTTATAAATTCATCAACACACGTTCCTGTTTAATTATCACGTCGTTCCTGTTTAATTATGCCTCCAAAGTGACGAGCAATTGGCCGATCTGCACCTCAAGCACGAAACAGAAGAGCATTACGAGCTTCAGAATCAGTCGAGCAACGAGCATCTAGACTGGAAAATCCTCGAGTACACGCCGCTGGGACCCGTTCGTCTAAGTTGTCTGAACAACGGGCATCAAGGCTGCAAAATCTTCGTGTACACGCCGCTAGGTCCCGTTCATCTGAATCGTCTGAACAACGAGCATCAAGGCTGCAAAATGTTCGAATAAGCACTGCTCGATAAAGACGAACACTGTCCATTGATTTGATCCGTTGTGCATTCCATTATGACAGTAATAATGATTACAGTCTTCATCCAAATGTCGTCATTGGAAAAATGGTTAAAATTTGCATGTATTGTAGTGCACTCAAATTTAAAAATGAAACGCCTGGAATGTGCTGCACCAGTGGAAAAGTTAAGCTAACAGAATTATATTCACCACCCGAACCATTGTCAATGTTTCTATCTGGTGTTACACCTGTATCGAAGCATTTCTTGGAAACATCCGCAAGTACAATTCATGTTTCCAAATGACATCATTCGGGGCAACGAACATCGTGCTCGAAAATTATATGCCAATATTCAAATTCCAAGGGCAAATTTATCATCATGCCGGATCGCTTCTACCATTGCCGTACGCAGATCTCAAGTTTATTCAAATTTATTTTATGGCAAATAGTGATGAACAAATTGAACAACGATGTCATTACAATGCGGGCACTAAGACGAGAAATTGTGGCTGCGTTACAAGGCTTTTTCGATCAACACAATGAATTAATTCGGTTGTTTAAAACCGCTATTCAACGAATGCCAGCCGATGACTACAGAGTTGTGATTCGCAATCGCAAATGCACCAACAATCGGTGAAGTGGCGATCGTAATAGTTGGCGAACATTTTCAATCGCGGAACATAATTCTCCAGAAGTGGTGATATTCAGCGATTCTCCGAAACTCATCGCTCATACGACGGATTGCAGTATCCGATTCTGTTTTGGCGAGGAGATGATGGATATCATTTTAACATCAAAATGAGAAATCCACAAAGAGATGAGGAAACGAATAAGAAAGTCAGTGCCATGACTTATTATTCGTATCGATTGATGATTCATCAAAACGCTGAAAACCACATTCTGAAATGTAGACAATTGTTCCATCAATATATGGTCGACATGTACGCGAAGATTGAAACCGAACGGCTCCTATATATTCGATTGAATCAAACTGAGTTGCGTTCTGAAGAGTACGTCCATTTACGTGACGCAATCGTTAATGATGGCACCGTCAATGCAAACAAATTGGGAAGAATGGTCATATTACCTTCTACATTCACGGGGAGTTCGCGGCACATGAATGAATACGCACAAGATGCGATGGCATACGTTCGCGCATATGGTTGTCCAGTTTTTTCGTCACCTTTACATGCAATCCAACATGGGACGAAATTAAAAACTTCTATTAGTTAGGCAATCGTCTTCGGACCGCCATGACATTACCGCACGCGTATTTAAACAAAAATTGAAACGTTTGATGGATTTTATTATCAAGCATAATTTTTTTGGAGGGACACGCTGCTGGATGTATTCCATTGAATGGCAGAAAAGAGGATTGCCACATGCACGTATTTTGATTTGGTTATCAACAAAATTATGCCTGATCAAATCATCTCAGCAGAAATACCAGATAAACGCATTGATCCAGGCTTATTCGACGTCGTCACCAACACTATGATCGGTGGCCCTCGTGGCGCATTTAACAACAATTCACCATGTATATCTGATGGGAAATATACGAAACGATACCCAAGAAAATTGGTTTTTGGTATTATCACTGGCAATGACGGATATCCACTGTATCGTCGACGATCAGTTGAGGAAGGTGGCAGATATGCCGTTGTGAAAGTACGAAACATTGATACTGAAGTAGATAATCGTTGGATTGTGCCATATTCACCATTGCTTTCAAAGACCTTCAAAGCACACATTAATGTTGAGTATTGGAATTCATTGAAGTCTATCAAATACATTTGCAAATATGTTAACAAAGGAAGCGACATGGCAGTCTTCTTAGTAGGGAATGTAGCTGCACCGCTCGATGAAATTAACCAATACCAACTTGGACGCTACATAAGCAGCAATGAAGCAGTATGGCGCACCTTATCATTTCCAGTCTATGAACGATATCCAACAGTAGTACACTTGGCTGTGCATCTCGAGAATGGACAGCGCGTGTACTTTACAGCAGATAATATACGTGCAAGAGCATTGGTTCCACCGGCAACAACTTTAACTGTGTTTTACTCATTTTGCCAGAATGATCTTTTTGCTAAGACTTTGCTTTATCCTGAGGTACCGAAATTCTACACGTGGAATGCATCGGCTAAAAAATTTCAACGTCGCAAACAAGGTAAAGCAATTAAAAGACATCCCAATTTATATTCCAGTGATGCCTTGGATCGTCTGTACAATTTTCATCCGAACAATACAGAATGTTTCTATCTAAGATTGCTGTTGATCAATATACGTGGACCAATCTCCTTCCAAGATTTAAGAACAGTCAACGGGCAGCTTTGCGCCACTTATAGCCAAGCTTGCCAGAAACTGAATCTTCTTGAGAACGATGCACATTGGGACACTGCATTAGCTGATGCGTCGCATACTTCTCGACCACAGCAAATACGCACGCTATTTGCCATAATATTGACAACCTGCTTCCCATCTAATCCAAAAGATCTTTGGGAAAAATACAAGGACAACATGAGTGATGATATTCTACATCGTTTGCGGGCTGCGAATCTAAATCCGGACATTCAATTCACACAAAACGTGTATAATGAGACATTGATTTTGATTGAAGACATATGTTTGACAATCGCTAACAACGCACTGGTGCAACTGGGAATGCCTACTTCAAACCGACCTGCAAACAAACTTTGCGATCGTGATTTGCAACGAGAGGCATACTATGATTATGACGAACTGGGGACATTCGTTAGGACAAATCTTCCGAAGTTGATTCCAGATCAACGCATTGCACATGACATAATTTTGCGTGCAATCACAGAATAAAGCGGTGGACTGTTTTTCATAGATGCGCCCGGTGGTACAGGCAAGACCTTTCTTCTTTCGCTAATTTTGGCAACCATACGATCACAAAATAATATTGCACTTGCTATTGCATCATCTGCGATTGCCGCAACTCTTTTGGATGGTGGTCGAACAGGGCATTCAGCATTGAAACTGCCGTTGAATTGAGGCACCAACATGCAACATCAGCAAAAACTCTGGAATGGGAAAAGTACTCCAAACGTGTCAAATTATCATACCGGATGAATGTACAATGTCTCACAAGAAAGCATTAGGAGCGCTTTATCGTACACTGCGAGATTTGAGAGGAAACAGACGGATCTTTGGTGGCGCACTCATTTTATTGTCTGGTGATTTTCGACAAACACTGCCCATTATACCACGTTCAACACCCGCTGATGAACTTAATGCGTGTCTTAAATCATCACTTCTATGGCGTCGTTTACAGAAATTGACTTTGAAAATTAACATGCGTGTACAACTACAACGGGATGCATTGGCTGAAAATTTTGCAAAACAATTAATGAATATTGGAAATGGGCGAATGGAAATTGATGCATCTACACAATGTATCGCCTTGCCAGCAAACTTCTGTGAGATCACAGACGAATTGGTGCAAAAAGTTGTTCCAAACATTGCACAAAACAACAAAAACCATCAGTGGCTCAGTACGCGTGCTATATTAGCAGCCAAAAACATCGATGTCAATACCATCAACTTCACCATTCAGCATGGAATACCCAGTGAAACGACAACATATAAGTCCATCGATACTGTCGTGAATCAAGACGAGGTTGTAAATTTTCCAACTGAATTCTTGAATTCGCTTGATTTTCCAGGCATGCCATCTCACGTTCTTACATTGAAAATTGGTGTACCCATCATTCTTCTTCGAAACATAAATCCACCACGACTTTGCAAAGGCACCAGACTCTCAGTCAAGAACATGATGAACAATGTTATCGAGGCAACAATTTTGACTGGAAAATTCAAAGGTGAAGACGTACTGTTGTCGCGTATCCCAATGATCCCGACAGATATGCCATTCGAGTTCAAACGTGTACAGTTCCCGGTGCGACTCGCTTTCGCAATGACTATTAACAAAGCACAAGGCCAATCCTTATAAGTGAGTGGATTAAATTTGGAGAATCCATGCTTCTCACATGGACAGCTCTATGTGGCTTGCTCACGTGTCGGAAAACCTTCTGATTTATTCGTCTACGCACCAGATGGAAAAACAAAAAATATTGTGTATCCCAGAGCACTTCAATAAACATCGAATTGAAACTAAACTTTATAATATTTTAGAAATAAGCAAAATCAATAAAATGGTTTAGAATGAATTAGATATTTGAGACGACAAAAATGGGGTTTTAATATTCCTTGTTTTTAACCTGACTACTCCATTACAAAAAGAATGTCAAGATATACCAGAAATAGCACATTTGCGGCTAGTTTTTTGTTTATACATTTCTAGCGGTATTGCGAATGGTAGGGAAAATAAACAATAACACACTTACGGGCCGATTATGAGCGTTACCGGTAAAATAGTCCCCAGAACATTATGTAACCGAAAATCCTTACTAGTTCTTTTATTCGCGATTCTGGCCAAAGTGGTAACGCTGTCATCATCGAAAAACTCACCAATGTCTGTGGTGAAATTTAAAAGTTGGTTTTCTTCGCTTTATCCATGGCGGAACTATACAAAGTGGCAGCATGCGACAGCTGAATATAAACTTTTTTATTTGATTTGATACATCAACTTCCGGCGCAGTTCGATTTTGATATTCGTCCATCGAATTTACAAAAACAAAGTACATGGAATTTTTATTTATGTTTGTAGGTATGTCACCATGCAGCCACCTTGTATGGTTCCGCCATGGCTTTACCGAAAATATGTCACTCGTAGATACAAGGTTAACAAATAAACAAAACGATGTGTATATATGTACATACATGCATAAGATTTTACATAGTTATATTGTAATTTATTCTGTGAAACTACATAATGTAAACAAATATATAATATATAGCAAGAGGCAACACTATTTTACTATTATCTTTACTTATTTGCGCTTACAATTCTTTATTTTTCAGTTTTGCCTTTTTCTAAACAACAGCTGTTGTTTGGTTATTTCGATGTAACCACCTACTTTTGTGGGTAAAAAATTATCCGGGTACTTTCGCGGATAGAATACCAAAAGGGTGTAAAATTTTCCACATGATTTCGTTACCGTGGTAAAGAATGTTGTTACCACACTAGAATCGGGGCGTTAGTGACAAAGCAACTAGTGCAATTTTATTAGACCATAATTATGAAAGTAATAAACATATTTTCAAAATTTTTTCAGTGAAGAGAACTTAATCTATTCTCTGGCTAAACCTTTTATATTTTTGTGTTTTGAGTAAAGCTAACTGTTTACAGATGAAAAACTCAGGGCATGTTTTTGCAAGTGATTCCTAATAAAATTAAATTTTCAGCGGTCCTGATCTTTTGACTCCACCAACATCCACCACAACAAGGAGCATATGTATAACGTACATACATATATATCTGCTTAAAAATAAGAAAGAAAATTCTGCACTTACTTTCACATTTGTGAGAAAATATCGCATAGAATTTTTTTTGAAAATAAAATAATTAAAAACAATCAGACAATTAAACAAAAGCGTTGTGCGCGTGAAATTTCTAAAAATATGAGGCCTAGCATAACCTTTCTAAGGTTCAGTTGGTCTTATATGTGACTATCAATAGAAATTTGACGCGTTCAACGCTTTTATTTAATTTTCTGATCAACGCCATAGATTGACGGGGAGTGTGATGACTAGTACCTAGGACCCACCTAATTATATTCTAGCTTTTAGTATTATTATTACTTAATGTAAATATTGTTTTCAATAAAACCGTTTAACTTAAAAATTTTTTTAATTATTTTATTTTCAAGTTTTTAGTCTTTATTTAATTGCCTATTATTTCCCATTCTATTTAGTTCATTGTGTGACTCATTATTACAAGGACTCTTTCCTGACAATTTGTTACAATCTAAGTCCTCAATATATAATCCTTCGAAAGACTTTACTGGACTCTACGCCACGTATGCTTGTCCCTCCTCCAACTACAAAATATTTTGATGTCACTTGTACCGGACTGTACGTAATATTTGTTCTAAATATGAGCCAAATCGGTCGTCATAGGTCGCTTTCTATTCATGTATGTATTATGTGTTCCAAATATGAGCCAAATCGGACCACAAAAACGATTTTTTGAATATGTCGATCCTTGAGCCACATAGCGCCGACTTTTTTCATAGGTCGCTTTCTATTCTTGTATGTATTATGTGTTCCAAATATGAGCCAAATCGGACAACAAATACAATTTTAGCGGCGATTTCTTTCATAGGTCGCTTTCTATTCTTGGTGTATTATGTGTTCAAAATATGAGTCAAATCGGACCACAAATACGATTTTTTTGAATATCTCGATCCCTGCGCCACCTAACGGCGATTTTTTTCTTATTATTGCATTGTCATCGGGTTCTGAACTATATTCCAAGTTGTAGCTTATCGGGAAGTTACTTAAATTTCAATTAAAAAATTCGTGCCAGCCTGTCAAGTCAGGCTAAATAAAGGCGTTTAAAAAGATAGATGCGATAAAATATGTAACTTAATAACTATGAATTTAAGTAGCAGTTCAACAACAACTATCAATTTTGATAGACTTAAACTTTTTTGTTCCCGTTTATGTTCAAAATTTGAAGTAAAATGGGCAAAAGCGTATAAAGTAAAACCTCGCTTTTGGCAGGATAATGATAAATGGCTTTCAGATACAATCGACTTTTCTTCGTCTACAAATATTTCTGTGAAGGAAAGCCAGCCCAGAGGCTGACCTGCAATAAGCTTCGATGATTGCAGTCAAAGAAGTAAAGAAAGAAAAGTTAAGAAACTTACAGAAAACATTGACAGTAGTCAATTACTTTTAGCAGCTGAAATGCAAATGCGCTCGTCCGGGAAGAGAAGCTCAGCAGGAATTGTAAAAGAGCTTGGTTTCGCATCTCCAGAAAGTGGAAATGCTATTAAAAAATTAAGAACAACGAATAATAAGATTGAGACTCTTTCGTCTGATAAGGCGTTAGCAATGATTTTGGATTTAGATTTATCCTTAAACAAATATCGCTTTCTTAAGCAATATACCAAGCATACATGTATGTCCTAATTTATTTACCTCATATGAGCGTGTTTTGCTGCAAAACAGTTGTGCTACCATGAAAACATAACAGTGACGGAATCGTTCGCTGAAATAAATTTACAGTCGTTGATAGATCACACGATAATAAGGTTGTGTGCTTCATGTAATGATGTTTTAGAAGCGAACCTAGACTCATGTACTGGCAATGAATTTCAATTTTTATTTAAATGGGTACCTATTCGATGGTGCAAATCAGAGCCCTTATAAGCATAATTGGTCAGACGAGCGCAATAGTGATGAAAACTTATTTAGTATATCCTTTGTTCCGATTCAAATGTATGTGAATAATTTTAAAGGAGAGAAGTTGATACTGTACCAAAATCCTGCTCCGAACTCATCTCGACATTGTCGTCCTATTAAAATAATATTTGCTAAGGAAACCACTAACTTAATAAAAATGGAGGTAAAATATATCAAGGAGCAAATAGCAGAACTCCGCCCAACAAAGGTGAGCGTGCTGGTTGATGACGAACAACGCCCTAGTATATATGTATGTTCACCCAAAAATTATTTTATGCATGATTGATGGAAAGGTATGCACAGTATGGTGGGCCGTTTTGTATGGACGAAAGTTAACCGATATCGCGCCATCGATTTTTCGATAGGATTTGGGCTCAGGAAAAAAGATCACTACGCATACCCAAAAAAAATAATTTTCGAGCCTGCGAAATTTCATTTTTTTTTTACTTTTTTTCGACTTTGATTTTTAAGGTTTTTTTCATGACCTACTAAACAAACAAAATAGTCTTTTGAAAAGAAAAAAAAAAAATGAAAATTTTACAATCAAATGAAATTTTTTTAGTATGTGTTACATAACTGCTTGTGTTGGGAGAGGAGGAGTGGCGGCGCGGCATGGTTGTAGCCCGGCTGAGGCTCTTCGGCTTAGGGGCGCGGTTCTTGCCATGTCTCTTTACCACAGTTACATAGCAAAAAGGGTTCATGCCTAGATGTGCGTGTTTGTGCAAAAAAAAGGAAAACAGATAGGAAAGAAAAAGCGGGAGAAATTACCAGTCCTTGTCCGGTGTGGAGCCTTCCCACACCTTCTGTTTACAAAAGAGTGAACAGCCTTGGACTCCACTATGGCTCCGTCATCCGAGTGGAGTCATAGGTCATGAAAAAACCTTAAAAATTAAAGTGGAAAAAAAGTAAAAAAATGGAATTTCGCAGGGTCGAAATTTATTTTTTTGGTTATGCTTAGTGGAACTTTTTTTCCTGATCCCAAATCCTATCGAAAAAACGATGGCGCGATATCAGTTAATAAATCGACCCAGTCTAATGCACACAGCCCTTTCCAATTGTAATTCGTTCCAAGTATATTATTTGTGTGGGGAAAAACCAACTGAAACGAAAAATACTTCAAATTTATCAGACAAAAAACATCCTTGAATCTCCAACGGATGCTTACAAAGGAACAACTGATGATATTGCCCCGCGTAATGTATAGGGAGTACTGCCATTGGAGAGGTGTTGCTTCGCAGCTGCCGGAGAAATGTGATGACACTGTGTGGGTAGTGGGATCCTGAGGTTTCTGCGCTGCTGCTTGATTCGCTACTTTCCCTGATGTCGAAGGTTATTCTATGGTGTTGAGTTGAGATTTGGGCTAGGGTTCTCTGGGATCTGGAGGCCGTCGCCGAGGCACAGTGTTTCGTGTAGAACAAGCTAGCTGGACAAAAACAAAGTTCTTATTCCAAGAAAAGTGTAATGAGAAATGAAAGAAAACAAACAAAATAACGGGATTTTTGCTTTTTTTTTTTGATATTTTTGCTCATATATATTGAGTAATTGAAGTAAGAAGGCAGGAGTGGCCGTAAAATGCATTGATTAATTTGCAAAATTCTTGTTGAATATTAAGATTCATATTTCTTTTAAGTGAACACTTTTACATAATTTTTTTGATGGATTCTTAGCTCGAAGGTAAGTAAAATTTTTTAATAGTAATTCTTTCACAATTAGAGTATTTTCAATATATTTAACATTCCGTTATTAAGAAGAAAAGGTATTTTTTCCCTATATTTTTAACTTTAGGGACAAAAAAGTTACATACATCCGCGGACATCCGGGCTTAATTTTACATATGTTATAGCCGCAAGTATTCTCTAATAGTGGAAAGAAAAAACCATTGCGAATTCTTTGCACATCTATTTTTAATTTTTTTTTTGTAGATTTAGTTATCTCTACATATCAAATAGGATGTATGTACGTACCAGCTCCGACGAGATATTTGAACCTTTAAAGCTGATCTACAAACGGCAAAACCAATTCCATGGTACAGGGAACAAACACGTAGCCATAAAACATACAAAAATAAACGCGCAAGGTCAACAAGATCACACCAAAAGCAAAAAGGCGAAGATCATTGACTTCAACCTGCCGCAACCTACCGCACCAGTCACCAAGGCATAAAAACAGGTACATACAATGGATTGATGAAGATAAACCAAAACCAGGTTTCGGCAATACCAATGACGGCAACACTCCTCGTAGGTTTTTCGAAAATTCTGAGGCTAGTGCTGAGATTACGGGATTGGATGTAACGCTCATCAAAAAATTCGACACTCTCCTTCGCGCATTAGCATCTGGGTACAATATAAATATCCAAAAATTTTAAAAATTTCCGGTCGAGACTAAAAAACTATACATAGATCTCTATCCATGGTTTAATATGCCTGTTACAGTTCATAAATTCTTAGTGCATAGTACTGATATTATAAAATCAGCAATTTTACCTATTGGTCAACTTTCCGAGGAAGCACAGGAAGCCCGTAACAAAGATTTGAGACGATTCAGGGCTGATAACACACAAAAGCAGTCGCGTGAAGCCACGAATAGAGATCTTATGAATATGTTACATATAGCATCGGATCCTTTATTTAACAGTTTTAGGGAGATACCTAAGAAAAAATTTAAAAGTCTGACTTCAGAAGTCTTAAATTTACTGTCCCCCGATAATGTTGAGGAGTCAATAAATACCCCAGTTGTTTCAAGCTTTCACAGTAGTGTTGCTGATGTTCATGACTATTCCACAAGTGACTCATGAAATGAAAGTGATGATAGCGAATAATAACATAATTATAATTTTTGTTGGATCAGGTTTTATTCAATTTAAATATATTGTCTTTTCTACTTTGTATGATAATTTACTTTTAAGTTTTTGTAATAAGTAATTTTCACATAATTAATTTAATTATTTACATTGTTATTATTATTATTGTAATTCACTTTTACATTCCTGACTGGTACTATAAAATAATTATGTAAAAATTGTAGTGCCAGGATAAATACTCAAATAAATACAAAATATGTATGTACATATGTACAGTCACTCACATAAATAAGTAGAAACCCATTTTTGGATAATTCTTACAATTTTCGCTTTCGCAAATTTATTTTAACTAATTTCCCATAAGAAAATTTGTCACGATCTATAACAAAAACTCAATTATTTTTAAAAAATTCGACGAATTTTCATAAAAAATTAAAATTTTTTTTTCCGAATTTTTCGAATTTTTTAGAGTATTGAGATTTGTATTCCATTCAATTTAAGTACAATAAAGTAATATTCTTAAGTCCTTTAAATTTTCTTGGATCTATGTCACTTATTCACATGAGTTACTGTATATGAAATAAGCAAATTTATGCATATGAAGTAAAATTTTGGAAAAAAATAAAAAAAAGAACATATGGCTGAAAAAAATGACGTAGTTGTAATAAATGACTGCAAATGAAACGGAAAATCTCATACAATAATTTTATACATCTAGCTTGTTCTACACGAAACACTGTGGGAGGGTGGGATTTCCCTACTGTTTATTTTAAAATAAAAATATAACGGAACAAGAAACATGAACACACAAGTGCCATTGTACTAAAATGCCTTATTACAAAACAAGGCAGATTTATTAACGAAATTTTCCAAATTTTACTAGAAACAGCTTATTACCTGCATCTACGCATTTCACAAAATCTTTTATATAAAAGAAGGCGATTTAATTGATTTAGTCCATTTTTACTGAAAATATTTCCTGTTAAAAGGCATACATGCGCACCAAATTTTTCGTCGAGTTATGGATCCAGAAACGTTGGGAAATGCATTGTAAAGGGGCAGTTCCACGCCCATTTTTCAAGATTTGAATTTTTTCCCAGTTCTTCTTATAATGACACAAAATACGATTGGTACAAAACTATTTTTCTCTAAGATTTAACGTATTATTTTTGCCTACGACCCTTTTTAAAGTCATTTATATAAAAGTGGGCGTGGTCTTAACCAATCTTATCCATTTTTACTAGAAATATTTCCTGCTATAGGGAAAATTTGTGTACCCAATTTTTTTACGATATGTAAACTTTTCTTCGAGTTATGGCTCCCGAAACATTGAAAATTGCTAGACAAAAAGGGGCGGTGCCACACCCATTTTAAAAAATTTTAGTGTTTTCCAATTTAATGATGTAATTCAATTTAGAAATCAAAATTCTATACAAGGCCCTTTTTCGCTAAGATATAGCTTATTATTTTCGTCTACGACCCTTTTAAAAATCTTTTACATAAAAGTGGGCGGGGTCTTTAACCGATCTCGTCCATTTTTTCTAGAAATATTTCCTGCAATAGGGGAAAATTGTGTACTCAATTTTATTACGATCCTTTAATCTTTCTTCGAGTTATGGCTCCCGAAAAATAGAAAATTGCTTAGTCATAAAAGGGGCGGTGCCACGACCATTTTTTTAAATGTGAAGTTTTTCCTATTTATTGTTATAAATCTACTTGGGAAATGAAATACCATTGATATAAAGCTATTTTTTGCAAAGATATAGCTTATTGTATTCGTCCACGACCCTTTTAAAAATAATTTATATACAATTGGGCGTAGTCCTTAACTGATTTCGTTAATTTTTCTTCAAAGCATTTACTATAGTAAAGGCAACCTCTCTGCCGAATTTTGTTACGATAGGTTTAAGGATTTTTGATTTATGATTAATAATATTTATAAAATTGATTCTATCATAAGTGGGCGGTGCCCCGCCCATTTTATACAATTTTTTCAAATTTTTATCAAAAGTCTCAATATCAGTCCACACGTCAAATTTCAATATTCTAGGTGTATTATTTACTAAATAATACGGTTTTTTGAGTTTTCCAAAATGTTATATATATAAAAAGTGGGCGTGGTTATCATCCGATTTCGCTCATTTTCAATACCAATATATTCTGGGTCCAGATAAGCTCGTGTACCAGATTTGGTGAAGACATCTCAATATTTATTAAAGTTATCGTGTTAATGGACGGACGGATCGACGGACATGGCTCGATCAAATTTTTTTCGATACTGATGATTTTGATATATGGTAGTCTATATCTATCTCGATTCCTTTATACCTGTACAATCAACCGTTATCCAATCAAAGTTATAATACCCTGTGTACAAGTACAGCTGGGTATAAAAATGGGCGTGGCACTGCCCGTTTCTTACAACGCATTTCCCAACGTTTCTGTAGCCATAACTCGGCGAAAAATTTGGTACACATGTACGCCTTTAGCGGGATATATTTTCAGTAAAAATGGACTATATCAGTTATATCGCCTTCTTTTATGTAAAAAAATTTTGTAAGTGTGCGTAGATGCAGGTAATAAGCTATTTCTAGTAAAAGCTCGAAAATTTCGTTAATAACTCTGCCCTTTTTTTGTAATAACGCTTTTTAGTACAATCGCACTTGTGTGTTTATGTTTATTGTCCTGTTATATCTTTATTTTAAAAGAAACAGTAGGGAAATCCCTATATCTGAAGGAAAACTGCATTATTGCCCGCTCAAGGTCATTGGTGTTAACCTCTGTGTCCTTTTAGCTTGTTTTAAACGAAAATTAGTCCAGAATAGGACAACATGTATATGTAAAAAAGTGCCAGACGTATGGTTAATGCTCAGTTCTCGGAATTATAGTCTGCTTTCTTCTATCTTGACAGGTCACGGCAAATTGTTCGGTTGCTTTTCGTATTTGCTGCAACAGGAGTGTTTAACGCCGGTGGCGGAGTTGCCACAATCACTCCTCCCTTAGAGACTTTATAGATTTCGAAGGGAATGAAACTCTTTTGTCCTGTTTGGTATGCGAAGACGACAACTTTTCTGTGGTAGTAGGTGCAGATTGGAATCTCGATCCTGTCTGGTCGACTGTTCGAAACTGTTGCTGATCTTTGGGCCTTGCAGTTTGCAGAGGATTCGGCTGACTGTCTAGCTATTGATCTTCTTTGTCCAAGTATGCGGGTTTAAGTCTGCTAACTGACACTGTTTTTTCCACACCATCAACATTTATATTGAAAACGTAGCCATCTATGCGCTTTAAAACTTCATGGGGCCCGGAGAAGGGATGCTCCAATGGCCTTTTGATTGCGTCAATTCGGAGAAATACACGCGAACTGGTGTTTATATCTTAAAGAACGAACATTTTAGATTTTGTGTGATAAGCTGTTGGAGTGGGCCTTAAACTTCTAATCTGTGCTCGAAACTTCTGAGTAGAAGCATGGGGTCCACTGGTGTGTTTTCTTAGATGAGAAACTCGCCAGGGAGGCGCAATGCAGTGCCGTAAACCAATTCTGCGGGCGAGGCATTCAAATCTTCTTTAATGCATGTGCGAAGACCAAGGAGAACTGTGGGCAAAACTTCCGGCCATGAAGCAAGATAGTTTCCCATCAGAGCCACTTTAAGTATTCTATGCCTCCTTTCAACAAGGCCATTGGATTGTGCGTGATAGGGTGTTGTCCTGATACGATTAGCTCCTGATCTGTAGTAATGGTGAGGGGTGTGCTAAACTGGGCTATCCAGCTTCAATAAAACGTAGTACTTACGGAAGCAGCCGTCATCTCCTTTAACAGAATAGTAACTGGCCACCTAGAAAGTCTATCACCTATAGTAAGGCAGTACCTGAATTGGTTAACCACTGGAAGCTCAATGACATCGAGGTGCACATGACTAAGTCGGGTATCCGGAACATCAATGTTTTTGATGCTAGACGATTGTAACGCTGGATTTTAGAGCGCTGACAAGATACACAGTTGCAAGGCCAATTCAGTGCGTCCTTCTTGATGCCCGCCCAAATGTGTATTTTTGCCTAAGTGTGCGTGCCATGATTCGGCCGCTCGGATGAGATGGCCCATGAATAGTGTCAAAAGCTGTTCGGCGCATGTTTTTGGGAATAAGAGGCCTCACTATACCCGATGATATGTTGCAATATATGGTAAATAGTGATGCGTATCCCTTGATACCCCTTTCGACCATATCGGACAAATTTTCGACATGAACAATAAATAGCCTAGACAGTCTTAAAAGTGTAGAAAATATAGTAACGCGCCGAATGCCGCCGCTGCCGCCGATATTTTTGGTTTCGACGGCGGCGTGCTAAAAGCGAAGAAAATCGGCGACGGCGTTTATCGACGGCGTATATCTCTAGAAATAAGACAGAAGTGGCGTTGGTGACCTTGTTGTTGTCGTTGTAGCAGTGTTTCCCCTAATGGGGAGTACTCCCGCCTCATTGTGTAGATGGTATTCTGGGGACATAAGATGACAGCCCTTAGCGGTTCTGACGGCAGTTTTTTGGCAGGCCTGTATTTTCTTCCAGTTAGTAACCTTAAGGCTTGGCGACCATATCGGGGACGCGTAGCATGCAATCGGCTGGCCATTTACTTTGTAAGTAGTAATGAGCATTCCTTTATCTTTACCCCAAGTGCTGCCGGCAAGAGATTTTAAGATTTTATTACGACTCTGGATTTTATGAACATTTGCGGTTGCATGCTCTCCAAAATGGAGATCCTGATCGAACGTCACACCCAAGAATTTTGTGTGTAAGACCGCCGGCAGCGTGATGCCATCGACGTGGATGCCCAATATGGTCGACATTTGGCGCGTCCATGTTGTAAATAAGGTCGCAGATGATTTGGTCGGTGACAATGTCAGGGGGAGGATAAACTGGAGAGATCGGGGAGATAGCTGTTTATTTTGTTACAAAGTTCATCGATGTCTGGGCCTGGGTCTCTGGCGATTATTGTGCAGCCATCGGCATAGGAAACGATAGTGACTCCTTCTGGTAGTGAAGTATTGATATGTAGAAATTATGCAGAAGTGGGGATAGGACATCACCCTGTGGCACCCCTTGTTTAATTCTTCTTAGTTTGGATATTATGTTCCTGAATCGTTGGTGACTTCAAAGCGAACTGTAGGTGATATATTTAGGAGTAAACATTGAGTCAAAATTTACTTTTAAGGATAACTTCAAGGCGGTGCTAGAGAAAGTATCTAGAGTTAGTGGAGCCCTTAAGCGAATAATGCCCAAAATCAGCGGCCCAGGCGAAGCGACCCGTCAGCTATTATTCAACGTAATCAGCTCGATAATATTACTCGCAGCACCAGTATGGCACGGATCTTAAATGAGATACTGACAGCCTACCGTATTGCTGCTATATGAATAGCATATGCTTATCGGATGGTGTACGACGACGCGATAGAGTTTTATCTCGAAAATTCCCAGTAGATTTACTGCCAAGTATGGAATTGGAGTCGGCCGACCATCTGAAGATGCCAAGAAAAGCGCAAGGTCACGCACATTAGTTACTTGTCATGAAAGGTGGGAAGAATCGAGGAAAGAGCATTGGACCTTCATGTTAGTTCGGAATATAATAGAATGATACGAGCGGAAGCATGGCACAGTCACGCACATTAGTTACTTGTCATGAAAGGTGGGAAGAATCGAGGAAAGAGCTTTGGACCTTCATGTTAGTTCGGAATATAATAGAATGATACGAGCGGAAGCATGGCACAGTCACGCACATTAGTTACTTGTCATGAAAGGTGGGAAGAATCGAGGTAAGAGCATTGGACCTTCATGCTAGTTCGGAATATAATAGAATGATACGAGCGGAAACATGGCACACTCAAGTACCACCTCAAGCAGATATTGAGTGGGCACAGCGGTTGCAAGGAGTATCTACATAAGCGTGGGATAGAGGAGGATACTTTCTTTCCACACTGTTCCACCGAATTGAAAACCGCAGAACACGTAAAGTTGCATTGCCCTAGTTTTCACGGCGAAAAACTCTCTGTAAACAAAGTTTTTGGAGAGCAGCCTTCCATTAGTATTTTAGTTTCCTAATGGGCAGAGACATACAATGTTGGACCGCGGTAAGTAAAATGGCGTTTCTAGTGAAGACGCATGCCGAAAGGGGACAGTGAGAAATTTGAAGGCAGAGCGCTGTCCCAACGTCCAGGAAAAAAAAGTAGTGGACACACACTGTTCCCGGTCATAGAAGTGGAGAATAGTGTAGAGATAAAATTAAAAGACACATTCCAGTTGCAACTGAATATTATGCATACTGAAATTTAGCAGTACTAATTTTATGCGCAAGAGTTTGATAAGTCTAGATAAAGTTATACACTTAACAGTCCATATAAAGTTTAAGTGCATATGTATATACATGTAAAAAGTAATACAGTTATTTTTTAGATAATAAAAGACAAACATTCGTACAGAAAGGCTACCCCAAAGGCGGCCTTAAACCGCGACTGAAAAGGTCCTCTGTAATTTAACTGGAGATTAAGCAAACTTAGTTGTGGACCTCGACTATAAATTCACGGCTGCTTTTATGCAAACGAAATGCTACATTAAATTTGTCACGAATCTCAAAATTGTAAGTCCTTAAAGGAGAAGGGGTAAACCCAGAAAAGAAATGTTGATGGAATTCGGTGAGCTGTTATATTTAGGTGTCCGGTTATACATTTGTCGGAACCAGCCGTATCAGACCACTATAGCGTATATCGTTCATACAACCCATTTTTCAGAAAATAGGATCTTTGTCATATCTTCCTCAATTTATCAGATCAAAGCTTCAAATTTCACCATATGTTTTCGTTTATAGCACATATTCTCATTAATTACCAAAATGTTCATGGTTTACGATCAAAACTTGTTCCATTCTTCCTTAATTCTTTCAACTTTTCTGCACAAGTTGTAGCTTTTACGGAGACCTGGCTAAACCTGATAATTTCAATTCTGAGGTTTTTTCAAATAAATATGCTGTTTATCGGCGTGATCGCATCTCTAGAGCGGGAAGTGTCCTTATTGCTGTTGAATCTAACCTATCATCTGAGTTGATTTCGCTGGACAATATCTCTCATATCGAATTCAACAACGATCGACTTGTTGTTGTTGGTGACTTTAACTTGCCAACAGTTAGTTGGGTTAATATAAGTGATTCGAACTTTCTAACTCCCCCTGCTCAACATGAGTTTCTCAATTGCTTGTTAGACTCATCTCTTTTACAGATTAACAATGTTCCAAATAGTGGAAATAAAATGCTGGCTTTAGTATTTGTGGATGGCTCGGTGGGTACTGCCCTTACGCAAATTCCACCTTTATCCCTTCCAGAAGACCCTCTTCATCCTACGCTAGAGATATCACTTGATATCAGCCTACCCCGTAGGATTCAAGTACAGTCTCGTCCACGATCTAGATGCTTCTACAAAGCGAATTTCATTATGCTCAATGGTATGTTGGCTTCCCATGATTGGTCGAATCTCTATGCTTGCACTGATGTCGATTCGGCTATCTCTATATTTTGCAGTACACTTGATGGCTTCTTTGATACCTGCATTCCTACTCGCTATACCCTATGTTCGAATAAGCCCCCTTGGTTTTCAAGGCAACTTATCAGAGTTAATAACATTAAATCTAGGCTTTATAAGAGATTCAAGAAATCTGGAACATCTGCAGACCTTTCTAAATATCTAATAGCTCGTTCTAAATTTCACCGTCTTAATCAGCTTTGTTATAAAAATTACTTGAGTTGTTGTAAAGCCCAATTTTTTAGAAATCCAAAAAAGTTTTACAGTTTCGTAAATTTAAAGCGGAAAACTTCTGGGTATCCTTCCTCATTAACCTTTGGAGGTAAAAAAGCTTGCACTGATGATGACGTTGCTGAACTATTTTCTGAGTTCTTTAAGTTCACGTGTTCATCCAGTGGTTTTCATTCCGGTCAATATCCCTATCGCTTAGATAGCTCGAATTCCATTAGGAATCCTGCTATTGATGGTAATATTGTTCTTCAGAGTCTTCAATCTTTGAAGCCCGCCTTTCTCCGGGACCGGACGGTGTTCCTAGTGCTTGGGTACTGCGCTGAAAACATGTATGAACCTATTTTAAAATTATTTGAGCTATCTATGGGATCTGCGTCATTCCCGGCACTTTGGAAACAGTCTTTTATTATACCCCTGCATAAAAAAGTAGTAGGTCAAAAGTTGAAAACTAAAGGGGTATTACTAAACTTTCAGTCATTCCTAAAATCTTTGAACAGATTGTTACCTGTCAACTCCAATATCAGTGTTCTAGTCTTTTATCTCCATGCCAACACGGTTTCATTCGTCAAAGGTCAACCACTACAAATTTGCTTGTATTCACCTCTATAGTTATGGAAGGATTTTTAGCGAACAAGCAAACGGATGTCATCTACACGGACTTCAGCAAAGCATTTGATACCGTCAACCATGAGTTACTTATTCATAAGTTGGATTTACTGGGCTTTCCGTTTCACCTGATAATGTGGCTGAAAAGCTATCTTTCTAACCGGACCCAAAACGTCTTGTTCAAGTGCAATCTGTCGGAATCGTTCGGAGTTTCCTCCGGCGTACCCCAGGGAAGTCATATAGGCCCTTTTCTCTTTGCCCTTTTCATTAATGACTTGCCACAGACAATATTATATTCCCATACTATAATGTATGCGGATGATGTAAAACTTTGCTACACTTACTGTCCTACCGATTTGAGTTCCTTGGATCTTCTTCAGGCCGACTTGGACTCGTTCCAATGTTGGTGCACAACAAATTTACTAGCTTTAAATTGCTCTAAATGTAAGCATATAACATTTTACCGAGTGAAGCCAGCATTGAAAGCTTATGTCATAGATGGTACGCCTTTGGAGCGTATATCTATTGCAAATGATCTAGGTGTCCTTTTTGATCCGAAATTGAATTTTAACATGCATATTTCATCTATTGCCAACAAAGCGTTGGGTTTACTTGGATTTGTTAAAAGATGGGCTAAAGAGTTCGATGATCCGTACCTCAATAAGGTTCTTTACACATCGCTGGTTCGTCCCATACTCGAGTATTGCTCATGCGTTTGGTCCCCTGTTTCTCAAAAGCATATAAAGCGTCTTGAAACAGTTCAAAAGCAATTTTTGATATTTGCATTGCGCGGCCTTAATTGGGACTCAAGTCTCCACCTTCCTCCATACAGAAGTAGACTTCTTCTTATTAACTTACCCACTCTGGATAATCGGATAATATTACTGGGGGTATTGTTCATCCATAAGCTCATTATTGGAGAAATTGATTCTGCGAACCTTCTTAGCCGCTTGTTTTTTGCGGTTCCCCCTAGAGTATCCAGACACTACGTTCCTTTCTATTTACCCCTTTGTCGACGAAACTTTGCTAAAAATAATCCTCTTCTTATCTGGTGCGCGAACTACAACGACTTGTATAGCTGTATCAGTCTTGAATGTACTGTTGCCACTATACGTAATGCAATACTTGCCTATCTAATTTAAGAGATACAAGCTAATTTAATTTGCCGGCATTTTATTCCTTCCATAAAAAACAGGAACTATCTCGTTTAAGGATGGAGGAACATTTATCAACATGTATCATTAAGAAGGAACAAGACAGTACTGTGTTGATTGGAATCTGGTGCATTCCAACAACGTAAAAACCATGCTTTTTCATGAGTCACTGACCGGAATCGTATGCATTCCGGCAGTATAATCTTATGGGTCAGGCATCGAGCTGATTGGAATCCGGTGCATTTCAACAACACAGGTCATGTTACTTTTTTATGCCTTGTGACGGCGTATCCTCATTACACTACTCTTAGCACTGCCGGATTCCCATGACATGCTGATTGGAATCTTGTTGCATTCCAACAGGAAGATGGGAATCCACTGCATTCCAAAATCATGCTGAGCGGAATCTGATGCATTCCGCCCGTATAAGATTTCGGTATAAGATCTTATTTCTGCTCATTTTTCTTATTATTACTATATTCTGAAATTAAATAGTAATGTTCATTAATATTTCTTTGTTTGTAATATAACATTGTTGAAATCTCGATATATCTTAAATTTTATCTTTTGAGTTGTATATTTATATATCTTTTATATTATGCAGTCGTAGTTTGTCGTCGACTTTAAATAATAAGTAAATAAATAAATAACATGGCTTAGCCAGAGCAGCCGATGCATTCTAATTCGCTGGACTATGTTGATGTCTGCGTATAGCTCGTACAGCTCATCATTAAATCTTCTTCGGTACCCGCCATCGCCAACCCGTAGAGGTCCATAAATCTTTCAGAACTTTTCTCTCGAACACTCCCAAAGCCGCTTCATCCGCTGTTGTCATGGTCCATGCTTCTCCCCATATAGCAGGATGGGTACGAAAACTTGTAGAGTATGATTTTCTTTCGCCGACAGAGGACTTTACTTTTCAATTGCCTACCTAGTCCAAAGTAGCATTTATTGGCAAGATTGACTCTTCGCTGTATTTCAGTGCTGATGTTGTTGCTAGTGTTGATGCTGGTTCCCAAATAAACGAAGTCTTTTACTATTTCGAAATTATGGCTGCCAACAGTAGCGTGGTTGCCATGACGCGCATGCGCTGACTCTTTGCTGGATGACAGCAGGTATTTCGTTTTGTCCTCATTCACCATCAAACCCATCTTTACCGCTTCGTTTTCCAGTTTGGAGTAAGCAGAAATAACAGCGCGGGTGTTTAGGCCGATGATATCAATGTCATCAGCATATGCCAGTAATTGCACGCTTTTATAGTATATTGTTCCAGTGCGGTTAAGTTCTGCAGCTAGTACAATTTTCTCCAGCATCAAATTAAAGAAATCGCACAATATAGGGTCACCCTGTCTCAAACCTCGTTTAGTTTCGAACGGCTCCGAGAGGTCCTTCCCAATTCTGACTGAGCTGATGGTGTTGCTCAACGTCATTTTGCACAGCCGTATAAGTTTTGCGGGTAAACCAAATTCAGACATAGCGGCATATAAGCAGCTCCTTTTCGTGCTGTCGAAGGCGGCTTTAAAGTCGACGAAGAGGTGGTGTGTGGCGATTCTCTTTTCACGCGTTTTTTCCTAGATTTGGCGCTTTGTGAAAATCTTTTCGATGGTAGATTTATCAGGTCTGAAGCCGCACTGATAAGGTCCAATAAGCCGGTTCACGGTGGGCTTCAATCTTTCGCACAATACACTTGAAAGGACCTTATATACGATATTCCACGATAGTTGGTGCAGATTGCAGTATCCCTCTTCTTGTGGACTGGGCAAAGAACACTTAATTTCCAACCGTCGGGCATGCACTCGTCCGCCTATATTTTGCTAAGAAGCTGCTGCATGCGCCTTACCAACTCCTCTAACTTCGTCATAATCTGGCGGGGGGGACATATATTCCATCATCATCGATTGTGGGATCGGGTTCTTCATCTCTGCGCGGTGAATTGCTGCCGCCATTTAGGAGAGCAGAGAAGTGTTCCCTCCATAATCTAAGCACTATCTGGCCATCAGTTCCAAAGTCGCCGTTTTCGTTCCTACAGGCGTTTGCCCCGGTCTTAAAACCTTCCGTCCGTCGCCGTATTTTTTGGTAAAATTTTCGGGCGTTATCCCTGGTGGCTAGCAGTTCAAGCTCCTCGCACTCACGCCATTCTACTTTTGTTTTTTTCTTCCTGAAAAGGCGTCTCGCTTCGCTTTTCAACTCACGATAGCATTCACACGCTCCTCTTGTCGCGCTTGCATTTAACGTAGCCCTGGAGGCAGCGTCTTTTCTTTCGGTATTCTTCATCGTACCAGTTGTTTTTTCGTGGCCGCCGGTAACCAATTTTATCTTCGGCAGGCAGTACGAAGTGCTTTGGAGATATGCTCCCACTACTCCTGTATTCCTTCAGGATGAGTTGTGCTCTCAGAGAGCAGGTGTGAGAGTCGAGTTGCGAAATCATTGGCAGTCTGTTGTGATTGAAGCTTTTCGACGTCTAGCTCTCCTTGCGTTTTTTGTTCTTTGGAGAGAGAGATGAGAATTAAACTGCTTCGCAAAAATTTCTTAGTTTATTTAGGTTTTTCATTGCATGAACTAATCTATATATCGAGCCCTTCGCGCGATTTAAGTGTAACCAACAAAAAGTAAATTTTACAGTAGAAGGTTTTTTGTAATTATCTTCTGACAAAAAATAGCTACTATCATGAAGTTTGGTATGTGTATAAAATATTTCTTGAGCCTACGATTAAGACTTCGGTTTTTGACCACACTGTACCGAAAGTCCTGTTATCTGTACTTCCGTTTTTTTTTGCTGTCATGTTGGCTCACTCTACAAACACTATTTTCTTGGTTACCTTAAATTTTAAGTTGTTCAAATATAAATTGTTAGATTTATTAAGCTAAAAGGCTTCAAGATGAATAAAACTTATTTTTTTGTTTATATTCATTTATAATTTATTTGGTCGATATTTCAACTTCAATCTGAAGTCATCATCAGGAACATATGGATATGTATGATCGTTATTCAATCATATTTTTCAGATTACATAGGGGCACATTAAAGGCGTATTTATTGGAATTTTTTAGTACATACATACATTTGAAATTAAAAGAAACTTATACAATTCCAAATTTGAACACAATATATTATATATTATATATTATATATATATTATATATATTATATATATCATCTTCGTCTGTCTCAAGCAATGTATCTATTATCTTTCCAGTATGGGATAAGCTAATATATTCATAGTGAAATTGTTTTGGTATGATATTCTTTCCGCAAAGAGCTTTTAGTTCGTTATATTTTGAAGATGAAATGTGTAAGGAGTGATCATACAAGGTAACAGGACCCTTACTAAGTATGAGAGAATTTCGTCTTGACCACACAATTGTATTGAGATCATATACCTTTTTTCGCTATCGTCAAAATAACCATTGTGTAGTTTAACCAATGGAGAATTTTTTTCCGAAGATAACGCAATGCAAAGACGTAAATGATATTTTAACTGAATTATGAATTGAAATGCATGTACAATTTTCTGGTATAGTTCTTGCGTTCGAAATAATTGTATACCATTCACTTGGAGCCCAAACATTTCTATCGCGAACAAAAGACTCAATAGTGCTATATATGGAGTCCACGGACATCATGGTATGCCCAGGCAACAGGTAAGTTAATTTAATGTGTTTTATGTTAGCAGCCTTCTCTAAGAAATATATTACCATTGCTTGCATAGCCTCTGTTCCTATTCTGCCCAACACAACTATCACAATATAGACTTATATCAGAATGAGTCCCCCTTTCATCCACGATATTTAAGTATTGGAAAATTGCACTGGAAATTTCGTTACATCCACGTTTTCCACCCGATTCACCCCATAAAAAGCAATAACCGTTTCTTGTGCCGTTTTCGTAAACGCTTTCATTATATAAAACATTTCTTCTTGAATATAAAAGGTTTACACTTTTTCCGTGTTGCGTATTCAATACTTTCTGAAGGTCGAAGCTGGCGCAGATATACGTCCCATTCTCTTTGATTTTTCTTTGGTCCTCTAAGAAAATTTCTTTTGATTTATCTGTGTCCCGTATGTGCATTTTATGTTCCTCAGTTTGTTGTAAAAGGTCTTGTGTTTCTCTTTCCGAATTCTTATACTTTTCACAAATAATGCATTTGTCCTTTTTTGGCAAATGCAAGCCTATATGGTATTCATTTTTGAAAATGGTACGAAAAGCTCTTAGGGATAACTTAGCTTGATCCTGATTTGTATTTATCAAGTGCTGCGTGTAACACCTATACAAAGTTGGCACGTTTCGAAAGTACTGTGGAAGATATAGCTTAGTACTTTTATTCCTACAATAGTGGGAAAGAACTGCTGGTAGGTGTTCAATGAATGATTTCAAAAGAGCCACATTTATTTCGTCAGACTTATTAGGGAGGTCTTTTTTTGATCAGGCAAGCGGTATTTGAAGAGTTATGTTTTTTCTAACACATATTAAAGTGTTTTGGTAAATATTAAGTGTTTTCAGTAAAAATTGCTGACAAACTTTATGAGGTGGGTTTTGTCTAAGCTGGGGTAACGCTCAGTCAATCCAGAGTCGAGTAAAGGTCCCACAAACCCCTACTGAATAAATACACGATATTTATGTGTTACAAACACACGCACACACGGCTGGAGATATTAGGCGGGCAGCAGCTTTGATGCCGAGGGGGATGGAGCGGCGGTTAAAGGTCGTTGGAGTAGAGGGGGGTTCGGTAGGGCGGTTGAACGGTCGGGTAACGGACGGACCCGTAATGCGGTACGGAAGCAGCGGCGGGACAGAAGCAGCGGCTTAACGGCGGTAGGATGGCAAGCGGCTAACGGTCGTCGTAGCAGCGGCGGGACGGATGCAACGGCGGCACCAGCAAGGCGGGATGGGCACGGCAGTAGTATGGCGGACCGCCAACGGTCGGCGTAGCACCGGCGGGATGGAAGCAACGGCGGCACCAGATGGTCGACGATGCGACGGCAGCGGCGGTGGGCTACGGAGCGCGTACCAGGGCCGTGGAGAGAGGGGAAGTAGGCTGGCGATTGGGTTTTCCTGGACAGCGGCGGCTATTTCCGGGCGGGGTCGGTTGACGGTATCGGCGGGATCGGATTGGTCTGCAGAATCGATAGTCGGCCGGTCGGTCACCTGGGGAAGAGACTGCGAGGACTGAATTGCAAAAATGCAAATTCGATGTTTATATGGGTGGTGCCGCAAACTGGTTGAGAAGTCAACACACCGTTATTGTGATTTTCATTGGTTTGCTATTTAGTGGTTGTTGACTATGCTATAAAAGAATAAGTACAAGTGGTTGTTGGCTATGCTATAGAAAAATAAGTACAGGGAGGTTCAGGTGGCTATGCTATAGAAAAATAAGTACAGGGAGGTTCGGGTTTAAGTGAATAAGGAAATACAGGGAGGATTGACGTTATTGTAACGTAACGTTACAGTCCCCCTCCAACTTCGGTTGACGGAAAGCTGCGGTGGGGAAAGATGGATCTCCAGGCATGGCCTAGGTTATGCCGGTGTGCGTGTGTGGGCGAAGCACTTTATTAAAAAAAAATGTACCCAAAAATATACAGAGTCATTCCACTTAAGTTTAACAGAGTTAATGTTAACATTTCAGGTTCAATCGCAAAAAAAACATCATTCTAATTAAAAAAAAAAAAATTTTTTTTTTGTCGGGGGTGGAGTCGTACTGAACTGTGTCCGTTGTCGTACTTCTCTTGTTCCCTTTTGATTTTATGTAGATGTATATATGTATATATATATAATAATAATAATTTTTTTTTTTTTTTATTTTTTTTTTTTTTTTTGTAATTTGAAAAATAATTAACATTTCATTTTTTTCTTAAAATTAACAGAGGGTGCATATATATATATAAATAGAAAGTTTTGATTGGTCCCGTCTTTCTTCTTCAGTGCCTTATTCAATTGGTATGATTCGTTTCGTTCCCATGAGGGACACCATTGCGTGTTTGTCGTTTATCATTTCGACCCTCACCCGCTGTGCTTTCCACCGGAATGTCCAGGTTTTCTTGGATTGGTTGGCCGGGCTCTTTAGCCTTAGTTCTCTAAAAAATTCTTCGGGATCCAGCAATTTTTTTTGCGTGGTTTTTGTTGTATCATTGGTTTCGGGGGCGCGCTGTTCTTGCGGCTGTGTCGCCGACTCCTCCTCCCGGATGGCCATTAGGTGGTTTAATGGCGGCCCATGAAAAATTTGTATGCGTTGTATCCTTGGTTTGTTTGCCGGCCATAACGTTGCCTCAAACGGTGGGCGCCACGGCCGTATTGGTTTTGGTGAGTCCGGTGGTATGGGTTGCCGGTATTTTCGACTCATATTGGACGGTCTGGTTCCTGTAATGAAGAGATAAACGGGTTGTTTATGATCGTACGGCTTTAAGTCTTGCAAGTGCGCGTGTGCGTGTTGCCGCTTTGGTTGCTCCGGGTGGCCTAATTTCACCGTGTTCGTGGAAACATATTCCATCACCAAGTACGGGCCGGAAAATTTTGGTGCTAACTTCTGGGCGAATTTGTCGGCCGCGGATGAGAGTGGGTGGTCCCTTTTCATCACCTGCTCGCCTATGCGTGGCTTCCATTGCCGTCTGCGTAAGTCGTAGTGTTTTTTCTGTTGCTTTGAAGCTTTTGCTAGGTGCCCTTTTATCTCGTCCCATAACTTGGTGATGGACGGTGGTACGGTTGGTGGCTCTGCTGGTACTGCTCCCTCCGTGCACACTTGCTGCGGTGCTGTAAGGTCTCTATCGAAGTTGATTTCTGCTGCTGATGCTGTTGTCGATTCGTGGCTAGCCGTGTTTATCGCGAATGCTATTTGCGGGATCTCCTGGTCCCAGGTGCGGTGGTCGTCCTTGCATCGCTGAGCTATCATGGTTTTCCCGACTCGGTTGGTTCGCTCGGTGGGGTTTTCGTGCGGGGCGTAAGCTGCCGTAAACTTGTGATCGATGCGGTGGTCGTTCAAAAACGCTGCTAATGCCTTCCCGACGAATTGTTTGCCATTGTCGGTGAGGAAGGTTTTCGGGCAGCCAAATCGATATATGCCTAATTCTTGTAGTGCTTTGATTACGCTTGTCGTTGTCGCTTGGCGCACTGGGATCAACTCCACCCACTTGGAGAATTTATCCACCATGACGAGGAGACAAGTATTTCCTTGCTTGGAACGGGGCAGGGGTCCCACGAAGTCAGCGATTACTATTTCCCACGGTCGTGATGATTGCATGGTTGCCATCAATCCTGCTGGGCGTCTTTGCTCGACTTTGTATTCTGCGCATCTGAGACACTTCCGTGCGTGTTTGAGAACATCGCGGAACATCCCGGGCCAGTAATAGTTCTGTTGTGCTCTCTTAAGCGTCCTCTTCACCCCGAGATGTCCGGCGGCGGCGGCGTCATGGACTTCCTGTAGTACGTCCATTCGTCGATCGGCTGGGATGCACAGCTTCCATTGCGGTGACCGCGAAAGCTGATTTCTCGGGAAAATGTGGCGGAAGGGTCGGTTATCGACGATCTGGTAATCTGGATGTGCTTGCAGTTTTTCCCGCACCTGTCTTGTTTTCCTCTCGTGCCAGTCGTTTGTTCCGTTGGTTATGGTATACAAAATGTCGTCTTCGGCGTGTTGTAGCGGGCAGCGAGAGAGCGCGTCGGCTACCACATTCTGTGCTCCTTTCCGGTATTCTATCTCGAAGTTATATTGTTGTAATTCCAGTGCCCATCTTGCCAGACGTCCAGAGGGGTTTTGGAGCGAGTGCAGCCATTTTAGTGAGTGATGGTCGGTGATGACGGTGAAGTGATACCCCTCCTGGTATGGTCTCATCTTACGGATACCCCATAGCACGGCGAGGCATTCTTGTTCGGTGACCGAGTATCGCTTTTTCAGCTGGGTTAGGCTTCGGCTGGCGTAAGCTACTACATTCTCGTGGTCGGAATGGCGTTGATAGAGCACGACGCCTAGGCCCTCTCCGCTCGCGTCGGTCTGTAGAAAAAACGGTCGAGAGAAGTCTGGACAACAAAGAATTGGCGCGCTGGAAAGCTTATCCTTGAGTTCTTTGAAAGCGTGGTTTTGGTGCGCCTCCCATTTCCAGACTTGTCCCTTTTTCGGCAGTTGGTTAAGCGGCGCGGCGAGCATAGAGAAGTCTGCCACGGAGCGGCGGTACCAAGACACGAGTCCAAGAAGACGGCGGAGTTTTTTGAGCGTTTTCGCTGCGGGCATCTCCTTTACAGCGGATACTTTTGCTGGATCGGTGTGAATCCCTTTCGAATTGATGATGTGTCCTAGGTAATGGAGTTGTTGCTGGACCAAGCTACACTTTTTTTTTACTTGCATCTTGTGTTTTTGCAGGCGCTCGAACACTTCCCTCAAGATCGCCAAGTGTTCTGCGAAGGTATCTCCCAATACGATGATATCGTCCAGGTAGGCGAAAACTTTTGGTTGGAGTTTGGGCCCAAGTATCGAATCCAGAGCGCGTTGAAAGGTAGCCGGAGCAGAGTGTAGGCCAAACGGCATGACTTTCCACTGGAACAATCCCCTGCCAGGAACTGTAAATGCGGTGTATGGTCGAGATGCCCTGGCGAGCGGGATCTGCCAGTAGCCGTTCTTCAAGTCAATAGTAGAGATGAATTTCGCCTCTTTCAGCTGGTCGAGAATGGCTCCAATTTGCGGCAACGGGTAAGCGTCTGGTTCGCTGGCGGCGTTGAGCTGACGGTAATCGATGCACATCCTCCACGTGCCCTGTTTTTTGCGGACTAGCACGATTGGCGAGCTGTACGCGCTTCGTGATGGTTCTATTCTTCCTCCTGCTAATAACTCGTCTACCTCTTCGTTGATGACTTGTTGCATGGCCGGGTTGCGGGGGTAGTATCGTTGCTTCAGCGGCCGGTTGTGTTTGAGACGAATCGTATGCTCGGCTGCAGTGCTTGGTCCGATGATTTCGCCAAACCGCTTTTGGTGATGCGCCAGGAAGTTTCCCAGTTCCGTGTTTTGTTCGTCGCTCAGGTGTTCTCGGCTCGTCAATGCACATAGCGTATCCAGTTCGGGTGCTCTCTTGGTCACGGTGGCCTCTAGCGGCTGACCATCCAATGTGAGGATGATTCCCCTCTTTCTTAGGAAGTCCATTCAGAGGATTACCTGTTCGGCCAAGTTTGAGATAACGGACAGCATCGCGTCTGTGGCTCGTCCTTGATACACAATCCTTGCCGGGTAGGAGTTCGAGGTAAAGACACACGTTTGGTCTGCCAACTGGATGCTTCGCTTGTTGGGGCGCGCCTTAATGTTGTTCTTTTCTAGGTGTTTCCGTATGGTGTCATCTACATAGGATAGGGTGGCGCCGGTGTCCACTAGTGCGCGCACGCCCGCGATGACCACTGGTATGTAGAATCGGCCATCTACTTGTGTTTTTGTGGTTGACTTGCCGGCGGCTGGTTCCCTCGGATTCTCTGGGCGGACGTACGGTGCGTGGCGGCTTCCTTTAATAGAGTTGGGCGGCGTTTGGGATGTGTTCTTGGTAATTGGGCTAGTCGGAGGGCATGGGCAGTCCCTGGATAGGACGTCGTTTTGGCCACACCGGGAGCAGAACTTCCTCCAGGGCCCCTTACATTGGAAGCGGTGGTGTCCGCGTTCCTTGCAGCGCCAACTGCACCCCTTGCTGTCGTATTCCATGGGTAGGTGGTATAGGCTGTGGACCACCATTTTTCCCTGTTTTGCTTCCTCGCCTCTTAACAGCTCATACTCTTCTGTTAGCTCCAGGAGCTCCTCGATCGTCCTGAAATCGCTGCGCTTGACGAAAAGGCGGTATTGCACGCGTAGGACATCGTAGATCCGTTCGAGGTGATTCTCTTCGCACATCGTCGGGTGTTGGCGGATCCGCGTTTCCAGTGCGAGGATGTAGTCCTTGGCCTTCTCCCGGTTTTGCTGTTTGCGTTGTCGGATGGCTTCTTCCAAATGTCGTAGGTGTCGCTTAGGTAGAAAAAAATGTTGTACCTCCCTGCGCAAATCGCTCCAGCGGTGTATGTGTTGCTTAGGGACGCGGTACCATTGCGGTAGCATTCGGCGAGCTCGTCTATCCTCTCAAGAAATTCGTGCAGTGACTCCTCTCCCGAAAAGTGCAAATCCCAGCGGCGAACGGTATTCATAAGTTCACCGTCGCTCATTTCGTCTCGTTTCGGTGATGCGTTCTCTCTCTTTACTCCGTTCGGCTGTGGGCTGTGGATCTGGATTGAAGGGATCGGCTTTGTTGTTGGCTGAGGTAGCATAGCGGACTTCCCCTCTTCCTCGTTCACTCCTCGTTCCAGCTCTTTCAGCAGGTCTTCGCTGGATTTTCTGGCGCGTTTCGCTCGCACGTAAGTACTCAGTGCGCGACGCAGCTCGGCTACGGTTTGGCCTTCCACGTCGATTCGGTGTTCCTTACACTCCTCGATCAGCCTCTCCCTCCTAAGTAGGTAGATCCAATTGAGCGAGTCGGTGTTCAGCACCGTGCCTTCCGGAGCTTGTGTGTGTGTTGTCTCTAGCGGTGTGTTCGATGAACCCGCCCTGGCAGTGTTGGTGGTGGTTGTAGTTGTTTTTCCACGGTCATTTGCGGAGGGTTCCTGCTCGAGCGCCATTTATGAGGTGGGTTTTGTCTAAGGCTGGGGTAACGCTCAGTCAATCCAGAGTCGAGTAAAGGTCCCACAAACCCCTACTGAATAAATACACGATATTTATGTGTTACGAACACACGCACACACGGCTGGAGATATTAGGCGGGCAGCAGCTTTCCCACGCAAGATGGCGAGGGGGGTTCGGTAGGGCGGTTGAACGATCGGGTAACGGACGGACTCGTAATGCGGTACGGAAGCAGCGGCGGGACAGAAGCAGCGGCTTAACGGCGGTAGGATGGCAAGCGACCAACGGTCGTCGTAGCAGCGGCGGAACGGATGCAGCGGCGGCACCAGCAAGGCGGGATGGGCACGGCAGTAGTATGGCGGACGGCCAACGGTCGGCGTAGCACCGGCGGGATGGAAGCAACGGCGGCACCAGATGGGCGACGATGCGACGGCAGCGGCGGTGGGCTACGGAGCGCGTACCAGGGCCGTGGAGAGAGGGGAAGTAGGCTGGCGATGTGGTTTACCTGGACAGCGGCGGCTCGTTCCGGGCGGTGTCGGTTGACGGTATCGGCGGGATCGGATTGGTCTACAGAATCGATAGTCGGCCGGTCGGTCACCTGGGGAAGAGACTGCGAGGACTGAATTGCAAAAATGCAAATTCGATGTTTATATGGGTGGTGCCGCAAACTGAGAAGTCAACACACCATTATTGTGATTTTCATTGGTTTGCTATTTAGTGGTTGTTGACTATGCTATAAAAGAATAAGTACAAGTGGTTGTTGGCTATGCTATAGAAAAATAAGTACAGGGAGGTTCAGGTGGCTATGCTATAGAAAAATAAGTACAGGGAGGTTCGGGTTTAAGTGAATAAGGAAATACAGGGAGGATTGACGTTATTGTAACGTTACGTTACAACTTTAAAACGCTTATCGTTATAGGTAATGAAATATGCATATCTCAACTGTTTTAAGGCTATCTGATGTTCTCCTTTGAACGCATTTCCGGGTCATGCACGATAGAAGCCAATCTCTTTGTCGTATCTTGTTGCCTAAGCCCCAAAGTTTTCATTTAGCACCATTTAGCACCATCTTGCTCACTAAACTTTTCGCAACACTTGTTTCCACATTTTTTACCTACGCAGGGATTTGGTTTAACTTCATACAGCTTTCGTTTTTTACCCCGAAGTCTTTTAGGAAGTTTTCGTTTCTTCTTGTACCCTCTTGTTTCAACGCATATCTCGTTTTCGAATTCCCCAGAATATGTCTTTTCAGACTCAGTATCGCTATATGGCACCAGTGAGTTATTCTTGATCGTTCATTGGTATAAAAATACAGTTTTTTTTATTTTATTTTAAAGATAATATAAATAAATATTTCAAAATATTGACAATATAAAGAGCTTTGTTCTTTAGCATGCATTCGAAATGTTGTCACTACCACTTGAACTGGAATTGTTTAAATTCTTGATAATATTAAGAATTTCTGAACCTGAGATGGGATCAAAGAAAAAGCTGTTACTAGGGAGTATGAACTCTGCGTACGTTGGATCTGTTTGGCAAACGAAATGATTTATATAGCTTAATGTTTCAGAGACGGTACCTACATTCAGAAAAAGTTAATAAATACGTTTGAAATTTCGAGAGAGTCAGAGACATCAACACCATCCACACTTAACACAATAGAGTCAGGCTTTCTCTTAGAGAGGGGGCTTATAATTTTATTCACAGCATCCCATTCCTTTTTTGAGTTGCCATTTGCTGCAAAAATTATACGTTTAAAATATTCATAGTGACTTTTGCGTATATCTTTATTTAATTTATATGTCAAGCGACGTACACGTTTCCTGAGCTTGGTGTTCATCGGATGCTTATTGCTTTTGTTCCTTAACATATTCTTCCAATTAATCTTTTTTAATAAGGTACGATTTATCCAAGGTTTGAGAGGTAAAGTGGTTCGGTTAGGAAAAAATGTAATACTTGCATAGTTCATATAGTCAATGAGTGTTTGTGTGAACAAATTTTAAGCCCGGCTTACGTTGCTTTCAGCAAGAAGAGCTCCCAAATTTTATGGCGAAGAGATTCACTTAGGACATTGAAAATTATTTTTCTTGTGGCTGATAATATAGTATTGTAACGAATGTACTGCAATTCCCCTTATTTGCAATCTTCTGCTAACGTTCGTATCGCTAAACTGTTGAATAAATAACTCCAATATTGAATAATGGAAAAATGGCCTTTATTAAAGTACTTCACAATAACACTTATACTTTGCAACTAGCTGGCTTAATAACCAAACTGATTGATAGCTCAAATGAAACTCTACTATTGCCCGACAGATTGCGTGCTTAATCAATAACTGCTTGATAGCTCAAATCAAACTGAATTCCAGCGCCTCTACATTTGCTGCCTTTTATACTCTCTGATTTCAACGTTCGCATCTTCTAGACGCTTCCATTTCCAGAATCTACTAGTTGCCATCAGCTCTCAAATTTCTCAGCTGTAACTACAATTGCACGATTTTATAGCTTCTCTCATTGCATACTTTCAGGAGTATCTCAGATATATGCATGTGTGTGTGCATTGATTCTCCGCTGCTCATATACGTACATGGTACATATGTGTAGACGCAATTATTGTTTCGTTTATGTAGATACATAATGATTGATCTATGGATGTGCATGATATCACTGTTTAGCATCGGCTTAGAGATAGCAGCACCCCTTAGTTTTGCTAATATTCGTAACACTTTTAAGTTTTTACAAAATAAGATGATCGACCCGATCAGACAAATCTCCCGATCTAAATGCCGCTAGCATCTCCAGATGTACCACTCTTCTACTCCGTGGTTTCCCAGTGGTTTGTATGCGGTAGATAGTATCACTGATCTTCTTCACAACTTTTTACGGGCCTTCCCAACTGCACCGAAATTTGGCTGGAACACCTTTCCGCCGGTGAGGGTTGTTTAACAGTACCAATTCTCCCTCCAAGAAACCTTCCGAATTTTTGTTCTCGTTGTACCTGCGTTTCATCTTACTACTCATTATTCTTGATCGTTCCCTCGCACTCTGCTGTTTGACCAATGAACTTCTTCGCAGAGCTTGCACTTTACGGATTGACTTTGCATCATCATTATCGTCTTGATGTTTCACAACAGTAATGCGCGCTAGCTTGAAACCACCCTTGCATTCTTTCTGAAAAATTCTTTCAGTCGTTTTAGTGCGTCCATTAGGGTTTGTCAATGCCGGTCTTTTTCTCGCAGGTACTTTTAAATTCGCTTTATTTGGCCCATTCGATCCATCAACCTTTTCTTTTGACTTTCGTGGCCTTTGTCGAGTCTTCTCCACCATTACTCGATTACTACTGAGCCCTTTCTCCAACTTGAAGTTAAGTGGTATATCCTGGTTTTCATAACGCATCACCCTTCTCTCCATATCGATCTTGATGTCATGGTCAACCAAGAAGTCCACTCCCAATATGACTTCTTCAAGGATCTCCGCCACAACGAATTTGTGTAGAACCATGACCTTCCCAATTAGGACTTCACATATCACTTCTCCCTGGACTTGGTTATACTCGCCTGTGACCGTACACAACCTTGCTCCAGGTAAAGGTTTTATTCTCCTGTTGACTAAATCAGATCGAATCAAGGAATGAGATGCGCCCGTATCTACAGTCAGTACACGCTCCTTGCCATTCCCCCTGACGGTAAGACTGCTTGATTTCCTTCCAATTTGCGACACAGATATCACAGAACATTCAATAGCTGGAGCTAGCTCTCGATTTTTCCATCTGGCACGCTCTTGCTCATCTCCTCCAGCCTTGCGTTTACAGCCACCCAAGTTGGAACTACCAGGACCAAGATCGCAATGACGTGCAATGTGACCGGACTTCCCGCATTTGAAACATTTGATAACTTTTTCACTCCGCTTTTGCGAACCTTGCAGCGCCTCCAATATTGCGTCTACCCACTCTGACCTTTCTACCTCCACACGGCGTGCTTTGATAACTGGCTTACACAGAAGCAATGCTGTTTCTTGAGTCAGTGCATGGGATACCGTTTCTGCGAATGTGGGTTTAGGGTTTGCATATCGCTCGCTTCGTTTCTACGTCCCGTATGCCATTCATAAAACTCTGGATTTTTACCCTCTCGGTGTACTCCACGGGTGCGTCCGCATTTGCCAAATGTGCCAACCTTTCAATATCCGAGGCAAACTCCTGCAAAGTCTCATTCGCTCTTTGGTGACGGTTTTGCAACTCAATTTGGAATATTTGTTTTCTATGCTCGCTTCCATAACGTCTTTCGACAGCGCCCATCAATACTTCATAGCTGTTCCGTTAGTACTCTGGAATAGTCTGTAAGATTTCGGTAGCTGGTCCTTTCAATGCTACGAAGAGTGCAGCAACTTTATCTTCAGCATTCCAGTTGTTCACTGTTGCGGTCTTCTCAAACTGTAGCTTAAAGACCTGGAAAGGAACAGAACTGTCAAAGGATGGTGTTTTTACCTTTGGATTGCTTGCTGAAACAGCTGGGCGATGTAATTGCAACTCCTGTATACGACCTCTCAAAGCATCCACCTCGGCTTCGATTTTTTCCTCAAACTGCGCTATTTTTTCGTCCATATGCGCTTCGAGTTTTGATGATTACGCGCCTCCTGCGCTTCGAGTTGTACTATTATGCGTGCCTCTTGTTCTTTCAGTTGTGTTTCCATCTTTGATGTAATCTGTGTCGACATTTCGGAAATACGCATTTCTTGTGCTTCAATCTTCGATGTTATTCGTGTCTCTTGGGATTCCATCTGTGATGACATATACGTTTTCTGTTCTTCCAGTTGGGATGTTATACGGGGTTCCTGCGATTCTAGTTGTTTTTCCATTTTGGATGTTACTGTCGACGTTCGTGCAGATATTGCAGCTAATATTGTGTTCAAGTCTGTGTTCGCCATTGTCTGCGATGTTTCGTTTTTCTCTTCAATTTTTGTTGTTGTCTCGTCCCCATCAGGATAAAAGACATACTCGTCCACATCAATTCCTTGCGACTTCATTACCTCTCGTAGCCGTGCTTAAAGTTCGATCTTATTGCCGGTTGTATTCAATCCACGGTTGTCCAACTCCTTTTTCAATTGCTGGATCCTCAATTCACTCAACTTTACCATTTCCAAGTTGTATTCCCAATTTTCGGAATTTATTCAACAATTCCTCTTCTGACACCAATTGTAACGAATTTACTGCAACTCCCCTTATTTGAAATCTTCTGCTAACGTCCGTATCGCTAAACTGTTGAATAAATAACTCCAATATTGAATAATGGAAAAATGGCCTTTATTAAAGTACTTCACAATAACACTTATACTTTGCAACTAGCTGGCTTAATAGCCAAACTGATTGATAGCTCAAATGAAACTCTACTATTGCCCGACAGATTGCGTGCTTAATCAATAACTGCTTGATAGCTCAAATCAAACTGAATTCCAGCGCCTCCACATTTGCTGCCTTTTATACTCTCTGATTTCAACGTTCGCATCTTCTAGGCGCTTCCATTTCCAGAATCTAATAGTTGCTATCAGCTCTCAAAATTCTCAGCTGTAACTACAATTGCACGATTTTATAGCTTCTCTCATTGCATACTTTCAGGAGTATCTCAGATATATGCATGTATTTGTGCATCGATTCTCCGCTGCTCGTATACGTACATGGTACATATGTGTAGACGCAATTATTGTTTCGTTTATGTAGATACATAATGGTTGATCTATGGATGTGCATGATATCACTGTTTAGCATCGGCTTAGAGATAGCAGCACCCCTTAGTTTTGCTAATATTCGTAACAGTATTGTTAACTCGCCTATTTACATTAAGATTTCTTAGCTGAACACTAGTCATGCAATGATCGGAAATTCCAAGATCAAGGTTTATTCCATTATAAATATTATCATCCATATTATTCCCTCTAACAAATAGATGATCAATACAGGTCCCTGAGTCTGGACGTGTTATCTCTTGAATGAAAGAATCTAAACCATGGTCTGCTAGAAGCGCAAGATAGCTATCTAATAAATCGTTAGTTCTTAATTGGTCAAAATTAAAATCTCCCAAAATAAAAACATTAGTTTCTTGTTTTAAAAAAATAGAAAAATCCTCATGGAAAGCTTTGAAATGATGAGAATGAAATCTATACAGACACACAAAAGTATAACATACATTGCATATTTTCAAAGAAACTTTTATTACATCAGCGCTTGTCAAACTAAGGCATGTAACTTCACATTCGTAATAATCATGTATAAAAACTCCAACACCGCCGCGGAGTACGAGTTATTGGTATTAGCAAAAAATTTATAATTAGGAATGATGTAATCATTTACTTCGTAAGAAACGATCCAAATTTCAGAAACAAATAATCTATCAGGAAGGTTACTAATGGATTTAAGATTACAAACAAGGGAGTCAAAATTCCGCCTTAGACTTCTCACATTCTGATGTAAAACAATGAATTGGTTGTCCTTTGTTTGTAATAAATAAGGGTCATTAAGAAAATTTATTATAGGGCTGTTATTAATAAAAACTATATATCTATCTATATATACAAAATTCAAATTATGTATGTACTAGCAGACCCGTCAGACGTTGTTCTGCCCTAAATTTGGTTTATCTGCATACATTTTATTAAGCTTTCTCTCTCTAATTCTGCCCTCCCCTCTTCACTTCTTCCTAATCATTTTATTCACTCCTCTCTCCGTTCTGTCGTTTCATCTATCTCTATTTTCGTCTCACTATAACTCTTTCTCAGTCTCCTTATCCATCCCTCTTTTCTCTTTTCTAAAGCTTTTCCCATTCTTCTTCATCCCTTATTGCCAGTCCCAGAGGGTGGTATGTATTTTGTTCCAGTCCCATTTCGAGTTCCAGTCCCACCCCGAGTCTCAGACCCAACTCTAGTCCTAATCTCATTCCCAGCCGGTCTCTGGTCTACTTCCCCGAAAAAAGGATCGTAAAGACTAACATAGGCAAATTTATATACCAAATTTCAGGCAAATCGAAAAAGACGTATATAAATAGGTATGTGGGTATTATCAATTCATGCTTTTTTTCGGCTTTGCATGCATATTTATCAGTTTTTCCAAGTTTATGCGACTAATCGAATATCACAATGAAAATTACTTTAAAACTTTGAGCAACAACTTTCATTCGATATCCATATTACACACACATTCTAGGGGTATCCGGGTCCACGTTATGGCCTATATCTCGAGACCCTAGTCACCCAGCGGTATAAATTACTCTGTACTAAAGCACACATCAACAGCTTCAATTTGATACCCATAATGTAAAAACACATCCTAGTTTTACCCTGGTCCACGTTTTGGCCTATATCTCGAGACCCTAGTCACCTATAGGTATGAAAACTACCCTGCACTAAAGCACTCATCAACAGCTTCAATTTGATACCCATAATGTAAAAACACAGCCTAGTGTTACCCTGATCCCCGTTTTGGCCTATATCTCAAGACCCTAGTCACAAACAGATATGAAAATTACCATGTACTAAAGCACTCACAATAGCTTTCATTTGTTATCCTTCTTGTATAAACACTTTCTAGGGGTATCCGTGTCCACGTTTTGGCCTCAATCTCGAGACCCTAGTCACCATTAGGTATGAATACTACCCTGTACTAAAGCACTCATCAACAGCTTTCATTTGTTATCCATATTCTATAAACACATTCTAGGGGTACCCGGGTCCACATTTTGGCCTATATCTCGAGACCCTAGTCGCCCACGGGTACGAAAAATACCCCGTATCAAAGTACTCATAAACAGCTGCCATTTGATGCCCACATTGTACAAACATATCCCAGGATTACCCAGGTCCACGTTTTGATCTCAAGACCCTATCCAGAACGGGATAAAGAGTATCCTATGTCTGTCTCCTGGTTCTAAGCTACCCCGCCACCAATGTTTAGCCAAATCTGTTCATCCGTTCTTGAGTTATAAATGGTGTAACTAACACCACTTTCTCTTGTATATATGTACATACTATATACATTACATTAGAAACTTCAAAAATAACAGTATTTCTCCACTAATTAATGGATGTTCTTATACAATCTACAAACTTCAATCACTTTATCTATTAAAAAAAAAAGCGCAAGAAAATCCGTTGCGCAGTTTTAAAGGTTTAAGCATTCATAGGGACATGGGACAGAAAAAGCAACTTTGTTTTATAATCTGTAGTGATAGTGATACATGCAAAAATACCAAAAAATAAAACTTTTTTGAAGAATTTTAAGGAAATGTTTAATATTTTTAACGAAAGATTATTTTTCAATAGATGTATGCATTCTTAACCATTTATGTTGCATTAACAATTAACCAATTATGTTACATAAATATGTATGTACATACCTATGTCAAGCTGATATGATATGAAAATGCATACATATGTATGTACATTCAAACATGCCTGTAAACCTACGCCCAAAGTTAAATAACGCAGCGAATGCTATGTACATATGTACGTATGTGTCGCATCTTGCCTCACTCAAAGGCAATTAGCGCGCACAGTTGACACCGAACAATCACACACACGAATTTTTTGGTAAATGTTAATTTTGTTTAAAAATTTTGGCTAATATAAGAAAGGAATCAAGTATATTTTTTTATGCAGATCGAAGGTAAATATTTCAAAGTTTTACTGAAAAGTAGAATTTTTTAAATCCATCCATCCGTTTATGAGTTATAGCTTTGTAAACAAAAATTTTATGATTTTTTACTACATTTTGGCAATTTGCCACGCCCCTATAATATATATCTTCAAATTGTATTAATTGTACTATCACACGTAGCTAAGCTTTCAAATGCAAAAAACCGTTTTAAAATCGGAGCATTCTGTGTGAAGTTATGCGCATACATGGCATTTAGCGACTTTATTTTATAAGATTTATATAGATAGATAGATAGATACATAGATATAGATATAGATATAGATGTAGGTATAGATCGAGGTCCAACGCTTTGGAATGTAATGTATGACGGGGTGCTAAAGATTAATCTACCAGAAAACACGCAAATTGTGGGATATGCTGATGATATTGCAGTGGTAGTAGTGGCCAAGAAACTGGACCTGCTTCAAGCATTATGTAATGACGCTGTAGCAAGAATAAAGGAATGGCTGACCAATACAGGACTGGAGTTGGCTAGCCAAAAGACGGAAGTGGTATTAGTAAGCTCCAAACGGTCGGAGAACGAGTTAGTCTTAACTGTCGGGGATCATCAAATCACCTCAAAGGATTCCTTAAAATACTTAGGAGTGCACATTGACTCTAAGTTAACTTTCAAAGAGCACTTCAGAGTGGTGGGGGAGAAAATTACCAAAGTTAATGGATCACTTATGCGAATAATGCCTAACATTGGTGGTCCGAGCGAAGCTATACGTCAGCTATTGTCCACAGTAACCAGCTCAATAATACTATACGCAGCACCAGTGTGGTATGAATCTAAACAGACCCATCAAAAATATATATTAGCAGCGTACCGACTTACTTCTTTAAGAATAGCAAGTGCTTATCGGACGGTGTCCGACGACGCGATCCTGGTTCTAACCCGGAAAATCCCAGTGGACTTACTGGCAAGCGAAATGGCCGATCTGTATAACACTAATATCGAGCGACCATCTGAAGAAGACAAGAAAAGAGCAAGGACACAAACAATAGCTAAGTGGCAAGAACGGTGGGAGGCCTCGAGTAAAGGGCGTTGGACTTTCACACTAGTTTGGAACGTAGCTCAATGGAATGAGCGGAAGCACGGCGAACTGAACTACCATCTCACGCAGATAATGAGTGGACATGGCGGTTTCAAAGAGTATTTATGGAAGCGTAGGATAGAGGAAGATCCTCATTGCCCAATGTGTACCACAGAGTTAGAAAACGCAGAACACGTCATGTTCTACTGCCCCCGTTTCCACGAAGAAAGACTCACCTTGCATGGAGTCTTTGGGGAGGAACCTACCACGAGAAATTTAGTTTCACAGATGTGCAGCAGGAAAGAATGCTGGACTGCAGTGAGCAAAATGGCATTTATAGTAAAGACACGCCTGATGGATGCTGAGAGGGAGCGCAGAGAAATGCGCATGCGAAGCAGTGGCGATTAAATGGACACTCAGAGCAAATAGCAGGAAC
The DNA here is from genome assembly GCF_040869045.1 of Eurosta solidaginis. Classification (NCBI taxonomy): domain Eukaryota; kingdom Metazoa; phylum Arthropoda; class Insecta; order Diptera; family Tephritidae; genus Eurosta; species Eurosta solidaginis. The sequence continues at coordinate 238,663,557 of NC_090319.1, forward strand.
CTGGACGCAGGGACAACAGTAGGCTCTTAAAAAATGAGAAATATGGAACGCCACCCTGAAGTAAGGCGAAAGTGGTGCCGGGGTGGGCGACGGTTCCAGAACGGGGCTGTTTTTTAGTCTACGGACACACGGTTACTGCGACGGCAGCAATTATGGTGCATTAGGCATTTTTCAGCCTCCCCGCAAAAAAAAAAAAAAAAAAAAAAAAAAAGGTATAGATCGAGTTGCGTCCTAAACGGATCGACCGATCACAACAAAATTTGCACAACCCCTTAGAAATCTTCCAAGGATGGTCATAGGCTAAAAATAATATCGATATAGAAAAGGGGCGTGGCTTCTCCCATACAAAATATATATTTGGTACTACATAACTCTGAAGTTATTCATGCTAGAACATTGAAATTCAGTAAGAAGTTATATGAGGTCAATCTCTAATACCACCAAGAAAATGTGAGGTGGGGAGAAGGGGGCGTGGCACCTCCCATATAAATGGAATTTATCATACTGCATATCTCTGGATGTAGTAATGTTTGGATAGTGAAAATTGGTAAGGAGCTATATGAGGTTAGCTCCTAACGCCTCCAGTAAAATCAGAATTATGGCTGCCGTACAAACTTAGGTTATTATAACAGCTAAAGTTTGACTACAGAGTTGTTCGGCTGTTATTCTTTTTGGATGTTTAGTAATCTTCCGCCGTTAAAATTTTTTGTTAACTTCAGTCTATCCACATCTTCTATCTATATATAAGTTATCTCATGTGATGTGATCATATTGTTCCGCTTACTATCTTCGCTGACGCAGCACACGCGCAACCAACGATCAGGTCAGGTATCGAAATTATTGAAATCATGGGAATTGCAATTTAAGCAATTACTGTCTGTCTACACGCGCAAGCGTTCGACTTGCGAAATGTGGGAACTACAACCGCAGCATAAATAGTTAGCAGTAATAGGTTAGCTAATAAGTTAATTTTGATTTTTAGTGCAGTTAATTTTGGGACGTGCTAGTGGCTCGTAATAAATTGTGATTAATTGAAATTGAAGTTGTTCGTGTTTTACTTTTAAATTAGTATCGGCGAACAGTGGGTTCGCCGCACCTTTAATTTTTATATCTCTCAGGACACGAGAGATTAACTGGCGCCCGAGCAGTGCGGTGCAGGGTTCGTGTTCCAAGTTAAATTTTATTTAATTATGTGTACAAAGGATAAAAAACTCTTGCAGTGAAGATAAGAAACAAGGAATTTTTTTTTATTCAAGAAAACAAAAAAGATACAAGAATCAACTAAAAACCCTTACAGTGAAAGTAAGAATCAAGAAAACAAAAAGGAGACAAGCATCAGCAAAACTTACCAAGCTCAACTGAACTGGTGGTTGTAAGTAACAAATCGTAAGCCTGATTGTATATCTTTTCATTCCAGCATGATTCAGAAAAGATGAAAAAGCCCTTAACGGAAATGAATGACGCTGTTAACGCCATTCCCGCCCAACTTAGAAGGTTCGAAGACCATTAGATGTGTTCATTAGAGGTCTAAATGGTGACCTCCCCACTCGGCTACTAGTGCAAAACCCAAATCGTTGCCCGAGGCCTACTCGGCATGCCAAACGTTCATGAACGTCGACCGCAGGAACGCCATATATCGCCAGCCCCGCCCAAATAGGTATTTCAATAACAACTCCCAATCGATAGCCCTTCGGTATTATGCAAACCCAAATTATAATGACGCCGGTCAGGTTAGGGCAGCTCCAAATCAACCAGGAGCATTTAAAAATTTTTCAGGTATACACCAAGGTCGGGCAGGACCTAACTGAAACTACCCGAACTCCAGTCAAACGAGAAATAGCAATCAGACTACGCAAAATTGGCGTAGCAACTCTACCCCTTCGGGATTTATAAGAACAAACCCTAGTCCTTCCCGCCAAACCAGAATATCTAAAATACCGGCCAAATACAGAACTTTAACAATTTAAAAAGGGGCACACGTTCGGGAAGGTTTTTAGGCCAATCAGGGCCAAGCAAACAACAGAAGTTGTTTCACTTAATACCAGTGGATGAGGAAGCAGGAGAAGACACTACGATCGAACACGTTCAGGAGCAAGGCGATGGCGATCAACTAAATTTTACGGCAGGGGCCTCTTGTCCGGCGTACCATACTTAGAGTATGCCACTCCACATCAGGGAACTCTAGAATTCTTGATATACATGGGGGATAACAAGAATTACATTAGCGAACGAGTTGCACAAAATTCCACACCGGTGGAAAAACCATTCACAATCATTTCGGCGGGGGAAATATTAAAATACATAGAAAAGTTCGTGGAAATTTTTTTACGTTTGTGGGAAAGGACATCCCCACTATATTCTTTAACCTTCCGGGGCTAAAGTTCTTTGATGGAATCCTTGGAGACGATACGCTGACAGAAGTCAGAGCAGTTCTTGAGGGGGAATTGAACATATTGATATTAAAACCAGACACAGTAATGTCTCTTAAGCACAAAACGGCACATGTTAATAGTATCTACAGGGACCTCCCTATCGATCCTAACATTTCAGAGCCTAAAAAAGAGGAACTCCGTAGAATCCTTAGCAAGCACGAAGAGATGTTTGGCCAAGTTGATAGGAGCATAAGAGGGCTCACCGCAATGCCACTGAAAATGACCGATTTTAGAGCGGTATTATTTCCCGAGAATGCGTGCTCAAATTAGGAAATATGTACTGGCTTGTGAAACATGTAAGTTTAGTAAGTACGAAAGACACCCTAATAAGCCAGAGTTACAGGCTACACCAATCCCATCACAACCTTGCGAGATCCTTCACATAGATATTTTTGAAACGAAAAATTTTTAAGTTTTATTGACAAATTTTCAAAATTCGCAAAGCTTTTTCACGTTAGGAACAAAGGAACTCTGCACCTTAAACACAAAATTGTGAAGCTTCTCCACTATTTTACAACTCCAAAAATTTTAGTCAGTGATAATGAACGGGGATTGATTAGCCCAGTAATACAGAACTTATTGGAATCATTGGGAATTCAGCTTTACCGCACTCCATTTAAGAGAAGTGAGGTAAATGGCCAAATTGAGAGATTCCACTCCACGTTACTAGAAATTTATAGATGCCTGAAGGCGGAAAACTCTGATCTCAGGACTAAAGGACTTGTTAATATAGCAGTAGATCGCTATAATAATTCAGTTCACTCTGTAACGAACAGGAAACCTTCGGAAATATTTTTTAATCGCTCAGAAGCTTCTAACTATCAGGAACTCCTTGACAAAAGCAGGAAAATTAATAGATACATAAAAACACTATTAAAATAGAAACAGATAGCTCAGGTTGAGAGACATAATAGGAGAAGGACCATACAGAAGCGTTATAACAAAAATGATGTTATATACGTTAAGGATAAGGATAAATAAAGGGGAAATAAAAACAAATTTATAAAAAGGATATAGTTGCCAAGGAGAACGAAGTTTCTGTAACCACACTTAGTGGGAAAAAAATTATAAAGCACATATAAAAAGTGTAAAAAGAAAGGGACAAACTACCCCCACATAATAAAACAAACAAACATACAAAACACATGAAAAGAAATTATAAAAGATCTGGTACCAAGAGGGAGTTTATCTAACAAGAGCGGGCTTGTAAGTGGGACAAATCGTGCCTTAGTAGGCTCGTAGTGCCATCGAATTTGCCAAATGGCTACATTGCTTCCAAACGGGATTCTGGCGATCTCCCCATAGCTGGTTCGAGAAATGTTAACACCTCTGGTCCAGGAGAAAAAAGAAAAATTTAAGCTTATGCGCCTAATCCGCTAAGCAAATATTTATTTAATTCTCTGCGCCTAAACCGTAGATGAAAAAAGAAAAAAAAAAAAAGAAAATTTTGAACTTATGCGCCTAATCCGCTAAGCAAATATTTATTTAATTCTCTGCGCCTAATCCGTAGATGAAAAAAGAAAAAAAAAAGAAAATTTTGAACTTATGCGCCTAATCCGCTAAGCAAATGCATATTTAATTCTCTGTGCCTAATCCGTAGAATGAAAAAAAAGAAAACAATTTTAAGCTTATGCGCTTAATCTGTTAAGGAAATATATCAAATTTGAATACTCTGCGCCTAATCCGTAGAAAGAAAAAAAAACAAATTTAAATTTATGCGCCTAATCAGCTAAGCAAGTATACGAAATTTTAAAATTAATGTTTTTTGCGCCTAATCCGTGAAATGACTAAAAGAAAAAATTATAACACTTGCGCCTAATCCGCAAAGTAAAACAAAACAAAAAAAACGAACAAAGAAAAAAGAAAAAAATTAATAATTTTATGTTCTTGTCTTTTAGCGCTTGATCCGCAAATTAAACAGAAAACAATAACCTTTGCCTAATTCGCATGAAAGGACATACTTTTTTAACATTGTAAATTCCAGTTATTTTTTTTTCCTCTACTAACCATAATAACAACTAGATCATCCTTCAAAATTCTTCTAAGTAATACTGTAAATTTAGTTGAGGCAAACTAAAAAATTCAAAATAAAAAACATCTCTCTTTCTTACTCAAAGATTCTAAGAAACAAAAAAAAAAAAAGAAAAGAAAATTATCGACAATACCTTTTTTCTACATTTAATTTTTTCCTAACTAAACAAACTGACCATTGTAACTACTTTTGTAACAATGCCTCAATACTAGCACACGAACAAAAATAAGAAAGCGACAAAATGAAAAGCTCTAAGAATTTTGCATGTTAACAAAAAATAAGAGCGAAACTAACTTTTGTAAACCTAGCCCTAACATACTTAAATATTTAAAAATAATCTATAATTAGTAGAAACAATTTTCGCTAACTCAATAACAAAAAATTATATTCATAGAATCTAATGATTACTAGCCCACTAACAACATTAAATTAGGAATAACGTTTTAAAGAAACAGAAATATATTTTGTAAACCTCTACTAACACATTTAACCAAATAAAAAACTTAGTCTTTACATGCTTAAATAGTCAACAAGTGACAGGAAAAATTGTTTGATAACCCAATAAGAATAACCTACATTCATAGAATCGAATGATTACTAACCCACTAACAACATTAAATTAGATATAACATTTGGCGTTGCAAATTCCCACTGCTGGCATCGGCCATCAGCGGATTCCATATTTTCAATTACAAGGCACCAATCGCAACAATCCAGGACGGAATTGGGTGCATCATCGGTGGGTGATTTAAGCTGGTACACTTCGTCAACCTCCAACAATATGTCACAGTTCTGATGCAAATGCAGTACTTACAAACGGGACACTACTCATCTATGTCTTCTCAATGCCCAAAGTTACGCGCAACAAATATAACCTCCTAATTACTCGCGCCGTAATATACGAAGGAAAACTTGACCTGCGTGACCTAGAATTCAGCAGGATGCTCGTCAATCAAAAAGAAACATACTGATTGACGAAGGATTGTTTAATGATCAACTCAACCACAGTATGTAAATCAGAATCCTTGATCAAAATGGAGGAAAGCGACTGCTTGCCACGATTGCTAAAACAAGGAGAAGCTAGATGCCAATTTAAGAGGCGGAATGCAACGCACATAGAATTGATAAACGAAAGCGACATTTCTATCTCTAACTACCAAGGCATAATCAGGAGTAATAATGGTTCAAAGGTAATAAATGCGAGGCGGTTACAACGCATGCCCTGCCATCTGTACTATCTAACGTAAAGAATCATACCACGAAGATAAAATTGGAATAAATTCACGATATCACGATGAAGAACGTAAAGTATCTAGGGTATGTTAACGAAAAGATAAATTTTTCCCTCATTACAGAAGCCATTTCAATCCCCCCAACACTATTCATTGCCAGCCTGCTATGGAGATTCTACACCAAAAGACTAGATCTTCCACCGGTTCAAATTCTTACACATTGGACGGGAAACGTCACACGTTAACAAAATCGCTAAAGGAAAATCGACACCCGAACTATATTGCCTAGATAAAAGCCTACCAGTTACAGCGATCAGGACCAACATAACATCAGAAAGCCGAAACCACTCACTGCAAATTTTACCCCTTCACGATTTTCAACTTTTGATCTACGAGACACAGATCTTTAAAGGGGGAGGAGTTATCTCATCTGTAATCCCAATACTAACTAATGGCGCACCCTTTACTCACGTTGCCAGGCATGTGATCATATTGTTCCACTTACTAACTTCGCTGACGCAGCACACGCGCAACCAACGATCAGGTCAGGTATCGAAATTATTGAAATCATGGGAATTGCAATATAAGCAATTACTGTCTGTCTACACGCGCAAGCGTTCGACTTGCGAAATGTGGGAACTACAACCGCAGCATAAATAGTTAGCAGTAATAGGTTAGCTAATAAGTTAATTTTGATGTTTAGTGCAGTTAATTTTGGGTCGTGCAAGTGGCGCGTAATAAATTGTGATTAATTGAAATTGAAGTTGTTCGTGTTTTACTTTTAAATTAGTATCGGCGAACAGTGGGTTCGCCGCACCTTTATTTTTTATATCTCTCAGGACACGAGAGATTAACTTATATATAAAGTTAAAGTTATGAATGTTTGTATGTGGGTATAAATCGGGTTGCGCCTTAAACGGATCGGCCGATCACAACTAAGTGTGAATCACGCGCTAGAAACCTTCGAAAGATGGTCATAGGCTAAACATAACTTCAATATAAAGAGGGGATAGCAGAAGTCAATCTTACCAACTCTTGTTTTACCCATGGCCAGTTACGCGTAGCCCGCATATTTTTATTGAAACGTGGGGTAAAACCCACGGGCATAAGCTAGTATACATATATTATTGAGGTATGCAAACATTTCCAATGTGTGGTTCCTATGAGAAGAGGGCGGATTTATACAATTTTTTCCCTGGACCTACTTTTCGTTACGAAAATGATATGTGAAAAAGTTCATAACTTTGTATCCGCTAGTTTTCAAGTTATGATTTTTGTCATCCTAATTTCGATTTTCGTACACTGTGCGTTGTAATCAAAAAAATCCAAAATTTTTTATACAAACGGCCGCACCGTTGTAATCAAAAAAATAAAAAATCTATTAATATTTAATGCGGAATCACTGCATTTCATAAAAATTGTAATTTTTAGTATACATATACATATGTATTTAAAAAACCCGTAGGAAAAAAATTTATTAATACATACATATATATATTTTGCTGCTGCACTGCTGCTGCTGGTGTTAATGCTGCTGTTGCTGCTATGATGTTCGCTGCCGCTGATGTTAATGGTGCTACTGGTTTTCGCTGCTGTTAATTGTGTTCGCTGCTGCTGGCGGTGGTACAGTATATGATGCCGTTATTTGAGTGGCCTGGGTTTCGACATGCCGTTATTATATATGTTAGCCATGTTAAGTATTTTGTATTATCTCTAAATTAAAAATTTTGTAGAAAGTCGAATTTAGTTATTTTTATTATCTCCGTAGTTTTTAGTTTTTGGGTTATTTTTTTTTTATTTTATTAAGTATTGTTGTATTAGATTTTAGAAAAATCTATTATCTCCGCATTATTTGAATTTTGTCGAAAATTGCATTTAGTTAGAAAATTTCTATTATCTCTTTGTTTTATTATTTGAATTTTGTGGAAAATCGCATTTATTTAGTTTTATTATCTCCGTTGCATTTAGTTTTTAGAAAATTGTTGTTGTCTGAATTTCTATATCAGGGTTTTCGATAGTACCAGTTTTTTGCGATTGCTTGGAGTTAGATAGAAGATGGGATTTCTGGTGTTCTGGGAGGATTCGGTTCGTAATAGGTTGGTTGGATTTGTAGAAAGTGTGATTGATGTAGCCTTTGATCCGGACTTTTTCGTCACTGGAAGATGTAACATGGTATGATGGTTTTTACCGCAGTCCAGATATCGGAAGATACTGCGGCAGTTGGTCAAAGTGTGATTATAAGCAAAGCAATTGGTGCAAAATCGGATTTGTGTCACGAATTTGAAGCGCTCACCTACACTGAGCTTTCGAAATTCGGGACACGATTTTATGGTGTGATTTTCTTTACATAGGTTGCAAGTTAACGCAAGTTCAATTCTAAGGTGATACGATTGCGCCCTAGGCGATGATTTTGTTGGTAGGGATCTGGTGCTTTTGTGCTCTTTTAGTCGTTCGACCACTTCGTAACGACTGGTTAGAAATTGGTTCATTTGGAACCAGTTAGGAAGTTCTTTTCTGGATTTTAGCGATTGCTCCCAGAGAGATAATTATTCCTCTGGTAGTTTGGAAGAACACAAATAAATTAAGATAGGGTCCAAATCAGAAACTGAAATTCCTTGCGATTTTAAGATTTCAAGACAATCGTTGATAGGGTTCTGCACCTTTTGAATGCCGAGGTAACGGGGGAGATATTTAAAAGCAATTTCAACTGCTTGTCTATTAACATTCGTTTGTTTTCGAATCGGGCTTTTAGCGCTACCCAGGCTAAAGAGAAATTGTCATCGGACAAAAGGTATTGCTTCACTATTGCACCCGATTTTCCTCGAGTCTTAGTTCGCAAACTTTATAGCTTCTGTGCGAGAGTCAGTTTCGGATGGTTGAGGTAGACGGCCGTGAACATGTCACGGAAGGATGGCCACTCCTCATAGCTTATGTAAAAAATTTCTGTATCGCACAGAGGCACCTGAATATATAGAATTTTGATTCGAAGGCAAGGGCTGACGAGAGGTATTGTTTAGCTCAGTTGCATTTCCTCGGAAGAGTTTTAGTTGGTCTAAGATGTTCGATTTACAGGTATAAAAGGAATCAGTGCAAAGCTGAAATTTGTTGTGGACTCTTCTTTGGCTATGCAGACATTTTTGTAGGTGGTTTTTAATTAATTAAAAATTTAAACGGCTGTTGAGGTCTTCCAACTTAACATCCAATAAAGAGTCGGTTTGAACATCCGGATCATCTTTTTGAAAGTTTGTTCAAAACTTCACTACGTTTTTGGAGTAGAAGATAAATTTTGATATGATTTCTGATTGGAGACTGTGCCAAAGTTTAGATTGGCAAAAAATATACGGGATGACAAGCAGAGGGAAAGTCCACTTTCCTAATCATCGTTTCTGGGCTTGCGTCTGTAGTGTTGTATTTTCTCATTACAAATCCGAATCTTCGTGCACAATATTCCTTGCCCACTCAATTTTAAATAATCATTAACACCTTTCGTTTGATACCCATATCGTACAAACAAATTCTAGAGTCACCCCTAGTCCACCTTTACGGCGATATCTCGAAAAGGCGTCCACCTATAGAACTAAGGCCCACTCCCTTTTAAAATTAACACCTTTCATTTGATACCCACATCGTACAAACAAATTCTAGAGCCACCCCTAGTCCACCTTTATGGCGATATCTCGAAAAGGCGTCCACCTATATAACTAAGGCCACGCCCTTTTAAAATACTCATTAGCACCTTTCATTTGATTCCCATATCGTGCAAAAAAATTCTAGAGTCATACCCATATCGTACAAATACATTATAGAGTCACCCCTGGTCCACCTTTATGGCGATATCTTGAAAAGGCGTCCGCCTATAGAACTAAGGCCCACTGTCTTTTTAAATACTCATTAACACCTTTCGTTTGATACCCATATTGTACAAACGCATTCTAGAGTCAACCCTGGTCCACCTTTTTAACGATATCTCGAAAAGGCGTCCACCTATAAAACTAAAGCGCACTCCCTTTTAAAATACTCATTACCCCTTTCATTGGATACCCATATCGTACAAATAAATTCTAGAGTCACCCCTGGTCCACCTTTATGGCGATATCTCGAAAAGGCGTCGACCTATAGAACTAAGTCCCAGTCCCTTTTTAAATACTCATTAACACCTTTCGTTTGATACCCATATTGTACAAACGCATTCTAGAGTCACCCCTGGTCACCATTATGGCGATATCTCGAAAAGGCGTCCACCTATAGAACTAAGGCCCACTCACTTTTAAAATACTCATTAAAACCTTTCATTTTATACCCACATCGTACAAACAAATTCTAGAGTCACCCCTGGTCCACCGTTATGGCGATGTCTCTAAAAGTCGTCGACCTAGAGAACTAAGGCCCCCCCTTTAAAATACTCATTAACATCTTTCATCTGATACCCATATCGTACAAACAAATTCTAGAGTCACCCCTGGTACTCTTTTATGGCGATATCCCGAAAAGGCGTCCACCTAAGGCCCACTCCCTTTTAAAATACTCATTAACATCATTCATTTGATACACATATTATACAAACACACTCCAGGGTTACCCTAGGTTCATTTTCCTACATGGTGATTTTCCCCTATTTTGTCTCCATAGCTCTCAGCTGAGTATGTAATATTCGGTTACACCTAACTTAGCTTTCCTTACTTGTTTTCTATAACACGTTTGTAAACAGATGTTAACAGCTGTACATATTGTGACGAATTTTCTGCAAATGCTCTTATTTGCAATCTACTGCCGACGTTCGTATCGCTAAACTGTTGAATAAATAACTCCAATTTGTAATAATGCAAAATGGCCTTTATTAAAGTACTTCACAATAACAAACTGTGCAACGAATAGCTTGCTTAATAACCACACTGATTGTTAGCTCAATGAAACTCTACTATTCAAAATAACAATGCTATTGCTCGCTAGATATCGTCTTAATCAAACTGCTTGACAACTCAAATCAAACTGAATTACTTCTTACTCGCCTGCCCCGCTTTTATAGTTTACGATTGTGACGAATTTTCTGCAAATGCTCTTATTTGCAATCTACTGCCAACGTTCGTATCGCTAAACTGTTGAATAAATAACTCCAATTTGTAATAATGCAAAATTGCCTTTATTAAATTACTTCACAATAACAAACTGTGCAACGAATAGCTTGCTTAATAACCACACTGATTGATAGCTCAATGAAACTCTACTATTCAAAATAACACTGCTATTGCTCGCTAGATATCGTCTTAACCAAACTGCTTGACAACTCAAATCAAACTGAATTACTTCTTACTCGCCTGCCCCGCTTTTATAGTTTACGCTGCATACTTCTAGGCTCTTCGATTTCCAAAAGTTACTAGTTAGTTTCGGCTACAAAATCGCCAGCCACAACTACGTGCACAAATTATTGCTCTCTCTTGTGACAACTCAGATAAGATATATGCATGTGTTTGTGCATTGCCGCTCCGATGCTCGTATACGTACATATGTGTAGACGCAATTGTTTATTCGTTTATGTAGATACATAATGATTGAATTATTGATGTGCATTCACGTCACTGGTTAGCATCGGCTTAGAGACGATAGCATCGCTCAGTGCTGCTAACATTCGTTACACTGCCCTCCACCTAAGTCTGATCGTCCCGATAAGACAAATCTCTCGATCTAAACGCTGCTAGCATCGCCAAATGTTCCACTCTTCTATTTCGTGATTTCCCAATTTCTTGTATGCGGCAGATGACATCACTGATCGTCTTCACAACTCTGTACGGGCCTTCCCAACTGCACCGATATTTGGATGGAACACCTTTCCGCCGGTGAGGGTTGTATAGCAGTACCAAATCTCCCGCCAAGAAACCTTTCGAATTATTTTCCTTGTCGTACCTGTGTTTCATCTTACTACTCATTATCCTTGATCGTTCCCTCGCACTCTGTTGCTCGGCCAATGAAGAACTACTTCGCAGAGCTTGCGCTGGACGGATTTGCTTTGCATAATCAGTATCGTTCCGACGTTTCACAACAGTAGTGTGCCTTGGCTTGAAACCACCCTTGCATTCTTTCTTCGTTTCAGTACGTCCGTTAGGGCTTTTCAATGCCAGTGTTTCTCTCACAGGTACCTTCGGTTTTGATTTGTTTGGCCCATTCGTTTCATCAACCTTTACCTTTGACTTTCGTGGCCTTTGTCGACTTTTCTCCACCAGTACTGCTGAAACCTTTTTCCAAGCTGAAGTTAATTGGCACATCCTGGTTCTCATAACGCATCACCCTTCTCTGCATATCGATCTTGATGTCATGGCCAACCAAGAAATCCACTCCCAATATAACTTCATCAACAATCTCCGCTACAACAAATTTGTGTAGAACCATGACCTTCCCAATCAATACTTCACATATCACTTCTCCCTGAACTTGGTTATACTCGCCAGTGACCGTACGCAACTTTGCTCCAGGTAACGGTTTTACTCTCCTGTTGACCAAGTCAGGTCGGATCAAGGAACGAGATGCGCCCGTATCTACAGTCAGTACTCGTTCTTTGCCATCCACATTCCCTCTGACGGTAATACTGCTCGATTTTCTGCCAATTTGCGACACAGGTATCACAGGGCATTCAATAGCCGGGGCAAGTTTTCGTTCTTTACATTCGACACGCTCTTGCTCATTTCCGCCAGCTTTGCGTTTACGGCCACCCACATTGTTGGAACTATTAGGACCAAGATCGCAATGACGTGCAATGTAACCTGAGTTGCCGCACTTGAAACATTTAATAACTCCGGCATTCTTCTGTTGAGATCCCTTCAGTGCTTCCAAAATTGTGTCTACCCAATCTGGCCTTTCTACTTCCACACAGCGTGCTTTGAAAACTGGCTCACATAGAAGCGACGCTGTTTCCTGAATTAATGCATGTGATACCGTTTCAGCAAATGTCAGTTTTGGGTTTGCGTATGTAGCTCGCTTCGTTTCCACGTCCCGTATGCCATTTATGAAACTCTGGATTTTTACCCTCTCGTATACGTACATATGTGTAGACGCAATTATTTATTCGTTTATGTAGATACATAATGATTGAATTATTGATGTGCATTCACGTCACTGGTTAGCATCGGCTTAGAGACGATAGCATCGCTCAGTGCTGCTAACATTCGTTACAATATCTTTCTGTTCCTTGTATATGCATTGGAAAATTGGGATCATCTAGTGTTGGCTCATCATAATCTAAGAATTGTACCAAGTGATCATATGGAATATTTCTTTTGAACGCTGGTTCAGATAATAATTTATCGTCATTCAGATCATTCACATCGGTATAATCTGAAGCATTAAAATTGATATTATATTTTTTGCAAACTATGAGTTTAGTTGGATCAAGTATTTTTTCTCGATAGTATACAATTTTTTTGATACCTCTAACACGTAAGGCTTTTCTATCATCAAATAACATTGTTAATAAAATGTTTTCTGGATGAGCATAATATGAATTATTTTAGATTACACCATCTATTCGTGTCCGAAAAACGAGTATTAGTTGTTGTATATAGACGTAATACCCTGCTTGCTTTGGTTAGCCATCGAGAATGTACAACTGTTCCTGGTTTTATGTTAGCTAAACCAACTGAAACAGAACCATTTGAAATTGCTTTGGCTATTTGATATAAATATTCAGCATCTGTGGATAATTCTCGTTCTTGTTCATCATTGATCATCAAGGCATATTTTCCAATGCTATTTTTTCAAAATAACTTACACCTGAAAACAAATTTTTTAGATCAATTAAAATTAGTATAATCTTCCTATTTTAATTTGATTGAAATAATATTATAAAATAATTTTAACAAATGCATACCTGAAATTTTTCACAGTCTTGAATGTCTTTGTAGCAAATGGTAATTCATTGAAATGAAGCAAACATATCAATCAGTTCAGTTGTCTATTTAAATGTTAAAATTAAAAAGTCTTATAACACCATTTTCTATTCCAATATTAGCTGGTTCTCCATCGCTGCAAATGCCAATTAATTGAGCTATTGACAGTTTTTTGCTATTGAAGAATTAATTAAATTTTTTTAATTTGTGTTTTGCATTTTCTTCTTCGCCCAAATTAACATTTCCAAGTAATTCAGCATTAGGCTCTTTTAGAAAAACTAAATGGGTTTCTTTTACCATATTTGTATGAAATTTCTCATTAATTTTCTCTCTAATTAATGAATCATTTTTTCTGCCATCGAAAGAAAATGCAGGTATGTTGGAATCTATGTATCGTTTACGAAGCACTTCATCTCTAGCTTTAATTTTTTCTCTTGCAACTTTAGATTTATCCATTATAACAAGTTCACCACAAACATCTCGAATATTTATATCTTCGAAAAGGGCTGTTGCTAAACATGAAGCAACTCTATCTGAAACACAATGAATCTGTCACACATCATAGCAAAATTTACAGCATCGTATCGTTGAGTATAATGTCCTCGTTTCATTGTAACAGATACTTCTGCAACTGCTTCATTTGCAATTTGTGCTTCTCCTGTTTCAATATCTGTTCCAAGTGGTTCGTATGTTGGATCATCGTCCATATATTCATGTATTGTGAATTTTCTATCATTATTTTGGTCCATCATAAATTCTTTTAAATGGTTTGGTATTAAACCACATGAGTATTCTGTAGTTTTTAACTTGCATTTACATTTTGCAATGTACAATAATTCAATTTTTGATTGTGCGAATGCTGTAAATTCCTGAACTGAAAGTATCGTTATATTTTTCAATTAAAACACTTAGTTTTCTTAGAATACTACGTCTATCAATTAGTTGAATATTCAATTTATTCCAAATTTACTTTGAATTTTAGCATGATCACTTAAAAAAAAATAAAATCTTAAAATGTCACGACTAAACTGTAAATTCAGATTATTTAATTCATTTGATAAACCAAATGCAATAATATCGTGTTCAATTATATGTGATAAAGTGGATTCAGATGATGTAGAAGGATTTGGTTCATCCATTTTAAATCTAAATACAAAAAGCTGTAAAGAAAATTAAAACTTACCATAAGAAATTTTTTAAAAATGATAATATAGTAGTTAAAAGTTCATTTTAGGCTAATTTCTCATAATTTAAGCCAGATTCTGAAATGTATGTAAAATACCTTTAAAGTAAGCCCAATATGATATTTTTCCTATAATTCTATCAGAAGCTATGAAGATTTTTTGGCCAAACCCTACATTCTTATGGCAAAATATCTATTTTCCAAAGGTGGGGGACTCGAAATCAGACTTAGAACTATGGTGTTTTCAGCAATTTTTCTTAGAATCATCTGTAGATTACGCCTTTGCTATATCCTGGTGGAAAAATATTTAACCCGTTTTAGTATACATACATATATTTATGTATGTATAGATGCATATGTGCATATATTTTTTTTGGTTGGGGTTGCTTTGTTGATGTTCATTTATTTAGTTATATTTATGTAACCAAAGTTGTGCTTGAGTCTTAAGCTAGAAACATGGGGGTACTTATCCTGAATATGTTTATCTATGTATATTGTTACGAATATTAGCAAAACTAAGGGGTGCTGCCATCTCTAAGCCGATGCTAAGCAGCGCCTTGAATGCACATCCATAGATCAATCATTATGTATCTACATAAACGAATCAATTATTTTGTCTACACATATGTAGGTACATGCAGCTGAGAGCAGCGCACAAGCACATGCAGATATCTTATCTGAAATGCTCCTAAAGGTATGCAATTGGGATTGTGGAAGCGTCGCTCACACATACAAGCGCATGGGGTATGAGAGAAGCTATAAAAATTATACATCTGTAGTTGTAGCTGAGAAATTTATAACTAACTAAGTAAATTCTGGAAGCGCCTAGAAGATGCCACGAGGAAATCACAGAGTATAAAAGTAGAGGTAGAGGCGCTATGGGCAGTTCCGATTAAGACGCTATCTAGCGAGCAATAGCAGTATTATTTTGAAAGTGAGTTTCATTTAAGCTATCAGTCAGTTTGGTTATTGAGCGAGCTAGTTTCAAAGTATAAGTGTTATTGTGAAGTACTTTAATAAAGGCCATTTTTCCATTATTCAATATTGGAGATATTTATTCAACAGTTTAGTGATTCGAATTAGTAGAATTAGTAGAAGATTGCAAATAAGAGGATTTGCAGTAAATTCGTTACAATATGCAAATGTACACCTTAGAATTACCTGCGCGTGTGTATGTATGGTCATAGTACTGTGGTCAATCAGTAATAGTGGTTAGGTCAGTCAGTAGCAGGTAGAATACACGAGTGTATGTATACACACGTAAAATTATTTTAAGATTTAAAAGAAAAGAATTTCACACCGCAAGCGGGAATGGACAATTAGTACAAGCATCAACAAAATAAAATAAAAAACAAGTAAGAAGGCTAAGTTCGGGTATAACCGAACATAACATACTCAGCTGAGAGCTTTGTAGACAAAATAAGGGAAAATCACCATGTAAGAAAATGAACCTAGGGTAACCCTGGAATTTGTTTGTATGACATGGGTATCAAATGGAAGGTATTAAAGAGTATTTTAAAAGGGAGTGGGCCATAGTTCTATAGGTGGACGCCATTTCGGGATATCGCCATAAAGGTGGACCAGGGGTGACTCTAAAATGTGTTTGTACGATATGGGAATCAAATGAAAGGTGTTAATGAGTATTCTAAAAGGGAGTTGGCCTTAGTTCTATGGGTGGACGCCTTTTAGAGATGTCGTCATAAAGGTGGACGAGGGGTGGCTCTATAATGTGTTTTTACGATATGGGTATCAAATTAAAGGTATTAATGAGGGTTTTAAAAGGGAGTGGCTCTTAGTTGTATATGTCAAGGCGTTTTCGAAATATCGACCAAAATGTGGACAAGGGTGACCCAGAACATCATCTGTCGGGTACTGCTAATTTATTTATATATGTAATACCACTAACAGTATTCCTGCCAAGATTCCAAGGGCTTTTTATTTCGCCCTACAGTGGGCGGGGTCATTGTCGGATTTCGGCCATTTTCTATACCAAGATAAAGTGAGTTCAGATAAGTACGTGAACAAAATTTAGTAAAGATATATCGAATTTTGCTCAAGTTATCGTGTTAACGGCCGAGTGGAAGGACAGTCGGTCGACTGTGTATAAAAACTACGCGTGGCTTCAACCGATTTCGCCCATTTTCACAGAAAACAGTTACCGTCTATGTCCCTAGAAAATTTCATAAGGATTGGAAAATTTTTGTTCGACTTATGGCATTAAAAGTATTCTAGACAAATTAAATGAAAAAGTGCGGAGCCACGCCCATTTTGAAATTTTCTTTTATTTTTGTATTTTGTTGCTCCATATCATTACTGGACTTAAATGATGACATAATTTACTATACTGTAAAGATATTAAATTTTGTTAAAATTTGACTTTAAACAAATTTTTTTATAAGTGGGCGGGTTCATCATTTGATTGTAAAATTTTCATGTATACCCTCTCCGACACAAAAATGTCCCCTAAAAACGTTGTCGATAACAGTTTAAAAAAAAAAATATTGTATACCCTTCATATGAAAATTTTTTTAGAGGTCATGAAAAAAACCTTAAAAATCAAAGTCGAAAAAAAGTCAAAAAAATTAAATTTCACAGGCTCGAAAATTATTTTTTTCCCTGAGCTCAAATCCTATTGAAAAATCTATGGCGCAATATCGGTTAAATTTCGTCCATACAAATCGACCCAAACTGATTTCGGACTACTCAGATTCTGCTGCTTTTATACTCTCTGCCCAAATCTATAAGTTTCTTCTTCTAGAATCATCTACCTGGTCACTAGCCATGCGCGCGTGGATTTGTAGTGTGTAACCATATGCGTATGTATATGTGAGGAAGTAGTAGCTGATGATGACATGCGTTTATGAGTATCTCTCTGCTGCTTGTATGTATATGTGCACATGGTGATTAATTTGTTTACGTACATACAAGTGTGGCAGCTTGCTTTATTGTTGTTGTGGCTTTATTTAATTAGTATCAGAAAAGTGATGTGAGTATCACTTAATGTTACTAATATTCGTAACAATATTAATCGTATTAAAAAACATCTACATTTATGTATGAACATTCACACACTTGTTTACTAATAAACAAAGTTCTATGATCAGTACGTGGATAACGACCCCGATTTTTCTAGCTTAAAACTTAAGCACAACTTTGGTTACGTAAATAAAACTAAATAAATGAATAGCCGTGTTTTTTAACACGCGCGTATACGTTTCGTTTGCGCGTGTTAAAAAACGCCTATCTTCGCTTAGATAATGCTTAGGAGACCCATCTAGCGGCTGTGGTAAAACAACTAGCTACAGCAACAGGGTGTACCGAAAAGCGGAGACGCAACGCTCTGATGGCCATAGGGTATAACATATAGCTGAATCAGTTGCGATGAATTGTGGACACACATATAATACATAGAATTAGTGTACAGGGTGAAACAAAGACACATATTTCAGTTACATCTGAGTATAATGCGTATTGAAATTTAGTAGGACAAAATTTATGCGCAGCAATTTCAGAGGTGTATTTATAGTTTGTCTCTTAGCAGTCAATATAAAGTTTAAGCGTAAACGGATATACGCGTGTTAAAAAACACGGCTAATATCAACAAAGCAACCCCAAACAAACAAACCTCGTGTTCCAATGGAACGCAAACCAGATACGGATAGAGATTTAACATGCAAATGCAACAAAAATGTGAACCATATGGATCACATTGTTGTTGCATTTGCATGTTAAATCGCTATCCGTATCTGGTTTATGTTTCATTGGAACACGAGGAAAAAGATATACTGATATGCATCTATACACGCATAAATATATGTGACCCGGCCTATGAAAAGTGGCTTATGACTAAAAAAAGAAATTGCGAGAAACAGCTGTTAAAGATAAAGAACTATCGAAACCAGAAAAAAAGTGGAAACATTTTTTTTTAGTCATAATCACCTTTTCATAGGCCGGGTCTCATATGTATGTATACTAGACCTCGCGTTAATTTTTTTTCGGAATTTCAAATTCGGATAGCGATCAAAATATGCGATTTGATGCCAAAAATGATGTAGCAAATTTTCAGGCTGATTGGATGGCCCCAACCAGTGCCAAAATGAGGTCAAAGGTCAACATTTTTGAAAAATACCCAAACACATTTTTTCAATTAATTTTTTATTTAATTAGATATACTATACGTAGTGCTGCTACTTTTTGCATGAATCTCATTTCTTCTCTATAATTTTTCTGAACATTAGCTGTGATCCTTATTTTTCTGGCCATTTCTAGTAAAACTGTTAAAATATAAAAATTCGCTCTCAGTGAGATAGCAACACCAAAAGGTACGAGATTACCTTCCAGTAAAAAATGTGAAATCTGTCAATTTCCCCACACACGCATTTGCACATTCACATCCCTACAAGAAATTAGTGAACGTTTGCATCATTTTTTTTTTTCACACTGCTCTTAGCGTGCTGATATAAATGTTGCCTGAAATGAGCGTCACTGTTCCTGCAGGGAAGTAAATTGCTAAACAGCTAATCGTTTGACAGTTTTACCAGAAGTAGTCAGCAAAAAATCTTCTGACTAATGCGGCAGTTACCCATGAACGTACGTAGAAAAAACGTTTCAGCTGACACGACCTATCTTATGAGCAAGGGTGGGCATGAGCTTAGCACCTGCTAAGCGGCCATATACGTATACAACGAGCGAACGAAAAATGACTACTTCGTCAAAATCAACGACCAAACATATTTAGTTTGCTTTCGACGTCCGTACAATAAGGAGGTGTCGCACGCAATATTACCACAGAGAACGGTCGAAAAATACGTACATATGAATGAACATTTTTCAATGTTGTCCCCGAAAAAGTGTTTGAAATTTTTTTGCATTTTTCAGAAGTAAAATATGGTAGTTTTAGTATTTTTAAACTGTTTTATTTAGCTTGACTTGACAGGCCGTTGTGAACGAATTTTGTACTTAAATTTTAGTAACTTTCCGATAAGGTACAAGCTTGAAACTTGGAATATAATATATTCCAAAAAATCGTATTTGTGGTCCGATTAGACTCATATTTCATATCGCCGCTAGGTGGCGCAAGGATCGAAATATTATTTTATCTTCACATTAACCAGTAGGTGAATATCGATGGAATCTTACTGCTCATAACAGTTTAAGTTTGTTATTCATATGGTGATTCCACCATGTAAGTTGTTTTTGTTAAAAATAGCAAACATAGGGAGACAATGCTTTATAAAAAATAATGAATAACAAAAATTTAAGAAAGTAAATTAAAGCTCAACTCCATTAAACCATAAAATAGAAAAACTACGAAAAAATATATTTAATTAAATCATCGTAATTTAAAACGAAATTTGAAACTTTATTTCCAAGTGCTCATCAGTGAGCTTGCTTCTGTACGAGTTTTTAATAAAAGCCATAGATGAAAACATTGATTCGCACATATAAGTTGTTCCAAACATCGAGCACAACTTAAAAATTTCAGCTTTCAATAAAGGGTATTTCTGCTCATCTATGACCTTCCAAAATTGAATTCCCCCTCCTAAAGGCAAGGTGAAATCATTGTCAAGTAATTTTATCTCTTCTTGCAGCCGCAGTTCCATATCTTCTACTGCACACAGCAGAGGGTTTTCGTATAAATGTATCAAAAGTTTAATTTTATTAAAATCATTAAATCATTGTTGGTAACAATTTTTGAGATCTTCAAATGACGGCAAATATTGAGAGATCTTGTCTTGCATTTGAAATCGGTCACATACATCCCTAGTATTTTTAAAATTATCTAAAATGCCTTCACGAAGCTGGTATACTAGAATATCAAGTCGCTTTTCGAATATTTCTAGAGCTGCAATAGAGTCAAAAATAAATTTGTTATTTCCTTGAGTACTTATATTTAATTGCGAAAATAAAATTGACACAGTGCATAAGTGCATTATGTCCACCACATATTTTTTTTTATAATTTTGACGGTGATTTCCATAGCCTGTTCCACCTTGAAACTTTTAACAATTAATTGCTGTTGATGCAAAATGCAATGAAATGTGGGCACGTTTAGGCCATTGCGAATGAACTGTCCTACTAGTCCGTTTTTTGTACCAATCATTACGGGAGAACCATCAGTGCAAACTGACGGTAGTTTGCTTTTATCTGCAAATCCAAACAATTCGCGTTCAATACACACATAAATTGTGCTTCCCGTCACATTCAATTCGAGTCCTCGCAAACAAAACATATTCTCCGAAATGTTAAAGTTACCGTCAACAGTCCTCACACATACCAAAAGCTGACAGGTGTCACTAATATCGGTACTTTCATACAATGCAATGGAATAAGACCTGGCAGTTAAAAATTCTGTTTCAATTGTAAATATAAAAATCTTGAAATATCAGTTATCCGTCGCGTGATTGTACGTCGTGATAAGGGAATATCACCAACATGTTTGGCTAACTCCAACCCTTTTTCTCCAAAGCACTCCAGGATGGCTACAGCCAAATCTTTAAAAAAAAGTACCATCTTCTAATGGCTTACCTTTTTTGCTAAAGCAAAACTAACCACGAAAGAAGCTTTCAATTTTGCTTGAGACAAATTTTCTTCCATTTCATTTATTTTTGAACGTTCGAAGAACTTTATCATTTTTTCCTCAGGGGTAAGAGTATTTACGCTCCTGTGGAGTAAAACCAAATGCCGACTTAAGCTTTGCTTGCAAATGAAGTTTATAATTTTCCCGCAAACTAAGCATTGTGGCTTATTGGCGCTATTTAAAACAATTTTACGCTCCTGTGGAGTAAAACGAAATGCCGACTTAAGCTTTGCTTGCAAATGAAGTTTATAATTTTCCCGCAAACTAAGCATTGTGGCTTATTGGCGCTATTTAAAACAAAAAAAAACTCTAATTCCCATTCAATCTGAAACATTTTGCATTCATAAGTACGTACAATATTTTCGTATTGTACGACCAAACACTGTACCAAGACTGCGTGTGATACGTACTTATAGTACAAGCGCTGGAATCAAACTAAATAAATATTTGATTTTGCATTCGTGCTAGCCACGCGTTCGTGTATACCAACTCATTCTCAATTTGGTAATCGTGTATATGTAGTGGTGCCCACCTATGCTTATGAGTGTGCAATGTAAACGAAAACTCACCGACGTGCAACGCCCGTACGAACGTAGCCCGGAACGTAGAAATCAAAACAATTTTGATTTTTTCCGTAAGAACGTGTCAGCTGATCGCTCTCTCACTAGACAGAGTTGCCTAGTAAACTTTTGTGTGCTAATTTTTGACCGTTTGCAATTTTATGCAAAAACGCCTAATTAAAGTTTGAAAAATTGTGGAAATAATTCGAAATAATTATGTAAAAGTGCTGATTATAAATATTTAATATATTTATACTTATTTAATATGTATTCCGGCCTTTTACAATATCAAAAATAAAATTGGAAAAAGCTGATGTTTCCATAAGCATACATGCAAAATGGTCAATGGCAACAGTGCTTATCTGTAAACAATACACACACAAATATGTTATGTACATGTACACAGGCGTACACATTGGTTCCTACGGATTATGCGGCAGTTACCCACCGACGTGTGCCGTACGTAAGGACGTTTGTCGTACGAAGCACGTTTGACCGAACTTTCAAGCCCGTAGGAATCAAAGTATGCGTCTGTGTACATGTACATAACATATTTGTGTGTGTATTTTTTACAGATAAGCACTGTTGCCATTGACCATTTTGCATGTATGCTTATGGAAACATCAACTTTTTCCAATTTAATTTTTGATATTGTAAAAGGCCGGAATACATATTAAATAAGTATAAATAGATTAAATATTTATAATCAGCACTTTTACATAATTATTTCGAATTATTTCCACAATTTTTCAAACTTTAATTAGGCGTTTTTGCATAAAATTGGAAACGGTCAAAAATTAGCGCACAAAAGTTTACTAGGTAACTCTGTCTAGTGAGAGAAATCAGCTGACACGTTCTTACAGAAAAAATCAAAATTGCTTTGATTTCTACGTTCCGGGCTACGTACGTACGGGCGTTGCACGTCGGTGAGTTTTCGTTTACATTGCACACTCATAAGATAGGTCGTGCCAGCTGACACGTTTTTCTACGTACGTTCGTGGGTAACTGCCGCATAAAACTTGCAACCATCTGACTGGAGCGATTAATTTTCAAATTTAAATAATGACTCAGAAGACAAATGTATCGTTGAAACGGCTACGATCTGCTGACACAAATGTATACTTAATTGGTAATTGTGAACCCAAAATAGTTTGTGTAAAATTACCATCAAAACAGCAAGCACATCAGTGTTTTTTTATAATGTACGCTGTGAAAACAAAACAGTAAAGGAAAGCTGAATATTGGTGTTGGATGAAGTATTGCCTTTTTGGGAAAAAGCTTGAATCCCAACGCCAGATCAAAGAACATGTGCTGCAAAAGTGATTAAACTTTATTAAGAGTGGAGAACAGTGCAAAAAGTATCTAAATCTCAGTTTCCGAGTCATCGCAAAAAGGAAAATGACTTTAAGGAAAATTTAAACAATTTATTTGACATTGCCCACGTTGATAATTGGCGTATTGGTAGCATGACTTGCGTCGACCGAAATGTCACAAATAAAGAAAATAAAAGGGCACAAAAATTGGAATATGAAAAACGTCGAAAAGAACGTTATGAAAAGAAAACAAGCACTTCAGGTAATTATTATATAGTGTTTGCACACACAGAGGCTAATTTTGTTGTGGAAATAATTTTGTGTAGACTTGACTATGGAACACATTGAATTTGAGAGTGATGTATCAGAAGAAATCATAACATCACAAGTTGCTCCAATAGGCCGATTCAAAACCGTGGAAAAAAGCATTTTATAGACGACAGAATGCTAGCTTGTATGTATGCTGGCAATATGTCATCTCCATTCGCTATACATTTTATCAGTGCAACTGTTAAGGCGTTGGTTCACAATATAGGGCATATTGTTCTCAATTGTACAAATTTGCGCGAACAGCCTAAAAAATATCGTCGGCGTCATGGCAAAGAAATTATTGAAAATTTTAAGATAATATTTTTTTGGCCAAGTTATAAGTTCTTCTTTAAGCTTAATTTTTATAGATCCCCCAACATTTGTTTTACATTGGGACGGAAAGATACTTCCCGCAATTGCTGGAACAGAAAAAGTTGATCGCTTGGCTATTATGCTCACGTCAGAGACCATTGAAAAATTTATAGCTATACCCATCATTTAAGTAGGAACTGGTGATGCAGTGGCTCAATCAGTCTACGACTCTTTGTTAAAAATTAATATGGTGAATTCATTAGAAATTATATGTTTTGATACAACTGCTGCAAATACTGGCCCTCATAATGGTGCTGCAACTTTATTAGAACGTAAACTGGAACGCAGTTTATTGTGGTTACCATGTCGCCACCATAAAGCAGAAATTCTATTAAGAGCTGCTAATTTCGGAATATCAAGTGGCCCAGAGGTTGCTATTTTTGTTTTGCACGGGAATAGGGCACACTCAATTCAAAAGGATACAGTACTTGTATGCAGGATCAAAATGTTTTGAGTGTCTTATCTATTGAGGAACGCGAAACAAGCAAAAACTTTTGTCTTGAATATTTAGCGAGAGTACGCATTCGAAATGATTATAGAGAGCTTTTACAACTTGCATTTATTTTTCTTGGTTCCAAATTTTACATTTCGTATACCTGGAGATACGTCTCATGTTAGATTCATATCGAAAGCCATTTATTCCTTAAAAATGTATATGTTTCAAACACACTTCAACATGTCAGCTAGTCAGTTGAATAGAAGTCGAAATATGTGCATTTTCTTAGTAACTCTTATATACCATACTGGTATAGAACCGCAAATATAGTTGAAGCGCTAAATAGAGATATGGAACTGATAAAGGGTATTATTGGCAACTTTGATAAAAAATTACCTACAGTCCTATTGGAAAAAAATCGATACCATCTGTGGAATATATCAGAGGAAGCAGCTGCACTTGCCTTTTTTGATCCACATGTACATAGCATCAGAAATAAAGAAGTAAGGAAGTCTAAGGGAAAATCACCAAGTAGGAAAATGAACCTAAGGTAACCCTGGAATGTGTTTGTATGACATGGGTATCAAATGGAAAGTATTAAAAAGTTTTTTAAAAGAGAGTGGGCCATAGTTCTAGAGGTGGACGCCATTTCGGGATATCGCCATAAAGGTGGACCATGGGAGACTCTAGAATATGTTTGTATGACATGGGTATCAAATGGACGGTATTAAAGAGTATTTTAAAAGCGAGTGGGCCATAGTTCAATAGGTGGACGCCATTTCGGGATATGGCCATAAAGGTTGACCAGGGGTGAATCTAGAATGTGTTTGTACGGCATGGGTATCAAATGAAAGGTGGTAATGAGTATTTTAAAAGGGAGTGATCCTTAGTTCTATAGTTGGACACGTTTTCGAGATATCGCCATAAAGGTGGACCAGGTGTGACTCTAGAATGTGTTTGTACGATATGGGTATCAAATGAAAGGTTTTAATGAGTATTTTAAAAAGGAGTGGGATTTAGTTCTATATGTGGACGCCTTTTCGAGATATCGCCATAAACGTGGACCAGGGGTAACTCTAGAATGTGTTTGTACGATATGTGTATCAAATTAAAGGTATTAATGAGGGTTTTATAAGGGAGTGGCCCTTAGTTTTATATGTGAAGGCGTTTTCGAGATATCGACCAAAATGTGGACCAGGGTGACCCAGAACATCATCTGTCGGTTACCGCTAATTTATTTTTATATGTAATACCACGGACAGTATTCCTGCCAATATTTCAAGGGCTTTTGATTTCACCCTGCAGAACTTTTTCATTTTCTTCTACTTAATATGGGAGGCGTCACATCCATTTTACAAAGTTTTTTGTAAAGTTATATTTTGCGTCAATAAACCAATCAAATTACCATGTTTCATCCCTTTTTTCCTATTTGGTATAGAATTATGGATTTTTTTTTTCATTTTTCGTAATTTTCGATATCGAAAGAGTGGGCGTGGTCATATTCGGATGTCAGAAATTTTTTATATCAAGATGAAGTGAGTTCAGATAAGTACGTGAACTAAGTTTAGTAAGGATATATCGATATTTGCTCAAGTTATTATGTTAACGGCCGAGCGGAATGACAGACGGTCGACTATGTATAAAAACTGGGCGTGGCTTCAACCGATTTCACCCATTTTCACAGAAAACAGTTAACGTGATAGAATGTATGCCCCTACCAAATTTCACAAGGATTGGTATATTTTTGTTCGACTTATGGCATTAAAGGTATATTAGACAAATTAAACGAAAAAAGGTGGAGCTACGCCCATTTTGAAATTTTCTTTCATTTTTGTATTTTGTTGTACCATATCATTACTGGAATTGAATGTTGACATAAATTATTTATATACTGTAAAGATATTCAATTTTTAAATTTATTAAATTTTGATGAGCTCGAGGCAGTTAAAAAAATTGAAACACAGTTTAAATGTTTGTATTTCTAATTTTATTTGGTCGATATTTCGATTCGATGTTTTGCCGACTCATATTCAATTGTTTCCTGAAGATGATCTCAGAATGAGATCGAAATATCGACCAAATAAAATTAGAAATACAAACATTTAAACTGTGTTTCAATATTTTAAACTGCCTCGAGCTCATCAAAATTTAATAAGTTATAATATTTGAAGGCAAATAAAAATATTTTTAAAACAAAAATCAATTTTTTGTTAAAATTTGACTTTCAAAAAAATTTTTTTTAAGTGGGCGTCTTCGTCATCCGATTTTGTTCATTTTTACTTAGCATACATATAGTAATAGAAGCAATGTTCCTGCCAAATTTCATCATGATACCTTCGACGACTGCCAAATTACAGTTTGCAAAACTTTTAAATTAGCTTATTTTAAAACTGGCCGGTGCCAGTCCAAACATTTACTAATTTTCTATTCTCCGTCATAAGGTCAACCCACCTACCAAGTTTCATCGCTTTATCCGTCTTTAGGAATGAATTATCGGACTTTTTCTGTTTTTCGAAATTTTCGATATCGAAAAAGTGAGCGTGTTTATAGCCGATTTCGTTTATTTTAAATAGCGATCTGGGATGAGTGCCCAGGAACCTACATACCAAATTTCATCAAGATATCTCAAAATTTACTCAAGTTATCGTTTTAACGGACAGACGGACATGGCTAGATGAATTTCTTTTTTTCGCCCAGATCATTTTGTTATACGGAAGTCTATATCTATCTCGATTAGTTTATGCCGTTACGGATTACCGTTATGCGAACAAAATTAATATACAGTCCTATCAGTGATGATATTTCCCCTTTTAAAAAAGTGATGAATTACAATTATTCACATCCAAAGATTTAAGTTCTTTTGTAACTACCAACACAAAAAATTTTTTTTCGTTTGGAAATTTCAATGGATTTCTTACGCTTAGGTCCATCAAATTGGCCTGAAAATGAAGCACTTTGTAAAGGGGAACAGATCTTCAAATGCATTATAGCGTTTTCCTTTCTGGCTAAAGTGTTACGCTTTTTGTACGCCGCGCAAGGGTTGTTGTTCTATTAAAAAAAAATAGGCAACGCATTTAAATCGAGTTAAATCGTTCTTTTGTGAAAATTGTTGCCTGCTCGCAACGCAAAAGCGTTACACTTTTACCCTGTATAAAATGGCGGTGTGGCACTTCAACTCTGTGAAACTCTCAATCAGGGATGCACCTTAACGTTAAGCTAATCGTTTATCAAAAAATTTCCACCGTTTCCGTTGAAACACTTCGAAATATTATCGATAAAGAAATTATCAAGATAAATTGTATCTCGTTTTTAACCGAAACGAAAAGCTTTCGTTAACGTTAAAAACGTTAACGAAAACGTGATACTTTATGTTTGAATTGTGCTGGCAATGCTATAGCCATGGTGAAGCCGTAAGGTGGCAACAACGAGCGCACACACACACACAAACTCTATGTAATTTGTTTGTGTAATTCGTTGGTGGTAATGTCAAAAATACTCTGAGAAATGTTCGTACTGTCAAAATTCATGAGAAAAGTTGCAATCAGCTTGGATAATGCTTTCACCTTTAATGACTCCGCCATCAATCAGCTTTGCCAGCATAGTTTGAAATTAATAATCAACATAAACGATTTGATTTCGTTTTGATATGGCAGAAAACGAAACGAAATCATTTCGTTAATTTGACGATCTTAACGTTAATAAACGAAACGAAATGACTTCGTTTCGTTTATTTACGTTGATTATCGTAACGAAATGATATCGTTTCGTTGGTTAAGCATGCCTGCTCTCAATTCGCTCTTAAGTTCCACATATACTCTGTTAATATGAGTGATTATGGTGAGTTGAAATGTTCTTTGTATGCACTATAAATGCTGAACATTTTCTGGGGTAGGAGTAACTCTATTAAGGCTTTACCATTTACTTAGGCCACAATTTATTTCAGAAAAGAAAACGCTATTACTGTTGTAAATGATGCCGCGGAAAGAAAAGTCAAATTAATAACTGACTTTAACAGATGCTTGACGCACCATTGTGGATAAGTACAAGTGTGTTGACTGCGTTCTTACAGGCACTCGCTTAAGTTAGCATAACGGGAAAATCTGGGTTGCCATTGTTTTTTCGGTTGAAAACGGTCAATTAAAATTTTGTGCACGGATGTAAAAGATTGAAACAGGGTTTATGTAATAACAAAAGTGTTGCTCCTGCTCCACAGCATTTAATTTTATATCATGGCGAAAATTGTTCAGTTCAGAGTTATTGATTTTTATTAAAAATTTAATTTATTACATAAGGTTACTTCTCTAAGGCAAGGTGCACACGAGATATTTCATGTAGCTACAATTCCTCTACGCTTCAAGATCTGCATATATAGCTACTACCAAGCGTCGCTACAAAAAGAAAAATATTTTAAAAAAACTAAAGGAATTAATTTACGCTGTATAATTGCCATTATATAAAAGTTGATTTTGTACAAAATTAAAAAGGAAAGTTATCACCACCGCACATAAGTGAAAAAAAGCACAACACACAAGTTTGCAAACGAAAAATTGTAAACAAACATCTTCTTCTATTGTTATATATAAATGCCAAATTGGTATTAAAAGTTATTAAAAGTAAACTAAAATGTTTACTGTGAGTGCTTTACTATCCTGGAGTCAGGGTGGTGGTTTTGCACTGCCAACAGGAATCAGTGAATTTATAATTGCGTTTTAAAAAATTAAAATCTGGCGGGATGCCATAAAAAACCAACTCGCATTATATATAACGGATCATCGTAACGGGACATGGCGACAATGAAAAGACATGGCGACATGCTACATTGATACAACACATTTACATACATAAAAGAAAATTCTCGAAATAAGATTTAAATCTGGCGTGGTGCCATTTTAAAAAACCAAATAAATTTTATATATATAACGGAACACAACGGAATGTTGCTCTAAATAGTTCTGGCCTCTATGGTATTACCATTGTAAAAGCGACAGCTGCTCAATATAAAGAAGCATAGATGAATAAAGAAGCCCTGCAATTGGACAAGCAGTGCAAATTGACGAAAGCACACAACTTGATGGATAACCTGGTGTTTTATAAGCTTAATGCTTTAACCATTAAATTCTAAAGTGAAAAAAAAAAATAATAATAAGGGTACAAGTTTGGATTTGCTGGAACAGCGCATAACATTTGTTTATCTAGCATCTGAAATGGTCTATTGAAATACAAAAGAATATATGTCGGATCATTTGGTGCGACCGGTGCTGAAATATGCCGATTCTGTGAAACATATCGGCAATACCGTATTAGAGAGTCAATTGACTGCCTACGCGGCACAACGTTTGGATGAAACATTTACCGTTGGTGATAAATTCGTTGATACATATTTGATAGCAATTCCACGTACTCAAGATCAAGTTGATGCATAAAACGATGATGACAGTAATGTTGTCGTAAATATTAACGAGACAGGCGCCACTAAAGCGGTTCATCCCGGTCAATGATTCTCACGCAAGCGTAAACGTCGGTTAACCCAACAAACCCTGTACGAAGCACGAGCTTTAAAAAAACTATGAGGAATGCAGCTGAATTGATTGCCACCGATCCAAAATTGGCTTTCCAAAGAGCTGTGGGATTACATAAGTAAGGATGAGTCAGAAAATCAAGCACGCCGTGAGAGTTTGGAACAACATATAGTCAGTCCTCTTGACATGCGAATCAGCACGATGTCATGGTGAACTTTAGTGCAACTGTGGCAGCGAGGATACCAAAAACAGTTTCCACCACCAATTGGATAAAGCTAAAACCATGTCAAAGGATGAAGCCGAATCCAAATTTAAACGAGCATTCTATGGCTATCTACAAATCATCAGTAAGACGTGTTTGGAACTTTTGGTTACCTTTTTTTTTGGTCGAGTCGAAGCGAAAATAGTTACAGTCTCTAGCACCCCATCAACGACAGAACGACGAAGACGTGAATCGCCGGACAGTAATGTGTCTACTGAGTAATATAATTCTTTATTGCTAACGTATTTTTATATCTAACCATCGAGTTTTATTTTTGCTATCATTTTCTTACTAACATATGTACTTTCTTTATTTGGAAACGTTGCTAATCACTTGCAAAGGAGTTATACATATTTCTTTTGTTCCAAAGTTAAATAAAAATAATAATATCCAATGGAATATTCCACTTTTAAATCCTGGAAAACCAGCTAACGAAGGTGAGTTGTATCGACCGAAATCACTCCTTTCGCTAGTAGGGAAACATAAATTACGGACTGAACCAGGAAAACCCCCATCTTAGGACAGTGCTCGTGGCACTCGACCTGTCGAAAATTTTTGACACAAGCAACCAGGGCACGCTACTCCAAGACATAGAAGGTGTGCCGCAAATTATCTGAATGGCGGGGGTGCCACTGGGTGGTGTCCATCCACGATTCTGTTTTTCTGATTTCTACATATCAAAGCTCTCTTCCACACCAGAAGGAGTTACCATCATTTCCAATGCCGGCGACTCCATGATAATGACAACAGGACCTGGCCCTCCATAAAACGAGTTTGTTTATAGAATAAATCGCTACCTCCCCTGTATTTTTGGCTTCTTCGCCTCGTACAACCTGGCACTATCACCGACCATATCCAGGGCACTCTGTTTAGAAAGTTGAAGGAACAGATGACGCAAATATTGGACTTCACGTCGATGGTGTTACGCTACCGTATGTCAGTCACCTAAAGTTCTTAGGGGTGACGTTCGATAACAAAATCACCTTCAAATCACATGTACCGAAATTGTATCCAAAGTACAATGCCGCAACAAAATCCTGAAGTTGCTTACCCACAGCACTTGGGGGAAAAGGTAAAGAAACGTTGATAACGTCTTGCAAAGCAATTGGCCAGCCGCTCATATG
The DNA here is from genome assembly GCF_040869045.1 of Eurosta solidaginis. Lineage (NCBI taxonomy): Eukaryota > Metazoa > Arthropoda > Insecta > Diptera > Tephritidae > Eurosta > Eurosta solidaginis. The sequence goes on from NC_090319.1 coordinate 238,694,788, forward strand.
CTAAGCGTCATCAGTTTGGTCGCCTAGTCTTAAAAACACACACTGGAAAAAGCTGCAGGCCTACTAAAATGCTGCCCTCAGAACTGTCACGTGATTCTCTTATGAACCCTGACAGCATTATATAATAAGGCAAAAGAGCTCAACATTAAAGAGCATAACGAAATGCTGAAGGGACAGTTTTTGCTTAATTTTCACAAACCAGGACACTCTATCAAAAAACTGCTTGATCTATCCCCGCCTCCTAGGAGGCAAAGGACACATCTCCATAAGATGATATCAGGCACCTACCAAGGAGCCCTAAGCAAAATCTATACAGAATCGGGTCGCGACCGGTGAACCACGGTCTCAATTTATACTATCCTATTCTTGCAGAAGAAGAAAGCATACCACTAAAGGAGATACGAATCTCTTTGGCTTTGGACCTCTGCCCACGGTTGGGCTATAAGCGTATTGATTGGAGGATAAGCATTTTGATACTCTTTATCAAAACAAAATTTGCCATATTCAAAAGTTGGCGGGACCTACATGTGTATGCCAACTCCGAACGGCAGACTAATATTATTATTTTTTTTTTTTTTTGAATGTTTTTTTGCAGAAATGTACTCGAATTGCTTATCTAAAGTACTTTTACCTAGATACCAAAAATTTCTTTACGATAAAAATACGCATTACCTATTTACCGCGGCAGTCGCTTTGACCTATATTAAATTTTTTTATAAACCAATTATAAAATATTAGTTTCGCGCTTTGCTAAAAAAAAGTACTATATTTAATACTATTTCACAAAATGGGCCTCTTCTTTTCTTCCCCTTTCTCTCGTCATTCGTATTGTATGGGAGTTTTCAAATTGAGCTGTCACTACATAGAACAACTGGCTTTATTACATCATGATGTAGTGTGTTTCAAAATATTGGGAAAAACTTGTTAAACTGAACAACAAAGTACATCGGTAAAATATTTTAAATATAGAAGAGACCATACATTTAGCTCATCTGTCGGGCGAAGCATCGCAACAAAAGGCAGATTAAAGTAGTCTTACGTACCAAAAATGGTACTCTAGACCTGAGATTTGCATCAGGTGAGCGAGGCTATTTGTGATTTCGACGTTTATCGCTTAGTTGACACAGTTGTATTGTACACAATGTTGACGCAAAATGAAGACGATAAACAGTACTTGTTACACATTGTAGAAGGCTACCGAAAGGACTTCCCAGCCTATACAAAATCTTCATTGACTTAAAATAATAAAAAAAAAATAATAATAATAATACGTTGTATATCTAATTAAATAAAAAATTATTTGAAAAAATGTATTTGGGTTTTTCAAAAATTTTTACTTTTGACCTCATTATGGCACTGATTGGCACCATCCAATCAGCCTGAAAATTTGCTACATCGTTTTTGGTATCAAATCGCATATTTTGATCGCTACCCGAATTTGAAATTCCAAAAAAATAAAAACCATATGACCAAAGCCAGGTCTAATGTATACATACATATGCATGCATACGTACAAGCGATGAGCGTGAGATAAAAAGGATTTGTTATACTCAGTTGAGCAGAGCTCACAGAGTATATTAAGTTTGATTGGATAACGGTTGGTTGTACATATATAAAGGAATCGAGATAGATATAGACTTCCATATATCAAAATAATCAGGATCGAAAAAAAATTTGATTGAGCCATGTCCGTCCGTCCGTTAACACGATAACTTGAGTAAATTTTGAGGTATCTTGATGAAATTTGGTATGCAGGTTCCTGAGTACACATCTCAGATCGCTATTTAAAATGAACTATATCGGACTATAACCACGCCCACTTTTTCGATATAGAAAATTTCGAAAAACCGAAAAAGTGCGATAATTCATTACAAAAGACAGCTAAAGCGACGAAACTTGGTAGATGAGTTGAACTTATGACGCAGAATAGAAAATTAGTAAAATTTTGGACAATGGGCGTGGCACCGCCCACTTTTAAAAGAAGGTAATTTAAAAGTTTTGCAAGCTGTAATTTGGCAGTCGTTGAAGATATCTTGATGAAATTTGGCAGGAACGTTACTTCTATTACTATATGTACGCCTAATAAAAATTAGCAAAATCGGAGAAGGACCACGCCCACTTTTAAAAAAAAAAATTTTTTTAAAGTAAAATTTTAACAAAAAATTTAATATCTTTACAGTATATAAGTAAATTATGTCAACATTCAACTCCAGTAATGATATGGTGCAACAAAATACAAAAATAAAAGAAAATTTCAAAATGGGCGTGGCTCCGCCCTTTTTCATTTAATTTGTCTAGGATACTTTTAACGCCATAAGTCGAACAAAAATTAACCAATCCTTTTGAAATTTGGTAGGGGCATAGATTTTATGACATTAACTGTTTTCTGTGAAAATGGGCGAAATCGGTTGATGCCACGCCCAGTTTTTATACACAGGCGTCCGTCTGTCCTTCCGCATGGCCGTTAACACGATAACTTGGGCAAAAATCGACATATCTTTAATGAACTTAGTTCACGTGCTTACTTGAACTCACTTTATCTTGGTATGAAAAATGAACGAAATCCGACTATGACCACGCCCACTTTTTCGATATCGAAAATTACGAAAAATGAAAAAATGCCATAATTCTATACCAAATACGAAAAAAAGCATGAAACATGGTAAGGTAATTGGATTGTTTTATTGACGCGAAATATAACTTTAGAAAAAACTTTATAAAATGGTTGTAACACCTACCATATTAAGTAGAAGAAAATGAAAAAGTTCTACAGGGCGAAATAAAAAACCCTTAAAATCTTGGCAGGTATTACATATATAAATAAATTAGCTGTATCCAACAGATGATGTTCTGGGTCACCCTGGTCCACATTTTGGTCGATATCTGGAAAACGCCTTCACAACACTCCCTTTTAAAACTCTCATTAATACCTTTAATTTGATACCCATATCGTACAAACTCATTCTAGAGTCACCCCTGGTCCACCTTTATGGCGATATCTCGAAAAGGCGTCCACCTATAGAACTAAGCCCCACGCCCTTTTAAAATACTCATTAACACCTTTCATTTGATACCCATATCGTAAAAACATATTCTAAAGTCACCCCTGGTCCACCTTTATGGCGATATCTCGAAAAGGCGAACACCTATAGAACGAAGGCCCACTCCCTTTTAAAATACTCATTAACTCCTTTCTTTTGATACCCATATTGTACAAACAAATTCTAGGGTCACCCCTGCTCCACCGTTATGGCGATATCTCGAAACGGCGTCCACATATGGAACTAAGGATTACTCCCTTTTAAAATACTCATTAACACCTTTCATTTGATACCCATATCGTAAAAACATATTCTAAAGTCACCCCTGGTCCACCTTTATGGCGATATCTCGAAAAGGCGAACACCTATAGAACGAAGGCCCACTCCCTTTTAAAATACTCATTAACACCTTTCTTTTGATACCCACATTGTACAAACAAATTCTAGGGTTACCCCTGGTCCACCTTTATGGCGATATATCGAAACCGCGTCCACCTATGGAACTAAGGATTACTCCCTTTTAAAATACTCATTAGCACCTTTCATTTGATACCCATATCGTGCAAACGCGTTTTATAGTCACCCCTGGTCCACCTTTATGGCGATATCTCGAAAAGGCGACCACCTATACAACAACCACCACTCCCTTTTAAAACCCTTATTAATACCTTTAATTTGATACCCATATCGTACAAACATATTCTAGAGTCACCCCTGGTCCACCTTTAGGGCGATATTTCGAAACGGCGTCCACCTATAGAACTAAGGCCCACTCCCTTTTAAAATACTCATTAACACCTTTCGTTTGATGCCCATATTGTACAAACAAATTCTAGGGTCACCCCTGGTCCACCTTATGGCGATATCTCGAAACGGCGTCCACCTATGGAACTAAGGATTACTCCCTTTTAAAATACTCATTAACACCTTTTTTTTGATACCCATATTGTACAAACAAATTCTAGGGTCACCCCTGGTCCACCTTTGTGGCGATATCTCGAAAAGGCGTCCACCTATGGAACTAAGGATTACTCCCTTTTAAAATACTCATTAACACCTTTCATTTGAAACCCATATCGTACAAACGCATTCTAGAGTCAACCCTGATCCACCTTTATGGCTATATCCCTAAATGGCATCCACCTATAGAACTATGGCCCACTCCCTCATAAAATACCCTTTAACGCCTTTCATTTGATACACATTCCAGGGTTTCCCTCGGTTCATTTTCCTACATGGTTATTTTCCCTTATGTTGTCACCATAGCTCTCAACTGAGTATGTAATGTTCGGTTACACCCGAACTTAACCTTCCTTACTTGTTTTATTTATACTACTATTCGAATAGTACGCACATTCGCATAATAAGGAAAGGAATTCGAATTAATGGAAGCGAATAAACGAATAAAAAGGTCGAATAAATATTATTCGTATGATTTGAAATGAATAAATTTATTCGTTTATTCGAATAACGTTTATTCGAAAATAATCCCACCACTACAAATTGATATTGTGCAAGCTAAACTGAGTTGTATGAACACCACTCAATTTAAGTCGAAATTGCCTCAGTTTGTTTTTCTGTTTGAACATATTATTAAATGTAAAAAAGAAAATTGTGGTTGAAAGGTTTTGCGGATTGTTATCGATGTTGAGGGTCTTATCCCGAACATAAATCAGGTTCGTTGTGATAACAAGCACCATTAAGGTACAAGACCGACCATCTCGGGAATCATTTAATATGACCCAATCGAACCTTGAACAAAACAGTCTGTTTTTTCAAAACTCCAATTTGCCAACTAAAAGGAAAGCGATGGAAAGAAAGCTATGGCGTTGTATTAACAAATTCATGCCACGTGTGCGATAATAATTTTAAGCAAACTGTTCTTATCAGCTTTCCGTCAGGTCTAAGTCTTTTCAAATGTGGTCGGTTGTATCCAAGAGCTGTTTCCATGCCAATTGAACCGAGTCCTTCAAGTGTGGGCACAATTAAGCAAAATACCATATATATTTCCGGTTTGGAAACTCAAACAGAAAGCGCTTTCAAAACCAGTTTGCAAGAGGGAAAAATAGCAAGAGAAAACAGCAAATGGAGGCAAAACTCGAGAAGGTTAGAAGTAAAATCTTAATAACAGATATATTTTATTCTTAGCAAAATACCCGTTTAATATAATTTCAGATAGGCAGCTGTAACTTGTGTGTATAGTTTTATTGAAATAAATACGGTCGGCTTTTGAAGTTCTCATATTATCTTCTATGAAGTCATAGATTATACTATCATACAAGATAGAATGCTTTTAACACCGCGAACTGGATGCAGATAATGACAGCGCTTCGAAACTTTGGCACACCTGTTTATCTGGTCGGAATAATTGGTAGCTCTTTTAGCGACAGAGTACTTCTCTTTAATACGGATGAGGTACCAAGAAAGTACAACATCACCGGCGGTGTGCCTCAGGGATCTGTTCTAGGGCCAACGCAGCGGAATGCGAGACGGTGTGCTACAAATCCACCTTGTCGGAGTCACGGAAATTGTCGGCTATGCCGATGATATTGTCATAGTATCACTGGCCAAGACGCTTGATCTGCTCCAAGCATTATGTAATGACGCCGTGGTAAAAAAAAGGAATGGCTGAGGAACATGGGGCTGGAGATGGCCAGCAATAATGAAGAAGTGGTTTTGGTAAGCTCAAAGAGAACTGTGGATAAGGTAGTCCTAACCATAGGAGATTGTCGAATAAATTTAAAGCTTTTACTTAAATATTTAGGAGTAAACATTGACTCAAAACTAAAATTTATGGAGCACTTCAGGGCAGTGAGAGCTTAAATTTCTAGAGTAACATCGGCGGCCTAGGCGAAGCTACCCGTCAATTTTTATCCAACGTAATCAGCTAGATAATATTATATGCAGCACCAGTATGGCACAGATGCAAAAAGGGCCCACCAAAATGATATACTAGCAGCCTGCCCTATTACTGCTATACGAATAGTATGTCTTATCGGGCGGTGTCCGACGTGATCCTAGTAGATCTACTATCAAAGGAAGTGGCCGATCTGTATGGCATTGGCCGATCGTCTGAAAATGCCAAGAAAAGCCAATAGTTAGGTTGCATGAACGGTTGGAAAAATTGGGAAAAGGGCGCTAAACATTCATGCTAGTTCGGAGTATAGCGGAATGGTACTAGCGGAAACACGGCGAACTAAATTACACTCAGAGAAAAATCGTTCTAAAACGAACGAAACAAGTTCAAAATTAACAACACTCGTTGGCAAAAGTCTGCTAAGTACGTTTTTTCTTGACTCGTGACCGATGGGTTTGTTTTAAGAACTGTTTTTCCAAGCACACCGTTCGTATTTTATGACCAGTTTGGTATTGATGTGTGAAGCTTCTGTACTCATTTCAAGCACTACTTGGACTTGATTTAAGAATTTTCGTTCTCACGTTTCGAGAACGATTTAACATTTTTCGGTCTCAACGGTTGTGCTTTATTTTTGGGTAGAGTGGGAAGGTAATTTTTCCAAGTAGTACCCATTTTTTTTTTTTTTTTTTTATTAATAATAATTTTTTTGTCGGTAACAACAAAAAAAATATTATTAAAATTCAAAAGATGAAAAAATGCCTATTAAATCTCTTATTGAGAAATTATTCTTTTTATTGATGCAATCTAAATATATATTTAAAGCATTTCATAAAAAGTTTGAGAATTACCTGTGCATGTGTGAATGCAACTGAACGAAAAACAAGTAAAGGTGTCTAAGTTCGGGTGTAACCGAACAATATATACTCAGCGTGAGCTTCAATTGTACATTTCATTTGAGATAAATTACGTTTCTACATAACACCTAGAACCGCCCGTTTAAAAAAAATTCCCCCCATTTCCTCTTACAATAATTGAATTAAAAGAATTGATAAGTGAAATATCATTGATACAAAGCTCTTTCTCGCAAAGTTATAGCTTATTATTCTAGTCTACGACCCTTTTAAACTTGTTTTATATCTAAGTTGCCGTGGTTTTTAACCGATCCCGTCCATTTTTACTATAAGGAAAATATGTGTACACAATTTCATTACGATATGTTAATTTTACTTCGAGTTATGGCTCCCGAAACATAGAAAATTGCATAGTCATAAAAGGGGCGGTGCCACACCCATTTTCAAAAATTTTAGTGTTTTACTATTTTATGTTATAATTCAATTTAGAAAGTAAAATTCTATTTGATACAAAGCTTTTTTTCGCTAAGATATAACTTATTATTTTCGTCTACGACCCATTTAAAAATATTGTATATAAAAGTGGGCGTGGTCCTTAACCGATTTCGTTAATTTTTCTTCAAAGCATTCCTTATAGTAGAGGAAACCTCTCTGCCGAATTTTGTTATGATACGTTTAACGATTTTTGTATGATTAATAATATTTGTAAAATTAATTTTATCACAAGTGGGCGCTACCACGCCCATTTTAAAAAAGTTATTTAAAATTTTTATAAAAGTCTCAATATCAGTCCACACGTCAAATTTCGACATTCTAGGTGTATTATTTACTAAATAATAAGGTTTTTTGGTTTGCTAAAATGAGCATTTGTGGCCATAAATTAAAACAGGGTATATTTGTTTATCCCGACGCGTTTCGACGTTACCTTACGTCTTCTTCTTTGGGGATCTGTTTAATGTTAAGTATATAAAATTAAATACATTGTTTGGTCATGGATTGGGACGTTGGTCATAAATTAGGGGCACCTCATACTCATATAAAAGATTCAGAATCCCTGCATTACTGCAGACATTGAATCACTATCATGTATTTCTTCAATCCAGCATATTCCCGCAGCTTGGCGCTGAACTCAGATGCACTTTGATGACAATAGCCTAACAGCACAATTATTTTGCCATATGTAATTATGTATGTACATACCTACATAGCTAAACAAATATTTTCACCTACTCTTTATGCAGACCTTTGTTAGTTAAGTACAATCACACGCACATAGGTGTAAGCATGTACCAACCACATAGTTCCTAAGAATTAAATATACATACATAACTACATAACATCTCTATATCAGCAGAGGCTGATAATTTTTAGCTTACTGTAATTTTGATGCATTGAAATAAATTAGTCTACTTGTTGACCATCAAATTGGAAACATCGCATTCTTTATTTGCACAGCCCGCATAAATCAATTTAGTAAAATTAGGAAAGGCCCGTGTCGAACATTTTGGCGCCCAAACGTGAGGCGAGTGTTTTTAAAGAAAAAGTTAAATAATTTCAAGTGAGGTGGTGGTCAACATTAGACTCCATCGAAAAGTTTCTGCGTTGAAACTTTAATTCTACATTCGGAAAAAGGTCAAGATTATCTTCACTATCGGTCCTGCATAGGAATAAATAGATACAACATTTATTGAAAACTCCAAACCGCAATACCAATCGTTCCTGTTGGCGTGTTCCGGTATAAGTTAACAGCAGCTGATATACATTTGTCGCTGGTTGGTGAATATCATCGTTTTTAGCCATTCTGCCAAATTTTATTGCCGCTTTATCAATGCTACTCCATGGTCTGTATTGCTATCGTTGAACATTTGTAAAAGGGTATTTGCCATTTGTCGTTGACATTACTCGAAATATTTGATTGCACAATTGGTAAGTTGCAGTTCTGTTGATCAACCCCACATTATATTTCACTTCTACGTTTGTCGAAATCCCTTTGTTGCATAAACGTTCAACAATATACAATTTTCCACAACTAACAATGACTTTAGAGGAGCTGAAACAACAACGCGCAAGTATTAAAAAGAATATTTCGCGCATAAAGAATATTGTGGATGCTAGCCTTCGAACAGGTGGTAAGTTGCTTTCGACGGCCGAATATCGATGCCGATTGGGCATATTAGAATCCTACTTCAAACAACTTCTGTCAACGCAAACAGAAATTGAGAAGGAGGATAATGAAGATGGGGGTCGCGCTGATATAGAAGAATTGTACATCACTACAAAACTTACAATTCAGTCGCAACTAGGTGAGGATCATAACTCCACCATGCTTGATACTACTTGCGTCGTTCAAACTCACTCCAAACTTCCCCAGCTCAAACTTCCCTCATTCAATGGCAGGTACTCGGAATATCGTAATTTCATAACATCATTTAAACAGATCATAGACCGTGAATACAATTTGTTAAATATCGAAAAATTTAATCACTTACGTAATTGTCTGCAGGGCCCAGCTCTTGAAACCATTGATGCATTTCAGGTCACCAATGAAAATTATCCCAAAGCATTGGAAAGGCTTCGAATTAGGTATGACAATCCCACTCTTATATTTTTAGAAAACATTTCTTCGCTATTTGACTTACCATCAGTCTGCAAATCAAGCGGTACGCAACTAAGGAGCATTATTGACAAGGCTTCTGCAATCTTTGGGTCATTACAGTCACTGGGCACTGACAGTGAAATCGCACAAGCTATGTTAATACACATTGTGCTTCAAAAGGTTGATGAAGACACTAACAAAAAATGGAAAGAGTCATTAGATTTTAAATCCTTGCCAACTTGGAATAGCTGCACAACCATTTTAGAGAGGCATTGCCAATATTTGGATTCCATCGAACATGTTACTTCGACATCATCGGTAAGTCAAACTAATAACAAGATTACAAAGCCAAAGAATCAGCGCAAGGGCTTCGCATTTGCTTGTTCCAAATCTACGTGTCTGATGTGTTCAAATGCTAGCCACAAAATTCACAATTGCGATCGGTTCAAGGAACTTAGCGTAGCTCAACGTTTTGAATATGCAAAGAAACAAGGGCTTTGCATTAACTGTCTGTCTAAAGGCCATCAACTTTCCAGTTGTCCCTCGTCACATAAATGTAAAGTTTGTTCACGTCAACATCACAGCCTTCTACATCGTGGATCTGTAGTGGACTCTTCGACAACAACGTCATTGACAACTACGTCATCATCAACACCGAAGGAAGCTGCAGTACACACTCACATAATTAACTCAATTTTGGATCAAGTGATTCTAGCTACGGCTGTAATTCATGTTCGGGACGTATCTGGCGGATATCGGCTTGGTAGAGCATTGTTGGACTCTTGCTCACAGGTAAACCTTATGACAGATGAATTTTCTCAAAAATTATTGTTGCCACGCATAAAACACAATATAGAGATTCACAGTATTGGTAAGTCATCAACCAATATTAAATTTCTAACAAATACCAACATTAAATCGAAAGTAACTGGCTTTGAATTACCCCTTTCATTTTGTATAACTCCACATATTGCCTATCAGCCTGATCCAGATATAGATATTTCGTCTTGGAATATTCCACCAAATATTTCTCTGGCCGATGACCAATTTTATAAATCAAAAAAGGTAGACTTACTTCTCGGTACAGAAACCTTCTTTAGCCTTCTTGAGGTTGGTCAAATAAAACTTGGGGAAAATTTGCCGCTTCTGCAGAAAACATTGTTAGGCTGGGTCGTTTCCGGCCGATATAAAACCAATACAACAAATTTATCTCCCACAACATATCTCGTTGAATGCGATCAGTACATAGAATCAAACTTGGAACGACTGTGGTTGATCGACGAAGTCTCGACACCAGAAAGAGTGTGGACCCGTGAACAACAGAGTTGCGAACGCCTATATCTTGACACAGTTTCTCGCAATGATAGTGGCAGGATAGTCGCAAAACTGCCATTCAAAGACGATCCCAAGTGCTTAGGCGATTCACGCACAACGGCATTGCGTAGATTCAACTCATTGGAACGGCGGTTGTCACAGACCCCAGACTTGAAAACGCAGTACGTCGCCTTTATGGACGAATATGAGCGCCTAGGACATATGAGTATAGTACATAACCCCAATCTTCATGAACCTCATTTTTATATTCCACATCACTGTGTATTAAAACCAAATAGTACAACAACGAAATTTAGGGTAGTTTTTGATGCATCGTGTCGAACAACAACTCAAAGGTCACTTAATAACATACAAATGGTAGGACCTACTGTTCAAAATGATCTTGTAACTTTACTTCTTAGATTTCGCCTATATCGCTTCGCACTAACTGCAGACATCGTTAAAATGTACAGGCAAATACTTGTGCATCCAGAACATCGTAAATTCCAATACATTTTATGGAGAAGCTCACCGCATCAGGATATTCAAACATATCAGCTTAATACGGTCACTTATGGCATGGCAGCTGCACCATATCTCGCTGTAAGAAGTTTGCATTATCTTGCTGAACAACACGCAACCCAATTCGAAGTTGGGGCTACCATCATCAAATCATCATTTTATGTCGATGATTTGCTGTGCGGCGCCAACACACTTTCGGAGTTAAACCAAATAAAAATGGAGGTTACAAATATTTTAAAATTAGGCGGACTCGAATTGGCAAAATGGCATTCGAACCATCAACATCTCACAAATGATAGTTCGACTAAGAATTTGAATATCGACTCATCTATCACTAGCACACTTGGCTTGAGGTGGAATCAAACTAATGATTAATTTCTATTTTCCGTTGAACCTAGACAACCCCCCAATGGGCGTATAACGAAAAGATCTATTCTCTCTATCGCTTCGTCGCTGTTTGACCCACTCGGACTTTTGGCGCCCATTACAATCACTGCAAAAATTCTCCTACAGGAACTGTGGCTGCTAAAACTGAACTGGGATGAATCAGTCCCACAAAATATTCAATCTGCTTGGATTAAATTCGTTGCTAGTTTATCGCAGATTACGTCAATTGAAGTACCACGCTATTGTTTAACAATAAACTTTACATCATACCAGCTTCATGGTTTCTGTGATTCATCGATTCGAGCTTATGGGTGCGGAATCTACGTTCGTAGTATAGATACTTCTGGAATTGTTCACGTAAATCTACTTACGGCAAAGTCGAGAGTTGCACCCATAAAGAAGCAATCACTACCGAAATTGGAGTTATGCGGCGCACTTTTACTAGCTAAACTTTTAGCAAAAACAAAACTCCTTTTTTTTAACCACAACCTTGATGTTTATCTTTGGACAGATTCACAGATTGTACTCCACTGGTTGAAACAGCATTCAGCTACGCTTTCAACATTTGTTGGCAATAGAGTGTCGGAGATTCAGGATCTGACTACCGGGGCCCATTGGAGACACATTCCAACAAAATGTAATCCAGCTGACATCGTCTCTCGAGGAAGTACAGCTGAAGAATTGGCGAATTCTATTTGGTACACTGGACCCTCGTTCCTATATGACGCTGAACAGAAGTGGCCTAAGCAAAAGAATGAAGTAATCGATATGGAGATAGTAAATTTAGAAAAGAGGAAGTCAGTTTTCAAGATAAATGTTAAAACCAACTATATTCTTGAAATCATCGACAATTGTAGTTCCTACACTCGCTGTATACGTCTCGTGGCTTGGCTTTTCCGTTTTTATAATATTATACGAAAACATAGCAAGAATAATTCAATGCAACCAATCTCTTCGGAGGAATTGCACCATGCATTGCTTTGCATCGTTTGGAATGTTCAACAAAAATATTTTGCTGGAGAAATCCGTTCGCTACAGACAGAGTCATCGACAAATGGCAATCTGAGATACCTTAACCCTTTTTTGGACACCATGGAAGGATTCGAGTTGCTGAAAGTCGGCGGACGACTGGAGTTGGCAGATCTACCAGAAAGCCGGAAATATCCAATCCTGCTTCCTAGCAAATGCAATTTCGTCGAGCGTTACGTTCGGCATTTACACATCAAGAATTACCACGCTGGACCTAAAGCGCTGGTAGGTTTGATTCGTCTTCAGTTCTGGATTGTGAATGCGCGCGACGTGGCGCGGAAAATCGTTCGATCATGCATTCATTGCGTCCGGTACAAGCCAAAACTTCTACAACAGATGATGGGAAATTTGCCAGTTGAGCGTTTAACACCAGCGCGTCCATTTGCCCGCTGTGGTGTAGATTTTTGTGGTCCTGTCAACATATACCTTCGCATTAGGGGCAAAACGCCATACAAGGCCTATATTGCTATTTTTGTTTGCCTCACTACCAAGGCAGTACACATCGAGGTGGCCTCAGACCTAACAACGGATGCATTTCTCGCGTCACTAAAGCGAATGATTGGACGCAGAGGTCTTCCCACAGATATATTCTGTGATAACGCAACGAATTTCGTAGGCGCTTGTCGAAAGCTTGCCGAGTTAGAGGCATTTATGTTTAATAAACAAAACCAAAATGTCATAACCACTTATTGCACTAATGAATTCATAAATTTTCATTTTATTCCTCCCAGGGCACCTCACTTTGGTGGAATTTGGGAGGCCGCTGTGAAATCTGCTAAGGGTCATTTAAATCGCAGCTTGATGAACGTCAGACTTACATACGAAGAGTTGTCGACAGTTTTAGTTGAAATTGAAGCCGTGCTTAACTCGCGCCCTATTGCACCACTGTCATCCGATCCAAATGACTACGAAGCGTTAACTCCTGGTCACTTCATCACTGGAAGCGCTTTGAAGGGTTTACCAGAGCGAACAATGCGAAACGATCTGAGTCATGTGGAGAAATGGAATCAAATTACTGCCATAAAGCAACATTTTTGGAATCGCTGGTCAAATGAGTATCTGAACGAACTTCAAATGCGTACAAGATGGACCAGTGAACACTGTAATATTGCTAAAGATGCGATGGTTATCGTTCAAGAGGACAACGTACCACCGCAACGATGGCAACTAGGAAGAATTGTAAATGCCATACAAGGGAAGGATGCACTCGTGCGAGTAGTTGACATACGCACATCACGAGGAATCATTCGACGTCCAATACACAAAATTGCCATATTACCTGCTTGAAAGTTCTTTCAACGGGCCCGGGATGTTTGGTCATGGATTGGGACGTTGGTCATAAATTAGGGGCACCTCATACTCATATAAAAGATTCAGAATCCCTGCATTACTGCAGACATTGAATCACTATCATGTATTTCTTCAATCCAGCATATTCCCGCAGCTTGGCGCTGAACTCAGATGCACTTTGATGACAATAGCCTAACAGCACAATTATTTTGCCATATGTAATTATGTATGTACATACCTACATAGCTAAACAAATATTTTCACCTACTCTTTATGCAGACCTTTGTTATTTAAGTACAATCACACGCACATAGGTGTAAGCATGTACCAACCACATAGTTCCTAAGAATTAAATATACATACATAACTACATAACATCTCTATATCAGCAGAGGCTGATAATTTTTAGCTTACTGTAATTTTGATGCATTGAAATAAATTAGTCTACTTGTTGACCATCAAATTGGAAACATCGCATTCTTTATTTGCACAGCCCGCATAAATCAATTTAGTAAAATTAGGAAAGGCCCTAATCGAACATACATTAAACTTTATTTTAAATTTAATAAGAAAAGTAATATTACTTAGCAATGAGGATTTCTTGACGGATAACATTAAACAGATAAAGAAAATTCTATTTAAAAATAGCTATCCAAGTTCTCTTACGGATAGACTCATCCAAAATACGGTGAACAAAGTTCACCAAAAAGATAACAACGCACAACAAGATAATACGAACAAGAAATATATCGGCGTAAATTACATCCCGGGCCTTACAGAAAATGAAATATTACATAAAACTATAAATAACAAAAACATTAATTACGCGCATAAACCAAATAACACGCTCAAAAAAATTTTCACTAGAACAAACGACCCAATTACAAAAGAAGAACAAACAGATGTTGTTTACAAAATAACTTGCAATGGCCACGAAAACGAAAAATGTAACAAATGTTACATCGGTACAACAAAACGGCAACTAGGTATAAGAATTAATGAACATAAGAAAGATGCAGAAAACAAAAAAACGTCGACCGGTCTAGAACAACACCTTGCAAAGAGCAAACACGTAGCGGATTTCTCAAATGCTAAAATTTTAGACATTGAACGGAGAGAGAAAACGAGAATGACGCTGGAAAGTATTCGCATTCAACAACAAAACGCGATGAATTTCAAAGAAGATTTTGACAAAATAAGCAGCGCCTACTCAGCTATTATACAGAGATGCAAGAAAATGTAAAAAATAAACAAATGTCATTTTAATGTACCTATGTTAATAATGTTGTGCAAAATTATATTAGTACCTGAAAAAAATAATTATTAATGTGAATATTAATGTAAGTAGCTAAATAAGTGTTAAGTGATGTGCCAGTTTTATGTTTATTGTTAGATATCTTAAAATAAAGTTTAATGTATTTAATTTTATATACTTAACATTAAACAGATCCCCAAAGAAGAACACGTAAGGTAACGTCGAAACGCGTCGGTATAAACAAATATACCCTGTTTTAATTTATGGCCACAAATGCTCATTTTAGCAAACCAAATATTTATAAATTGGCCCAAACAACATAATAAGGTTTTTTGTTTTTTCAAAATGTTATATATATAAAAGTGGGCGTGGTTATCATCCGATTTCGCTCACCCATTTCAATACCCATCTATTCTGGGTCCAGATAAACTCGTGTACCAAATTTGGTGAAGATATCTCAATATTTACTCAAGTTATCGTGTTAACGGACAGACGGACGGACGGACGGGCATGGCTCAATCAAATTTTTTTTTCGATACGGATGATTTTGATATATGGAAGTCTATATCTATGTCGATTCCTTTATACCTGTACAACTAACCGTTATCCAATCAAAGTTAATATACTGTGTGTGCAAAGCACGCTGAGAATAATAAGAGTTAAAAAAATAGAAAATAAAAAAATTGTTCTAAAAAACTTCAGAGTTTGTCGGTGATCGAACTCGCGCCACCCCTACAAAAATCGTTGCATCATGTGGTCCACTTGTGTCATAATGGAGTACTTACCATTATACTCTACTGTAATGCACCTTGCAAAAATTGTGAGTACTCCATGCATGCATGTATAGAGTACTCGTTATGGACCAACCGAGTACTCCAAAATTAACCACAATTCATACAAAAAATATGGTCCATTTAACATTGCGATGTCCTAGGACAGAACCATATACTCCAGCTCCGCATACATCAGAGTAATCCATGGAGTACCACAGTCCAATAAACATCGTATAGTGATTACAATCGTTAAAAACGAGCAATGATCGGCTTCCATTGTGTTCGTGTAGAAACATGAGTTGGTCCATTGCTGCATTACAGTGGAGTATAATGATAAGTACTCCAGTGGACCACATGATCCAACGATTTTTGTAGGGATATTGTAAGCCGATCATTTCGCGTTTTCAACGGTTGTAATCACTACACGATGTTTATTGCGATGTAGGTACTCCATGGATTATTCTGATGTAATGCGGAGCTGGAATATATGGTCCAGTCCTAGGACATCGCAGTGTTAATTGGACCATATTTTTTGTATGAATTGTGGTTAATTTTGGAGCACTCGCTTGGTCCATAGCGAGTACTCCATACATGCATGCATGGAGTACTCGCGATTTTTGCAGGGGACACGATCGCAACCGCAACATCATAGCGGCTGGGCCACTACAACTGCTTGATAGCTTGTGTCAAATGTTGTATTTAACATTGTAGTGCACACGAATTGTACCGTTTCTTTTTTCTTGAACTTAATTTAAGAACATTTGTTCATATTTTAAGACCAGCCGTTCTATTTTCAAGAAAATGGTGTCAGTTCAAGAACAAGGTTGTTGTTTTAAGAACAGGTCGTTCGTTTTCCAAGAACAAAAAAGTAAGAACATGAAACGCTTGAATTGAGTCCGGTGATGCTGGATTTTAGAACGTCGTTTTTCTCTGATTGTACCACCTTACACAGATATTGAGTGGGCACGGCGACTTCAAGGAGTATCTACATAGGCGTAGACCGAATTGGAAAACGCAGAACACGTAATGTTTCATTTCCCTCGGAGGAGCCTTCCGTTAGGAATTTAGTTCCCCGAATGTGCAGACAAATAGATAGATAGGACTGCTGTGAGAAAGATGACCTTTCTAGTTATGACTCAATTGATGCATGCTGAAAGGGAGCGCAGAGATTTGCCCATGCGACGCAGTGGTGACTAAATCGCTTTTCCACCCCGTGCCATTATGCCTAACGGCGGTCCCACGGGGTGTGGACACATGAACAAGATTAGCTTGGTTTCATTATTTCACCTGAGCGCTACCTCAAAGTCCAATAAAAAAGCTCCTGCATGTCCTCAGAAGGATTAGCTCAATTCGCCAACTGGCGTTTCAAAAAACTTCTTAAGTTTTCGATCGGGTTCATATCCGTGCCCTGTATTTTTCTGATAGTTGTCGTGTTGAAAATGATTTTGTCCTTACTACAGTGAAACATGGCCAACTCGTTTGTAAAATATTGAGGAATCGCTCCTATTCATTCTGCCATCAATTTTTTGCAGTACGACCTATCTCAAAAGGTGTAATATAAACCCGAATCATCACTCAACCTCCTTCTTGATAGCTTGTTTCGCTTCCTGAGGTTTAGTTGCACCTGTTGTATATGACCAATACCAGGGGTGAGGCAGAACGGCGTGAGTGCGAGGAGCTTCAGATGCTGGCTGATAGGAACAACGCCCGAAAGTTCTACAAAAAAAATCCAGCGGATGAGGGAAGGTTTCAAGATCGGGGAAACACTGAAGGGAATACTTCTCCTCAAAGCGGCTTCAGGCCTGGTAAATCTACTATCTACCAGATCTTCACGATACCCCAGATAATGGAGAAGACTCAAAGAGAATCGACATTTATATCTTTTCGTCAATGCAGAGTTTGACAGGGTGCAAAGAAGCTGCTTGTATGCTTCTTCTACATATGTCTGAATTTAAGTTTAATGCAAAGTTAATATGATTCTGCCAGATGACGTTGAGCAACAGAATCAGCTCCGTAAGGCTTGGGAAGGACCTCTCTGAGCCATTCGAAATCAAGCGATGCTTCAGACGAGACGCCTCCCTTCCGTTCGGTTTATTTAACATAAAGCTGGAGAAGATAATTCTGGCAGCAGAACTAAACAATGATGGTACAATCTTTATTATAAGTGCGTAAAATTACTGGCGTATGCTTATGATATTGATGTTATTGGCCTAAACATATGCGCTGAGAGTTCTTAAGATAAAGAAGCGAAAAAGAGGGCCTTGCGGTAAATGAGGACAAGACGAAGTACTTGCTGTCATCCAAGAAAGAATCGGAGCATTTGGGCATTGGCAGCCACGTCATTGTCGATGGATATAAATTCGAGACTGTGAAGGATTTTGTCTTTTTGGGAACCAGCATCAACAGCGAAAATAATATCAGCTTAGAATTGAAACGGAGAAAAACTCTTGCCAACAAGATTGGATTGAGGAGACAATTGAAAAGTAAAGTCCTCTCTCGACAAAAAAAACAAAAACTCACGCTCTACAAGTCGCTCATTATACCTTTTCTGATATGTGCTCGGAATCTTGGGCGGGGGCCGATAGAAGAAGAACTGGCTCTTGGGGTTTTCGAAAGAACAGTTCTCCAGAAGATTTATGGTCCCGTCCGTGATGCCGACGACGAGGATCGAAGAAGGTTTAATGATGAGCTGTATGATCTCCACTCAGATATGAGGATAGTGCTGCGAATAACAACTCAAGTGCTTCGCTAGCTATGTCATGTTATGGGAATGGACGACGACGCTCCCGCCAAGAAAGTATTTCAGTCAACACCACAGTTAGGGAGCAGGAAAAGGGGGAGTGCTCCAGTGAGTTGGGAGAGGCAGGTGGAGGAGGACTTGACCTCTGGAGTGACTTGCTACGAAACGGACAAAATCACTGAGGCGGCTAAACGCTAATTAATAAAGATGATTATGATATTGGAGGCAATGCTTTTATTGTACAGGAAGGTAGCATAAAAGAGGCTTTTTTGGGCACGACCCAACTGTACTCGAGACCTAAAATTATTTAAAACTGTTCAAGTCCTGGGTTGTCCCGCCGATCGCGGCTATCAAGCCCATTTTTCTAGAAGACTACTTCAAGAAATTCAGAAATGCAGAAATGCGACTTGACTTATCTATAAACGGATGCGGCGTCAGTAAAATGCAACTTCTCATTAGGCCTGCCTTAAGATTTTTATACTCAGTTGAGCAGAGCTCACAGAGTATATTAACTTTGATTGGATAACGGTTGGTTGTACAGGTATAAAGGAATCGAGATAGATATAGACTTCCATATATCAAAATCATCAGTATCGAAAAAAAATTTGATTGAGCCATGTCCGTTCGTCCGTCCGTCCATTAACACGATAACTTGAGTAAATTTTGAGGTATCTTGATGAAATTTGGTATGTCGATTCCTGGGCACTCATCTCAGATCGCTATTTAAAATGAACGATATCGGACTATAACCACGCCCATTTTTTCGATATCGAAAATTTCGAAAAACAGAAAAAATGCGATAATTCATTGCCAAAGGCGGATAAAGCGATGAAACTTGGTAGATGGGTTGACGTTACGACGAAGAATAGAAAATTAGTAAAATTTTGGACAATGGGCGAGGCACCGCCCACTTTTACAAGAAGGTAATTTAAAAGTTTTGCAAGCTGTAATTTGGCAGTCGTTGAAGATATCATGATGAAATTTGGCAGGAACGGGACTACTATTACTGTATATGTGCTAAATAAAAATTAGCAAAATTGGATGAAGAACCCGCCCACTTTTTAAAAAATTTTTTTAAAAATTCAAATTTTAACAAAAATTTAATATCCTTACTGTATATAAGTAAATTAAGTCAAAATTCAACTCCAGTAATGATATGATGCAACAAAATACAAAAATAAAAGAAAATTTCAAAATGGGCGTGGCTTCGCCCATTTTTATTTAGTTTGTCTAGAATACTTTTAATGCCATAGGTCGAACAAAAATTTACCAATCCTTGTTAAATTTGGTAGCGGCATAGATTCTATAATGGTAACTGTTTTCTGTCAAAATAGGCGAAATCGGTTGAAACCACGCCCAGTTTTTATACACAGTCCACCGTCTGGCCTTCCGCTCGGCCGTTAACACAATAACTTGAGCAAAAACCGATATATCTTTACTAAACTTAGTCCACGTACTTATCTGAACTCACTTTATCTTGGTATAAAAAATGGCCGAAATCCGACCATAACCACGCCCAGTTTATCGATATCGAAAATTACGAAAAATGAAAAAAATGCCATAATTATATACCAAATACGAAAAAAGGGATGAAACATGGTAATTGGATTGGTTTATTGACGCAAAATATAACTTTGGAAAAAACTTTGTAAAATGGGTGTGACACCTACCATATTAAGTAGAAGAAAATGAAAAAGTTTTGCAGGGCGGAATCAAGAGCCTTTGGAATCTTGGAAGGAATACTGTTAGTGGTATTACATATATAAATAAATTAGCGGTACCCGACAGATGATGTTCTGGATCACCCTGGTCCACATTTTGGTCGATATCTCGAAAACGCTTTCACATATACAACTAAGGGCCCTCCCTTTTAAAACCCTCATTAATACCTTTAATTTGATACTCATATCGTACAAACATATTCTATAGTCACCCCTGGTCCACGTTTATGGCCATATCTCGAAAAGGCGTCCTCTTATAGAACTAAGGCCCACTTCCTTTTAAAATACTCATTAACACCTTTCGTTTGATACCCATATCGTACAAACATTCTAGAGTCACCCCTGGCCCACCCTAATGGCGATATCTCGAAAAGGCGTCCATCTATAGACCTAATGCCCACTCCCTCTTAAAATGCTCAGTAACACCTTTCGTTTGATACCCATATCGTACAAACACTCTAGAGTCACCCCTGGCCCACCCTAATGGCGATATCTCGAAAAGGTGTCCATCTATAGACCTAATGCCCACTCCCTCTTAAAATACTCAGTAACAACTTTCGTTTGATACCCATATCGTACAAACATTCTAGAGTCACCCTTGGTCCATCTTTATGGCGATATCTCGAAAAGGCGTCCACCTATAGAACTAAGGATTACACCCTTTCAAAATACTCATTACCACCTTTTATTTGTTACCCATATCGTACAAACACATTCTAGAGTCAGCCCTGCCCACCCTAATGGCGATATCTCGAAAAGGCGTCCACCTATAGACCTAATGCCCACTCCCTCTTAAAATGCTCAGTAACACCTTTCGTTGGATACCCATATCGTACAAACATTCTAGAGTCACCCCTGGCCCACCCTAATGGCGATATCTCGAAAAGGCGTCCACCTATATACCTAATGCCCACTCCCTCCTAAAATGCTCAGTAACACCTTTCGTTTGATACCCATATCGTACAAACACATTCTAGAGTCACCCCTGGCCCACCCTAATGGCGATATCTCGAAAAGGCGTCCGCCTATAGACCTAATGCCCACTCCCTCTTAAAATGCTCAGTGACACCTTTCGTTTGGTACCCATATCGTACAAACATTCTAGAGTCACCCTTGGTCCACCTTTATGGCGATATCTCGAAAAGGCTTCCACCTATAGAACTAAGGATTACTCCCTTTTAAAATACTCATTACCACCTTTCAGTTGATACCCATATCGTACAAACACATTCTAGAGACACCCCTGGTCCACCCTAATGGCGATATTTCGAAAAGGCGTCCACCTATAGACCTAATGCCCACTCCCTTTTAAAATGCTCAGTAACACATTTCGTTTGATACCCATATCGTACAAACATTCTAGACTCACCCCTGGCCCACCCTAATGGCGACATCTCGAATAGGCGTCCACCTATAGACCTAATGCCCACTCCCTCTTAAAATGCTCATTAACACCTTTCATTTGATTCCCATATCGTAAAAACACATTCTAGAGTCACCCCCGGTCCACCTTTATGGCGATATCCCTAAATGGCGTCCATCCATAGAACTATGGCATACTCTCTCTTAAAATACTCTTTAATACCTTCCATTTGATACACATGTCATACAACCACATTCCAGGGTTACCCTAGGTTCATTTTCCTACATGGTGATTTTCCTTATTTTGTCTCCATAGCTCTCAACTGAGTATGTAATGTTCGGTTACACCCGAACTTAGCCTTCCTTACTTGTTTTAAATATAATTGTTGACTTTTCTGGCTTCAAACTAAAACCACGCTCTGTGCATTCTTTTTTACGAAAGTCGGTGTAATGTTGATTTTGTGATATATTGTCCCTTTTCTGCTTCAACCAAAATCAGTTTTTTTTATGGTTTAGCTTCCCTGCAAAAATCGCGAGTACTCCATGTATGCATGTATGGAGTACTCGATATAGACCAAGCGAGTGCTCCAAAATTAATCACAATTCATACAAAAAAGATGGTCCAATTAACATTGCGATGTCCTAGGACTGGACCATATACTCCAGCTCAGCATTACATCCGAGTAACCCTTGGAGTACCCAGTATGACACAATCAACATTGCGATATCCTCGGACTGGACCATATACTCCAGCTCAGCATCACATCAGAATAATCCATGGACTACTCCAGTATGACACAAGTGGACCACATGATCCAACGATTTTTGCAGGGTTCTCGTATAAGCTAGGTTATAATGGCTACTATCCAGGCGTTCGCCTTGTACCCCCGCAAGACAGTGCCCGTCATAATCCCTATTAATGGACTTAAGAAGAGACAATTGCAATTAAAAAGGACCCTAGTTTTATTCTAAGTTTGTGGAGATAACTCACAAGTGACCTCCATATAACATTGGCTTTCTCCGTAAATAACATTGGTTTGTCAGTAAATACAGCCATGAGGAAGTGAAGAAATTGTAAACTTTTTTTATTTTATTTTTATACTCAGCGTGCTTTGCACGAAACGAAAACAATTTGATTGAGCCATGTCCGTCCGTCTGTCCGTCTGTCCTTTAACACGATAAATTGAGTAAATTTTGAGGTGTTTTGATGAAATTTTGTATGTAGGTTGCTGGGCACTCATTTCAGATATGAACGATATCGGACTTCAACCCCGCCCACTTTTTCGATATCTAAAATATCGAAAAACCGAAAAAATGCCATAATTCATTACCAAACACGGATAAAGCAATGCAACTTGGTAGGTGCGTTTTTACTTTAAGACGCAGAATATAAAATTAGTAAAATTTTGGGCAATGGGCGTGGCACCGCCCACTTTTAAAGGAAGGTAATTTAAAAGTTTTTCAAGCTGTAATTTGGCAGCCGTTGAAGATATCATGACGAAATTTGGCAGGAACGTTACTACTATTACTATATATGTGCTAAATCAAAATTAGCAAAATCGGATGAAGAACATGCCCACTTAAAAAAAAATTGTTTTAAGTTAAATTTTAACAAAAAATTTAATATCTTTACAGTATATAAGTAAATTATGTCAACATTCAACTCCAGTAATGATATGGTGCAACAAAATACAAAAACAAAAGAAAATTTCAAAATGGGCGTGGCTCCGCCCTTTTTCATTTGATTTGTCTAGGATACATTTAATGCCATAAGTCGAACAAAAATCTACCAATCCTTGTGAGATTTGGTAGGGGCATAGACTCTATGACGGTAACTGTTTTCTGTGAAAATGAGCGAAATCCGTTGAGGCCACGCCCATTTTTTATACACAGTCGACCGTCTGTCCTTCCGCTCGGCCGTTAACAGGATAACTTGAGCAAAAATCGATATATCTTTACTAAACTTAGTTCACCTACTTATTTGAACTCAACTTATTTTGGTATAAAAA
Source organism: Eurosta solidaginis (assembly GCF_040869045.1). Classification (NCBI taxonomy): domain Eukaryota; kingdom Metazoa; phylum Arthropoda; class Insecta; order Diptera; family Tephritidae; genus Eurosta; species Eurosta solidaginis. The sequence goes on from NC_090319.1 coordinate 238,718,535, forward strand.
ATGGCCGAAATTCGACTATGACCACGCTCACTTTTTCGATATCGAAAATTACGAAAAATGAAAAAAATGCCATATGTCTATACCAAATACGAAAAAGGGACGAAACATGGTAATTGGATTGGTTTATTGACGCAAAATATAACTTTAGAAAAAACTTTGTAAAATGGGTGTGACACCTATCATATAAAGTAGAAGAAAATAAAAAGTTCTGCAGGGCGAAATCAAAAGCCCTTGCAATCTTGGCAGGAATACTGTTCGTGGTATTAAATATATACAATAATAAATTACCGGTACCCGCCAGATGATGTTCTGGGTCACCCTGGTCCACATTTTGGTCGATATCACGAAAACGCCTTCACATATACAACTACGGGCCACTCCCTTTTAAATAATTGTAACGAATTTACTTGGAAATCCTCTTATTTGCAATCCTCTGCTAAGTTCGAATCAATAAACTGTTGAATAAATAACACCAATTTGTAATAATGCAAAATGGCCTTTATTAAAGTACTTCACAATAACACTCAAACTGTGCAACGAATAGCTTGCTTAATAACCAAACTGATTGATAGCTCAAATGAAACTCTACTATTCAAAATAATACTGCTATTGCTCGCTAGATATCGTCTTAATCGAAACTGCTTGACATTTCAAATAAAACGGAATTCCAGCGCCTCTACAATTGTCGCCTTTTATACTCTTTGATTTCAACCTTCGCATCTTCTAGGCGCTTCCATTTCCAGATTCTACTAGTTCAGTAGCTCTCAAACTTTTCAGCTGTAACTACAATTGCACAATTTTATAGTTTTTCTCATTGCATACTTATAGGAGTGTCTCAGATATATGCATGTGTTTGTGCATTGACTCTCCGCTGTTCGTATACGTACATGGTACATATGTGTAGACGCAATTATTGTTTCGTTTATGTAGATACATAATGATTGATCTGTGGATGTGAATTCACGTCACTGCTTAGCATCGGCTTAGAGATGGCAGCACTCCTTAGTTTTGCTAATATTCGTAACACTGCCCTCCACCTAAGTCTGATCGTCCCGATTAGAAAAATCTCCCGATCTAAACATTGCCAGCCTTTCTAAATGGACCACTTTCATTTTGGTTCGTGGTTTACCGATGGTTTGTATGCGGTACACTACATCGTTGATCCGTTCGGGGACAAACCCTTTTTACGTTGTGGGTTGTATAACAGCACCAAATCTCCCTCCTGAAAACCTTCTGAATTAATTGCATTATCGTATCTGGCTTTCATCTTGTCACTCATAATCTTTGTTCGTTGCCTTATCAGATCATGTATTTCTCTTAGCTCTTCTTCCAAATCACTAGTGGATTTCTTGACATTTCTCTCCGAATTGGCATCTATCCCAAACTTCAAATGAGCTGGCAGTCTAAGGTCATTGCCAAAAATTACTTTTTCAGGAGTTTGGCCCGTTGTCTCATGCACTGCTGTTCGGTAAGCCATCAAGAATAATGGTATGCGTGTATCCCACTCTTTATGGTACTTGTCTACTACTTTCCTTAAGTCCTCCTCCAATGTTCTATTGAATCGTTCTACCATACCATCGGATTGAGGATGCAATGCAGTTGTCCGTGTTTTTCGAATGCCCAATGATTTAAACATTTCCTGGAACACAGCTGATTCGAAATTCCTGCCTTGGTCAGAATATAACTCCATTGGTACACCATACCTTGCAACCCAATTGTTTATAAACACTTCTGCTACCGTTTCCGCTTTTTGATTTGGGATTGGGTATACCTCTGGCCATTTGCTGAAATAACCCATAACTACCAGTACATATTTGTTTCCGCCGTTGCTAGTAGGAAATGGACCGGCGACATCCATAGCGATCCTTTCAAATGGCGCACCTGAGTTTTATTGCTTCATCTGGCCATGACTTCGGGTTCTGGGCCCTTTCGTTTTGCTGCAAACCTCGCAGTTCGCAATCCACTCTGTGACCGACTGACGGCAACCAACCCAATAGAATCTCTGTTTAATCTTCTCGAGCGTCCTCGTGATTCCAAGATGACCTCCGCTTGGACCATTATGCAGCTCGCTGAGCACGTCAGGAATCCTCTTTCTGGAAACAACTATCAGTTTCTTCTTGCATTTACCATCCTCACTCTCCCATACTCGATGAAGGCAACCAGATATCAATTCTAAACCGTTCCACTGTGCCCAATATGACTTCGCAATGGGACTCTCTGCTGACATCTCTTCTGTGTTGGGTATTTCGTTTCGTTCGATCCCTTGCATAACACGTGACAGATCTGTATCTTCTAGCTGACATTTTCTTAGCTGTTCCTTGTCCCATTCATCTGCACATGTTATAGGCATTGGCCGAACATCTATAATGTCTTCTTTAGCCTCGGCCTTTGAACAGTGCTTGCATTCCAAACTTCATGGTTTTCGTGACATTGCATCAGCATTTCCATAGGTACTACCCTTTCGATGCTCAATGGAAAAGTCATAGCTTTGTAGTCGCTCGATCCACCGTGCCACTTGTCCTGCCGGATTACGGAACTGCAGAAGCCATTTCAACGCTGTGTGATCTGTCCTGACGCGGAATCGCTAGCCGTAGAAATATCTGTGGAAATGTTTAATGCACTCTACCAATGCCAAGGGCTCTCTTCGTGCAACGCAATAGTTCCTCTCTGGTTTTCCAATTGAACGGCTGTAATATGCAACTACCTTCTCTTGTCCATCGACCAGTTGTGATAAAACGCCTCTTATAGCATATCCGCTCGCATCTGTATCTAGAATAAACGTTGCTCCTGGAATCGGATATGCCAACATTGCGGCAGTGCACAAACGCTCTTTCAATGTTTGGAAAGCTACTTCTTGCTCCTTCTTCCATTCAAAAGCTTTATTTTTCTTGTTAGCTCGTGGAGACTATGGGCTACGCTGGCAAAATTTGGTACAAATCGGCGGTAATATGTGCAAAGCCCAAGGAAACTTCTCAATTCATGCAGATTCTGTGGTCTTGGCCAATCCTTTACTGCCTCTATCTTTTCATTCGCTGTACAGATACCTTCTGTCGTTACCTTGTGGCCCAAATAATTTACTTCCTTTTTAAACAGCGTACACTTTTTGGGACCTTACTTCAGACCAGCGCCAGCTATTCTCTGGAAAACTTCCTCCAAGTTCTTAAGATGTTCATCAAAATTCTTGCCCAATACGATGATGTCGTCCAGGTACACCAAGCATGATTTCCAATGTAGTCCTTTCAGCACCTGGTCCATGAGTCTCTCGAAAGTAGCTGGTGCATTACAAAGTCCAAAAGGCATCACTGTAAATTGCCAAAGACCATCACCGACACTGAAGACTGTTTTCTCTTTACCTTCCTCCTTCACTTCAACTTGCCAGTAGCCGCTTTTCAAGTCCAGTGTGGAAAATCTTTCGTACCAGAGAGCGAGTCCAGAGTGTGATCAATTCTTGGCATTGGGTAGCTATCCTTTTTCGTAACGTCATTCAACTTCCGGTAGTCCACGCAAAACCTCATTTTTCCATCCTTCTTCTTTACAAATACTACCGGGGAACTCCAGGGACTAGCTGATGGTTCGATGACGCCGCTGTCGCTCATTTCTTGTATAATTTGACTCACAACTTCCCGCTTCGCCAGTGGAACATTACGCGGAGCTTGACGTATCAGCCTCGCGTCTGCGGTTTAAATTTGATGTTTCACAACATTGGTGCGGCCTGGTTTGGAACCATCCTGGTCAAATATGTTTGTGTACTTTAGGAGCAGTTGCTTTGCCTTACTCTGATAATCTTCCTCTAGCCCCTCCGTCCATGCCGTGATGTCATTTGACAGATCAGTATTACTAGATGAAACGTGTTCCTGGAGCTGTTCACAGTTAATAATTATTTCAGCCTCTTGGCATCTTCCCAAAATAGCTCCTTTGGTCAGTTTGAGTGGTGACTTGAACTCTTTGAGTACTCTTACCGGAATACGTCCATCTTCTTTTGTCATAGTCAGGGTTTTTCCTACAAGTATGTTCGGTGCTGATTTGTTTGCTGCTTCGGCAATCAACAATTTGTTAGTCCTACAATCTCCATCAACCTTTGCCCAGATGACTGCTTCGGATTTTGGTGGGATTTGTGACTCTCATCCACCAGCACTCGTTTACTGCTGTAGCCTCTCTCGTAGCCGAAATTAAGCAGCACATCCATGTTCTTATATCGCATCGTCTTGCTTTGCATATCGATCTTAATGCCTTGGTTGATTAAAAAGTCTACTCCAATTATGAATTCATCAACAATATCTGCCACTATAAAATTGTGTAGTACCGTGACATTCCCAATTGCTACTTCACATTCTACTTCTCCAATTACCTGGGTGGCCTCTCCCGTGGCTGCACGTAATCTTGCTCCAAGCAATGGTCTTATCTTTTTGTTGACTAAATCCGCACGAATGATGGAATGAGATGCGCCCGTATCTACAGTCAGTAAACGTTCCTTTCCATCCACATGTCCTCCAACAGTAAGATTGCTCGATCTTCTTCCAATCTGAGAGATAGAGATTATGGGGCCTTCAATTGCGGGAGCCAGCTGTCGCCCCTTGCGGCTGAATCGATTTAGTTTAACGATTGAGTGGTCTTGAAGATTTGCTCAACTCCTTCTGCTCTGCGTTTACGACCACCCACATTGTTGGAACTGTTAGGGTTGTTGTTGCAATAACGCGCAATATGCCCTGGCCTTCCACACTTGAAGCATTTGACTGCATCAATATTCTTCTTTATTTGGAATATCTGTTTCCTATGCTCCCTTCCGTAACGTCTCTCTAAAGCGCTCATGAATGTTTCGTAGTTGTTCCGCTCGTACTCTGGGATGGTCTGTAAAATTTCCGCAGCTGGTCCTTTTAAAGCTACGAACAATGCAGCAACTTTATCTTCAGCATTCCAGTTGTTCACTGTTGCGGTCTTTTCAAATTGTAGCTTAAAGACTTGGAAAGGAACAGAACCGTCAAAGGATGGTGTTTTTACCTTTGGATTACTAGTTGACACTGCTGGGCGATTTAGTTGCAACTGCTCGATACGTCCTCTCAAAGCATCCACCTCGGCCTCAAGTTTTTCTTCAGACTGTAAAATTTTTGTATCTTGCGCTTCCAACTTCGAGCAAATACGTCCTTCTTGCTCTTCCAGTTGAGCAGAGATCTGCGATGATATCTGTGCTGAAATTTGCGCCGACATTTCGGATATCCTTGCCTCTTGTGCTTCAATCTTCGCTGTTATGCGGTTCTCCTGCGACTCCAGCTGAGATGACATTTGCGACGACATTTCGGATATACGCGTTTCTTGTGCTTCCATCTTCGATGTAATCTGTGTCGACATTTCTGACATACGCGTTTCTTGTGCTTCAATCTTCGATTTTATTTGTGTCTCTTGGGATTCCATCTGTGATGACATATACGTTTTCTGTTCTTCTAGTTGAGATGACATATACGTTTTCTGTTCTTCCAATTGTGATGTTACTTGCGACGCAATTTCTGAAATGCGTACTTCCTGTGATTCTAGTTGGGATGATATTTGCGACGACATTGATGTTACTGTCAATGTTTGAGCAGCTATTGCAGCCAATATCATGTTAAAGTCTGTGCTCGTAACTGTCTGCGATGTTTCGTTTTTCTCTTCAATTTTTGTTGTTGTCTCGTCCCCATCAGGATAAAAGACATACTCGTCCACATCAATTCCTTCTGCTTCCGCTGCCTCTCGTAGCCGTGCCTGAAGTTCGAGTTTAACGCCGCTTGTATTCAATCCACGGCTGTCCAACTCCTTCTTCAGTTGCTGGATCTTCAATTCATTGAACTTTGCCATGTCCTTGTTGTCCTCCAGAACTTATTCAACAATTCCTCTTCTGACACCAACTGTAACGAATTTACTTGCAAATCCTCTTATTTGCAATCCTCTGCTAAGTTCGAATCACTAAATTGTTGAATAAATAACTCCAATTAGTAATAATGCAAAATGGCCTTTATTAAAGTACTTCACAATAACACTCAAACTGTGCAACGAATAGCTTGCTTAATAACCAAACTGATTGAAACTCTACTATTCAAAATAATACTGCTATTGCTCGCTAGATATCGTCTTAATCGAAACTGCTTGACAATTCAAATCAAACTTAATTCCAGCGCCTCTACAATTGTCGCCTTTTATACTCTTTGATTTCAACCTTCGCATCTTCTAGGTGCTTCCAGAATCTACTAGTCCAGCAGCTCTCAAACTTCTCAGCTGTAACTAAAATTGCACAATTTTATACATCTTTAGGAGCTTCCAGAATCTACTAGTCCAGTAGCTCCTAAACTTCTCAGCTGTAACTACAACTGCACAATTTTATAGTTTTTCTCATTGCATACTTATAGGAGTATCTCAGATATATGCATGTGTTTGTGCATTGATTCTCTGCTGTTCGTATACATACATGGTACATATGTGTAGACGCAATTATTGTTTCGTTTATGTAGATACATAATGATTGATCTATGGATGTGAATTCACTTCACTGCTTAGCATCGGCTTAGAGATGGCAGCACTCCTTAGTTTTGCTAATATTCGTAACATAATCATTAACACCTTTCATTTGATACCCATATCGTACAAACAAATTCTTGAGTCACCCCTAGTTCACCTCTATGGTGATATCTCGAAAAAGCGTCCACCTACAGAACTAATGCCCACTCCCTTTTAAAATACTCATTAACACCATTCATTTCATACCCATATCGTACAAACATATTCTAGAGTCACCCCTGGTACATCTTTATGACGATATATTGAAAAGGCGTCCACATATAGAACTAAGGCCCACTCCCTTTTAAAATACTCATTAACACCATTCATTGCATACCCATATCGTACAAACATATTCTAGAGTCATCCCTGGTACATCTCTATGACGATATATTGAAAAGGCGTCCACATATAGAACTAAGGCCCACTCCCTTTTAAAATACTCATTAACACCTTTCATTTGATAACCATATCGTACAAACAAATTCTTGAGTCACCCCTGGTCAACCTTTATGGCGATATCTCCAAAAAGCGTCCACCTATATAACTAATGCCCACTCCCTTTTAGAATACTCATTAACAGCATTCATTTCATACCCATATCGTACAAACACATTCTAGAGTCACCCCTGGTACATCTTTATGACGATATCTTGAAAAGACGTTCACTTATAGAACTAAGGCCCACTCCCTTTTAAAATACTCATTAATACCTTTAATTTGATTTGATTGATATCGTACAAACACATTCTAGAGTCATCCCTAGTCCACCTTAATGGCGATATCTGAAAAGGCGTCCACATATAGAACTAATGCCCACTCCCTTTTAAAATACTCATTAACACCATTCATTTCATACCCATATCGTACACACGTATTCTAAAGTCTTCCCTGGCCCACCTTTATGGCGATATCTCGAAAAGGCATCCACCTATAGAACTAAGGCCCACTCCCTTTTAAAATACTCATTAACACCATTCATTTCATACCCATATCGTACAAACACATTCTAGAGTCACCCCTGCTCCACCTTTATGGCGTTATCTCGAAAAGGCGTCCACCTATAAAACTAAGACCCACTCCCTTTTAAATAAACATTAACACCTTTCATTTGATACCCATATCGTACACACGTATTCTAGAGTCACCCCTGGTCAACCTTTATGGCGATATCTCGAAAAAGCGTCCACGTATGGAACTAAGGCCCACTCCCTTTTAAAATACTCATTAACACCTTTAATTTGATTCCCATATCGTACAAACACAATCTAGAGTCATCCCTAGTTCACCTTAATGGCGATATCTGGAAAAGGCGTCCACATATAGAACTAATGCCCACTCCCTTTTAAAATACTCATTAACACCATTCATTTCATAGCCATATCGTACAAAGACATTCTAGATTCACCTCTGGTCCACCTTTATGGCGATATCTTGAAAAGACGTCCACCTATATAACTATGGCCCACTCCCTTTTAAAATACTCTTTAATAACTTCCATTTGATACCCATGTCATACAAACACATTCCAGGGTTCCCCTAGGTTCATTTTCCTACATGGTGATTTTCCCTTATTTTGTCTCCAAAGCTCTCAGCTTAGTATGTAATGTTCGGTTACACCCGAACTTAGCCTTCCTTACTTTTATTTTCTTCTTTTCTAGGTGGAAAAGAGTATTGCCTTATTTATTACAAGTTGAAAAACGTGCATTTATTTATTCACAATAATTAATAAATCAATACTTGTATGTATAGAATATAGTATCTGCTTACTTACTTAATTGGCACTTAACCGTCCAAACGGTTAATGGAATCTACATATCACAGAAATACGTCAAGCTACATTAATTTTTAAGCTAACTACTTGAAAATTGTTCATATATGCCAATCTTGGATTGCTAAAAGTGAGTATGTGGCTTGCTTACTCTTAAAATTATTGCTTTAAACTCATACTCAGTGTTGCCAGAACTTTTTCAGAAAAAATGCTAGATGGAAAAAAATAAAAAGCTAAAAACAGTTAAATAAAATTTTTTAAGGCTAATAAAAAACTAAAAGTTTAATGCAACTTTCCAACAGTTTTGTTATTTTTTTTTTTTATAAAACACATAACAGAATAAAAAATGTCAATTAAATTTTACTCCAATTTCATAAAAAATAAATAAAATAACTTACAAATGCTATCTGTGTTTTAACTTAAAAGAGATGCATCATAAATAAAATAATTTAAAAAAAATTTAAATTAAATGGTTTTATTGAAAACAATACTAACATGAAGTAATAATTCGAAAGGCTAGAAAATAATTAGGTAGGTCCTAGGTACTAGTCATCACACTCCTCATCAATATAGGGCGTTGTCAGAAAATTAAATAAAAGCGTTGGGTGCGTGAAATCTCTAAGTGTTGGTCTTATATATGACTATCAATAAAACCGTTTAACTTAAAAATTTTTTTTAAATTATTTTATTTTCAAGTTTTTAGTCTTTATTTAATTGCCTATTATTTCTCATTCTATTTAGTTCATTTAGTGACTCATTATTACAAGGACTCTTTCCTGACAATTTGTTACAACCTAAGTCCTCAATACATAATCCTTCCAAAGACTTTACTCTACTCTGCGCCACGTATACTTGTCCCTCCTCCAACTCCAAAATATTTTGATGTCACTTCTACCGGACCGTATGCAATATTTGTACCAAATATGAGCCAAATCGGGCATCAAATACGATTTTTGTGAATATCTCGATTCTTGCGCCACCTAGCGGCGATTTTTTTTCATAGGTCGCTTTCTATTCTTGTATGTATTATGTGTTCCAAACATGAGCCAAATCCGACCACAAATACGATTTTTGTGAATATCTCGATCCTTGCGCCACCTAGCGGCGATTTTTTTCATAGGTCGCTTTTGTTCTTGTATATTATGTGTTCCAAACATGAGCGAAATCGAACTACAAATACGATTTTTGTGAATATCTCGTTCCATGCGCCACCTAGCGGTGATTTTTTCATAAGTAGATTTCTATTCTTGTATGTATTATGTGTTCCAGATATGACCCAAATCGGACGAATTTTGTGAATATCTCGATCCCTGCGCCACCTAGAAGCGATTTTTTTCTTATTATTGCATTGTCGTCGGGTTCTGAACTATACTCCAAGTTTCAAGCTTGTAGCTTATCGGGAAGTTACTTAAATTTTAATTACAAAATTCGTTCACAACGGCCGTGCATGCGGCCGTGCGGCCTGCCTGTCAAGTCAAGCTAAATAAAACCGTTTAATAAAACCCCACCATATTTCACCTGGTCTATAGCAGGGCAGTCCAATAAACATCGTGTAATGCACGATGATTACAATCGTTAAAAACGAACAATGATCGGCTTACAATATGTTCGTGCAGAAACATGAGTTTGTCCATTGCTGCATTACAGTAGAGTAGAATGGTAAGTACTGCAGTATGACAAAAGTGGACCACACGATCCAACGGTTTTTGTAGGGTATGTTCGTGTAGAAACATGAGTTGGTCCATTGCTGCATTACAGTGGAGTATAATGGTAAGTACTCCAGTACAGGGGCGTAACGAAGGGGGGCTTTTGGGGGTTTAAACCCTTCCCCCTTCCATCAGGATCATTTGATTTTTTAGGTCGATACAATTCAAATATTTGATGTGTTTATGTCTATGTTCATAAATTTCTTTATAATTCTGCTACGTATTTACTTTGTACGTGATATTATATTTTTAATATGAAAGCATATATATGTACGAAGTGAACACTTATATATTTTAATCATATTATGTGTAATAATAATTATGCAATTTATTAAATATACAAATGTACATGTTAACTATTACTATAATTTCATAAAGAAGTTTCCTTGTAAATTTGCCAAACGACCATCTACATACATATCAGAGAACAGCAAAAATCGAACACAACAACGTTCGATTACATTCGGCAACATGATCGTGTTCAATGAGTCAACTTGCTTAAACGAACATAATCGACATTGATTTAAAATCAACCAATTATTGCATGCGTGAATATAATCAATTCAGGCGTTTGCTCGTTTGCCGCAACCGCGATTACATTCATCGGAATGAAAAGGCAAATATGAAAACTCCATGCATCTGAATATTTGCATGATTCTTCTGCCCTTATGTGACAGAGACACGCTAAATATAAACATACATATAAACATTGCCTACGGTTCTGTTTGTTTGCCGAACTAAACGATACTAATTCTCGTGCTTTGATTTTATTCTCCACATTTAAATAATGTTAAATTTACAGCATTTTTTCGAAGTACACATTTCCTATTTTGAAATATAGTGCAAATTTGACATTACCTTTCATGTGGAAAACACATTATTATAATGTAATATCTACATTTTTTTTTCATATCAAAAACACATTTCAAAAATGTAAAATTCAAATTATTTGATAAATGAAAAAATAATGTGTTTTTCACATTTTAAAATGTGAAAACACATTATTGTTTTTTTACGTGTAGATACTTTTTTAAATTAAATTTTTTTCTATTCGATCAGGTTCTTTCTTTCGAATTTCATATACGTATACATTAGATCACATGCATAAGCTCAAAAAGCATGAATTCTACTTATTCCTGAAAGAGGTACTTCGGTTTTTTTTTTTTTATCAATTTATCTATGATTAATATTACAGGAATGCGATTCTGTGACTTTTCCTAATGATCACATGTTGCTGAAAATCTTGTGTACGCTTCCAGTAACAACGGCAACGAACGAGTGATCTTTTTCAACTCTTAGGCTAATTAAAAACTATTTGAGAAACACGATGAGTGAAAACCGATTGAATGGCTGTGCATCACTAAGCATCTACCGTGATCAAATTGTTACCGCTGATGAAGTTTTAGATGAAATGGCAAAGAAAAGCCGACGCATGCGTTTGACTTTTTAATGTACACTTTTTCATATCATATTCTAAATACACGTACTTTAATGTTAAAGCTAAAGACAACATTGTCTCGACAGGGGAGGACAGTGAGTGTTGCGCCTATCAAATCCAAAGCTCCTAATATATTATCACAAAAACAAATGAGCTATTTCAATCGGCAGCAACCCACGACTTTGATGTCATCATACTCGTGGAAACTTGGCTGACTGCAGATTTTTTATCATCAGAGCTTTTTGATCGTTTTTATAATGTCTATCGAAGGGACAGAGTACTGCAACCGGGGGTAACAAGAGGGGGCGGTATTTTGGTGGCTGTAGCATCTTCTCTGGCAAGTCGTGAAGTGCAACTACACGTTAATGATGCCAACATTGAGCAAATTTGTATTTCTGTAAATATAGGAGAAACGTTCCTTGATAGTATAAATGAAATTTTCTTTATTGCTAGTTACATCCCACCAAATAACAATTATGGAATGTACAAGTCACATATTGATAATATCAGCTTTATTATTGATTCTCTATTACCTCACCAAACGCCCTGTATTTTGGGTGACTTTAATCTGGGTTCTATTCAATGGGTGAGAGATCCTGATGACGGCTTATTAACCCCCTTTACATCTAAAAAGGATGTCGAGGACTTACTTTGTGATACATAGTACTCCTTTAACCTATCTCAAATTAACGACATTGGAAATGATTTAAACAGAGTGTTAGATCTAATTTTTATAAACAATGATATATCCTGTGATATTTATAAGTGTGATATGCCACTCACCTGTGAATCGGTTCATCACAAAGCAATCTCTATCCAGTTCTCTTTCTATAAATACGATAATAACTCCATTGAACCCGAGTACTACTTCAATTTTTATAAGGCGAATTTTACGGCTCTGAATGCGTTTTTCGACTCCATTGATTGGAATTTAATCTTTGAGCAATTAGACTTATCAAATATGTATATAAAGTTCAAGAGCGTAGTAGAAGAAAGCCTTAACTTATACGTCCCAGCCCACAGAAAAAAGAGATCTTTCAATCTCCCATGGTACACAAAAGAACTTTTGAGGTTAAAAAACCAACGAAACAAAGCGCATAAAAAATTTAAGAAAACTGGCTCTGCTGATGACGAAGCAAAATTTGCTGAGTGCAGGAAGAAATTTGAATGCCTATCCAAGTTCCTTCATGATAAATATATTAATTCGCTTGAGACTAACATAAAAGCCAACCCGAAGTCTTTTTGGGTTTTTGTTAACTCAAAACGAAAATATAACGGTATGCCGAAATCAATGGAGTTTGGAGGCAAAGTTGCTTCCTCAGCTCAGGAAGCATGTGAGCTCTTTGCCGACTTCTTCGGGTCGGTATTTAAGAGGTTCCGGACAGTTAGTACGTCATGTGATACAACTGCCATAGCGGAGTCTGTAAATATTGGTCAGTTCACGGTTACAGAGGAAGAAGTCCTGGAGTACCTTATGAACCTTGATGTATCTAAGGGGGCTGGATACGATCTTCTGCCACCCTTGTTCTTAAAGAATTGTGCGGTTTCACTCTATCCGCCTCTTACTAAAATCTTTAACAAGTCCCTTGAATGTGGTAATTTCCTTGACGAATGGAAAGTGGCATTCTTATCGCCAATTTATAAGTCTGGCCCTCGAAACAAGGTAGACAACTATCGACCCATTGCCAAGCTATCCATCATCCCAAAGCTGCTGGACAAAATTGTAAATGACCAGCTATTTGCAGTTTTTAAAAACTATATTGTTCCTCAACAGCATGGTTTTTATCCAGGGAGATCCATCAGCACATATCTCACAATATTTGTTAATTTTGTGGTTAATGCGATTGAGGACGGCGAACAAGTGGACACTCTGTACACTGATTTCGTAAAAGCTTTCGATAGTCTCAATCATAATCTTTTACTTAATAAACTCGAGAAACTCGGAATCCACTCCAACGCCCTAAGTTGGCTTGAGTCGTATCTCCAAAACAGGAAATTAATAGTAAAGATCGGCAGCAATCTCTCCAAGCCTATAATCGTTACATCAGGAGTACCACAAGGTAGTCATCTGGGCCCTTTACTTTTTTCTTTATTTATAAATGATATCTGCCAATGTTTTAAATTTTGTAGTTGCCTGATGTACGCTGATGATCTAAAACTTTATTACAGAGTTAAACACATTAGCGACTGCATAGAGCTACAGCAAGACATCTTGGAATTGATAAAATGGTGTAATAGTAACGGTCTTTTCTTGAACTTCTCCAAGTGTAACATTATCACATTCACTCGGAGAAACGCATGCATAATGAACAGCTATTACTTTAACGATAGCGACTCATTCAATCGTACAACTACTGTTAAGGATTTAGGAGTATACTTAGACTCGAAGCTTAGATTCGACTTTCATAGGGAGTACATAATCAGTGCTGCCAATTCAAAACTCGGCTTTCTCAAACGTAATTCCAAAGACTTTTTTGATCCGCTAACGCTGAAAAGTCTTTACATTTGGGACTCAGACTTTGTAACACATTCCAGCCGGTTAGAAAGAGTTCAAAGGAGATTCACTAAATTCGCGCTTCGACGAATGTTCACTTTTGAATCGATGCCATCTTATGCACTAAGATGTAGAATTTTAAATATTCAGTGCCTTAATACTCGAAGGAAAATTTGTGGTATTTTCTTTATCAAAGACATTTACGACAACAAAATCGATTCTCCGGAACTACTTTTTCTTCTCCCCTTCTATGCACCTGAAAGGTGTCTAAGGGACAAATACATTTTCTACGTCCAAACGCGTAGAACGAATTTTGGAAATAATGAACCTATTCACAGAATGATCTCCTTATGTAACTCTGTTTGCAATCATGCCAATTTTAGCTCATGTAAAGAACATTTTAAAGCTGATGTTATTGATTACTTTCTTTTCAATTAATATGTTTCAGTATTCGTATTACTATATAAATGTTTTTACATGTAGTTTTATTTAAGCCGTAGCGAATTTTTTACAAAAATTTTTTGTTATAATCTCGTTGTATTTATAAATTGTTACCATATATTTTTCTATCTCGATAATTTTTGTTTAAGTTGTTACATATCTGTGAGGACTATGTCCGGTAGATAATAATAATAATAATAATAATAATAATAAAAAAATAATAATAACATTTTTTTATTTATTTAACTGAAAAAAAAAATTTTTTTTGAACAGCCCAAAGCAATTTTCTGGCTACGCCCCTGCTCCACATGATCCAACGGTTTTTGCAGGGTTATAATAAATTTGTTATATTCTACATTATGGCTTACCGTGGTGTGATGGTAGCGAGCTCCGCCTACCACACCGTATGCCCTGGGTTCACAGCCCGGGCAAAGCAACATCAAAATTTTAGAAATAAGGGTTTTAAATTAAAAGACCATTTTTCTAAGAGGGGTCGCTCCTCGGCAGTGTTTGGCAAGCGCTTCCAGGTGTATTTCTGCCATGAAAAGCTCTCTGTGAAAACTATCTGCCTTGCAGATGCCGTTCGGAGTCGGCATAGAACATGTAGGTCCCGTCCGGCCAATTTGTAGGGAAAATCAAGAGGAGCACCACGCAAATTGGAGAGGAGCTCGGCCTTAGATCTCTTCCGAGGTTATCGCGCCTTGCATTTATTTTTTTATACTCAGTTGAGCAGAGCTCCAGAGTATATTAACTTTGATTGGATAAGGGTTGGTTGTACAGTTATAAAGGAGTCGAGATAGATATAGACTTCCATATATCAAACTCATCAGTATCGAAAAAAAATTTGATTGAGCCATGTCCGCCCGCCCGTCCGTCCGTCCGCCCTTTAACACGATAACTTGAGTAAATTTGGAGGTATCTTGATGAAATTTGGTATGTAGGTTCCTGGGCCCTCATCTCAGACCGCTATTTAAAATGACGCCCACTTTTTCGATATCGAAAATTTCGAAAAACACAAAAAGTGCTGTAATTAATTACCAAAGACAGATAAAGCGATGAAACTTGGCAGGTGAGTTGAACTTATGACGCAGAATAGAAAATTAGTAAAATGGACAATGGGCGTGGCACCGCACACTTTTGAAAGAAGGTAATTTAAAAGTTTTGTAAGCTGTAATTTGGCAGTCGTTGAAGATATCGTAATGAAATTTGGCAAGAACGTTACTCCTATTACTATATATATGCTTACTAAAAATTAGCAAAATCGGAGAACGACCACGCCCACTTTTATAAAAAATTTTTTTTAAGTCAAATTTTAACAAAAAATTTAATATCTTTACAGTATATAAGTAAATTATGTCAACATTCAACTCCAGTAATATGGTGCAACAAAATAAAAAAATAAAAGAAAATTTCAAAATGGGCGTAGCTCCGCCCTTTTTCATTTAATTTGTCTAGGATACTTTTAATGCCATAAGTCGAACAATCCTTGTGAAATTTGGTAGGGGCTTAGATTCTAGGACGATAATTATTTTCTGTGAAAAAGGGCGAAATCGGTTGAAGCCACGCACAGTTTTTATATACAGTTGACCGTCTGTCCTTCCGCTCGGCCGTTGACACGATAAATTGAGCAAAATCGATATATCTTTACTAAACTCAGTCCACGTACTTATCTGAACTCAATTTGTATTGGTATAAAAAATGGCCGAAATTTACTATGACCACGCCCACTTTTTCGATATCGAAAATTTCGAAAAATTAAAAAAATGCCATAATTCTATACCAAATACGAAAAAAGGGATGAAACGTGGTAATTGGATTGGTTTATTGACGCAAAATTTAACTTTAGAAAAAAACTTTGTAAAATGGGTGTGACACCTACCTACCATATTAAGTAGAAGAAAATGAAAAAGTTATACAGGGCGAAATCAAAAGCCCTTGGAATCTTGGCAGGAATACTCTCCGTGGTATTACATATATAAATAAATTTGCGGTACGCGACAGATGATGTTCTGGGTCACCCTGGTCCACATTTTGGTCGATATCTCCAAAACGCTTTCACATATACAACTAAGGGCCACTCCCTTTTAAACCCGTCATTAACACCTTTAGTTTGATACCCATATCGTGCAAACATATTATAGAGTCACCCCTGGTCCACCTTTTTGGCGATATCTCGAAAACGCGGCCACCTATAGAACTAAGGCCCACTCCATTTTAAAATACTCATTATCACCTTTCGTTTGATACCCATATTGTACAAACTCATTCTAGAGCCAACCCTGGTCCACCTTTACAACGATATCTCGAAAAGGCGTCCACCTATAGAACTAAGGCCCACTCCTATTTAAAATACTCATTAACACCTTTCATTTGATACCCATATCGTACAAACAAATTCTAGAGTCACTCCTGATCCACCTTTATAGCGATATCTCGAAAAGGCGTCCACCTATAGAACTAAGGCCCACTTCCTTTTAAAATACTCATTAACACCTTTCATTTGATACCCGTATCGTACAAATAAATTCCAGAGTCACCCCTGGTCCACTTTATGGCGATATCTCGAAAAGGCGTCCACCTATAGAACTAAGGCCCACTCCCTTTTAAAATACTTATTAACACGTTTCATTTGATACCCATGTCGTACAAACAAATTCTAGAGTCACTCCTGATCCACCTTTATGGCGATATCTCGAAAAGGCGTCCACCTATAGAACTAAGGCCCACACCATTATAAAATACTCATTAACACCTTTCATTTGATACCCGTATCGTACAAACAAATTCTAGAGTCACTCCTGATCCACCTTTATGGCGATATCTCGAAAAGGCGTCCACCTATAGAACTAAGGCCCACACCATTATAAAATACTCATTAACTCCTTTCATTTGATACCCATATCGTACAAACAAATTCTAGAGTCACTCCTGATCCACCTTTATGGCGATATCTCGAAAAGGCGTCCACCTATAGAACTAAGGCCCACACCATTATAAAATACTCATTAACACCTTTCATTTGATACCCGTATCGTACAAACAAATTCTAGAGTCACCCCTGGTCCACCTTTTTGGCGATATCTCGAAAACGCGGCCACCTATAGAACTAAGGCCCACTCCATTTTAAAATACTCATTATAACCTTTCGTTTGATACCCATATTGTACAAACTCATTCTAGAGTCAACCCTGGTCCACCTTTATGGCGATATCTCGAAAAGGCGTCCCCTATAGAACTAAGGCCCACACCATTATAAAACACTCATTAACACCTTTCATTTGATACCCGTATCGTACAAACAAATTCTAGAGTCACTCCTGATCCACCTTTATGACGATATCTCGAAAAGGCGTCCACCTATAGAACTAAGGCCCACACCATTATAAAATACTCATTAACACCTTTCATTTGATACCCATATCGTACAAACAAATTCTAGAGTCACTCCTGATCCACCTTTATGGCGATATCTCGAAAAGGCGTCCACCTATAGAACTAAGGCCCACACCATTATAAAATACTCATTAACACCTTTCATTTGATACCCGTATCGTACAAACAAATTCTAGAGTCACCCCTGGTCCACCTTTATGGCGATATCTCGAAAAGGCGTCCACCTATAGAACTAAGGTCCACACCATTATAAAATACTCATTAACACCTTTCATTTGATACCCGTATCGTACAAATAAATTCCAGAGTCACCCCTGGTCCACTTTATGGCGATATCTCGAAAAGGCGTCCACCTATAGAACTAAGGCCCACTCCCTTTTAAAATACTTATTAACACCTTTCATTTGATACCCATGTCGTACAAAAAAAATTTAGAATCACCCCTGGTCCACCATTATTGCGATATCTCGAAAAGGCGTCCGCTATAGAACTATGGCCCACTCCCTCTTAAAATACTCTTTAATACCTTCCATTTGATACACTTGTCATACAAACACATTAGAGGGTTACCCTAGGTTCATTTTCCTACATGGTGATTTTCCTTTATTTTGTCTCCATAGCTCTCAACTGAGGATGTAATGTTCGGTTACACCCGAACTTAGCCTTCCTTACTTGTTTTTTATTAGCCTTACATATAACGGTATGTTTCAAATAAATCGGAAGCCTGCTGATATAAGTGCAGAAAAATTAGGAGTTATCCTATTCGTGTGAATGCAATTTGCAACGAGTTGAGTCCGTCGTTAAGGCAGAATAAATGTATTATTGCATAGCTCATTTGTCTACATGCGGACTTAGAAAACTAATTAAATGTTTCTGAAATCAAAAACTCAATTTCGCTCGGAAGCAGCTCGAAGCAGATTAAACAGCCAATCGAAACGAGTTGCAAACACACGGAACGAAAACGATATTAGGTTGATGTTACTTTAATAAAGTTGCTAAACCCTGATTTCTACCTACCATAATTCTAGCATTATCTGTTCCTTAGCCCCCCAAATTTTCAAAATCTATCCCGAATTCGTTCCGTGTTCTTTAAATTGTATCTACACCAAACTGGTTATCTAGATTTTCTAAAATTTAAAAAAAAAAAGTCAAATGAGCTGAAAAATCCGGAAACGGAGAAAAAAAGCAAAATTTAGCTTGAAACAAGTAAGGAAGGCTAAGTTCGGGTGTAACCGAACATTACATACTCAGTTGAGAGCTGTGCAGACAAAATAAGGGAAAATCACAATGTAGTAAAAAGAACCTGGGGTAACACTGGAATGTGTTTGTATGACATGCGTATCAAATGGAAGGTATTAAAGAGTATTTTAAGAGGGAGTAGGCCATAGTTGTATAGGTGGACGCCATTTAGGGATACCGCCATAATGGTGGACCAGGGCTGACCCTAGAATTTGTTTGTACGATATGGGTATCAAATGAAAGGTGTTAATGAGTATTTAAAAGGGAGTGGGCCTTAGTTCTATAGGTGTAGGCCTTTTCGAGATATCGCCATAAAGATGGACCAGGGGTTACTCTAGAATTTGTTTGTACGATATGGGTATCAAATGAAAGGTGTTAATGAGTATTTTAAGAGGGCGTGGGCCTAAGTTCTATAGGTGGATGCAATTTAGGGATATGGCCATAAAGGTGGACCAGGGCTGACTCTACAATTTGTTTGTACGATATGGGTATCAAATGAAAGGTATTAATGAGTATTTTAAAAGGGAGTGGGCCTCAGTTCTATAGGTGGACGCCTTTTCGAGATATCGCCATAAAGGTGGAC
The DNA here is from genome assembly GCF_040869045.1 of Eurosta solidaginis. NCBI lineage: Eukaryota > Metazoa > Arthropoda > Insecta > Diptera > Tephritidae > Eurosta > Eurosta solidaginis. Next base: position 238,738,125 of record NC_090319.1, read on the forward strand.
CAGGGGTGACTTTAGAATTTGTTTGTACGATATGGGTATCAAAAGAAAGGTGTTAATGAGAATTTTAAAAGGCCGTGGGCCTAAGTTCTACAGATATCGCCAATAAGATGGACCAGGGGTGACTCTAGAATTTGCTTGTACGATATGGGTATCAAATGAAAGGTGTTAATGAGTATTTTAAAAGGGCGTGGGCCTAAGTTCTATAGGTGGACGCAATTTAGGGATATGGCCATAAAGGTGGACCAGGGCTGACTCTACAATTTGTTTGTACGATATGTGTATCAAATGAAAGGTATTAATGAGTATTTTAAAAGGGAGTGGGCCTAAGTTCTATAGGTGGACGCCTTTTCGAGATATCGCCATAAAGATGACCAGGGGTGACTCTATAATTTGTTTGTACGATACGGGTATCACATGAAAGGTGTTAATGAGTATTTTAAAAGGGAGTGGACCTTAGTTCTATAGGTGGACGCCTTTTCGGAATATCGTTATAAAGGTGGACCAGGGGTGACTCTAGAATTTGTTTGTACGATATGGGTATCAAATGAAAGGTGTTAATGAGTATTTTAAAAGGCCGTGGGCCTAAGTTCTATAGATATCGCCATAAAGATGGACCAGGGGTGACTCTAGAATTTGTTTGTACGATACGGGTATCACATGAAAGGTGTTAATGAATATTTTAGAAGGGATTGGGCCTCAGTTCTATAGGTGGACGCCTTTTCGAGATATCGCCATAAAGGTGGACCAGGGGTGACTCTAGAATTTGTTTGTACAATATGGGTATCAAATGAAAGGTGTTAATAAGTATTTTAAAATGGAGTGTGCCTTAGTTCTATGGGTGGACGCCTTTTCGGGATATCGCCATAAATGTGGACCAGGGGTGACTCTGGAATGCGTTTGTACAATATGGGTATCAAATGAAAGATGTTAATGAGTATTTTAAAAGGACGTGGGCCTTAGTTCTATAGGTGGACGCCTTTTCGAGGTATCGCCATAAAGGTGGACCAGGGGTGACTCTAGAAATTGTTTGTACAATATGGGTATGAAATGAAAGGTGCTAATGAGTATCTTAAAAGGAAGTGGGCCTTAGTTCTATAAGAGGACGCCTTTTCGAGATATGGCCATAAACGTGGACCAGGGGTGGCTATAGAATGTGTTTGTACGATATGAGTATCAAATTAAATGTATTAATTAGGGTTTTAAAAGGGAGGGCCCTTAGTAGTATATGTGAAAGCGTTTTCGAGATATCGACCAAAATGTGGACCAGGGTGATCCAGAACATCATCTGTCGGGTACCGCTAATTTATTTATATATGTAATACCACGAACAGTATTCTTCCAAGATTCCAAAGGCTCTTGATTTCGCCCTGCAAAACTTTTTCATTTTCTTCTATTTAATATTGTAGGTGCCACACCCATTTTACAAAGTTTTTTTCTAAAGTTATATTTTGCGTCAATAGACCAATACAATTACCATGTTTCATCCCTTTTTTCGTATTTGGTATATAACTATGGCATTTTTCTCATTTTTCGTAATTTTCGATATCGAAAAAGTGGGCGTGGTCATAGCCGGATTTCGGCCATTTTTTACACCAATATAAAGTGAGTTGAGATAAGTACGTGAACTGAGTTTAGTAATGATATATCTATTTTTGCTCAAGTTATCGTGTTAACGGCCGAGCGGAGGGACAGACGGTCGACTGTGTATAAAAACTGGGCATGGCTTCAACCGATTTCGCCCATTTTCACAGAAAACAGTTAGCGTCACAAAATCTATGCCCCTACCAAATTCCAAAAGGATTGGTAAATTTTTGTTCGACATATGGCATTAAAAATATCCTAGACAAATTAAATGAAAAAGGGCGAAGCCAGGCCCATTTTGAAATTTTCTTTTATTTTTGTATTTTGTTGCACCATGTCATTACTGGAGTTGAATGTTAACATAATTTACTTATATGCTGTAAAGATACCAACTTTTCTTTTAAAATTTGACTTTAAAAACAATTTTTTTTAAAGTGGGCGTGGTCGTTCTCCGATTTTGCTAAATTTTATTAAGCATACATATAGTAATAAGAGTAACGTTCGTGCCAAATTTCATCATGATATCTTCAACAACTGCCAAATCACAGGTTGCAAAACTTCTGAATTACCTTCTTTTAAAAGTGGGCGGTGCCACGCCCATTGTCCAAAATTTTACTAGTTTTCTATTCTGCGTCATAAGTTCAACTCACCTACCAAGTTTCATCGCTTAATCCGATTTTTCGAAATTTTCGATATCGAAAAAGTGGGCGTGGTTATAGTCCGATATCGTTCATTTTAAATAGCGATCTGATATGAGCGCCCAGGAACCTACATACCAAATTTCATCAAGATACCTCAAAATTTACTCAAGTTATCGTGTTAACGGACGGACGGACGGACGGACGGACATGGCTCAATCGAATTTTTTTTCGATACTGATGATTTTGATATATGGATGTCTATATCTATCTCGATTCCTTTATACCTGTACAACCAACCGTTATACAATCAAAGTTAATATACTCTGTGAGCTCTGCTGAACTGTGTATAAAAAGCTAAAATGGCAACACTGCCCATACTTATACTTGCATTAGCTTAAACATACGTAAAAGCTCATGTTTCAAATTCTACACATACACCCTTGCGAATGCATTTCGTAGCTTGAAAAATTTCATAGCAGTAAGATATATGTAAATATAGTAAGCTATTATTCGCTGTTCTTGTATGGCATAGATGAATGGATTTGCAACTCTTTGTTTCGAGAGAGCGCTGTCAAAATGCACATTTTTTATAACATTTATCAATGATGCCACTCCAAACAAAAATGAATAGATCTGAAAATGGGGATTTTTGACATACATTTCGGCGATTATAGTTTCAATCATTTAATAAAATGATAGTCGTAAAATATTTATTTCCTTAAAGTTATTTTACAATAATACGACTAGTTAGAGTTAAATATAAACAAATCTACGTAAAACTAACATTTCGATTAAATTAATTAGTCAAATATTGTAACGCATTTAACTCGCAGTGAAAACCATATATTCTTTTGAAATTTCAGTAAATCGGACCCATGATATAATAGTTAACATTATTTAATGGATAGGGCTTATCCTACATGTCTGGCGTTCCAGGTTCTGTAATCAAAATGGACTGGTTGCATCGGGAGTTCATATTTACAAAACCTGTTTTTAGTGATAACTTTTGAATGGGAAATAATATTTACCCTCCGCTTTCGAACTAATAATACTTACACTAAAACAAGTATTTTTATCCTTTTTCCCATAATTTTTGAACGCTATTCTACAGTTGTAGGTCAAACTAAAGTTTACCAAAATTTTTGGCACGTTTTTCGTTTTGGCTGGCACATTTTTTGTTCTGGCACCCGCTTCAGCTGGCGCGAGGGATTTATCTGTGATTGTTGCCAGCAACAACTAGAAGATAAATCCCTCGTGAGAGCGAAAATATGAGAGCGTAAACAAAAGATTCGTATCAATCTAATCTATGTTGTATGGTTGCAGCAATATCTTGGTTCGTTTACGCTTGTTCGTTTCCTCCCCACAACCTTTTTGGTTTGCTTCAAATCGGGTACTTGGATTTGTTTGTTTAACGAATTGTGAATCATACTTGAGCTTGTATTTTATCATCCCGCTTCAAAACGTAAATGGCATAGATATAGGTCGACTAGGCTATCTTACGCTTATGTTGTTGTGGTAGCAGAAAACACCTTGATTCGGTCCAACTTGTTCGTTCCAAGCCGCTACCTTCTTCGTTTGCTTCAAAGCTTGAACTTTAGTTTCCTTTTTTAAAGAAATGCGAGGGTGGAAACGTGTGTAGAAGTCTACGAAAGGGAGAAAAGCTTCTGACCGCCATTCACCTGGGAATGGCCAGATCGATTCTTTTGCATGCGGTTCAAGCAGCTCACTACTTCCGGTCGCTTGCGGCCAATTATCCTATTGGTAGCCACTAAACATCCATTTAGTGGCGAGCTAATGTGAGAAGGCGACAACCTGGCTAGGGCACTCAGACATAATCGGTTTAAGGGATAGCTGGGGGATCTTTCATCAGCAGCGTTTGTCCACCACGAGGTGCGGCTGCAAGAAGATCAAGCAGCTCGCTATATAAACGTGCAAGTAATATTTTCACCCCCGCTGAGTGGGCTGTGCGCTGGGCTTGGGACCCGCCACGTCAAACCACACTCCAATGAAAATCAATAACAAGCCCCGGATAAAAAGACAACCCTTTATTGATGACGACCATGGCAAACGTTTGAAGGACAATGAATTGAGGGCCTGCAACTGGAACGTCCGCTCCCTGAATGGGATTGGTGCAGATGCCCAGCTGGTTGATGTCCTCGTCAAAGCAAAATCTGACATCACCGCCATCCAAGAAATGCGTTGGACGAAGCAAGGAAGAAAGAAAATTAAAAATTGTGATATCTATTTAAGTGGCAATACAAATAAGCGCAGTTTCGGTGCCGGATTCGTTTTGGGAGAGAGACTTTGTCGCCAACTTTGCCGCTATCCGATTAAAAGGAAAATTGTTTAAGATATCATTCATCTGCGCCCATGCATCGACAGAGGAGAAAGACGATGAGACGAAATACGCTTTTTATGAACAATTAGAACGCACATACGAGCGCTGCCCCGTCATGATATAAAAGTCGTGATTGGCGACTTTAACGCCAGGGTGGGCAAAGAAGGTGTTTTTGGCCCCACAGTGGGAAAGTTCAGCCTACACAATGAAACTTCTCATAACGGACTGAGGCTAATTGAATTTGCATTTGCTCGAAACATGGTCATATCCAGCGCGAGGTTCATGCATAAAAACATACATCAAGCTACATGGCAGTCCCACAATCGAAATACTCGCAATCAGATCGATCACGCTGTGATAGACGGACCGCACGCACGTTTTAGATGTGTGCGCGATCCGAGGAGCTAAAATCGACTCGGACCATCATCTCGTCACAGCCAAAATACATACCCACCTCTGTGCGGCTAAAACCGAGGAACAAAAAAAAAACACAAAGAAAGTTAGACGTCGAAAGGCTACAATCGAAACAGACTGAAGGAATGCAGGAGCAGTGGGAGCAAAGCACTTCATAATGCCGCCGAGGAAAAACTAGTTACCGGCGGCCACGGAAAAACAGCTGGTACGGTGACGAATTCCACGTTGCAACCGAAAGAAAAGACGCTGCCTATAGGGCTACGTTAAAAGCGAGCGCAACAAGAGAAGTGTGTGAACGCTATCGCGAGTTAAAAAGGGAAGCGAGACTCCTTTACAGGAAGAAAAAGTAGAGGCAGAAAGGCGTGAGTGCGAGCAGCTTGAAACGAAAGGTTTTAAGACGGGTCAAACTACTGTAAGAACGAAAACGGCGACCTGGTAACTGATGTCCAGAGAGTACTTATATTACGGAGGGAACACTTCTATGCTCTCCTAAATGGAGACAGCGATTTACCGCAAAGGGATAACGAACCCGATCCCGCAATCGATGATGATGGAATAAATGTCCCCCCCCCCCCCCCCCATTATGACGGATTCAGAATAGCAATAACCACATTGAACAAGTAAGGAAGTCTAAGTTCGGGTGAAACCGAATATTACATACCCAGCTGTACACTTGAAATGTACATGTTTTGTGTACTTAATAGTGTTACAAGGCTTGGCAATAATACATACACATATGGTTCTATTCTGAACTAATTTTCGTTTTGAAGAAGCAAAAAGGATACAGAGGCTAACACCAATGACCTTGAGCGGGTAATAATGCAGTTTTCCTTCAGATATGGGGATTTCCCTACTGTTTCTGTTAAAATAAAGATATAACAGGACAATAAACATAAACACACAAGTGCGATTGTACTAAAAAGCGTTATTACAAAAAAAAGGGCAGAGTTATTAACGAAATTTTCCAACTTTTACTAGAAATAGCTGATTACGTGCATCTACGCACTTTCACAAAATCTTTTATATAAAAGAACGCGATTTAACCGATTTAGTCCATTTTTACTGAAAATATTTCCTGTTAAAAGGCATACATGTGCACCAAATTTTTCGTCGACTTATGGATCCAGAAACGTTGGGAAATGCATTGTAAAGGGGCAGTTCCACGCCCATTGTTCAAGATTTGAATTTTTTCCCATTTCTTCTTATAATGACACAAAATACGATTGGTACAAAACTATTTGTCTCTAAGATTTAACTTATTATTTTTGCCTACGACCCTTTTTAAAGTCATTTATATAAAAATGGGCGTGGTCCTTAACAAATCTTATCCATTTTTACTGGAAAAATTTCCTGCTATAGGGAAAATTTGTGTATCCAATTTTGATATGATATATAAATTTTTCTTGTGGTTATGGCTCCCGAAACATTGAAAATGCTGGACAAAAAAAAGTGCCACACCCATTTACCATTGATATAAATCTCTTTTTTGCAAAGATATACATTATTTTATTCATCCACGACCCTCTTAAAAATCTTTTATATAAAAGTGGGCGTGGTCCTTAACCGATTTCGCGAATTTTTCATCAAAGCATTCCTTATAGCAAAGGCATTCCTTATAGCATAGGTTTAACGATTTTTGATTTATGATTATTAATATTTGTAAAATTGATTTTATCACAAACGGACGGTGCCACGCCCGCTTTAAACAAATTTTTCAAATTTTTATCAAGACTCTCAATATCAGTTCACATGTCAAATTTCAACATTCTAGGTGTATTATTTAAAATAGTCAGGTTTTTTGTGTTTTTAAAATGTTATATATATAAAAAGTGGGCGTGATTATCATCCGATTTCGCTCATTTTCAACACCAATCTAGTCTTGGTCCAGATAAGCGCGTGTACCAAATTTGGTGAAGATATCTCAATATTTACTCAAGTTATAGTGTTAACGGACAGACGGACGGACATGGCTCAATCAAATTTTTTTTCGATACTGATGATTTTGATATATGGAAGTATATATCTATCTCGATTCCTTTATACCTATACAACCAACGGTTATCCAATCAAAGTTATAATACCCTGTGTACAAGAACAGCTGGGTATAAAAACAATAAGGTCGCAGGCGCTGATGGATAGCCTGCGGAGCTATTCAAATACTGCGGCGAGAAGTTGGTAAGGCGCATGCATCAGCTTCTTCGCAAATATGGGCGAACGAGTGCATGCCCGACGATTGGAATCTAAGTGTTCTTTGCCCAGTCCACAAGAAAGGGGATACTGCAAACTGCACCAACTCTCGCGGAATCAGCCTTCTAATATCGCATTGTCACGGATATTACCATCACTAAGTTATCCCATCACTAAGGCGATGCTAAGGCCATGCCAAGCAGTATTTACGTTAATAATCAAATCAAGTATACACATATATAAGGCAGCCCAGAGAGATGTCACACACAGATGCATTTACTTATATGCCTATGTGCGCGCGAGAGACTGTAAACTACAAACATTCGCATCAATAATTCAATCTTTATGTATCTACAAAAACGAAGAAATAATTGCGTCTACACATATGTACCATGTACGAATACAAGCTGCGGAGAGTCAATGCGCAAACACATGCATATATCTGAGAAGTTTGAGAGCTACTGGACTAGTAGATTCTGGAAGCGCCTAAAAGATGTATAAAATTGTGCAAATTTAGTTATAGCTGAGAAGTTTGAGAGCTCATGGACAATGCTAGTACATTCTGGAAAAATGCCAACGAGGAAACCAAAGGGTATAAAAGGCAACAGATGAAGAGGCGTAGTAATTCAGTTTGAGTTGAGCAATCAATCAGTTATTGATTAAGCACGCGATCTAGCGGCCAATAGTAGAGTTCAATTTGAGTTATCAATCAGTTTGGTTATTAAGCCAGCGAGTAGCAAAGTATAAGTGTCATTGTGAAGTACTTTAATAAAGGCCATTTTTCCATTATTCAATATTGTAGTTATTTATTCAACAGTTTAGTGATTCGAACTTAGCAGAGGATTGCAAATAAGAGGATTTGCAAGTAAATTCGTTACAATTGGTGTCAGAAGAGGAATTGTTGAATAAATTCCAGAGGACAACAAGGACATGGCGAAGTTCAGTGAATTGAAGATCCAGCAACTAAAGAAGGAGTTGGAAGCCCGTGGATTGAATACAAGCGGCGTTAAACTCGAACTTCAGGCACGGCTACGAGAGGCAATGGAAGCAGAAGGAATTGATGTGGACGAGTATGTTTTTTATCCTGATGAGGACGAGACAACAACAAAAATTGAAGAGAAAAATGAAACACCGCAGACAATGGCGAACACAGACCTGAACATGATATTGGTTGCAATATCGGCACAAATGTCCGAAATGTCATCACAAATATCTACCAACATGTCATCACAATTGAAAGAACAGAAAACGTATATGTCATCACAAATGGAAGCACAAGAAACGCGTATTTCAGAAATGTCGTCGCAAATGTCATCTCAACTGGAAGAACAGAAAACATATATGGCATCGCAACTGGAAGAACAGAAGACATATATGATATCTCAGTTGGCTCAGCAGTTGAAAGCGCAACAGGATCGCATATCATCGCAGTTGGAGGGTTTTAGTGAACGACAAGATAAAATGGAAGCTGAGATGGATGCTTTGAAAGATCGGATTCAGCAGTTACAATTAAATCGTCCAGCAGTTTCAGCGAGTAATCCAAAGGTAAAAACACCATCCTTTGACGGTTCTGTTCCTTTCCAGGTCTTTAAGCTACAGTTTGAGAAGACCGCAGCAGTGAACAACTGGAATGTGGAAGATAAAGTTGCCGCACTCTTCGTAGCATTGAAAGGACCAGCTGCCGAAATCTTACAGACTATTCCAGAGTACGAACGGAACAGTTATGCCGCATTGATGGCTGCTGTAGAACGGCGTACGGAAGCGAACACAGGAAACAGATATTTCAAATAGAATTGCAAAACCGCTACCAAAAAGCTAACGAGACTTTGCAGGAGTTTGCTTCGGACATTGAAAGATTGGCTCATCCTGCAAATGCGGATGCACCCGTGGAATACACGGAAAGAGTGAAGATTCAGAGCTTTATAAATGGCATACGGGACGTCGAAACGAAGCGGGCCACATACGCGAACCCAAAGCAAATATTTTCTGAAACGGTATCCCATGCATTGACTCAGGAAACGGCATCATTATTGAGTAAACCAGCATACAAAGCTCATCGTGTGGAAGTAGAAAGGCCGGAGTGGGTAGATACAATTTTGGAAGCTCTGAAGGGATCACAACAGAAAAATGCCGGAGTTATGAAAAGTTTCAAGTGCGGTAACCCAGGTCACATTGCACGTCATTGCAGTAGCAATTCCAATAGTTCCAACAATGTGGGTGGCCGTAAACGCAGAGCTGAAGGAGACGAGCAAATCTCCAAATCCACTCAATCGTTAAACTAAAGCGAGTCAGCCGCAAGGGGCGACAGCTGGCTCCCTCAATTGAATGCCCCATAATCTCTATCTCGCAAATTGGAAGAAGGTCAAGCAATCTTACTGTCGGAGGACATGTGGATGGAAAGGAACGTTTACTAACTGTAGATACGGGTGCATCCCATTCCATCATTCGATCAGATTTAGTCAGCAAGAAGATAAGACCATTGCTTGGAGCAATATTACGTACAGCCACGGGAGAGGACACCCAGGATATTGGAGAAGTAGAATGTGAAGTAGCAATTGGGAACGTCACGGTACTTCAAAATTTTATAGTGGCAGGTATTGTTGATGAAATCATAATTGGAGTGGACTTCTTAATCAACCAAGGCATCAAGATCGATATGCAAAGCAAGACGATGCGATATAAGAACATGGATGTGCCACTTAATTTCGGCTACGAGAGAGGCTACAGCAGTAAACGAGTGCTGGTGGAAGAGAGTCAGCAAATACCACCAAAATCAGAAGCAGTCATCTAGGCAAAGGTAGATGGAGATTGTGGGACAAAGAAATTGTGGGTTGTCGAAGCAGCAAATAAATCAGCACTGAACATACTTGTAGGAAAAACCCTGGCTATGACAAAACAAGATGGACGTATTCCGGTAAGAGTACTCAATGAGTTCAAGTCACCATTCAATTTGACCAAAGGAGCTATTTTGGGAAGATGCCAAGAGGCCGAAGTAGTTATTAACTGTAAACAGCTCCAGGCATGGACGCATGGGCTAGAGGAAGCCTATCAGAGTAAGGCAAAACAACTGCTCCTAAAGTACGCGAACATATTTGACCAGGATGATTCTAAACCAGGCCGCACCAACGTTGTGAAACACCAAATTGGCACTGGAGATGCGAGGCCGATCCGTCAAGCTCCACGTAGTGTTCCACTGGCGAAGCGGGAAGTTGTGATTCAAATCATTCAAGTAATGAGCGACAGCGGCGTCATCGAACCATCAGCTAGTCCATGGAGCTCACCGGTAGTACTTGTAAAAAAGAAGGATGGAAAAATGAGGTTTTGCGTGGACTACCGGAAGTTGAATGACGTAACGAAAAAGGATAGCTACCCATTGCCAAGAATTGACGACACTCTGGACTCGCTATCTGGTACGAAATGGTTTTCCACGCTGGACTTGAAAAGCGGCTACTGGCAAGTGGAGGTGAAGGAGGAAGATAAAGAGAAAACAGCCTTCAGTGTCGGGATGGTCTTTGGCAATTTACAGTGATGCCTTTTGGACTTTGTAATGCACCAGCTACTTTTGAGAGACTCATGGACCAGGTACTGAAAGGACTACATTGGAAAACATGCTTGGTGTACCTGGACGACATCATCGTATTGGGCAAGAACTTTGATGAACATCTTAAGAACTTGGAGGAAGTTTTCCAGAGAATAGCTGGCGCTGGTCTGAAGTTAAGTCCCAAAAAGTGTGCGCTGTTTAAAAAGGAAGTCAATTATTTGGGTCACAAGGTAACGACAGAGGGCATCTGCACTGCGAACGAAAAAATAGAGGCTGTAAATGATTGGCCAAGACCACAGAACCTACATGAATTGAGAAGTTTTCTTGGGCTGTGCACATATTACCGCCGATTTGTACCAAATTTTTCCAGCGTAGCCCATAGCCTCCATGAGCTTACAAGAAAAAACAAAGCTTTTGAATGGAAGAAGGAGCAAGAAGTGGCTTTCCAAACATTGAAGGAGCGTTTGTGCACTGCCCCAATGTTAGCATATCCGATTCCAGGAGCAACATTTATTCTAGATACAGATGCGAGTGGATATGCTATAGGAGGCGTTTTATCACAACTGGTCGATGGACAGGAGAAGGTAGTTGCATATTACAGCCGTTCGATTGGAAAACCAGAGAGGAACTACTGTGTTACGCGGAGAGAGCTGTTGGCATTGGTAGAGTGCATTAAACATTTTCACAAATACCTCTACGGCCAGCGATTCCGTGTCAGGACAGATCACGCAGCGTTGAAATGGCTTCTGCAGTTCCGTAATCCGGAAGGACAATTGGCACGGTGGATCGAGCGACTACAAAGCTACGACTTTTCCATTGAGCATCGAAAAGGTAGTACCCATGGAAATGCTGATGCAATGTCACGAAGACCATGTAGTTTGGAATGCAAGCACTGTTCAAAAGCCGAGGCTAAAGAAGACATTATAGATGTCCGGCTAATGAATATAACATGTACAGATGAATGGGACAAGGAACAGCTAAGAAAGTGCTAGCTAGAAGATGCAGATCTGTCACGTGTTATGCAAGGGCTCGAACGAAATGAAAGACCAAACAGAGAAGAGATGTCAGCAGAGAGTCCCATTGCGAAGTCATATTGGGCACAGTGGAACAGTTTAGAATTGACATCCGGTTGCCTTCATCGAGTATGGGAGAGTGAGGATGGTAAATACAAGAATAAACTGATAGTTGTTCCCAGAAAGAGGATTCCTGACGTGCTCAGCGAGCTGCATAATGGTCCAAGCGGAGGTCATCTTGGAATCACGAAGACGCTCAAGAAGATTAAACAGAGATTCTATTGGGTTGGTTGCCGTCAGTCGGTCACTGAGTCGATTGCGAACTGCGAGGTTTGCAGCAAAGCGAAAGGGCCCAGAACCCGAAGTCATGGCCAGATGAAGCAATATAACTCAGGTGCGCCATTTGAAAGGATCGCCATGGATGTCGCAGGTCCATTTCCTACTAGCAACCGCGGAAACAAAGACGTACTGGTGGTTATGGATTATTTCAGTAAATGGCCAGAGGTATACCCAATCCCAAACCAAGAAGCCACAGTAGCAGATGTGGTTAAAAACGAATGGGTTGCAAGGTATGGGGTACCAATGGAGTTACATTCTGACCAAGGTAGGAATTTTGAATCAGCTGTGTTCCAGGAAATGTGTAAGTCATTTGGCATTCGAAAAACACGGACAACTGCATTGCATCCTCAATCCGATGGTATGGTAGAACGATTCAATAGAACATTGGAGCAGCACTTAAGGAAAGTAGTAGACAAGTACCATAAAGAATGGGATACCCGCATACCATTATTCTTGATGGCTTACCGATCAGCAGTGCATGAGACAACGGGCCAAACCCCTGCAAAAGTAATTTTTGGCAATGACCTTAGACTGCCAGCTGATTTGAAGTTTGGTATAGATGCCAATGCGGAGAGAAATGTCAGGAAATCCACTAGTGATTTGGAAGAAGAGCTAAGAGAAATACATGATCTGATAAGGCAACGAACAAAGATTATGAGTGACAAGATGAAAGCCAGATATGATAAAGCAATTAATTCAGAAGGTTTTCAGGAAAGAGATTTGGTGCTGTTATACAACCCACAACGTAAAAAAGGTTTGTAAAGGTTTGGGAAGGCCCATACAAAGTTGTAAAACGGATCAACGATGTAGTGTACCGCATACAAACCATCGGTAAACCACGAACCAAAATGAAAGTGGTCCATTTGGAAAGGCTGGCAACGTTTAGATCGAGAGATTTGTCTGATCGGGACGATCAGACTTAGGTGGAGGGCAGTGTCACGGATATTACCATCACTAAGTTATCCCATCACTAAGGCGATGCTAAGGCCATGCCAAGCAGTATTTACGTTAATAATCAAATCAAGTATACACATATATAAGGCAGCCCAGAGAGATGTCACACATAGATGCATTTACTTATACGCCTATGTGCGCGCGAGAGACTGTAAACTACAAACATTCACATCAATAATTCAATCTTTATTTATCTACATAAACGAAGAAATAAGTGCGTCTACACATATGTACCATGTACGAATACAAGCAGCGGAGAGTCAATGCGCAAACACATGCATATATCTGAGAAGTTTGAGAGCTACTGGACTAGTAGCTTCTGGAAGCGCCTAAAAGATGTATAAAATTGTGCAAATTTAGTTATAGCTGAGAAGTTTGAGAGCTCATGGACAATGCTAGTATATTCTGGAAAAATGCCAACGAGGAAACCAAAGGGTATAAAAGGCAACAGATGAAGAGGCGCAGTAATTCAGTTTGAGTTGAGCAATCAATCAGTTAGCACGCGATCTAGCGGCCAATAGTATAGTTCAATTTGAGTTATCAATCAGTTTGGTTATTAAGCCAGCGAGTAGCAAAGTATAAGTGTCATTGTGAAGTACTTTAATAAAGGCCATTTTTCCATTATTCAATATTGGAGTTATTTATTCAACAGTTTAGTGATTCGAACTTAGCAGAGGATTGCAAATAAGAGGATTTGCAAGTAAATTCGTTACAGCATATCCTTATGTAAATTGTATCGTACGAAAGATTGAAGCCCACCGTGAATCGGCTGATTGGACCTTATCAGTGCGGTTTCAGACCTGGTAAATCTACCATAGACCAGATTTTCACAATGCGCCAAATCTTGGAAAAAACCCGCGAAAAGAATCGACACATATCACCTCTTTGTCGATTTTATAGCCGTCTTCGACAGCACACAAAAAGGAGCTGCCTATATACCGTTATGTCTGAATTTAGTTGCCCCGCAAAACTTATGCGGCTATGCAAACTGACGTTGAGCAACACCATCTGCTCAGTCAGCACTAAACGCGGTTTCACAAAGAGTGACCCCCCCTATCGTGCGATTACTTTAATTTGATGCTGGAGAAAATTACACTAGCTGCAGCACTTAACCGCTCTGGAACAATATTATATAAAAGCGTGCAATTACTGGCATATGCTGATGGCATTTATATCGTCGGTCTAAACACCCCCGCCGTTAGTTCTGCTTAGTCCAAACTGGAAAAAGAAGCGGTAAAAATGGGCAACTACGCTACTGTTGGCAGCCATAATTTTGAATTCGTAAAATACTTCGTTTATTTGGGAACCAGCATTAACACTAACAACAACATTAGGTCTGAAATCCTGCGAAGAATCACTCTTGCTAATAAAAATGCCATTTTAGACTAGGTACACTCAGAGGAAAACGCCGTTCTCGAATCCACCACCACCGGACTCAAATCAAGTTTTTCAGGTTCTTAATTTTTTGTTCTTGAAAAACGAATGACCTCTTCTTAAAACTACAACGTTGTTCTTGAACTGACGCCATTTTGTTGGAAAGAGAACGGCTGGTCTTAAAATATGAACTAATGTTCTATTAATGATTTCTATTAATCTCGGTGGTGCGCGTTCTCTCTCATGCGCATGCGGGGGATGACTTTGTACCTGGATGGTGGGGATTGACTTGGTCGGTGGTGTTGGGGTGATATCCATGACGTTTACTGTCCGTGTTTGTAGTTTAGATGGTTTCCCTTCGCCCTCTTTTACTTCCCTCTCGAACTCCTTCAGTAGGTCTTCGCTTGATTTCCTCGTGCGTTTGGCTTGTACGAACGTGCCCAGTGCGCGACGAAGATCGGCTACGGTTTGGTCCTCCACGTAAATGCTATGCTTCTTACACTCATTTATCATCCTCTCCCTTTTCAGTAAAAAAATCCAAATGGAGTCGGTATTAAGCATCGTACTTTTGGGAACCGGTGTGTTTGTTGTTTCTGGTGGTGTTGTTCTTCGAAACCGCCCCGGCAGTGTTGGTGCTAATTGTATTTGCTTTCTCAATGTCATCTGGGGAGGAGGGTGCCTGCTCGGTCGCCATTTATGAGATGAGTTTTGTCGAAGGCTGAGGCAACGCTCAGTCAATCCAGAGCCAAGTAAAGGTCCCACAAACCCCTACGGAATAAAAATACAGTATTTATTTGTTACGCACACACGGCTGGATGTGTTAGGAGGACAGCAGCTTTCCGTGCCAATATGGTAGAGAAGGAAGGAGCGTTGCGGCTAACGGTCATCGTAGCAGAGGAGTGGTAGGGTAGTGGACGGCCAACGGTTGTCCTAGCAGTGGAGGAATCAGCACGGGGCTGAACGGTGGTAGGGTAGCAGGACGGCAAGGTAGTGGACGGCTTACGGTCGTCCTAGCAGCAGAAGGGATCAGTACGGCGGTGTGGAAGCAGTGGCGGGTTCAGCACGGCGGTAGAGTAGTGGGCGGCCAACGGTCATCGTAGCGGTGGGGGAAGCAGTACGGCGCTATGGTAGCAGTGGCAGCACTAGATGGGCGGCAATGCGACAGCGGCAGCAGTGGGCAACTGAGCGCGTACCAAGGCGTAGGGGATGAATACCGGTGACGGGTTTTACCTTTGCAACGACCGGTTGTTCCTCAAGACTTCCACTCCCGCTGGCTCACCTTCGAGGACTGAAATCCAAATAGTAAATTCACTTATTTTATACGTCCTGCTTTATAAATAATTCAAGAAATGAACAGCTACTTTGGCATTTCTGTATATTGCCATATGTTCCTGTGCTGTATAAAGCATGGCTTCAGGTGCAAGTAAGAAAGGAGGTACAGTGGGGGTTGTATTATTGTAACGCTACGTTACAGAAGTTACTTAAAAATCTATATCAAAATTCAAAACTTTTAAAGTTTCCACCTAATTATTTCGATCCGTGCGCCACCTCACTGAATTTTTTTCTCAGTTTGTCATAGTGTTGCAGAAGTTTTAAAAACAGAATTTTATTTAACAAATTTTTTATATTTGCAGAATTTTGAGGAGACGAATTTAGTAATGAAGAATAATGACACCCTCCCGGGTATATACTTTATATACGACTGATCTATATGATTCTTCCAGGCAGTAATGTAAGCTATATACGTAATCATTTGGTGAAATTTGAAGCTCGTAGTTGTTAAAATGGTTTAGAAATTGCGAAAAGTTTATTATCTGAACTATCGGTGGTATGGGATGTAGCTATATATACAATCAATCTCTATGATTTTTTCAGAAAACAATACAGATATGCTATATAAGCAATTATTTGGTGAAATTTTAAGCTTCTAGCTGTTAAAAGGGCATAATTCGCGAAAAGAATCTTATCTGAGCAATCGGTTTTACGGGACATATACTACGAATACAACTGATCTATACAATTTTTACAGGCAACAATGAGTACCCTACGCGTGAATCCATATGCTATAATTTGAAGCTTCTAGCTGTTACAATCGGTTGTATTGGATAAATGATATATATAAAGCCAATCTCTATTTATTATTTATCTATTATTTAAAGTCGACGACAAACTATGGTCGTAATGCATAATATAAAAGATATATAAATATACAACTCAAAAGATAAAATTTAAGATATATCGAGATTTCAACAATGTTATATTACAAACAAAGAAATATTAATGAACATTACTATTTAATTTCAGAATATAGTAATAATAAGAATTATGGGCAGAAATAAGATCTTATACCGAAATCTTATACGGGCGGAATGCATCAGATTCCGCTCAGCGTGATTTTGGAATGCAGTGGATTCCAATCTTCCTGTTGGAATGCAACAAGATTCCAATCAGCATGTCATGGGAATCCGGCAGTGCTAAGAGTAGTGTAATGAGGATACGCCGTCACAAGGCTTAAAAAAGTAACATGACCTGTGTTGTTGGAATGCACCGGATTCCAATCAGCTCGATGCCTGACCCATAAGATTATACTGCCGGAATGCATACGATTCCGGTCAGTGACTCATGAAAAAGCATGGTTTTTACGTTGTTGGAATGCACCAGATTCCAATCAACACAGTACTGTCTTGTTCCTTCTTAATGATACATGTTGATAAATGTTCCTCCATCCTTAAACGAGATAGTTCCTGTTTTTTATGGAAGGAATAAAATGCCGGCAAATTAAATTAGCTTGTATCTCTTAAATTAGATAGGCAAGTATTGCATTACGTATAGTGGCAAAAGTACATTCAAGACTGATACAGCTATACAAGTCGTTGTAGTGCGCGCACCAGATAAGAAGAGGATTATTTTTAGCAAAGTTTCGTCGACAAAGGGGTAAATAGAAAGGAACGTAGTGTCTGGATACTCTAGGGGGAACCGCAAAAAACAAGCGGCTAAGAAGGTCCGCAGAATCAATTTCTCCAATAATGAGCTTATGGATGAACAATACCCCCAGTAATATTCTCCGATTATCCAGAGTGAGTAAGTTAATAAGAAGAAATCTACTTCTGTATGGAGGAAGGTGGAGACTTGAGTCCCAATTAAGGCCGCGCAATGCAAATATCAAAAATTGCTTTGGAACTGTTTCAAGACGCTTTATATGCTTTTGAGAAACAGGGGACCAAACGCATGAGCAATACTCGAGTATTGGACGAACCAGCGATGTGTAAAGAACCTTATTGAGGTACGGATCATCGAACCCTTTAGCCCATCTTTTAACAAATCCAAGTAAACCCAACGCTTTGTTGGTAATAGATGAAATATGCATGTTAAAATTCAATTTCGGATCAAAAAGGACACCTAGATCATTTGCAATAGATATACGCTCCAAAGGCGTACCATCTATGACATAAGGTTTCAATGCTGGCTTCACTTGGTAAAATGTCACATGCTTACATTTAGAGGAATTTAAAGCTAGTAAATTTGTTGTGCACCAACATTGGAACGAGTCCAAGTCGGCCTGAAGAAGATCCAAAGAACTCAAATCGGTAGGACAGTAAGTGTAGCAAAGTTTTACATCATCCGCATACATTATAGTATGGGAATATAATATTGTCTGTGGCAAGTCATTAATGAAAAGGGCAAAGAGCAAAGGGCCTAGATGACTTCCCTGGGGTACGCCGGAGGAAACTCCGAACGATTGCGACAGATTGCACTTGAACAAGACTTTTTGGGTCCGGTTAGAAAGATAGCTTTTCAGCCACATTATCACGTGAAACGGAAAGCCTAGTAAATCCAGCTTATGAATAAGTACTCATGGTTGACGGTATCAAATGCTTTGCTGAAGTCCGTGTAGATGACATCCTTCCATAACTATAGAGGTGAATACAAGCAAATTTGTAGTGGTTGACCTTTGACGAATGAAACCGTGTTGGCATGGAGATAAGAGACTAGAACACTGATATTGGAGTTGACTGGTAACAATCTGTTCAAAGACTTTAGGAATGACTGAAAGTTTAGTAATACCCCTGTAGTTTTCAACTTTTGACCTACTACCTTTTTTATGCAGGGGTATAATAAAAGACTGTTTCCAAAGTGCCGGGAATGACGAAGATCCCATAGATAGCTCAAATAATTTTAAAATAGGTTCATACATGTTTTCAGCGCAGTACCTAAGCACGCAACTAGGAACACCGTCCGGTCCCGGAGAAAAGGCGGGCTTCAAAGATTGAAGACTCTGAAGAACAATATTACCATCAATAGCAGGATTCCTAATGGAATTCGAGCTATCTAAGCGATAGGGATATTGACCGGAATAAAAACCACTGGATGAACACGTGGACTTAAAGAACTCAGAAAATAGTTCAGCAACGTCATCATCAGTGCAAGCTTTTTTACCTCCAAAGGTTAATGAGGAAGGATACCCAGAAGTTTTCCGCTTTGAATCTACGAAACTGTAAAACTTTTTTGGATTTCTAAAAAATTGGGCTTTACAACAACTCAAGTAATTTTTATAACAAAGCTGATTAAGACGGTGAAATTTAGAACGAGCTATTAGATATTTAGAAAGGTCTGCAGATGTTCCAGATTTCTTGAATCTCTTATAAAGCCTAGATTTAATGTTATTAAGTCTGATAAGTTGCCTTGAAAACCAAGGGGGCTTATTCGAACATAGGGTATAGCGAGTAGGAATGCAGGTATCAAAGAATCCATCAAGCGTACTGCAAAATATAGAGATAGCCGAATCGACATCAGTGCAAGTATAGAGATTCGACCAATCATGGGAAGCCAACAGACCATTGAGCATAATGAAATTCGCTTTGTAGAAGCATCTAGATCGGGGACGAGACTGTACTTGAATCCTACGGGGTAGGCTGATATCAAGTGATATCTCTAGCGTAGGATGAAGAGGGTCTTCTGGAAGGGATAAAGGTGGAATTTGCGTAAGGGCAGTACCCACCGAGCCATCCACAAATACTAAAACCAGCATTTTATTTCCACTATTTGGAACATTGTTAATCTGTAAAAGAGATGATTCTAACAAGCAATTGAGAAACTCATGTTGAGCAGTGGGAGTTAAAAAGTTCGAATCACTTATATTAACCCAACTAACTGTTGGCAAGTTAAAGTCACCAACAACAACAAGTCGATCGTTGTTGAATTCGATATGAGATATATTGTCCAGTGAAATCAACTCAGATGATAGGTTAGATTCAACAGCAATAAGGACACCTCCCGCTCTAGAGATGCGATCACGCCGATAAACAGCATATTTATTTGAAAAAACCTCAGAATTGTAATTATCAGGATTTAGCCAGGTCTCCGTAAAAGCTACATCTTGTGCAGAAAAGTTGAAAGAATTAAGGAAGAATGGAACAAGTTTTGATCGTAAACCACGAACATTTTGGTAATTAATGAGAATATGTGCAATAAACCAAAGCATATGGTGAAATTTGAAGTTTTGATCTGATAAATTGAGGAAGATATGACAAAGATCCTATTTTCTGAAAAATGGGTTGTATGAACGATATACGCTATAGTGGTCTGATACGGCTGGTTCCGACAAATGTATAACCGGACACCTAAATATACCAGCTCACCGAATTTCATCAAAATTTCTTTTCTGGGTTTATCCCTTCTCCTTTAAGGACTTACAATTTTGAGATTCGTTACAAATTTAATGTAGCATTTCGTTTGCATAAAAGCTATAAAAATTTAATTGTGTAACTCTCACAGCCGTGAATTTATAGTCGAGGTCCACAACTAAGTTTGCTTAATCTCCAGTTAAATTACAGATCACCTTTTCAGTCGCGGTTTAAGGCCGCCTTTGGGGTAGCCTTTCTGTACGAATGTTTGTCTTTTATTATCTAAAAAATAACTGTGTTACTTTTTGCATGCATATACATATGCACTTAAACTTTATATGGACTGCTAAGTGTATAACTTTATCTAGACTTATCAAACTCTGGACGTTGGGACAGCGCTCTGCCTTCAATTGGCATTTCTCTCTGTCCCCTTTCGGCATGCCTCTTCACCAGAAACGCCATTTTACTTACCGCAGACCAACATTGTATGTCTCTGCTCATTAGGAAACTAAAATACTAATGGAAGACTGCTCTCCAAAAACTTTGTTTACAGAGAGTTTTTCGCCGTGAAAACTAGGGCAATGCAACTTTGCGTGTTCTGCAGTTTTCAATTCGGTGGAACAGTGTGGAAAGAAAGTATCCTCCTCTATCCCACGCTTATGTAGATACTCCTTGCAACCGCCGTGCCCACTCAATATCTGCTGGAGGTGGTACTTGAGTGTGCCATGTTTCCGCTCGTATCATTCTATTATATTCCGAACTAGCATGAAGGTCCAATGCTCTTACCTCGATTCTTCCCACCTTTCATGACAAGTAACTAATGTGCGTGACTGTGCCATGCTTCCGCTCGTATCATTCTATTATATTCCGAACTAACATGAAGGTCCAAAGCTCTTTCCTCGATTCTTCCCACCTATCATGAAAAGTAACTAATGTGCGTGACTGTGCCATGCTTCCGCTCATATCATTATATTATATTCCGAACTAACATGAAGGTCCAATGCTCTTTCCTCGATTCTTCCCACCTTTCATGACAAGTAACTAATGTGCGTGACCTTGCGCTTTTCTTGGCATCTTCAGATGGTCGGCCGACTCCAATTCCATACTTGGCAGTAAATCTACTGGGAATTTTCGAGATAAAACTGTATCGCGTCGTCGTACACCATCCGATAAGCATATGCTATTCATATAGCAGCAATACGGTAGGCTGTTAGTATCTCATTTAAGATCCGTGCCATACTGGTGCTGCGAGTAATATTATCGAGCTGATTACGTTGAATAATAGCTGACGGGTCGCTTCGCCTGGGCCGCTGATTTTGGGCATTATTCGCTTAAGGGCTCCACTAACTCTAGATACTTTCTCTCGCACCGCCTTGAAGTTATCCTTAAAAGTAAATTTTGACTCAATGTTTACTCCTAAATATATCAAGGGAGGCTTTGACTTTATTTCGTAATCTCTTATGGTTAGGATTTACCCACCTACAGTTCGCTTTGAAGTCACCAACGATTCAGGAACATAATATCCAAACTAAGAAGAATTAAACAAGGGTGCCACAGGGTGATGTCCTATCCCCACTTCTGCATAATTTCTACATATCAATACTTCACTACCAGAAGGAGTCACTATCGTTTCCTATGCCGATAGCTGCACAATAATCGCCAGAGACCCAGGCCCAGACATCGATGAACTTTGTAACAAAATAAACAGCTATCTCCCCGATCTCTCCAGTTTATCCTCCCCCTGACATTGTCACCGACCAAATCATCTGCGACCTTATTTACAACATGGACGCGCCAAATGTCGACCATATTGGACATCCACGTCGATGGCATCACGCTGCCGGCGGTCTTACACACAAAAATCTTGGGTGTGACGTTCGATCAGGATCTCCATTTTGGAGAGCATGCAACCGCAATTGTTCATAAAATCCAGAGTCGTAATAAAATCTTAAAATCTCTTGCCGGCAGCACTTGGGGTAAAGATAAAGGAATGCTCATTACTACTTACAAAGTAAACGGCCAGCCGATTGCATGCTACGCGTCCCCGATATGGTTGCCAAGCCTTAAGGTTACTAACTGGAAGAAAATACAGGCCTGCCAAAAAACTGCCGTCAGAACCGCTACGAGCTGTCATCTTATGTCCCCAGAATACCATTTACACAATGAGGCGGGAGTACTCCCCATTAGGGGGAAACACTGCTACAACGACAACAACAAGGTCACCAACGCCACTTCTGTCTTATTTCTAGAGATATACGCCGTCGATAAACGTCGTCGCCGATTTTCTTCGTTTTTAGCACGCCGCCGTCGAAACCAAAAATATCGGCGGCAGCGGCGGCATTCGGCGCGTTACTATATTTTCTACACTTTTAAGACTGTCTAGGCCATTTATTGTTCATGTCGAAAATTTGTCCGATATGGTCGAAAGGGGTATCAAGGGATACGCATCACTATTTACCATATATTGCAACATATCATCGGGTATGGTGAGGCCTCTTATTCCCAAAAACATGAGCCGAACAGCTTTTGACACTATTCATGGGCCATCTCATCCGAGCGGCCGTATCATGGCACGCACACTCAGGCAAAAATACATTTGGGCGGGCATCAAGAAGGACGCACTGAATTGGCCTTGCAACTGTGTATCTTGTCAGCGCTCTAAAATCCAGCGTTACAATCGTCTAGCACCAAAAACATTGATGTTCCGGATACCCGACTTAGCCATGTGCACCTCGATGTCATTGAGCTTCCAGTGGTTAACCAATTCAGGTACTGCCTTACTATAGGTGATAGACTTTCTAGGTGGCCAGTTACTATTCTGTTAAAGGACATGACGGCTGCTTCCGTAAGTACTACGTTTTATTGAACCTGGATAGCCCAGTTTATCACACCCCCCATCATTACTAGAGATCAGGAGCTAATCGTATCAGGACAACACCCTATCACCCACAATCCAATGGCCTTGTTGAAAGGAGGCATAGAATACTTAAAGTGGCGCTGATGGGAAACTATCCTGCTTCATGGCCGGAAGTTTTTCCCACAGTTCTCCTTGGTCTTCGCACATGCATTAAAGAAGATTTGAATGCCTCGCCCGCAGAATTGGTTTACGGCACTGCATTGCACCTCCCTGGCGAGTTTCTCATCTAAGAAAACACACCAGTGGACCCCCATGCTTCTGCTCAGAAGTTTCGAGCACAGATTAGAAGTTTAAGGCCCACTCCAACAGCTTATCACACAAAATCTAAAATGTTCGTTCTTTAAGATATAAACACCAGTTCGCGTGTATTTCTCCGAATTGACGCAATCAAAAGGCCATTGGAGCATCCCTACTCCGGGCCCCATGAATTTTTAAAGCGCATAGATGGCTACGTTTTCAATATAAATGTTGATGGTGTGGAAAAAACGGTGTCAGTTAGCAGACTTAAACCCGCATACTTGGACAAAGAAGATCAATAGCTAGAAAATCAGCCGAATCCTCTGCAAACTGCAAGGCCCAAAGATCAGCAACATTTTCGAACAGTCGACCAGACAGGATCGAGATTCCAATCTGCACCTACTATCACAGAAAAATTGTCGTCTTCGCATACCAAACAGGACAAAAGAGTTTCATTCCCTTCGAAATCTATAAAGTCTCTAAGAGAGGAGTGATTGTGGCAACTCCGCCACCGGCGTTAAACACTCCTGTTGCAGCAAATACGAAAAGCAACCGAACAATTTGCCGTAACCTGTCAAGATAGAAGAAAGCAGACTATAATTCCGAGAACTGAGCATTAACCATACGTCTGGCACTTTTTTACATATACATATTGTCCTATTCTGGACTAATTTTCGTTTAAAACAAGCTAAAAGGACACAGAGGTTAACACCAATGACCTTGAGCGGGCAATAATGCAGTTTTCCTTCAGATATAGGGATTTCCCTACTGTTTCTTTTAAAATAAAGATATAACAGGTCAATAAACATAAACACACAAGTGCGATTGTACTAAAAAGCGTTATTACAAAAAAAGGGCAGAGTTATTAACGAAATTTTCGAGCTTTTACTAGAAATAGCTTATTACCTGCATCTACGCACGTTTACAAAATTTTTTACATAAAAGAAGGCGATATAACTGATATAGTCCATTTTTACTGAAAATATATCCGGCTAAAGGCGTACATGTGTACCAAATTTTTCGCCGAGTTATGGCTACAGAAACGTTGGGAAATGCGTTGTAAGAAACGGGCAGTGCCACGCCCATTTTTATACCCAGCTGTACTTGTACACAGGGTATTATAACTTTGATTGGATAACGGTTGATTGTACAGGTATAAAGGAAACGAGATAGATATAGACTACCATATATCAAAATCATCAGTATCGAAAAAAATTTGATCGAGCCATGTCCGTCCATCCGTCCGTCCATTAACACGATAACTTTAGTAAATATTGAGATATCTTCACCAAATCTGGTACACGAGCTTATCAAATCTTTGTTACGGGCTTCCTGTACTTCCTCGGAAAGTTGACCAATAGGTAAAATTGCTGATTTTATAATATCAGTACTATGCACTAAGAATTTATGAACTGTAACAGGTATATTAAACCATGGATAGAGATCTATGTATAGTTTTTAGAATCGACCGCAAATTTTTCAAATTTTTGGATATTTATATTGTACCCAGATGCTAATGCGCGAAGGAGAGTGTCGAATCTTTTGATGAGCGTTACATCCAATCCCGTAATCTCAGCACTAGCCTCAGAATTTTCGAAAAACCTACGAGCAGTGTTGCCGTCATTGGTATTGCCGAAACCTGGTTTTGGTTTATCTTCATCAATCCATTGTATGTGCCTGTTTTTATGCCTTGGTGACTGGTGCGGTAGGTTGCGGCAGGTTGAAGTCAATGATCTTCGCCTTTTTGCTTTTGGTGTGATCTTGTTGACCTTGCGCGTTTATTTTTGTATGTTTTATGGCTACGTGTTTGTTCCCTGTACCAGGGAATTGGTTTTGCCGTTTGTAGATCAGCTTTAAAGGTTCAAATATCTCGTCGGAGCTGGTACGTACATACATCCTATTTGATATGTAGAGATAACTAAATCTACAAAAAAAAAATTAAAAATAGATGTGCAAAGAATTCGCAACGGTTTTTTCTTTCTACTATTAGAGAATACTTGCGGCTATAACATATGTAAAATTAAGCCCGGATGTCCGCGGATGTATGTAACTTTTTTGTCCCTAAAGTTAAAAATATAGGGAAAAAACACCTTTTCTTCTTAATAACGGAATGTTAAATATATTGAAAATACTCTAATTGTGAAAGAATTACTATTAAACAATTTTACTTACCTTCGAGCCTGAATCCATCAAAAAAATTATGTAAAAGTGTTCACTTAAAAGAAATATGAATCTTAATATTCAACAAGAATTTTGCAAATTAATCAATGCATTTTACGGCCACTCCTGCCTTCTTACTTCAATTACTCAATATATATGAGCAAAAATATAAAAAAAAGCAAAAATCCCGTTATTTTGTTTGTTTTCTTTCATTTCTCATTACACTTTTCTTGGAATAAGAACTTTGTTTTTGTCCAGCTAGCTTGTTCTACACGAAACACTGTGCCTCGGCGACGGCCTCCAGATCCCAGAGAACCCTAGCCCAAATCTCAACTCAACACCATAGAATAACCTTCGACATCAGGGAAAGTAGCGAATCAAGCAGCAGCGCAGAAACCTCAGGATCCCACTACCCACACAGTGTCATCATATTTCTCCGGCAGCTGCGAAGCAACACTTCTCCAATGGCAGTAGTCCCTATACATTACGCGGGGCAATATCATCAGTTGTTCCTTTGTAAGCATCCGTTGGAGATTCAAGGATGTTTTCTGTAATTTTTTGCCAAACTTTTACTTTTCATTCAAAGCTAGAAAACAAGAAAGGGCTTTTTTTATATGCAATCGTCTTGTAAAAAAATATTCAAATCTTCATCACTAAAGCTGTGGAACAGCATCTTTTGCAGCTCTCCATTTCTTTGCATGGGGCGTCAAAAAAGTCTGGATAACATTTCATTTACAATATAATCTTGAAAGGAATTATCTCTGTATACTGAAAGTTGGTAATAATCTTCAGCTGAGAGAGACTTAATGTTTGGCCGATTGTTTTGACGCCCGGTGATTCTGCGGGCCGTGATTTCTGCACCAATCTTATTCGCGATAGCCTCTGCCGGGTTGAAAATTGTTTAATTGAGCCGGTGCTAGTTTCACGCTGCTTCTGCGAACTTGTTGTGGTCATATTTATAAGGTCAAATGTAGAAACTTTATCAATAACTTTGTCTTGTAATGATCGGGATACAGGCGGCCTTGTTTCGGAAAAAATGGATTGAAGCAACGAAAATGCAGGTCATCCATTTTCTGTGATATTTCAAAAAGACTTGGGAATATGTCCAAAAATGTCGAAACCGCTTCATATCTTTTACGCGTGGTCTCTTTTTAATCTTGTTGTAGCAGTAATTCACCATCATCAAAATCCTCTAACGGGAATCCAAGGAAACTTGCAGATTCAACTTTGGTGGACCATAGTGAGAGGGGTGTTAGAGGTGTTGATTTCACATTGCAATTAAGGAGATGGTTGGTGTCATGTCATGTCACATTGCAAGCAGAACATACATTATGTATTTCGGGGTTGATTCTGGATAGGCAAGAGTTTAACCTGTTACAGTACTCAACTTCGATCTGAGCTAGAGTGACGCGCGCCTCCCTGGGGATAGTGCGTTCCTCTTCTGCGAGTTCTAGATATTCTTACGGAGATTACCCCTTAAGCCCCTAAGAGGTGTCGTCTCATCAATCATATGTCTGTTGGGGTGCCCAGGTTTCTGGGTATTCAACAGAAACTGTTTGTTCAGCATTTCATTCCTCTCCCTGGTGGGGAGTAATCACGCCTCATTGTGTATGTGGTGTTCTGGGGATATAAGAAAACAGCCTATCGCGGTTCTGAGGGCAGTATTTTGGCAGGCCTGTATTTTCTTCCAGCGTGTAACCTTTAGGCTTGTCGACCATATCGGGGACGCATAGCATGCAATCGGCTAGCCAATTGCTTTGCAAGTTGTAAAGAGCTTCTCTTTGTCTTTCCACAAGTGCTGCCGGTAACAGATTTGAGGATTTTGTTACGGCTCTGGATTTTGGGTACAGTTGCGGCTGCATTCTCGCCAAAATGTAGATTCTGATCGAACGTTGTACCCAATAATTTTGGGTGTAAGGCAGTGGGTAGGGTAATGCCATAAACATGGATGTCCAGTATTGTCAACATTTGTCGTATCCATTTTGTGCATAAAGTCACCGATGATTTGGTCGGTGACAATGACAAGTTTCGCGAGGCGAGATGAGGAGAGATGAAGGAGATAGCTGTTTATTTTATTACAAAAGTTTATCGATGTGTGAGCCTGGCTCTGTGGCCATGATGATGATTGGCAAGACTTTGAAGTGAAATGGGAAAGCAGAATGGCTTCAAGTGTCTTGGTTACTGGCGATATGAGAAATATCGAACGATAACATTCTCCTACGTTAGCTGATTTTACAGGCATTTAATAACGGAAACACCCTGCCCAATTTCCACTTTTCGGGGATGGCGAGGGTGGACAGGGACAGTTTGAAGACATGCTATAGATAATCAAATCCCCGTTTGCCAAGGTTTGTAAGCATCAGCATGGCTACGCCGTCTGGGCCAATGCTTCAGATGGTTTAGCATAAACGATGGCAACTTCAACCTCTTTGTTGTTTAGAAATGTAAAATGCAAAGCGATTGTCTGTATAAGTTTTATGATTTTCCCACTTTCTTTTTTTGAAATTGTTGAAAGTGCGTTTTTTAGTAGTGATGAACTTGGCGGGTCGCTCCAGCCAAAGGAGTATGGGTAGGAGGTCGGCTGCCAATGTTACCATCAGTTGACGCAGTTAACGAGTCCGGCGCTCACGATGGAAATGTCTTATGAACTCCTTATATACCTATGGGGGCGTCTCCGTTTGTCGTGCAGAACGTTGTTCCTTCTATTTGGTCCGCCAACATCTCGCTCCTGCTGTCCGCCTGTAGATCAGAATGATCTATGATTCGATCCTGATGATTTTGATATAATTAAGTCTATATCTATCTCGATTCCTTTATACCTGTACAACCAACCGTTATCCAATCAAATTTATTATACTCTGTGAGCTCTGCTCAACTGAGTATAAAAAATATACATAGGTATATAGATTACAAAAAAAATTTATTCAACACACAAGGAAAGTTCAGCAACTCATTTTCTGATCAATATATACATATTAGGGATCTTTTAGTCCATTACAGATTGGCTATCAATTCTATGAAAATAAGTGGCATGATCTTGGTGAAGGTTATTGTTTTAATCACGAATTTATTTCCACGAATTTAGCATCTAAAATCTAAAATAAATGGGATCTTGAAGTTAATAAAGGGCATAGGGGAATTTTTTGGTTAGTGTGTCATAAAAATCTCCATACGAAGTTTTTATTCAGAAAAGATTCGGCTAGCTGCATTCACCCACTTTTCTGGACGGGTTTGCCCATTGACCTGAAAATACAGATCACAAAAAGCATATAGGTGATTTTCATTAAAAAAATCATATCTCGAAAACTAAAAACATTAGACCTCTTACTTAACCCATATATGCCCAGCGCCCCATTTTTAAAACGCATTGTATTTATAAGTTATTTAAAAAGCTAGTGAAGCAATATCAGTAAATAGTACAATTTGGTATTTTTGGAATTAGCGGCAACACCAGCACGTGCTTTGTTTTCAATGTAACCTTAGTTTATTTATCAAAGTAGTAAAGAGTGATTGGTGATTTGTACGATTTACGATGTCGCGAAATAATAAGTAAATTTGTGTGGTTCTTTTTTTAGAAATGTGATGTTTTGTGATTTATGATAATAGTTTTATATATGTAAAATGCTAAACTAAAATAAACAAATGTGTATATTGTTTCTGTGAAGTTATGATGATTTGCGACGCCCCATTTTTGGAGCGCTGAGCACAGCTGCTCACATGATTTGGTACAAACTTTTTATGAAAATATGTTCAGATTTAGTGGAGATATGCATTCATTTTCGCTTTCTTTCATTCGAATTTTTCAAAATTGTATGGGGATTCTGTAATCGATAATTCAGGTTAAGTGTTACTGATATAATCGACATATTAGACAATGGAAACGATATTTTGGATGCTGCTGTCTACATCTACCCTACCGAAAATCACTTGTTAAGTGATGGGGATAGTGACGAAGACGACGCTGTTGAAGGAGATTTGAATCATCTGCCAGGAAATCAATTGAAAGCTGAAGGATAGTTACAGATAATAAGAAAAAGTGGCATTGAATTGAAAAGAGAATCTTTTGGGTGGCAAGATGAATTAGATTCGGATGATAGTGATGATAACGTTCCTCTGTCACAACTGAAGCTTTGCTATCAAGACCAAGAAAGTTAAAGAAAAACCACCTCTAGAGAGGGAATGGCAAAACAAAGACCTTCCAACATATGAAAATCAAGTTTGGAATAAGCCTGACTTTCTCAACGATTATAGAAGTGTGTATTGTTCTTATTCAAGGTATCGAATGTTTTGAGATAGCGGTGCTGTTACATATCATCCTGGTATCGCTAATTCTATCCCTAGAGTACGGTTCGAGCAAATTTTAAGATGTACGCACGTAAGCGACAATACTTCATTAGATCCGGGTGATAAGTTTACAAAGATTCCGCCGTTGTGGGTTAAACTAAATACCACTTGGATTACATATTTATCGCCTTTTGCGGATATAACTAATGATGAATTTATGACACCATATTACACCATAGCACTAAAAAACATATCCATGGAAACCCGATCCGATTTGGTTATAAGATTTGGTGAATGGCAACTCTACTTGGATATCTGGATCAAGCTGAACCTTATAAAGGAGCCTCCACTGGTAATAATAATCCCGACCTAGACGTTGGTGGGTCCGTCGTTACAAATTTGATTTCCAAACTACCAGATGAATTCAAAGTTCACGTTTATATCACGTGTCTCCGTTTGCTAACGGCGTTGAAGCAGTCTGGCCATCATATTTAACTAACTCCATTTTTTACTAAGTGAAATCTGTGCTGAATTTATAATCTTTCTTAATAAAATAAAGTTCATAACTTGTTTTAAACTCAGCTACTTAATACATTTTCATTGCTCTCTGGCATGACCAGCGCCCCAATTTTGGGGCGGCCATTTTCTAAAAATTGGCGAGAGATATGAATGAAATTTCTAAAGCACTCGGATATTGGGGCCTCTTAGCACACTAACGTTGTATAATTCACTTCAAAATTTTAGTTTCAAAAAGTTGGGATTATATGGGTTAATTGGTGCCTGACCGTTAAAACGGTTACGGCTGTCAGCAAGGTTTGCCAGTCCCTTTAGCGTTGGGCTAACTGGCGCCAATTGGTAACACCAACAAGACGTAAATCGTTTTCCAACTGGAAGGTCCAGCGGAGTGGAGGCCACCCTCTTGCTTTGCTTTCATAGGCGTTCCATTAGAAATACTTTTTTGGCTGGAGCATTATCTTTCCTTCGCATAAAGCTTGTACAGCTCAACTAAATCTTCTTCGGTGCTCACCGTCGAAGTCGCTAATAAATCTTTTGAAAACCAAGAGTGGACCTGACTTTTCAGTTGCCGCTTACCCGGGTACCTCATTACCAATATAAATCATCAGCCCTACTCTGTAGTCCAAAAAAGATTTTTCTATAATACGCGCACCTTCTTCTAACTCCAAATCCATAAGCAGGCTAATAAAATCGCACTACAGAATTCATCTTGTCCGCAACCTTGCTTTGTTTTGATGAGCTCAGAAAGATTTTCCCAGTCCTTCTCGAGATGATCCGAACTTTAATTCAGACATAACAGAATACAGGCAATTGTTTTTCACTCTGTCAAAAGCTGTTTTAAAGGCGAAACAAGGTGGAACATGTCAATTCTTTTCAGATAGATTTTCCCAGGTTTGGCGTATTATGAAAGCTAATCGTTAATAAATTTACTAGATGTTAGTATATTTGAAATCCATAGTAACGGAACCGTCGAGCATAAATTTCACCAATTTCCAGAATTTTGTTTGTTTGAGGACCCATGACAACATATTTATTTGATAAAAATATGCCATTATCCTAGTAACCTGAAAAACATTTAACGACGAGCTGTAGGAGTTGTTTGCAGAGAGTTGCACAGTCCAGAGAATTAAAGCACATCGGCTATGCTGGTTATGTCATGTTATTCGAATGAAAGATTATGCTCCGGCCAAACAAGGTTTCTTATCGGAACACCTATGGAAGGACCAGTTGGAAAAAGGTTAAATTTAATAATAATAAAAATAAGAATTTTTAACAAATTTCCCCTAGTAGACCAATTGGGACCAGTTACCCGAATGATGGCTCGCCTTGTTTCACGGCCATAACCGTTTAAACGGTTAAGCGCTAATTAAGTAAGTATATAAGTAAGATGACCTCCAGGTGTTAGATTTTCACAAAATTTTATGCAATCACAAAAAATAAAAATAAGCTGAGAAAGGTGCCGAGGGATTAAGAGTGTTTAAAAATGTTATGTGGTTGGTGTCAAAATCAGGTCATCAAGCTGAACCCTATTTGGTTAAGACCATTTAATTGTCCGATGATCTTTAGATCAATGACACTTGAAAGTATAACACAAAAAGCAAGGAGATTGGCGCAATAGAGAGGGAAACTAGAAGAAATTACTGGAGAGAATTATACTAGCTGCAGAACTTAACCGCCCTGGACTAATATTCTACAAATACGTGGAATTACTGGCGTATACTGATGACATTGATATCATCGGCCTGAACACCTGCGCCGTAAGTTCTGCTTACACCAAACTGGAAAAAGAAGCGGGAAAGATGGGTTTTATGGTGAATGAGGACAAAACGAAGTATCTTCTGTCATTGATCAGAAAGTCAGGGCATAAGCGCCTTGGCAACCACTCTTCTGTTGGTAGCCATAATTTCGAAATAGTAAAAGACTTCGTTTATTTGGGAGCCAGAATTAACATAAACAACAACATCAGCTCTGAAATCTAGCGAAGAATCGCTCTTGCCAATAAATGCCTCTTGGAAGAAGGTAGGCAATTGAAAAGTAAAGTCCATTCGCTTCAAACGAAAATCCCTTATCGTGCCCCTCCTGCTATATGGTGCAGAAGAATAGACCATGACAACATCAGACGAAGCGGCTCGAGGAGTGTTCGAGATAAACTTCTTCGAAAGATTTACGAAACTCTACGCGTTGGCGATTGTGAAACCCGAAGAAGATTAAATAATGAGCTTTACTAGCTTTAAGCAGACATCGACATAGACCAGTAAGTTAAAAAGCAGGGGCTACGGTAACTTGGCCATGTTATCCGAATGAAAGACGGCGCTCCGGTACAGAAATTATTTTTATCAGAACCCGTCTATGGAAATAGACGGAGAGGGCGGCTGCACTCCACTGGAAGGACCAGGTGGAAAACGAATTAAACGCCCTTGGTGTGACCAATTGGCGCACGTTGTTGGACAGCCATGACCGTTCAAACGGTTGAGCGCCAATTAAGTAAGTAAATTTAAAGTTATAAACAGAATAATTCAATTCAGAGTAAATAGCGTGGGGTGTTTGATATATTTAATGTTACTATAAATTGAATTATTCTTTTATTTACCTAAATTTTATTATAATTTTATTTTGAGGCAATTAATTACCTTAAAATTGATGGTTCAACCAACAACTACTGAAACATAAACCCTTTCTGAGGAAGAACTTTTTTCAAATTTTAAGTTCAGTTTTTTATAAAAGTGTGTTTTTATACTCAGTTGAGCAGAGCTCACAGAGTATATTAAGTTTGATTGGATAACGGTTGGTTGTACATATATAAAGGAATCGAGATAGATATAGACTTCCATATATCAAAATAATCAGGATCGAAAAAAAATTTGATTGAGCCATGTCCGTCCGTCCGTCCGTCCGTCCGTCCGTTAACACGATAACTTGAGTAAATTTTGAGGTATCTTGATGAAATTTGGTATGTAGGTTCCTGAGCACTCATCTCAGATCGCTATTTAAAATGAACGATATCGCACTATAACCACGCCCACTTTTTCGATATCGAAAATTTCGAAAAACCGAAAAAGTGCGATAACTCATTACAAAAGACAGATAAAGCGACGAAACTTGGTAGATGGGTTGACGTTATGACGCAGAATAGAAAATTAGTAAGATTTTGGACAATGGGCGTGGCCCCGCCCACTTTTACAAGAAGGTAATTTAAAAGTTTTGCAAGCTGTAATTTGGCAGTCGTTGAAGATATCATGATGAAATTTGGCAGGAACGTTACTACTATTACTCTATATGTGCTAAATAAAAATTAGCAAAATTGGATTAAGAACACGCCCACTTTTTAAAAAAAATTTTTTTAAATTCAAATTTTAACAAAAAATTTAATATCTTTACTGTATATAAGTAAATTAAGTCAAAATTCAACTCCAGTAATGATATGATGCAACAAAATACAAAAATAAAAGAAAATTTCAAAATGGGCGTGGCTCCGCCCATTTTCATTTAGTTTGTCTAGAATACTTTTATTGCCATAAGTCGAACAAAAATTTACCAATCCTTCTCAAATTTGGTAGGAGCATAGATTCTATGACGGTAACTGTTCTCTGTGAAAATGGGCGAAATCGGTGGAAGCCACGCCCAGTTTTTATACACAGTCCACCGTCTGTCCTTCCGCTCGGCCATTAACACAATAACTTGAGCAAAATCCGATATATCTTTACTAAGTAAGTATATAAGTAAGATGACCTCCAGGTGTTAGATTTTCACAAAATTTTATGCAATCACAAAAAATAAAAATAAGCTGAGAAAGGTGCCGAGGGATTAAGAGTGTTTAAAAATGTTATGTGGTTGGTGTCAAAATCAGGTCATCAAGCTGAACCCTATTTGGTTAAGACCATTTAATTGTCCGATGATCTTTAGATCAATGACACTTGAAAGTATAACACAAAAAGCAAGGAGATTGGCGCAATAGAGAGGGAAACTAGAAGAAATTACTGGAGAGAATTATACTAGCTGCAGAACTTAACCGCCCTGGACTAATATTCTACAAATACGTGGAATTACTGGCGTATACTGATGACATTGATATCATCGGCCTGAACACCTGCGCCGTAAGTTCTGCTTACACCAAACTGGAAAAAGAAGCGGGAAAGATGGGTTTTATGGTGAATGAGGACAAAACGAAGTATCTTCTGTCATTGATCAGAAAGTCAGGGCATAAGCGCCTTGGCAACCACTCTTCTGTTGGTAGCCATAATTTCGAAATAGTAAAAGACTTCGTTTATTTGGGAGCCAGAATTAACATAAACAACAACATCAGCTCTGAAATCTAGCGAAGAATCGCTCTTGCCAATAAATGCCTCTTGGAAGAAGGTAGGCAATTGAAAAGTAAAGTCCACTCGCTTCAAACGAAAATCCCTTATCGTGCCCCTCCTGCTATATGGTGCAGAAGAATAGACCATGACAACATCAGACGAAGCGGCTCGAGGAGTGTTCGAGATAAACTTCTTCGAAAGATTTACGAAACTCTACGCGTTGGCGATTGTGAAACCCGAAGAAGATTAAATAATGAGCTTTACTAGCTTTAAGCAGACATCGACATAGACCAGTAAGTTAAAAAGCAGGGGCTACGGTAACTTGGCCATGTTATCCGAATGAAAGACGGCGCTCCGGTACAGAAATTATTTTTATCAGAACCCGTCTATGGAAATAGACGGAGAGGGCGGCTGCACTCCACTGGAAGGACCAGGTGGAAAACGAATTAAACGCCCTTGGTGTGACCAATTGGCGCACGTTGTTGGACAGCCATGACCGTTCAAACGGTTGAGCGCCAATTAAGTAAGTA
The DNA here is from genome assembly GCF_040869045.1 of Eurosta solidaginis. NCBI lineage: Eukaryota > Metazoa > Arthropoda > Insecta > Diptera > Tephritidae > Eurosta > Eurosta solidaginis. Next base: position 238,773,073 of record NC_090319.1, read on the forward strand.
AATTTAAAGTTATAAACAGAATAATTCAATTCAGAGTAAATAGCGTGGGGTGTTTGATATATTTAATGTTACTATAAATTGAATTATTCTTTTATTTACCTAAATTTTATTATAATTTTATTTTGAGGCAATTAATTACCTTAAAATTGATGGTTCAACCAACAACTACTGAAACATAAACCCTTTCTGAAGAAGAACTTTTTTCAAATTTTAAGTTCAGTTTTTTATAAAAGTGTGTTTTTATACTCAGTTGAGCAGAGCTCACAGAGTATATTAAGTTTGATTGGATAACGGTTGGTTGTACATATATAAAGGAATCGAGATAGATATAGACTTCCATATATCAAAATAATCAGGATCGAAAAAAAATTTGATTGAGCCATGTCCGTCCGTCCGTCCGTCCGTCCGTCCGTTAACACGATAACTTGAGTAAATTTTGAGGTATCTTGATGAAATTTGGTATGTAGGTTCCTGAGCACTCATCTCAGATCGCTATTTAAAATGAACGATATCGCACTATAACCACGCCCACTTTTTCGATATCGAAAATTTCGAAAAACCGAAAAAGTGCGATAACTCATTACAAAAGACAGATAAAGCGACGAAACTTGGTAGATGGGTTGACGTTATGACGCAGAATAGAAAATTAGTAAGATTTTGGACAATGGGCGTGGCCCCGCCCACTTTTACAAGAAGGTAATTTAAAAGTTTTGCAAGCTGTAATTTGGCAGTCGTTGAAGATATCATGATGAAATTTGGCAGGAACGTTACTACTATTACTCTATATGTGCTAAATAAAAATTAGCAAAATTGGATTAAGAACACGCCCACTTTTTAAAAAAAATTTTTTTAAATTCAAATTTTAACAAAAAATTTAATATCTTTACTGTATATAAGTAAATTAAGTCAAAATTCAACTCCAGTAATGATATGATGCAACAAAATACAAAAATAAAAGAAAATTTCAAAATGGGCGTGGCTCCGCCCATTTTCATTTAGTTTGTCTAGAATACTTTTATTGCCATAAGTCGAACAAAAATTTACCAATCCTTCTCAAATTTGGTAGGAGCATAGATTCTATGACGGTAACTGTTCTCTGTGAAAATGGGCGAAATCGGTGGAAGCCACGCCCAGTTTTTATACACAGTCCACCGTCTGTCCTTCCGCTCGGCCATTAACACAATAACTTGAGCAAAATCCGATATATCTTTACTAAGTAAGTATATAAGTAAGATGACCTCCAGGTGTTAGATTTTCACAAAATTTTATGCAATCACAAAAAATAAAAATAAGCTGAGAAAGGTGCCGAGGGATTAAGAGTGTTTAAAAATGTTATGTGGTTGGTGTCAAAATCAGGTCATCAAGCTGAACCCTATTTGGTTAAGACCATTTAATTGTCCGATGATCTTTAGATCAATGACACTTGAAAGTATAACACAAAAAGCAAGGAGATTGGCGCAATAGAGAGGGAAACTAGAAGAAATTACTGGAGAGAATTATACTAGCTGCAGAACTTAACCGCCCTGGACTAATATTCTACAAATACGTGGAATTACTGGCGTATACTGATGACATTGATATCATCGGCCTGAACACCTGCGCCGTAAGTTCTGCTTACACCAAACTGGAAAAAGAAGCGGGAAAGATGGGTTTTATGGTGAATGAGGACAAAACGAAGTATCTTCTGTCATTGATCAGAAAGTCAGGGCATAAGCGCCTTGGCAACCACTCTTCTGTTGGTAGCCATAATTTCGAAATAGTAAAAGACTTCGTTTATTTGGGAGCCAGAATTAACATAAACAACAACATCAGCTCTGAAATCTAGCGAAGAATCGCTCTTGCCAATAAATGCCTCTTGGAAGAAGGTAGGCAATTGAAAAGTAAAGTCCACTCGCTTCAAACGAAAATCCCTTATCGTGCCCCTCCTGCTATATGGTGCAGAAGAATAGACCATGACAACATCAGACGAAGCGGCTCGAGGAGTGTTCGAGATAAACTTCTTCGAAAGATTTACGAAACTCTACGCGTTGGCGATTGTGAAACCCGAAGAAGATTAAATAATGAGCTTTACTAGCTTTAAGCAGACATCGACATAGACCAGTAAGTTAAAAAGCAGGGGCTACGGTAACTTGGCCATGTTATCCGAATGAAAGACGGCGCTCCGGTACAGAAATTATTTTTATCAGAACCCGTCTATGGAAATAGACGGAGAGGGCGGCTGCACTCCACTGGAAGGACCAGGTGGAAAACGAATTAAACGCCCTTGGTGTGACCAATTGGCGCACGTTGTTGGACAGCCATGACCGTTCAAACGGTTGAGCGCCAATTAAGTAAGTAAATTTAAAGTTATAAACAGAATAATTCAATTCAGAGTAAATAGCGTGGGGTGTTTGATATATTTAATGTTACTATAAATTGAATTATTCTTTTATTTACCTAAATTTTATTATAATTTTATTTTGAGGCAATTAATTACCTTAAAATTGATGGTTCAACCAACAACTACTGAAACATAAACCCTTTCTGAGGAAGAACTTTTTTCAAATTTTAAGTTCAGTTTTTTATAAAAGTGTGTTTTTATACTCAGTTGAGCAGAGCTCACAGAGTATATTAAGTTTGATTGGATAACGGTTGGTTGTACATATATAAAGGAATCGAGATAGATATAGACTTCCATATATCAAAATAATCAGGATCGAAAAAAAATTTGATTGAGCCATGTCCGTCCGTCCGTCCGTCCGTCCGTCCGTTAACACGATAACTTGAGTAAATTTTGAGGTATCTTGATGAAATTTGGTATGTAGGTTCCTGAGCACTCATCTCAGATCGCTATTTAAAATGAACGATATCGCACTATAACCACGCCCACTTTTTCGATATCGAAAATTTCGAAAAACCGAAAAAGTGCGATAACTCATTACAAAAGACAGATAAAGCGACGAAACTTGGTAGATGGGTTGACGTTATGACGCAGAATAGAAAATTAGTAAGATTTTGGACAATGGGCGTGGCCCCGCCCACTTTTACAAGAAGGTAATTTAAAAGTTTTGCAAGCTGTAATTTGGCAGTCGTTGAAGATATCATGATGAAATTTGGCAGGAACGTTACTACTATTACTCTATATGTGCTAAATAAAAATTAGCAAAATTGGATTAAGAACACGCCCACTTTTTAAAAAAAATTTTTTTAAATTCAAATTTTAACAAAAAATTTAATATCTTTACTGTATATAAGTAAATTAAGTCAAAATTCAACTCCAGTAATGATATGATGCAACAAAATACAAAAATAAAAGAAAATTTCAAAATGGGCGTGGCTCCGCCCATTTTCATTTAGTTTGTCTAGAATACTTTTATTGCCATAAGTCGAACAAAAATTTACCAATCCTTCTCAAATTTGGTAGGAGCATAGATTCTATGACGGTAACTGTTCTCTGTGAAAATGGGCGAAATCGGTGGAAGCCACGCCCAGTTTTTATACACAGTCCACCGTCTGTCCTTCCGCTCGGCCATTAACACAATAACTTGAGCAAAATCCGATATATCTTTACTAAACTTAGCCCACGTACTTACCTGAGCTCACTTTTTCTTGGTATAAAAAATGGGCGAAATCTGACCATAACCACGCCCACTTTATCGATATCGAAAATTACGAAAAATGAAAAAAATGCCATAATTCTATACCAAATACGAAAAAAGGGATGAAACATGGTAACTGGATTGGTTTGTTGACGCAAAATATAACTTTGGAAAAATCTTTGTAAAATGGGTGTGACACCTACCATATTAAGTAGAAGAAAATGAAAAAGTTCTACAAGGCGAAATCAACAGCCCTTGGAATCTTGGCGGGAATACTGTTAGTGGTAGTGCATATATAAATAAATTAGCAGTACCCGACAGATGATTTTCTGGATCACCTGGTCCACATTTTGGTGGATATCACGAGAACGCCTTCACATATACATCTAAGGGCCACTCGCTTTTAAAACCCTCATTAATACCTTTAATTTGATATCCATATCGTACAAAAACATACCAGAGTCACCCCTGTCCCACCCTAATGGCGATATCTCGAAAAAGCGTCCACCTATAGAACTAATGCCCCCTCTCTCTAAAAATGCTAGTAACACCTTTCGTTTGATACCCATATCGTACAAACATTCTAGAGTAACCCCTGGCCCACCCTAATGGCGATATCTCGAAAAGGCGTCCACCTATAGACCTAGTGTCCACTCCCTCTTAAAATGCTCAGTAACACCTTTCGTTTGATACCCATATCGTACAAGCATTCTAGAGTCACCCCTGGCCCACCCTAATGGCAATATCTCGAAAAGGCGTCCACCTATACACCTAATGCCCACTCCCTCTTAAAATGCTCAGTAACAGCTTTCGTTTGATACCCATATCGTACAAACATTCTAGAGTCACACCTGGCCCACCCTAATGGCGATATTTCGAAAAGGCGTCCACCTATAGAACTAAGGATTACTCCCTTTTAAAATACTCATTACCACCTTTCATTTGATACCCATATCGTACAAACACATTCTAGAGTCACCCTGGCCCACCCTAATGGCGATATCTCGAAAAGGCGTCCACCTATAGACCTAATGTCCACTCCCTCTTAAAATGCTCAGTAACACCTTTCGTTTGATACCCATATCGTACAAACATTCTAGAGTCACCCCTGGCCCACCCTAATGGCGATATCTCGAAAAGGCGTTCACCTATAGACCTAATGTACACTCCCTCTTAAAATGCTCAGTAACACCTTTCGTTTGATACCCATATCGTACAAACATTCTAGAGTCACCCCTGTCTCACCCTAATGGCGATATCTCGAAAAGGCGTCCACCTATAGACCTAATGCCCACTCCCTCTTAAAATGCTCAGTAACACCTTTCGTTTGATACCCATACCGTACAAACATTCTAGAGTCACCCTTGGTCCAGCTTTATGGCGACATCTCGAAAAGGCGTCCACCTATAGAACTAAGGATTACTCCCTTTTAAAATACTCATTACCACCTTTCATTTGATACCCATATCGTACAAACACATTCTAGAGTGACCCTGGCCCACCCTAATGGCGATATCTCGAAAAGGCGTCCACCTATAGACCTAATGCCCACTCCCTCTTAAAATGCTCAGTAACACCTTTCGTTTGATACCCATATCGTACAAACATTCTAGAGTCACCCTTGGTCCACCTTTATGGCGATATCTCGAAAAGGCGTCCACCTATAGAACTAAGGATTACTCCCTTTTAAAATACTCCTTACCACCTTTCATTTGATACCCATATCGTACAAACACATTCTAGAGTCACCCCTGGCCCACCCTAATGGCGATATCTCGAAAAGGCGTCCACCTATAGACCTAATGCCCACTCCCTCTTAAAATGCTCAGTAACACCTTTCGTTTGATACCCATATCGTACAAACATTCTAGAGTCACCCCTGGCCCACCCTAATGGCGATATCTCGAAAGGGCGTCCACCTATAGACCTAATGCCCACTCCCTCTTAAAATGCTCAGTAACACCTTTCGTTTGATGCACATATCGTACAAACACATTCTAGAGTCACCCCTGGCCCACCCTAATGACGATATCTCGAAAAGGCGTCCACCTATAGACCTCATGCCCACTCCCTCTTAAAATGCTCAGTAACACCTTTCGTTTGATACCCATACCGTACAAACATTCTAGAGTCACCCCTGGCCCACCCTAATGGCGATATCTCGAAAAGGCGTCCACCTATAGACCTAATGCCCACTCCCTCTTAAAATGCTCAGTAACACCTTTCATTTGATTCCCATATCGTACAAACACATTCTAGAGACACCCCTGGTCCACCTTTATGGCGATATCTCGAAACGGCGTCCACCCATGGAACTAAGGATCACTCCTTTTCAAAATACTCATTAACAGCTTTCATTTGATACCCATATCGTACAAACACATTATAGAATCACCCCTGGTCCACCTTAATGGGGACATCTCGAAAAGCGTCCACCGATAGACCTAAGGCCCACTCCCTCTTAAAATGCTCAGTAACACCTTTCATTTGATACCCATATCGTACAAACAAATTCTAGAGTCAGCCCTGGTCTACCTTTATGGCGATATCCCTAAATGGCGTTCATCCATAGAACTATGGCCTATTCTCTCTTAAAATACTCTTTAATACCTTTCATTTGATACACATGTTATACAACCACATTCCAGGGTTACCCCAGATTGATTTTCCTTATTTTGTCTCCATAGCTCTCAACTGAGTATGTTATGTTCGGTTACACCCGAACTTAGCCTTCCTTACTTGTTTAACTATGCGGTTACCGCATTAAAAACAAAAACGACATCGTCTATTCATTGATTTTTCGTTTATTTCTACAAACACAGTGCAAAACAAGTAAGGAAGGTTAAGTTCGGGTGTAACCGAACATTACATACTCAGTTGAGAGCTATGGTGACAACATAAGGGAAAATAACCATGTAGGAAAATGAACCGAGGGTAACCCTGGAATGTGTATGTATACATGTGTATCAAATGAAAGGCATTAAAGAGTATTTTATGAGGGAGTGGGCCATAGTTCTATAGGTGGACGCCATTTAGGGATATCGCTATAAAGGTATACCAGGGCTGACCCTAAAATTGGTTTGTACGATATGGGTATCAAATTAAAGGTATTAATGGGGGTTTTAAAAGGGAGTGGTGGTAGTTGTATAGGTGGTCGCCTTTTCGAGATATCGCCATAAACGTGGAACAGGGGTGACTATAGAATGCGTTTGTACAATATGGGTATCAAATGAAAGGTGTTAATGAGTATTTTAAAAGGGCGTGGGGCTTAGTTCTATAGGTGGACGCCTTTTCGAGATATCGCCATAAAGGTGGACCAAGGGTGACTCTAGAATGTGTTTGTACGATATTGGTATCAAATTAAAGGTATTAATGAGAGTTTTAAAAGGAAGTGGTGGTAGTTGTATATGTGAAGGCGTTTTCCAGATATCGACCAAAATGTGGACCAGGGTGACCCAGAACATCATCTGTTGGATACCGCTAATTTATTTATATATGTAATACCTGCCAATTTTTCAAGGGTTTTTATTTCGCCCTGCAGAACTTTTTCATTTTCTTCTACGTAATATATAGGTGTCACAACTATTTTACAAAGTTTTTTCCAAAGTTATATTTCGCGTCAATAAACCAATCCAATTACCATGTTTCATACCTTTTTTCGTATTTTGTATAGAATTATGGCATTTTTTATTCATTTTTCGTAATTTTCGAAAAAGTAGGCGTGGTCATAGTCGGATTTCGTTCATTTTTTATACCAAGAAAGTGAGTTCAGATAAGTACGTGAACTAAGTTCAGTAAAGATATGTCGATTTTTGCTCAAGTTTTCATGTTAGCGGCCATGCGGAAGGACAGACGGACGACTGTGTATAAAAACTGGGCGAGGCTTCAACCGATTTCACCCATTTTCACAGAAAGCAGTTAACGTCAAAAAGTCTATGCCCCTACCAAATTTCAAAAGGATTGGTAAATTTTTGTTCGACTTATGGCATTAAAAGTATCCTAGACAAATTAAATGAAAAAGGCGGAGCCACGCCCATTTTGAAATTTTCTTTTATTTTTGTATTTTGTTGCACCATATTATTACTGGAGTTGAATGTTGACATAATTTACTTATATACTGTAAAGATATTAAATTTTATGTTAAAATTTTACTTAAAAAAAATTTTTTTTTAAAGTTGGCGTGGTCCTTCTCCGATTTTGCTAATTTTTAATAAGCGTACATATAGTAATACGAGTAACGTTCCTGCAAAATTTCATCATGATATCTTCAACGACTGCCAAATTACAGCTTGCAAAAATTTTAAATTATCTTCATTTAAAAGTGGGCGGTGCCACGCCCATTGTCCAAAATTTTACTAATCTTCTATTCTGCGTCATAAGTTCAACTCACCTGCCAAGTTTCATCGCTTTATCTGTCTTTGGTAATGAATTATCGCACTTTTTCGGTTTTTCGAAGTTTTCGATATCGAAAAAGTGGGCGTGGTTATAGTCGTTCATACGCGATCTGAGATGAGTGCTCAGGAACCTACGCACCAAATTTCATCAAGATTGCTCAAAATTTACTCAAGTTATCGTGTTAACGGACGGACGGACGGACGGACATGGTTCAATCAAATTTTTTTTCGATCCTGATGATTTTGATATATGGAAGTCTATATCTATCTCGATTCCTTTATATCTGTACAACCAACCGTTATCCACTCAAACTTAATATACTCTGTAAGCTCTGCTCAACTGAGTATAAAAACGACTGTGCGGGGTATGTTTTCAACGAAATATGTACTGTAATGCAATCTCAAGAGCTCAAAAAAAAAATCCGTTAGAGAGTATTTAATGCCCTGAGCTTGAATTTTTGCGGACCTTTGCTGTTTAAGACAAATATGGCATTCAAAATTCATAAAAGTATTTCCATAATTAATTTATTTATAACTGAATCGTTGTCATTTCAAATCCTAGTTTATTTTAGATGCATATTCTGACTTATTATCCTATAAGAATGAAAGAATGCGATTGTTTTATAAGACAGCTTAGACTAAAGGTCTAATAAACCAATGTGCACACTATTGAATTGCTATTGCTAGCATACATCCCAATTGGAAGAAGTGTAGCCTTAAGTTGCGCTCAATCATCTCTTTTAACTGCGTCAGCAACACTCACTCCTAACAGAGCACCTCTTTGATTCAATACACATTTGCACGCCATTACGAACAAATCGCATCCATTGTGTATGTAGGCACTTGATATCCAAATAAAATAGGACAAAGCAACAGAACTCACGTCATTTCTATCTCGTTGGCAGTGTTGCCAGGTGATGAAAACTAAAGAGCTAAATCGTTGAAAAAATAAATGCTACAAAAGGCTAACCTTAAAAAATTAAGAAGCTCAAAAGACTCGAAAACTTTTTTAAGAAAGCCATTAAAATTTTTTTTAGTTCTGACCATAGGTATCTTTTATAAGCTATAAACAAATCTACTTAAAGGAACTATTCTTGTTTCAACCCATACCAGGTAGATACATTTTCCTTGACTAGTACGGAGAATTGTTTTAAACATATAAGTACATAGAGAGAAAAAAGACTACAAGCTAATCAATTTTACGAAACGGGCTTCGCCTAATGAATCAGAAGAGTTAAAATCTGTCGTATACCATAAAACTGAAGTCACTGGTGATTTCAAAATTTCTACAGCATTTTAATGAACATTTATTAGGAAGGCAGTTTAGCATTTTAATTTGTCCCTTAACTTAGTTTTCAGAATACTGATGGCACTAAAAGTTATTTCAATCTCGGCGGTACTGACTTAGGTTTAACTCGATATTCCATAAGGCCTTCTCAGAGACAAATTGGGTCCATATACGGTTAAATAATTGAGCCTAGATTTTAAACCATTCGGCGGTTTAAGCAATTCTTTAAGCTTTTTACCTAAATTCAAAACCTCTCAATTTCCTATTCTGTTTTCTAATTTTATATTTTAAACTTAATTGGACAGTATGTCTAAAATCTCAAAACTGTTTTAAAACCAAACAAACAAATATTAAGAAATCTCAAAATAGAAACTAGAAAACACTTACGGTTACAAAACAAAATCAAAAAGATTTAAGAATTCAAACATATATACTTTCTGGTATCTAAACATAGACTCTTTATGGTATCTAACAAACCCCAAGACTTAAAGTTTCTTACTGAAAATCTAAAAAGGACAGTCAGAGATTTTTTTCGGACATTTTGCTATTATGTTTATGTATGTTTTTTTATACAGATGTGCTACCCAAGTAGGCAAAGTAATGTACTGGAACCTGGGCACATGGGTTCGAAACCAGGGCCCGTATCGTGTAGTACGATCACGGATGAAAAACCAATTTCACCCAAATAATAAATATGAATCTGTCAAGCTTTTCATAGGAATTATTATACGTTATGAATCTTTTAAGTGCTGGCCGCTTATATTTCACGTATTACCTCAATATAATCACCATTTCATTGCTATTGCGATTTAAAAAATTAAAATCAATCACCTATCGTAAACACGATATGGGCCAGGCTACCTCCCACTAGATTTTTCTTTTTATATAACCGCAAGTGTAGGCCGCTCTAATTTAAAATTGAAACCCAGTTCTGCGCACTCAATTTCACAAACACCATTAAATCTAACACTTAAACCAAATTAAGTTTGGCCATACATATAAATAAATAAAAAATGTAAGGCGCGATAACTTCCGAAGAAATTTTTGCCCGAGCTTCTCTTCCAATTTGTGCCGTTTTTCCTACAAATTGACGGGACGGGACCTACTTGTTTTATGCCGACTCCGAATGGCATCTGCGAGGAAGATGAGTTTTCACTGAGAGCTGTTCATGGCAGAAATGCACTCGGAGTGCTTGCCAAACACTGTCGAGGGCGGCCCCGCTTAGAAAAATTTTCTTCTAATTGAAAACCCTTATTTCTAAAATTTTGATGTTGCTTTGCCCGGGTGTGAACCCAGGGCGTACGGTGTGGTAGGCGGAGCTCGCCACCATCACACCACGGTGGCCGCCAATACATATATATAGTACAAAACAGTTATCACTCAAGCTCAAACTTTTAACCATCTATTTTTATCAGAAGTTTGCTCGGCGATAAAACCTTAAGGCAGGACCTGTGTAATAAAATAACTCTGTTTTTCTGCATCTGCTATCACTTACAAGTCAGCGCCATATCCGTCATGAATTTCATGCCGCTACTTATAATAGAGCTTTATTGGGGACGTCCGACCAAAACTCTTACATAGGTCACCTTTGTCTTCTGCGCAATGGCTGAAATCTATTTTTTTTTGTTTTTTTTTTTTTTTTTTTTTTTTTTTTTGTCCTAGATTCTAACAACAATGTTATTGTTCTCAAAATCGGCATAAATAATGATATACAACGCCGATCGGCAAACTCAAGGCCATCCCCCAAAGCGCTACTGGCCAAATCATAAGCCATATATAAGTTTGGAAAAGTGGGCGGAAAATTTTAAATTTTGCGTAAATGTGAAATAGAGTAGAGTGAGATTTAAATATTTGAAACATTTTCATATTAACAGTGCGCCTCAACTCGTGTCAACGTAATGTATCTGGATTATCTGCTCAATTAAAAATAGTTGGCAGTTTTTAGGATAACGGATTGTATTTGGCCATTAATTGTACCTTAATTTCAACTTGATTTTATAAGTACATTACCCGAAATCAAAGGAAAAAAGTCTAGAAAAAAGCCACCAAGCTAAATCTAACATTTTGTGGCTAAAGGGAAAAAAGAAAGTACTAAACCTTGCCTCGAAAGGGCTAACCTGGGAACACTTCTGATTGGGGGTATTTCAAATGATATAGCAAAAGAGAGTCATGCATTCAAGAACATCAAACTCTCCCGGTTATGTATATAATTTCACTCAAAAATAACAAAACACATATAAATATTTACGCATTCATCGATTCAGCCATCATTTCTTTTCACCGTTACAAACACCTTCATGTTTATATTTGCAGGCATCCCGTGAAGCCCCAACGAACTAAATACCAAAGTAACGAACGTTGCAAGAGCGAAATAGCACGTTAGTGCTTACCCATCGGAAGAGAAGTGTGAAAGGATCAGCGTATGTGTATGGTTCTTACGAATAAAGCCCAAACCAGTGATAAGCAGCGCAGTAAAGTTAAACATCACGTATATACATATACTGATAGCAAAGAAGCTTCGCTGCGGCCTTTGAGTGTGAAATTGCGGTTTGTTTGTTTTGGTTTTGTAATTGTCAATGCGAATGGGTGTTGGTAGTCATAACAGAGGGAGAGCAAGTCGGGGGATTATAAGATATTTCGTGAGTTATTGGAATATTAAAACGAATAAACAAAATTAATGATTTACAAAGAATTAAAATATGTTTAAATAAAGACACATTTAAAAGTGTGTTTTCATCTATAAAAGGAAATTTAATTGTTTTTCTATAGCTTATCATGCAAACTGTTCACTGTAGGTATAGTAAAGAATTAATTTCAATACACACGACGGCATTTGAAAAAATATTCTTACACTCTTTAGGAGCAATCTTGTCATTTCCAATGATTCCCAATTATTCTGGCATCCCTGTTCATCTTCTCATCTATCTCGAACCCTATAGAAGATTTCCAATCAGTTGCTCACCAACTGGACAAATATTAACTCGAGTGTTTTACGCAACTTTGTGCCTCACTTCAATCGGTCGCCTTCTCTGTCTTGGTCTACGTTGCCGCAAATGGTATGCTGTGGCATGAGTATGAGCCCAATCAGCCAAAATAAAAATTTAGTAATACTCGTGCACATGAGCGTTTCATTGCCTCAGTAACGTCGCCTCCACTTTAGCCCTGTACATACATTCATATGTATGTATATATTTGTAATTGTCGTTGAAGCGTCGCTGCCACCGCTAGCGTGTATACAGTCATATCGCGTACAAAAGCGCAGATATTACCTATTACACAAATTTTTATACTCTTTTAAAAATTTCGTTTTATTATAATATTTATTATCGTAGAGCGCAGTAGTGTCTGCGGAGCGTTTAGGGTTTTGTGTTTGCGTTGACTGTGTGTACCTAACGAATAAGAGAAGCGTAGCCAAATTCACATAAAAAAAATATCAAATTAACGATTTCAAGTCGATATCAAAGTGTAAAAGCGAGTGCCATGAAAGCGAAATTTCGCGTCTTATTGTCTTTTAACAGTTTGTGATTATTACTATAATACGAGCTACAAATGTCAAACGCCATCGGCATACGGCACGGTATATGGTGCAATGTTCGTAAACAGTGATACAGTGATGCATAAAATGTGTGGCTATATTATTATTATTATTACTATTATTAATATTGTTATGTTTAATGTTTGTTTTTATTTTTTTATGGCCGGTGTGTCATATAATCCATGTTAGAAATCATGTTTTTGCTCATATTTGTGTTTTATGGGTCAACTAAATCCACAAACCGATAAAATGAGCTGCTAACAGTGCTAGTTTAAGAAACATAAAATTGTTTCTAAAAAGTAGTTGGTGACCAATACGTATAGTATTGGATGTGATCCATCGAACATCCGGTTCATAAACTGGTTTGCTAATATAACAAATTACAACGAAAAATGTATGAGCGAATTTAAAGAAACTTTTCTAAATATTGAATTGCAGCAATTCAATGACTCCGTCGCAACGATGATAGCCAACAAAAAAATATGAGCCCTAAATAACTTAAGATTTTATATGATCCTGTCGTAAGCATCTGACAGTTTTAAGTAAAAATTAAACATAGAAATGTAAAACAAAATAAAAATTAGCGAACGTCAGCACAACAAACATAACCGCAATATCAGTATTTGAAATCAAAAATCAACTAATAAGCGCTTGGAGAAAACATAAAAATTAAACGGTCGTAAAAGCACCGCTGTTGTAATTGCATACCATAAAACTAAAAATAAAAATATATACAAAAACAACAACAATGATAGAAGATGTGGTGAATGACGACGAATAACAGTGCGAGGAAAGCAACTAGCCATTTACTCTGTAAACCTATTAACCAAAATGCAACATGTGCGTCAAAAAATGTGGTTTCTGATAACTTTTGAATGTTTTAATTTCAATAAATCATCGAAAACACTGTTTGAATACTACACACACACAAACGTGTCCAACCAAAGTACAAATCTAGCAATTTTATTTTCTCTAAATTAAAAAAAAAAAAATTTAAAGAAAAGTTTATATACATGTGCACCTACTTAATTTTTATGTATTTATACCATGTTCGTGTATTTAAATATACATAAATCTATGCATTATTGGAAATGCGGCCTTTTTTTGCTAGTTTATTTGTTTAGCTTTTATTAATACATAATTCATTCAACCGTTTTAATAGACATCAAATTAAAACCATTGCCGCTTTAAAACTACAAACTATCATGCATACGCAGCATTTAGTAATTTTATCACACTTGTCTGCAAGTAAAAAGCTTTAAAGTCAGTGAATTCGGATGGAAAGAAATGGAATTGGACTTAAAATAACGCATATTCAAAATAGATTTGTAGCTAAAATACACCGCAATAAAAACAGCCTGTTTAAAATACAACTATGGTATACATTTTTGTTCCTAAGTTGGGCAAAATACGATAGAAACCAAAACAATAACAGTAGAAGTAATACATAATTGAGCTTATTAGCCATTGAAATATACATAGCTGCCGACGGCAACACGCTAGACGAATCGATGTGCAAATGTGAAGTGCTTTGTCATATGATTTCCTTACTTGAAAAGTTAATACAAGAAAATTTTAATTTTTTTTTAAGTTTTCATTTCTTTATTTACACACAGTGCTACAACATCAGAAACTTCTTCACCAAACCTTAATATTTGTGCATAGAAATTCGAAAACAAAAACAATTTAACCACAAGTATCTTTTCTGTTTTCAAAGTAAAATAATTTTTTTAAATATATATGTAAATAAATAATTTGACCAACTTGAAGGTTGAACACCAATACATTTTCAGGGATCACAAAATTTTATAGATACCAATGTACACTCATCAAATAGAAATGATGCATGAGAAAAAGGCATTCATATAATTCTCAATTTAAAGGTAACCACTTTTCAGAATTATTTCCTTGTTTTACATACCTATGCATACAATCTTTTACCAGAATCCCAACATTAACTTAACATGATTTTATTTTTTCTATCCCTTTCTTTCTAACTGTATTTGCCTTTGTTTATTTTAAACCTGAATTTTGCTTTACACTAACAAAGTTGAAGACAATGACAGGATCAGTGTGCATTGTTTATACAAAAACCTCCATATTTATATTCAACTAACACATTTACTTCCAATTGGCTCACAAAAATCGTGGCCATCTCTGTTTTACTTTTTTCTGAATCACATCTTCTTTATAATACGTACATGCATACTTGGAATGTAGTTTACTATCTGTACAAATTTTTATATCGACTGCATATTGCTGACAAATATTGAATACTTATATTTGAAACTTTAAATAAATCACATTGAATAGTTTTTATATACATACATATAATAAAATATAAAGAAGTAAGTAAGTAAATATTTTGAAGTACATATTTCTGTTAAATCATCACCAAAGCATATTGAATTTGGACAAAAGCAGATTTTTTAAATTTCAGAAAGCTCTCTTAATATTAATTAGTAGGCACATAATGGTTACATATGTATATATTTTATCGAATAAAAGTTTCTTCATAATAATTTTTGATTGAAAATTGAAAACATTTTGTGCAATAATAGTTTGAATCAACCATTTAGTTTTTTTTTTCCTACAATAATTGTTTTTCAACGTTTATTTATTACGTTGCTAGATAAAAATTATAGAATTTCTAGCTTTTAGTTGACAATGCTGATATAGAAAACTTTGTACGTCAACAAAGCACATCAGTAATCTCTTCCTAGCAATAGCTGACGCTTTTTGAATAGCCCAGAAACCAAGTTTTGATTATCCTTATGCAGTGGAAGTTCCACCGGGTTGTACCAACAGCGAAGCCTTCCAACTCTCATGTTGTGTCTTCCACAATTTAAAATAAACCGAGCTTCTTATATAATTTTCGGGCTATCAAAAATGTTTAGTAGATCAAAATCTGGCTGAATGAATATATTTACGGCTGTGTTCAGCCTTTGCAATAAGCTATTCAACCTGGTGGTGGTGGTACGTGCTAGTTAAAAAGGGCCCGATTATATTGCCAGTACGAAGTTTTTTTATTTAAGTTGTATGCAAAATTTCATTACGATAAATTTATTTAAACGAAAATTTAGATAACATACCATCTTTTTAAAGAACTCAGAAATCAAAAAATGTTGCATTACACCCCAATGTGTTCAAACAACGAGCTAAATAGTTAGTCAAAAGCGAACCAGTAAGTCAGTATGCTCAAAACAAATATTTACAAATAAAAATAAATATAAGGAGCGATAGCCTTCTAAAAGATTTTAGGCCGTTATTCCCTTCGAATTTGTGTCGTGATCCCTTTAATTTTTCCTACAAATGGTCGGGACGTAGCTTACTTGTTTTATGCCGACTCCGAACGGCACTGCAAGGCAGATGAGTTTTCACTGAGAGCTTTTCATGGCAGAAATACCAGGGTTTGAAAATGCTGAACTAATTTTCAGTATTACAAAATAGCTTGAATTTAAATTTGGAAAATATTTCAGCAACAGAAAAAAGCAAAGCAAACAAATTTTTTTTTTCATTTTACTTCAGATATTACTTGAATGGATGAGAGCTGTCGTCGTCAGCAGAAAAAAAAATTTAATATTTTACGGTGCTTTGAAGCTATAAGTATTTCATGATCAACTATTTTTAAGTAAACATTTTTCAGTTTTTTAACAGCCGAAATTCTGGTTTCTAGTTACTTGCTGAAAATAAGTAAAAGTAAATTTTTTTTTACTATTTCAGCAGAACTATTTGATTTTCAAAGGGACATACAAACAATTGTACGATGTATTGATCATAATAGCCTTCATCTACGAGTAGGTATTTCTTGTTTTATGCTGTTTTAACCCCCAACACACATATATACTATGGTCCCGGAAAAAACCCCGAGTGACTCCAGTACATATACCAAGCTACCGGTGGAGGTGCAGATTTTGTACGTGCGTATTTGTCTCTTTTTTTCAGTAGAAGCATACGTATATATGTATGTGTGTCGGGGGTTAAAACAACATAAAAACAAGAAATACCTACTCGTAGATGAAGGCTATTATGATCAGTTCATCGTACAATTGTTTGTATGTCCCTTTGAAAATCAAATAGTTCTGCTGAAATAGTAAAAAAAAATTACCTTTACTTATTTTCAGCAAGTAACTAGAAACCAGAATTTCGGCTGTTAAAAAACTGAAAAATGTTTACTTAAAAATAGTTGATCATGAAATACCTATAGCTTCAAAGCACAGTAAAATATTCAAGTTTTTTTTCTGCTGACGACGACAGCTCGCATCCATTCAAGTAATATCTGAAGTAAAATGAAAAAAAAAAAAAAACAAAAATGTTTGCTTTGCTTTTTTCTGTTGCTGAAATATTTTTCAAATGCAAATGTAAGCTGTATACAAAAATTCCAAACCGACAAAAAACTCATTGCTGGTAAAGCCAACAATTTGTAAATTATACTATTTTTCAGTAAGCAATTCAAACCCTGAGAAATACACTCGGAGTGCTTGCCAAACACTGCCGAGGGGCGACCCTGTTTAGAAAAATTGTCTTCTAATTTAAAAAAGTTGTTTCTAAAACTTTGATGTTGCTTTTCCCGAGGCATGATCCCAGGATCTTCGGTGAGATAGGCGGAGCACGCTACTAACACACAATAGCGGCCGCGAATTGTTCATAATATTATCACGCAACATAAAAAATAAACGTTGATTTATAATTATGATTCTAAAAATATTTGTATTCCCATTTGAAAACTATTACAGAGCAAAGTTTTGATAAATTTTTGAATTCGGGCAATGTTTTCAATTTGAAATTATAGTTAAATTGAGTCTTTTTAGATTAGAAAACACACATGCTTAGGCATCCTTAGAAAAACAATTTCCGTCGGTTATATTTTTTTGTCAGTCGAGTGTATTTATATTACAAAAAAATATCGACATTCCACGACTTTATAAAACAGCGCGACTTGTAGAAATAAAGATTAATTAACCCTGTGCTCCACGTAAATAGTGCAGCCGGTATATGTAAATTAGTTTAGCAAAACAGGAAGTATATATTCAAAGGCTTATGTGGAGCCACTTGCACAAGTGATAGTCAACTAAATACTTTTGTATACTTGGAAACCAATGTGTTTACCATTCAATCAAATTCAAAATATGTTTTATCACTCTCCTGTGAACTTCTGGTGCTTCAAAACCGGTGGACCTCAATAGGCATAGTAATTTACCTACGACCAACTGCCCATATGATCGGTGGGAATATAAAACTTAAGTTTTAGCCTGACATGACACCGCTCTCATATCCCTTAGTCCTTGGAACGTGGGGAGGCAACCCCTGACCAGTACGATGAGATCCTGCAATGCTCGAGATTATTTCGCTGGTGAACCGCCGATTTACTCGCGATATTCGAAGTAGATTCCGTCAATTCTATATTCAAATTTAATGCTAAATGGTGTAATGGAATCACAATAACCACCTATTGCAGAGAATTAATGCAGCCTGCCTCGTGAAACTTGCATTACACTAGCACAACTTCTACCCAATATATTCCAGTTCATCACTGCAGTGCATAAAGAATAGCTTCCATGAAAGAATTAACCTACGGTTCACATACCCCGTAAACCAAAGTTCATTAGGCCTACCAGTGAGGGTCTTGATGATATTGATGAATTTAATTGTCGATTGGGCATTGTTAAATAGTACCACCACGCAACAAGAAAAGGATTTGGTTTTAAACTGGTGTTGCAGAATGTAAAAACTTTGGGAAAGATGCAAAATATATTTCGTGGCATTGAAAAAGTGTTGCTTTATTATCGTGCTAAAATTGAGGTACGGAATCGGATTATAGCTTGCTTTAAACTCTCCAATAGATTTATATTGTGGATGGAAAGCCGAATGTAACAATAAGAATTTATTACACTTCTACAACTATGACAGGGTTAAAGCTTGAATGAATTAATACCCAAAACGTATGGGTTTTACCCTAGTTTATTATCACTATTTTTTTTTTTTTTTTAATTTACCAAGCATTTTCATGTTTGCTTATATGCTGTGAAAGATTAATTAACTTGTTATTTCAAAAATACTTGGAACTGAAAAGTGAAGTTCGATTAAGGCTGGAAACTTTAAACTAACAGTGAATGCAACCTCCGGATTTGTTTTTTAAGAAAAACGCATTTTGAACCATTTCAGTTTTCCTGCTTGAAAACAGTAAAAAAGTGTGTAAAAAAACACTCACGCAACATGCCTGAAGAATCGTAACCCGTCGGCATCATTGGGTTGAATTTTATTTAGTTTGACAGTACCGAGTCTTGAATTCACCGGTTCATGACACGGGCTTTTTTCAAACTGTAGTTAACAAATCTCCATTAAGGCAAATTTTTACTTAAGTTTAGCTCAAACAAATCGGCAATTGTTTAACAAAATTTGTTGCGGATGACATTTAGCCACAAATTAAATGCGTATACATTTTCGATGCTGTGAATATTTTTCGAGCCAGCTCGAATAATGAGGGAATTTCGCTGTGGAGAAATTGTTGAGTTACATATGTATGTTTGGCGGGTTTCGCAGCAGCTCTCCATTAGTTTAGTAAGCATTATCAATTGCTGGGGAACATCGGTTTAGTTTAGTGGTTGTCAAATAAGTCGTAATCCTTGTAGACAATAACCTTTGGGTTTTTGCTAGTGTGAACTGTAAGTTCCAATTGGAGACATGCAAGGCAGGCTTTTGAAGGAGGAGGTGTTTTCAAAATGGCAACCAAGAGAGGATGATATTCCACTGAGCAGCCGATATGTTCATATTGTTAAGAAATCCAAAAACATTTAAAACCAGCTAGTAAGATTTGAAAAAGAAGAAATTTAAACGACTAATGTGGAGATCTACACCAAAATAAAGCATTTACATCATAAGTAATTTCGATACAAATGGCAAAGTTTATTTTACTATTGATCATATATCATTGATCCCACACGAAAACTGTTTTTTATGTTTGAAGTAAGTTTTGTTTAATAAGCATAAAACAAAGGGTTTACTTATATTTTAAATTATTATGTCCCTTCGGCCATACAACTATTTACGATTTGGTGGGATTAGTATGGAAATGTGTCGTTTTGATATAAATCATCATAAAAATGGGAAGAAATAAAAGTGTAGCGGCATTGATAGTAATAAAATGTAAGGCACGATATCCTCCGAAGAGATTCTAGGCCGAGCTTCTCTCGTCATAAAATAATTGTAGAAATTTATACTTTTATTTCATACTTGTAAGAAATAGTATTATCATACCCGGGTATGTACATACAATTCATATGTACATAAGGCCGTGGGATAAGACTGGCAACTTTTTCTTTAAAATTTTAGATTTTACTAAAAAAGTTTTATTAAAAATAGTTTTATTGACAGGTGTTTTACTACTAAATGAGTTATTTTGATATTTCCATGGAAATCACCGGTACTTCATGGCATCACCCAGTTTTTAAGCTAAAGTTCCTTAATGCATTTGGTGAATTTATAAGAGAAATGATGGATGAAACACGACCATTGTAGAGGCACAGCAATGGAGGATGTGTATAACGGCTTGCATGAACTCGTAGTTTTATAGCTATAAATGCAGACTGCAAAATATACCTTTGGGGCGTTTGCCCTCCCGATGTGTTCGTGAAGCATATGCTCGAGAAATATAAAATCTACAAAAGCACGCAATGCCATTGTGTATATAACGAATTGGTTACGAAGCCTGGAAAGGCTGTTCCACAAGCGGAAATATGCAGCAGTAAAAGTCAGACCACGCATTGAAGACATGGCTAATTTAGTCCAAATCGATATCGGATTGATGTACACCGTAAAATACAATACAAGAAGTAGCAGGCATTTAGCAAACAAGCAAAGATGGTTCTAAATATGAGTTCGAAGATATTGATATTGAATGTTTATATTTACCACAGTGTAGAAGTTCGAGTTTATTTGAACACATTTTTCAATATTTCTTGAAATTTTTTTGTTTTTAGACAAACTTCATTCGGCTCTGCCGCTTATACCTATTTGAATCTTATCCAGATGTCCGACATAACAGACGAGGGCCCTGGAACTGAACCCATCTTCTAGTTAAATTGTTACGGAATATTAAGGGGAATCGTACTTGTAGGAGGAAGGTTTAGTGCGCTTAGAGCACTTCAAGGACCCTGGTGCTTACAATATTTCCTCCTCTGCAAAAAAAATATATATTTATAAAGCTGGTACATAAAGTTTATTTAAATTAGTGCTTACCTTTGTAATTTAGATTAAAACTTTAGCTTCACATCTAAATCGATTTTTTTTGCTTCGCATAGTCTTTTCCTAGGTATTGAAATACATAGAAATCTGACTTTTCAAAAGTATGTAGAAAACTTCAAAACACATACCCGGGTATGTCGTATTGTCATAAAGGTTAAGGCAGGCTCGATTGCATTTCCGATAGAGCACAGCAATAAATATTTTTTGTAAATTTTAAATATGTTGCGTTTTAGTGTGGAGCTTCATAAAAAATATAAAAAATCAATCATAAACACACATATATACCATCAATATATTGGAATACAATTGATGGAGGTTTAGAGGCATTACTATATTACGCAAATTTATATTAAAACACTCTTGATTTGGAGCTTGAAATTGTCAAAAATCTGCCCCCAAATTTAATTGACAAGGAAATCAGTAAAGTAAATGAGTTCAAATTTTGTACACCAATTAGTATTTTATGTTGTCGTATTATGCGTTCTTTTTTAGTTTTGGCAACTTGAATGCTGTACATAAATGCATATCCACATACCACATCCATATATACCAAATTTCGAAATATTTTTCCCTTACGGACGATGAACAATTAGCAATACAGCAAAATCAATAGCTTTAATGCATATATATATATATATATATATATATATATATGTGGCATATAATAGCAATTTCAGCTTACATTTGGTATTCGCTTACAAGAGAAATAATAAATAAAATCTAGAGACTAGAGGCTCGACGGGACAAATAATGTGCAATGTCAAAATTTGTTTTCGATAGTATGCTACCGAAGTATCCACAGTTTCAGCCATTTATCAGTTCACATTTAACTTCATCATCACAAAATTCGTCATCAGCAGCTGTTGCCGCCGCCCTAGCTGCCGCCGCCGCTTCTTCAACATCCCAAGTCAGCAGTCTAAACAGTAACAACGGCATTAACACAATCAATATCAACAACGGCAACAACGTCCATTCATCTTCATTATCTCCCACCTCGTCCAGCTTAAATATTAATGGTAGTCATTTGAATCAATCATCCAACTCGCCAGTATCTTCTTCTTCTCCATCTTCGACGACATTTGGAGCTCTTACTGTACAGCAGCAACAGCAGCAATTACAACATCACCATCATCAACAACAACAAACACAACAGCACAATCACAACCAATACTCATTTTCGGCGGCATTGCATTTGCAACAACAACAACAACAGTTGCATATCAATAAATTGGCCGCCGCCGCTGCAGCAGTCAGTTCCCAAACTGGTAACAATCTGATCCATAGCCACAGCGTTCAGCAACAACACCACTTATCGCAACAGCAATTGTTACTTACACCGCCTTCTATAACAAATTCGCAAACAGGCGAAAGCAGTTGCTCGCCTTCTCCGTCGGGAGCATCGTCCACGTTGCACCGGGCCATCAACAATCACTCACCCAACTCAGCATCCGCTGCTGCTGCTGTTGCCTCTGCTGCAGCTGCCAGTACCGTAGCCGCTGCAGCAGCCGCCGCTGCTGCTGCTTCTTCGTTTGCCATACCTACAAGCAAAATGTATCCATACGTGTCAAATCATCCCACATCCCATGGCATATCTGGTATGCCAGGCTTTTCCGGACTGGAAGATAAATCATGCAGGTGAGCCCTTTGAAAAAAACGTTCTTTATCTTATTTATATCAGACTGATCGAATCTGCAAAAACAGAGTCTTATTTCAGTAATAATATGTAACAAAAATTGTGTCCCCAAACATACCCTGCAGACATACTACTATTTATTAGGTAGTTATAAAATAATTTACCAGTATTTCTCAAACAGAACTTGTATCGGGATAGAATTGACCTATAAACTTCCTTTACATAAGTATGAATTTATTTTAGTACAGAAGCATATAGTAAATTTAGAATATACCAGAACTTTTTGGGTAATCTTAAGGGTTTATACCAAATACAATGCTTATTCATTATTGGATAGGTTTGAAATAGCCTAAATGAAAAGTGACCGTTATTTTTCCTGATAGTTACTTGTTACATACCTCAAAGTATGGCTACAAATTTCTTTAGTTTATTAATATTTTTCAAAGATTTACTCTTTAGCTTTTGGTAATTTTCTTTTAACTATAGAGGAAGGTATTTTCCCTGAAAGTGTTTTGTAAAATACGACTTTGAATTCCGATAGTTTACTACCACTAACTTCCTAGGTAGTCTAAGTTTTCCTCCTTAATGAATTTATATGAGTATTGCAAAATTTTTAAATTAACTGTATTTGAACTTTACAAAATCATTTATCTAAAAATAATATGAGAATAAACTAAATTTAAGCTAAGCACTCTCCAACTATTTATGGTGTCCGATGCTAGTTGAGTGCCTCGTTTCTTAAAAAATTATTAGTCATAAAGCCCCTGGATGTACAGAAAAGGTAAAATAAGAAATCGACACACCTACAAATCTACCTTGGTTGGAAACCATAATTTCCTTGACTTTTTCTGAAAGAGAGTTAGCGTGGACAGTTGCCCAAAAAATTGGGTTGACATGCATATCGCACAACATTTTTTAACAATTTAAATAGCTTTAAAAGATTATTTGATTCATTTCTATACAGCCAACTTGTTTCATGTATTTATTTGTTATTACGACTCTAAGAGCCTAGCTTATACAATTGAAGAATATTATTGCATTAAAAAGTACAATAACAAAAATAGATATGTTTGTACTTTGTAGACATTTTCAAAAATATCAGTTAGTATGAAGTATTTTATTATGAAAATACTCGGAAATACTAAAAAAATACTAGCTCAATACTTCAGTTCTTTGTATAGTATTTTTAAGGAAAAAGTCCAGAACTTTACTTCAAAGTTGTTATTACAAATTGGGTATAATATCTAGAATAGAATACTCAAAAATTACTGAATACATACTAATGGAAGTCAACCCTTTAAGGAATATTTCCAAGAGAAAGTACACACTTTTAATTAATTACACTGGTTTACAGCCAAAATGCACCAGAGACGCCATTATGAAATTCCTATGTAAAATCACCCCCTGATTCCGAAAATCAAGGTTATTTTCAATTTTATAGTAACGTTTTTTTTTTTTGAATAACGGTTTTTACAACAAAACAGAAAAAAAAAAAAAATTGGGTCCACTTAGCAGTGGACACGGCGAGCACCTCCAAAATGTTAGTGTCAGTGCAACGGACGGCGCTGATTGGTATCAGTGGCGCTCTGAGAACAACACCTACCTTGACACTGAATGTCATGCTGAACATACATCCAGTAGATATTGCGGCAAAGGCAGCCGCGGCTCGCTCGTTGGTCAGACTTAGCGATATGGGTTATGGGCTTTCTGACTTCGGACACTCTAGCCTTCTTACTAATTTCGACTTTATCCCGGACAGGACGGACTATTGTATGTCGATGGCCGCTCCCTATGCAACCTTCACCCCAGTCGTTCCCCCGAGGGAGGAGTGGGGAAGAGGAATTATCTGGCGCATGGGACCGGTTAACTTGTTCACGGATGGGTCGAAGTTGGATGGTAAGGTTGGCGGGGGGTCTTTTGTCAAGAGCTAAATGTAAGCCGCATGTTTAAGTTGGCTGATCACTGCAGCCAAGCGGAAGTTGCTGCGATTAAGGATGCGGTGGATGGAATGCTATCCAGTGAAACTACGGTTAGGGAATTTAACATCTATTCTGATAGCCAAGCGGCTATCAAGGCCTTGAGCTCAACTACAGTGCGATCGAGGGTGGCCTGGGAGTGCCTTACCTCGCTTGCGATTGCATCGAATTATTTTACAATTAAGATTATCAGGATCCCGGGCCATAGTGATATCCCGGGTAACTGCCAAGCGGATCTCTTAGCCCGCATCGGTACAAGTGAACCGGATGAAGATGGCTGTAGGGATTTCGGGATTCGCTGGCCACCTGTGCTCCTCCATAGCTGGGCCGCGAGTCAGCTCAGCAAACGTTGGGTGGACACCACTTCTTGCAGGGTAGCAAGATCTTTCTAGCCGAAAGCGGATGGCAGGAGGTCTGCTGAAATAATTGGGTTCACTAAGGCTCACCTATCAATGGTCATTGGGCTTTGACAGGGCACTGTCCGATGGGTATCCATGCGGTACGCCCCAATATACTGGAAACTCCATCCTGCTGCAACTGTATGGAGGACGATGAGGTGGAATCACCAAATCACTTTATGCTTGATTGCCCAGCTTTTGCCAGAACTAGGCGAAAGTACTTCGGTGGCGACTCACTTGGATCTCCCGAGGATTTATCCAAAGTTGAGATCGGTATCATTCGGAGCTTTATCGCTGCTACTCAACGATTCTCTAAGTAGCTAGATCTAAGTCACCGTTATTTTTGGTGCATGTGGTATCACAACGGACCTTCGTATTGTCCAAGTGAGCTATCCTTATCAGGGCAGCTACCACCTAGGCTAATCATATATATCTTAAGAACGAATTGAGCAATTCCAAAACGGTTTGAAGCTTTTAAAAGGTAATAAAAGTTGCTATGAACTGTTCATACAACACTTTTGGCTAAGCCCAGCAGATTCAAAGATAACGAACAATGATTACGAATTTTTTCCATTTTTTTTTTTGTAAAAATATAAAAAAATTTGTACTTTGCGAGGAAGGACCTCGAAAACTTTTTATTTTTTTGCAGACTTGTTTTTTTCTCTCTAAGCTCTGTTTAATTACAAAAAAAAACTTTCATTCAACCAAATCGATGGACTGATACAAAAGTTATTACCATTCATGTAAATATTCCCATTTAGTACTTAAGTAACCTACTGGTACATATGTGTTAGTATTCGTATATCAGTTAGTTAGTTTTTGCAGATTTTTTTGTTTTCTCTCTAAGCTCTGTTTTATTACAAACAAAAAAATTAAGTATTAAGTATTAAGTGGATATATTTACTTGAATGCTTATAACTTTTGTATTAGTCCATCGATTTTGTTGAATGAAAGCTTGTTTTTTTTTGTAATAAAACAAAGCTTAGGGAAAAAAATGAAATCTGCAAAAAAAATAAAAAGTATTCGAGTTCCTCTTCGCAAAGTACACATTTTTTTATATTTTTACAAAAAAAAAAATGGAAAAAATCCGTAATGATTGTTCGTTATCTCTGAATCTGCAGGGCCTAGCAAAACGTGTGGTATGCAGTGTTTATAGCAAATTTTATTACCCTTTAAAAGGTTCAAACCGTTTTGGAGCTGCTCAATTCGTTCTTGAGATATATATGATTAAGTGGACCCAATTTTTTTTTTTTTTTGTAAGAAACCGTTATTTGTAAATATCTCAAAAACGCTGCCATAGAATTAAAAATAACATTGATTTCCGGAATCAGGGGGTGATTATACATAGGAATTTCATAATGGAGTCTCTGGTGCAGAAAAAAAATTGGATTTTGTGATCCAGTGTTATAGGGTAAATAAAGGTACATAAAAGTTGTATCTACTTCCAGTTTTGCAATAAACCGACTGATAATATTGTTTTCAAGTATAAACAATTTAAATAGCGAAGTTTGTAAAAGCCTCCTTTTATGGTCAATAATTTGAACTAGAGGATTCAAAACAACGTGTACTTGCACATATTCACATTTTATCATAGAAATTAAAAAAGGTCGGCTCCAAGTATCGCCTGACGCCATCCTATGGAAGTCATTGTGTCAGCTGTAGTATGGCCAATTTTGGGTCTACAGATCTGGAGCGGGAGTATATTAATAAACGCCTGAATAATCATTTAAAAGAGGAGAACCCACAGAACTTTCCAGAACTGCGCCCAATTAAATAGTACTGGGTTTATGAGATGCACAACATGCCCACGTAATTTTGACCATACCGTCATATAACACTAAAAAAATATACGAAAAGCAGAAGTGCTTTTGTCAAAAGAAGTTTACAAAATCTAATAAATTTAATCAAATTAAAACTGATGAAAGTAAGCCTCTGCGAAAACTGGAATAGTCGCCTTATAGCTTCCTTCCTTTAATGATCGACTCTTCGATCTAGAATCCACTAAAGTGTGCACTTGCTTTTCGGAACCGTCCTTAATTTTATATTGCCGTATTTATTTATAACGATAAGAATTATTTTTGTACACGTTTAAGGCTGCTAATTCGCAATTTGTAAATTTTTGGTCGGCGTTTGTAGACAATGTTCAAATTGTTTAGCTTCGGTAAATCTCAATACAATTCCGTAATATATAGTCATTTCGGAAATTCAGTATAAGAACTATTTACATGCGAAATGAATACTTTCGATTATGTGACTATAATCAAACAATGAATCAAGTCGTTCACCCATTTGTGAGGCATTAAATCATTATGCAAATAAGTGAGGACCGGATATACAGATTAATCTAAGATATTTACCGTTCTCACTTTTGTAAATCCTGAGTGTATATACATACTTCTATAGCTTTGATGGCCATATCGACGTTTAAAACTGGGTTAAAACAAGGTCTGAATTGTAGACAGCTAGACCTGGGTTTTGTCATTGATACATCATAACTGGCATAGTAAAGCAAAAACCTTACAAGATTCCAAAAAATGCTTTAGTAAGTGCGATAATAATATACACAGCCAACCTTAGGAAAAAAGTAAAGTTCACTTACCGCCTTTCAGGAATTTTAATACCATTAAAGGTATGGGATTATAATCAACCCATTGGTTTAATAAAAAAATGTAATAAATTAAATTAATACTCGGTGCGATATACCTCCGAGGACTTAAGCTCTTCCACTTTGCTTCATGCTACTTTTTTTCGGACATATTGGCTATTGGAACGGCATCCACAATCAGGTCATTTTCCGCTGAGAAATTTTTCATAGCAGAAATACGCTTGGAGTGTTTGCCAAACCATTGCCGAGGAGCGACCCGCTTGGAAAGAACTGTTTCTAAATTAGCAAGCATGCTACCACCAAACACTGATGACCACACTCACAGAAAAAACTAGGTTTTAAATTTGTTATTTACTTGAAGTGTCTTAAATTTCCAAAGAAAACACTTAAATTTCTCTGATTTAACATTTTTCTAACATAAGCCATTTTTGACCTTGCAATCAAGTTAAGGTCACCTTCAATGAATGCGGCGTTATTCGAATCGAAAATTTAAAAAAATGTGTATTTGAATATATTGTACAACACTCGCCGGGCATAAGGCAAAAATACAAAACTTGAAGAGATTGATACATAAGAAGAAAAGCTATTTCTCCGTGTTTCGTAGCTAGCCTCCAGAATATAAATATTGCTTTTAGAAGCTAGAAATCGAACCCATTTAATGTATTTTTTATTTATTGCTTCAGTAGCTAAAAATCAGGGAAAATAATGGCGTCTGACTTTTTTTCTTATTCGAATTGTATAGATCTATTTCTTTACAAGCCTATTATAAAGGTCAAAAGGCAGATCTTCATACACGTTAAAAGCGATAAATTACATTCTTTTTCATGCTGTGCACTGATGCCTTAAATATTATTTTTATTCGTAGTACATATGAAAGGGCCGCTATAAAAAGTGTTTTTATTTTATCAGTGATAAAAGCGAAACTTATAAACATATCCGTTAAAGTGCAGTAGAAAAAAACGGCATTAAAGCTGGAGTTATCATTTTTCCCATAAGAAGCAGATATACCGGATCATTCAATTCGGAACAATTTAGGACCACTTCGGAGTTGTTTATAGTTTCATTTTAGGGAAACTTTAAAACCTGTTTGGGGAAAATTTTGGGGTAGTTTAAAGCATCCTTTCAGATTGACTTCGGGATTTTTTTAGGTGATAGCTCATTGTTCCGATCGTTGGGACATTTTGTGATGGAGCTCCAGAGAACAAACGATTAGCGCTATAGTCAATTGGCTAAATAATATATTTAGCACGTCTATAAGGACTGTTCGGCGCTATGACTTCATCACAAGTTAAATAGCCTCAAGTTATTTTACTCGGGATTATGTTATCCACACTGTGACATAGACCGAATTTTTCTACTTTTTATTATGACATTGCTTATGAGGTGTCATAATCCTAATCGGGATAGTTTCAGTCTTGAATTTAAAAATAAGAAGATTTACATAAACCAGGTGAAGGCAGTCACCGTTGTGTTGTGATTAGTTAGCTTTTCTGCCCTAATACCTGGGTTCGAGATGTTCTAGGATGCATCGAGGTCTTTCGGCAACAGACGCATCGGGATACTCAGCATTTATATTTTTTCCTTGAGGAATTTGTTTTTTTTTTTGAGTGCCTTTAGATCGGAATAGTAATGTATCAAGTAAATCGTGCACAGATGCTTAGAACTAACAAATATATATAAGACATTAAAAAAAATTATGTAAATTAAATAAATTAAATTAACTGTAAGTTTTAAAAGCAAATTTCATAAAAAAAGAACAATAGTATAAAAGTTTAAAGTTAATTAAAAAGAAGATAAATAAAAAAAATTAAACTGGAATCATATATAATTGGACCTCTTTTCTATTGCTTCTTAATTTTTTCTGCTCGCTTAGGACACAATTTCAAAGAAAATCAACAAAAAACCTAACAACACAGTTCTGATCGCCTAGTGAAAATTTTCAACTACGCATTTTTTCATCGAACTTACATGTGTATCAAATGAAAGGTGTTAATGATTATTTAAAACGTAGTGAGCCTTAGTTCTATAGGTGGACGCCTTTTCACGAAATGGCAATTAGGGCGGACCAGGGGTGACTCTAGAATGTGTTTGTGCGATATGGGTATCAAATTAAAAGTAATAATGAAGGTTTTAAAAGGGAGTAGCCCTTAGTTGTATATGTCAAGGCGTTTTCGAGATATCGACCAAAATGTGGACCAAGGGGCCCAGAACATCTTCTATCGGGTACCGCTAATTTATTTATATATGACATACCACGAACAGTATTCCTGCCAAGATTCCAAGGGCTTTTGATTTCGCCCTGCAGAACTTTTTCATTTTCTTCTACTTAATATGGTAGGTGTCAACCCATTTTACAAAGTTTTTTTTAAAGTTATATTTTGCGTTAATAAACCAATCCAATTACCATGTTTCATCTCTTTTTTCATATTTAGTACAGAATTATGGCATTTTTTCATTTTTCGTAATTTTCGATATCGGAAAAGTGGGCGTGGTCATAGTCGGATTTCAGCCATATTTTATACCAAGATAAAGTGACTTCATATAAGTACGTGAACTAAGTTTAGTTAAGATATATCGTTTTTTGATCAAGTTATCGCGGAAGGACAGACGGTCGACTGTGTATAAAAACTGGGCGTGGCTTCAACCGATTTGGCCCTTTTTTAAAAGTGGTCGTGTTCGTCATCCGATTTCGCTAATTTTTATTTAGCACATATATAGTAATAGGAGTAACGTGCCTACCAAATTTCATCATGATATCTTCAACGACTGCCAAATTACAGCTTGCAAAACTTTTAAATTACCTTCTTTTAAAAGTGGGCGGTGCCACGCCCATTGCCCAACATTTTTATAGTTTTCTATTTTGCGTCACAAGGTCAACGCACCTACCAAGTTTCATCGCTTTATCCGTCTTTGGTAATGAATTATCGCACTTTTCCCCTTTTTCGAAATTGTCGATATCGAAAAATTAGGCGTGGTTGTAGTGCGATTTTGTTCATTTTAAATAGCGATCTGAGATGAGCGCCCAGGAATCTACATGCCAAATTTCATCAAGATACCTCAAAATTTACTCATGTTATCGTGTTTACAGACGGACGGACAGACGGACGGACGGACATGGCTAAATGAATTTCTTTTTTCACTCAGATCATTTTGATATATAGGATTGTATATCTATCTCGGTTAGTTTATGCCGTTACGGATTACCGTTATGCGAACAAAGTTAATATACTCTTTGAGCTCTGCTCAGCTGAGTATAAAAATGCCTTCGCTGGGCTCCATTTTTCATGAAATTAGTATGTATACATACGTAAAAGAGTTAAGGAAATAACGGAATAATGGTAGAACTGTTTTGCTTTAATTTAAAACCACCCATTGGTCTGGAATTCAACCCCCAAAATATTATAATGTAAAACTTTTAGGTTTTAATTTCAAGTTTTGGACTAAAATTTAAACCAAAAATTGGGTTTATCCTCAAATAGACCAACAACTTTTTTGTTTTAATTTTAAGCCTTTTATTTTTTTTTTTTATCGAAAATTATATTTTTCAATTGTCTAGACTAAAATTTAAAACTATTCAGTGGTTTTGAAAGTAGTATAGAAAAGCATAAAATCAGCAGTAAACTTTACTAGATTTAACAAACTAAAATTTTTGACCGTGTACTTATTAGAATGACAAATGTCTAACTACAAACCTACAAATAAATAAATCTGCTGAAAAGTTGTAGGTTTTGAGAGTATTACTTTCACCTCCAATTGGGTCTGGTAAACTGTATATCATTACGGCAGCAGTAGTCGAATCCGAAGCCCAGTCTAGTGCCGCGAAACGCAGTAAAGTTTAGCTCAATAACTGACGTACATACGTCCGATACGTACATATATATTGATAAAAAATCTCCCTATTATGTCCAGTTTTAAGTGAAAGCTTGAACTGCAGTTAAAGTTGCGCTCAGTTTACATGAGTTCTTAAATTTTTTTCAAAGCTAACAGTAATTTAAACTCGCACTGGGCCTTAGTATCCCCTTTCACACTGGCGCTAGGCTGCAAAATGCAGTTTTTTAATGTCCATTTTTTTCTACTTCTATTTTTTCAATACGGGTAAAAATTTTTCCCTCGTCTAACTGTTGAAAATATCGAAATAATTAAAAAAAAATTTGGAATTTTGAGATCGATTTTTACGTAACTCCTCATTGAGCTACAAACTTGAAACTTGACTGATAGGTTAAGACACCGCGAGAGAGGAACCAAAGGAAAACAACTCCGTTAGGTGACGAGCGGATCGAAATAATTCGATAAGAATTTGGAAAATTTTGAATATTGAGATCGATTTTTAAGTAACTTCTCATTGAGCTACAAACGTGAAGCACTACTCTTTTCCACATAGAACTAAAAAGTGGAAAATAAAAAGAAAACAAAAAAATTTAAGCACTTCCTTTATATAAATGGACAAAAATCAGCGAAAAATGTGTCCTTGTACAAAGACATATTCTTTCTGAACTTCGATTTTAAAATTTTGACACAGAAATTGGTTTTTGTCCATTTATTTAAAGGAAGTGTTTAAAATTTTTTATTTTCTTTTTATTCTATTTACTTCACCTAGTGTTTCCACCATGGTTTCTATCGTCATGATAATGGACTTGTGTCTTAGGTTGCCGGTATTTTACATTACGGCCAACTGCACCGTTTTCTTAGTTGCTAGTTATTGTTGCAACATTTTTGACAAACAGTTCGCTGCTATAATACTATCGCTATATTCGGGCACCGCTTAAATCTTAAGGCCTTCAGCCGAATTTTTTCTCCTCATTTTAAAGAAAATTGAATTGAAATTAATTGTAATTTTTGACAAAATTATCACCGTTTTGTCGGTGCCGAAAAGAAAAAACGTTGGAGACAGCGTCACGAGAAAGAGTTCGCTTCGCGTTTTTGCTTCTCACTATATTACGTTGCGGTTTACTTCAGCGTTTCCTTAATTGCAACATAAGTTCACCGCTGTATGACGTCCGCTATATAGCGGCACCGCTTACGAGGAAACCAAGCCTTAACGCACAACAAATTATTTTGTATATGTTTATAGATTAGCTTTAACGGTTTATTATTTTTATATCATTTCAAATCAAATCGTCGCCTATGGCGATCGTATTCATAGAATTTACAAGAAGCTATTTATATATTGATTATATCCATGGCTTTTATTTAAATATCGAAATGAATTCACAATGGGAATATGTCGCTTTTTTCACTCGCTGCAGTGACGTGGAGAGAATCAGAAATTTTTAAAAACAGATGAGCTTTGGACAAAAAATACTATCAAACTGTGTATCTTTTGCGGCCACCAATTTGTGTTGAAATAACTGTATACTGTTCATATGTATTTCAAAACTGTTTGCCAATTTTATAGGCTAATTGCGAATAACATTTTAAGAGACAAAATCAAAATTTTTCAGGATAATGCCACATTAACTCGATTTTTTACTTTAAATTTTATCTTACCTTTTATTGTATTAGCTATAAGAATATTTCACTTATTATTTTATATCAAACAGGATCTAATGACCCTATTTGATTAAATTCAAACATTGATGAAATTCCATTTCATCCACAAAACGTTTATCATGGAAAGACACAGTTTTCTTTGTGTTTTATATACCAAAAATTATTCAGTTTTCATTTAAATTACATCTCACTTCATAGTCCTAGATACGGTGTAAGGAATATCTATCCTCAACTGTTAAACGAGTGAGTGTGGTAGACCCCATGTTGATTATCAAGTTGGGATGCCTTCCAAAATAGAATATTTTATTTCAGAAAAGTTCTTATGAATACAACTTTTGGCATATTTAAAAAAAAAATCGGGTCAAAGATAAGCCATCTTACAGCAACCACCTTTGTTTTGGAGAGGCAAGGGTAGCTATGCCATATGTGGTAACTTAGACTTTCAATGTTTCAAAATTTTTCTAGTGAAAAACCTAATTATGTTCAGTTTAAACATCGATCGCAACGTTTTTCTATTACGCAAATCATTGTGCATGGTTTCTACAAAACTAATAACTCCGAAATTTCTGTAAGAAAGCCACTTCCAAAACTAAAAGTGTTTAAGTATTTAAATTGTCGAATTTCAAGTTTAATCAGTTTTCTTACCCGTGATTTGATGCTTTTTAGTTTCTCAAAAGATTCTGTGAATCGCAGAAGATTTCACAAATGACTTGCAGCAGATTCACACAAGTTTTTTACTTATTTCCTGTAACATATTCGAACTTTTTTTGCGAGATTTTAGAGTTAGTTCAGTGAAGTTCAGAATAAAAATCTAATGTTGCGGAAACAAGTTTAAAAAATTGCCTAAACCAGTGACTACGTTTACATAAGTTATCTACACGTTTACATTACATTATCAATGCAAATGTTTAAGTATGACTCAATGCATAGAATAACTAAGCTTTTCAATTGACTAGCCCCCATAGTTGAGCATAAATAGTTGTTGACCATTTTTAAATATAAATAAAAATAAGTTAGACATTTTTTGTACACTTACTTTATATAGACAGATCAAAATGCAGCGGAAAATGTGTCCCTAAACACAGCCACAGAGCTGATGAAATTTTAACAATAGCTATTGTAAACAGCTTACTACAAACAAAACTATGAAGGTAGAGCGCAGTTACAGGAACCGGTTGAATAATAACTGAAAGCCCAACTAGTTTGAAATTTCGCAGAATAGATTAGTTGGAAAATCTATAAATTGTGCATAACATTTATAATTTTGTTTCATTTGTAATTTTAAAAACTGTATTTTTCTATTTAAAATAATAATATTTAGGAAAGGGTTTGTTTATATGTATTGAAGGAAATCGACATTTTGACCATTTCGGAAAGATCCGGGGTATTTGCCTCAAAATCTCGCGGATCGTTAAAAAATTTCAGGAGTATCCCCTTACGGGCTCATTCCAGCGAGGCTTTGACCTAAACGCGGTCTTACGGACGAGCACTGCTGCATATGCCGAAAAAAAGGAAACACTTAAAATGGTCACACTTTTGTCTGTATTTCTCGTGCAAAGCGTAGTTTTACCGAAGGAGATATTCTGGGCTAACTAATAATACTCGTCGTAGATAAGATTTCTTTAAGTCATTTATGGCTCCACTTATTTCGGCTGTTTTTAGGTGCTACGATTTCCGAGGTGCGAGTCGTCGCAATCCCGAGCAACAGTCGCTACCACGCCTCATGGCCCTCACACTATATGCCAGCACAGAAGTTATGGGACTGCGACTTTGAACTCATACCTTCGCCGGCGTCACTTTCCTAGAAGCTCTAGGTGTAGCTCCGAAGACGGATTTATGACGGATGTTTTTGTTGCTCTATGCTGCCGAGCTACACCAGAGAAACACCTTGAAACGTTAGGAAGTAATTGTTCGACCGCGTAGCTTCAGTTTTCCGACTAAGTTAGGATCGTAGCACACCCGGTAATTTTTTTGTGTATCTTGAGAACGCTTTTGCTTCACCACTTTGAGTATTCTTGGGAAGGGCAAAGCTTTACCTGGTAAATATATGTGCCTACGTATTCACATTTATAACAGGAGCCGTAAGGTGCAGGTGATATTTAAACTTGGTTGATATGCCTTAATCAACCAAAGGACTAGTTGGGGATAGGGCCGCCAACTTTAAGGAATGTCAAACCGGGAGATTCGGGTTTGAAAGATGATAAGTGTATAAATCAAAATGAACATTTCAAACGCTGTTTTGTAGTTTTGCAAATAAACAACAGAGGTTTGAACATAAGTCCAAGTGATGTTTTAAACCCTTCTCACAGGTACATACATATATCTTCAACTTAAGTATGCTATTTCAAAGGAGTATTTAAGCCCCTGGTAATCACTAAAGGAATTTGCATCACTGATTTCGCTTATTCTCTTAGTCAATCGAGATATATGATTTTTTATAAAATCGCCACCTTTTTTGGATAACTGGCTTTTTAATAACTTGAGGACAATTTGAAAACATGTTCAACTTGGGTCATCTTATTTGAATTCATTGTTTGTTTGTTTATTTATTTTCTAAAAAGTGAGCATTTCATTTTTTTATATAACTTTATTTAGACTGGAAATTTTCAGTTATTTTTTCTATACGGTCCGAAACGAGCCTGATTTTTGTTATTGATATTAGAGAACCAATATCATATCTAACTTTGTTTTATGTGGGCAACTTTGCAGTTGCCACGGTAAATCAAACATCATTTTCCACAACTTATTTTGTTTGAATTGTATTTTTCCAATGTGCGTTTTGGCACATGTAATCCAAACTGGGCACCCATATAAAATTGTAGATTGAAAAATAACTTGAGCAATTGTCGGCTTATTTTCATTACTCAGCTTAGATCTTCGGTTTATTAACGGATAAAGAAGTTTTAGACCTATATTAATTTTTTTTTTGTCTTTCTTGGACGTTATGGCAGCGCTCGCCCTCAAGTGGCCCGATGAAACCACGCTAATCCTGTTAATTTTCTTTTTAATACATTATTTTTTTTTTGTTATTCTAATTCTTATTTATGTTTCATTTATAATTTATTATTCTTATTGTTACCGAGTCTTTAAGAGGCAGTGGCTTCTTAAGCGCCGAGATCTAAAACTGCTCAGCTACAGAGAAACTCATCAGCTGAGAAAAGTAGATTCACAAATACAATAGATTAAAAGTATAAATATAATTTTTTAATTATTAAGAGAAGATTGAACCATTTTTTTCGTGGCAAAGAGCGAGTCCGAAACATCAATTAATCTCGAGTGAGAGTTATAATCTTCACACAAACATAGAAAAGGTTCGTTTAGTTGGAAATTGCTTCTTTATTGTTTAAGAATTATAGGTTTATAATGCCTGGAAACACGGCATGGAACATTCAAGTTTACTTCGTTAAAAAGAAATGGGCTTGAAATCGATCCATTTAATAGTTTAGCCGTAAATAGTACACCTAGCATTTCTCTACGACTTGCAAGGGTAGGAAGATTTATTAGTTTTAACCGATTAGTGTAAGGAGGAAGATTATACAAGGAGTCTCACTGAAGATTTCTCAAGGCGAAAGGTAAACTCTTTTCGAATTGATTCTAGCCTATCCACATGAACTTGATAACGTGGATTCCAAATTATCGATCCATATTCTAATATCGGCTTCACCAATGATGTAAAAAGGGTTTTTGTAACGTAAGGATCAATAAACTCTTTTGCCCATCTTTTCCAAAATGCTAAAACTCCTCTCGCTTTATTGACTGTGGCATTAATATGAGGGTTGAAACTAAGTTTGCAATTCATTGTAACTCCCAAGTCGACAAAAACATCAACGCTTTCCAGAGTTTGGCCACTAACCCATTAAGTCCTGAGCATAGAAGGGCTGGAGCAATTTCAGTGAAATTTTCTATGGCCATGTAAATTGGTTCAAGAATAAAAAACCAAAAAAAAAATTTGCTGACCTAACCCATTTGGGTGGTGAAGCACGTTGCGTACACGCAACGTTAGGTCTTAGTGATGTACAAATGTTTACTTTTCAGCTCATTTTATTTTTACAAAAATTTATTTCCTTTGTGCGAAAATTGAAAAACTGGGAATCATGATAATAAATAAAATATGCTTTAATTACGATATTTCGGAAAACACTTTCAAAAGACAAGCGATTCGACCAGTAACTTCTTATGGGGTTACCGTTTGTCCTCAGTGAACTCCACAAACAGGTGTCAGACCTCTATGCCCGGAATTGCACGGTGAATCGTGTACTTAAAGAACAATATCCAAAACTAGCAGAGGAGGGACGCATTCTCCCTGGGGAAACGCGAGTCACTCTAGCTCAACTTCGATCTGGATACTGTAACAAGTTAAACTCTTCTCGACATACAAAACATATGTCCTGCTTGTAATGTGTCCCCACATGACACCAACCATCTCTTTAACTGTATTGTGGAACCAACGCCTCTAATACCCCTCTCATTAGGGTCCACCCCTGGTGAAACAGCAAGGTTCCTTGCACTCCCGTTAGAGGATATTGATGACAATTTGTGATCGGTCGCACCTATTGGATGGGACGAAGCACTACTACAACAACAACAGCAGTAGCTTCATATTGAAGGCATGGTAACGAATCAAGTAACATACAAAATTCCAATGAACGTTTGAATTTCTGTCAAATCTCTGGAAAATAATGTAGTATCACAAAAAAACTTGAGGCGGTTACAAATTGCTCCACTCTTTTTATACTCAGCTGAGCAGAGCTCATAGAGTAGATTTTGTTCGCATAACGGTACCCTGTAACGGCATAAACTATTCGAGATAGACTACTATATATCAAAATGATCTGGGCAAAAAAAGAAATTCATTTAGCCATGTCCGTCCGTCAGTCCGTCCGTCCGTAAACACGATAACTTGAGTAAATTTTGAGGTATCTTGATAAAATTTGGTATCTAAGTTCCTGGGCACTCACCTCAGATCGCTGTTTAAAATGAACGAAGCTATAACCACGCCCACTTTTTCGATATCGAAAGTTTCGAAAAACCTGAAAAGTCCGATAATTCATTACCAAAGACGGATAAAGCGAGGAAACTTGGTAGGTGGGTTGACCTTATGACGCAGTATAGAAAATTAGAAAAATCTTGGACAATGGGCGTGGCAATGCCAATTTAAAATTTTGCAAGCTGTTAATTTGGCAGGAACGTTACCCCTATTACTGTATGTGTTTTAAATAAGAAGTACACTCAGAAAAAACTTTAATGAAATGGCACTTAAGAAATTTTTTCCTCTTCGCATGGCCAAAATTTCTTCAAAATGAAAAAAAATTCCTCAATTTGAAGAATTTTTCCTCATTTTGAAGAAATTTGGCCATGCGAATGAGGAAAAAATTTCTTAAGTGCCATTTCATTCCCATTTTTCTTCAATCGGGAGACATTTTTTTCTGAGTGTAACAAAATCGGATGACGAACACACCCACTCTTGAAAAAAAATTTTTTTTTAAGTCAAATTTTAACAAAAATTTAATATCTTTAGAGTATATAAGTAAATTAAGTCAACACTCAACGCCAGTAATGATATGGCGCAACAAAATACAAAAATAAAAGAAAATTTAAAAATGGGCGTGGGTCCGCTCTTTTTCATTTAATTTGTCTAGAATACTTTTAATGCCATAAGGCGAACAAAAATTTGCTAATCCTTGTGAAATTTGGTGAGGGCATAGCTTCTATGACGATAACTGTTTTCTATGAAAATAGGTGAAATCGGTTGAATCCACGCCCAGTTTTTATACACAGTCGACCGTCTGTCCTTCCGCTCGGCCGTTAACACGATAACTTGATTAAAAATCTATATATCTTTACTAAACTTAGCTTATGTGCTTATCTGAACTCACTCTATCTTTGTATTAAAATTGGACGAAATTCGACTATGACCACGCTCACCTTTTCGATATCGAAAATTTCGAAAAATTAAAAAAATGCCATAATTCTATACAAAATACGAAAAAAGGGATGAAACATGGTGTTTGGATTGGTTTTTTGACGCAAAATATAACTTTAGAAAAAAACTTTGTAAAATGGGTGTGACACCAACATATTAACTAGAAGAAAATGAAAAAGTTCTGCAGGGCGAAATCAAAAGCCCTTGGAATCATGGCAGGAATACTGTTCGTGGTATTACATATTTAATTAAATTAGCGACACCCGATAGATGATGTTCTGGGTCATCCTGGTCCACATTTTGGTCGATATCTCGAAAACGCCTTCACATATACAACTGAGGGCCACTCCCTTTTAAAACCCTCATTAATACCTTTAATTTGATGCCCATATTGTACAAACGTATTATAGAGTCACCCCTGGTCCACCTTTATGACGATTTCTCTAAAAGGCGTCCACCTATAGAACTAAGCCCCACGCCCTTTAAAAATACTCATTAACACCTTTCATTTGATACCCATATCGTACAAACACATTCTAGAGTCATCCCCGGTCCACCTTTATGGCGATATCCCGAAAAGGCGTCCACCTATAGAATTATGGCCCACTCCCTTTTAAAATACTCCTTAATAGCTTCCATTTGATACCCATGTCATACAAACACATTCCAGGGTTTCATTTTCCTAAATGGTGATTTCCCTTATTTTGTTTCCAAAGCTCTCAGCTGAGTATGTAATGTTCGGTTACACCCGAACCTAGCCTTCCTTAGTTGCTTATTATATATGTATTTACCCAGTTTCTCAAACAAGGTTCCATAATATTCAATTAAAGAGTCAATAGACTGTTGTGAAAGTTCATATTTGGAGGACTTACTCGACTTAGCTTTTTCTGGCATGATGATTTGCTCAGGAGTCGACTCTCCAAGTTGGTTTCCTTCGATTCGATCATTGTCATCATTGAATAAGCAAATAATTTCCATTCCACCGACAACTTCCCCTGGAAATTTCTCGGCTTGATCTGAAAGCAGTTGTACATCTTCGTCCACATCTTCTGTGTCACTAACTGCATCTACAGTCTCTAGCAGTAATATCATCTGAACGGAAACTAACTTTTTATATTATTTACGACTTCATCCTCCTCGTTCTGATTTACCTATATTTTCTATATCTCTTTAGATAAATTTCTTTTAAAAAAAATTTTGCAAAGAAAAAACGTCACACTTTTTCTTGACAGAAAATGTAAATAAATAATATCAGCTGCTCACAGAGCTGAATGCTGCCGGTTGAAAATATGATTAGCATCAAGTCCTAACGTTGCATTTGCGCAACGTACACTTTTAATTGCATATATATGCCACATGTTGCAATATAAAATTTAGCAAAATTTATTTTCAGGCAATTGGTTTAGACAAAATACGGGTAACAAGGAGATTTTTTAACTTTTTTTAATAATTTAACAAAAGACACCCAAAAAGTTGTGGATATTCAAACCAAAATAAATGTGTATAAATCTTTACTACATTCAAATATAACTACAACACAATTTAAGTAAGTCCATTTTTATTAAGTTCTAGATGTTTTTTCATAAAATTTTCCGAAAACCTGTGAAATATATGCGGCGCCGTAAACGTTGCGCAGACGCAACGTGCCAGGCTTAATGGGTTAATTGTGTAAGAAGTTGGCTGTACGTTCCCAAGTGAGAAACACATGAATTTGCATTTTTCTTTTTAGAGCGGCATAAAATTCGCATTACACCAAGTAACTAAACATTTAAATTCGACTGGAGTACAGAATGTTCTGCAACCGACGCGTATGACTTAAACATTTTTACGTCGTCGGCATAAATAAAAATTTTAGAATATTTTATAGTGGTGGAAATATCGTCTATAAAGAGCAAAAACAGAATCGGACCGAGATGGCTGCCCTGAGGCACACCCGAGGGAACATCGATGGCATTCGAACAAACGTTTTTAAAAATTACTCTTTGAGTTCTGCCGCAAAGATAGGAGGAGATCCAGCGAGTTAGGCCACGTTGAAAGCCAAGCAAATCGAACTTATAGACAAGAAATGAGAGGCATACTTTGTCGAATGCTTTGCTGAAATCTGTGTATATAACGTCGGTATGATGATTGTTTCTAAACCCACTAAAGACGTGAGTTGTAAATTCAAGCAAGTTGGTTGTGGTTGATTTTCTTCCACAAAAGCCATGCTGAGAAATATCTGAAAATGGGGGATTCCCCCCGCGCCCGGAGTTTCTCAGGAGGCCCGCGATTTAGAGGTACTAAGACATTTTTTTTTAATTCAGGAGGGTCTTTAGTTGTTCCATGTGCAAATTTTAAGCCGAATTTCAAAAGCAGCGAATATTGATAATTATGTTTTGCCTGGGCCTGAGTAAATAAATAAATAAATTTAAGGCGCGATAACCTCCGAAGAGATCTAAGGCCGAGCTTCTCTTCCAATTTGCGTCGTGCTCCTCTTGATTTTCCCTACAAATTGACCGGACGGGACCTACATGTTTTATGCCGACTCCGAACGGCATCTGCAAGGCA
Organism: Eurosta solidaginis; assembly: GCF_040869045.1. Classification (NCBI taxonomy): domain Eukaryota; kingdom Metazoa; phylum Arthropoda; class Insecta; order Diptera; family Tephritidae; genus Eurosta; species Eurosta solidaginis. Next base: position 238,814,684 of record NC_090319.1, read on the forward strand.
GATGAGTTTTCACTGAGAGCTTTTCATGGCAGAAATACACCCGGAGCGCTTGCCAAACACTGCCGAGGGGCGACCCCGCTTAGAAAAATTTTCTTCTAATTGAAAAACCTTATTTCTAAAATTTTGATGTTGCTTTGCCCGGGAGTTGAACCCAGGGCATACGGTGTGATAGGCGGAGCACGCTACCATCACACCACGGTGGCCTGAGTAGACAATAAAAATATCAAACAAAAATGTATTTTTACATGAATCCGAACTCGTAAAGTTTTCGTGGTGACACTGATGAAAGTTCATCTTCAAAAATTCTTCCAACAATACCACCAACTCTGTATCAAAGTTCAGATTATTTAAACGACTTCGATATCGGTACCGTTAATAACGGCCGAGGTCATCAAAAGTGTGCTGTTATTTTTCCACGTAATTCTCAAGACGAGGCATTTCCTACCTCGTTGTTAAATAGAATCTTGCCAAATGGAGAGAAAGTGGAGCGTGACTGGTTAATGTGGAGTGCCAGTAGCAATGCTTTTTACGCCTACCATGTCGTCTATTAAGCACCAATACTTTAAATCTACCTAAAATTTGTTCTGCGGATATTCGAAATTCCAGGTATGTAATATAGCTTCTTACATACGATAAACTGCCATCACACGAAAATACTCAAGATCACATTAAATGTTATAAATTATTAGATTTATTGAGCTAAAAGGCTTCAAGATGAATAAAACTTATTTTTTTATAATATAAACAAAAAAATAAGTTTTGTTCATCTTGAAGCCTTTTAGCTCAATAAATCTAACAATTTACAATATTCAAGGCTATTAACTTGTATTAAAAAATTAAATGTGTATCGTTCTCCTTGCTTGCGCTTCTCAAAGAATATTTCATACAGGTTCGTTTGTCAGCAATTAGGTATTTATTGTATAATTGTATCAAAAAAAAAACGGAATACGTTTACACGAATAGTTATTGTATAAAAACACATGCATACAATCACCTTCGAATTTGTTTCAATGTGAAGAACTGTCCGAAGCAATATTGGACGAGAACCTCACTTGGCACAAGCTCGAAGCCGATTAAATTTTATGATGATGAGCAAAAATTTATCAAGCCACAATACTTAACTAACATAACAGTATTGCATTTACATATGTACAATGGGGTTGCTAATTAACATGAATAGTACGTTTTACAGATATGTTACAAATAGTATTGATACAAAGTATTAACTGCAAGGTAGGGTTGTTACAAATGTTATATTCAATGGCGATCTTTACAAAATCTAATTCAAAAGGAAGCTACAATTGATACACTTATCAATGACCAGCTAATCACTGAAACTCAAAAGTGGAAAGAAATGTTATATAAAATTTTGGATGCTATCTTATTTTTGGGTGAAAGGAGCCTAGCTTTCAGAGACGAAAGTATATATCTTGGTGAACAAAAATATGGACATTTTTTGGGCATCTAAGATCTCATAAGCCAATATGATCCTATACTTAGAGATCATTTGGAGAAAGTTAGGATTTCACAACAGCAGCACAAACGTTTACAAGTTCGCTATCTTTCCCCAGACATTCAGAAGAGTTTATAGAAATTTGTGCATAGCACGTGAGGGCAACTATATTAGATGCTTGATGCTGTGCCTGATGCTAGTCACGTTGACTACGTTCGTTTTGCGCTAGCTCCATTTCAATTCGAAAGCAACAAATTTTACAATACAAGAACGGTTTTTGGCTTTCGTGGATTGTAACCAAAAAACTGGTCAGGAAATCGCTGATTTAATTTGCCATAGTCTAGGTAAACATGAAATCCCATTAAAAGATTGTCGTGCATAAGGGTACGATAACGGCGCCAATATGAAAGGAGCTTACAACGGAGCACAACGTCACATTCTCGACAAAAACTCGAATGCTGATAACTCGCGTTGTGCAACCCACAGTGGTGTTGATGCTGCTGAATATTGTACGGCTGCAATTACCTTCTTCGGAGTATGGTGAGATATCTTTTGCTATGGTGAGAAATCTTTCTAATAATAATCTGTGAGAAATTGCAATTATTCATTTCATATTTGCCAAAAATATGCATTTAAATATATTTTGCTAGAATTTGCTACGGTGCCTTCATATTGCATTTCAATTTTATTAGCGTGTGTGAAATTAAGAAAATTAAGTCGAATCATGTGTAAGGGATTTTACGAAGATTTTTAATTTTAATGTTCTCCTTTAATGCTTTAATAGAATATGAGTAAATAGCGTACTATTTCGTCTAACTACACGAACCCTAAATGTCAACCCTATTCAAAAATGTCCCTATTGTAATGCGGAGTGAAATACCTTTCATTTCATACCCATATCGGCATATATCATGCAATTTTTTTAATTTCGAATAGGTGGCAATCTTGTGAAACATTCTCAGCGGCAAGTCTTAGAAGGTGATATATTATCTCTGTGCCAAATTTCATTTAAATCGGTTGAGCCGTTCCCGAGATCGTTCGGCTACACAAACATACAAATATACGAATATACAAGAATTGCTCGTTTAAAGTTATAAGATTTTCTTAAAGTCATGCCGTCAGCCTTAATTTTCGAAGTGACATAAGACTTGATATCCTCAACGGAAGTGTCTTTGTCAAAGCGGGATACAAATATCGATTTTTTGAGCGTAACTACAACCAGCTTCTTAGCCGGTGCTCCTGAATAAGAAGTCACAACTTGGGAAGTTGCAGTTTCAGAAGTTACGGTTTGAGGCTCTAAGGTTTTTTCTGTGGCCTTAGAAGTGGATGGAACCACAGCTTGCGGATTAGGGGAAGTCAATTAGCTCCATTTGCGGGAGATTAATGTTCTGAGCGGGATTAAGATTCAAAACGTTAGGCGAATCGTTAGAGCACTTTTGTTTATTATAGGGGTTGTCTATATTTCTATTTACTATTCAGGCAATGCGGTAACTCATCCAAACACTTGAAAGAACAAATTATCGTATTGATTAAATTTTTCTGTGATTATGGAAAACTCTTTAGCAATTTCAGAAAACGCATTTCGAGTTTGTCTAAACAGCTTAAACAGGCCAATTTCAGTTGATCTGCATTTAATACATGACCAACGTGCTCCCTTCTCCCCATCATTGACAGTGTCAACAACTCTAGCCGTCAGTCCCGCGCACTTTCCATGGGCAAGCCCATCGCAAAGCCAGTAAGAGACAAAACGTTCGGATTCGCTTTTTACCTGAGAGTTTTTGAAAATGCAAGTCATTTTTATAGTAAGATAATAAAAATAGACTAGTATAAGAATATAGAAATAGTAAAGATAGTTAGTAAATTAAAAAGAAAAATGCAGTTGAAAAAGCACTGAGAATGAGAAAGTTATATATCAAAGCAACTCTGAAAGTTTGGGAGCTTAGCGGTAGCTAGCAGTTTTAGAATCACTGTCACTTGACACTTAAATAGCGACGCAAACAGCTGCGAAGACAGAAATGGTAAAATAGCGAGAAAACAAAAAGAGTGCGCACAAAAACAATTGCATGGTGAAAAGATACCAATCAAAATTACAACAAAAACACAAATGCATAATGACTCGGCAAACACCAAATGAATAATAAAAATTGATTAAAAACTTTAAAATTCACAAAACTGAACTTTTCAAAACAAACCAATTGCATTAAAATGAACTCTACGTTTTCGCACTTATTTTTATCACAAACTAGTGTTATTATTTAAAACTCGCAAAAATAAACACAGCAAAATAAAAATGCAACTTCACAGCTATAATAACGTTTGATTGATTTAGTTTGAATATATTGGGTGTGATCTCTAAAAAGTAATTTTGGGTCAAGTACAATTCCAAGATTTTTGATTTGTGATCTGTTAACGTTGACTTCAACTCTCCATTTACACAAATATTCGATGATAATGTTTAGAAAATACTGTAGTATTTCCACAGACTTTTGACAGAACTCGTGGGAATTAAAAATAGCAATGTCGTCTGCATAAATTGCGTAGGTACAATCAGGTAATGTTGGTAGATCTGAGCAGTAGATAATATGGAGAATGGGGCCAATAACTGATCCTTGAGAAACCCCATCAGTTTAAGGCCACTAAACTCATTGCCAACACAAAAATATCGATCAGTTAAAAAGTTTCTAATAACTAGTTGAGATAAAATGCGGCGGAAAACCGTAGTTAATTAATTTATAAATTAAACCATCATGCCACAAAGTATCAAAGGCCTTTTCTAAGGATACGAGGGCAGTGGATTTTTTTGCATTAAAGTTTAGTTTTATATGCTTCCATTATTTTAATTTGATGAGTAGTACTATGAAATTTTCCAAAACCAAACTGTTCGTCTGTTATGAAGACAAAACTTCCGAAATTTTACAATTCAAGACCAGTTCTAAAATCTTGCTGAGGCTACTTAATAGGCTGATTTGATTGGTCGATAGCTGGTAACAAGATTTTTTTGGTTTACCTGCTTTGTCAATAAGAATAACGTTTGCGACTTTCCAAGTGTCAGGAAAGTATTGTGCACGAGTTAATTAAAAAGGTAAAATAATCGATTGTACTTTTAGGAAAGTACTTTATCATCACGTCTTTGATGTCATCAATCCCACCTGCCTTATACGCACCTGACCAATGATATGGGATACAGTTTTGAAATCAACGTAGTAAGGACGAGGGGTGCTTATTATAAGATGATGGAAGTTACTTATAGCAGAAGTGACCAAATTAGCATTGCTTTGCGTACCTAAGTCTTCCGCAACTTTGTGATACTCGCAAAAGCTTTCAGAGAACAATGCCGCTTTTCTCTAATTTGTATATATGATTACGCTTTCAGAGGCAAGTCGTGAAATTCCTAGGGACTTTTTCCTTAGGACCTTGGTTAAATTTCAGAAGGGTTTAGATTCATGTTCAAGTTTACTCAAATTTTCTGACCATTAATTATTTATGTGTTGCAAAATTTCATAGTTGACTAAACGGGTGTATATTTTCATCATATCAAAGTCGATTGGGATTCGATATCGTCCCCATTGACGGAGGTAATAATTTCTTGTCCTAATAAGTTGTAATATATGTGGAGGTAGGCTGGCATGATATTTTTTGCATGGCACTTTGGGAACTGCCAATCTCACAGCATCTAAAATTTTGTCTGACAAAAAAGCGACATTGTTATCGATTTGGGATTCGTCGTTAATGGAATCAAGATCCAATGACACATCCCGCAACGAATTATGTAATACTTTAGTGTATAGCTTCCAATTGGTGACTAGGACAATATCATCTGCATGGCCGACAATTTCCGTGCCTCCGGGAAGGTCGGTTTGTAGCACATCGTCATACATCACATTCCATAGCGTTGGACCTAGAACAGATTCCTGAGGGACACCGCCCATGATGTTGTGCTTTCTTGGTCCCTTATCCGTATCATAATGCAATAGCTACCAATTATTCTGAGCAGCTAAGCAGGTGTGCCAAATTTTCGTAGCACTGTCATTACCTGCATCCAGTTCGCGGTGTTAAAAGCGTTTTTAATGTCCAAAGTTATCAGTGCACAGAGATTCCTTTTATTTTGGCCTCCGGTTATGGCTCCGCGGGCTATATTGATAACTGTTTGTATTGCATCGATCGCGGATTTCGATTTTCGAAATCCAAACTGACTATCTGACAAGCCACCTGGGCTTTGCAGGGTCTGCTGCAGACGCTCACTGCTAATACGCTGGAAAATCGTTCCTATTGGATCCAACTTACAAAGTGGCCTGTGTGAAGATGGCTGGTCCGGCAACTTACCAGGTTTCATGAAGGGAACCAGTCTTTGACGTTTCCGTGAGCGGTGGAAATCGCCTTATTGGATACGGCGTTGAAGAGATTGATCCGTAAATACCGATGTTCTAGACCTTATTGCTGATTTAAGGGCTATATTTGGCACTCCATCCGGTCCTGGAGACTTACTATCCGCAACTCTTTGTGTTGCATCCAGTACCTCCTGCTCCGTTCTTTTGAGGGTTTCCATACCTTCGAGGACCTCACTTTGATAAGTCCAGTAATCTTGTGTCGGAAAAAGAATTTCTACGATTCTTCTCATTAATATCGGGCATATAGGCCAGCTCTATTGCTCTTTTTTATAGTATTTTTTAGCGCCGTTCTTTTCTATGTAGGTATTGTGCAGCTTGGCGACGAGCGTGCCCTCTGTGCCCTTCGCCGTGCATTTTGGCATTTTCTACTTTCCTCCGTTATTTCCTCGTTCCACCAATATGCCGAAGTCCAATTTATTTTGCGCGACTTCTGGGCATGGAAGCATTACAAGCCATACTTAATGATTTAGATATTTGAACCGACAGGTCTTCCGCATATGTCGTTCGTATTATGGCATCATTCCATAAAACATCAAATGCTTCTTGTTCCAAAAGGTGTTGTTTCCGTCTTCTTCTTTGCAGCTGGTTGGAAGCTGTCCTTGGCGAAGTTTCCACTGGCTCTAGGCTAATAGGTTTGTGGTCGCTATGTGTGTAGACGTTACTTATGGACCATTTTGCTCGTTTCGCTATATCGCTACTAGCAAACGTGAGATCTATAATGGAGCGTCTATTACCAGTGTGGAAATGTATATTTCCCAGCCTCATTTAGAAGTTCTAGCCTCCGGGGTGTAAGGCTTTCGAGAAGAACTCTACCTCCATCGTTAGATCTACTACTACCCCCTACAGTTGACCATGCATTGAATTCTCCACATATTATAAGCGGGTATTTACCCTGTGCTTCTATGATCATCCCAAGAATCATGTTCTCAAACTCTGTGCTAGTCATAATCGGAGGGTCGTACCAACTAAAAATGTATACTCCTATAAATTTATTTTTCCCACGTGAATCCAGCCACTGTCGGTGCCATCTTTTCCTGCGGAAGAAATTTGGGATAAGAGGTCTTGCGCCGCTTTACAGTGGTTTAAATTGAGTTGCAACAATCTCATAGGGCACTCTGGTTGCTTCCGTCCCGTTGTGGGCATCTAAAATTGCCTGCCGAATATTGTCCCCCACCTAACGCATATTTCGGTACGTTGGAGCAGTTCGCGGCCTTATGTCCCTCCTGAACGCATTTCCTGCAAAGTTTTGACCTATATATAGTCACTTTGCACTTCTGGGCTATATGTCCATAGGCTCAGCACCTAAAACAGTACCTCTCCTGTTTCACATATCAGCATACTTAGCATCTCCAGGCTTAGAAATTATGATTACATCCGGCCTGGCTTTAATAACTTTTTTCTTATTCGCCTTTTTGTCTTGGCGTAATGTTCTTGGTTGAGATCGTGGGCTTGGCTACTTGATTTTACCTTGTCGAATTCTTCCTCGGTCACTTTCCTGGGGGTGACGAGCTTCCATCCTTAGCCGTATCATTGGAAATTATTTTCTTCTTTAAGTCCTTAACCTCCAGCGCGGATTCGATTGATTATTAAGGCTAAGCGCTTAATTTCGCCATTAATATTACTACTTTAAATAACTCAAGCAGATCCTCAATTGATCTCCCTAACTTGGTCATCTTATTTTCGATCCCTCCTGAAACCTGCGGATTTTGAAAATCTTCATTGCAGCCGCTGCGTTTTAATTCACTGGACTATGTTCATGTCAGCGTAAAGCTCTTACAGCCCTTCGTTAAATCTTCTTCGGTACTCGCCATCGCCAACGTGTAGAGGTCCATAAATCTTTCGAAGAACTTTTCTCTTGAACACTCCCAGAGCCGTTTCATCTGATGTTGTCATGGTCCATGCTTCTGCACCATACAACAGGACGGGAACGATAAGTGACTTGTAGAGTATGACTTTCATTTGCCGAGAGAGGACTTTACTTTTCAATTGCCTACCTAGTCCAAAGTAGCATTTATTGGCAAGAGTGATTCTTCGTTGGATTTCAGAGCTGATGTTGTTGCTAGTGTTGATGCTGGTTCCCAAATAAACGAAGTCTTTTACTATTTCGAAATTACGGCTGCCAACAGTAGCGTGGTTGCCAAGGCGCATATGCGCTGACTCTTTGCTCGATGACAGCAGGTACTTCGTTTTATCCTCATTCACCACCAAACCCATCTTTACCGCTTCTTTTTCCAGTTTGGGTAAGCAGAACTAACGGCGCGGGTGCTTAGGCCGATGACATCAATGTCATCAGCATATGCCAGTAATTGCACGCTTTTATAGAATATTGTTCCAGAGCGGTTAAGTTCTGCAGCTAGTATAATTTTCTCATCAAATTAAAGAAATCGCAGGATAGGGGGTGACCCTGTCTGAAACCTCGGATAGGTCCTTCCAAGTTCTGACTGAGCTGATGGTGTTGCTCAACATCGTTTTGCACAGCCGTATAAGTTTTGCGGGGAAACCAAATTCAGACATAGCGGCATATAGGCAGCTCCTTTTCGTGCTGTCGAAGGCGGCTTTAAAATCGACGAAGAGGTGATGTGTGTCGATTCTTTTTTCGCGGGTTTTTTCCAAGATTTGGCGCATTTTTAAAATCTGGTCGATGGAAAATTTACTAGGTCTGAAGCCGCACTAATAGGTCCAATCAGACGATTCACGGTGTGCTTCAATCTTTCGCGCAATACACTTGACAGGACCTTGTATGCGATATTAAGAAGGCTGATTCCGCTATAGTTGGTGCAGTTTGCAGTATCCCCCTTCTTTTGGACTGGGCAAAGAACACTTAGATTCCAGTCGTCGGGCATGCACTCGTCCGCCCACATTTTGCGAAAAAGCTGATGCATGCGCCTTACCAACTCCTCGCCGCCGTATTTGAATAGCTACGCAGGCAATTCATCAGCGCCCGCGGCCTTGTTGTTATTCTGAATTCGTCATAATCGGGTGGGGGACATTTATTCCATCTCATCGATTGCGGGATCGGGTTCGTCATGTTTGCCCGGTGAATCGCTGCCTCCATTTAGGATAGCAGAGAAGTGTTCCCTCCATAATCTAAGTACTTTCTGGACATCAGTTTTCGTTCTTACAGGAGCTTGCCAGGCCCGGGCGTTATACCTGGTGGCTAGCAGTTCAAGCTCCTCGCACTCGCGCCTTTCTGCCTCTGCTTTTTTCTTCCTGAAAAGGCGCCTCGCTTCCCTTTTTAACTCGCGATAGCGTTCACACACTCCCCTTGTTGCGCTCGCTTTTAACGTAGCCCTGTAGGCAGAGTCTATTCTTTCGGTTGCAACGCGACGTTCTTCATCGTTACATTTGTTTTTCTGTGGCCGCCGGTAACCAATATTTTCCTCGGCGGCAGTACGCAGTGCTTTGGAGATATGCTCCCACTGCTACTGCATTCCTTCAGGCTGAGTTGAGCTCCCAGAGAGCAGGTGTGAAAGTCGAGTTGCGAAATGATTGGCAGTCTGTTGCGATTGCAGCCTTTCGAAGTGTAGCTTTCCTTGTGTTTTTTGTTCCTTGGTTTTAGTCGCGCAGAGGCGGGTGCGTATTTTGGCTGCGACGAGATAATGGTCCTAGTCGATGTTAGGTCGTGCGCACATCTAAAACACTGGAGGCATGCCGTCCGTATATCGCAACGTGATCGATCTGATTGCGAGTATTTTGATCGGAGGACAGCCATGTTGCTTGATGTATCTTTTTATGCATGAACCTCGTGCTGGAAATGACCATGTTTCGAGCACCGGCAAAGCCAATCAGCCTCAGTCTATTAGGAGAAGTTTCATTGTGTAGGCTGAATTTATTTACGATTTTACTCGCTTGTGACTCCCATCATGTCTTGGCGTAATGTTCTTCGCTGAGATCGTGGGCTTGGCTACTTGATTTTCCCTTGTCGAATTCTTCCTCGGTCACTTTCCTGGTGGCGACGAGCTTCCATCCTTAGCCGTATTAGAAATTATTTTCTTCTTTAAGTCCTTAACCTCCAGCGTGGATTCGATGTACGGTGTCTTAATTATTGAGGCTAATCGCTTAATTTCAGCGTTTATATTATTACGCCCTTTAAATAACCCAAGCAGACCATCAATTGATCTCCCTAACTTGGTCATCTTATTTTCGATCCCTCCTGAGGCCTGAGGATTTTGAAGATCTTCTGCCGCCTTCTTAATGAGGTAAATTAATGAAGGAGTGCCTGTTTAGAACTAATGGAATCTACATGACCTATCGCAATTGAAAGGTAGTAACTTGAAAGTTGTATTAAAAAGGTTCTGTTAATAAGGCCGTGTCTCAACGAAGTCGTTAAATAAATACCTCAGTTAAAAATCTTTTAATTGAGATAAAAAAAATTTGACAGAAGAGATATGATAATTTAGTTTAATTTCTTTACACAATTCGATAACGACTTAAAATGCTAAACTATTCTATAGAAGACACATGAATCTGTGTATATTCTGGTTCACCAATTCAAGTATTTTACGAATAGGAAATAAATAAAGATAAATTCGAAGCTTTTTGCCTACAAATAATTTTTTCAGCTACAACCATTTTAACCGAATTTATTAACGATATCACTCAGGGATGCTGGGTGCTTCAACGCTGCCTCCGTTTAACAAGACGTAAACGACTTCCCTCTAGAATCTGAGAACTCCCTGACCATTGGTTACCAGAGCGCCCTTTTCGTTCTGGCAGAAATTTGAGCCGCGTGTGAAACCGTCCGTGTTTGAAATTTTTCCTATACTCTGTGCCGTATTTTCCGACTAGAGACTACAGATTTCGAATTTGTGTGTGTGTTCTATATGTGTGTGTTTAATTTTTAAATAGAAAGTGGGCGTGGTAATCAACTGATTTTGTGATTATTGTTTAGGGCAATTCATTTTGAAAAGAAAAGATGGTTTATAAATAATATCACAACATCTTCAAGCGTTTTTGAAGTCGATGCAAAGATTTTCAAAAGATTCGAGCGGCCTTAGTAGGCATCGCCTCGCACTTTTTTCAAGATAATTAAATACAGTTTTTAAGTCAGCCTTACGAAGTTGATCATATAAAATTTTAGCAGTGTAGCCTTATGAATGACGGAAATAGCTCGTAGGGTATTAAATTATCACAGAATTGTATTTCTTTTTGAAACAATATTTATTTTTTAAAGGAGTATTAGTGGCGGTCAGAAGAATTATTGTGTTGAATTTCATTACAACACGTTTCTTTAAATGACAGTTATTGCAAAAAAAAAAAACGTTTGAAGAGGACCCCACTGACAAATAGGCTGACAAATGAATGTATGATCAATGCTAACATAAACTCCTTTTTCGGTTGAGAATACCGATTTTTCCGGTTGACTTAAATAGGATATAAAACAAATCGGCACCGATTAAGTCGATAGTGGCCACCGAAAAAATCTTAAAAATTTGAGACTGTAGTCCGATTATGCGTACTCTGGCTGGATTCTGATGTCACGTGCTCGTATCATGCCCTCGTCAGAATATGACTTGAAGCAGCAATTAGTATAGGTCCTAGAATGCTTCAAGTTTCTAGGGTCTTTCAGCTTAGTCGTCAAACGATCTTTTAGTAACACTTTGCGCATATTCAGTCTGTCAGGTTCTCAGGGATACAAAAAATTTCAAAAAGAAAGGATAAAAGTATGGTTTTCGGTATCTAATACACCATGTGGAACAAATTTATGTTTCCTAATCGCGTTAGTTAATTAAACGAGGAAGAAATTGGCAAGCTTTATTGGACGAACACATACTCTTAATACCTTAAACTTGAATTCAGTGGGTGCCATGCGCAAATAAAGCAAAAAAAAACATTATTACTCTTTAACCAAGTTTTCAATACCTTTGCTCGCCAGCCATATTATTGCCTCCACCAAAGGCAAGTCCAACTAAACAATTTTTTTGAGTGGTGCATTGAAAAGGCATTACTTTTATTCATCAATAAATAATGTCATCGTGTGTGAAAGAAAGGGAAATAATGAAATGGGCTGTGAAATAAATGAACTCAAAATTTTAGCGTGGCGTGACTACGCACTGACAAATCGATATCGAGTCAGTAATATGATATAATGGAAACACCTTTGACTTAAAATGACCAGGGTGACAGCTTGAGGCCGGTTTTATTGCCGGCTATTTTGACCTAATGAAAACCAAGCATAAGATTTAGATATATCTTACTCTGCTACTTTGGCGGTTAAACAAAGATTATCATTCAAGATATTCTGAAGACGGTCATGGTAGTAAGATTAAACTCAACAATTTCTTGTTTCATTAATGAAAGAAGCAGAGCCTTAGTTATTAAAATGTCTTACAAAAATTAATGGTACGGTGAACTACAGCGCAGTACCTACCTGTTTTAGTTTTCTTAATTCAAAGTATTGCAGGATGTACTCTTTTCAGTATTGCAATCCAAGGAATGCAATCCAGTGAATAAAAAGAAAGGAGTAAAAAGGAAGAATAAGTCATTTTTTCGAAAAAGGTATTTGTGTTCATTATTCCAGAATAAGGAAAAAGTATCGCAATCCTCTGGGGCTGCAGTCAATCGAATTGTTGTTCCAAATGGAACGCATTCCTTAACAACTCTGGCCTGTTGTTCCATTTACAATCAACGAAGATTTGTTTGTCCTAAAATCTTTGCATTGCTTCCTTGACTAAATTACACAGCATGACACGGTTTTTGCAGCCTAAAATGTTTAAAAAATGATATTCGAAATTACTGATTCTCTTTAGTTTTCACGATATTTGGGAAAGTCCTTTTCCGGGTAAATCTGACCTTCTGTGTAGCATATAGTTGTTGCAATATCTCAGTAAGCATTCAGTGATATGAAAGCTCAAACACTGCCTCTTAGGAAACAAGGTCAAAAAGTAATTGCTCACACATTTGAACACAGTTTTTTTCTTCAACTTGTACACTCCATTTTCAGTACGTTTTAAGTTTAAAATTTATATAAGTTTATATACATATGTATATAGGCCTTGCCCCAATGTTTGTTTTGAAGTTTATGCAGACTTCTGACCATAGTTTTTTGATGCAGACAGTTGCGTAACTATATCACCTGAGGCCCGTGGCAAATTCTATTGATGGGACCCTATCAATAAAAATCGTCACGTTACAGGTTAGGTTAGGTTGAACTGGCCGGTCCATGACGACCTCACATAGACTGATTGAGTCCGTAGTATTACCAGAAGTTTGTTTTAATGACCAACCTGAAAAACCCTATCAAAAACCAGGACCTATGTTATAAAATAACTCCGTCCTCTTGGCAAATACTAGAAGCTTCCTAGGACTTAAGCCACTTGCTGCTTCTAGATCTGACAGCTGTATCACTCCTAATAGCTGGAGTCTTAGCCTGGCAAGTGCAGGGCACGAGCACAGAACGTGCTCGATCGTTTCCTCCTCCAACCCGCACTTCCTACATCTGCTATCACTGGCCAAGCCCAATTTAAAGGCATATGACTCCAGAAGGAAGCGTCCAGTCAGAATACCCGTCATGAGTCTACAGTCCTCTCTTTTTAATGATAGAAGCAACTGTGTTAGTCTAAGGTTGCAAGACCTACACATTATCTTCGACACTTTACAGCCCCGCGCTTGAACCTACGCCTTTCCCGCTTGGTCGATTATGTGCACCTCTCGCCTTCGCTTAATCTCGCCCAATCTAATTGGGGCGTCTACGGAGCAAGCTTCGAGGGATGCGCCCTTTTTAGCTAATTCGTCCGCTTTTTCATTTCCATCTATTCCCATATGCCCTGGGACCCAATATAGTTGTATGCTTCTCCCTGCCCCGATTCTCTTCAGAGACTGCTTACACTCTAACACGCATTTAGATGCTGTGCTATGCGAGATTATTGCCTTAATTGCTGCTTGACTGTCAATATAAAAGTTAACACGGTTGCAGCTTAAGCTATTTTCTTCCAGGGGTTCTAACGCGACAGTAATCCGGCAGCCTGTAGGATCTGCTTATTTCCGGATCAGCGCAGTATACCGCAAACCCTACTCCTTCCACTACTTTGGAACCATCGGTGTACACATGTATCGCCTCGTCTGCCATTTGCGCACCCTTACGCCAACCGTCCACTTCTATTGTGGCCTTAAGATCTCCCTCGAAGCGCAGATAGGGAATCAGGTAGTCTGTTCGTCTTGTGATAGATGGCGCTATACTACTATGGCCATAAGGTCGGCGCTCAAGCTGCTCCGAAACACCGAGCCTGGTTGCGGTCGTTAATGCTTTGTTCTTTGCTACCAGGTCTGCAGGTGGAATGTGCAGAATGGCATACAGTACAGCCGTCGGGGTTGTTTTCAGGGCTCCCGTAATGCTAAGCATCGATAGTCTGCATACCCGCTCTAATTTTTTGAGGTATGTTGTTTTTTGTGTGGCCTTCCACCAAACAAGAACTCCATAGTATAGAATAGGGCTTACAATCGCTGTAAAAACCCAATGAGAAAGAGAGGGGGAGGTACCTCTTTGTAAACAAGACCCGATCCGTCTTCTCCACATTGACTTTCAAGCCGACATTAGATGCCCAGGTATGAATATCCCGAAGCGCCCGATCCATCAAAGAACTAATCGTTGGAAGGCACTTTCCACTTATGACAATTGCAACGTCATCTGCGTAAGCCGTAAGTTTTACGGGTCCCTCATCGAATTGCCTGAGCAGCTGGTTGATGACCAGCGTTCACAGCAGATGTGATAGCACCCCTCCCTGTGGCGTGTCCCTGTCTACTGATTTCGTGGCCTCGTACAATCCCCATTGTGATGTAATCTTTCTGCAATTTAACATGCAGCCGATCCATCTGATTAAGGCAGGATGTACTTTAATGTAATTAAGACCATTCATAATCGCCCATTTTGCAACATTATTGAAAGCCCGGGCAATGTCCAAGAAGACTCCTAGAGCATACTCTTTATATTCCAGGGATTTATCTATTCTTACTACCACCCTATGCAATGCGGTGTCTACCGACTTGCCTTTGGTGTACGCATGCTGTGTTGTGGAGAGCAGCTTTTCATCCACGTTGGACTTTATGTACACATCTATCAGCCTCTCAAAGGTTTTGAGCAGAAATGATGTTAAGCTAATGGGTCTATAGTCTTTGGGATACACGTGACCGATCTTCCCCGCCGTTGGTAGAAAATCTACACGAGCAGTTCCCCAAGAGTGCGGTACATGATTCAGTCTTATGCACCCTTCGAATATTATTTTAAGCCATTCCACGACCTCCCTACTTGAGACTTGTAGCATGGCCGGGAATATACCATCTGGGCCCGGCGATTTAAACTTAGAAAACGTCTTCACTTCCCACTCGATCTTGGGATCGGTCACCAAGCCCGCCACTACTAGCTCCGTGATCGAAGTGTGAGTGATGTCTGCTGGCTCTTCTAAACCATCTCCCGATGGGAAATATGTATCGAAAAGCACCTCAAGGGATTCCTCACTATTACGTGACCATTCCCCGTTCTCTTTCCTTATTAGTCCCTGTACTATGTTTCCCTTTGCTAGGACTTTTTTCAACCGTGCTATTTCGCTGGAGCACTCTATGTCCGTACAGAAACTTGTCCATGGGTTTCTCTTCGCCCTGGTAATTTCACGCTTGTAGATCCTCAGCAGATCCCTGTACTCGTCCCAACACGCTTCGCTTTCCGCGGTCTTTGCGAGCTTAAACATTCATTGCTCCACCATGGCGGCTTTGCTTTTCCTCTGAATCTTCTTAGAGGGCAAGCTTTGTTATACGCAGTCATAAGCGTCCTTGTTAGGAATTCATTCGACTTCTCCAGTTCCTCTACATTAGCAACCTCTTTGGGTTGTCTCAGTTTTGTTTCTACATGTTTCTGGAATTTAGTCCAGTTCGTTGACCTAGGGTTTCTAAAGGTTCCTCCCTTCTCTACCCCCTTAGGAGGATGCTGAAGCTGATATACGCATGGTCGGAGAAGGATGGTCTATCAAGAACCATCCAATCATACCTCATATCACGCTCGGAGCTCAATGTAATATCCAGAACATTGCTGGATGTTGGACCAATGTATGTAGGGACGTTTCCCCTGTTGGCTATCTGCAAATTGGTCTGCAGGACGTAACAAAATAGAGATTCGCCTCTCTCGTTCGTATCTGCTCCTCCCCACGCATTGTGGTGCGCATTTGCATCTGCGCCTATGACCAACCGCCCTTTGCGCCCTTCCTTCTGTACTAGCCTTTTGCGCTCCATCAGTGGAACCTCCGCAGGATGCCAGGATAAATGCCTGCTTATTCTTTTGCTCAAAGGCCACCGTTACGAGATCCTCAGTGGTGTAATTAGGCAGCATATATGAATGCAGCTGTTTCCTTACCATTACTACAGCTTGCAACCGTCCTTCCGTTTGCGCGTAGTAAACGCCAAATCCGCGCGCGCTAAGTCCAGAAACCTTTCCTTCCGATGAGAGCCACGGCTCCTAGATCGGCGCCACATCAAACGAACCCTCCTCAAGGGTTAGGAGGAGTTCGCTCGACGCCACTTTACTGTGTTGGATGTTTATTTGTAGGACTCGCAGCACCATTGGGCTGTTTGTCCCCCTCCAGCACCTTCGTCTTGACGTCGTCGTCCTCCCCTTGCCCTTTTGGTTTAGAGTATTGAATTCCCCCTTCAGCCTCTCGTGACTGTTGTGCCGGGTGTTCCTCTGTGCGAGTCACAACACCATTTAGCGGTGGGTCCTCTTCTAGCACGTTCGTGGTGACGCCGGGGACCTCCACCTGTCTTTTTCCCCTTAGGCTTTTGAGGTCCCTTTCGACTTCGCTCACCTCTAGCGCGTTAGGGTTTTTATCCTCGGGACTTCTTTTCCTGAGTCGCATGTAAATTTTGCCAGTGCCAAAGGGCATTTTGCCAAGCTGCGTGTACAAATTATCCTCCGTCTGTTTGTTTATTTGGAAGAAGTAGAACTGACCATCCTCGGTAGGCCGAGATACAGTAAGTACCTTCCAATCCTGTGTCGGTATGTTCGGATTCTGATTCTGCAGAAGTCGCAGTGTATCCTCCGACTTCATCACGCATGGTATCCATACCTTAAATTTTGGCACCGTGGGGATTTGCGCTTTATCCACCACCTCAAACCGCGCGTTCGTGCTTTGCCTTTGGAGGTTTGGAACCACTTCCTCCAGCCACCGCAAGCTCGCGATGTTGTCGCACGCTATCATCTTCACACCATTATACCATCCCCCCGAATCAAAGGTTGTTCCCGCATCATCTTAAGCATTAAGCTAATAAGCTCCCTTTCCACAGATCTCCACCTTTCAGCAGTCATTTGTCCGAAAGGACTGCTACGATCAACCAGAGCCACAGTCAGTGACTGCTTTGCCACATCACTCATCTTCTCGGGAAAAGCAGAAGTCTACGTTATCCCTCTTTGGCATCTCCGATAAAGCCGGAGTCTTAGCGTTAACTCCCTTTAGCGCCTCCGAGGAAGCCGGACTCTTAGCGTTATCTCCCGTTGGCTTATTTCCTACTTCCGTAGTTGCAACTTCCCTGACTCGCAGCTTTCGAGGTAGTTGCTACCTCGCTATTGCAGCCCATCTGTCTTACAGCTTTGGGCCTACTAGTCTTGTCTATGCGACTGCCCTGCCTCGCGGCTCTAGGACTGGGTCCTTTCTGCCTCTTGAAAGCAGGCTTGTCGCCTTCTGCCGAACGTTGCCTCTTCATTCTGCCATTCGACACTTCTTCCTCCTCGTACCGGTTCCAGAACCGAGGGTTTCTCGCAGCAAACCTTTTGAACTGCCTTCGACCAACTTCTTCCGCTTCATGGGCTCATACCAAGCGCTCGATCTCCGCTTCTGTTGGGTCGACCACTGCTCCCAAGCGTTGTACAATTCTTAGTGCTGCGCGGTACTGCGAAAGAGCTCTTTTACTTCCTCTGCTCCGTACCCTTCTCCACTCTTCTACTCTGTTTTTATTTGTGTACTTCTCCAACACGGAGTTCATTGAATCAGCACTACTCTCGCTCCCCGAGTCCGGCGCATCGCTTAATTCGTATTTGTCGTCCTTGGATTGCGACTCAGTCCTCCTCTTTACATCGTCCTTATTACAATCAGGTAACGAGTCGTTCATCTTGGTCCTACGACCACCTGCCCGACAAGGCGGGCTCAGCGGTCCAGTATTATATACGGGGAAAGAACCGTCCGCCACAGCAGCGCCCCTTACTGTGGTAAGGCCATAAATACTTCCCGAGGTGGCCCGGTATAGGGAAGGCTCCGTTCGAATACAGCCGAATTTATCCCCTGGCTGCAAATCGTCCAATAGGCACGGTACGCATAACACCCTGGATTAGGGGGTTGGTAGTTCTTGGTCACCGACATCCCGCCGCCCTCCTATGAGGCGAAACGGCGTAGATGTCAGTCCTAAACAGCTCCGCCTCATAGTCGGGCGCTATGGAGTTCGGCTAAGCCCTCACACCAACGACAAGGTGCCTACCCTAGTAAGGGCAAATTCGGCTCGCACTTGGGTAATAAATTACTCCAGAAACGCCTGTATAGGACACTTCTGTCGAGTCTTAATTTTGTAACGCCATTATTATTTTTACGCGGTAATAATCTATTTATTTTATGGGTCCTTCAAACGTATGTATGTCGTTGTATACAATATGAGTATAATATAAATATAAATATTAATTAGAAAATTTTCTAGGTCAAGTAAAAATCTACCTGGGATTGCAATGAAATAGTTGACGCGCGTATATGTGTATTTTGTAGTTGTTGTTGCTGTTGATACTGTGATTGTTGATGATGAAGTTGTTGCTGCTGTTGTAGAAACGGTAAATCAATTTCGCACGTTTTTATTAGCACACTCATGTTCATTGTGATTATTTGATGTATCTGCTATCGGCCCAAAAATAAGCAAATGCAAAGTGGCATAGCATAGAATAGGAAGAAAAGAAAAAAAAACATGGCACTTTGATTTTAAATACGTGATTTGAACACATTGCGTGCGACTGGTGTTAGTATTGTTTGGTTTTGTTGTGGAAAGCTGATGGTTCAGATCCATGCAACTAAACGTAAAAAAGGATTTTGGATACAAACATAGTTATGCATACTCATAACATATATATATATATATATATATATATATATTATTTATATTAGGGTGGGTCACATTTATTGTTGAAAAGGCACATCCAGTTTCTGAATCTATGGGTCATACTGAGTAATATTGTCCATGGGACCAAAGGTCGAGCCTCCCTAATTTTGTTAGAAAATTTTATATCCCAATCCGAATCTGAATTCCACATTTATTTTCATGTATTTTATTTGTGATAACCGCTATTCGGATTGGGATATAAAATTTTCTAACAAAATTAGGGAGGCTGGAAATTCATTTCTGACCTATGGTCCCATGGACAATATTACTCAGTATGACCCATAGATTCAGAAACGATGTGCCTTTTCAAGAATAAATTTGATCCACCCTAATATGTATGTATATATTTGTAAATATGTACATATAAGAAAATAGTAAACATAAAATTGTGCCGATTTTTATATAATATAACCAAAAATGGAAAATAACAATAAGGAAACATTACTTAACTTAAAATTAATAACTATTAAATTTAGAAATAAATTTCTATTTCTCAAATATGTACGTGGGGTTGTTGGTATATTATATACTGCAATATATTTAATTTTTTTAAGTTCTATGCAATAAATTCAAAATTAAAATGATGTTTTCGCTCAAATTGCTTAACAGCAAAAATTAACGGAACTCACTGACACTGAATAGACTCCATAATTTAGGCTATCTCATATGTCTTGGGGCTGGATGCTGCTGGTGGTGTGGTTGATGGGCACCATTTATTTCAGCATTGCTAACATCAATTTCATTTGTTCCAGTACATGATGCTCACTGGTTGTGCACCCACTCGGTTAACGTTACATCAGAAGTGCCGCCCGATTCCAATGGTATCGGATTATGGCGAAAATGTTCTAACATCTCTTGTATTGAGGGAAACCATAAGTGGTGTACACGACATTGGCCCTTTTCAGATAAAGTCATATGTAAATGTTTGGCTCGTCCTTGAAAATTGAATGTGAGCACAAATTCACCACGGCGCGTTTCACTTTGACGCACCACGTCACGTTATACTCAGTTTAATTTTAATAAACTTCGAGATTTTCAGCGTACTCAATTACACGTTGTACCTATATGTCCCACTAATGGCCATGGGCATAGATAAATGGATTTGCAACTCTTTGTTTCGAGAGAGCGCTGTCAAAATGCACATTTTTTATAATATTTGTCAATGATGCCACTCCAAACAAAAATTAATAGATCTGAATATGGGGATTTTTGACATACATTTCGGCGATTATAGTTTCAATCATTTAATAAATTGATAGTCGTAAAATATTCATTTCTATAAACTTATTTTGCAATAATACGACTAGTTAGTGTCAAATATAAACAAATCTGATTAAAATTTTCATTTTGATTAAATTAATTAGTCAAATATTGTAACGCATTTAACTCACAATGAAAACCATATATTCTTTTGAAATTTCAGTAAATCGGACCTATGATATAATAGTTAACATCATTTAATGGATAGGGCTTATCCTACATGTCTGACGTTCCAGGTTCTGTGGTCAAAATGGACTGGTTGCATCGGGACTTCATATTTACAAAACCTGTTTTTAGTGATAACTTTTGAATGGGAAATAATATTTACCCTCCGCCTTCGAAATAATAATATCTAAACTAAAACAAGTATTTTTATCCTTTTTCCCATAATTTCTGAACGCTATTCTACAGTCGTAGGTCAAACTAAAGTTTACCGAAATTTTTGGCCCGTTTTTCATTTTAGCTGGCACATTTTTTGTTCTGGCACCCGCTTCAGCTGGCCCGAGGGATTTATCTGTGATTGTTGCCAGCTCAAATTTGAGATAAATCCCTCCTGATAGCGCAAAAAATGAGAGCGTAAAGAAATGTTTCGTATCAAGTCATCTTTGGCCATGGGACTCCTCTCTTAGGCAAGAGAGTATGGTCTGTAGACCATGATAGCACAATGCGGAAACCTGAATATATTTACAATGAAATAAAAATAACAACTACTAACAAATACTGCACAGGCATACAGACACTTGTTAACAAAAAATAAACAGTATAATACTCCACGTCAGACTGTGCAAGCGGAAAATAAATGTATGTAATTAGTTTTTAAAGGAAAATTATTATTATTTGTGACATATTGTTCGTTATAATTCATGTTGTTTTTTATTGTTAATAGTTGCCCGAAATATATCGGTTATACAAGAAATTCTTGTGTTTTTAGTACACCTGACCTCGTGTCAGCTTAACTCAAAGATAAAAAGAACAACTTAAGTAGGTTTTTATCAATTTTAAGGTCCAATTATACTTGCATAGCATAGCAGGGCACAGCAACATTGCTCTTACAAATAATATCTGTTCAATCCCAGCGGCGAAGTGAGTCTGCGATCCTTCCACGTTATGCGTTAAGAAACCCTTACAAGTAATGTATTACATTCACTAAGATTGTATGCGACTTGTAATGAAGAAATTTCTATGCATTCTTCGTAATAGAGATTTTAAAACTTCGTGAAGGTTCGTGTAAAATACATATATACTTACATATGCATGTTCATACTTTTACATATATATGTGAATGTAGATCGTTTTGTGGCACGCGTCAGTCGATTATTCGTGTGACGATTGTGCGCTGTAAATAGTTTTGAAACAATTTTAAAGCAAAAAACCTCAGGCAATAAATAATAAAAACAAATCTAAATTATTTAAATGAGTTTTTCAGTTAAATTACTTAGATTTATATATTATAGTAATAGGTTCCTTCTTATTTAGTGTGTGCATTGTGGAGTTCCAGCAAGCATAACTGTAAGTTCTGTGAACTACTGAAATATTGTGATTTTATGTATTATGTAAGTTAACACAGCAGTATGTACCAAGCCTATGTTTTTTTTTATTAATTTTTTTTTTAATTTACAGATGCTCTAAAAGTTGATGGCACCAATGATCGCTTATATAAACAAACCATAAGACAAGCATTCAAAACTCAAAAGGGTCGCTTAGCAAAATGAAAGTACGATAATAAAATTTAACATCTTAAAAATAAGGAAAATATTGGAAGTGCTGGGAATACAGACAAAAAAAAAAACCAATGATGGGAAAAAGTCACCAAATTAGTAAAGATATATTCATAAGGAAAATATCTGCATAATATGGACTTCGAATTTTAGTTTGCTCTTTTATCCTTTTGACGTTTTTTATACCTTTCATGGAAATGAAATGGTATTTTAACTTTGGTACGAATCTCAAAATTGTAAGTCCATTAAGTATACCGAAATAATCAGGATGAAGAGCTGAGTTGATTTAGCCATATCCGTCTGTCCGTCTGTCTGTTTGTATGCAAACTAGTCCCTCAATTTTTGAAATATCTTGATAAAATTTGGTGAGCGGGTGTATTTGTGTGTCCGAATATTTGTCGGAACCGGTCGGATCGGACCACTATAGCATATATCCTCAATACAACCGATTTTTCAGAAAAGAATAATTTTTGTCATATCTTCCTCAATTTATCAGATCGAAGCTTCAAACTTCACCACATACTTTCGTATATTGCACATATTGTTGTCTGAAAAAATTGATGAAATCTGTCGTTCGTATATATAGTATATATCCCCACAACCGATTTTTCAGATAAGAAACTTTTCGTAATTACTGCCCTATTTTAAGAGCTAGAGGCTTCAAATTTCAACGAATGCTTACGTATATAGCATATATTGTTTTCTGAAAAAATCATAGAGATAGGTGGTATATATAGTATATATCTCATATAACCTATTGTTCAGATAAGAAACGTTTCGCAATTTCTACCCCATTTTAACAGCTGTAAGCTTCAAATTTCACCAATTGCTTACGTATATAGTATATATTGTTGTGTGAAAAAATCATAGAAATCGGTGATATATAATATATATATGATGATATATATATATATATATATATATATATTTTTTTTTTTTGCAATTTCAGCCCCATTTTAACAGCAAGAAGCTTCAAATTTCACCAAATGCTTACGTGTATAGCATATATGGTTGTCTGAAAAAATCATAGAAATCGGTGGTATATATAGTATATATCTCATACAACCGATTGTTTAGATAGGAAACTTTGCGCAATTTCTGCCCCATTTTAACAGCTAGCAGCTTAAAATTTCACCAATTGCTTACATATTTAGCATATCTTGTTGTCTGAAAAAATCATAGAGATCGGTGGTATATATATTATATACCCCATATAAACTCTCATTTTTGCCCCTTTTTTTATGGCTAGAAGCTTCAAATTACAACAAATCTCATCAAATAGTTACGTTTACGTCATATATTGTTGAAATACGTGATTTGAAGTGATAGTTTTTACATGCAGACCACAGAAAACTTGAAGCTTTGCATCCTCACACAAAGTACCTACCAATTTTTTATTTTACGTTTATCTTAAAAATCGTCTAGGTATGTACATCTGTTCACTATATATTTCTTATCTTAAATATCCGATTATTTGGAGATTACGAACGGAATAAAATTATTGTTCAGCCCCATTCATGAAAGGTATGAAGTCTTCGGCACAGCCGAAGACAGTCCCGTCGTTACTGGTTTCTTTCTAAAACAATATTTCAGTTTTTTTTTATTGATTATAAGAAAGAGTATGTATATATGTAGGTTAGGTTTGTGGATGCCCCTCATATGTATGTGTATACATAATATGTAGTATGAAATTGTGGTTGCAACTTTAGTTTTTTGAAGCTTTTTTGATGAAATATTTCACATAACTTTGTTAATTTCTAAAATAACTAAATAAAAATTAACATTTTAAAAATCGTATATGAGAATACACAATTTACTTTGCTGTTACCCTGCCTTTGAAAAATACACTAAGTTGTACAGTGATTCTGTTCCAAGAGCACTTACCAATTTAGAATTGTGTATCATTCTGTGGGTGCTCTACCTACACTGCCGATTACAATTGCATAAATGTACACTGCAATGTGTGGATTATACTTTACCACTTCGATTACAAGTACACGAATTGGTATAGTGGCTGTATTATAAGGTTCCTTACCCTTTAGAAAGCGTGTATCGTTATGTGGATGACCTCTCAACAATGCCGGTAACAATTTCAGAAAGATGTGCCTTAGAGT
Organism: Eurosta solidaginis; assembly: GCF_040869045.1. Classification (NCBI taxonomy): domain Eukaryota; kingdom Metazoa; phylum Arthropoda; class Insecta; order Diptera; family Tephritidae; genus Eurosta; species Eurosta solidaginis. The sequence goes on from NC_090319.1 coordinate 238,838,733, forward strand.
AATAAACATCCGAAGATTGGTCGGAGATCGTTTACTTACCTCATTACCAGTTATGATGTAAGTAATCAGTTCTGCCCACAAAGCGGCCATGCTTATGGAAAAGTAACATTGATTGTAATTGATTCTGGAAGTTAAGCTGCATTCGAAATGTTTTAGAAGTATTGGATTTCGTAATGCACACTTTCGCCGCTGGGATGGGATTTGAGTGTACTTGATTAGACTACGTAGCGCATTCCATGGAATTTTGATTTCCATGTATGCGCTATGCGTGCGACTCTCTTACTCTTGGTGCTGAAAACATTGTTATTGCAAATAGTGGAAAAATGAGCATCACTCTCAGAGTAGCACATAATGCTTGCTTGTGTTTGTGTATATTTTATATACTAACTTTGTTTGTGTGTGTGCTTGCCCTTGTTAGCTATAGGCTATGTATGCTACGTAAAGAAGCACGACTACGTCTCACATGCTATGTGCTGCTTTTTTATGCAATGCACTGTAAGTATAATTAGACCTTTAGTTTTGAAAATGATCGTTCAGCACTAGCCGTAGGAATTGTAAGAAATAACAGTAACGCGGTGCTTACTTCAGGAAAGCTGCAAAACCTAAAATGATTTTTTATTATTAATAAATCAGCGAAGTCTCTAATACACGACGATTTTTCTATTTCGTCTGTGAAAGTAGGTCAAAAACTGAGAATTCTCCGATTCAGATATTTTTTATTTTTATGTATCACAACAAATTCTAGAGCTTTTTTTTAAAGAACAGTGTAATTTAAAATTTTTTAAGTGGAAGGATGCAAAACATTGGAATTTGAAACAATTTAATTCATTGGAATAAAACGCGATTTCAGTTGGTTTATAATGATGTCCAATACTCGATAAAATATGTTCACTTTGAACAAACTTTCCGGATCTTGGAGACGCTCATCTTCGCAAAGCTCATCAAAATAGCGTTTTACCAAACCCTGGCGAGTTTTAGAAAATTCAGGGGTGATGGACCATTTTTCTGCTACACTATTCGCTTGCATTTTTAAATTGTCATGTTCATGTCGATAACTTTCCAATTCTTCTAGACAAATTTTCAAACGTTTTAAGACATTTAAAAGATCGGCGGATTTAGACCAGTGGTTATCAAAATTGAAATTGTAGGTGTGTTAGTAAGACTAAAATCATCGTAGTGGTTTAGTTGTTGATAAATAAGCATTGGGGTAAGACATATGCACGCATATCTGTTAGGACACAAAAATATCTCGTAAATATGCCATACAAAACTACTTTATTGCTTAAGTCTAACGAAAAATTTAAACAAAGTAAATTGTTAACATCAAACCATGAAAACAGTTTGCGCATGAGTGTTTTTTTGCAAAATATCTTTTCGGAAATGCTCAAATAAACAATAGCCTCCACCGATGTTGCTTCTCTGGTTGTTCAGCGACGGCTAAACGAAACAGATTAATAATATGTGTGAAGTGAGCACGAATAATTATTTCACTAGCTGACGACCACTGCTTTAGACTGAAGTGCTGTAGAGGCTGCATCGATAGTAAGTAGTATCTTAAAATGGAAAACCAGTAACATAAAAAAATTTTGGTTTTCGATCTTCTTTTGAGTGAAACAGCTTCATATTTTCATCTGATTTGCATTTTAACAGAATGTTTTCGTTAGCGCTTTTAGGACTCCAACAAACCGAAGTTTTAAAGCAAAAACGACATCATAACGTCCTGCCCAGTAGGGTTTAATTTTTTTAATGTTATTGAAGTTAAAGACTGCCTTTTTTGTAAATATAAAACTTGATAAAATATCCTGTCTTTTGATACTATGCCCCTATGTATTATGGTCTTTAGTTGTCTCACTTTGGATTTTAAGCAGAACTTATAAAAATATAATTTTCAAATAAAATAAAATACTCAAGTACAATGTCAAATAATATTTTTGATCTGGCAGCCTCTTGGCCGTGAAGACTAGAGCAAATCAGAAATTGCGAAGATCAGATTCGAACTCGACAGTTGTTCAAATTTAGTTGCACTGTGTTATCTGCTAGCTGACTTGCCTTTATTCTGCTACATTTTAATCTTTGGGCTGTTTTTATCTGCAACACCCGACTAGCGAATGAAGTAAATAGAATATTTTGAGTGGGTTTGTGAAAATCCTTTACGAATTTTGTGCAAAAAAAGAAAGAAAAGTACCAAAAGTGCGCCTGCTTGGCTAAAGAGAGCCAACATTGAAAAAGATGATCAGTTGATCAAATGAGGTAGAAAGGGCCATTTTTTGATGAAATCAACAGTTGCATGAAAATAATCGACACTCACAATTTAATGAAGCAAAGTCTGAGTTCATAAAAAGGGGGTATTATGCTGATAAACATATATACATATATTGTTTGTCAAATTTTTCCATTTATTATGAAATAGTTAAGTACCAACGATCGCTTGGTGGTTCACTGGGCGGATATAATTTTTGGCAGATCAAATGTAGATCGAATAGCAGTTCTGTTAGTTACAATGGAATGCCAAGTTTTTGCGAGCTCCCAAAATTGAGGCAGGTAACGGAAAAAACATCGCCCAAGCTAGTCACAAAACAATAGTCGAACGGGGGATTTCTGAAAGAGTTGTTACTGGGAGCTTAAATACTACCTCTTCAAATACAGGTTTTACACGTGGTGCTTGTATGTTTTTGGATTAACTTCTCGGTCGGAAACTTAGCAGTCTTGAGTGTCGTCATCATATTTATGAGATTGTGTTAAAAAAACGTTTTCGAAAGGAAGTGCGGCAAAAGCAGTGCCCCAGAAACTATAATTTTTGATAGATTCGCTGACATATGGCACAATATTAAACACGAGTAATATAGCTTCGGTATAAATGACCAGTTTGTTTGTTCCAAAATTTACAACGAAGAAATAGAGCAAATAAAACATTTTTGTCGAAATCAGCTCAAATATACTTGAATACGCTGTGGTTAAGGAACTTTTAGAACTCTCTATTACGTTCCTTGGTGACGTCGACGGTGTCTTTCGTACATGCGGTGCGACATCTCATTCAAGACTTATGTTGAAAACAATATATTGTCTAAAAAGGTTTCTGTTTCGCGATAAACTTAATATAACTTCGACAAAACTTAATTGTATTCGAGATATGTCAGTATTTTTTCTTCAACCCAACATCAACGAATGATATAGGTGCACTAGTCCTATGAATGCCCCAATCAAGATTTGAACTTTTGTCGCGATGCTTCCAAGTATTCAGAAATCGTTAAGAACTGTATCTGAAGAGGAAATTGATAAGATCAAAAATCTTTTGTGGGGTGATCCCAGCGTCTCACTCGAAATTAAACGAAAAATGAGGAATCGTTTAAAAGACAAGTATCCTGTCGTAGGTTTTGTTAAAAACCGCACTTTTCATCTAATCATCTGTTCATCATAACTTCTGTTATCTAATTTTGTAAGTATCTTATAAGATACAATTTTTGTTTTCCAATTTCGAGCTTCAATGTGGCTTTCTTGAGCTCGATCCAGCCGTATGGAGAGACAATAAGGAATATCAGAGAACTTTGGAATTCCTTGCAAATTGATTCGTAGTAAATGACACTGCAGAGTGTGGCGTCAAGTTTATAAAAAATTAAAATCGTATTTTAACACACGACGAAGAAGAAGCTAAGTTTATACTGCATGTTGTTGGCTCATATCGAAAAAAGTTTTCACCCCATGAAAAATCGCCATTGATGGATCTGATTCAGGCTTTGTCAAGTTTTCATTAATTCAGTTAAATACATAATTACATAATTACCATAGGTGGACTCAATTTAGGGAGTGCCCCTAAATCCCCCAAAAAAAATTCCCAAACACAGAATCCCCAGGTAAAAAAAAATCCCAAATACATAATCCCCAAATTTAAAATCCCATAACCAAAATCCCCAACACAAAATCCCCGCACTTTTTTGGGGCTAAATCCCCAAACCTTTTTTGAGGGAATATCAAAAAACCTCGAACACAAAATCACATAAATTTTAATTAAATCATAAAGTAAAGTTCTGAAGCATATAAACATAATTACGCATTTATATATATGTAAGTATGACTATAACCATAAAGTAAAATGATGGGGAATAACCTAACGGTACACGTTCTATTTGCATTGTGTTTTCATATCTTCTTTCTGTTCTAACCATGTCAATGTTATATTGCGAATTTGACAACAACTTCTTAGGTACATCAGAGGCACAGAGGCTTAGGTCTTGAACTACCTTGCAAAAGTCGTCGGTTCAATGCCAGATCACGGATTTAAATTTCATTTTCTATTTATTTAATTTTGGGTTATAAATTTATTATTAAAAATACTGTGGAAAAACATTAAAAAATTTAAATGAAAAACCTAGATCTGGTAGTGAACCGACTATGAGAAAATATCGCAAAATTAGCATAATATCATTAATATAGCTATTGGATAGAAGGAAACTACGAAAGCAAACTGCACAAGTTCTCAAAATAATTGAAAAAAGTAAAATTCAAAACGTTACAGATCTCCATCGCCTAAATATCTTCTTGGAGAAAAATTCCGTTAAAGTATATGTTTTGTTTGTCAAAGGAACTTTTATCGCGTTATTAACTGCAAAATGTATCGAGTTAGTTACTTCTTGGCGATAGACGATAAAATTATCAGAAAACTGCTGGCAGGGTTTTGTAATGTAATTTATACATAAAAATATATGTATGTACATATGTATTTATAATTTGTAAAAACAAAAACAAATGTTCCGGTGTTTATCTGCAATGCAATGAATTTTGAATTTTTTTGTTATGTAAATACTGTATTAATTGTATTTATAAGTTATTGCGTTGCACTGTATTTATCTTTTATATGCCCATTAAATATTTGTGAAATCATCAATATTGAAGTGTTAATTTGGAAATAGAATAAACATAACTATCCTTTTTCTGTGTGAAAAGCATTCAAAATAGGTTTAAAATCGCCGCGATTTAAACCTAATTTGAATGTTTTTCACATAGAAAATGGGGATTTCGTGTTGGAGATTTTGATTATGGGATTTTTATTTTGGGGATTTTGATTTGGGGATAAAGGGGGTAACCCCTCATTTAACGTTATAATTGCCTTATAAAGTGTGCAAACATATAAATTTATTTAGTGCGTAAACGAACTGTCAAATTGTCAATAATGTATAGATTTACGCGCACATTTCATGGTGTAAATGCGGTAAACTCAAAGGAATGCAACCTTGCAAACATAACAGCCGTAATTTTCATCAGAAGTCTCCAACATCAGCAAGTCATTTACTAGAATATCTTAGTAAAGACATTTTAGTTTTGATTTTTCACTTAATCTTGCCATTTTTATACCTTTCATGAAAATGAAATGGTATATTAACTTTGGCACGAATCTCAATATTGTAAGTCCTTAAAGCAAAAGAGATAGACCGACCATTAAGTATACCGGAATAATCAGGATGAAGGGCTGAGTTGATTTAGCCATGTCCGCCTGTCCGTCTGTCTGTTTGTATGCAAACTAGTCCCTCAATTTTTGAGATATCTTGATCAGAGGTTATGGGGCATTCAATTGAGGGAGCCAGCTGTCACCCCTTGCGGCTGACTCGCTTTAGTATAACGATTGAATGGATTTGGAGATTTGCTCATCTCCTTCAGCCCTGCATTTACGTCCACCCACATTGCAATGTGGCCTGGGTAGCCGCACTTGAAACATTTCATAACTCCCAGAGTTTTTCTGTTGTGATCCCTTCAGTGCTTCCAAAAGTGTGTGCACCCAATCTGGCCTTTCTACTTCCACACTATGGGCTTTGTACGCTGGCTTACTGAAAAATGAGGCAGTTTCCTGAGTCAGTGCATGGGATACCGTTTCAGCAAATGTTGGCTTTGGGTCCGCATATGTAGTTCGTTTCGTTTCGACATCCCGCATTCCATTTATAAAACTCTAGATTTTTACCCTCTCGGTGTATTCCACGGGTGCGTCGGCATTTGCTGGATGGGCCAGCCTTTCGACATCAGATGCGAACTCCTGCAAAGTGTCATTCGATTTTTGGTAACGGTTTTGCAACTCAATGAAAGGTGGGGCCGTGTGTAGAAGTCCACGAAAGTGGGGAAAGCTTCTGACCGTCATTCACCTGGGAATGGCCAGAGCGATTCTTTTGCATGCGGTTCAAGCAGCTCACTACTGCCGGTCGCTTGCGGCCAAGTATCCTCTGGGTAGCCGCTAAACACCCGTTTAGCGGTGAGCTAATGTGAGAAGGCGACAACCTGGCTAGGCCACTCTGACATAATCGGTTTAAGGGCTAGCCGGGGAGATCTCATCGGCAGCGCCTGTACACCTCTAGGTGCGGCTGCAAGCGGTCGTCTGTCTTGGAGCAAGCGGCTCGCTATATAAACGTGCCAAGTAATATTTTCACCCCCGCTGAGCGGGTTGTGCGCTGGGCTTGGGACCCGCCACGTAAAAACATACTCCAATGAAATATAACAACAAGCCTCGGATAAATACACTCTCTATTGATGACGACCATGGCAAACGTTTAAAGGACAATGAATTGAGGGCATGCACCTGGAACTTCCGCTCCTTGAATGGGATTGGTGCAGATGCCCGGCTGGTTGATGTCCTCGTCAAAGCAAAATCTGACATCACCGCCATCCAAGAAATGCGTTGGACGAAGAAAGGAAGAAAGAAGATCAAAAATTGTGACATATATTGGAGTGGCCATGCGAATAAGCGCAGTTTCGGCGTCGGATTCGTGGTGGGAGAGGGACTTTGTCGCCAAGTGCTGGCGTTCACGCCTGTGGACGAGCGTCTCGCCGCTATCCGAATAAAAGCAAAATTTTTTAATATATCATTCATCTGCGCCCATGCGCCGACAGAGGAGAAAGACGATGAGGTAAGACACTTTTTATGAACAACTAGAACGCACATACGAGCGCTGCCCCCGTCATGATATAAAAGTCGTGCTTGGCGACTTTAACGCCAGGGTGGGCAAAGAAGGTGTTTTTGGCCCTATAGTCGGAAAGTTCAGCGTACACAATGAAACTTCTCCTAACGGACTGAGGCTGATTTACTTTGCCGGTGCTCGAAACATGGTCATATCCAGAACGACGTTCATGCATACAAAGATACATCAAGCTACATGGCTGTCTCCTGATCGTAATACTCGCAATCAGATCGATCACGTTGTGATAGACGGACGGCATGCCTCCAGTGTTTTAGATGTGCGCACGTTCCGAGGACCTAACATCGACTCGGACCATTATCTCATTGCAGCCAAAATACGCACCCGCCTCAACGCGGCTAAAACCAATGAACAAAAAACACAAGGAAAGCTAGACGTCGAAAAGCTTCAATCACAACAGACTGCCAATGATTTCGCAACTCGACTCTCACACCTGCTCTCTGAAAGCACAACTCATCCTGAAGGAATACAGGAGCAGTGGGAGCATATCTCCAAAGCACTTCGTACTGCCGCCGAGGAAAAAATTGGTTACCGGCGGCCACGAAAAAAAAACTGGTATCATGAAGAATGCCGCGTTGCAACCGAAAGAAAAGACGCTGCCTACAGGGCTACGTTAAAAGCGAGCGCGACAAGAGGAGTGTGTGAACGCTATCGTGAATTGAAAAGGGAAGCGAGACGCCTTTTCAGGAAGAAAAGAGCAGAAGCAGAAAGGCGTGAGTGCGAGGAGCTTGAGCTGCTAGCCACCAGGAATAACGCCCGAAAATTCTACCAAAAAATACGGCGACAGACGGAAGGTTTTAAGACCGGGGCAAACTCCTGTAGGAATGAAACGGCGACCTTGTAACTGATGTCCAGATAGTGCTTAGATTATGGAGGGAATACTTCTCTGCTCTCCTAAATGGAGGCAGCAATTCACCGCGCAGAGATGAAGAACCCGATCCCGCAATCGAGGATGATGGAATATATGTCCCCCGCCCGATTATGACGAAGTTAGAATAGAATTAACCCAGATTGAAAAACAACAAAGCCGTGGGCGCTGATGGACTGCCTGCGGAGCTATTCAAATTCGGCGGCGAGGAGTTGGTAAGGCGCATGCAGCAGCTTCTTAGCAAAATATGGGCGGACGAAAGCATGCCCGACGGTTGGAATCTAAGTGTTCTTTGCCCAGTCTACAAGAAGGGGGATAATGCAAAATGCACCAACTATCGTGGAATCAGCCTTCTTAATATCGCATATAAGGTCATTTCAAGTGTATTGTGCGAAAGATTGAAGCCCACCGTAAACCGGCTGATTGGACCTTATCAGTGCGGCTTCAGACCTGGTAAATCTACCATCGATCAGATTTTCACAATGCGCCAAATCTTAGAAAAAACCCGTGAAAAAAGGATCGACACACATCACCTCTTCGTCGACTTTAAAGCCGCCTTCGCCAGCACGAAAAGGAGCTGCCTATATGCCGCTATGTCTGAATTTGGTTTCCCCGCAAAACTTATACGGCTGTGCAAAATGACGTTGAGCAACACCATCAGCTCAGTGAGAATTGCGAAGGACCTCTCCGAGCCGTTCGAAACTAAACGAGGTTTCAGACAGGGTGACCCCCTATCGTGTGATTTTTTTAACTTAATGCTGGAGAAAATTATACTAGCTGCAGAACTTAACCGCACTGGAACAATATACTATAAAAGCGTGCAATTACTGGCATATGCTGATGACATTGATATCATCGGCCTAAACACCCTCGCTGTTAGTTCTGCTTACTCCAAACTGGAAAAAGAAGCGGTAAAGATGGGTTTGATGGTGAATGAGGACAAAACGAAGTACCTGCTGTCATCGAGCAAAGAGTCAGCGCATACGCGCCTTGGCAACCACGCTACTATTGGCAGCCATAATTTCGAAATAGTAAAAGACTTCGTTTATTTGGGAACCAGCATCAACACTAGCAACAACATCAGCACTGAAATCCAGCGAAGAATCAGTCTTGCCAATAAATGCTTCTTTGGACTAGGTAGGCAATTGAAAAGTAAAGTCCTTTCTCGGCGAACGAAAATCATACTCTACTAGTCACTTATCGTACCCGTCCTGCTATATGGGGCAGAAACATGGACCATGACAACAGCAGATGAAGCGGCTTTGGGAGTGTTCGAGAGAAAAGTTCTTCGAAAGATTTATGGACCTCTACGCGTTGGCGATGGCGAGTACCGAAGAAGATTTAATGATGAGCTGTACGAGCTATACGCAGACATCAACATAGTCCAGCGAATTAAAACGCAGCGGCTGCGCTGGCTAGGCCATGTTATGCGAATGAAAGATGATGCTCCGGCCAAGAAAGTGTTTCTATCGGAACCCGCCTATGGAAGCAGAGGTAGAGGGCGGCCCCCACTCCGTTGGAAGGACCAGGTGGAAAACGATTTAAACTCCCTTGGTGTAACCAATTGGCGCCGGTTGGCGGAGCGAAGGAGCGACTGGCGCGCCTTGTTGGACGGCCATAACCGTTTAGACGGTTAAGCGCCAATTAAGTAAGTAAGTTTGCAACTCAATTTGGTATATCTGTTTCCTGTGTTCGCTTCCGTATCGCCTCTCTAGAGCGCTTATCAATGTTTCATAGCTGTTCCGTTCGTACTCTGGAGTTGTCTGTAAGATTTCAGCTAGAGGCCCTTTCAATGCCACGAACAGTGCAGCAACTTTATCTTCAGCATTCCAGTTGTTCACTGCTGCGGTCTTCTCGAACTGTAGCTTAAAGGCCTGTAAAAGGAACAGGACCGTCAAAAGATGGAGTTTTTACCTTCGTATTACTCGCTGAAGCAGCCGGACGATTAAGTTGCAACTCCTGGTTACGTCCTCTCAAAGCATCCACCACGGCCTCGCTTTTTCCTCAAACTGAGTTATTTTTTCGTCCATACGCACTTTCAATTGTGCAGAGATCTGCGATGATACATGTGCTGAAATTTGTACCGACATTTCGGATATTCGTGCGTCTTGCGCTTCAATTTTAGATGTTATTTGTGGCGACATCTCTGATATACGTATCTCCTGTAATTCTAGTTGGGATGCCATATATGTCTTTTGCTCTTCCAGTTGCGATGCCATATATGCCTTCTGCTCTTCAAGTTGTGATGACATATTTGTGGATATTTGTGATGACATTTTTGTTATGCATGCCTCCTGTGCTTCCATCTTGGATGTTATACGTGTCTCCTGTGATTCCAGTTGCGATAACATATGGGTGGATACTTGTGATGACAATTCTGTTATACGCGTTTCTTTTGCTTAAATCTTGGATGTTACTGTCGATGTTTGAGCAGATATTGCAGCCAAAATCATGTTCAAGTCTGTGCTCTTAACTGTCTGCGATTTTTCGTTTTTCTCTTCAATTTTGGTTGTTGTCTCGTCCCCATCAGGATGAAAGACATCATTGTCCACATTAATTCTTTCCGACTCCATAGCGTCTCGTAGTCGTGCATGAATTTCGAGTTTATTGCCGGTTGTATTCAATCCACGGCTCTCCAACTCCTTCTTCAGTTGCTGGATCCTCAATTCACTTAACTTTGCCATCTCCTTGTTGTCCTCTGGAATCCCACTTCTGACAGCAATCGTCACGAATTTAGTGCAATTCCGCTTACTTGCAACCTTCTACTAACATTCGAATCACTAAACTGTTGAATAAATAACTCCACTATTCAATAATGCAAAATGGCCTTTATTAAAGTACTTCACAATAACACTTATACTGCTCAACAGATAGCGTGCTTAAAAAAAACTGAGTCATCGTGCCTCAGCTGCTGTTGCTTTTATACTGTTTGGTTTCCTTATTGGCATATTTTTAGGCATTTCTATTTCTAGAATTTACTAGTTAGTTACCAGCTTTAAAATTACCAGCTATAACTGCGTTTATAGCTTCTCATATGCGCGTGCATATGTGAGTGATACTTGCACAAATTATTGCCTACTTTTGTGAGCATCTCAGATAAGATATATGCATGTGTTTGTGCGTCTCTCTCCTCTGCGTGTACGTACATATGTGTAGATATAATGATTGATTCGTTTATGTAGATACAAGTGACTGCCTGCTTTATTGTTGTTGTGGCTTCATTTACTTAGCATCAGACTAGTGATGTGAGTATCACTTAGTGTCACTAATATTCGTCACAGTATATATATATATATATACATATTTTCCCAATTTCAGCCCCATTTTAACAGCTATAAGCTTTAAATTTCACCAAATGCTTAAGTATATAGCATATATTGTTGTCTGAAAAAATCATAGAGATCGGTGGTGTATATAGTATATATCTCATACAACCGATTGTTCAGATAAGAAACTTTTCGCAATATCTGCCCCATTTTAACAGCTATAAGCTTCAAATTTCACCAGTTACTTACCTATATAGCATATATTGTTGTGCAAAAAAATTATAGAGATCGGTAGTATGTAAGCATATATGTATATGTAAATATTTTCGCAATTTCAGCTCCATTTTAACAGCTAGAAACTTCAAATTTCACCAAATGCTAACGTATATAGCATACATTATATTGTTGTCTGAAAAATCAAATCGGTGGTATACATAAGATATATCTCACACAACGGATTGTTCAGATAAGCAACTTTTCGCACTTTCTGCCCCATTTTAAAAGCTATAAGCTTCAAATTTTACCAAATGCATACGTATATAGCATATATTTTTGTCATCATAGAGATCGGTGTTATATATATTATTCGTCCGTGCTTCGGGCACCGGCGATATGGTGCAGCCTCAGTCCACAATTGCTGTTGTTCTTTGTATAAAGTGATGATTGAAAGATATTTTCGTACTTAAATATTTTTATATATATTTTGATACATGTATCTACTTTTTAAAATTTCAAATTTTAACCTATTAGTTTTTATCATACAAAGTAATGGATTAATAACATAAATATAGTTAAAAACAAGTAAGGAAGGCTAAGTTCATGTGTAACCGAGCTGAGAGCTTTGGAGACAAAGTAAGGGAAAAGTACCATTTAGGAAAATGAACCTAGGGTAACCCTGGAATGTGTTTGTATGACATGGGTATCAAATGGGAGCTATTAAAAAGTATTTTAAAAGGGAGTGGGCCAAAGTTCTATAGGTGGACGCCTTTTAGATATATCGCCATGAAGGTGGACCGGGGATAACTCTAGAATGGGTTTGTACGATATGGGTATGAAATGAAAGGTGATAATCAGTATTTTAAAAGTGAGGGGGCCTGAGCTCTGCAGGTGGACGCCTTTTCGAGATATCGCCATAAAGGTGGGCCAGGGGTGACTCTAGAATGTGTTTGTACGATATGGGTATCAAATGAAAGGTGTTGATGGGTATTTTAAAAGGGAGTGGGCCTTAGCTCTGTAGGTGGACCCCTTTTCGACAAATCGCTATAAAGGTGGACCAGGAGTGACTCTAGTATGTGTTTGTACGATATGGGTATCAAATGAAAGGTGTTAATGAGTATTTTAAAAGGTAGTGGGCCTTAGTTCTATAGGTGGACGCCTTTTAGAGATATAGCCATAAAGGTATGACTCTATAATGTGTTTGTACGATATGGGTATCAAATTAAAGGTATTAATGAGAGTTTTAAAGTGAAGAGGCCCTCAGTTTTATTTGTGAAGGCGTTTGCGATATATCGACTAAAATGTGAACCAGGGTGACCCAGAACATCATCTGTCGCGTATTGCTAATTTATTTATATATGTAATACCACGAACAGTATTCCTGCCATGATTCCAAGGGCTTTTGATTTCGCCCTGCAGAACTTTTTCATTTTCTTCTACTTAATATGGTAGGTGTCACACCCATTTTACAAAATTGTATCTAAAGTTGTATTTTGCGCCAAAAAACCAATCCAATCACCATATTTTATCCCTTTTTTCGTATTTGGTATAGAATTATGGTTTTTTTTTCACTTTCCGAAAACTTCGATATCGAAAAAGTGGGCGTGATCATAGTGGGATTTCGCCCATTTTTAATACCAAAATAAAGTGAGTTCGGATAAGTACGTGAACTAAGTTTAGTAAAGATATATCGATTTTTGCTCAAGTTATCGTATTAACGGCCGAGCGGAAGGACAGACGGTCGGTTGTGTATAAAAACTGGGCGTGGCTTCAACCGATTTTTCCCGCTTTCACAGAAAGCAGTTATCGTCGTAGAAGCTATGCCCTTACCAAATTTCACAAGGATTGGTAAATTTTTATTTGACTTATGGCATTAAAAGTATTCTAGACAAATTAAATGAAAAAGGGTGGAGCCACGCCCATTTTAAAATTTTAGTCTGATTTCCTTCATTTTAAATAGCGAACTGAGATAAGTGCCCAGGAATTAACATACCAAATTTCATCAAGATACCTCAAAATTTATCAAGTTATCGTGTTTATGGACGGACGGACGGACATGTCTAAATGAATTTCTTCTTTCTCACAGATCATTTTGATATATAAAAGTCTATATCTATCTCGATTAGTTTATGCCGTTACAGGCTACCGTTATGCGAACAAAATTAATATACCCTGTGAGCTCTGCTCAGCTGAGTATAAAACAACTAAAAAACATGCCGTAGCACAGAGGTTCGTGTCTCCGCTATTAAGCACAACTCGTTTTGTAGCGAGATATTTAACCACTGCCGCTATATGTTACAAACAAGCATACATATAAGTGAAGCTAATATAAGTCTGTTAAAAAAATTTGCGTTCCCTGTTCCTTGTATAAATAAATGTATAAAAAAAAAAATAAATAAATGTAAGGCGCGATAACCTCCGAAGAGATCTAAGGCCGAGCTTCTCCTCCAAACTGCGTCGTGCTCCTCTTGATTTTCCCTACAAATTGGCCGGACGTGACCTAATGATTTTATGCCGACTCCGAACGGCATCTGCAAGGCAGATGAGTTTTCACTGAGAACTTTTCATGGCAGAAATACACCCGGAGCACTTGCCAAACACTGCCGAGGGGCGACCTCGCTTAGAAAAATTTTCTTCTAATTGAAAAACCTTATTTCTACAATTTTTGATGTTGCTTTGCCCGGGGTTTGGACCCAGGGCATCTGGTGTGGTAAGCGGAGCACGCTACCATCACACCACGGTTTATATTATCCGTTTTAAGAAGTGCATTTCAATAGACTTGAACGTATACAAAATTTTCTAAAATTTGCATTATCCAGTATTAGGTTTAATATGCCTATTCCGTCTTATGTTCCACGGTGCAGACTGATCAGTCTGCATACTCTTACCAGTAGGCGATTGATATGTGGCTTAGTTTTTATTCGAGATGTTCTCAATGGGACTATTGATTGTCCGTTCTTATTGCTTTGTATTAAACTCAGTTTTCCAGCTAGAAACTTGCGACATCGTGATTTATTTGCTATTGAGATCTGCAAAACCAGGTGTGCTCAAAATGAACCAATTATCAGACTACTAGCGGAATTTCATTTGTTATGTAGAGGAATAAATTTAGATATGTTTGTAAATCGCAATGTATTTAAAGAAGAACTTTGTATTACTATTTTTAATATAATTATCACCTATGTACGTTTTAGTCTGTAAGGTTTCTAAACCATAGACTTAATAAATAAATAAATAAAAAAATAAAAAAAAAATTTTTTAAAAATCACCTTTTTTATATGAATTAATGGTGATTATTATTCCTACGGCAGTTTAAATAATTCTACGAAGACTAGTTTTTGCAGTTTTGTAATTTATATTTGGGTAAATATTTCTTAAATATCGTGTTTAAATTATTTTTCTGCTTATATTTACAGCAGGTACACTGATAGTATCATGAACAGTTACCAGTCAATGAGCGCACCCGCATCAGCATCCAGTTTCGCGCAATTTTATCAGCATGCTGCTGCTGCCTCAGCCGCCTCTGCAGGTGCAGTTGGTGTTGATTCGCTTGGCAATGCATGTACACAGCCAACGTCGGGGGTTTTGTCAACCGGTGGCGCCGGACAAAGTATTGCTGATTTGCCAAGATATCCTTGGATGACATTAACAGGTGAGTTTTCTTATTGCATTTCCATGGTTAAAAGAATTTGAGAAAGAGGCAAAAGGATACAGCAGTGAAAGGGGATAAAACTAACTAATAGCGTTTTCTTTTCTGAAATAAATTGTTGCTTAAGTAAATGGTAAAGCCTTAATTTAGTTACTGCTACCCCAGAAAATTTTAAACATTTATAGTGCATGCAAAGAACATAATTGGCTACCCCGTGTATTAGCTGATTTTCACAAACGCGCTGTCAATGATAATAAAAATTCATTTGCAATTATTTCCTTCATTTCAATTTTCTTCGCTAAAAATTTGTGAAGATATGAAAATAAATTGTCACGATCAGCTTGTTTAGCAGATTTGCACTGCCACACCGCCTTTTTATGCAGGGTAAAAGTGTAACGCCTGTGCGTTGCGAGCAGGCAACAATTTTGGCAAAAGAACGAAATACCCCTTAAAGGCGTTACCTTCGTTTTAGAATAGAACAAAATATGTATATTTACAACCCTTGTGCGGCGTACAAAAAGCGTAACACTTTTTCAGATAAGAAAACGCTATAAATAAAATTAATTTTCCAATATGTACTGATTTCTGAAATTAGATTTGCTGCGGAGCAACGCACCGGATAATAGACGATAAAAATAACAATTCCTTCTTAAGATTTCTAATGGTATGCCCATGCAACAATAAACGATTCGGAAGTGTACTTCCTGCATATTGCCATTTCGTTATTTTTTTCTTTCATCAGACATGCCGCCGGTTGGTCTAACATAGATAGTGGAATGGCCATTCCACGTTCAATCATGCTCAGAAGGCCTCATGTCGGAGGCTAATACAACATTAAAACAAAGATACCGTACAACTGTCTCATTTATTCCCATATGAACTGGGACCAAATATAGATGTATGCTTCTTCCTATCCCCGTTCTTTCCAGGGATTGCTTACACTCTAACACACCTTACTGATTATTTTCTGTTGCTGACTTAATGTCCAAATTTGAAATCAAACAATTTTGTAGTACTGAAAAACCCTGTGGAATATATGTAATTTTCATTCGAATTTTTGAGTTTCACTAAATGTTGTCCGCTCCAGAAAGATCAGTCAAAAGTTCAATCCCTCAACGCTGCTTTTAATCACTCGAAATTTTTACGTCATTGGAATTTCGTGCTCATTCAACAACATATTGCAAAGTTTACACTTCGTTTCTGCCTGTGTATTCGTATTTAACATACAACTTGATGAAAATTTGTGGGAGGGACGCAACAAATTAAATGGGGTTACACTGAAATTGCGGTTTAAATCAAAACCCCCACCATAGAACAGCACTCGTTGCGCTAGACCTATCAAAAGCTTTTGATACGGTCAACCATGGCACGTTACTGCAAGACCTGGAAGGGTCTACCCTCCCCCATGTCTCAAAAGGTGGACCGCAAGTTATCTGTGTGGTCCGCAGGCATCTGTACAATTTAGAAATGAAACATCAAAACCAAGAAGAATTAAACAAGGGGTGCCACAGGGTGGTGTCCTATCCCCACTTTTGTTTAATTTTTACATATCCAAGCTACCTTCGCCACCAGAAGGAGTTACTATCGTTTTCTACGCCGATGACTGCACAATAATGGCCACAGGCCCAGGCCCACAGATCAATGAGCTTTGCAACAGAATAAACGGCTACCTCCCTGATCTCTCCAGTTTTTTCGCCTCGCGAAACCTGGCATTATCACCGACTAAATCCTCCGCGATCTTATTTACAACATGGACGTCCCAAATGTCGACCATTTTGAACATCCACGTCGATAGCACTACGCTACCGACTATCCTACACCGCAAAATCTTGAATGTGTGGCGTTTGATCAGGATCTACATTTTGGTGAGCACACAGCCGCAATTGTTCCAAAAATCCAGAGCCGTAATAAAATCCTCAAATCCCTTGCTGGCAGTACTTGGGGAAAAGACAAAGAAACGCTCATTACAACATACAAAGCAATTGGCCAGCCATCTGCATAATGAGGCGAGAATACTCCCCATCAGGGAGAGAAATGAGATGCTAACCAAACGGTTCCTGCTGAATACCCAGAAACCTGGGCATCCCAACAGACATCTGGTTGATGATCCAACACCGCCTAGGGGCCTAAGGAGTCATCTCCATAAGCATTTTGATGAAATACGGCACCTGAGATTTCAGCCATATGAATCAAAAAAACACAAGCAGGTCCTTGGTGAACTCCACAAACAGGCGTCGGACCTTTATGCCAGGAATTGCCCGGTGAATCCAGCACTCAAAGAACAGTACCCAAAACTTGCGGAAGAGGAACGCATACTCCCCAGGGAAACGCGAGTCACTCTAGCCCAACTTCGTTCTGGATACTGTAACAGGTTAAACTCTTACCTATCCAGAATCAACCACGATATACAAAATGTATGCCCCGCTTACAATGTGTCCCCACATGACACCAACCATCTCTTTAATTGTAATGTGGAGCCAACGCCTCTAACACCCCTTTCATTATGATCCACCCCTGTTGAAACAGCAAGTTTCCTTGGACTCCGGTTAGAGGATATTGATGACAATTTGTGATCGGTCGCAGCTGTTAGGTGGGGTGAAGCACTGCTACAACAACAACAACAACAACAACAACATACAACTTGATCGCATATTTACGA
Source organism: Eurosta solidaginis (assembly GCF_040869045.1). Lineage (NCBI taxonomy): Eukaryota > Metazoa > Arthropoda > Insecta > Diptera > Tephritidae > Eurosta > Eurosta solidaginis. Next base: position 238,856,347 of record NC_090319.1, read on the forward strand.
CGCAATTGCATCAGTTTAAATTATACATTTATGGCAGTGCAGTATATTCACAAGAGATTATTGGTATTATTATTGCTAATTTGTTCTTTCTATTATTTCATTTGTTTCTGATCTTTCACACAATTCAATTCCTCGCACAATTGAATTGCTCTCATACCCTCGCCTCGTACTGTATTGCAGATGATAATAAAATTTTTAAGTCTAACATTAGTTATAATCAAAATATTTACTGTTGCTAGGGTACGTGTTTTTGTTAATATCGTCTTTGAATGCGTAATAATATGCTCTGCCGATTTCTTATTTGAAAAGAATATGGCCCAAATTAGAGTTGGGTCGTTTCGTTCTGAACCTGTTCAATTAACCAGGTCTCTCAACTGAACAAGTGAACTAGATCTTCGATTTCGGTTCTGTTTATTCTTTTAGTTCGTTTTATCTAATGTTATTCTTTCTCTCTTCTCGTTCGCGAACATTATAAATTCATACATACATACGTAGAAATTCACAGAGAGGACGAATGTCGATGATGCCACTTACACTAAAGATATGTGTGGCACTGCTACAAAAAGATATATATGTGTGGACCAGGCATGCTTAACGAACGAAACGATATCATTTCGTTACGATAATCAACGTTAATAAACGAAACGAAGTCATTTCGTTTCGTTTATTAACGTTAAGAACGACAAATTAACGTTAATTTGACGATCTTAACGTTAATAAACGAAACGAAGTGACTTCGTTTCGTTTATTAGCGTTGATTATCGTAACGAAATGATATCGTTTCGTTCGTTAAGCATGCCTGGTGTGGACTATTTATGAAAAACATCTTTTGTAAAAAACTAATTATTACATTTATTAACTTGAAAAGTTCATATTTACAATTTGTGTCTGTAATCTTTCAACTTTCTGGATCTTCCGAAATTTGTAGCTTTTGTTGAAGTTAATTATACATATATATATTTAATAATTTATTTAATCATAACACATTTAAATATACCTACACAAAGCATTGCTGCATACACACACACCCCCATCTATACTTGTTGACTGAAAATAGAAAGTGGGTGTGAGCAGCAGTGAACAAATTTGCTTGAAAAAAAAGGAACTGATGAACAAAAAGAACAACTTGTTCGTCCATCAGAAAAAGAACGAAAGAACCGAATCTCTGAAATGAACGAAAAAGCACAACTTTAGCCCAAATCGCGAGAAATGAAACGAAACCCAAACAAATTTTATTTCGGTTTCGCGGATTCTTACTCATTTTTGGGTTGTACATATTAAATTGTGTCGAGCAACATCACTACTATTGTACTATTCAAGAACGGGGGTCAGTTTTACTATTGCTTTTTTGTGCATCAAAATAAATAAAAACAACAATGCTTCACCAAAAGGTCCATAGTATTGAACCAATTGCTATTTAATCACAGCTATTAAATAAATTCCGAAAAATTAGGCTCGTGTAAAGTGTGTATAACAAACTTCTTAAATTAAAATTTTAAATAAAAAATGTCTTATCAGCATCTTAACCAAAAAAGAAATCAAGCGCTTTTTTTAATTGTAACCTAGCAGTAAAAAATTTTAAAAAGTATTATACGGGTAAGGCTTTTTCAACTGAGCACCGTTTTCACCAAAGTCAATATTTTGCGGTGATATTTGGTCAACGCCGAGTCTTGCGGTCGAGAAGAACACTGTGTGAATTTTGTTGCAAAATTCTGCATGGTTTTATTTAAGTTGGCAATTAAATATTTTTGGACTGTTTTGGAAAATTAATTGTTTATGCGAAAGTAAGCGTCCAAATGAGAAAATTTTTTAAGTATAGATTCAAAAGACATTCAAGTACAGGGCAAAATTATTTTTTTTTGCAAAAAATTGTTTTTGTTGTTGGTTTGCAATAAATTTTCTATAAATAATTGAATATTTAACCAATTTCTCCGCCTTGCAGACGGAAATTTTAAAGAACAGCTTATGTAAAAACTATTTCTGGGATAATCTACGAAAAAAAATGCTTGAGATCTGGCATAGTTTGAAAACATTGCTTTATTTTACGAAAACTTTAGTACTAAAAATTTTATTTTCAATAATGAAAAAAATAAAAATAGAGTTATTAATAATTATTTTGTTTGCATTGATATTAAATACGAGCATATTAGTGAACCAAATGCCGAATCCAAATCACTGGTGAAACCTTTTCAAAAAAATAACCATAATACAGTAGGGGGATTCATGAAAGCATATAAACTTATAAGGTGTAAAATTATATCCATTTACACACGCGGTTATATGAACGCACCTAGTAATACTCTTGATAAACTTGATTGTTTATCAGCTGTATTATTGCCAAACAAAATTTTTTTGATTGTTATACAAATTAAAAAATGACAAGATTAAGTGAAATATAAAAACTAAAACGCCTTTACTTGCTGATGTTGGAGATTTCTGATGAAAATGCCTGCTGTAATGTCTGCAAGGTTGCATTCCTTTGAGTTTACCGCGTTTACACAATGAAATGTGCGCGTACAAATTGTGTAAATGATTTTTCATACAAAATTTGACAGCTCGTTTACGCACTAGATAAATTTATACGTTTACACACTTTATAAGGGATTTATACGGTTACATGAGTCCCCCTAGTGTACACAAATTTAGTGAGAATAAGTAATGAAAGTGTTAAATATAGCGAACTAGCCGGACAATACATGGGTCGAACGTGTAGAAAATATTTATACAACGGAAAATTACATTCGTCTCCTAGTGGAAATACTGATCATACCCTGTGCAAAGGTTGTAATTATTTTTTATGTCACGTAAATAAATTCCACTGTTGAAGACTATTCGCAAAATATTGCAGAAAATCCCATGGACGACAGTGAAAAAATCTGAAAAATAAGGCGAACTATTGATGACAGTATTCTTAATGTAATTGGCACTTGATGGAATTTTTTTTTTGATCTGCTCCCGATGGTTTGGAGATCTACTATTGAGGATCTATAGACGTGAAATCAACAGGTTAAAGCGGATTTAATGGAACAATTTCTGTGCGGACATAGAATGCTCCAGCGAAGCTGCGGGACTGAGGCAAATCCCATCCAAGGGAGTAGAGGTTCAGGAACTGATCAAAAAGGACGACGGAGAACGGTTACACAGTAGTGAACGGTTACACGGAGATGATGCGGAATACTTATATAACAACGTATTAACTCAGGATAAGGAGCGGCAAGTATCAGGATTGGTGACAAATACCAAAATTGAATGGGCAATAAAAACGTTCAAATCGCCGGGTGCAGATAGGATAGTCCCAGCTAAGCTGCAGACGGCAAGTCGAACGATTGTAAAATGGCTTCGACTAATCATTGAGGGTTGCATAAAAATGAACCACTTCCCCCAATCTTGGAAAAGGGCTCGGGTAGTCTTCATATTGAAAGCGGGAAAAGCCAGCCATCTGCACCCGAAAGACTATAGGTATTTTTGTTTTGACACCTTTTCTGCGCAAAACTCTAGAGAGAATAATAGATGTATATACAAAATGTGAGTGATGAATTATTCTCTTCAGCACAACAAAAGGCAAGTCAGTCGATATTGCATTGCATAGGGTGGTCATGAATATAGAGGAAGCTCTGGAACACCAGGAATATGCCCTAGGTGTTTTTCTGGATATAGCCGGAGCACAACACTATCGCTGCAAAAGCCTCATCTCAATTGAAGTTAACCAGCTTTAGCAAATTGGATCGGTTCCGTGTTAAGCTGCATAATGATCACATCGCAATGGGGTCCATGTGAGACAACAAAATATGTAAACTGAGGAATGCTGCAGGGTGGGATTCTATCACCAATGATGTGGACGCTGGTAATAAACCAATTGCTTAGGCGGTTCGACGGAGGACCAGTCAAACTTACGCCTTATGCAGGTGACATTTAAGTCATCATAAGCGGCAGATGTCTAACAACAATCAGCTCTGTGATGGACCGGGCACTTCGGGATGTAAATGCCCAAACATCTTAATTCGAGTTAGCCGCCAACGCTAAAGAACAGATCTAGTATTATTTACTAGGAAATATAAGTTCCATAACTAATCTAAGCCTAAGCTCGGAGGAGTTACTCTGCAAGAAAATATAGCACAAAGTATCTAGGAGTTATACTAGATAGTAAGTTGTCGTGGAAACTCCATGAGTAAGAGAGAGCGAAGAAAGCCATCGCGGCACTGTCTGCAAGAAGATACTAGGATTCACGTTGGGCCTATCACTCAAACTCTCTAATTGGGTATTTACGGCAAGTGTCGAACCCATGCTTTACTATGGAATTCTTGTTTGGTAGATAGCCACACAAAAAGGAAAGTAGGGATTTACAGAATATCAACGATTAGGAAAACCGGAGCCCGACAGCAACAGTGCACGCTATTCTACACATCCCGCCTGCAGATCTAATGGCAAAACACATCGCGTTAGCAACTGCAATAAGGCTTAAGGCTTCGGGGCAGCTTGAGCGAAGGACATATGGCCATGGCAGTATAGCGACATCTAATATCGGGCAAACGGAATATATGGTCCCGTGCCTGAGCTTCGAAAGAGATCTTGGGGCCAAAATTAATCCGGAGGGTTGGTTCCAGGGTGCAGAAATTACAGAAAATACTATACGTGTGTATACGGATGTTCCAAGTTAATGGAAGGGGTCGGGTCTGCTGTTTACTGCGTCGATCCAGAAATATGTAAGTAGATCCTACAGGTAGCCAGATTACTGCAGCGTCTTTCAGGCGCAAGAAGCATTGGAAAAACTTCGTACAGGCATCTATCTTTACTGGGTTCCCGGTGATAAAGGGACAGAAGGTAATGAAAAGGCCGATGAGTTGGCAAAGGGTGCAGCACTCGCTGAAACGACAATAGACGTCCCAATCTGCTAAGAATAAATTCAAATAAGACAGGATCTGCATATGATCCATCAAACAGGAAAGGCGTGGACCAAAGCGCAGAGCTGCAAAATTTCTAAGATCATGTGCAAAGCCTACGATACTAGACTCACAAATTGGCTCATATCTCTGAAGAGAGAAGACTTACGGCTCACGATGGGCATACTAACTAGACACTGTCTTCTGGCGTCACATGCTTATAAGTTAGGCCTCGTCAGTAACAACAAGTTTAGGCAGAGCTAACTGCAGAAAGAAACTGTTGAGAGCACGTTCTGTGTTCGTGTCCTGCGCTCGCCAGGTATAAGCTCCAGTTACTAGGAGAGGCAGAGTTGCCAGATCTTTAAGCAGTGATTAAGCTGGGTCCTAGAAAACTTCTAGTATTTGCTAAGAGGACGGAGCTATTATCTAACATAAGTCCTCTTACCTGATAAGGGTTCTTCCGTTTGGTCGTCAAACAGATTAAATGGACAAAATCGGGCGATAACCATGCCCACTTTTTATATATATATGATTTTAAAAACACAAAAAACATGATTATTTAATAAATAATGCAGCTGGAATTTGATATGTGATTTGAAATAACAACCACTTATTCAAATTCATGAAACTTTTCGAAAAGGGCGTGGCACCGCCTACTTCTTACAAAAGATATGGTTCAAATATTGCTGGTCTTAGATCAAAAATGGTTTGAGCTACCATCATAAAACTCGATAAACTGATTACCCTTGTAATAGGAAGGAGCGTGTGAAAAATGCAAAGTCGGTTGAGGCTCACACTGCTTTTTTATAAAAGGCAATAACTTGGCGAAGAAAAAACAAATATCAACGATATTTTATTTACTTCTAGAGATTATTTCTAACAAGAAAATTATAATAAAAAAATGTTGGAAACATAATATTGGGGTCTTAAACCCCAGGACCTTCGGTGCGTATTCGGGATCCTATCCTTCATGAACACAATGCAGAGGATAAAAACAAAAGGATACGCTGACTCGTTCAAGTTATGGAAGAAAACTTGATCTTACTTGGTACCCCCAATTGACGAAATTGCAAAATTAGCGGCAAAATAAAATGCTTCAGGAAGCTGAGCATTGGTGCAGACTGATTTAAAACATCTAGGTGGTGTCTCACTAGGGTATGCACCTTATCGATGGTATGACAGCTTATCTGAACTCCAAAGGGCCCGGTATCAGAAGTTAATGTATGGATACCATGCTCGATAAAGTCGGAGGATACGCTGTGCCTTTTACGGACCAATAGTTATTCGACTCTTGCATGTAAACGTCCAACACATTAAAGTGGCGTTGAACGAACTTCTACCGCCCAATCTTTGACGTGGTGTTGACACTACTGAAGATCACCATATTGAATGAATCATGTACCCCACTCTTGAAGAACTGCTCGTAAATATTTCCAAAGGCGGGGAAGATAAATTTCAAAGGCGCATTACCATAACATAATCTACTCAAAACCTTTAATAGGCAAATAGATGAGTCTATAAAGCTCTACATGGACGGAATATGTAGACACGGCACTGCATAGGGTGGTTACTTACAGAGAAAAAGATTGGAAAAATAGTACGTCTTAAGAAATTATACAATTCCGCGGCTTTCAGCAATGTGATGCAGATCGATATATAGGAATCATTACAGATAGTAGTTTTTATAGGTTAAATCTAAACGTGGGAGAGAGAGTGAAGAAGGCCTCGTCGGCACTTTGTGCATATAAAAGAATGCTAAAGTGTACGTGGGGTCGCTTACTAACAGCGATGGTAAAGCCCATCCTATACTATGGAGATCTTGTTTGGTGGCCGGTTCAACATAACCTAAACATGTCTCAGTGGGAATATTTTTAGTTTTCCTTGTTTCTGGTTATGGTGTTATTTTGGAAATAAAAAACATTAATAAAACGTAGTTTTTCGCAAAGATATTGCCTTTTATATTCGCTAACCGTTGTTTGAAAAATCGTTTATATAAAAGTGGCGTAGTACTTAGCTAAATTGTTTGCGCAATTATTTTTGGTTATGATTGTTCCAATGTCCAGCCAATCAGAAATAGTTTCATATTGCCGCCAATTTTCCAACTTCGTGGGCGTCTCAGAGTTAGCTGTCCAGGCTCTGAATGTTGAATTTAACCATATTCTCCACAATTTAAATGCAGATAAATGTTAAAAAATTAGACTTTTCGCATTTTGAAGGGTGATTTTGAACATATGGAAGCTCATAGGAAGCATCCATTATTGTCAAGACTAGTTTTGCGATTAAAATAATAGAAACGGGAGTAAAGAGAAACATTTACCATATTTATTGGCTATCAATCAATAAACGCACTCTTCCATCTACCACTTTTTATGAAAAAAATTCAGTCGTTGTAAGCCCATGGGAGGGGTTTTAACCCCCAAACTCCCCCTGCGCACTATCCTGGTTAAGATATACTTTCAGTCTCCGGTTCTGAGCCATACCTTTACTAAACCAAAGCGAAAAAAGAAATTTTATATGTTATTGTTAGTAAGAAATTAGGACTACGGCAACAGTCCTACCTTTTAAAGTAACAGAAAAACGTCAAGAAGCAGGAAATCCTCCAAGCTTTTGCCAGAATCGAAAGTTTCTAATAACACTAGCGTGTTTGTTTCGGATACAGACCTTCAACAAAAATCCCGCCTTTGTGTCTTGGAACTTTCTTAATGTATATGTGTGTATTTCCATGCCCATATTCCTGTCCATCTATGTTCCAAATAAAGGTGGCCCTTGTTTTATTAAAACTTTAAAAATTAATAAGGTTAAGGTTATCTAATGTTAAAAATCAAAAGGGGGATTGCCAAATATTGTCGAGGGGCGACCCTGCTTAAAAAAATGTTCCTATAATTGAAAAAACTTGTTTCGAATGTTTCTTTGCCCGGGCGTGAACCCAGGAATTTCGGCGGCCGCTAATCTAAATTGAAATATGAATAAGACACCGTTCCTTAGCTAAATGTGTGCAAATCTTAGGGGTTTAATAATACCTATCCCTCATTAAAATTAAGTTTTTTTGTGGCAATAAAATGTGTGGTTAACTATTCCGCTCAATCGTCGCAATACAGGGTTGCCGCTAATTTAAATTCTTAGTAACCACAATTTTGCAAAAAAGTAACCAAAAGTGGAAAATGTTAACCAAACCGAAAGAGCTTGAGTTTTTGCTGGCAGCATTGATATTTATTTTATTTGAGCGTACATATAATATAATTTTACATAAAATTTGATTAAACAAAAACATAAAATCATGTTATTACACATGCTGTGTGTATGGTTAGGTTAGGTTAGGTTGTACTGGCCGGTCCATAAGGACCTCGCATAGACTGATTAAGTTCGTACTGTTACCAGAAGTTTGTTTTAACGACCAAACTAAAAAACCCTATCAAAAAACAGGACCTATGTTATAAAATAACTCCGTCCTCTTGGCAAATAGAAGCTTCCTACGACTTAAGCCACTTGCTGTTTCTATATCTGACAGCTGTGTCACTCCTAATAGCTGAAGTCTTAGCCTGGCAAGTGCAGGGCACGAGCACGGAACGTGCTCGATCGTTTCCTCCTCCATCCCGCATTTCTTACTTCTGCTATCACTGACCAAGCCTAATTTAAAAGCATGTGTCGCCAGAAGGCAGTGTCCAGTCAGATTACCCGTCATGAGTCTACAGTCCTCTATTTTTAATGACGGAGGAACTGTGTTAGTCTAAGGTTGTAAGACCTACACATAATCTTCGACACGTAAAGCCCCGCGCTTGAACCCCGCCTTTCCCGCTTGGTCGATCATGTGCACCTCTCGCCTTCGCTTAATCTCGCCCAGTCTATATGGGACGTCTACGGAGCAAGCTTCAAGGGATGAGCCTTTTTAGCTAGTTTGTCCGCTTTTTCATTCCCATCTATTCTCATATGCCCTGGGACCCAATATAGATATATGCTTCTCCCTGTCCCAAATCTCTCCAGAGACTGCTTACACTCTAACACGCTTTTAGATGCTGTGCTATGCGAGATTATTGCTTTAATTGCTGCTTCACTGTCAATATAAAAGTTAACGCAGTTGCAGCTTAAGCTATTATCTTGCAGGGTTTCTACCTCTTTAGGTACGGCTAATATTTCCGCTTGGAAGACGCTACAGTAATCCGGCACCATTTAGCATCTGCTTATTTCCGGATCAGCGCAGTATACCGCAGACCCTACTCCTTCCACTACTTTCGAACCATCGGTGCACACATGTATCGCCTCGTCCGCCAATTGCGCACCCTTGCGCTAACCGTCCACCGCTATTGTGGCCTTAAGATCTCCCTCGAAGCGCAGATAGGGAATCAGGTAGTCTGTTCGTCTTGTGATTGATGACGCTATACTACTTTGGCCATATGGCCGGCGCTCAAGCTGCCCCGAAGCACCGAGCCTGGTTACGGTCGTTAATGCTTTGTTCTTTGCTACCAGGTCTACAGGTGGAATGTGCAGAATGGCATACAGTGGAGCCATCGGGGTTGTTTTCAGGGCTCCCGTAATGCTAAGCATCGATAGTCTGCATATCCCCTCTAATTTTTTGAGGTATGTTGTTTTTTGTGTGACTTTCCACCAAACAAGAACCCCATAGTATAGAATAAGGCTTACAATCGCTATAAAACCCAAATGAGAAAGAGAGGGCGATGTGTGTGTGAGTATGAAAAATAATTTTTTTACATTAGATGTCATTACATAGCTATATGTGTAATGAGATCAAAAGTAAATGCAACTACAAATAATAATAAATACATTCGATTAAAAATATCTGAAAAATTGATCGCCGAAGATATCGTCGTTTTTCCGAATCCCTATAAGCTTCAGGAAATGAAACGATACCGGGCCACTTCAGGAAGTATTTATGGCCTTACCACATTAAGGGGCGCTGCTGTGGTGGACGGTTCTTTCCCCGTATATAATACTGGACCGCTAAGCCCGCCTTGTCGGGCAGGTGGTGGTACGACCAAGATGAACGACTCATTACCTGATTGTAATAAAGACGATGTAAAGAGGAGGACTGAGTCGCAATCCAAGGACGACGAATTAAGCGATGCGTCGGACTCGGTGAGCGAGAGTACTCCGTGAACTCCGTGTTGGAGAAGCACACAAATGAAAACCGAGTGGAAGAGTGGAGAAGGGTACGGAGCAGAGGAAGTAAAAGAGCTCTCTCGCAGTACCGTGCAGCACTAAGAATTTTCCAACGGCTGGGAGCAGTGGTCGACCCAACAGAAGTGGCGATTTAGCGCTTGGAATGGGCCCATGAAGCGGTAGAAGTAGGTCGAAGGCAGTTCAAAAGGTTTGCTGCGAGAAACCCTCGGTTCTGCAACCGGTACGAGGAGGAAGAGTGTCGAATGACAGAATGATGAGGCAACGTTCGGCGGAAGGCGACAAGCCTGCTTTCAAGAGGCAGAAAGGACCCAGTCCCAGAGCCGACAGGCAGGGCAGTCGCATAGATAAGACAAGTAGGCCCAAAGCTGTAAGGCAGATGGGCCCCAATAGCGAGGTAGCAACTACCTCGAAAGCTGCGAGTCGGAAGGAAGTTCCAACTACGGAAGTAGGAGATAAGCCAAAGGGATATAACGCTAAGACTCCGGCTTTCTCGGAGGCTTTAAAGGAAGTTAACGCTAAGACTCCGGATTTCTCGGAGGTGCCAAAGGGAGATAACACTAAGACTCCTGCTTTTCCCGAGAAGATGAGTGATGTGGCAAATCAGTAACTGACTGTGGCGCTGGTTGATCGTAGCAGTCCTTGCGGACAAATGACTACTGAAACGTGGAGATCTGTGGAAAGGGAGCTTATTAACTTAATGCTTAAGATGATGCGGGAACAACCAAGTAAGCCCCTTCCAACCTTTGATTCGGGGGGATGGTATAATGGTGTGAAGATGATAGCGTGCGACAACATCGCGAGCTTGCGGTGGGTGGAGGAAGTGGTTCCAAACCTCCACAGGCAAGGCACGAATGCGCGGTTTGAGGTGGTGGATAAAGTGCAAATCCCCCCGCTACCAAAAGTTAAGGTATGGATACCATGCGTGATGAAGTCGGAGGATACACTGCGACTTCTGCAGAATAAGAATCCGAACATACCGACACAGGATTGGAAGGTACTTACTGTATCTCGGCCTACCGAGGATGGTCAGTTCTACATCTTCCAAGTAAACAAGCAGGCGGAGGATATTTTGTACACACAGCTTGGCAAAATGTCCTTTGGCACTGGCAAAATTTACATTCGAGGAAAGAAGTCCCGAGGATAAAAACCCTAACACGCTAGAGGTGGGGAAGTCGAAAAGGACCTCAAAAGCCTAAGGGAAAAAAGACAGGTGGAGGTCCTCGACGTCACCACGAAGGTGTTGGAAGAGGACCAACCGCCAAATGGTGCTGTGACTCGCACAGAGGAACACCCGGCACAACAGTCACGAGAGGCTGAAGGGGGCCTCGAATACTCTAAACCAAAAGGGCAAGGGGAGGACGACGACGTCAAGACGAAGGTGCTGGAGGGGGACAAACAGCCCAATGGTGCTGCGAGTCCTACAGGTAAACCTCCAACGCAGTAAAGTGGCATCGAGCGAACTCCTCCTAACCCTTGAGGAGGGTTCGTTTGACGTGGCGATAATCGAGGAGCCGTGGCTCTCATCGGGAGGACAGGTTTCTGCACTTAGTGCGCTCGGGTTTGGCGTTTACTACGCGCAAACGGAAGGACGGGTGCGAGCTGTAGTAATGGTAAGGAAACAGCTGCATTCATATATGCTGCCTAATTACACCACTGAGGATCTCGTAGCGGTGGCCGTTGAGCAAAAGAATAAGGAGGCATTTATCCTGGCGTCCTGCTACATGGCCCATGCTGCGGAAGTTCCACTGATGGAGTACAAAAGGCTAGTACAGGAGGAAGGGCGCAAAGGGCGGTGGGTCATAGACGCAGATGCAAATGCGCACCACAATGCATGGGGAGGAGCAGATACGAACGAGAGAGGCGAATCTCTATTTTGTTACATCCTTCAAACCAATTTTCAGGTACCCAACAGGGGAAGTGTCCCTACATACATTGGTCCAACATCCAGCAATGTTCTGGATAATACATTGAGCTCCGAGCGGGATATATCAAGGTATGATTGGATGGTTCTTGATAGACCACCCTTCTCCGACCATGCGTATATCAGCTTCAGCATCCCTCTAAAAAGGGTAGAGAAGGGAGGAACCTTTGGAAACCCTAGGTCAGCGAACTGGACTAAATTCCAGAAACATGTAGAAACAAAACTGGGACAACCCAAAGAGGTTGCTAATGAAGAGGAACTGGAGGATTCGAATGAATTCCTAACAAGGACGCTTATGACTGCATATAACAAAGCTTGCCCTCTAAGAAGATTCAGAGGAAATGGAAAGCCGCCATTGTGGAGCAATGGGCCGAGTCTTCTAAGAAGACAGGTAAAAGAAATGTTTAGCTCGCAAAGACCGCGGAAAGCGAAGCGTGTCGGGATGAGTACAGGGATCTACTGAGGATCTACAAGCGTGAAATTATACTCATGGAAAAGTTTCTGTACGTCATAGAGTGCTCCAGCGAAACAGCACGGTTGAAAAAAGTCCTAGCAAAGGGAAACATAGTCCAGGGACTAATAAAGAAAGAGAACGGGGAATGATCACGTGATAGTGAGGAATCCCTTGAGGTGCTTCTCGATACACATTTCCCATCGGGAGACGGTTTAGAAGAGCCAGCAGACATCACTCACACTTCGGTCACGGAGCTAGTAGTGCCGGTGCCAAGATCGCGTGGGCAGTGAAGACGTTTTCTAAGTTTAAATCGCCGGGCCCAGATGGTATATTTCCGGCCATGCTACAAGTCTCAAGTAGGGCGGTCGTGGAATGGCTTAAAATAATATTCGATGGGCGCATAAGACTGAATCATGTACCGCACTCTTGGAGAACTGCTCGTGTAGCTTTTCTACCAAAGGCGGGAAAGATCGGTCACGTGTATCCCAAAGACCTTTGAGAGGCTGATAGATGTGTATATAAAGTCCAACGTGCATGAAAAGCTGCTCTCCACAACACAGCATGCGTACACCAAAGGCAAGGCGGTAGACACCGCATTGCATAGGGTGGTAATAAGCATAGACAAATCCCAGGAATATAAGGAGTATGCTCTAGGAGTCTTCTTGCGATTTTGGATGGTCTTAATTACATTAAAGTACATCCTGCCTTAATCAGATGGATCGGCTGCATGTTAAATTGCAGAAAGATTACATCACAATGGGGATTGTACGAGGCCACGAAATCAGTGGACAGGGGCACGCCGCAGGGAGTGGTGCTATCGCCTCTGCCGTGTACGCTGGTCATCAACCAACTGCTCAGGCAATTCGATGAGGGACCCCTAAAACTTACGGCTTCCGCAGATGACGTTGCAATTGTCATAAGTGGAAAGTGCCTTCCAACGATTAGTTCTTTGTTGGATCGGGCGCTTCGGGATATCCATACCTGGGCATCTAATGTCGGGTTGAAAGTAAGTGCGGAGAAGACGGATATGGTATCATTTACAAAGAGCTACAAGGTCCCAAATTGGACCAGGCCTAAGTTAGGAGGGGTGACCTTACAAGGGAAACCTTGCACAAAATATGTAGGAATCATCCTAGATAGTAAGCTGTAATGGAATCTCAACGTGGAGGAGAGGGTCAAGAAGGCCTCAACGGCCCTCTATGCATGTAAAAGGATGCTGGGATGTACGTGGGGCCTATCGCCCTCTCTCTCTCATTGGGTTTTTACAGCGATTGTAAGCCCTATTCTATACTATGGAGTTCTTGTTTGGTGGAAAGCCACACAAAAAACAACATACCTCAAAAAATTAGAGGGGGTATGCAGACTATCGATGCTTAGCATTACGGGAGCCCCGAAAACAACCCCGACGGCTGCACTGTATGCCATTCTGCACATTCCACCTGTAGACCTGGTAGCAAAGAACAAAGCATTAACGACCGTAACCAGGCTCGGTGCTTCGGGGCAGCTTGAGCGCCGGCCATATGGCCAAAGTAGTATAGCGTCATCAATCACAAGACGAACAGACTACCTGATTCCCTATCTGCGCTTCGAGGGAGATCTTAAGGCCACAATAGCGGTGGACGGTTAGCGCAAGGGTGCGCAATTGGCGGACGAGGCGATACATGTGTGCACCGATGGTTCGAAAGTAGTGGAAGGAGTAGGGTCTGCGGTATACTGCGCTGATCCGGAAATAAGCAGATGCTAAATGGTGCCGGATTACTGTAGCGTCTTCCAAGCGGAAATATTAGCCGTACCTAAAGAGGTAGAAACCCTGCAAGATAATAGCTTAAGCTGCAACTGCGTTAACTTTTATATTGACAGTGAAGCAGCAATTAAAGCAATAATCTCGCATAGCACAGCATCTAAAAGCGTGTTAGAGTGTAAGCAGTCTCTGGAGAGATTTGGGACAGGGAGAAGCATATATCTATATTGGGTCCCAGGGCATATGGGAATAGATGGGAATGAAAAAGCGGATGAACTAGCTAAAAAGGGCGCATCCCTTGAAGCTTGCTCCGTAGACGTCCCAATTAGATTAGGCGAGATTAAGCGAAGGCGAGAGGTGCACATGATCGACCAAGCGGGAAAGGCGTGGGTTCAAGCGCGGAGCTGTAAAGTGTCGAAGATTATGTGTAGGTCTTACAACCTTAGACTAACACAGTTACTTCTATCATTAAAAAGAGAGGACTGTAGACTCATGACGGGTATTCTGACTGGACACTGCCTTCTGGCGTCACATGCCTAAATTAGGCTTGTTCAGTGATAGCAGATGTAGGAAGTGCGGGTTGGAGTAGGAAACGGTCGAGCACGTTCTGTGCTCGTGCCCTGCACTTGCCAGGCTAACACTCCAGCTATTAGGAGTGATACAGCTGTCAGATCTAGAAGCAGCAAGTGGCTTAAGTCCTAGGAAACTTCTATTTGCCAAGAGGACGGAATTATTTTATAACATAGGTCCTGGTTTTTGATAGGGTTTTTAGTTTGGTCGTTAAAACAAACTTCTGGTAACACTACGGACTCAATCATTCTATATGAGGTCCTCATGGACCGGTCAGTTCAATCTAACCTAACCTAGGTAAGAAACCGACACAGCATTTAGAAACTATTTCGATGGGAATAGAAGTAAATAAAGCGTTAAAACGAAAAGTGCCGAGAAAGATAGTATTTTGCTATAACGAAAGCACCTAATTCGATTCGATATTTTAGGAAGTTTAAATTGGCTAAGAAGATTCATACTGATGTGAGAAAATTTTTCGGCAGCAGTGGGTAGAAACCTACCTGGGAAGTGAAGTAATATAAAAATGCGAACTAATTCGTGCCCAGTGCGAAAATATGCTCTTGCGAATAAATAGTTTGGAGAAAAAATTTTCGTTTTGTTAAATTTTTTGATATTTACAAAAAACTCAGTTTAGACCATTCACCACAATCAATTTTTATGCAAGTTCAGAAAAATAAAAACGTTTAATTGAATTTTAATTAAAGTGAATTATCGCCTAAATATCCACTTGGAGGAAAACATTCCGTTAAATTTTAATATTTTTTTTTGTTAAATTAATTTATATCGCCTTAATAACTGCAAACGTGTCGAATTAGTTACTTCTTGTCGATAGGCTATTAAACTATCTGAAAACTCCTGGCAGAGAACATGAAATTTTAATAAAACTTTGTTGGTGAACTTTTAAGACAGTGGGGCGATAATATCACATAACGGAACATCTGGAAGTATGATAAAGTGTAAACGTAATTAGGAAGAATTCCATCCTTGCCATATGGTAATAGATGGTAATGAACGAGCAGATAAGCTAGCAAAGGAGGGCGCAAGTTTGGAGCAAATACGGTAGACGTTCCAATCAAGTTGGACGAGATATAAAATAGGCCGGACTAGCACACGATCAACCACTCGGGAAAGGCGTGAACTAAAGCGCTTGGCTCACACCTACGAAGATCATATGAAAGCCTTACGATATTTAAACAAAAAGCATTGATATATGCTGATCGGTCTAAGCAATTTTCAAACTTGTTTGACCTAAACTTTTAACTTGTTACTTACTTCCACTTCTTCGAAGTTGTTGACCATTTTCAAATTCAAATATATTTGGGCGCCTCTCTTCAGTAAATATCAAGCTAATGCGCCCTTTTTTGCAGTATATTATGCTAAGGAGGATTTTATCGTTAAAATATTTCGTTTGCGATTTTCTTTTTCAAATTATTTTGTATGTCTCTTCCTTGATATAGCTCCGAAAAATATAAGTAGGGCTCGAATGGTGTGATCGAATCGGAGTTCGTATGGGAAACGTTTACGTTGCTTATCGCATGAGAGGCAATATTGGTATCACGACATACATACACTCACTATCGGTTCGTAATTTTTTAGCAGATTGTAATAAGTTCTGAGCCCGCACCGTGTTATAAAATCCGTGATCAAACTCTTTTTTTTAACCGCAATAGAACTGAAATGGTGATAATTATTGAGGTACCACATGAAATATAGGCTGCAAGTACTTATTAATCACTAATCATAATGTATTATCATTTTTATGAAAAGCTTGACAGATTCTTATTTATCATTTGAGTGAGATTGGTTTTTCATCCGTGTTCGTATAACACGACACGAGCCCTGTTTATTGAGCTGCGCTAGCTTACGTTAGGTTGAAATATTTCTCATAAATGTCTGCCCGAAATTAAACTAAAGCAATTTAGATCTTAAATTTCTGCACCTGCTCTTTTGTTAGAGCAGAGAACAAATTGTTATTTGGTAGAAATTAAGTTGCAATTTATGAATTAAAAACTCAAATCATTTGTATAAAAACGAAGGCAAATATTTTGAAGGCAGTATTTCCTAATTTAGTGTATATTTTATGATGGGTCACTTAGAAATTGTTTGTTAAAAATATGTTTCATGGGATGTTTGCTCTGGTTACACCAGCTTGCTTCTACTTACTTTTGACACCTGCTCTACTCTGGTATAAAAAAGAAGTTGGTTCAACTTCAACATTTTTGACGAAGTTGTTGTTTTCTTCATATAGTTGCCAGATTTTCACCATAATAAATAAAAGAATTAAAAAAAATTTTAAGTTAAACGGTTTTATTGAAAACAAAACTTACATTAATTAATAATAATACTAAAAGCTAAAAAATAATTAGGTGGGTCCTATGTACTAGTCATCTTCTCATCAATCCAGGGCGTTGATCAGGCAATTAAATAAAAGCGTTGGACGCATCAAATTTCTATTGATAGACCAACCGAACCTTAAACAGGTTATGTTACGCCTCACATTTTTAAAAATTTCACGCGCCCAACGTTTTTATTAAATTGTCTGATCAACGTCCTAGATTGATGAGCAGTGTGATGACTAGTACATAGGACCTACCTATTTATTTTCTAGCTTTTAGAATTATTATTACTTAATGTAAGTATTGTTTCAATAAAACCGTTTACCTTAAAATTTTTTGATTAATTATTTTATTTTCAAGTTTTTAGTCTTTATTTAATTGCCTCTTATTTCTCATTCTATTTGGTTAATTTAGTGACTCATTATTTCAAGGACTCTTTCCTGACAATTTGTTACAATCTAAGTCCTCAATACATAATCCTTCCAAAGACTTTACTCTACTCGGCGCCACGTATGCTTGTCCTCCTCGAACTACAAATTATTTTGATGTCACTACTACGGGACTGTATGTAATATTTGTTCCAAATATGAGCCAAATCGGACCACAAATACGAGTATTTTTAATATCTCGATCCTTGCGCCACCTGGCGGCGCTTTTTTCCTATGTCGTTTTCTATTCACATATGTAATGTGTTCCAAATTTGAGCCTAATCGGGGCACAAATACGATTTTTGTAATATCTCGATACCTGCGCCACCTAGCGGTGATTTTTTCATAGGTCGCTTTCTATTCATGTAAGTATTACTGTTCCAAATATGAGCCAATTCGCACCACAAATACGTTTTTTAATACTTCGAACCATGCGCTGCCTATCGGATTTTTTTCTTATTATTGCATTGTCATCGGGTTCTGAATTCCAAGTTTGAAGCTTGTAGCTCATCGGGAAGTTATTTAAATTTTAATTACAAAATTTGTTCACAACGGCCGGCCGGCCTACTAGCCGGCCGCTACACAGAATGAGACTAAATAAAACCGTCTAAAAAGAGGTATTTCGGTATGGAAATTTTCTTCACAGTAAATCGATAAAATATACAAGTGAATCCTTAGACAACATCAAAGGCGTTTAGTACATTTGTTTATATATATTTTTTGTAAGCTCAGGAAGGTTCTTAGATGTTAAGAAAAAATTTTAAGAAGGATGATTATCAAGTTTAAGCTATTAACAGTTTTCAAGTTTCGCTGTTAAAAATTGATGGTATAGAATCTCATCTATTCTATACTTATTGCATGAAGGCCGGTAAAATCTTGTAAACGACACGGGTTCCCAATTTCTACACAATGTTGTTGTTGTGTTAATAGTGCCTCGCCCCATTCAATAGGTGCGACCACTCACAAATTGTCATCAAAGTCCTCTGACAGGTGTTCAAAGAAACTAGCAGTTTCAACATGGGTGGACCATATGGAAGTTGCTGTTAGAGGCGTAGGTTCTCATTCATTTGAAAGGATGGTTGGTGTCGTGTGGGGACACATCGCATGTAGGGCATACATTACGTATTTCGGGGTTGATTCTGGATAAGTGAAGTAAAAGTTATCCTGTTGCAGTATCCAGTAACTCGTGCCTCCCGAGGTAGTCCACTTTCTTCGTCTGCAAGAGTTGAGTAGTATATAAAGATCAACGGGCCCGATTAAGTTTAGAGACTCCTTATACTAACGGCTGCGTAGGCAGGTCGGATCTCACCATAGTGCTTACGGAGATGTTTACTTATCCCTCTTCGAGCCGGGACTAGATCAAGCAGTTGTTTGCTACGGTGTTCCGGCTTGTGGCAATTTAGAAAACCTGTCTGTAAAAATGCCCACAAAGAAAAATAACCAAATAAAAATTTATTGATCAATTTATTCAATTTGATTTCCGTGTGCGTGTTAAAGAAATTTGGTGTTCTCTTCTATGAAACTTTCCGCGAATGGACATTTCGTTTCATAGAATGTTCGTTTAAGTTGATACATATGTATAATTTGAAGTTCATTTATGTGTTTGTACATGTATTGCAAGTATATAAAGATTAGTTGCAAGTATTCGAAGTTGACATATAAAACTAAAGTATATATTGAGAGGATTTGAGCATACATTTTATTATTTGAGGGAGGGAATTCGAACAAGAATAGTCAAATTTGTGCAAGGTTGTATTTCATTTTTATATTTTGGGATTAATAGTATTGTGACAACATTCCACCTCCAGGTGAATCATTATGCAGATTCACAAAGGTTTAAAGCGGCTAGCTTGCTGGCTGGTCTTCGGAACTCACCGTGACTAGTTTTGACTACTGCAGATCACACTTGTCCATCTTTTGCTGTTATTACTTCTTTGATACGCCCTTTTATCCATTGACTACGAGGTAGACTAGCGTCGCATATTATTACTAAATCGCCACACTTCAATGGCTCGACTGGTTCCCTCCATTTGGAACGACACAATAATGTGGAAAATATTCACAAGTCCATCTTTTCCAAAGGCGGTCTTTTAGTGCTTGGGCTATTCGATATTGTTTTCTCAAACAAACGTTTTCTTCGTCATTAGTCGGCGTTTGGGTTGAATTTAGGCAACCAAATAAAAAGTGGTTTGGTGTTATGGGCTCTTCATCCGTGGGTGAAATTGGGACGTCTGTGAGTGGTCGACTGTTAATTATGTTTTCGGCCTCGATCAATGTGCTTCTAAAGGTTTCGAGACGTGAATCTGTGATTTGGATCAAAGTGTGGTACTAGTTTACCTCGAGTAGCATCATCTGCTACATTAAGCGCTGTTGACAATCACCTCCATTGAGACGACATAGTGGTGGACAAAATCTCTGCGATTCTTCTGGCGACGAACTGTTTATACTCTCTAGTGGTGGACTTAATCCAGAGTAAAACAGTTTTGGAATCACTCCAGAAAACAACACGGTCAATGTTTACGTCGTGGCATTCAATTATGGATTTATGCACACGGCCTCCAAGAACTGCCGCCTGTAATTCCAAACGAGGGACGGTTGCGACGAAGACGACATCCACATTGCTACCTGTTTTGATTCGCCAATATACTACAGCTGCGAAGGCGCTGAAAC
The DNA here is from genome assembly GCF_040869045.1 of Eurosta solidaginis. Classification (NCBI taxonomy): domain Eukaryota; kingdom Metazoa; phylum Arthropoda; class Insecta; order Diptera; family Tephritidae; genus Eurosta; species Eurosta solidaginis. The sequence continues at coordinate 238,876,483 of NC_090319.1, forward strand.
TCGCGTCGACAAACACATGCAGTTGAATCTCATCGGCTGACATTAATCTTTCAGAATAGCAGCGTGGGACAGAGAAACTCGATACCTTTTGGAAAAACTCCCACCATGACGTCCATTTAATGTTAAGCTGTTGTGGCAGTGGCTCATCCCATTCGATTTGACATCTCCAGAGTGATTGTTGCAAAAGTTTGATGTATATTGTTATATTTGCGAGAAACCCAAACGGATCGTAAATGGCCATAACGATACCGAGAAGTTCTCTTTTCGTAGGCGGTCGTTTGCAGTTTAGTACATCACGTGAAATTTTGTGATATTTAACGTGGAATTCGAAGGGTTGTTAACGGTATTCCAAAACATGCCCAAAACTTTATCGGAAACTGATCTATGTTCCATATCAACATATGTTACGGATGTGTCACCTTCTCCCCCCAGTTTGGTTTGTAAAGATTTGTCATTTGACACGAAGTTTCGCAATTTGAAACCTGCTGCTGAGTTGATGCATATAACTTCTCTTACGACTTCCTCAGCTTCGACTGAGTTCGCAAAACTGACTACCAAATCGTCGACATATATATTATTAACCACGACGGTGGCTCCTCGTGGCATGACAGACTCATATTTCTTGGTGTTTAAGTTTTTAATATATTCTGCACAGCATGGCGAGCACACGGCTCTGAAAATCATGGATTGCATTACATATACCCGAACGGGCTCTGACGGATCCCCATCACGCCACAAAAATCGTTCTGATCGACATCCCTTATGGCTACTTGGGAAAACATCTCTTGTATATCGGCCGCTACTGCTACAGAGCCTTGACGGAATTTGTATATTATGGTGATAAGTGACTGTGCATGTTCAGGCCCTTTGAGCAAAGCCGAATTAAATGAAACATTGGATGTTGCAGCGGCTGCGTCAAACACAATTCGAATCTTGTTGGGCTTATGTGGATTTACTACCCCAAAATGTGGCAAATACCATGTGTTTGGACTTGTTTGTGAAACCTCATCTCGCGACAATAACCTAGCATACACTTTTTGAACATACTTCTCAATTCGCTTCTATATCTTGTTTTGAAATTAATATCTTTTGACATACGCGACTCTAGGTTTCTCAAGCGCTGATATGCCATGTCAAAACTAAATGAAAGTGTTGCGCCACAACAATCCAACTTCGTATTTTTGATCCAACTCTTTCATTGTTTCTTCTAAAATCACTCTGGAACGTCGATATTCATCGGACTCCAATGTAATGTTAGTGCTACGTACACCAAAACTATCAACTGAGTAGTACTCACTCACCAGTTTATGCAACTCTTGTAATGACTGTTTCTTGTGGACATGCAACACGCGTGGATGCATTTCTTCACTTTCCTTGAGTGGTCATATACAACCCACCCCAACTGAGTTGCTATTGCGATTGGCTTGTTTGGTCCTGAATCGACCGTTTTGTTGGAAATACCCAAATAACTATTGTCGAGACCCAGTAAAACTACAGGTTTGGCATTATGATAGCTTGTTATGGGCAACGACTGAAGGTGAGCAAACTTTTCTTTTTCAAACGACTGGCTTACCGTGTGAACATTTTTAATATTGTATTCGGCATAACTACCCTTGATTGTGACTGAAACCTTTCTAGAATTTTCTTTAACCTGAATCTCACCATACCATTGCAAAGTCAGAGGTATGGTTTGACCACGTAGACCTAATGTGTTAGCGACGTTCTCTTCTAAAAGAGTGATAGATGAACCCTCATCAAACATTGCATATACAGATATGCTCCCGTTTGGCCCAGATTATGTTATTTGCAATATCTTAAAAAGCGTTGATTGTTTATCATCATGACAATTTAATACACGTTGCACTTCTTCAGATGTTGCAGCTAATTGAAATGCATCCAAATGCAACAACTTATGATGCATCCGTTTACAACCATTATATGAACATTCTTTACGTTGGCGATATTTACCCAGAATATGCCCTTTACGAAGACACAAAACTCCATTTTGTTGGTATATCACCCGATAGAAACTGACGACAATCTTCTAGTTTGTGTGACTGTCCACACTTTATGCCTGTACCTTTCGTTTCAGACTGTACCTCGTTATTATACAGGGCTCGGCGTGTAGAATTTGTAGCAGACCCATTGTGACGTGTTACTGTGCGTGACTGCGCAGTCGACGTTGACTGCGATACGTTGGCTTGAATAGTCCGAAGTGGGACATCTTACACTCCTGACAATAGAGAAACGACTTTAGCTATTTCACTTAACCACTCACCAAAGTTTTCCACTGTTGGAAAAGGTACAATAGTTGCTGCTCTTTGACTCCATTCATACTGCTTGGATGACGGTAACTTCCCAACTAAACATTCCAGTAGCGTAGGGTTCATTAAATGATGTGAACACCTAGCTGATTTAAAAAAGGCAATAATATTTCTGACGCGATTTGAGAAATCGTTGTACTTTTTGCAGTTGTGCTTTAATTAGGAATTCCGGACGACCGAAGTTGAATTCCAACTGCTGAATGACCCGTGGAACATCTTCGGGGTAGATAAGCAACGACGTGACGGCTCTCTTAGCAGCACCTTGCAGCGCTTTCTGAATGCGCATTAGGTTCTGCCTGTTGCTATACTGGAATTCATTTGTTGTATCATTATAATTGGCCAAAAACAAAGGCCAATCTTCTGGATTGTCATCGAAATTTGGCAATGGAATAGCTTGACGGCACAATTATCCATGAAAGTTAAGGCGGCGCTGTTCATGGTAGGCGTTTGCGTTGACGTTAGCGGCATATGTGTTGACGATGGTGTCGGCTTAATTCGTTCTTGTTGTTGTATTGACGGCTGATGTTGCTCTAATAAATGCGCATGACTTGAAGTTGACATTTGCGATTGATTTTGCGCTGACTGCGCTTGCATAGACGTTGGCATTTGTGACTGATTTTGCGCTGACTGTGCTTGCATATACGTTGACGTTTGCGTTGGCGACTGCATGGTTTCGGGAGTTGCAGCGTTGACAAAGCTGACTCCGATTTCTTGCCTGCTACGAATTGTATCACTTCTCAGCGCTTCTACATATGCTTGCAATGACGTAATGCTATAAACCAATAATGCGATTTGGTCACTGGCAATGGCAACGACTAAAGCACCCGCTAAATTCTCCACACCTCCTGACCGGTCGGCTTGCTGTTCTTCCATCTCGCTTGCGACTTGTCACTCAATGACTTCTGGCTTTTTGTAATTTTCCATTTTTTAATCTCGTAAACATTTAAATTTTAATACGCGATTTAGAGAACAAATTTCTTTAAACAAATGTAGACAAAAATGCCCACAAAGAAAACTAACCAAATAAAAAGTTATAGATCAATTTATTCAATTTGATTTCCGTGTGCGTGTTAAAGAAATTTGGTGTTCTCTTCTATGAAACTATCCGCAAATGGACATTTCGTTTCATAGAATGTTCGTTTCAGTTGATACATATGTATAATTTGAATTTCGTTTATGTGTTTGTACATGTATTGTAAGTATATAAAGATTAATTGCAAGTATTCGAAGTTGACATATAAAACTAAAGTATATATTGAGAGGATTTGAACATACATTTTATTATTTGATCAAAGAGAGAATTCGGACAAGAATACTCAAATTTGTGCAAGGTTGTATTTCATTTTTACATTTTGGGATTAATAGTATTGTGACAACAATCATATTAATTTGATATAATTGGCTACTAATAGTATTATTGAGTTGTGTGTGTGTGGTTTCACCTTGTCAGTTGAAACCGCATTCCTGCGATGATCGATATGCTGACAGAAAGACTCGACCAAAGCCACAACTTACTGTTGCACAACTTTTTCCCAATCTCCTCTGCGTGAATATAATTATTCTTTCATTGATCACATGCTATACATACGAAAGCTATGTATTTCATGTTTGGCTAGGTTCGAGTCCCTCTTTCGGGAAAAAATAATTTGAAAAGATGTTGAAGATTCGATTTAGCGTTTTTTCTAATTTTCCCAAAAATATTTAATAAATTAAAGTATTTATTGTCTCAAGGTACATATGTATGCAGTTATATTAAATTTTAAATTATTCAATAATTTGTATATAGTTTCCAATTCACTAAGCTCTCTTGTAATAGTATTGATAAAATATATAATATTTAATATAAAAATCTATTATGAAAAATGTTTGATAGCCAATCAAAATATCTAATCAACAAAACAAGATCTTTTTTATAACAAATCCGTAATTTCCTCAACCATAAACGAAAATTTGTTTTCTCTGCCATCCGACATTATTCTTTATGTTTTTTCCTTGTCTAAATTATATGCTAGCGGAATATCCTTTGTCCTACCATAATTTAATGACTGAGCAAATTTTTGAATCTTCGCAAAACATAACAAATGAGGGAAGAAATCCATTGAAGTAAATGAAAGATTATATGTGGGCTAATAAACATCGACTGAATTCAAAAGTCCTGGAACGTCGTGACACGTCAAATTTATCAATTTCAATACTTATCTAGAATAATTTTTCTTCTATCCAAAATTTTCTTTTAAAAATAAACAAACAATTGGCAAAAATAAAATGATAATAGAAACACTGCCACACAGTGCACTGATGCACAATAAATAAGACGCTTTCTAATGCAGCGAAGCCGAACTCAACCTCCAAAATATTATAACGTAATATGTAAGGGTTTCTTTTAATATTTCCCGAAACGTTTGCATTTTTTTAGTTGAAGGTCACCATTGTTATTAAATCAACGGAATGAATTTTAATGATTTTGGTAATAAACTTTTAATTCTTTTGTGACCAGCCCTGCTGTCAGCTCTCACAAGCAACCATTCATGCGTACGGTTTTGTGAAAAATTTCAAGGACATCTCAAATTTACACTGAAGATACGTTCATATTTACTAAATGTGTAAAAATGCCTAAATTTGTATCTAATTTGTTTTTATTTTTTAGATTGGATGGGAAGCCCTTTCGAACGGGTCGTGTGTGCAGACTTCAATGGTAAGTAAAAAAACATTAAATGTTGTACATACATATACACAAAAATATGTCTAACTCATTACCCTTTAAATTTCGGTTGTATTCGGTAAATATAAATAGCAAGTTAATATGGTCATTATAGCAAACGTTAGTTTTCTGCTGAATCTTTCTGAGCCAAGTTGACTTTCATGAATAGCATGAATTTTTGGTTTTTCGGGCTGTGGCCTTTCAATGTTTGCAACCATTAGCTACCTGCAGTGAACGGTAAAACTAGTGTTTTTTTCGCTAGGACCATACTTGAGTAACGTAACTACTTAAGGTTCACAAGTATCTATTTTTTACTATTATTACAACAAATATTTTAATAAATTGTTAGCGTTAAAAACTCATATGTATTTATTATATTTATGTATATATATTAGCCCCTAACAGCAATGTAGTTTTAGCAACAAACTTAGATTTTAGAGAATATTTTTAGTTAGACATATTTAAAAACGCAAAAGAAGTGCATTGATATTTTTGTATATGTCTGAGGCCTCTGTGCCTTAGGGCTCAATACTAAGTTCAGTTAGTCTAAGTTGTCTTTCGTGTGATCCGTTTAAGTGAAGAGAAGTTTTTTACACATATTTTGATGATTTGTAACAACATTGCTCTCTCTCTCCTGTCAGTCTAGAATTGAGCATATCCCCTTGGATCCTCCTCTTAATATCTAAACGATCTTAGCTGCATATTGCTGTAGACGATCATTATCCTGAAATCCCCTCATTAGATCTTTTTTTAATTGGTATATGCGTGCGACTGATATTTTTATACTTTTCAATTGTTCGGTGGGTTAATATTTTGATGATAAAATACCTCCTAAGAGATTTAATTTTTCTTCCATGTTTTACACCATTTCCGAACGGCACCTTCAAGGCAGATGTGTTTTCATTGAGAAACTTTTCATGGCAGAAATACACCCTAAGTGCTTGCCAAGTCACCTCCGAACGCCGACCCCGCTAAAAAAAACTTTTTGTGATTGAAAAAACTTATATCTAAACTTTTAAGGTGGCTTTGCTCGGGCCTTCAACCCAGCATCTTCGTTACGGTAGGCGGAGGATGCTACCACGACACCACAGCGGCCGTCAATATTTTGATTACCTTTGAGTTTTCCAAAAAAAACTTTTTTTCTGTTGGTAGTTTAAGCAAAAACAAAGTTTTTCTTCCTGTTGTTGTTGTTGTTGTAGCGATTAGTTACTCCCAGAAGGCTTTGGGGAGTGTTATCGATGTGATGGTCCTTTGTCGGATACAGATCCGATACGCTCCGGTAACACAGCACCATTAAGGTGCTGGCCCGACCATCTCGGGAACGATTTATATGGCCACATTAAACCTTCAGGCCATCCCTCCCTCCCCACCCCCAAGTTCCATGAGGAGCTTGGGGTCGCCAGAGCCTCGTCTGTTAGTGAAACGGGATTCGCCGCTCGAAGGTGAGGTTGACAATTGGGTTGGAGAAGCTATATATTGCGCTACACAATCCCTTTTCTTCCTCATGGAGATCTGTTGTTTATCTACGAATACATAAAATAATTGCCAAAATGCATAGGAGGATGAAAGAAAACGTTGGTTTTGCTTGAATCACCACAAAGGAATAAACTAAACAAAACTAAACACTATGTGTATGCATATATATGTATATGTATATCAAAATGATCAAGGTGAAGAAAATAATTCATTAAGCCATGCCCGTTCTACAAGATAACTTGAGTAATATTTGAGATATTATTGAAATTTGGAACGTGGGTTCCTTAACACTCGTCTCGATTTTTAAACTAGAGAAAATCTAGTCACTATCGAACTAAAATAAATAAATGTAAGGCGGGATAACCTCCGAAGAGATCTAAGGCCGAGCTTCTCTTCCAATCTGCGTCGTGCTTCTCTTGATTTTCCCTACAAATTGGCCGGACGGGACCTACATGTTTTATGCCGACTCCGAACGGCATCTGAGAGCTTTTCATGGCAGAAATACAGCGGCAGAGCCAATTTATTCTTAAAATTCAGACATTTTTACACTGAAAGGGCTTGAATACAAAACTGATATTGCTACAACTTTTATTTAATATTTGTTCGAAAAAAACTTACCATGACTTCAAAGGTTATTTATTACCTTAAACATAAACAACTATGGTAAAAATCCGAGACATAATCTTGTTTAGGTGGTTATTTGAAAGACCATCTAACCAGTTGTTTATACTATGAGTACGAATGTCTCCATCTCACATATCTTATTACTCCGATTAACCATCTTAGAGCTATTGTGATTTCAAAAAAAGTCTTCGATTACGGATTGTTACACACAATACGAGCCCAAAATTTTCTTTGATACATCTTTTTTATATCAATAATATACATATACAAAATTTTGTTGATTTCATTGTGCAGGCCTGGTGTATTCATAGTATTAATTAGTACAATAAGCAACAAAATTATTCACTCGAAGATAAAACAAGGTTCTTAACTTGTTGTTTATTAATTTGGATTATCTTAACATTTTAACATTCAAATATCGTTACACTAAAGTTTCACTCCTATAACAAAAAGGAATTAAGTTCTATGAATTAAAAGTTTCTTTGATGAAAAAATTGGCAGTATGTAGTAGTTCCCTAAATTTAAAATAGTGGAGCTTTAAAATTTACTTTAGAATAATACTGGAATTGCCTTGTTTCTTAGAACTGTACCAAAATTTAAATCAACTAGGTATGATGTCGAAAAAAAGTATGAATACAAAGTGGCTTTCAATGTACTAAATATAAACAAAGATAAGTCTAGGTATCTGCACAAAAATTATTTTCGCGAATGCTGAAAGAAATTTTATATGTTCGACATGTCTTTACCCGCTGAAATCAACGGCAACAGCCTTGTACTATTTTCACACACATGGCTTATTGAATAATAAAGACAGATTTCTACATTAAGGCGCTTATTGAGCTCAATCTTCCCTACAAAATTCGAATCTATAATTATTTCATTACTGACTAATCGAATGCCTAATTAAATCAAAATTCCAATGCAACTCTGTTGGCAGAGTTCAGTTTCTTAGTTTTTGGTGTCATTTGTCAAAGCAAATGTCATTGTCTGTCATATAGCATTGTCACTTGATTCGCTTGATATTTTATCCTTCATAATAATCGAACAGCTACTTCTGTGTGAAAGCAAAAAATTTACGATTTCATTAGAAGGTGAAATGAGATCATTAAGTTTCTTTGTGAAAACAGTATTAGATTTGGACACCGTATGGCTGCCATATCATATACTCATGAATGAGGAATTAATGATGAATTCCTTTCAACAAAAAATAAATATAGAAGTTTTATTGATCTCTAATTTTTGCGTGTTCGATCGCAACATAAAGGCTAAACGTGGAACGAAATGTCGGTTCGTTTTATAAAAAGGTACATTTAAAAAATGCAAAAGAGGAACTTTTTCTGCCTTTTAATCTACGAAAGTGTGGATGGTTGCTCTAAAAATTAATTGATCCTACTTTTATTTCACGAATTATTTTGGCAAAATTAATTTGTTTTTCTTCCAGATGAGAGAAGCCTGTCTTGTGTTCATTTCATAGAGAGAGTGCATAGAGGGCAGAAACACCTTTACAGGGTTGAGTGCAAAACTGCAAGAATTACAGAGTGCAAAGGTACATTTTGTTGTTGAAATGAAATCTCCACAATTAACTTGCAATAGAATCTATGCTGGAGTCTTCTTTAGTGACACCGGCAAGGAATAAATACTGCAGTCCGTTTCTTTGACCACTCCTGAATTCGATCTGACTTTAGGTAACCATTTTTCTTAATGGTGTACGAACTGAGAACAGATTCGGGCTCTGCACGTCAAGAATACGTCTTTAGGTGGATCTAGGAAATAACTTTTGTTTTGCGTACCAGGGTAAGAAAAATATTTCAAGCCACCGTGGAGTAAAGGTGGTGTTCTGGTCTGCCTAGCCGAAGGTCATTGACCCATCAAATTACCTTAGAAACTCGGTCACTCCTCGACAATGGTTTGGCTGGCCCTTAGAGATTATTTCTGTAACGAAAATCTTTGCAGGAAAATACATATGCTACTTGGAGTCGCTTAAAATATGCTGGTCCACCAATTTGTAAGCAGCACTGTAAAGAGAATAATAACCCTCATCTCCTCGTAGGTTTAATGCAGCAAAATGTTGTTATTATTGAATCAATTGGTTTTCAAATTTTTTTGAACCACCATAACCGTACCATCCCCCTCCCTTCATAACTTCTTATATTAAAGGTATGTATATATATTCTTTTTATTTTAAATAGTCAAAAATTTTAACAGCACGGAAATGTCACATTGCTCATGGAAATCGCATCACCCATGCAACTGCTAAATATGTTGGCCATATTTGCAAATTTCCAATTGACTCGCTCCTGTCGAACAGTAGCCGTTGATGACTACTTGATTATATGTTGTGCTGTGTTTTTGATTGCTGCAATTATAATTGTTGCAGCGCTTTTACGAGCACACTAACTTTTGTATTATTTGGTGTTTTCTGTTGAAGTTGTTGCGAAATGTTGCAATAAAACACAACCAAACAACCAATAAAAAATTCGCTTTAAAGTCCATATACGTTATAAAATCACCTCCTCACCACCGCCACTCCGACCCATTTATTTTGCCATTATTTAAAACTTCCCGATGAGGCGCATCGTCTGCATTGACATGTGCGTATTTCTTTTTAATTGTTGCCCTGGTGAAGTTTTGTTTGTGTAATTCGAAGCCTTGATATAGGCGCACTGAAGTGCACCATTAAGCTGTATTATTGGGAAGTGGATTCCAAACAAAAATATTATGGTGGGAAGCAGTTTTCCAGAGCGCAAAAAATTACGTTGCGGCTGTAGCCACCGACTATTTTTTTATGGTGTTTTTTTATTATTTCTTCTTTCTATTTTTTAAGCTATTTTACGAGATTAAATCTCATAACAAGTAATTTGAGAACGTGTTTTTATGTCGCAAGTTATATGAATGTGAATATTATAACGGGATTATTGCATCTCCGTTTCTGACTTAATGGCCGTAAGGGTTTTTAAGTTCAATTTTAACCGAATATTATATGCTCAGCTGGGATTTTCTATTCTACAGTTCATTTAATTTGAGTTATGGCGCTAGGTATTATCAAAATTGGGCATGTTTTTTAAACTATTTTGCCCAGCTTTATTTAAATTATTGTTCTTTATAAAGTGATACATATTTTCAAATGCCTCATTAATGTTCTCACTTTAAATAAATCCCAACATATATGTATTTACATTAGCATAAAATTACCCATAAATAACATATGTACATACTTAAGCATATATAATTATTTTAGCTAATTATGCGTTATATGTATGTGTACGTATGGAGTGCATTCATACATACATATACGAACTTATCATACTCGTACCTTTATGTTATTGCTTTGTTTTAATAAATGTTAGTTCCACTAAAAAGCCTTTTGACTCAGACGTATCATAAAGGAAATAAGTGTGCCTAGTTTTGTTACGATTGGCTAGGTCATCTCCCAGTTATGGCTCCTGACGCGTAAAAGGATTAGTGGTAAAACAAGAGGCCGTGTAACACCCATTTCAAATTATTGTTTATTATATTTTATCATTGATATAAAAATGCTTTTCGCAAAAATATTGCCTATTATATTCGCGTACGGACCTTTTGAATATTTATTGTATAAAAGTGAGCGTTATCCTTAACAGATTTCGTAAATTTTTTCAAATATTAATTCCTTACGATTTAGCGACTTTTGTGATCACCTGTCACCTTGACAATAGATAATATTTGAAAAATATATTTGGTCAGGAATGGGCGGTGCAAACCCCCTTTTCAAAATTGTATAAAATTTATATTAGAGATTGGGGGTTTCAACCACACATTAAATTTGATTATTGTACCTGCATTATTTACTGAGCACTCATGTCTTTGGTGTTTCGAAATATCTATATACATCCGATAAATAGCGATGGGAGGTCAGATATCTCAAAAATTATTCAAACTATCGCATTTCCGTATGGACATGGCCTAATCAATTTCTTTTTTCGGAACGTGAGGTTCTTCTCTTGCCAGTGTGTCACGTGTAAAAGATGGTTACACCGTTCGGGTTGTTCTGGGTAAGAAATTTCTCTAAAACCTTTATGGTTCCCTGATGTTGGCATCCAAGGACGTACAGCAGCTCACTATCAAGCGTATCCCACCACTCCACTACCAATATTACAATTTCCAACCCAATACTACAATCTACATAGCACGGACAGTAGCAATGCCTAAACCCAGCCTTATCCCCCGTCCCACTCCTCCTTTTTCGACACACACACTCTCGTAAGAAGGAGTCACCTACTCTTAGTCCCCACACCATGTGCTCCGTATGTAGGCTAAGAATATTAATGATCGCGACATCGGTCCAATGCAGTTCATGCCTTGGCCGATGCCCCTTTCAAAGATGATCCGAGGTTAGAAATATCAACCAAGCAACACCAAATACTCCAGCAGCAGTCGGATAGCACACTCAAAGTTTATATATTTCCTTCAGGGCGTATCCACTCATCTCTAACTCCCAGAGTGACGACTGCCCCCTGTTCCACTTCACAATTCTGCAACTTAATTTTAACGTGTTAACCGGAAAGAGGTGGTTGACTACATGACTGAAAACAATACCCATATAGCCGCAATTCATTAAAAAAGCTAACTACCAGATCGGACCGCCGAACTTGCGATGGCTACAACATCCACAGGAAAGATCGCACAAGGGCAATGGCCTTGCTTCATCTCCTATCACACCGAGCCATATAGTCTATTTTAAACCAACATCAGCCGCAGGGACAATACCTTAGAAAGTCAAGGCATAACCATCCGGTCAGAAATAGTTAACATCTATATCCCTCCTGCCACCTGCTGTCCACGTGGCTATTGCCCTGATATTAGCGCGCTACTCTGTGGCGAAAACCATCTTATTCTTGGCGACATAAACGCTCACCACGACCTCTGCCATTCCAGCTTGATAGTCGACACTAGAGGCAGGCAGCTCGCAGAGCAAATAGACAATACGACTTTCTGAACGATAAGCGGCGATGCTCTCACTCGAATTGAAGGTAACTGTTGCAGCTCGTCGTACATTGCCATCGTCAGGACAAGGCTCACAAACTGCGTCAAATGGCAGTCGGTACTTATTTAGCATCTGAAAAGCGGACTTTTATTAATTTGAAAAAAGGTAACTGGGGAGACTACACAACCCTCACAAATCAATCTTTTGCTGCTCTCCCCATTCCTGCTGATGTCCGGCAAGGTGAGGGTGCGTTCCGCGACGTCATCGCTTCAGCTGCACGCTTTTTTCTGGTCGGTAGAATACCAGAAATCATACAGCATTTCCCGGCTGAAACTCCAAACTTAGTAGAGAACGTGACCTGGCGAGACAACTCAACCTTAAAGACCCCCGTATTAGGAATCTCAACTTGGTTACCATGCGGCTGTTAAATAAACACAAACGTGCCAAATGGGAAAAGCATATTAAGAACTGCAATCTCTCTGCGGGTGTTGATAAACTGTGGTCAACCATCAAATCCTTGTTCAAATCAACAAAACACAATGATAAAGTACCCATCACTTTCGGCGATAAAAATTTATAGGACTCGAATAAATGCGCGAGCGCCTTTTGACGACAATTTATAATGCATCCTTCAGTGAACAAGGCCAGACGTTGTGCAAACAAACGGGCACATAAACATAAACTCGTCGTTTCACACATTACCATCACCCTCATTGAGGTTGAAGAAGCCATCCAATAGGCCAAGCCCTCTAAATCAATAGGCCCAAACGTAATAGCCGTGCCAGTGCTAAAAAAACTTGGCTCTGAGGGAATAAACTACGGTTTCGCGTTTTTTGTCATTTCCGAACAATGGAAAATGGCAAGGATAATTCCACTACTTAAGCCTGGTAAACCAGCTATTCATGTATTCTTTTCCCCAGTAGCGAACACATTGGAAATCGTACTGTTCGAACATATGTTCCCCTATTTCACGACGTATCTTCGCCTAGCCACCCATCAACATGGCCTTCGCAAAATGCATAGCACTACCACCGCGCTAAACGCCATTAACACTCAGATAAATTAGGGTGCTTGTGGCACTCTACCTGTCAAAACCTTTTGACATAGTGAACCACGACACGCTACTCCAAGACATAGAAGGCTCACACCTTCCCCGTTGTCTAAAAAGAGGGACCGCAAATTATCTGAATGGCCGGCAAGCGTCGGTTCAATTTAGAAACGGAATCTCAACGCCTAGGAGAACTAAACAGGGGGTACCACAGAATGGTGGCCTATCCCCGCTTCTGTTTAATTTCTACATATCAAAGCTCCCTTCCTCAGCAGAAGGAGTTATAATCATTTCATATGCCGACGACTGCACGATTATGGCAACGGAACCTGGCCCTTAAATATATGAGTTAGTTTCTAAAATAAACAGCTATCTTCCCGGTCTTTCTAATTTCTTCACCCCCCGCATTATCACCGGCAAAATCCACGACCACTCTGTTAACGACGTGGAAGGAACAGATGACGCAAATATTGGACTTTCATGTTGATGTTGCCACGCTACCGACTGTCAGTCACTCAAAGATCTTAGGTGTTACGTTCGATAATACTCTCACCTTCAAGGCGCATGCCACAAAAATTGTATCTGAAGTACAAAAAACACATGCAATGCGCGATAAACTCCAAAGAGATTTAAGGCCAACCTTCTCTTCCAATTTGCGTCATGCTCCTTTTGATGTTTCTTACAAATTGGCTAGATGGTACCTACGTGTTTTATGTCGAATCCGAACGGCATCTGAGAGACAGATGAATTTTTACTGGAAGCTTTTCATAACAGAAATAAACTGTTTGCCAAATCACTTCCGATTAGATAAATTTTTTTTCCTAATTGAAAGAACTTGTTTCTAAATTTTTGATGGGACTTTGCCTGGGACTTGAACCTAGGACCCTCGGTGTGAAAGGCGGAGCACCACTAAAGCACAAATCCGCAATAAAATTATCAAGTTGCTTGCCGACAGCACCTGGGGAAAAGATAAAGAAATAAACGTTGCTAACCACGTACAAATCAATTGAGCGGCCGTTTATGTTCTACGCAACATCAGTTTCGTCACCTGGCTTTAAAAAACACCTACTGAAAAAAGCAGCAGGCCGGTAAAAATGTTGCATTTAGAACTGCCACGGGATGTCTCCTTATGACCTCTGAACACCACCTACATAATGAGGCCAAAGATTGCTTCTGTCATGATTTAAACACCAGTTTTCTATCCGGATTCATGTATTATTATACGGCCTTAATAGTAATATGCAAACTTCAAAGATAAGTATTTCGACGCTAGGCTCACAACTGCCATATAATTCATTTTATGATTCTATCAAAGGTTTAATTTTCCACAAAGAAAAACGTTAGTACTTTATGTATATGCTACCTACCCATGCCATGACTTACATATCTACAAGAAGAAATTCGTCTATAAGTCTCCGGACGTAGCCATCTTGCACCGCTATCCTTCAGCCGCCGGGGAGAGACAATTTTCGTTTGGCTCAGAACTTAAAGCTTGAAACACAATGCCCTGCCGCCGCAAAATAAACGTGACGAACTTCGCCTTGTCAAAAACAGAATCCCCGTAATTACATGAAAGTGAACACAATGAAAGCGAAGGACGAAATTTACACGGCGGCATTTTGCGGCGATAGATTTATTTCTAACGCCGCACATAGGTAGATTTTAGACATTTAGGCGGCCATAATTGAATTTCTGAAAGTTGCCACAATTACAAAAAAGCACTCCCACAGCTTAAGAATAGAGAGAGGGACAATAATTCTACCCCTCCCAGCCATCGCATACCTGGGCCCTATTCCACAAAACAACTTATCAACTTTTCACTTTGCACTTTGCATATTTTTCGTCAATTTGCAAAACTTTGTGTTCCTCAGAAGTGTAAAATTTGATCAGTTATAAGCTGAAGTTGATAAGTGTAATTTGAAAAGTCTTTGCAGTTTTGTACCCTATTTTCGATTTCTGTTCCACGTACGTTCTCTTGTGCAAAGTGCAAAGCTAATATTGAAAAGTGTAATTTGCAAAGAATTTGCAAATAAATGCGCTCTTTCGTTCCTCAAAAACTGTTAAATCTATGTTTGCAAAGCCAACTTTGATAAGTTTGTCAAAAATTTGCTAGATAAACGATCTCTTTGCAAATTCACATTAGGGGGACTCATGTAAACTTATAAATGCCTTATAAAGTGTGTAAACGTATAAATTTATCTAGTGCGTAAACGAGCTGTCAAATTTTGTATGAAAATCATTTACACAATTTGTGTAAATTTACGCGCACACTTCATTGTGTAAACGCGATAAACTCAAAGGAATGCAACCTTGCAGACATTACAGCAGGCATTTTCATCAGAAATATCCAACATCAGCAAGTCATTTACAAGTATATCTTAGTAAAGACGTTTTAGTTTTGATTTTTTAATTAATCTTGGTATTTTTTAATTTGTATAACAATCAAAAATTGTTTTTTTGGCAATAATACAGCTGATAAACTATTAAGTTTATCAAGGATATTACTACGTGCGTTCATATAACAGCGTGTGTAAATGGATATAATTTTACACCTTATAAGTTTATATGCTTTCATGATTCCCCCTATTGTTTTTACTAGTGAAGTTTTTCAAAATGTTAAGACGTGAGTTTTTGTTCGACGATAACCGAATTAATTTTTCGGGACTACAAAGCTTTAATTTTAAAGAGTGCTTCCGTTTAAACCAAACACAAGTTGATTTCATTTTAAATAAAGTTGGTGAAAAAGCAGAGCACAAAACACAGCGTAGTCATGCTTTGTCGGCTGAAAATCAACTTCTATTGTGCTTACATTGGCTCGGAAATGGTTGCCAGTACCATGGTATCGAAGCTATGCATGGTGTTTCAAAATCAACAGTTTGCAGAGTCGTTCATATAGTTTTCGATGTTGTAATAGACGTTTTATTTCAAAACACAGAGCGGTGGCCCGATGACGTCAGTGGTATTGCTGAAAAGTTTCTTACTATGGGTGGATTGCCTTGTGTGTGTGGTTGCGTTGATGGTACAATCATCAAAATTGATGCGCCTTCATTACACGAGGAAGTATATGTGGATCGGCATGGAAACCATTCATTGAATGTAATGATATGCGGTCAAGACTACACATTTTATAGTGTAAATGCAAGTTGGCCGGGCAGCGTTCATGACTCAAGGGTGTTACAGAATTCGGCTGTAAGTCAAAGATTTGAAAATGGATGGAGACCTTTTCCGGATGTTGTTATTTTGGATGATAGAGGCTATGGACTGGAAAACTGGTTGATACCACCATTACGCCGAAATCCCGATAATCCTGCTGAAGGTGCTTTCAGTCGTTGTCACAAAAAAATACGGCGTATAATTGAAAATAGTTTTGGTATTCTTAAAGAAATTCCTGTGTTTAAATTATTTGCGACTGGGGCCTGAGTTTGCAGGAAAGGTGGTCATTGTTTGTGTCATCTTATACAATATTGCCAGCAGAATCGGAAGAAGTACTGAAAGCATGCAAACCATTGAAGACAATGGTAATGAAGTGGAGGAAATGGATATGGAAAATGCTGAATAAGAAAATGAAAATAATATGTATGATGCGAGTGTAATGGAAAGGCTTACTTCTCTGCTGCAGTACTTTTCATAATATCAACTACCAAAATATTGTATTGAAATAAAATTGTTTTTTTTTTTTTTTTGTGACTACGAAACTACTAAAATATTGTATTGAAACAAATTTTTTTTACTATGATATTTTTCTACTCCTAACCGTTGCTTCCTTTGAGGGCAGGCTTATGGTTTTAGATTAAGATCTACCTCTATCTAAATAACACGGTGTTGCGAAACAAAAAGTTTAAAGAACCTGGGAAGTGATCTCAGAAGTTGTCCATTTTCTTCATTGTTTCTTATTTCAATATTATACCATAAAAATAAAATGTTTAACGTGAGTAAAGCTCGATCCGTTTTTACTCAACATCATCTGTATCTGTCATCATCATCATTTATTGGCGCTCAAACGCCTAGGCGATTCTGGCCTGTATCTGTAATTTGAATTATTATGCAAGACTGAAGGAGGGGTTCGAAAAGTTTGAATGATTCAAAAAATTTTCCTGGTAAGGGCCCCCATTTCTATAGTTACGCCACTGGAAGTGATACCATTTTCTTGTAGATCTGCATACAATAAATTTTCGGGGAACCCCCAAAATCTTGAGTTAGAGGCGAACAACCAGTTTTTGCTACCTCTGCACACTAATGACCCTGTACCGTAGTTGGTCATTTTCTGATTTTAAATGTTTTCTCAGATTTCGCAAAAAGTAACATATCCCTTTTTATTTGTTGGTCAAATATTTCCATTATAATATAAAAGCAAATATATGAAGTTCACTTAATGTTTATTAACGAAAATACTATATTATAATGATAATAAACAAAATAACAACTTCATTCACAAACGAAAAAAGAACAATTCATTTAGAATAAAAAAATTAACAAATCTATTTAAAACTCCTCCAACAAAAGGGTCTTTTCAACCATTGCAGTTTCTGCCACTGTGAGTCCTTTTGTAACAACAGAGGGTGGAAGTTGAAACTCCCTCTCCAGTTTCAGGCATTGAAGTTTCCGGTAATAAACTTCCACCTCGAGAAGCTCCAGTCGACATTTTTTTCTCTATCCATAGTTTTACATGGAAACTTGGTAGAGGTCTTCCTTTTCCTTATGGGTGCAGTTGGGTCCATCTACCACAGCTGAGTCTGATTCCAGAATATCTAGGATGGCCAAGTCTCCTTCATCCATAATGAAAATCTTCCCACCTGCGGACCCAGTTTTTCGGGCGTTATTCCTTTTAGTCTGCAAAAAACAAAATTACATTCAAGGATAAATCTATATTTTATTATTGATTACACTCAATTAATTTTTTACGCGTTTTTTTCAGGAACGCATCTACCGGGTAAAAAGAGAATTGAGTGTATTTTAAACAATCATATCCCAACAAACATTTTTATCAAATCTTAATTTGAGATGCATTTGAGAAGCAACCCTATTCTCAAATAGCAAGCGTTAGTTTTCAAATGCATCTCAAATAACGGCTGATAGCGTCTTCAACCTAAAAGAGCAGATACAAGATGCCTTATTATAATGTCTTACAAAAGCCTTATTTTAAAGGATTGATAAGCCTTGGTATAAGGATATCTCACCTTACGTAACATATTATAATCATGCCTTTGTTAAGCCTTATTTTGTACGGGCATTAAGCCTTATATATAAGTTATCTTTCAGACAAACTTTATGCCCAATGACATGAGTACAAGAAAATAAGGTGTTTTATAAGGAATTTTTCATACGATTAAAACTCCTTAGGAATTTAAGGCCTTATTGTATAAACCTTATTTCCGAATAGAAAAAGGCTTACATAAGGTTCAAAATTTTTGCTGGGATGCTACATTGTGTTTAAATGTATGTATGGTCTTTGATAATGATTTGTGTAATCATAATAATAATGATTTGTGGTGGAGTGCAATAACGGCCGCGGAAATAGCGCCCCTGGGCATTATTTCTTAAAAAATAAATAGGGCCAGCCGGCGTTACTTCCTCTTTGAAAAAGCATTAAAACCCGAGGTTTATATTTCCTTTTTCCAGTGGGCGTTATTTCCCTTTCGGAGAAGAAATGAAGCCCGCAGGCGTTCTTTCCTTTTAACAGTAAATAAAGCCCGTGGACCTTCCACAGTCATGAAATATAGCGCCACAGGCGAAAATTTGGAATAAAAAAGCGCACGATATTTTTAAACTGTTCAGGCGATTTTTAATTCCAAATTTTCATTAACTATAACGACAAAGCACGACATTATGTTCATTAATATTAGTTAAAATTAAAGAAGTTAAAGGTAGTAAAAAGGAATAAAAGTAAGAAAGATTACTAAAAAGAAAATCAGCACTGACAATAAGTAATAGATTCAGTAACGAGCAGTTTGCGATGCACTGTATTCTGACTCTTAAAAAACATCCGCAAACAACTGTGATAAAAGTAGGACAGATAGACAAAAAATGCACAACAAGAACAATTAAGCAAAACCCAATCTACAGCAACAAACACTATGGAAAATGACTCGGCAAATAACGCGCGCGGTCTTAATTGACTTTCATCAGGGGGCGCTATTTCCGCGGCCGTTATTGCACTCCACCATGATTTGTGTATTGTATTAGGTTCAAGTAATACAAATTCTAACAAAAACAAGTGATGCAAATAAAATTATTTGCATGTATAGGCAATAAATTGTTTTACTTACCAATGTTCGACTCTTCCATAGCCCAAACAAGTTGTCCCTCGCATAAGTCCACGTTTTTTGGGCCGACGCCAGTTGCAGCGACTGGGCTTTATTTAAAACTTCCTCCCAGGCTGCCTTCACTCACAATATTTTATAAAACATACTTACTTTATTCTTTTGAAAGCTAGCAAATAAAATATCTTTTTTTTTTCTTTAATTAGCTTTAGTACGGCTAATTTCTTTTCTATCTTTATTTTTCGGCCCATGATCACACAATGTTTTCACTTTGCATCAAAAAAACAAGTGCAAAAATGTTTCTGTGGTTTGCGAAACACCTTGCACGCTTACTTTTCAATAGAAGGCAAAGACTTTGCAGAGAGTGAAAAGTCTTTGCAAAAATATGTTCCGTTAGCAAAGCCTTTGCAAAACTAAGCTCCACGCATAGTGAGATTTGCAAAGAATATTGTGGAACAGAAACACTTTTCACTTTGCAATAAAATAAAAATCGATAAGTGCAATGTGAAAAGTTGATAAGTTGTTTTGTGGAATAGGGCCCTGGTATTAGCTGTCAATTAATCGGAATTTAGCTATTTTTGAAACGCGTGTTATAGTTTTTTTTAACCTATGTGAAATCGCATGTTTTAACGTGAATATTTAAGTTTTAAGGCAATTGAATTGAGTAATTGTGATGGATTCTCATATTTCAGGAAAATATTAACATTATAAATTGTGTTTGTGATTTTTAAAAGTTATAAATTTATAAAGAACCTATTTTATTTAGGATGTTAAAAAAATTTTTATTTTTTTTATTTTTGGTTTTCAAAACCAGTTTTGTTATGTTTCCAAGTGCGTCCTAGTAAAAATTAGTTTTGAATGTGGTACTAGGCACAATTAGCTTGCCAACTGCATTAAATTTAGCTGCAGATACTTGCAGATAAAGGGTTAGATAGAGGGTTTGATATACCCTTGTTGCTGTACACAAAGAAAAATAGCCTCAATGCGCAGGTATTTTTTAGTGTTACACAGTGTAATATCTATTCTAATATAACCGATTACTTATACAAATTATTATAATTTTAATAAAACCAATTAAAAATTTACCCTAGATAAAGACAGAACTAAGTTATTACACTTCTTGCTGTACAACAAGAAGAATAGCCTCACTGCGCAGATATTTTTAGTGTTACATAGTGTAATATCCATTTTTTTAATATAACTGATTAATAACACAAATTATTTTAATTTTTCATTTCTTAAACAGTTTTAAAAAGATATAGGCAATAACATTTTTTTGGCCGCCTAAAACTTGAAAACCTACATATATGCGCCGCCGGGCGGTGACGACAAACATCCCAAGGATTGCTGCTGTTAAATTTTTTTAAGTATAAAAAAACTCTTACATATTTTTAAATTAAAGGGTTATAATATTAACGTTCGCCTTCCGGATTAAGATTCCCGAGAACCAAGCGTATAATTCGATACAGCTCTTAACATTCTGGGCGTGTTTTAACAGTCAAGTTCTAAAGCAAAGAATTAAAAAAGTTTTATTGTTTTCATCTTTATTTCTGTAAATGGCCACGCTGAACAAAAAGCGTCAGAAAATTTCGACCGGCATTGTGTTTTGAAGAGACGAAATATATGCGCGTAATATTAGAAATGTCAGCGCCCGACGCGGCGTATATCGTCGTCGCTCGTCAATGTGTTTAGAACTTAATATGTCACGTCGAGGATGACTATAGATGACAGCTTGCCCTTCCGATTTTCTGACTTTCTGCTAATTTCGCTCCCCGAGTCCGACACATCGCTTGTAGCACTTTTTTCAGCTCCCGCTTATAACTCTCTCCGTGTTATCAGGACATGGTGTCGGGATGATTGAGTTGAAATACAGCCGGATATACCATCTGGCTGCAAATCATGTAATAGATACAGTTCTTGGTCCCCGACATCCCGTGGCCCTTCTAATAGGCTCAGACACATAGTCGGCCGCTATGGAGTTCGGCTAAGCCATGACACCATCGATAATTTGCTTTCCCTACTGAAAGCCTTTAGTAAGCTGTTTCGATAAATTGATGAAATGATCCATACATTCCATATAGTGTCTACAAATGTAGCCTACCGGCTAACAGATGGCGTTTCCTCAAGTATGGCTTCATCAGGAAAATGACAGTTCGAATGATTTTACGCACTTAATCGACTTCGGATATATAATAAATAGCTAATAAAAACCACTGGCCCTGTTTTCCGAACTGTTTATTTTCTTTTACTTTATCCGAAATTTGCTTGAAATATAGAGTACCGGGCACATAAAGGTTAAGTATTGAACTACTACAGAATTAAATTTTGTTTTGACGTTACGTAACGTTTGATATATAAAAAGTGGGAGTGATTTCATACCCATTATGCTTACTTTGGGCAGAAGTCTTAATCTTGGTCAGAACAAGTAAAAGTGAAGGTGATAAAGCCTATAATAACGGAACCATATTTGCATTTATCTAGGGAATGAGAAAACAAAATGTTCTTTGCTTCCCATGTAAAATTTAGAATTTGTTGGTTAAGGAGAATAAGCTAACAAAAAATGCATGTAAGAAAAACAGCGGCAACATGAAGGTGCTAAAATCAACGTGTTATGAAATAAAGTTTTAAAGCTTATACTATGTTCAAACAGAAAAATAAATTGAGGCTATTTCGATTTAAATTGAGTGGTGTTCATACAACTCTATTTAGTTTACACAATAGTAATTTGATAGCTGGTTGGCTCATCTCTACAGTAACAACATATCTCTGTTGAGACTGTCAAAATGTGCTTGTTGGTATTAGGTGAATGGAATGGAATGAAAACCTAAAACTTTGAAATTTTTGTGTGTTGTAAGAAAATGTGTTCAATGTTTTGGTTTCATTTTGATTTTGCCATCTTCTTTTGACAGTCCCTACTCCAGTGAAATGAAAGGCATAAAATCAGCTGATGAAATGAGCCAACCATATAGTTCAGCCATGCGTAAGTGACGTTTAAATATACTCAATAAACACACTTTACAATGTTGCATTTGCAGGTTGAAACAATTTATTACGCAATTTTTTTTAAATTGGCAATTTATTATTACAATTTATTATATGACAAATTGCGTAATAAATTGCCAAACCAGTATAAATTGCCAATTTGGTGTGTGTTTGAACCTAGTATACTGTTTTTATTTAATCCATAAATTTTTTACATTTACCTTATTTATGCAGTAAAAAGTGTGCATTCCTATTAGTAATCGGAATTTTAAAATAATATAGAGCATTCAATGGTAAACACAGTGAAATATGTATATGCACATTCACGCTTTTTTTGACTTTTAGTTATTGCTCATCACTTTAAAACTAGAAAACAACAATAAATTAGGTTTTAAGATAATTTACTTGGGTAATTCACAAGGGTGTCGTATTCATTGTAGAGTTGAAGTTTTTCGATGTTGCCAAGATTTCCGATATAAAATTTGATTGAAACATCGCACATACGGTGAATTGGAGACCTTATGGATCACCTAATTGTTTTAATCATTAATCTTGTATTTATTGCAATGGTCACCATTTAGTTGAATAATTATTGGCGTCACTTCACACGTATTATGTTGTTGTTGTTGTTGTAGCAATGTTTCGCCCCACCTAATAGCTGCGACCGATGAAAAATTGTCATCAATATCCTCTAACAGGAGTCCAAGGAAACTTGCTGTTTCGACAGGGGTGGACCATAATGAAAGGGGTGTTAGAGGCGTTGGTTCCACATTACAATTAAAGAGATGGTTGGGGTCATGTGGGACACATTGCAAGCGGGGCATACATTTTGTGTGTCGGGGTTGATTCTGGATATGTAAGAGTTTAACCTGTTACAGTATCCAGAACGAAGTTGAGCCAGAGTGACTCACGTTTCCCTGGGGAGTATGCGTTCCTCTTCCGCAAGTTTTGGGTACTGTTCCCCGAGTACTGGATTCATAAAGGTCCGACGCCTGTTTGTGGAGTTCACCAAGGACCTGCTTGTATTTTTTTCCTTCATACGGCTGAGTTCTCAGGTGCCGTATTTCCTCAAAATGCTTACGGAGATGATTCATTAAGTCCCTAGGCGGTGATGGCTCATCAATCAGATGTCTGTTGGGATGCCCAGGTTTCTGGGTATTCAACAAGAACTGTTTGGTTAGCATCTCATTACTCTCCTTGATGGGGAGTATTCTCGCCTCATTAAGTAGATGGTGTTCTCGGGACATAAGAAAACAGCCCGTGGCGGTTCTGAGCGCAGTATTTTGGCAGGCCTGTAGCTTCTTCCCGTGGGTAGTTTTTAGGCCTGGCGACCATATAGGGGACGCGTAACACGCAAACGGCTGGCCAATTGCTTTGTATGTGGTAATGAGCGTTTCTTTGTCTTTTTTTTTTCCCAAGTACTGCCAGCGTGCTCACCGAAATGTAGATCCTGATCAAACGTCACACCCATTTTGGGGTGTAGGACAGTCGGTAGCGTAATGCCATCGACGTGGATGTTCAAAATGGTCGGAAGTTGCAAATAGGGTCGCGGATGATTTAGTCGGTGATAATTCCAGGTTTCGTGAGGCGAAGAAACTGGAGAGATCAGGGAGGTAGCCGTTTATTCTGTTGCAAAGCTCGTCGATCTTTGGGCCCGGGCCTGTGGCCACACGTAATGTTATTCTCTTTCGTCTTAATTCGTATTTAGTTGTCGCTGAACAAACAGAGTAGCAACATCTGATGAGGCTATTGTTTATTTGCGCATTTGCGAAAAGATATTTTGCAAACAAACGCTCATGCGCAGAATGTTTTAATGGTTTCATGTTAACAATTTATATAGTTTAAATTTTTCCTTAGACTCAAGCAATAAAGTAATATTTATAGGGCACATTTACGAATTAGTTTTTGTATGTAAACAAACATGCGTGCATACGTTCTACCTCATTGATTTTTCATCAACTACTAAACCACTACCAACAAGATTTTAGTTTTACTCACACAGCCACAGTTTGAATTTTGGCGACTCCTGATTTATTGACATCTCTGTTGCAAAAAGAAGAAAATATTTTTCAATGATATACCCAGAGAAAGCGTACTTACACAAGTAAAAAATATAAAGCAATTATTTTCGAACTGGATAAGCATACAGATACGTATATATCTACATGTAATATCTTAAACCGGCGATTGCTGTAAATCAAAATTTGCCATCAGAGCCATTTTATGTGATATATAGTGCAATAAATGTATCAATAATGAAAACTAGAAATTTATTAATTTAGCATAGCTTAGGAAGCACCCAAACATCTATTAAGCTTACTACGATCTGCGTTCGCATTATCATTTTTACTGGCTCTTATTGTATACATATGCATAGGCGAATCCAGGGGGGGGGGGCGCCACGGGGGCACGGGGCCACGGCGCACTAGTAGTGCGTTATTTATTTTATTATTGAGTAAAAAAAGTGAAAAGTTAGTCGATTTTCAGTTCGCGGTCAGTCAGTGAAGTGCAAGCGATTTACAAGTGATATTACTTAATAAAAAATAATGAGTGATAAAGACAGAAAAAGACAACAGAGCATAAGTGCGTTTTTTATTTCTAAAAAGTAAAACACAGGCGAAGCAGTTGCAGATAAAGGGATTGATGATGGCCCATGTACATCTTCGGCGGCAGCTTCATTTATGCCAACAAACCTTCTGCATCTGATTACATGTTGCAGGAAAGGGATATAGGTGAGTATTGCAATTCTGAAGCAAATTTTACGTCAAGAAAATTGTTTCGTAATAATATAATATAATAATAATAGTTAGGTAATAAATTAATATTAATAATCCAAATATACGAAGTAGTGGATTACCCTAAATTTCAATATGGAGTGTCTTTACTCGCTCGGCTATGGAGATATCGAAGTGGTTCCAACCCCTTACAGTGCTTTTACGATATGAGTATTTCAGAATTTAGTAAATCTCTGTGAAATAGCGTAAGTTTTTAGGAAACAGAATATATAACACTCTTCTTTTTTCTGAAAATTCAATAGCTTTGTTCATTTACTTTCCCAAAAAACTTGTAAAAGAGTGTTACTGGTCAATTGAGATTAATATTCTTTAAAGAGTGCGACAAAATGTTAAAGTTGGCAATCTAATTGCAAATCTGAAAATTATTCAGAAATATAAAAAAAACAACGCTTCAATGAAAAAAATGTGCAGCCTCAATCCCTCTGCCCAAGGACTTACTAAGAATAACTCTGAACGAATCATTTTCAATACTTAGGTGAGTCACATCTTCGTATTTCGAGTTCACATATCCTAATTGATTTGAATTTCATCAATAAATTTTTGTTTTAGACATAAAAATTTTTAGTTTCAATTCTTGTGTTTATTAAATGCCAGTTTTCTATTTTCAAATTTTAACTAGGAAAAAAATTGATGGCAAAAATTTTTAACTCTCTCATTGATACGCTCTCGAGTCAAGTCTCTTTTAAAAATGATAGAAATTTCGTAACAATTTTTTGATAATTAACAAATCTAATTTCTATGTTTATTTTCACCTAAAATTTAAAAAAAATAAAACTGTGGTACAATTTTGGCTTATAAAACAGGCCTAATAGGTCAATAAACTCATTGGGGTTTTATTATCAGAGTCGTAAAATATCTCAATCTTTTGTGTAATTTATTTTTAATTTCAGGTACACTACTAATCAGGCAAAACTACGCGGTAACTCTTACAGACGAAGAAAGGTACCAGTTGAAATACACCTGGCAATCTACAGCGGAATTCAAGTTTCCAATGGTGAGGGAGGGGAAATAAATCGGTCTTTTCAAATGAACTGGTTGAAGCAGCATGAATGGCTAGCGTAGAGTAAAACTGCTGGTGGCGGATTATGCAAAATATGTATTCTCTTTGGACGACGTGAATCGGGTACAAATGATGCAAAATTGGGAAAACTGGTGTCGGAACCACTCAAAAAATATAAGAAAGCAATCCAATCATTTACGCAACATGAAAACGCGATCTACCATATAGCGAACGTGGTAACTTCTAAAATTTTTTTGATGGTAATGGAGGGAAAGGCTATGGATGTTGTTGAACAAATCGAATCCCAAGAAATGGCAAAACATACCTTTAAGAGGTCACACAGATGACGATCCTCTAAGCTCTAACGAGCACAGAGATGGAACTTTCAGAGCGTTGCTGAAATTTCGAAGCGATACTGGAGATGAAATACTGCAAGAACATGTAAACAAGTGTGCCCGAAACGCCTCCTTTATCAGCAAGACCACTCAAAATGACTTAATTAAATGCTGCTGGGAAATGATCACGAACAAAATGGTGGCCAAAATTAAAAAGGCAAAGTATTTTACCATTATTTCCGATGAGATCACAGATGTTTCTATTCACTAGCAAATAGCCATTTGTATTCGCTATTTCGATGTAAATGCAAACGCAATTCAAGAAGAATTTCTAAAGCTGTTGAAACTACTGGGAAATACATTGCTCACCATATTTTAAAGGCTTTGGAAAAACTTAACCTGGACATAAAAATAACAGGAACAGGCACGGAAATGCAAAATTCAACCTTTAGCCTTTTTGCCCCACTGCGCAAGCCACCGACTCAACTTAGCTATTAGTACAGCCTGCACCGTACCGGGTATAAGAAATGCCGTAGGGGTTGTATCTAGTGTGGCAAATTTTTTTCGAGAATCAGCTCAATGAATACATATCATCAGAATAGAAATGAAATCTCATCTGCCGAATGAAAAACAGAACATGTTAAAAAATTGTGTGAGACTAGCTGGGTTGAAAGATATGAAGCAATTTTGACATTTTTGGACCTATTGCCATGTCTTTCTGCAATATTGCAAAAAATGTCGGATGAAGGAAACATAAAAACTGCTACACTTCCATTTTCGTTGCTCCAGTCTATAACCTCATCGGAATTTCTGATAAGCTTGGTATTTTGGGAATCACGCTGCCCTTATCCCGATCATTACAAAAGAAAGAAATTGATATACTTTCTGCAATTCAGCTTGTCAATATGACCACAGCGAGTTTGCAGAGGCAATGTTAAACTAGCACAGTCACATTTAAAAAACTTTTCAATCAGGCTGAGGGCATCGCAAATGAAATTGGTATAGCAATCACAGTCAACAGGATCACAAGCCGTCAAGGAAATCGGCCAAACATTCAGACTGAGTCAGTTGAAGATTATTACCGACTTTCAGTATACATCCCGTTTCTAGACTATATGTTAAGTGAAATGAAATCCAGGTTCCCTAGTGCGCCATTGCAGGGAACAGGAAATTTACAAAAGTTGTTGTGGCCCATAACTTCAGCGACGAAGATGCAGTTCGTGTATTACAAGGCGCGGAAATGTATAAGGAAAATCTTCCTTGTTTTATAGCTTTAAAGGGAGAATTAAAAGTTTGGCAGCAGATGAGAAAAGATATTTCACTATCTCCAGAAATGCTTTCAAACATTCAGCAATGCTGCCAAATATAAGAACACTTTGCCAATTACTGTGTACGTGTCCAGTGACTACTAGCACTATCGAGCGCTGGGTGGGGAGGGGAGAATGGCCTGAAGGTTTAATGTGGTCACATAAATCGTTCCCGAGATGGTCGGGCTAGCACCTTAATGGTGCTGTGGTACCGGAGCGTACCGGATCTTTATCCGGCAAAGGACCATCACATCGATAACACTCCCCAAAGCCTTCGGGGAGCAACCTTATCGCTACAACAACAACAACAACAACAACAGCGCTCCTTCTCCACATTACGGTGATTGAAATCACATCCTCGTAGCAGGATGACAGAAGATCGTTTGAATGGATTGGCTTCGATGCACTTTCATGGCTAGACATCTTCAGTAGAAAACATATGACAAAACTGTCTTTATTCAACATTTAGTATTTTTAATATTTACATTTTCTTAAACGTTCCTATATACTATAACTTGCACTAATAAATTTGAAGTATGTCACGTCTTTTATTTCTATCAGTTTTTGTTGATATTTTTTTTGACCGTTCGTCCTTTGTGCTCCCCGCCTCCTCCCCCAGAAAAAATCCTGGATCCGCCCCTGTACATATGTATGTATGTATATACATAAATCGGCTTATGGTTGTATTAATCGTTATTCCGAGCAGTACGCCAGTACTCAAGAGCATTAAATCGTAAATAGTTCATAAAATTGTCATAAAAATGAAACAACCTTCATGTTTGTGGCTTTTAAATGATCTCATTTAATTTCGAATGCTCGCACTAACACCATTAAATTAGTATATAAAAAATTTGTTTGATCTTTTAAATTCAACATACAAACATACATACATAAAATATGTAGGCCCGCCAAATCATAGGAAAAATTTAAAAGCAGCATGCCGTAAATTGGAAGAAAAAGTTGGTTTTAATCTCGGATTTATTACGCCCCAAAATATTATTATCTTGTTTAAGAAGAAGAGTATTATTAGTATTAGCTTAAGAAAAAAAGCTTTAAAAAATAATGGTATAGAAAAAGAGAAAAATACATATGTTGTATTTACAAATCAAAAAAAGTGCAGAATGTTCATTTCTGAAAATAGACTAAGCCTGTACCAGAAAGTGGTTTTATATCGTACCTTGGACAAAACTTTCCATAAAGATGGAAAAATCGCAATTTCAATCAAACGATTATTAAACGGATTTCAGCAGCTTTTGTGCTTGTTTACATGAATGCTTTCTGCTGGCAGTATTTAAGTTGTATAGTAGATCCATTTCGAGGGTGGCTTAACCTTACTCATCAACAAAATGTTTGCCCCGCTGTCTTTACCATACGGCTCTCACAGCGGTGATTTGTTCGCCTTCTATTACTATGTCTATTCGCAATAAATTTTTCACATTGATGTGAATTCTATCTAAGGAAAGTTGTGAACAGCAAGTGTAAGTTATTAACCCTTCTTGACTCTGAGAAAGTTTCAAAATTTTTTGCAAAAATAGAAATATGTATGTATTTTAGGGCGGATCAAATTGTATGGGGAAAAAACACTTAAGGTGCACATCCAGTTTCTGAATCTATGGGTAATACTGAGTAATATTGTCCATGGGACCATAGGTCTGAAATGAATTTCGAGCCTCCCTAATTTTGGTAGGTTAGGTTAGGATGAAGTGGCTGCCTCCGCTGTCCAAGCGAATACTTAAGTAGGCCGTTGTGGCCCGTTGTTCTACCACGCAGGGGCCCCTATTACCTATTTCCCTACTTCCGAAGAAGAATTTTTAGACCCCAGTGAGGCTAAACCAGCGCGTTTGTCTGATGAAACACAAGATGTCGTTTGTGTTTGTAGATTCAAGCTCCGCAAGGCACCCAAAGGAGTGTCTGTGGAGGCATCGGTACCTGGTTTTCGACAGTGCGGGACAGTGACACAGATAGAGCTCTACGCCTTCTATCTCCTCTTCGTCCCTACAGCTGCGGCAGAAGTTATTTGTCCGAAGGCCCATATAGGCACCGTGAGTGGCTATGAGACGCCCACTAGTGGGCTTAACAATATCTCCGATTGCTCTTTTCATCCAGATTAGGCCATTGTTGCTTGGATATACTACATGTAGTTTCCATGGCCCATCTGGCGTTTGCTTGATCCGTGAAAAGAGATCGCAGGCAGAGTTTGCAGGTGTTTAGAGAAAGGCTGGCCCAACCAGCGGATGTTATTGTTTGCAGGTTGTTGCCTTCCCTAGCTAGCTCATCCGCAGCGCAGTTTCCTGAGATGTCACAGTGGCCAGGAACCCATATTATGCTTAGGTTGCAATTTTCAGCTAGTTTGTTGAGGGTTTCTCTGCACTTAAATGCCATTAGTGACGAGGTGTTACTGTATTGCAGGGATTTTATGGCAGCTTGGCTGTCCGAAAAAATTGAAATAGAATTGGTCACCTGCAGGTTAGTAAGGTAGAGGGCTGCTTCCCTGATAGCTATAAATTCAGCCTGAAAAAACTGCGGTGGTCGGGTAAGCGAAAGCTCTCGCTTAGATTGAGCTTCTCCGAAAATATTCCGCTGCCGAATCTGTTGTTTAGTTTAGAGCCGTCAGTAAAAACGGAGATTTCGTGAGATCCCGGCTCCCTGCCGTTTGCTCACTCGCTCCTCTCTGGGATTCTTGTGGAAAATTTGTTGTTGCAGCAAGGGTACGGTGTTGTATGATCCAACTTCAAGAATGTTTCGGGGACCTGCTTCAGGATCCGGGTGTGACCAAATCTGCAGTCCCTCCATGGTTCGATAGCATTGAGCCTTACCGCGTTGCAGGAGGCACATTTTTTCCATATAGATCAGTGGGGAGAAGGAATAATATGGTTTCAAGAGCTTTGGTGGGAGTGGAGGGAAGAGCACCGCTAGCAAGCATTGCCGCTATCCTCTGCACTCTCGTTACTTTGCTCTTGTTAGCTTCGCAAAGCACCGGAAAGTGTTTGCCAGTAGCTATCAAGGCTATGTCATCGGCATATGCAATGAGGAGGCATCCGGTGGGCTGTAATATAGCTAACAGAGCGTTCGCCGTCAGGTTCCATGGTAGAGGAGAAAGAACGCCCCCCTGGGGGTTCCTCTGTTAGTATACCTTATTAAAGATGAGTTGCTCAGAGATAATGCTTCTCTTGTTTAGAAGGAGCTCGACGAATTCCACCAGAGGCTCTTCCACCCTAGTGAACGTAGAGATTTTGTGACCGCCGCTGGGAGAAAGGTGTTGAAGGCTCATTCTATGTCGAGAAAGATAATTCTTTAAAGGCAAGTCCCTTCTCTATCTTAGTAGTGATAGCATGTAGAGCTTTCTCTAGGAATTTGCCCTTAGAGTAAGCGTGTTGGTTGTTGGAGATTAGTTCTTGATTTGCTGATCGTCTAATATAGGCATCCAGCAATCCTTCTAGAACTTTTATGAGGAAGGAGGTCAGACTAATTAGTCTGAAATCCTTAGGACTCTTGCACGATATCCTACCTCCTTTGGGTATGAAGACAACCTTTGCCTTGGTCCATTCCGTGGGGATATAGACCAGGTTGAGGCAAGCCCTGTAGATTTTAGCTAGCAGTGGGCTTATAAGATCGCTTGCAGCTTGTAATTCAGCGGGAAATATTCCATCCATTCCCGGAGATTTGAAGGGTTTAAAGGACTTGATAGCACAGATAACTCCTTTTTCGCTTACAATGTGGTCCAGGGGTCGAGACGGTCCTGGGTTAGATTGCGTGTTTGAGAGGTGTGGTTGAGAGGCTAGAAAGTGAGTGCTGACCAAGGTTTCTAGAATTTCCATACAAGAAGTGGCCCATTCCCCATTCGCTGTGCGAATGCAGCCAGGAGTTATTGGGTTTTTGGAGAGGACCTTTCGTAGGCGATTGGCCTCTGAGACTTCTTCGATGTTATTGGTGAAGTTCCTCCTCAGATTTAAGTTAATAATATAATCAAAATGAAACTCACGTTAATGTCGGTAGAGCCCCAAGCGGTGTGATGTGCATTGACATCGGCCCCGATTATTATCGGGAAACCCTTTATTGTGGGCCTCCCGTACCGCTTTGCAGAGCCAGTCCTGCACAGAAATTGGTCGATCGTGCGTGAGTGTATCGCTCTCGGTATCCGGAGTGCTGCGTGCCAGTTTGATATCGGCCCCATGTCCACTCAAGGTGTTGCATTGGTCCCCGAGATTCGTTGTGGCGGTTGTGGGCTCGCTCGAGGCAGTATCCGAATCACCAGATATTCCGGCGCGGTGGTGGTTCCACCCTCAGGGCCAGGGGCAGCAGATCCACTCGGGCTGTTTCTGTCTAACTCCTCGCTCTGAGGTACAGGCTCACCCTCGTCCGGTGCGTCTTCTTTCGTACCATCCCTTCGAATCTTCAACGTGACGGAGTAGAAGCCGTAGCTTAAAACTCCACCACATTCGTCAAGCCAAGAGAGAGAAGCCTCGTTTATGATGAACCCAACATAACGCTGCTTCGTCCTTGGCTCGCCGACTCGGACTATCCTCCAATCACTCGAAGGTAACCCCTTATTCGATTCTGCGATGGTATTCAAGATCTCGCCAGGATCCGCTATACCATCTGGGACCCAGGCCCAGGCTCTCGGTCTGTTCGGAATTTCTTCCAAACCGACCGCATCCAAGCTGGCTCCAGGCCACAGCTGTCCTATCGAAGCTATGGCGAGCTTGTAGAGCTTACACGAGCGCTCGTCGGCACAGGAAACGAGCTTGACCCTACCCTGGTTCCAGCCGGCATCACGGATTGTGGGAGCCGGCCTCGGATACTTGGTCGTGATTTCTTTAAAGATCTTGAGAAGGCCGTTAAGGACTCCTTCCAGTTATCCGGGGTCATGTTCCCATCCGGGTGACCGCGGTTCAAAACAGCCAGCGTAAAACTGGACTTAGCCGCCTCGCTGAAGGTTTTTATCAGGGCTGGGGGAGTAGAGGCCGAAGGCTTGTGCCTTTTGGAAGAGCTCGAGACATTCTCCAAAGACCTTTGTCTCTTAAAGGCCAGCATCTTCGGGTCACAAAGTTGTTTTGTGGCAGAAGAGGAAGGGATAGTCGTCGTACCTTGGGCGATGGGGTTGTTATTGCTGCTTTTCTTGGCAGCAACAATCTTCCTGGCTCAGGCCAGAGAACTTTTTTGCTCTGCCGTCAACTTGTCGCTGGAAGAGATGCCAAGTCTCTCAACGATTTTGGCGGCACACAGTATACGAAATTCGAAATTAGGATGACAAAAATTATAACTTGAAAATTAACGGATATAAAATTATGAATTTTTGCACATATCATTTTCGTGGTGAAAAGTAAGTTCAGGATTTTATAAATCCGCCCACTGCCACGCCCTACCTCAATAATGTATGTATATCGGTGCATACAAATAAAACCAAAATAAACTAAGAAATTAGTTTTTTATTAGAAAGAATTTTTACGAAGCAGTTTAAGTAATTCTCATCAAATTCAATATTTATTAACGGGTTTTTAAGCAATTAATATATCTGAAGTAATGGCTCCATGCTTCGTCTTGGGAGATTTCCTTAACTTAGAAATGTATGGATCAGACGAAATTAGAAGTCTTTTTAGAAAATCGTTGTTTGTTTGGGTTAGAGAATTTTTTCGTGTGAACTCCAATATGTAGCGTTTCTTGCCCATATTTCTCGATTCGTGGGTTTCTTCAGATAATTGGCCAATAGGAAGTATGCAGTGTCAATAAATATAGGTCCATAGCTTCAGACGCATAAAGATCAAACGCCTCTGCATCAATGGAATATCCCGACGCTAAGCATTCTAGTATCACATGAAATCGTTGCAACAGCTCCAAATGTATTCTGGTCATTTCTGCTGACTTTTCTGAATTTCTAAAAAAACGTCTAGCGGAATTGTCGTCTACTAATAACCCCATTTCCGATCGAAATTTCTCCTGAATAATAGTTTTTTTCCGCTCCTTGCATTTATTTTCTGATCCCCGAACTGGCCATGATTTAATTTCCAACCTATAAGCTATATGCAACAAATATTCCATACATCTTATCCACGAGTGTAACGGTGACAAGCCAAATTCTAAAAGTTGAGGATCAATTGTTTTTTTTTTTTTTTTGATAAAATTGAAGTATTGTTCATTTCCGTTGGTTTTGCCCCACACAAATAACATACTTGGGATGAATTATAATTGAAAAGGGCTGTGCATTAGACTGGGTCGATTTATTAACTTATATCGCGCCATCGATTTTTCGATAGGATTTGGGCTCAGGAAAAAAAAGTTCCACTACGCATACCTAAAAAAATAATTTTTGAACCTGCAAAATTTCAACGATTTTTTCGATTTTTTATGCATTTTTTCATTTTCAAGGCTCCAAATCATTTTTTATGTATTTTTTTCGTGTCAATTGGCAAATGCAAAATTGGTAAATGCAGTTTTTTGAAAAAAAAATTATTTTATGGATATTTAGAAGAATTTTGGTTGAAAAATCGATCTTTTTTGCAGGCTCAAAAATTATTTTTTTGGGTATGCGTAGTGGAACTTTTTTTCCTGAGCCCAAATCCTATCGAAAAATCGATGGCCCGATATAGGTAAACTTTCGTCCATACAAATCGACCAAGGTTACTGTGCATACCTTTCCATCAATCATGCATAAAATTACTTTTGGGTGAACATATATACTAGGGCGTTGGACGTCATCAACCAGCACGTTCACTTTTGTTGAGCGGAGCTCTGCTATTTGCTCCTTGATATATTTTACCTCCATTTTTATTAAGTCAGTGGTTTCCTTACAAACATTATTTTAATAGGACGACAATGTCGAGATGAGTTCGGAGCAGGATTTTGGTGCAGTATCAACTTCTCTCCTTTAAAATTATTCACATACATTTGAATCGGAACAAGGGATATGCTAAATAAGTTTTCATCACTATTACGCTCGTTTGACCAATTTTACTTATAAATGGTCTGATTTGCACCATCGCATCCCCATTTAAATAAAATTTGCAATTCATTGCCAGTACTTGAGTCAAGGCTCGCTTCTCAAACATCATTACATGGAGCACACTACCCTATTATCGTGTGATCTATCAACGACTGTAAATTTATTTCAGCAAACGATTCCGTCACTGTTATGTTTTCATGGTAGCACAACTGTTTTGCAGCCCAAACACGCTCATATGAGGGAAATAAATTAGGGCATATAGCTTGGTATATTGCTTAAGCAACCGATATTTATTTATGGATAAATCTAAATCCAAAATCCTCGCTAACGCCTCACCAGGCGAAAGATTCTCAATCTTATTGCTCGCTGTTCTTAACTTTTTAAAAGCATTTCCCCTTTCTGGAGATGCGAAAGCAAGCTCTTTTCTGAGCTTCTCTTCTCGGACGAGCGCAATTGCATTTCAGCTGCTAAAAGTAATTGACTACTGTCAATATTTTCTGTAAGTTTCTTAACTTTTCTTTCTTTACTTCTTTGACTGCAATCATCAAAGCTTATTGCAGGTCGACCTCTGGGCTGGCTTTCCTTCACAGCAATATTTTTAAATGAAGAAAAGTCGATTGTAACTGAAAGCCATTTATTATTATCATGCAAGAAGCGAAGTTTTACTCTGTACGCTCTTGCCCATTTTCCTTCAAATTTTCAACCTAAACGGGAGGAAAAAAGTTTAAGTCTATCAAAATTTATAGTTGTTGTTGATCCGCTACTAAAATTCATAGTTATATATACATATTTTCTCGCATTTATCTTGTTTAAGGTTAGATAACCATATATCAAACAAAATTCTATGTGATATTTTAGAGTCGCTCATATTAAATTTTAATTTTCTCACAAAAGTGCAAGTATGTGCAGAATTTTCTTTCTCATTTTTAAAAAGAAATATATGTACGTTATATATATGTTCCTTATTGAGGTGGATGTTGCTGGAGTCAAAAATTCAGGACCGCTGAAAATTTAATTTTATTAGGAATCACTTGCAAAAACATGCACTGCGTTTTTCATATGGAAACAGTTACCTTTACTCAAAACACAAAAATATAAAAAGAGAATATATTAAGTTATCTCCACTGAAAAAAATTTTAAAATATGTTTATTACTTTCATAGTTATGGGCTACAAAATATTGCACTAGTTGCGTTACTACTAAGTGTGTTTTTGTTTGTTTATTTTCCCTCCCATTCGGTATACCGCTAGAAATGTATAAACAAAAAACTAGTCACAAACATGCTTTTTCTGATATATCTTGACATTCTTTTTTGTAATGGAGTAACCAGATTAAAAAAGGAATATAAAAAAACCATTTTTGTCGTCTCAAATTTAAAGATCGAACACTGTGCGGCGTTGCGAATGTTCCGCTGGTTGCGGACCGAAATAGGGATTCGCTTTGTCTTGGAACCCTCAAGGGGTTCAGTCGGCTTGCGAGATAGCTTTGCAGAGGTAGCGGCAGTACTTTTGCCCGTGCAGGACTTAGTGCTGTTTCCAGCCATCTGCTGACGAGAGGTGCCCGGTACGGGCGTGGGACAGGCCTCCTGTGCTTGCTCAGTCGGACGCGCCTTTCCCTCTTTGGGGCTAGCTTTGTCGGCTGCCGTCGGATTGGACTTGCCCTCAAGGGGTTTAGTCCTTCCGCTAGCTTGCACAGGTGTACGAAGTATATGTTGGTGCCGTGAAGGCCTGGTCGGCGCCGTCTGTGCAGTTCCCGATGGACTGGGTACTTTTTTAACGCCTAGTCCAAGGGCGGCATCTTTACCCGTGCAGGGATCCGAGGCTTGGGTTTTTTCTGTGTTCATAATTACTGATTCCTCGGCTGCCTACTAAGATGAGACCGTTCGGCAGCCTGAAACCAAAGGGATAGGGGAAACAATGCGGTCGACCGCGGTAGAGCCCCATACCGCAGCAAGTCGCCGTTACTCCCGG
Organism: Eurosta solidaginis; assembly: GCF_040869045.1. Taxonomy (NCBI): domain Eukaryota; kingdom Metazoa; phylum Arthropoda; class Insecta; order Diptera; family Tephritidae; genus Eurosta; species Eurosta solidaginis. Next base: position 238,913,208 of record NC_090319.1, read on the forward strand.
AGGTGGATCGGTATCCGGGAGGCTCAGTAAGAATACAGTCGGACGCCCCTGACTGCAAACCATCCAATGTGCATGGAAACGCATAACACCCTGGATTAGGGGTGGACCACCTTGTCAATTGTGCGTGGTCCGGATCCCACTTCAGGTCACGTCTAAAAACCATTTCCATATGCCTGAGATATTAAGGAGCTGGGGCACCAATGGAAATGATTCCTAAACTTAGCTAGCACTCCCCTGGGAGGGGAAACTCACTTACTTACTTAATTGGCGCTTAACCGTCTAAACGGTTATGGCCGTCCAACAAGGCGCGCCAGTCGCTCCTTCGGTCCGCCAACCGGCGCCAATTGGTCACACCAAGTGAGTTTAAATCGTTTTCCACCTGGTCCTTCCAACGTAGTGGGGACCGCCCTCTACCTCTGCTTCCATAGGCGGGTTCCGATAGAAACACTTTCTTGGCCGGAGCATCATCATTCATTCGCATAACATGGCCTAGCCAGCACAGCCGCTGCGTTTTAATTCGCTGGACTATGTTGATGTCTGCGTATAGCTCGTACAGCTCGTACGCGTAGAGGTCCATAAATCTTTCGAAGAACCTTTCTCTCGAACACTCCCAAAGCCGCTTCATCTGCTGTTGTCATGGTCCATGCTTCTGCCCCATATAGCAGGACGGGTACGATAAGTGACTTGTAGAGTATGATTTTGGTTCGCCGAGAGACGAATTTACTTTTCAATTGCCTACTTAGTCCAAAGTAGCATTTATTGGCAAGATTGATTCTTCGCTGGATTTCAGCGCTGATGTTGTTGATAGTGTTGATACTGGTTCCCAAATAAACGAAGTCTTTTACTATTTCGAAATTATGGCTGCCAACAGTAGCGTGGTTGCCAAGGCGCGTATGCGCTGACTCTTTGCTGGATGACAGCAGGTACTTCGTTTTGTCCTCATTCACCATCAAACCCATCTTTACCGCTTCTTTTTCCAGTTTGGAGTAAGCAGAACTAACGGCGCGGGTGTTTAGGCCGATGATATCAATGTCATCAGCATATGACAGGGGAAACTGCTGTGCTTATTACCAGCCGGCACCGTCTGGGAGGCTCGAAATTCATTTCAAACCTATGGTCCCATGGACAATATTACTCAGTATGACTCACAGATTCAGAAACTGGATGTGCACCTGAAGTTTTTTTCCCCATACAATTTGACACGCCCTAATGTATGTTTTAGAGGTTTACTCCGATCACTTCATCGGCGGCGGCGGCCGTTCAAAAATATTCAGGACTAGCTCCTTGCGGAAGGACTGTCCCTCGTTCACTTACTCCAGGGAGGCTTCGAACCCAACCCCGGTCTTTTGAATTGGTACTGCTGCGTCTGCTGAAAAGAAATAGAGATACATAAAATGGTCACCCTTTTGTCTGTATATCTCGTGCAAAGCGTAGTTTCACATGGGGTTAACTCTTAATAGTCGTCGTGAGTACAATTCCTTTAAATAATTTCTGGCTCCTTGGCGGTCATGCACAAAGGCGACTTACGGTTGCTATTAATGGTCTATTAATACTCATGACTCTCATGGCACAGGGCGCTTCCAGTTTTTTCGACTGTTTTTAAGAACTACAATTCCCGATATGCGAACAGTAGCAATCCTGACCACCAGTCGCCACTACGTCTACTGACACTCACATCATATGCCAGCACAGAAGCTATAGGACTGCGACTTCGAACTCATACTTTGGTTTACTTCATTTTCCTAGAAGCTCTAGGTGTAGCTCCGAAGACTTTCTAACGGATGCTTTTACGCGCTATGCTGCCGAGCTACACCAGACAAACACCTTGAAACGTCAGGGAGTGACTATTCGGCCAAGGATGCCGCCCTCGAATTGATAAGCAGTCTAAAAGGATGTCATTGCGTAACTCGTGGGTGAAAATCGTGTAATCCTCGACGCATCCATATAATTAAAATTTTACAAGGACTCTGGATAAAATTTTAAAATGTAGACCAAAGTTTGCAGACGTTTGTGTTCACATCATTGATTTCAATAGTCTTCGTTAAATCAAAACGATATTTTAGAATGAAAGTCGACCGATTTTAAGTTGAAAGATGTTAACTGCTGTTCTCCGGCTTTATGATATAAGAGCTCATTATGGATGACCGCGTAGCTTCAGTTTTCCGACTAGTTCGACTGTCCACTACGTTAGGGTAGTAGCACACACAGTCATTAGTTCAATTGTCTTGGGCAAGATTTTGCTTCACCATTATGAGTATTCTTGTGAAGGACAAAGCCTGACCTGGTAAATATATATGCCTACGTATTCACATTTGTAAAATTAGCCGTAACGGTGAGGTGATATTTAAACTTGGTTGATAGGCTATAATCAATGTGATTCAATCCAGGGGACTAGTTTTGCATAGGGCCGTCAACTTTAGGAAATGTCAAACCGGGAGATTTGGGTGTTGAAGGATGAAGTGTGAAAATCAAAATTAACATTTCAGATGCTATTGTATAGTTTCGCAAATAAACAACAGATGTTTGAATGTATCCCAAGCGATTTTTCAAACCCTGCTCATACGTACATACATCCTCAACTTAAGTATGAGGTACGAATCATTTCAAAGGAGAACCTACTAAAGGATTTTGCATCACTGATTTCGCTTATTCTTTCACCCAATCGCATTATAAAATTTTGAAAAAAATCGGCACCTTTTTTGGGTAATTCGCTTTTTTTAACAGCTTAAGGACAATTTGAAAACATGTTCGCCTTGGGTCATTTTATTTGAATTCATTGTTAATTATTAATTTTTTGAAAAAAAAAAATTATGCAAAGTGAGGATATAAATTTGTTATATAACTTTTCTTATAGTGTTTTGTTATAATAACTTGGTGAATTGGGTGATGCAAAGTCCGTGAAACAATTAAATTTCGCAATTAGTTTCTTATAACTGGCAGTGATGCGCATCCGTTGGTACCACTTTCGACCACATCCCTTAAAAAATCGTTGGATCATGTGGTCCACTGGAGTACTTATCAGTATACTGCACTGTAATGCAGCAATGGACCAACTCATGTTTCTACACGAACATATTGTAATCCGATCATTGCTCGTTTTTAACGATTGTAATCACTACATAATGTTTATTGGACTGTGGGTACTCCATGGATTACTCTGATGTAATGCGGAGCTGGAGTATATGGTCCAGTCCTAGGACATCGCAATGTTAAATGGACCATATTTTTGTATGAATTGTGGGTAATTTTGGAGCACTCGGTTGGTCCATAGCGAGTACTCCCCACATGCATGCATGGAGTACTCGCGATTTTTGCAGGGATCCGACAAATTTTCGACATGAACAATAAATGGCCGCCGCCGCCGCGCCGATATTTTTTCACATTCGGCGACGGCGTGCGAAAAACGACAAAAATCGGCGGCGGCAGCGGCATTTATCGGCGGCGTATATCTCTAGTATGTATATTATTTGTTACAAAACCAATTTTGTATTTTTGTTATTACAATATATCGAAAATAAAAAATGTTTATTCAGTTAAATAAATTTAAAAAATGTCTTTAGCTTTAACGTGTATTTAGAATATGATATCAAAAAGGTTATATTAAAAACTCAAGCGCATGCGCCGGCTTTTGTTTGTCATTTCATCTAAAACTTCATCAACGGTAACAATTTGATCACGGTGGGTGCTTAGTGATGCACAGCCAGGAATAAGTAGTATTCATGCTTTTTGAGCCAATGCATGAGATCTAACGTATACGTATATAAAATTCAAAAGAAAGAAACTGATCGAATAGAAAAAAATTTAATTTTAAAAGTCATATCTACACGGAAAAAACACTAATGTGTTTTTTACATTTTAAAATGTGAAAAACATATTATTTTTTCATTTATCAAATAATTAGAATTTTACATTTTTGAAATGTGTTTTTGACATGAAAAAAATGTAGATATTACATTATAATAATGTGTTTTCCACATGGAAAATAATATCAAATTTGCATTATATTTCAAAATAGGAAATGTGTACTTCAAAAAATGCTGTACATTTAACATTACTTAAATACTAAAAATATTTGCCCTTTCATTCCGATGAATGTAATCGCTGTTGAGGCAAACGAGCAAACGCCTGAATTGATTATTTTCACGCATGGAATAAGTTGGTTGATTTTAAATCAATGTCGATTATGTTCGTCAAGTTGAATCATTGAACACGATCATGTTGCCGAATGTAATCGAACGTTGTTGTGTTCGATTTATGCTCTTCTCTGATATGTATGTAGATGGTCGTTAGGCAAATTTACAAGGAAACTTCTTTATGAAATTATAGTAAAAGTTAACATGTACATTTGTATATTTAATAGATTGCAGAATTATTATGAAACAGAATATGATTAAAATATATAAGTGTTCACTTTGTACATATGTACATATACTTGCATATTAAAAATATAATATCCCCAACAAAGTAAATACGTAGCAGAATTATAAAGCAATTTATTAAGATAGACATAAAAACATCAAATATTTGAATTTTATCGACCTAAAAAATCAAATGATCCTGTGGAAGGGGGGGTTCAAACCCCCAAAACCCTCTCCCCGTCGCTACGCCCCTGTGATAAGTCTACAAAGCCATACTAATGATTCGGAGGCCCCAGCTCACGAGGTATTTTCAAGTTATGCACTCTGCAGTGATAGGTACCAAAAAATTTCAAAAACATGAAGTGAACTGAAAAAGTTTTGACTTGCTTAGTTGTTGACGAGTTTTGTGATGATAGCTTCAAAGGTTTTTGATTTATGACCAATAATATTTGTGAGATTGTTTTTTCCATAAGTGGGTGGTAATATGCCTCTTGGAAATCTACGTTTGAAATTAAGTTAATGAAGGTGCGTTAGTTAGTGAATAATTAATTAATTAATGAGAAATGAGTGGCGAATATCGCCGGTAGCGGCAGCAGTATATAGTTGGCAAGAAATGTAGTTGTCTTACTGCTCTGTTAAACCGTTTGGTTGAATATTTATCTCTGTAGAAATTAAGTAAACACATTGTCAGGAAATGTGGTATTAAAAAACTTAGATATTATAGAATTTTTAAAATTGAACGAATTTTTGCCAAATTTCACAAACATTTTTTAACATTTCATTTATAAGACAAGTACTTCAAAACAAATGATATTTGTTTAAAAGGTAAGCAGAACCAATTTGGCGAAAAACACCACAATAAATAATTAGAACTCAGTGATACTAACGTACTTTATTGGCGCTTAACCGTTTAAACGGTTTTAGCCATCCGCTTCTTCTCTGTGTTAACTGGTGCCAATTGACAACACCACAGAAATTCAAATCGTTTTCCCCTCCTCCTTCCAGTGGTGTCGGGATCGATAAAAATAAGTTCTTGGCCAGAGCCTTTCATTCTCATAATATGGCATGGTAATTAATTGCTGGCACCATATATGGCCCATAAACCATTAATTATCAGAATTCAAGTTAATTTGATTGCAATAAATGTCTCAAAAAGATTTATTGAACTTATTTATCTGCGAAGTTTATTAAGATTAACAAGTAAGGAAGGCTAAGTTCGGGTGTAACTGAACATTACATACTCAGATGAGAGCTATGGAGACAATATAAGGGAAAATCACCATGTAGAAAAATGAATCTATGGTAACCCTGGAATGTGTTTTTGTATGACACGTGTATCAAATGGAAGGTATTAAAGAGTATTTTAAGAGGGAGTAGGCCATAGTTCTATGGGTGGACGCCATTTAGGGATATCGCCATAAAGGTGGACCAGCGTGACTCTAGAATTTGTTTGTACGATATGGGTATGAAATGAAAGGTGTTAATGAGTATTTTAAAAGGGCGTGGCCTTAGTTCTATTGGTGGACGCCTTTTCGAGATATCACCATAAAGGTGGACCAGGGGTGACTCTAGAATTTGTTTGTACGATATGGGTATCAAATGAAAGGTGTTAAGGAGTATTTTAAAAGGGCGTGGGCCTTAGTACTATTGGTGGACGCCTTTTCGAGATATCACCATAAAGGTGGACCAGCGTGACTCTAGAATTTGTTTGTACGATATGGGTATGAAATGAAAGGTGTTAATTAGTATTTTAAAAGGGCGTGGCCTTAGTTCTATTGGTGGACGCCTTTTCGAGATATCACCATAAAGGTGGACCAGGGGTGACTCTAGAATTTGTTTGTACGATATGGGTATCAAATGAAAGATGTTAATGAGTATTTTAAAAGGGAGTGGGCCTTAGTTGTATAGGTGGATGCCTTTTCGAGATATCGTCATAAAGGTGGACAAGGGGTGACTCTAGAATTTGTTTGTGTGATATGGGTAGCAAATGAAAGGTGTTAATGAATATTTTAAAAGGGAGTGGTGGTAGTTTTATATGTGAAGACGTTTTCGAGATATTGACCAAAATGTGGACCAGGGTGACCCAGAACATCATCTGTTGGTTATCGCTAATTTATTTATATATTTAATATATATATGTAATCCTGCCAAGATTCCAAGAGCTTTTGATTTCGCCCTGCAGAACTTTTTCATTTTCTTCTACTTAATATGGTAGGTGTCACACCCATTTTGCAAAGTTTTTTTCTAAAGTTATATTTTGCGTCAATAAACCAATCCAATTACCATGTTTCATCCCTATTTTCGTATTTGGCATAGAATTAAGGCATTTTTTTCATTTTTCGTAACTTTCGATATCGAAAAAGTGGGCGCGGTCATAGTCCGATTTCTGCCATTTTTTACACCAATACAAAGTGAGTTCAGATAAGTACGTGAACTGAGTTTAGTAAAGATATATCGATTTTTGCTCAAGTTATCGTGTTAATGGCCGAGCGGAAGGACAGACGGTCGACTGTGTATAAAAACTGGGCGTGGCTTTAACTGATTTCGCCCTGTTTTACAGAAAACAGTTATCGTCATAGAATCTAAGCCCCCACCAATTTTCACGAGGATTGCTAATTTTTACGACTTATGGCATAAAATATCCTAAACAAATTAAATGAAAAAGGGCGACGCCCATTTTGAAATTTTCTTTTATTTTTGTATTTTATGGCACCATATTACTGGAGTCGAATGGTGACATAATTTACTGATATACTGTAAAGATATGAAATTTTTTGTTAAAATGTTTTCTTCAAGTGGGCGTGGTCGTTCTCCGATTTTGCTAGTTTTTATTAAGCAAAACTTTTACATTACCTTCTTTTAAAAGTGGGCGGTGCCACGCCCATTATCCAAAATTTTTCTAGTTTTCTATTTTGCGTCATAAGGTCAACGCACCTACCAAGTTTCATCGCATTACCGTCTTTGGTAATGAATTATCGCACTTTTTCGGTTTTTTGAAATCTTCGATATCGAAAAAGTGGGCGTGGTTGTAGTCCGATTTCCTTCATTTTAAATAGCGATTTGAGATGAGCGCCCAGGAACCTACACACCAAATTTCATCCAGATACCTCAAAATTTACTCAAGTTATCGTGTTTACAGACGGACGGACAGACGGGCGGACGGACATGGCTAAATGAATTTCTTTTTTCACCCAGATCATTTTGTTATATAGAAGTCTATATCTATCTCGATTAGTTTATGCCGTTACGGATTACCGTTATGCGAACAAAGTTAATATACTCTGTGAGCTCTGCTCAGCTGAGTATATACAAGTAAGGAAGGCTAAGTTCGGGTGTAACCGAACATTACATACTCAGTTGAGAGCTATGGAGACAATATAAGGGAAAATCACCATGTAGGAAAATGAACCAAGGGTAACCCTGGAATGTGTTTGTATGACATGTGTATCAAATGAAAGGTATTAAAGAGTATTTTATGAGGGAGTGGGCCATAGTTCTATAGGTGGACGCCATTTAGGGATATCGCCATAAAGGTAGATGAGGGTTGACTCTAGAATTTGTTTGTACGATATGGGTATCAAATGAAAGGGGTTAATGAGCATTTTAAAAGGGAGTGGGCTTTAGTTCTATAGGTGGTCGCCTTTTCGAGATAACGGCATAAAGGTGGACCAGTGGTGACTCTAGAATGCGTTTGTACAATATGGGTATCAAACGAAAGGTGCTAATGAGTATTTTAAAAGAGAGTGGGCCTTAGTTCTATAGGTGGACGCTTTTCGAGATATCGGCATAAAAATGGACCAGGGGTGACTCTAGAATTTGCTTGTACGATATAAGTATCAAACAAAAGGTGTTAATGAGTACTTTAAAAGAGAGTGGGCCTTAGTTCTATAGGTGGACGCTTTTCGATATATCGGCATAAAAATGGGCCAGGGGTGACTCTAGAATTTGTTTGTACGATATGTGTATCAAATGAAAGATGTTAATACGTATTTTAAAAGAGAGTGGGCCTTAGTTCTATAGGTGGACGCTTTTCGATATATCGGCATAAAAATGGGCCAGGGGTGACTCTAGAATTTGTTTGTATGATATGGGCATCAAATGGAAGGTGTTAATGCGTGTTTTAAAAGGGAGTGATCCTTAGTTCCATAGGTGGACGCCGTTTCGAGATATCGCCATAAAGGTCAAATGAAAGGGGTTAATGAGCATTTTAAAAGGGCGTGGGGTTTAGTTCTATAGGTGGACGCCTTTTCGAGATATCGCCATAAAGGTGGACCAGGGGTGACTCTAGAATGTGTTTGTACGATATGGGTATCAAATTAAAGGTATTAATGAGTATTTTAAAAGAGAGTGGGCCTTAGTTCTATAGGTGGACGCTTTTCGAGATATCGGCATAAAGGTGGACCAGGGGTGACTCTAGAATGGGTTTGTACCATATGGGTATCAAACGAAAAGTGTTATTGAGTATTTTAAAAGAGAGTGGGCCTTAGTTCTATAGGTGGACGCTGTTCGAGATATCGGCATAAAGGTGGACCAGGGGTGACTCTAGAATGCGTTTGTACAATATGGGTATCAAACGAAAGGTGTTAATGGGTATTTTAAAAGGGCGTGGGACTTAGTTCTATAGGTTGACGCCTTTTCGAGATATCGCCATAAAGGCGGATCAGGGGTGACTCTAGAATGTGTTTGTACGATATGGGTATCAAATTAAAGTATTAGTGAGGATTTTAAAAGGGAGTGGTGGTAGTTTTATATGTGAAGGCGTTTTCCAGATATCGACCAAAATGTGGACCGGGGTGACCCAGAACATCACCTGTTGGATACCACTAATTTATTTATATATATAATACCACGAACAGTATTCCTGCCAAGATTTCAAGGGTTTTTTATTTCAGCCTGCAGAACTTTTTCATTTTATTCTACTTAATATGGTAGGTGTCACACCCATTTTACAAAGTTTTTTTCTAAAGTTATATTTTGCGTCAATAAACCAATCCAATTACCATGTTTCATCCCTTTTTTCGTATTTGGTATAGAATTATGGCATTTTTTTCATTTTTCATAATTTTCGATATCGAAAAAGTGGGCGTGGTCATAGTCGGATTTCGGCCATTTTTTACACCAATACAAAGTGAGTTCAGATAATTAGTGAACTGAGTTTAGTAAAGATATATCGATTTTTGCTCAAGTTATCGTGTTAACGGCCGAGCGGAAGAACAGACGGTCGACTGTGTATAAAAACTGGGCGTGGCTTCAACCGATTTCGCCCTTTTTTACAGAAATAAGTTATCGTCCCAGAATCTAAGACCCTACCAAATTTCACAAGGATTGGTAAATGTTTGTTCAACTTATGGCATTAAAAGTAGGAGCCACGCCCATTTTGAAATTTTATTTTATTTTTGCATTTTGTTGCACCATATCATTACTGGAGTTGAATGTTGACATAATTTACTTATATACTGTAAAGATATTAAATTTTTTGTTAAAATTTGACTTAAAAAAAAATATTTTTTTTAGAAATGGGCGTGGTCTTTCTCCGATTTTGCTAATTTTTATTAAGTATACATATAGTAATAGGAGTAACGTTCCTGCCAAATTTCTTCATAATATCTTCAACGACTGCCAAATTATAGCTTGCAAAACTTTAAATTATCTTCATTTAAAAGTGGGCGGTGCCACGCCCATTGTCCAAAATGTTACTAATTTTCTATTCTGCGTCATAAGTCTAGCTCTCCTACCAAGTTTCATCGCTTTATCCGTCTTTGGTAATGAATTATCGCACTTTTTCGGTTTTTCGAAATTCTCGATATCGAAAAAGTGGGCGTGGTTATAGTCCGATATTGTTCATTTTAAATAGCGATCTGAGATGAATGCAAGGAACCTACATACCAAATTTCATCAATATACCTCAAAATTTACTCAAGTTATCGTGTTAACGGACGGACATGGCTCAATCAAATTTTTATTGATCCTGATGATTTTGATATATGGAAGTCTATATCTATCTCGATTCCTTTATACTTGTACAACCAACCGTTATCCAATCAAAGTTAGTATACTTTGTGAGCTCTGCTCAACGAAAGCTATGTAAATATGTAACTATGTGACGATTCTACACACAAATAAATCTTTTTCTAGAATGGAAACCTTTTTTCCATAGGAAGTCTTTCTCAAAACAATAAAAAAATTTAAAAACAAAAGAAAAACCTATCTTGTATGCATAGCAATTTTCTTCATTACAATAAAAATTCATATAATAAATTGACCAACAAAAAAATTCAGAATGTGAATTTCAGAAAATAGGCCAAGCCTGTAGTTGGAATATGTATGTGAATATATGTAAGTAAACTGGAGTAAATTTCCTCGCTACGCTATTTAGTATAAGGGAAAATCGAAATGTGAAACCTGAAGCTATAACTAAATAAAATTGTCTTTTCAAATGAATATTGTGTGCTGAAATTTGTTTTTATGCGGCACCACCGCACGGGGTAAGGGCTATTCACACAAGCAAATTTAAAACTCTTTTATTATTGGACAATTTGCAAGAATCGCTTATTCATTGTAAAGATGTTATATTTTAGTTGTTTCCAAGGCTTCCAATATAAACTTTGATTAGAACAAGGCACATAACAGGTATGTGGTTCCGATTTTTAATTGAAAATGATACAATTCAAATAAATATTTTGATTAAGTTTTAATATCGAAATAGTTTACAAAAAAGTGGAAAATGATTTAAAAGTGTACACGTTTACTTTTTCTTTTATGTTCATAGGTACTATCCCTCAATAAACCACAAATAGAGTCTCCCATCATGTTTTCATTATATTGGCCTTGATAACGATGTTCGAAGCTCATAATGTCTTGATGAAGACGTTCTACTTGCCCTTCTGAATATGCTCCCATGTTGTTTTTGAATTTATCTAAATGAGCGTGCAGCATATGTACTTTTAATGACATCCTGCAGCCCATCGCCTTAAAATTTTTAGCATATTTTCAACTATCTTTTCGTAGCCTTCAGCTTTGTTATTTCCTAAAAAACCAGAAACGACTGCTCTTTAAGTACGATTCAGCAATGAGGGAAATTTTTCATCGGCGAAAATCTGTCTGATTTGTGGACCAACATAAACACGCTTTAATTTATAAATTTATTTCCGTTGTGTAATAAAACAGCCTTTAAGCCTTTTGTTGAGCTGTCAATGAATAAACGTCATTCGCTAGGAACACAAGGTATGCCAATTTCTTCGAACATACCTTTTATGTCATTACAAAAACAAAGTCCATCTTTTGGTTTCACTAGTCTCTCTAGCTTCTTCGGCAGACATATATTTATATTGTATTTAATGTTAAATTATTCTAAAAAATGTTATTTTTACCACTCTTTTGTGGTATCATTGTCATACACAGTCGAGTAGAAAGATGAAATAAAGTTTTTATTTTGCATCTAACATACATTGGTCAAAAGGCCTAACCAAAATTTACTTCTGTAAATAAATTGACCGGAAAATTTCATTTTTAAAGTCCAACACCTTTTGTGAAAAATGGTGAGAATGTTTCATGCCTAGTTCGCTGATCCGTGATATTAACATCATCAAGAAAATTCCATTGTTTTAAGCGAGAGCTTAAAAGCTCTGTTTTACTTTTTGGTAAGTTTAAATCTCTAATCAAATCATTAAAATATTCAGTAGTGATGAAATTATGTTTTGGTTGGTCTAGTGTCGGTAAAATTTCCATATCGGCATGGCTTTTATAAGAACTAAGAGATGAGCCACTTCTCTGCGATAATTTTTTCGGTGGCTCTGGTACTGGTCGTGACAAATCGTGTGCGATTGTGGCAGAAGAAAATTCAAGATCAGGATATTCGATAGGTTTTGCATTTTTACCTCTACGTCTTTTAGTCGGATTTACAATGCAAAAGTAGCAGTCTTTAACGTGGCCTTTTGGTTTTCGGCGAATTGTTGGTACTGCAAATTTCATAGATGTTTTCTCACCTCGATATCAACCTAAAATATAGAAAGAGAAATCAATATGTCTACTTTATTTAATTTAATATTTAAAAAAAATTTGCTTACATTCCAAACATCTTTTACAATAACTACAAGCAACATGTGAAGCCAATGTCTTGTCTTGATTCAAACAGGACAGCCAAAATATGCTTCGTAGGCTTCACAGAGGATGGGAGATATATTTATTTCATATTTTATATCTCGAACTTTAATAATTTGCCCACATATATGATAAAAAGCATCACATTCATATTTACCCTTTCGCGAGGACATTTTAGGTTATTCTAGATTATTCAAGGTTCGATTCGAGCTCAAGGCCAGAACAATAATTTTTTTCTAATGATAATTATTGTTATTTTTTAATTTTTCTAAATTTGAAAAATTGTATTTTTGTTTTTGGAATAGTAAGTAGAAATTTTTTTTTTCAGACAACCTGCCATAGCTGCGCAGATAGATCCATTTCGAAGGGTGCTAAGCCTTCATCATCAGTACGCTTTAGGCATGCAGCGCTAACCATTTAGCTATACAGCGGTGGTTTGTTTGACTGGTAAATTTGCTACTTCTATTCCTTTTTACCAACTATATTTATTCAGTAATGCGCCATCTGGTGCAAATCACTGATAATGCTGGATTTTTGCTTATTGTCAATCACTTTCTTTGACATTCCCAAGTGCTCATGGTTTATTAACAATTGTTTTTGTTTTTATCGGCCTATTGATAAATCATTCAAGGTTCGAATCGAGCTCAAGGCCAGAACAATCATTTTTTTCTAATGATAATTATTGTTATTTTTGAATTTTTCTAAATTTGAAAAATTGTATTTTTTTTTGGAATATTAAGTAGAAAATTTTTTTTCTACTTATTATTAACTAGAAATTTTTTTTCTACTTATTATTCCAAAAACAAAAATACAATTTTTCAAATTTAGAAAAATTAAAAAATAACAATAATTATCATTAGAAAAAAATGATTGTTCTGGCCTTGAGCTCGAATCGAACCTTGAATCATTTACCAATAGGCCGATAAAAACAAAAACAATTGTTATTCTAGATTTGTACAAAACATCTGATCGTTGTTTATCACTCTAGAGCCATGAGTGCTGTTACTATAACTATTACGAAAGCAAACTTTATACCGAAAAATGGTATTTTCTTTTCGTTTTTGTTTATAATAAAACAGAAAATCATGAAATAAACTTTAGGACAAAGAAAAAACATTTTTTTGTAGAGTCGTGTTATCTATGTGGTCGACAGGCACTGGTCCAGTTCAAGAACATAGCACCAATAGTAAGATGAACTAAACAAGGAATTCTGCAAGGTCGTGTTTCGTCCCCACTTTCGTCTAACTTTCACATATCCAACCTCCTTTCCCCACCCGCAGAAGTAACCATTGTTAAGCACGCCGATGACTGCATGATAACAGCAAGAAGTCCCGACTCTTCCATTGATAAGCTATGTAGTAAAATTAACAACTCTCTCCCTTGTCTTTGCAATTTTTCCGCCTATGAGGAAATCCGATATAAAACTGAGCCGTTGAAACCAGAAAAGCATAAACATACCCTCAGTCTCATGCACGATGAGTGGGCAAAGTCCGCCAAGCGTCACTTTGCCACAATTTCCATCTGCATTACTTATAGAGAATCAACCTCGACATACTCAATGTATACCCTATTTGTAACATGTCACCAACCATCCTTTCAATTGTAGTGCGGAACCTACGCCTCTAACAGCCATTTTGCTTCGGTGACGAATTTTGAATTGCCTATATGTAATATTGGTATAGTTTAAAATCACCTACCAGACCAAAAGTTCTGGGTTCTCTTCAGTGGGTTAGGGGGCATAGAAAATACCCGCGGCAGGTACGCCTGTCGTAAGAGGCGACTAAAATACCTAAACGATTTAAGGAGTTGTGAAGCGTAACCCTTTCAAGGGGCTACCAGCGCAATTTATAGCTTCTCCAACCCGATTGTCAACTTCACTTACTCGTGGCGAATCCTGTTTCTTTAGGAGCCGAGGCTCTAGCAATCCCAAGATCCTCATGGAAGTAGGGTGTGGAGGCGGGATGGCCTAGAAGGTTCAATGTGCATTAATAGTATTTTTTATCAGAACGTACCGGATCTATATACGCAAAGGGACCGTCAACATCGATAATACTGCCCAAAACCTTCGGGGGATGTTTTTATCGTTACAACAAAAACAACAAAGATCCTGTGTTCAGGTCTAGAAAAACCGAATCAACATAGTTGAAAGAAAGTTGTTCTAAGCTGGGCGTCCTTTCCACAGTTGATTGCAAAGCACTCCGAGTATTTATAGCTTTCCAGTAAATACGCATCTGCATTGCAGAGTCGGCATAAGATATGTAGGTCCAGTCCTACTATTTTGTAAAAAAATTAAAAAGTATGACGTTGAAAAAGGTATATTATTATATTTTTTATAAAGACTTTTGGTGTTTTAAAGCTGCAGGAAAAATACTTAACGTTAATAACTACCTCCGAGCTTATTCTAATCGCATGCAGAGTGGGCCATTAGTTAGTCCGTTGTGATACCACATACAATAAAATAACGGTGACGTATCTATAGCTACTTAGAGAATCGTTGCCTAGCAACAATTAAGTTCCAAATGATAACGATCTCAACCATGGATAAATACTCCGGAGATCTAAGTGAGTCGCGACCGAAGTACTTTCGCCTCCGGAGACCTCCTGCCATCCACTTCCGGCCAGAAATATCTTGATATCCTGCAAGAGATGGTGTCCGCCCAACGTTTGCTGAGCTAACTCGACGCCCATCTAGGGAGGAGCAAACCACAGGTGGTCAGCGGAATCCCGAAAACCCTACAGCCATCTTCATCCAGTTCAGTTGTATCGATGCGGGCTAAGAGATCCGCTTGACAGTTGCCCGGAATATCAGTATGGCCCGTGACACAGATAATCTTTTGGAAATAATTCCAGTGTTTTGACGTTTACGTTTGTCGATTCTTTGCTCATTTCAAAGTAGGGCGCTTATAATATAGGGGGCTTAGAATATAGGGGGCGTAAGATGTACCCGGAGTAGGTATGCCTGCCGTAAGAGGCGACTAAAATACAAAATAGTTAGCTTCTCCAACCCAATTGTCAACCTCATCTACCCGTGGGGAATCCTGTTTCATTAACAGCCGAGGCTCTGACGACCCAGAACTCCTGATGGACCTAGGTGGTGGGAGGGCGGTATGGCCTATAAGGTTGCATGTGTTCATACCAAATATTTCCCGAGATGGTCGGGCTAGTACCTTTATGGTGCTTGTTACCGGAACGTACCGGATCTGCATCCAGCAAAGGACCTTCAAAATCGATAAAACTCCCCAAGTCTTTCGCGGAGTATCCTTATCGCTACATAACAACAACCCAGATAACCTTAATAATAAAATAGTTCGATGCAATCGCAAGCGAGGTCAGCCACCCCCAGACCACCCTCGATCGCACTGTAATTGAACTCAAGGCCTTGATAGCCGCTTGGCTATGAGTGTAGATGTTAAATTCCACAACCGTAGTAGCACTGGATAGCATATTATCCACCGCATCCTTAATCGCAGGAGCTTCCGCTTGGAAGGCGCTGCAGTGATCAGCCAAATTAAACTTGTGGCTTACATTTAGCTCTTGACAAAGACCCCCACCAACATATCCGTTCAACTTCGACCCATTCGATAAGAAGTTAACCGATCCCCTGCCCCAGATGAGTCTTCTTCCCCGCTCCTCTCTCGGGGGAATGACTAGGGTGGGGGTTTATTTTTCTATATAAATTTTCATTAATTTGAGGGATATTTTTTTTTCAAGAATGCTTAATTAAATATTTTTCACAATATTTACATATACTAGTTAGCTCAGTGAAAAAAAGCACTTGACTGTAAAGCTGGGCAACTCGACTAGAAATCCAACGCCATGAGCGTTAGTTACACAATTAAATTTTTCAACACAGTTTTCTCCATTTTTTAGAATATTATTCTTACAGGCAATAAAAAAATAGTTTTAATTTGGAAAAAAATTTGCTGTCCATATTTTCTCCGGTTCTAAGCCGCTGTGTGCATAGCAAAAATATTTTATTTACGATCAATTTCTTTTATATCACATTTTTTGTACCAACACAGAAAGTAATGATTCCATTTAGTAAAAAATCGTATTTATGTTGCGATATGTTTTAAATTTGGTATTTAGGTGGCTAATAGCTTAATATTTAACGAAAAGTATTAGTCATAAGTAACACTCACAAAAAAATCAGAGACCCAATTTTATTATTATTTCAAATTCTGAAATTGGAAACGTTGCCCGAATTCAAAAATTTATCAAAAACTTTGAATTGTAATAATTTTCATACGAAAAATTGCACCTTGTGCGATCTTTCCTGGAGATGTTGCAGCCATCGCAAGTTCGGAGGTCTGATCTAAGCCATAAGGCATAAACTGCATTGGACCGATGTCGCGATCATAAATATTCTTAGCTGGAGACATGGTGTGGGGGACTGGGAGTTGATGACTCCATCTTACACGAGTGCGTGTGTCATAAAGGAGGAGGGAGGGGGTAAAGGTGATGCTCGACATTGCAACTGTCCATGCTACCTAGATTGTAGTGATGGGTTGGAGCGGTCGTGTTTTCTGGAGGCGCCCTTTGGCGCGAGCAACAGCGGACAATTGATGTGGCCTGCTGGGAAGCGTTGCTGCTAGAAGTGGCGGAGGTACTCTTGAGAGTGAGCCGCGGAACGTCCTTGGAAGCCAACAGCAGAGAACCAAAAAGGCTTTGTAGAAATTTCGAGGGCGAAGATCGTTTAGGCCTAACACAGAACAACCCGAACAGTGTAACCATCTTTTATACGTAACACACTGGCAAGAGTATGACTAGAAGAAGTAGTCTGAAGTAGATCCTTTCCCGACATATGCAACAGAATCGCAGCCTGGGACCGGGGTAAGGTTCAATACCTTCCCGGAGCAGGACGGTACGGAGTAGGCCAGCTGCAAGGAGATACCTCGTACATACTTAGAAGTTTATTCGGACTACCTAGTAAAGACTAAAAAAAATTACTATTTTGTTTGTCTAATATTCCAAATCGAAAATAATACAGCCCAAGATATCACAGGTTAATTTTGGTCCGGATCGACCGATATCTTTGAATAGTATCGATTTAGGATACTGAATAAAAACAAAATTATTTACGTGTATGGCTTGGATTTCTGTGCGACACGCCTTACTTAGTCTGGGGAAAAATCGATCACGCGAAAGAGCACCATAATTGATATGTGGGTACATAAGCAATAAGCGGTTGAACTGCCCTTTTTTGCTCAGCGGAATTAAAGGGTTAAGAAGTAAAAAGTTGATTAATGCTCCGCAATAATCCACACTTCATTTCATTGTGTGGTTTTAGTTTAATTTCCAATTTTCTGCTTTTTCCTGGTATTTCTTTTTTGTGGTAGTTGTGGCCTTTGTTGGTGCTGCTTTTAGTATTATTCCTTTTTTGTTGTAAATGAAATATTCGCGACAACGATATCGGCACGTTTATGTAATTTCATACGTCGCTGACAACAGACGCAATATTATTCTCCCAGTCAGTAAAATATGCCAACAAATATATATGTACTTATGTATGTACCTACCAGGGATACCAAGTATTTTAGATTTTTGCGGACTTTTCGGGATTTTCTATGGTAATGCCAGTAGATATTTTTAATTTTTCAACAACTCACCTTGTAAAACAGATAAATTTTGAAAGTTTTGTAGATAAATGTATGTGTGTCTCTAAAAAGGATTATACTTATTTCCAAAATTAAAGTTCACGGTTTTACAATTTTCTGTGAAAGTGTTTTATTTGAGGACGAATATTTATTATATTTACAATTTTCATTAATTGGGCGATATATGTATGTGCATAAAATTATGTAGTTTTATGCGTATGAGCCATTAATTTATGTGTTTATTAAATTATTTTTATCAATATTTTAACTAGATACAAAAGGTCGAATTGGTCAAATTTCGACCATAGCTATAGAAAAAAAGTTATTCTGCAACATCAAAAAATATCATACAAATTCCTAATTTTATATTTATGTATGTGTATTGAGGAAAATATATTAGTATGCAGTTGCACATCATTGATTTAAAAAAAAATCTCTGAAATTGTATTGATTTACTATTTTTTCTTGAGGATGGCATTTTTTCGCATATAGCTTATGGCCTACACTTGGTTATATATGTAAGACAAAAGCATTTTTCTTACATTTTTAAAACTTTGACAATTTATTTTAATTTTGCACAAAGGTTGGGAACTTGATATAAATGATTTATGATATACATATCTAGATTTAGCAATAATTTATTAAACATATTCCTAATTACAAAATACAAAAGAGTACTTTTCCTTAACTATCATTAAAATAATTCTGCTTTGTGGGTGTTTGACCCCCAAAATCCCACGTACGGCCGTGTATTGGATGTATGAGTATTGGAAATACCAGTTTTGGGTGTACTTTGCTTTTTTAAGTGCGTAGATATATGTATATGTATCTACTCACTTACGTTTGTACCAAGTTCTTGGTTAATACAAACACTTGCAAATAAATAACTGACGGTTATACATGAAAAGAAATGTTTGGTGGTTACAGCTGCTGTTAATATTCTGTGGATTTAATTAAAAGATGTGTGCAACATTTGTCAGAGTAAATTTCGACTTAAGGACAAAGCAAACGGCAGACATGTTAATATTCCCTGCAAATAAACATATACAAGAATATGAGTTTATATAGGTTCATATATGCGTTTCTTGATTATGTATTGTTCTTGAGCTTTTAACATGATATAAAGCGTTCATTGCACTAAAGTTTTCCACCAATAGTAGCATGTTAACAGTAAATCTAGACCACGCGTACACTAAGCCATCCTTGGAAATTTATAATTTGTGTAATTGCAATTTATTCCCTTGAAACTCAAAGGTTTTGAAGTAAGTAAACGATTTTTCATCATCCCTTGTCAAATATTTTTGGTAGGAACCCGGCTTCAGCGATGTGCCATCTTCAGTGCGACACGATAATACAAACCATTCAGTTATGTCAACCAACCACTCATGTATTACACGTTGAACCCGCGAAGTGATGTACAATATAATGTAAAAAGTTGCATTTCGTCTTAGCAGAATTCATTTCTCAACTTCACTACCTATATATCGCAAAATCTATTTCAAATATGTTTAGAAATAATGAGTAAGTAATAGACATGAAGTTTTCAGACATTCCGGTCTTTAACATACTACCACGCTTAATTGCTAATCGTTCTTCAAACGCAAAGGCTAATACTTACTTTTTAAACGTAAATTGTTATCTACGTCTTAACGCTTGCAAAAAATTACGTTTTTTGAAATAAAAACCTGACAGAACGTATTGTTTGCTAAACAAACATACCGGAAAACTTAATATTTTCTATATTCCAATAGTAAGGACGATTTGTAGACAGATAGGTTGAAGCTTAATAAAAAAATTATGTAATTAAGTTTATTCAGTTATCCGTGATTATTTTATACAGTAGACGCTTACAAATTAGAACCGCTTTGTGATTCTAATTTCTGAAATATTCTAATTCCTGGACTTTTTTTTATTTGTATAAAACCTTAACAATTAAGTCAATTTGCATTAAAAAAACTACAATGAAATTGTTATTATTCAGCTTTGTTCATAAAAACGAAAAAACATAAGGTAACAATCCAGTACAATACATATCACATGTTCTTTTATTAAATGTACATATAAGTATTTATACGCTAAATCAAAAAAAGATCCAAAAAACAAAAACTCCAATTACAATAAATATATTTATACAATAAAAAAGCCAAAAATTAATCAAAAACTTCATATTAGATGTGCAATGATTTTTTGTTAGCCTTATGATAGGTATAAGAAACAGCGTTTAAAATTGATGATTTATTTGATTTGATATAGCTGACTGCAGATGGCGCCAAATCAAATGCTAGTGCTAACCGCTTCCCTTGAACACCTTTGTCAAGCTTTTCCAAGATCTGAACTTTGGTTTCCAAGGACAAAGTATTTTTCTTACGTTTATTTGGCATGTCAGCGAATTAATTTTACTTTTAAACAAACAATTCCAAAACACGTGCATGCGTATCGAATTTTACACAAAAACTAACAAAAACTGTACAGAACCGCGACGAAAATCCAACGACTACCGAGCGAAACATGAATAAATTGGGGATTCCCCTTTTTATGTCTATTTTGCAACCAAAAAAAAAAAAAAACAAAATACGCTTAGAAATTAGAATTTTCTATTCTAATATCAGATCGTGTAATGTATTGAAAAAGTTGATTCTAATTTCTGAACATTCTAATTACTAAAGGTTCTAATTTGTGAGCGACAACTGTATATGAACCAATCAATTGGAGCAATACTGTGCGCAATAGAGGATGATATGTATATGCGTCCTTAGATTGACATAGAAAAGATAATTAATAAATACGGGATTGACATATAAAATTATAGTAGCCCTAACTTTACATTTCAGCTCTTTGTTGATGTTTTTGGCAAATAAAAACAAAAATACTTTAGGTATACTAATATTGCCATCCATAGTAAAGAGGCAGTAAAGTACTCTTACTGCCTTTTTGGAATTTTGATGCCAATATATTTCTGAGACACCCATTTTCTCATTAACTTGAGAAATGACCATTAAAAATTTTAATTAGGGATAAAACAAGATTTAAAATTTGTATTTTATATCGAATATTTTGAATTTTCCAACCAAAAAAGCCGTAAATCAATCCTCCAAAGCAAAAAAGCAATATAAAATAAATATTACTGCTTTTATTTTCTGAAAATTGGTTATATATAGATATGTTACAATTTAACATTAAAATAACATCATAATAAAATTTCACTGCATAATGATTTCAAAGCATAAACAAATTTTGGTTAGAAGTCTAAAAATAAAATTTGTTTGTGGACATTTTTGCTTTTTGTTTGCCACAATATTTGATACAATTTCTCGCATAATGCAGATTTCGAACGTTCTAGACCAGAAAATACTTCTACATTCAAATATAAAGAGATTAGAGTTCAGACGAGCTACTCATCCAATTTGCGTCGCGCTACTTTTTTATTGGCAAGACGGGACCGAGATGTTGCATGCCGACTCCGAAATAGAGGTTTACGCAGGTGACTAAATGGGCGACGGCGGCGTAGACTCTATTATATACCGCGCCGACTAAGTGATCGGCGTAAACCTCTGAATTGAATGGCTGGATTTCAGAGTATCATATTGTCCACAACTAATGAATATGGAAACATATTGCGACGTCAATAAAAATAATATTTAGAAAGGTTTTGTTTATATGCATTTAAGGAAGTCGACGTTTCGGCGATTTCGGAAATATCCGCGGTGTATGACTCAAAATCTCGTGGATCGTTCAACAAATTTCGGGATTAGCTCCTTGCGGAGAGAGGGAGAAATACTTAAAATGGTCACACTTTTGTAGCGTAGTTTCACCGAAGGAGATGTTCTGGGCTAACTCTAATACCCGACGTCGCCACGATTTCTTTAAATCATTTATGGATACATGCTGGTCACGCACAAAGGACTTACGGTTGCTATCAATTATCTACTAATAGTCATGACTCTCGTGGTAGAGTTTTAACGATTAGCATCAATGCTGGCTTATTTTTGATCGCGCCAAAGGGCGACTGCAGTTTTTTCGGCTGTTTCTAGGAGCTATAATCCGACGTGCGAACAGTAGCAATCCCGACCATCAGTCGCTACCACGCATCCTGGCACTTATACCATATACCAGCACAGAAGCCATAGGACTGCGACCTCGAACTCATACCTTCGTCGACGTCACTTTCTTCAAAGCTCGAGGTGTAACACCGAAGACACTCTGACAGATGTTTTTGTCGCGCTATGTTTCCGAGTTACACAAAAAAAAACATCTTGAAACGTTAGGGAGTAACTATTGGGTCAAGAATGCCGCCCTCGAAATCATAAGCAGTCTAAGTGGATATCATTACGTAACTCATGGGTGAAAATCGTATAATTCTTGAAGCATCTATATAAAAAAAAGTTTAGAAATTTAGACCAAAATTTGCAGACGTTTGTGTTCGATACATTGACCTCAATAGTCTTCGTTTCCGGCCTTATACGAGCTCATTATGGATGATCGCCTTCAGTTTTCAGACAAGTTCGACTATCCCCTACGTTAGGGTAGTAGAACACCCGGTAATATGGTCGACTGTCTTGAGAAAGCTTTTGCTTAACCACTTTGAGTGTTTTTGCGAAGGACGACGCCTAACCTGGTTAAAAAATGCGCCTACGTATTCACATTTGGAACTGGAGTCGTCCCGTGTAGGTCGTATTTAAACATGTTTGATAGGCTATATCCAATGTGATTCCCTCCAAGGGGCTAGTTGGGGATAGTGTCGCTAGCTTTAGGAAATATCAAACCGGAACTTGGGTGTTGAATGATGAAATGTGAAAATTAAGATTTCTGACGCTATTTTATAGTTCAGCAAATAAAGTGATTTTTCAGACCCTTCTCATATGTGCATATATCTTCAACTTAAGTATGAGCTGAGAATCATTTCAAAAGAGAATTTAAACCACTGGAGCCTACTAAAGGATTTTGTATCACTGATTTCGCTTATTCTTTCAGCCAATCGTGATATAAAATTCGGCACCTTTTTCGCGCAACTTTCTTTTTTAAAAACTTGGGACAATTTGAAAATATGTTCGACCTGGGACATTTTATTTAAATTCATTGTATTTTATTAATTTTTTGAAAAACTTATGCGAAGTGAGCATTTAAATTTAGTATATAACTTTTCTTTAAGTGTTTTGTTTTAATAACTTGGTGAATTCGGTGATACGAAATCCGTGTTAAGCTGGCATTTAAATCGCCTGTTTTCTCAAATAACTTTTGAACGGTTTGAGAGTGTTAAATTTCGGAATTGGATTTTTATAACTGGCAGTGATGCGCATCCCTTGATACCCCTTTCGCCTATATCGGACCAATTTTCGAGATGAACAATAAATCGGTGGCGTATCTGAACGACATCTGCAAGGCATATGCATTTTCGTTAAGAAATTTTCAAACGCGGTGCGATAGTTTGACAAAGAGCTGTTGAAGGGCAACTCCCCCAAATCCCAACCCCCCCTTTATCCACCAGCCTGAGGGTACGAACAGAGTGAGCGCTGATGCCGGGTGGAGCCGAGCCGAGCTTATTTTCATGCGAGAAGAAAATTTGTATATAACAAAGTGAATGCGAGAATCAGCGCTGAAATTCTGTTTATCCCATGTGTTTTGCCATTTAGTCTTGTTGTTCATTTGTGTTTATAAAATTGCTGTAAATCATTGTTTACTATATAGTTTGGCAGCTTAATTCGAGGTTATGTTGCGAATAGAGTGGAAGGCACTCGCAGGCCGTGAAAATAGGCACTCGAATGGAGTGGAATGAAGAACAGTAGGAAGACCAGACTTGCACTGGATTAATCATTGTTTCAATATTAAAGATAAATTTAGAAAAAATAATTAAATACTTGAGTATAAGCAAACATTTTCTTTCAATTACTACAATTAAGGTGTCCTAGATGCTATATATTCCAAAATTATAACATTTTATGTCTGTTTAAAAATTTAACCTCAATTTCCCTAAGATTTCCGTAATATGGCCATTAGTGATGTTTGTGTGTGTGTGCTAATTTTGAGCGATCAGCTGTTAGTTGCGCTACTTTGTAAAGTTTACAATGCTGTAAACGGTAATGGATTCATCCGATGAAGAGTATTTTCCTTCTCCTAGTGTGATTAATGCAATTATTAACACAAAAGAATTTGGAAAACATCCAATTACACTAAAAAAAAGAAATTTTCACTTATTATTTAATCGATATCCATTTTTTTTTTATTCTTAAATCATTAAAAAACACTACTGCGCACTAAAAAGCAAACAATGCAAAAAAGCTCGCAAAACGCTTTGAAAATATTTTCTCGCATTCATCGGCTTTGCGCTCTGCTCTTGTCGGCATTCACTGTGTTCTACACAAGCTTAATTGTATTGACTTGTATGTATTCAGTTTTATCGCACTTTCAGCGCCCACTCTGTTCGTACCCTGATGCCACATCGTCGGTACAATGCCAAAATCACGAATGTGCCAATTTTGTTTTAACGAAATATTATATATGTCAAATTTTGCAAAGCCAAATCAACAAAGGTGCATTTTTTATACCTTTCATGAAAATGAAACGGTATATTAATTTCGTCACGAAACCGAAAATTGTAAGTCCTTAAAGGAAAATAGATAGACCCACCAATAAGTATACCGAAATAATCAGGTTGAAGAGCTGAGTTGATTTAGCCATGTCCGTCTGTCCGTCTGTCTGTTTGTATGCAAACTAGTCCCTCAATTTTTGAGATATCTTGATAAAATTTGGTGAGCGGGTGTATTTGGGTGTCCGATTAGACATTTGTCGGAACCGACCGGATCGCACCACTATAGCATATATCCTCCATACAACCGATTTTTCAGAAAAAGAGGCATTTTGTAATATCTTACCCAATTTAACAGATTGAAGCTTCAAACTTCTCCATATACTTTCGTATATTGCACATATTGTTGCTTGAAAAAATTTATGAGATCGGTCGTATATATAGTATATATCCCCCACAACCGATTGTTCAGATAAGGAACTTTTCGTAATTACTTCCCTATTTTAAGAGCTAGAGGCTTCAAATTTCAACGAATGCTTACGTATATAGCATATATTTTTGTCTGAAAAAATCATAAAGATCGGTGGTATATATAGTATATATATGGTGGTATATATAGTATATATATATAGTATATATATATATATATATATTTTCGCAAATTTAAGCACCATTTTAACAGCTAGAAGCTTCAAATTTCACCGAATATTTACGTATATAGCATATATTGTTGTCTGAAAAAATCATAGAGATCGGTTGTATATATAGTATATATCTCATAAAACCGATTGTTCAGATAAGAAACTTTTCGCAATTTCTACCCCATTTTAACAGCTTTAAGCTTCAAATTTCACCAATTGCTTACGTATATAGCATATATTGTTGTCTAAAAAAATCATAGATATCGGTTGTATATATAGTATATATCTCATACAACCGATTGTTCAGATAAGAAACTTTTCGAAATTTCTACCCCATTTTAACAGCTATAAGCTTCAAATTTCACTGATTGCCTACGTATATAGCATATATTGTTGTCTGAAAAAATCATAGATATCGGTTGTATATATAGTATATATCTCATACAACCGATTGTTCAGATAAGAAACTTTTCGCAATTTCTACCCCATTTTAACAACTAGAAGCTTCAAATTTCACCAAATTCTTACGTGTATAGCATATATTGATGTCTGAAAAAATCATTGAGATCGGTGGTATACATAGTATATATCTCATACAACCGATTGTTCAGATAAGAAACTTTGCGCAATTTCTGCCCCGTTTTAACAGCTAGAAGCTTCAAATTTCACAAAATGCTTACGTATATAGCATATATTGTTGTCTGAAAAAATCTTTCTTTTTTAAAAACTTGGGACAATTTGAAAATATGTTCGACCTGGGACATTTTATTTAAATTCATTGTATTTTATTAATTTTTTGAAAAACTTATGCGAAGTGAGCATTTAAATTTAGTATATAACTTTTCTTTAAGTGTTTTGTTTTAATAACTTGGTGAATTCGGTGATACGAAATCCGTGTTAAGCTGGCATTTAAATCGCCTGTTTTCTCAAATAACTTTTGAACGGTTTGAGAGTGTTAAATTTCGGAATTGGATTTTTATAACTGGCAGTGATGCGCATCCCTTGATACCCCTTTCGCCTATATCGGACCAATTTTCGAGATGAACAATAAATCGGTGGCGTATCTGAACGACATCTGCAAGGCATATGCATTTTCGTTAAGAAATTTTCAAACGCGGTGCGATAGTTTGACAAAGAGCTGTTGAAGGGCAACTCCCCCAAATCCCAACCCCCCCTTTATCCACCAGCCTGAGGGTACGAACAGAGTGAGCGCTGATGCCGGGTGGAGCCGAGCCGAGCTTATTTTCATGCGAGAAGAAAATTTGTATATAACAAAGTGAATGCGAGAATCAGCGCTGAAATTCTGTTTATCCCATGTGTTTTGCCATTTAGTCTTGTTGTTCATTTGTGTTTATAAAATTGCTGTAAATCATTGTTTACTATATAGTTTGGCAGCTTAATTCGAGGTTATGTTGCGAATAGAGTGGAAGGCACTCACAGGCCGTGAAAATAGGCACTCGAATGGAGTGGAATGAAGAACAGTAGGAAGACCAGACTTGCATTGGATTAATCATTGTATCAATATTAAAGATAAATTTAGAAAAAATAATTAAATACTTGAGTATAAGCAAACATTTTCTGTCAATTACTGCAATTAAGGTGTCCTAGATGCTATATATTCCAAAATTATAACATTTTATGTCTGTTTAAAAATTTAACCTCAATTTCCTTAAGATTTCCGTAATATGGCCATTAGTGATGTTTGTGTGTGTGTGCTAATTTTGAGCGATCAGCTGTTAGTTGCGCTACTTTGTAAAGTTTACAATGCTGTAAACGGTAATGGATTCATCCGATGAAGAGTATTTTCCTTCTCCTAGTGTCCTAGTGTGATTAATGCAATTATTAACACAAAAGAATTTGGAAAACATCCAATTACACTAAAAAAAAGAAATTTTCACTTATTATTTAATCGATATCCATTTTTTTTTATTCTTAAATCATTAAAAAACACTACTGCGCACTAAAAAGCAAACAATGCAAAAAAGCTCGCAAAACGCTTTGAAACTATTTTCTCGCATTCATCGGCTTTGCGCTCTGCTCTTGTCGGCATTCACTGTGTTCTACACAAGCTTAATTGTATTGACTTGTATGTATTCAGTTTTATCGCACTTTCAGCGCCCACTCTGTTCGTACCCTGATGCCACATCGTCGGTACAATGCCAAAATCACGAATGTGCCAATTTTGTTTTAACGAAATATTATATATGTCAAATTTTGCAAAGCCAAATCAACAAAGGTGCATTTTTTATACCTTTCATGAAAATGAAACGGTATATTAATTTCGTCACGAAACCGAAAATTGTAAGTCCTTAAAGGAAAATAGATAGACCCACCATTAAGTATACCGAAATAATCAGGTTGAAGAGCTGAGTTGATTTAGCCATGTCCGTCTGTCCGTATGTCTGTTTGTATGCAAACTAGTCCCTCAATTTTTGAGATATCTTGATAAAATTTGGTGAGCGGGTGTATTTGGGTGTCCGATTAGACATTTGTCAGAACCGACCGGATCGCACCACTATAGCATATATCCTCCATACAACCGATTTTTCAGAAAAAGAGGAATTTTGTAATATCTTACCCAATTTAACAGATTGAAGCTTCAAACTTCTCCATATACTTTCGTATATTGCACATATTGTTGCTTGAAAAAATTTATGAGATCGGTCGTATATATAGTATATATCCCCCACAACCGATTGTTCAGATAAGGAACTTTTCGTAATTACTTCCCTATTTTAAGAGCTAGAGGCTTCAAATTTCAACGAATGCTTACGTATATAGCATATATTTTTGTCTGAAAAAATCATAAAGATCGGTGGTATATATAGTATATATATGGTGGTATATATAGTATATATATATAGTATATATATATATATATATATATTTTCGCAAATTTAAGCACCATTTTAACAGCTAGAAGCTTCAAATTTCACCGAATATTTACGTATATAGCATATATTGTTGTCTGAAAAAATCATAGAGATCGGTTGTATATATAGTATATATCTCATAAAACCGATTGTTCAGATAAGAAACTTTTCGCAATTTCTACCCCATTTTAACAGCTTTAAGCTTCAAATTTCACCAATTGCTTACGTATATAGCATATATTGTTGTCTAAAAAAATCATAGATATCGGTTGTATATATAGTATATATCTCATACAACCGATTGTTCAGATAAGAAACTTTTCGCAATTTCTACCCCATTTTAACAGCTATAAGCTTCAAATTTCACTGATTGCTTACGTATATAGCATATATTGTTGTCTGAAAAAATCATAGATATCGGTTGTATATATAGTATATATCTCATACAACCGATTGTTCAGATAAGAAACTTTTCGCAATTTCTACCCCATTTTAACAACTAGAAGCTTCAAATTTCACCAAATTCTTACGTGTATAGCATATATTGATGTCTGAAAAAATCATTGAGATCGGTGGTATACATAGTATATATCTCATACAACCGATTGTTCAGATAAGAAACTTTGCGCAATTTCTGCCCCGTTTTAACAGCTAGAAGCTTCAAATTTCACAAAATGCTTACGTATATAGCATATATTGTTGTCTGAAAAAATCATAGAGATCGGTGGTATATATATTATATACTTCATATAAACTGTCATTTTGACCCCTTTTTTACGGCTAGAAGCTTCAAAATTCATCAAATTTCATCAAATAGTTACGTTTACGTCATATATTTTTGAAATACGTGATTCGTAGTCATAGTTTTTACATGCAGACCACAATAAACGTGAAGCTTTGCATCCTCACACAGATTACCTACCTATTTTTTATTTTATATTTATCTTAAAAATCGTTTAGATATGTTCAAATTTCACCAAATGCTTACGTGTATAGCATATATTGTTGTCTGAGAAAATCATAGATACCAGTGGTATATATAGTATATATCCCATACAACCGATTGTTCAGATAAGAAACTTTGCGCAATTTCTTCCCCATTTTAACAGCTAGAAGCTTCTAATTTCACCAAATGCTTACGTGTATAGCATATATTGTTATCTGAAAAAATCATTGAGATCGGTGGTATATATAGTATATATCTCATACAACCGATTGTTCAGTTAAGAAACTTTGCGCAATTTCTACCCCTTTTTAACAGCTAGACGCTTCAAATTTCACTATATGCTTATGTATATAGCATATATTGTTGTCTGAAAAAATCATAGAGATTGGTGGCATATATATTATATACCCCATATAAACTCTAATTTTTGCCCCCTTTTTACGGCTAGAAGCTTCAAAATTCATCAAATTTCATCAAATAGTTACGTTTACGTCATATATTGTTGAAATACGTGATTCGTAGTCATAGTTTTTACACGCAGACCACAAAAAACCTGAAACTTTGCATCCTCACACAAAGTACCTACC
This sequence comes from Eurosta solidaginis, assembly GCF_040869045.1. Taxonomy (NCBI): domain Eukaryota; kingdom Metazoa; phylum Arthropoda; class Insecta; order Diptera; family Tephritidae; genus Eurosta; species Eurosta solidaginis. Next base: position 238,942,833 of record NC_090319.1, read on the forward strand.
TGTTTTTATACCTTTCATGAAAATGAAATGTATATTAATTTCGTCACGAAACCGAAAATTGTAAGTCCTTAAAGGAAAATAGATAGACCCACCATTAAGTATACCGAAATAATCAGGTTGAAGAGCTGAGTTGATTTAGCCATGTCCGTCTGTCCGTCTGTCCGTCTGTCTGTTTGTATGCAAACTAGTCCCTCAATTTTTGAGATATCTTGATAAAATTTGGTGAGCGGGTGTATTTGGGTGTCCGATTAGACATTTGTTGGAACCGACCGGATCGGACCACTATAGCATATATCCTCCATACAACCGATTTTTCAGAAAAAGAGGATTTTTGTAATATCTTACCCAATTTAACGGATTGAAGCTTCAAACGTCACCATATACTTTCGTATATTGCACATATTGTTGCCTGAAAAAATTGATGAGATCGGTCGTATATTTAGTATATATCCCCCACAACCGATTGTTCAGATAAGGAACTTTTCGTATTTACTGCCCTATTTTAAGAGCTAGAGGCTTCAAATTTCAACGAATGCTTACGTATATAGCATATATTATTGTCTGAAAAAATCATAAAGATCGGTGGTATATATAGTATATATATGGTGGTATATATAGTATATATATATATAGTATATATATAAATATATTTTCGCAAATTTTAGCCCCATTTCACCCCAAATTTCACCAAATGCTTACGTGTATAGCATATATTGTTGTCTGAAAAAATCATTGAGATCGGTGGTATATATAGTATATATCTCATACAACCGATTGTTCAGTTAAGAAACTTTGCGCAATTTCTGCCCCTTTTTAACAGCTAGACGCTTCAAATTTCACCATATGCTTACGTATATAGCATATATTATTGTCTGAAAAAATCATAGAGATCGGTGGTATATACATTAGATACCCCATATAAACTCTAATTTTTTCCCCCTTTTACGGCTACAAGCTTCAAAATTCATCAAGTTTCATCAAATAGTTACGTTTACGTCATATATTGTTGAAATACGTGATTCGTAGTCATAGTTTTTACACGCAGACCACAAAAAACCTGAAACTTTGCATCCTCACACAAAGTACCTACCTGTTCTTTATTTTATATTTATCTTAAAAATCGTTAAGGTATGTAGATCTGTTCACTATATACATATTTCTTATCTTATACATCCGATTATTCGGAGATTACGAACGGGATAAGATTATTGTTCAGCCCCATTCATGAAAGGTATGATGGTCTATTTCTTACTTGTTTTTAATTAAAAAAACCTTTTTCAATTAACATTACTTATTGGTTTACAAAAGTAAACCTTCCAATAGTGGTTGAAAAATACAAAATTAAATCTCTATTAATTAAATCTCTATTTTTAACAATGGCTTACGCGTTTTTCTCAGAACATCAAATATGCGCATTCGTGACTTTGACATTGGACCGACGATATGTCATATGAGAAAGTCTTATTAACATTCAGATTTATCACCGTCCCACATTTTTTAGGCTTTTCTTTCTGTTGCTGGGACCCCTTATAATTTAATTTGTAGGTGTATAATTCATATTTTATTTGCTGTTACTAGTTCAAATACTCTTCAAAAATAAATATTGTTTGTTATATTTTGCAAACAAACCCATACATTTCTAATATTTATTGCTTGCGACACTCTTCTGCTTGCAAGTATACATAAAAGAAACCCATACCACCAATTCCCTCAACACCGATTTATCTTTACGCCATTTGTTAGTCGATTTCTGGTACAATACAAGCATCCCTCTTGCGGAAGTCTACATCAAACCCTTCGGCCAGGAATAGAGTGGCAAAAGAGTAACATGGCCGCCATATTTATATTTTGAAACTGGCAACCACCCCTTATTTTCCCTGATTTTTTCTCTTATAAAACTATTCTGCCACCCAGCTGATTAAAAATGCCATAAAGGCAACAGGGGTTTATAGTTGTGTACAAAATTTGTTTTAGCGAATACCCAATAAACAATGGAATGGAAAGCTAATTCGAGATTCGAGAATCTCGCGAGAAGGCGAGACTCGCGGGAAATCTCTTCTCGAACAATTTCGAGAAATCGTAAGCTTTATTTTCTAAACACTTTTTTCGGTTTAATTTAAAAAATTAATGATGAAATATTGGAAATTTCAAATAAAATTATAAATTTTTGTGTGATCAAAATCAATAAAAATTGAGTCTAAAAAAATAATATCCAAATAAAAAGAATTTGACAACAGAAGAAAGACAGCACAAAGCAAGTCACCGAGCACAAGAGTCTGGGTACCCGTCCGCTTTCCTCGTCACCCCCTCTTGAAAGGTACGAGTCTCAGCAACAAAAATATTCGTGAGTAAACAACTACTCACAAAAGAAAAGAATGCATGTACACAAACGAGTACACGCATATTTGATAACGCTTACGTGCTGTTTGTAATGTAAGGTACAAATTTCAAAGCCAGCTCGACGTCGAACCGCGAAGAAGTATTTAATACAAATGCATTAATTGATTTAATATAAATATTAATGATATTAGAGAAAAATTGCAACGTTTACAAATTATAACTTGATTACTTTTAAAGAATTTTCGCGAACTATGCGCATAGTTTTATATTTTAAGTGATATGTCTTAGAAACATTTTCTTCAAATTGAAAAACCTTATTTCCAAAATTTTGATGTTGCTTTGCCCGGAATGTGAACCCAGGGTATTCGGTGTGGTAGGAGGAGCATGCTACCATCACACCACGGTGGCCGCCGAATAGAATATTAAAAAAAATTAAATAAACACTTTCGTCCGACATAGTAACTAACGTGACTTGAAGTAACACAGTTAAAAGAAAAAAATCACAGCTGAACGGTGTTTGTCATTTAATATTTCTTTCATTTATACTGGCGGCCACCGTGGTGTGATGGTAGCGTGCTCCGCCTACCACACCGTATGCCCTGGGTTCGCACCCCGGGCAAAGCAACATCAAAATTTTAGAAATAAGGTTTTTCAATTAGAAGAAAATTTTTCTAAGCGGGGTCGCCCCTCGGCAGTGTTTAGCAAGCGCTCCGGGTGTATTTCTGCCATGAAAAAGCTCTCAGTGAAAACTCATCTGCCTTGCAGATGCCGTTCGGAGTCGGCATAAAACATGTAGGTCCCGTCCGGCCAATTTGTAGGGAAATCAATAGGAGCACGACGCAAATTGGAAGAGAAGCTCGGCCTTAGATCTCTTCGGAGGTTATCGCGCCTTACATTTATTTTTTTTTTTTTTTGTTTATACTGCAAAATGCTTTTGGTAATTTTTTTTTAAACATCATTAATTCTATACATAAAATCAGGGACATAAGCTTGATCGCATAAACGTTGCTTCATAATAATTTTTTGTCAGCTTTTAGTTTTAACTTTTCCTTCGATAATTATTTGTCAAAGTAAATTTTTTAGGTTGCTCGGTAATAATTATAATCAATAAATATATTTTTTCGTTGCCAATAAAGGTTGTAATTTTAATAAAATTTACAGTAGATAATTTTTTTTATTTTTTTTGATGTATAGCTTTTAGTCCCTTATGCTGGTCTTATCCATCCCCAACAAAGCACGTCAGCAATCTCTTCTTAGAAATAGCAGACACTTATTGAATGACAAGAAATCAAAGTTTTAATAATCTGTTTATCCCAGTGCAGTGGTGGCTTCCACTAGCGTGTACCAAGGTCACGTGTCCAGCAAACCAAACGCCTATTAAGGCCGCTCGAAACTTTTGAAATTCATAAAGCCGATCGAAAAATATGCCACAGGGTATAGGAAAAATTTAAAATGTTACCAAAAATTCTTCTTTCAAGCCCGGGTCAAATGTCTGTCAGAACGAAAAGGGTGACCTGGCAAACAATGTTCAGAGAATGCTAAGATTCTAATGGGAAGTCGTCTACGTCCTCTTAAACGAAGGCAGCATTGAAGCACCCAGCAAAGAGAATAATGATCCACCCCCTCTTCACAATAACTGCTCCTAGAGCATTGTAAGGTTATACGTGACAAATCGTACACATTTTTTTTTTTTTTTTTTCATTTTTAGACCTTAACTAAAGAAAAACTATAACTTTTTAAAAAAAAGTATTAAGAGCATTAATATTGCGTGGTACATTTCCAAATGAAAATAGAAACCTGCTCTTTAAATCTTTGTATATGTGTGTGAAAAATTGAGAAAAAGCATCCGTTTATACGGGACACCAGTCAGTCAGGTGAAATTTCAGCTAAACCATTAATATTAAAAACAAACAAATACCACATTTGGTAGTTCTTGTATTATTTTGTTAAAATAACAAAAAAATTAAATAAGCAACAAACATTTTTTTAAAAATTAATTTTTTAGGGACACGTGTGAAATTCAGTTTTCAAATTTCGATTTTCCCTTGTACTATATAGCGTAGCGTGCTCCACCTACCACAGCTAATTTCGTTATATGAAAACTGTCAAACGAAATTAGAAATTCTTCTTAATTTCATCGAAATTGGACCCAAATTATGTGCAATTTACTGAGCGACTCTGTGTTCGATTACAATTTACACAAAATAATCGATGGTCTGCCCGCACTAGCTGTCAAATTTCAAAAACATATGTTTATCTTGAACGTTTTAATTCGGCTGTGGGGAAAAAAGCGAAAACAAATGTCATTTGAAATTATGCAAAAGAAGAAGCTTAGTCGTATGGACAGGAATGTAATTTACGAAATCATACTACCGAAATCGACTTAATTTTAATACCGTGTAGTCTAGAGCGTTTTTTTATGACTTTGTAAAAATGGGGAAATTTGTTGGATTTTTACTTTTATACCCAGCCTTTCGTCTGCCTTCCCTCCATCCATTACCACCGCAAAATAACTTAGATATTTGCAAATCCAGTACAAGGCATTATTTGAACAAAAAATATATTTTTTAAATATAAACGAGCTCTAGGCCAAATATTTGTATATTCTTAATAAAACACAATACGTGAATTTTTGATATACAATTATATTATTTAATTTGTCGATATTTCGACTTCAGTCTGAAGTCATCATCAGGACTAGGTACGAAAAGAACAAACATACATATTAAAATCATAAAAATACACATTTCCACAAGTACAGAACTTACATTTTTGAATGCAATATGTCGACTAGTGTAACAAAAATATAAGTTTACGAACAGTGCAAAGCAAATAACAATAAAATGTAAATAACACACAGCCGTTATCATAAACAAAAAATGAACATAAGCAGAAAAAATATATTTGTGTTGAAAATGGGCGAAATCATATCATAACCAGCCCTACTTTTTCGATACCAAATTTTTTTAAAAATGGAAAAAAGTGGCGAATACATTAACATTAATACTGGTAAATGTATGCAACTTGGCGGTTGGATTAACTTTATAACGCAAAAAATTTTAAAGTTTTACAAGTCCTAATTCATAAGCTGCTAGTATCACTTTACAATTTTTCATAATTATTGTTCTTCAAACTATTTATAGATCTTTTTTTTTTAAATGCTTAACGTTATAATGATAGTTGAAAGTTGGAAATTAGTATATGGCACAATATTACCATTGTAGATAAGTATGTTAGTGCAAAATAAAAAAAAATTATAATTATTGTAAAGAGTCAGTTCTTTTAGTTAAGCTCTTCACAAAAATTTAAATACCAAAGTCGAATTTGGTAAGAGCATTATTTCTATGACAGTAACTGTTTTATATTTTCTTACGGCAGACAATATTTGCTTATGTATCTATAAGTAGTATATTTCAGCCTTCATATCATTCAAGGTATGTGATACTTCTCTTTAATATATACGAGATAACAAACTTGGACTTGTTTACTAGTTTTAAATTAAGCTAATTGTTGAATAAATAAATTAAGCAAATCAAGCGGTCATGTAACAATTTTTAATGAAGAGTTTTTGGAGCATTTCGGAATATCCAAAACTCTATTAAGTAGCTTCCTTCAACATTTTTTTTATAACAGGACTTTATTGAGAACGAATTTAAGTATGGCATACAAAATCGCAAAAATTTCGAACTGAAAGCTAAAAGCATTATTTCGGTAGCCAAAAAGACGATTTGTCAGTCATTTTGGAGTCATATTAATTATTTGATCAAATTCCAAATTTTCTGGTAACATCTGGAAAGTGAATGTAACATTGCAGCTTTAACTTTTTCTCTTCGTTCCATTGTCTATTTAACATTTTGTCTGGCCATTAGCAACGCATCGTATCAATTCAAAATTACGATCATTACACCCACTTTGGCCACCCTGCCAAAATACGAAATGCCAAACATGAACGAGAAACATTACAATCATTCTTACAAAGCAACATGACCGGCGCGATTAGCGGAGCAGAAAATGAAAGTTTATGCATTCGGGAAGGAAAATGGAAATGCTACGAAAAATCGTACAAATATTGATACGGGGGTGAAGAGCATAGCCGACATTAGTTAAACTGGAAATGAAAACTGGGGACAGCAGAAGTTACCTTATGCTCCGTTATTTGTATTTTACCCTGGCAGTCATTGGCAGACGGTATGTAATTACGACAGTATTTATGTACTTACATATAAATCTAAATATTTTTATACTCAGCTGAGCAAAGCTCATAGAGAACATTAATTTTCATATTAAAAATCATTAAATGATGTCTGTCCGTCCGCAAACATGATAACTTAAGTAAGGAAATATAGTATGTAAGCTCGTTGTCACACATCTCAAGTCGCTATTTAAAATGAGCAAAATCAGTCGATAGCCATAAAAGGGAAACACAAAAAACGTAATTATTCAGAAATAATTATCCTACAATAACCAAATCTGATATGTAAGTTGATAGGTAGTAAAGATTGCTGATTCAACTTTTGAATATTTTCGAAATCGGGAATGCCACTGTCCGCTTATGGAAAAATCATTTTCACAAATATTATTGGTCCTAAATCAATGACTCTTTAAGCTATCATTCCAAAACTTATCCACCAGGGATAATAGGTAATGTGCCAGAAAAAAAGAACGAAATCGGTTGAGCTCCACGCCTACTCTTATATGAGAAATTTATATAAGAATCGTTAAAGGTCAAAATTAACATACCCTATAAGAAAAGTAAGTTTGCATCAATGCTATTTTACTCCCGAAAACCATTATTATAAGACTACTTCTTAAATTTGAAATATTTGAAAATGGGAATGGCCGCTCCCTTTTTGGCCAGGCATTCTTTGAATTTCTGTAGCCGTAACTCGAAAAAACACTGACCAATCGTGAAAAAAAACTTACTTAGCTTATTTTCTTTATAACGAGAAATATTTTAATAAAACTTAGAAAAAATCAGTTAATAAACATGCCTCATTTTCACAGTAATTAATGGAAAGAACTAAAACTAGATGAACTATTAATAAAAGCTCACAGCTGAGTATAATATAGTTTTTGGTACCACCTGAACATAGTGTCTTTGTTACTTGTTGTAGATAGGTCTGTATATATATATATATATATATATATATATATGTGTGTGTGTGTGTGTGTGTGTGCTTATTACGCAGACGTTAAATGCTGACAGGGTCTTTAGAGCACATTTGGTAGAAGAAGCTTGGTTATAACTTATGTTTATGAAATTTTATTTAAATTTTATCAGTAAGGCGAAACTATGCTGCCACCGCCATGCAGGATGGTTGCAGGAGAGCCAGTAAACCAGTTTCCATTATGCTGCACGCTTAAGAATTTTTTGCTATTGTAATGTATGTACATGCATTCATTTACTCGAACCCCCACTGTGTTCGTAGATTCTTATATGAGAAAATGCTTTAGATACATAACATACATTCTTGCATGATATCCTAACCCTCTTCTAGCCAAAATAATTGCATTTTTTTTTTTAATTTGAAGCGAATTTGTTCATGAGTGTTTGTTCAACTTTTGTAGAAATTCCCCATTTATATTGATGAAGGTTTTTGAAATCATAGGGGAATAATTCATTGTAATGAAAATTTTTTGCATTGCGAACTGAATATAAAGCAGCAAATTTTCAAATAATATATATATTTGCATAATCCCCTGATAGACAGATAAGGTTCATATAAGTTCTCAGCTTATCATTTTCACGAATAACAGCTCTTCTCATAAAATCTAGATTTTTTTAAGCAATAGGAAAGTTTTGAGAACTTCCGCTTTAAGTATGATGCTTTATTTGAAAAATATATCTATTAGCTCAATTCATATCAATTTTGGCAAAAAAAAAAACAACAAATTATGAAATTTAAAATTTTTTATAATAACTTTATTTACATACACACATACATAAAAGTTTCGTTTACTGAGCTACCGTAGATATTACTCTAAGTTGAAACATTCAACATAATTGTGTTTAATTCTTTCTCTGAGTTGTCCTAATTTTTGTTTCATGAGTATACTTAATAGCTCCGTCACATAAGCAGTTTTTCATATAAATGAGTTTAACACAAGCTTATGCATTATGAGTAGATTGCACATATTTTTATGGATAACGGTAGATTGAGCGACACTGGTGCCATATGATATGGAAAAGTAGCCAACTACCAAATTTTGTTGCAAGCAAATCATAAGAAGAAGAATTTGACATTTTGCTTTGGCTAAGGGTGTTGGCACACTATGCAAGTGAAACTATTTTTCCCACTGGTTGGCAAATTTTCTAACATTTTTCGCAATTAAAAACTGCAGTATAACAATCGAATACGACACAAAATACGTAAGCAAGTATTTTAGTTTTATAGGGAGATTGTTTATAACAGTGCTTAGCGAAATTTTGTATGTGAATGGGCATGGCGAAATAAACTTCAATGCCTAGTCTGAAGTTCCTTCATATTTACAAACGCAACATATTGGTTGATTGTGGCGATGCTCTTGTAATGCATAAGCTTGTGTTAAACACATCTATATGAAAAATGTCATTGTGCCGCGGCCTTAAAGTTAAGGGAGAGCAATCTAGATCACACATTTCTCCACCACCGTTTTTGTAAGAGGTTGTCAAAAGAAAAATTTTAATTTCTGAATATAAATCAGGGCTAGTATTACGTTTTATGATCCGTGATCTAAACTTGCCGACAAATAGTTCTCGTTAGATATATAACTTATTATAATTTGTTGCAAAGCAATCGTTTGAGTGAAAATGGTTTTCAGTCACTGATCGTAACTAAACCGTAATACGGACCTAGAAATAATCAATGTGCAAAGTTATAATTATTACTACTCTGCAGAAAAATCTGCGGTAGTTCCGAAGTAGTGCGGTTTGCTGCAGGGTACCATTCGATGAACAAGAAAAATGTATGGTACCAAAAAGTTCCTCAACCCCTTCATTTATTTTAAGTTTTTGCAGCCAGGAAAAGATTGTTAACGTTTTTGTAGTAAACGGCACATTTGTGAGATGAAAAAAAGAAAATTATTGATTTAGAGGTTAACCAAATTCCAGTCTCAGTATAAATTATTTTGGGAAGTTAAAAGTGGCTTGCACGTAACAAAACTCTATTTTATGATATTTAAATTGCTGTTTTCATTATAAATATTCATTTGTGAACAGTGCTGCAAGTCATAGATTCTTTTACGAAACATTTTATTAAAAATATCACGGGCAGGATCATAAATCTTTCGGAGAACTATCCTCTCGAACATTCAAGAAGCCATCTCATCTTCTCTCGACACCGTTCATGATTCCGAGCTATACATCAGGACAGGTATGATGACCGACTTGTAGAGCGTGATTTTTGTTGGTCGAGTGAGGACTTCACCTTTCAATTCCCAATGTATCACTTGTTGCCAAGAGTTATTGCCATTTTATTTCTAAGCTGACATTGTTTTTCTGTTAATGCTGGTTCCCAAATAGGCAAAGTTCTTCACGGCATCGAATTTATATCCGTCAACAGTGACTAGGTTGCCAAGACGAGAATCCGTATATGTATGTCCATTAATACATACATCGAAAACAATAAGACCACGGTTAATTTGAAAAAAAAAAACATCAACGGTTTCCGAGCCTTTAAAAATTTTTTATAGACTGAGTATGTGAGTAATTGATTCTGGTTCTACCTAAAACGAATAAGTTTGTGGTTTCAATCAATTTAAAAAGAGAACGTGCTATACCTGAGTGGGGATCGAAATAACTCAATATGCACTTAATGAATTACCCTGTCTATCTTGATTTAATCGCCATTAGTTGGGTAGCATCAGGTAAAAAACGCTTCCTTGAAATCTGCAATATTTTTGCTAACCATACTGCAACGTCTTTATAAACTTTTTCCCAAAAACATTAAAGTATAATTTTCTTAACAAATTCCTTGATAAAACAAATATTGCGTCATGACAAATTTCATTTTTATTTAAATTTTATATCATCAAACAACCACATTTCAATGAATTTCCGGTAAACAAGTAAAGAAGTCTAAGTTCGGGTAAAACCGAACATTACATAACCAGCTGTACACTTGAAATGCTGGTGTTGTTTGTTTTGTGTGCTTAAGAGTGTTACAAGGCCGCGCAATAATACATATACATATGTTTCTATTCTGAACTAATCTTTTCTTTGAGTTATCGCTCCCGAAACTTTAGAAAATTGCTTAGTCATAAAAGGAGCGGTGTCACGCCCATTTTTTGAAATTTGAAGTTTTTCCTATTTATTGTTATAAATACACAGATATAGCTTATTTTATACCCTTTTAAAAATCTTTTATATAAAAGTGGGCGTGGTACTTAACCGATTTCGTAAATTTTTCTTCAAAGCATTCCTTACGGTAAAGGCAACCTCTCTGCCGAATTTTTGAAATTTGGCGGTGCCACGCCCATTTTTGAAAAAAATGTTATATTTTTTATCAAGAGTCTCAATATCAGTCCATACGTCAAATTTCAACATTCTAGGTGTATTATTTACTAAATAATCAGGTGTTTTGTGTTTTCCAAAATGTTATATATTGTAACGAATTTACTTGCAAATCTTCTTATTTGTCCTTTTGCTAAGTTCGTATCACTAAACTGTTGAATAAATAACCCCAATATTGAATAATGGAAAAATGGCCTTTATTAAAGTACTTCACAATAACACTTATACTTTGCAACTAGCTGGCTTAATAACCAATCTGATAGCTTAAATGAAACTTTGCAACTAGCTCGCTTAATAACCAAACTGATAGCTTAAATGAAACTGAATTTCAAAATAATACTGCTATTGCTCGCTAGATATCGTCTTAATCGAAACTGCCCATAGCGCCTCTACCGCTGATGCTTTTATACTCTGTGATTTCCTCGTGGCATCTTCTAGGCGCTTCCAGAATTTTACTTAGTTAGTTATAAATTTCTCAGCTACAACTACAGATGTATAATTTCTCATTTGAGTAATACTTGCACAAATTATTGCCCTCTCTTGTGACAACTCAGATAAGATATATGCATGTGTTTGTGCATTGCTTCTCCGCTGCTCGTATACGTACATGGGACATATGTGTAGACGCAATTATTGATTCGTTTATGTAGATACATAATGATTGAATTATTGATGTGAATTCACGTCACTGCATAGCATCGGCCTAGAGATGGCAGCACCCCTTAGTTTTACTAATATTCGTAACAATATGTAAAGAGTGGACGTGGTTATCATCCGATTTCGCTCATTTTCAATACCAATCTATTCTGGGCCCAGATAAGCTCTTGTACCAAATTTCGTGAAGATATCTCAATATTTACTCAAGCTATCGTGTTAACGGACAGACGGACGGACGAAAGGACGGGCATGGCTCAATCAAATTCTTTTTTCGATACTGATGATTTTGATATGTGGAAGTCTATATCTATCTCGATTCCTTTACACCTGTACAACCAACCGTTATCCAATCAAAGTTATAATACCCTGTATACAAGTACAGCTGGGTATAAAAATTTAGATATAATCTTTATTAGATTAGTTCTCTAATGGATTCAGAATGAACTCGCATCAAATGATAGAGTTCATTTTCAAATTAATTAATGAAAAATGAGAATCTCCGTGTGTACTAGGCCGGGTCGATTTGTGGGGAGGCAAAAAAATCGCGCATTGCTCTGTGAAAATCATATTCTAGGGATCAAAATAAGAAACTTTGCCGAAGGAACCATACCTCTAAAACGAATTCTCCCCAATTTGGGTCGAAATTTTGGGTAGGGGCAAATTTTGAAAAATCCCACTTTGACCCATTTAGAGTGCTCCAATCGAGTTCAAATGTATGACCGATCCCCACTAACTTTGGAGGCCCGACCCACCGATGCGAGTGGCACACCCCCTGGAACCCCCTGGAGGTTCACCATACAAACATTTCAAAAAATCGCCGGTTTTGCACTTTACATGAAAAAATCAGCGAAATGCCTATGTTTTTTCTTTTTAGAGTTTATTTTTCTCTTTAGAAATTTATTTAGTCAGAATATATGTAAATGAAAAAATGAATTTAACTTAGTAATAGGAAAGAAATTTAAAAAAATTATTAGAAATTAGCGTTTTACAACCCTTTTAAAAACAAGGCATCACTGTGATGCATTTGCATGTCGTAAACATAGTTGTGTGGGTTTTTTATTCAACCGTTTTAAAAAATGAAGGTATCACACAATTGCAGATCGTAAAATGTTGTGAAGAACTCAAAGTGTGAAGTGCTAATTTCAGATAAAAAAATATTTCAAACAAAATAATAAGTGAAATGACCATTCCAAATCAAAAAGTTTACAATGAATCCACCATCCTCTACACCGCAAGATGAAGCAACTACATCAACAACTATCGAAAACCCAATGAGTCATATACCCAAGCATGATGTTACTGTTTTTGGTGTGTCTACTGATTTAACTGATCTTAATTTACCAACCCATCTGAATATCTTGAGATACTATTTTTACTTAAGCGAACGTGCTAAAACAGAACAAAAAAAGTTTTCTCATAAATCATTCACTATTCAAGTACAAGATAAGTTGATTGGAATTTGGGAAAAACTTGGTATGGAAATAATGCAGAAAAAAAGTGTATTTAATAAATTGAATAAAGTGCTTGACAAGTATCAAGAGCAAATCAAGAGAAGAAACAACACCCAACAATTTACAGAGTATGTTTGAAGGCAGCTCCATGTGCATGCGGCTGGGTTCCCGAACGCCTCAAAGAGTTCATGTACGATCAACATAATCAGAGAAGACTAACAATGGATGCATTTATGATGGAAACTGAAGAGCAAGGAACAACGTCTATGTCATCAATGCCAACATACCAAGATCCCGATGATTCAACATACGCACCGCCACCGGTTCAAGAAGATATAGATAGAAGCACAAGTTCACAATACACAAAGAGATACGATTGTTTTAACTTTGCCTTGGTATGTGACAGATTTGGTGTGCCTGACAGAGTAGCATCAGCATTGGGAACCGCTCTTTTGCAAGACTTTAGAACTAAAGATAAGCATGGGAAACCTCTCATCATGAATAAATAGAAAGTTCGCAGAGAAAAAGAGAAATGCAGACAAGAAGTGCTTCGCAAACGGTTAGATGATACCAATTTGTTAGCGTTTTCATTCGATGGTGGAAAAGATGATACTTTAACGATAGATAAAATTGATGAGAAGTATCTTACTAGGATGGTAAAAGAACCTCATCTTGTTATTTTGAGAGAAACCAATTCTGAATTGATTGATTACGTAAGACTGGAACATGAAACCGCTGAATACAAAACAACCAAATTAAATGGTTTTTTCAACGATCAAAATATATCACTGGATGCATTAATTGGAATATACACTGACAGTGAGCCAACAAACACTGGCCCACACGGTGGAATTATACGACGATTCGAATTGCTGTTAAAAATACCATTGCATTGGTTCGTTTGCCTTCTACACTTCAGCGAACTTCCGTTTCGGCATTTGTTTGAAGCTTTGGATAAATCAACCAGCACTGGACCAAGATCGGCAACCGGAAAACTGAGCCGTCAAATCGAAACTTGTGAAACTCTTCCGTTAAGTAATTGCTATCACTCATTTATTATAATTGTCAACCATTTTTAATTATTTTATTATTATATATTTTCAGGTGGTGGACGGCTTCCAGAAAATTGAGTTGCAAAATATGCCCCCTGATCCAGAAAAAATTGAATTTTCCACCGATTCGAAGTACTTATACGATATGGCCCATGCAATTTCTAGCGCCGTGGTTCCGGTGGATCTGGCTAACGTCAAACCAAGGAAAATTGTACATTCTCGGTGGCTCACCAAGGCCGCTGGATTATTGCGATTATATGTGACAACGGAAAATCCTGATGCAAATTTAAGAATTCTGGTTGAATTTATAATTAAATGTTATGTGCCAATGTATTTCAATATCAAGTATTACAGCTCTGTCGTGTACGGCAGTGCATTATTTTTCAAGTTCATTGGTTGATCACGATTTCTAGAACCTCGTTTACGCAAAATTGTCAATCAAGTAATTAAAGATAATTCATATTATGCGCATTCGGAAAATATCTTGTTATTAATGTTGTTTGATGATAGCAAAGAAAAGCGCGACTGTGCCATCAAGAAAATTCTACGCTATCGAACCGATGTTGACGAGCCAATGGAACTTAGAGTTTATTAAAAACCAGATATAAACTTTAATTTCACAAGTTATACGGAAAAGATCAATTTGAATGATATAAATATCGTATTTGAACCACCATTCATGCGAAGCATTCCGTACGATACATTGAAAGAATATTTAAATCAAGATGATCCACCGTGTAATGATCCAAAAATTCCATCACACATACAAGGAACGGAACGACATGTTCTATTGCTAGCTAGCGTTTCCAAACGGGTTATACCGGAAAATGTAGAGGCTGTTATGGCGACGACATTAGAGAGCCGTGCGGAATTGCCCAGACTTGAAATTAAAAAAGACTTCAAACAATAATTTTTTTGGTTTCTTTTCTATAACTCACTTAAATTAATTTTTTCATTTACATATTTCTGACTAAATAAATTTCTTAAGAGAAAAAACGATATTATTATAAATAAATAATAAATATTATTATAATTAAATAAATAAAAATAAAGAAAAAACATAGCCATTTAGCTGATTTTTTCATGTAAAGTGCAAAACCGGCGATTTTTTGAAATGTTTGTATGGTGAACCCCCAGGGGGTTCCAGGGGTGTGCCACTGGTATCGGTGGGTCGGGCCTCCAAAGTTAGTGGGGGTCGGTCATACATTTGGACTCGATTGGAGCACTCTAAACGGGTCAAAGTGGGATTTTTCAAAATTTGCCCCTACCCAAAAGTTCGACCCAAATTGGGGGACACCAGAATTCGTTTTAGAGGTATGGTTCCTTCGGCAAAGTTTCTTATTTTGATCCCTAGAATATGATTTTCACAGAGCAATGCGCGATTTTTTTGCCTCCCCACAAATCGACCCGGTCTAATGAACATATTGTTTAATGTTTCCGTTTTTGCTTGGCTTTTGTTATTTCGTTTTTCTTACATACAGTGATTAATGATGTGTTACAAAATAGGTGTTGCCATTTACAACTCAATTAAATGCTGTGGTCATAAATACGGTACTTAACTTTTTTACTGTTTGCCGTGAATTTAGTGTTGTATTAGCGTATTATGTTTTAGCCGTAAATATGTGGAGTTTGTTCTTTATCTCTCTTTGTATAAAGCATGCAAAAGTGAACGCTAAAAATGTCCATAAAAATTTTTATAATGGTTATAAAGTTGATGACATTATTATTTTTGTTTGTGTTATCTGATTGAAGAAAAAGCCAATGTTAAGAAAGATTGTAATTAAAATGAATAACTGTCCATTTAAGAATTAGTCTAATGATTTTTTTATGAATGAGTAACAAATTTAACTTTTGATCATAATTTTTCATGTAGATACCTTGATAAATAATTGTGGGGATTAGGTTAGGTTGAGTTGGCCGGTCCGTGAGGTGCTCACATAGACTGAATGAGTCCGTAGTGTTGCTGGCAAACCAGGACCTATGTTATAAAATAACTCCGTCCTCTTGGCAAATACTAGAATCTTTCTAGGACCTATGCCACTTGCTGCTTCTAGTTGTGGCAGCTGTATCGCTCCTACTAGCTGGTGTCTTAGCCTGTCGATCGCAGGGCACGAGCACAAACTGTTTCCTCCTCCAACCCGCTCTTCCTACATCTGCTATCACTGAACAAGCCTAGTTTAAAGGCATGTGACGCCAGAAGGCAGTATCCATCATAAATCGACAGTCATCTCTTTGTAATGATAGAAACAACTTTTTTAGTCTAAGGTTGTAAGCTCTACACATAATCTTCGACACTTTACAGCCCCGCGCGTGGACCCTAGCCTTTCCCGCTTGGTCGATCATGTACTCCTCTTGCCTTGTCTTAATCTCGCCCAATCTAATTGGGACGTCTACGGAGCAAGCTTCAAGGGATGCGTCTTTTTACCTAGTTCATCCCCTTTTTCATTCCCATATGCCCTGCGACCCAATATATACATATATATGCTTTTTCCTGTCACTGTGCTATTCGAAATTATAGCCTTAATTGCTGCTTGGCTGTCAATATAAAAGTTAACACGGCTGCAGTTTAAGCTATTCTCTTCCAGTGTTTCTACTGCTTTGGTTAGGTTAATACTTCCGCTTGGAAAACGCTACAATGGTGTTGAGGTAATTAGTTGAAATGGTAGTCACTGTGACATTCCATGTGTCTTGAAACCTCATGCGCCTGTAGTCTCCATTTTACGACAGAACTCCAACACATCAATGCGTTTGCTGTGAGTGAAGTATCTTACTTAGCATTACACAAACCATATTTTCAAATGTAATGTGGAATTAACTTATCCAACACCAAGTTATTTAAAGCTCTTATTTGCTCAAATTGACGTTTCGCGGGTAACATCGCATATGTGGGAGCTTAAAATGTATGTATGTTGGTAATTTTTGGGGAGCCCTACATATATTGCGAGGAATTAGGGGAAAATTTCATTTTAATAATTACCTATGCACAATAGGAATTCTGTGTCTGTTCTTAAATACATTTAAGCATTGTTAGCGCCCCGATTCTAGTGTGGTAACAGCATTCTTCACCACGGTAACGAAATCATGTGGAAACTTTTACACCCTTTTGGTATTCTATCCGCGAAAGTAGCCGGATAATTTTTTACCCACAAAAGTAGGTGGTTACATCGAAATAACCAAACAACAGCTGTTGTTTAGAAAAAGGCAAAACTGAAAAATAAAGAATTGTAAACGCAAATAAGTAAAGATAATAGTAAAAAAGTGTTGCCTCTTGCTATATATTATATATTTGTTTACATTATGTTCTTTTACAGAATAAATTACAATATAACTATGTAAAATCTTATGCATGTATGTACATATATACACATCGTCTCGTTTATTCGTTAACCTCGTATCTACGAGTGACACACTTTCGGTACAGCCATGGCGGAACCACACTAGGTGGCAGCATGGTGACATACCTATAAACATAAATAAAAATTGCATGTACTTTGTTTTTGTAAATTCGATGGACGAATGTAAAAATCGTACTGCGCCGCAAGTTGATGTATCAAATCAAATAAAAAAGTTTATATTCACCTGTCGCATGCTGCCACTTTGTATCGTTCCGCCATGGATAAAGCAAAGAAAACCAACTTTTAAATTTCACCACAGACATTGGTGAGTTCTTCAGTGATGACAGCGTTTCCACTTTGGCCAGCATCGCGAATAAAAGAACTGGTAACGATTTTCGGTTACATAATGTTCTGGGTACTATTTTACCGGTAACGCTAAGAATTGGGTCGTAAAGCGTTATTTACCAGTTGCAACGCTTTAAATAACGCTTTACGGCCCGATTCTTAGCGTTACCCGTAAAATAGTACCCAGAACATTATGTAACCGAAAATCGTTAACAGTTGTTTTATTCGCGATTCTGGCCAAAGTGGTAACGCTGTCATCACCGAAAACCTCACCAGTGTCTGTGGTGATATTTAAAAGTTGGTTTTCTTCACTTTACCCATGGCGGAACGATGCAAGATGGCAGCATGGGGCAGCTGAATATAAACTTTTTTTATTTAATTTGATACATCAACTTCCGGCGCAGTACGATTTTGACATTTGTCCATCGAATTTACAAAAACGAAGTACATGGAATTTTTATTTATGCTGCCACCGTGTATGGTTCCGCCATGGCTTTACCGAAAATGTGTCACTCGTAGATACGATGTTAACGAATAAACGGGACGATGTTTATATACATATGTGCATACATGCATACGTTTTTACATAGCTATATTGTAATATATACTGTGAAAGTACATGGAAACAAATATGTATAGCAAAAGGCAACACTTTTTTACTATTATGTTTACTTATTTGCGTTCACAATTCTTTATTTTTCAGTATTGCCTTTTTCTAAACAACAGCTTTTGTGTGGTTACATCGATGTTACCACCTATTTTAGTGGGTAAACAATTATCCGGCTACTTTCGTGGGCAGAATACCAAAAGGGTACAAAAGTTACCACATGAAGAAAGTTGCCGTGTGAAGAAAGTTGTTACCACATTAGAATCAGGCTGTTAAGCGCTGTTCAAAATCCAATGTAATTAGGCTCTGTTGATGCGCGCCTGTAAATATACCACACAATTTGAATCAAAAAACATGCTTTGTTGATTGCATTCCAAAAGCAATAGATATTTAGCATTGCAAAAAATTATATACGGCTTTGCATTTGCTATGTCATAGCAAATACGCAATCTCAAAAACCGTAGTTTATTTTTGTTGATGCGTTGCAAACATGTGATATAAGTTATATATATGACCCAGGAATGCTTAACCAACGAACCGATATCATTTCGTTTCGTTTATTAACGTTAAGAACGTCAAATTAACGAAATGATTTTGTTTCGTTTTCTGCCCTATCAAAACGTAATCAAATCGTTTATGTTGATTATTAATTTCAAACCAGGCATGCTTACCCAACGAACGGATATCATTTCGTTACGATAATTAACGTTAATAAACGAAACGAAATGACTTTCTTTCGTTTATTAACGTTGATTATCGTAACGATAATGATATCGTTTCGTTGGTTAAGCATACCTGTTTCAAACTATGCTGGCAAAGCTAATTGATGGCGGAGTCATTTAAGGTGAAAGCATTAGCCAAGCTGATTGCAACTTTTCTCATGAATTTTGACAGTACGAACATTTCTCAGAGTATTTTTGACATTACCACCAACGAATTACACAAACAAATTACATGGAGTTTGTGTGTGTATGTCCGCTCGCTGTTACCACCTTACGGCTTCACCGTGGCTATATCATTGCCAGCACAATTCAAACATAAAGTATCACGTTTTTGTTAACGTTTTTAACGTTAACGAAAGCTTTTCGTGTCGGTTAAAAACGAGATACAATTTATCTTGATAATTTCTTTATCGATAATATTTCGAAGTGTTTCAACAGAAACGGTGGAAATTTTTTGATAAACGATTAGCTTAACGTTAAGGTGCATCCCTGATATGACCGATCTCTACGAGACAAAATTTTTTGTAATATAAGTAAGCATTGTTTGAAATTCGAAGCTTCTATCTGTTAAAATGGGGCAGAAATTACGAAAGTACCAAAAAGTACCCTTATACTCCCAGTTCCCAGGAGTTCAGGATTTTGTGCAAATGGTCTAGCATCACTGCCTTGCAAACTTCCGTTGCATATTTTTTACAGTATACTAACAAAATACTCGGCTATGCATTTACTACGTCATTGCAACGCAACGTCAAAAACCGTAGTTTATTTTTTCAATATTGAATATCAAATCATCAATTTATTAATTTCTTAATTTGGTGTTCGATAAGTAAAGGCAAGATTTTGTTGGCAATTGTGTATAATAACCACTTGCAGTAAATTAAGCGCTCGATTTTCAGTAAAAAAATTTTCGATTTTGAAAAGTTTAATCGCTTTTAGGGTATTCAATGCCCTTTAATATCTAAAAGTATTAAATTCATCCCATTACCAAATCAAGAATGTTACATGTGAACGTATAACATATATATATATTGATCGTGAGAACTCCGAGAAAAAGCTAAGGCGGTGTTCAGACTAGAGAATACCTTGCCGAAATAGTTAAACTTCAGTAAGGATGATGCAATTTCGGAACATTTTCATTTATGAGATAAAAAGTACAGATTACGAAAATTTTAAAATCTGTAAATGGTCCAGGTCTGCTCTCTTAAATAAAATATACCACTTTCAATTAAATTTGGTAAAAATATTTGTTTTATGACAGCCATTTTTCCATACTCTCTTAAGGAATTTTATATTTGGTTATGTGCAAGTAGTATACCTACTCGTTTTCAGCTTTTATACAATTTACTGTTCGTGATATTTGATTAACTTTTGTGTAAAATTATTTAATTATTAACCATAAAAAGGCATACCTACTTACCTAATTAATCATTAAACAATTGCCTGAAGATCACTCAATATACTTTTGTGGCTTCCCGGAATACCGAAAAAGTTCATAATATCGATATTTCTCAACCAAACAACTGCATTTTTCACGGCATAGCGGAACAACTAAGCGAGATTCTGGAAACATTTTTTTTTAATATTTCAACTTGTACAAAGCAAACAATGATATTATGAAAGAAAAACTGAAGACAAGCACCTCAAAAACTTTAAGGCTGATTTTCTCGAAAACAGCTGTAAGTGACTTTTCCGGTTATACCTCAAAGCCGCAGACTTGATTAATAATCATTAAAATTTTTAATCATTATTTAACAGGTTTGTTGACAGCACATGTGTATCTCTGTATATAATGTTCGGTTTCGCCCGAACTTAAACTTTCTTACTTGTACAAATTGAAATTGGGCAATTGTTTATGTTCGAGAGGGGAAATCCGAACAAATAAATATTAAAAAAATAAATACCTTGATGACATATCGAGCACATTTTGTAAACAATTTTTATCACAGCAACGTAGTCAAATCCACTCAATGAAATCCAAGCAATGTTGCTGCTCATACCCTGTAGAAAATTTAGCTACTTTATTCTGTTTGTGGTCTTTTTGCATTCACGGCAAAACTGGTTAAAAGTTTCGGGCTAAATTTTATACTATTCATAGGTATAAGCAATTTTTCAAACACGTGGTAAACCCCTCAATTTATTACAACGTTTTTTTAATTTTAATGTGCTTACATTTTACTGAGCAATAAGTCTAAAATTTCTAAATTAAATCAAAATCAAAACGTTCAGTCTTGCAGCCGAAAATCTAAAAATAGAAGTAGAATCAGAAGTCATAGAATTTTGGAATTGTGGTGATGTTTTATTGTACAAATGGGACCAAATGGTAACCAAATTCGGTATACCCGTTTCACGAAAACTGGCATTATCTAAATTTAAATCAATATTTGGCTTGGTCATAAATGGGGTAAAATTTCACATGTGTGCCATATTCCGATTCATCCGTTCCATCATAATATATATATCACTGGGGAATCAAGACTCGACTTTCACTATCATGATAGTTACACAGTTAAATTAGTTTTTTTTTTTTGTATTTTGATTATATTTTTTTTTTTTTTTCATTTTACTGGCATAGGGGTTGTCGAAAAGAGATGACAAACGTGAAACGTAACCAACACATTGACAATTATTTACTGACGTGGTAGTACATTTTTTATTAAAAAATAGTTTCACATCACTTTAAGTTATTTTTTTAGTAAATGCGTCTAATTTAGTGCTTTATTTTCCCACATCACACTAGAATTGAAAAGTTTTATAGTTTCTCTCCATTCCATTCGCCTAACGCCAACACGCATATTTTGACAATCTGAACATGTATGTTGTTGCTGTAGAGATGAGCCAACCATATAGTTGAACCATGATTTCAATTTATTGATTAAGAATTTCTTTAAAAAAGTCCTACAAAAATTACTTATTAAGTATATTTATAAGAACGTTGCAATATAATAAATAATAAAAACGAAACGAAACTTCCGCTTCATAATAATATGCACAACCTTGTAAAGGTAAAAAAATAGCTTAATTTTAAGCTAAACAAATTTATAAAAATTGTCGTTTTCAAAAAAAATATTTGATGTTTTCCGATAAAATAATTTATTTCTTCCATCACTAATATTCATTAAAACCACGGGAAAAATTCTGCTGAAATCACTTAATAAGTGTATATAATAATGTGTATCGCGTTATGCGATCCGTGATCGAAATCAATTATAGGATTTCTGATTTAGTGCTTGAGTGAAATTGCTTTTCAATACGTGATCGTATGACATGATAGGATCCTGAACTTTATTTCAGAATTCATTGTAGAGAGAGCTTAAGAACTACGACTTAACAACCATATGGCAAACTTGATATTTCTTAGCACTGAGCTCAGTGCATCCAGCTCCATCGAAAAAAAGAATAACTTTCACATTTCAATATCAATTTTTTAAAGATAACGGATAAATTGAATTTGGACTCCCAAATTGCATTTAAGCTCCTTCACTAATATAAAGCTCATAACTGGGAGAATCTGGAGCATTTTTGAGTATATATAAACTGAATATTTAACATATTTAGAAATAAAGATTACTCTAATCCATCATGGCAAAAAATCTTAAAAAAACTGTGTAAAATAAGTTTTCCTTCTCTTGAAAAAATTCAAATGCAGTCAGATAGACACTGTTGCAGTTGGTCGATAGATGGTTTTGCAAAATCTTCGACGATATAATATAAAACTCTCGTGTTACGTTGAACTCCTTCGAAACGGCTCCACCGATTTTCATGAAATTTTGTGTGCATATTGAGTAGTCTGAGAATTGAACCTTATCTATTTTTCGTACCCTTATATTTTTTTAGACAAAATTGTTTGTTTATATTTTTTTATGAAACAGCATTCAAAACTATATACAATCCTCTGGGGCTGTGACTGCTACTGGTATTGAAGCTGGGACTCAGACTGCGACTGGGACTGGGACTCGTAATAAGGGATGGATAAGAATAAAAATAACTAAAGAGAAAACGAAGGAAGGAGAAAGAACCTGGGAAGAGATAGAGCTAGACGAAGGTAGATAGAAAGGGATAGATGGAACGCAGGGGGGAGAAGGATAGCGTGGTAGAACGAAAATAAGTAATTGAAAATACAGAGAGGACGAAGGAGACTTAGAGAGAGGTGTGAATAAGGGATAAAGAAAGTAGTGAGAGAGGGGGAGGGAGAGTAAAAGGAAAAAACTTGTTAAAAGTTATGCAGCTAAACCAAAGTTAGGGCAGAACACCGTCTGCAGGGTGTGCTAGTTATTATTAAAAAATTACTCAATATGTACATACCTATGAGGGAAATATTAAATTTTCAAGCCCCTGTATCTTAGTAACCCGTTCTTAGTAAGCTCTGCTTAAATGTTACAACCATTCCACAAAGTTTCATACAATATGGAGATAAAATAAATTTGGGGTGGTAGACTTGGTATACCTTACCCTATATGTAGTATAAAAGAGTTTCAAATTTGGGCAAAAACTAGTAACTAAACTACTAATTAACTTCTTATTACGAAAAAATTATAATACATCTCTGTTCCAGTATTCCGAAATAAAATGTTGGCAAAATTGGCTAAGCATTTTCTTAAAATGTGTACCCAGAAATGTGGAGCATGCATAGCACATCGTCTACGCCGTGATAAAATGATTACTCCAAAGCGAGAGCTTCATATCAGAATCGCTTAAAGTTTATAAAAAACTGCTAACTCCAATAAAATTATGAAAAGCTGTTTACTCTATAAACTTTCCATAAATAGTGAACGCTGAGTGAAATTTTTATTCAATTGAGTTATGTCATTCTAAAAAAAATATGTTGGATGGAGCTAGCTGCTTTTACCGGGCAGCGACGATATTAACTTTATTTGTGTAAGGATTAACTAGGATTCCTAGAGGGAAGATATTTTGTGTTTTCTTCCAGACGTGCATACCGCATACATATGTAGATAAGTTTACATGTGTATGATCTTATCACACTCCTAAGTCTAAAGAGAGTTTAGTCAAAAACTAGAAGTTTTCAACTGATTACACCATCTGATTACTCAATACAATACTTTCAAACCTGTCTACTCGATTAAATAATGCTTCCAGAAATGTCCGATATAAGACCTTGGAAAACTAATAAATCAATTTGGCGTATATGGAGAGAGCACTCAGTTTTTTGCGTTATATGAAAACTCTGTATTTTTGAGTTGATCGCTATTTAGATCTAGGTGTGCGTTATGTTCAAGTCAACGAAGAGGGTACCATTGTTATTGTTCTGCGGATGTACCAACATAATTTGTTGTATCCGCAGCGTAGACTATGCTTCCTCTTGTTTTTTATTTTTTTTTTTATTTAAGTGCTACAGAAATGTTTAATAAATAATATAACATCAAGATGATAGTTTCGGAGTTTAATTTAACGTTTCCCGGTAAAGACAAAATGGCGCCAATTATTCGTGAAATACCAAAAATATAAAATAACATATTTTCTCGCGTATGTGCATGTGGATGCAATTGGAAATATATTACTGTAATTCCTTTCTATTGGCACACATTCATAATTTAATGGATTTATTCGAGCATGGCAAAAGCAATACTTTTGCCGGTTACGAAAAAAATAGCAACGTTTTAACATTTTTGATTTTCTCCTCGCCAAACTTTAAGGATAAAAACGATACCAGCAAAATAGTTGGTAGCATACCTGCAGCAAATCACACTAGCTTCGAACTAGATGGTAGGTAGGTAGGTTGAACTGGCCGGTCCATGAGGACCTCACATAGACTGATTGAGTCCGTAGTGTTACCAGAAGTTTGTTTTAACGACCAAACTGAAAAACCCTATCAAAAACCAGGACCTATGTTATAAAATAACTCCGTCCTCTTGGCAAATACTAGAAGCTTCCTAGGACTTAAGCCACTTGCTGCTTCTAGACCTGACAGCTGTATCACTCCTAATAGCTGGAGTCTTAGCCTGGCAAGTGCAGGGCACGAGCACAGAACGTGCTCGATCGTTTCCTCCTCCAACCCGCACTTCCTACACCTGCTATCACTGACCAAGCCTAATTTAAAGGCATGTGACGCCAGAAGGCAGTGTCCAGTCAGAATACCCGTCATGAGTCTACAGTCCTCTCTTTTTAATGATAGAAGCAACTGTGTTAGTCTAAGGTTGTAAGACCTACACATAATCTTCGACACTTTACAGCCCCGCGCTTGAACCCACGCCTTTTCTGCTTGGTCGATCATGTGCACCTCTCGCCTTCGCTTAATCTCGCCCAATCTAATTGGGACGTCTACGGAGCAAGTTTCAAGGGATGCGCCCTTTTTAGCTAATTCGTCCGCTTTTTCATTCCCATCTATTCCCATATGCCCTGGGACCCAATATAGATGTATGCTTCTCCCTGTTCCGATTCTCTCCACAGACTGCTTACACTCTAACACGCATTTAGATGCTGTGCTATGCGAGATTATTGCCTTAATTGCTGCTTGACTGTCAATATAAAAGTTAACACGGTTGCAGCTTAAGCTATCCTCTTCCAGGGTTTCTAATGCTTTGGTTACGGCTAATATTTCCGCTTGGAAAACGCTACAGTAATCCGGCAGCCTGTAGGATCTGCTTAATTCCGGATCAGCGCAGTATACCGCAGACCCTACTCCTTCCACTATTTTGGAACCATCGGTGTACACATGTATCGCCTCGTCCGCCATTTGCGCACCCTTGCGCCAACCGTCCACCTCTATTGTGGCCTTAAGATCTCCCTCAAAGTGCAGGTAGGGAATCATGTAGTCTGTTCGTCTTGTGACTGAGGACGCTATACTACTATGGCCATATGGTCGGCGCTCAAGCTGCCCCGAAGCATCGAGCCTGGTTGCGGTCGTTAACGCTTTGTTCTTTGCTACCAGGTCTACAGGTGGAATGTGCAGAATGGCATACAGCATCGATAGTCTGCATACCCCCTCTAATTTTTTGAGGTATGTTGTTTTTTGTGTGGCTTTCCACCAAACAAGAACTCCATAGTATAGAATAGGGCTTACAATCGCTGTAAAAACCCAATGAGAAAGAGAGGGCGATAGGCCCCACGTACACCCCAGCATTCTTTTACATGCATAGAGTGCCGTTGAGGCCTTCTTGACCCTCTCCTCCACGTTGAGCTTCCATGACAGCTTACTGTCTAGGATGATTCCTAGATATTTTGTGCAAGGTTTCTCCTGTAAGGTCACCGCTCCTAACTTAGGCCTGGTCCAATTTGGGACCTTGTACCTCTTTGTAAACAAGACCATATCCGTCTTCTCCGCATTGACTTTCAGCCCGACATTAGATGCCCAGGTATGAATATCCCGAAGCGCCCGATCCATCAAAGAACTAATCGTTGGAAGGCATTTTCCACTTATGACAGTTGCAACGTCATCTGCGTAAGCCGTAAGTTTTACGGGTCCCTCATCGAATTGCCTGAGCAGTTGGTTGATGACCAGTGTCCACAGCAGAGGTGATAGCACCCCTCCCTGCGGCGTGCCCCTGTCCACTGATTTCGTGGCCTCGTACAATCCCCATTGTGATGTAATCTTTCTGCAATTTAACATGCAGCCGATCCATCTGATTAAGGCAGGATGTACTTTAATGTAATTAAGACAATCCATAATCGCCCATTTTGCAACATTATTGAAAGCCCCGGCAATGTCCAAGAAGACTCCTAGAGCATACTCCTTATATTCCAGGGATTTCTCTATGCTTATTACCACCCTATGCAATGCGGTGTCTACCGACTTGCCTTTGGTGTACGCATGCTGTGTTGTGGAGAGCAGATTTTCATCCACGTTTGACTTTATGTACACATCTATCAGCCTCTCAAAGGTTTTGAGCAGAAATGATGTTAAGCTAATGGGTCTATAGTCTTTGGGATACACGTGACCGATCTTCCCCGCCTTTGGTAGAAAAGCTACACGAGCAGTTCTCCAAGAGTGCGGTACATGATTCAGTCTTATGCACCCATCGAATATTATTTTAAGCCATTCCACGACCGCCCTACTTGAGACTTGTAGCATGGCCGGGAATATACCATCTGGGCCCGGCGATTTAAACTTAGAAAACGTCTTCACTGCCCACTCGATCTTGGTATCGGTCACCAAGCCCGGCACCACTAGCTCCGTGATCGAAGTGTGAGTGATGTCTGCTGGTTCTTCTAAACCGTCTCCCGATGGGAAATGTGTATCGAGAAGCACCTCAAGGGATTCCTCACCATCACGTGACCATTCCCCGTTCTCTTTCTTTATTAGTCCCTGGACTATGTTTCCCTTTACTAGGACATTTTTCAACCGTGCTGTTTCTCTGGAGCACTCTATGTCCGTACAGAAACTTTTCCATGAGTTTCTCTTCGCCCTGGTAATTTCACGCTTGTAGATCCTCAGTAGATCCCTGTACTCGTCCCGACACGCTTCGCTTTCCGCGGTCTTTGCGAGTTTAAACATTTCTTTTACCTGTCTTCTTAGAAGACTCAGCTCATTGCTCCACCACCAATCTTCTTAGAGGGCAAGCTTTGTTATACGCAGTCATAAGCGTCCTTGTTAGGAATTCATTCGACTCCTCCAGTTCCTCTACATTAGCAACCTCTTTGGGTTGTCCCAGTTTCGTTTCTACATGTTTCTGGAATTTAGTCCAATTCGTTGCCCTAGGGTTTCTAAAGGTTCCTCCCTTCTCTACCCTCTTTAGTGGGATGCTGAAGCTTATATACTCATGGTCGGAGAAGGATGGTCTATCGAGAACCATCCAATCATACCTTGATATATCACGCTCGGAGCTCAGTGTAATATCCAGAACATTGCTGGATGTTGGACCAATGTATGTAGGAACATTTCCCCTGTTGGCTATCTGCAAATTGGTTTGCAGGATGTAACAAAATAGAGATTCGCCTCTCTCGTTCGTATCTGCTCCTCCCCACGCATTGTGGTGCGCATTTGCATCTGCGCCTATGACCAACCGCCCTTTGCGCCCTTCCTCCTGTACTAGCCTTTTGCACTCCATCGGTGGAACCTCCGCAGCATGGGCCATGTAGCAGGACGCCAGGATAAATGCCTGCTTATTCTTTTGCTCAACGGCCACCGCTACGAGATCCTCGGTGGTGTAATTAGGCAGCATATATGAATGCAGCTGTTTCCTTACCATTACTACAGCTCGCACCCGTCCTTCCGTTTGTGCGTAGTAAACGCCAAACCCGCGCGCGCTAAGTCCAGAAACCTTTCCTCCCGATGAGAGCCACGGCTCCCGGATCAGCGCCACGTCAAACGAACCCTCCTCAAGGGTTAGGAGGAGTTGGCTCGACGCCACTTTACTGTGTTGGAGGTTTATCTGTAGGACTCGCAGCACCATTGGGCTGTTTGTCCCCCTCCAGCACCTTCGTCTTGACGTCGTCGTCCTCCTCTTGCCCTTTTGGTTTAGAGTATTCGAGGCCCCCTTCAGCCCCTCGTGAATGTTGTGCCGTGTGTTTCTCTGTGCGAGTCACAGCACCATTTAGCGGTTGGTCCTCTTCTAGCACGTTCGTGGTGACGTCGGGGACCTCCACCTGTCTTTTTTTCCTTAGGCTTCTGAGGTCCTTTTCGACTTCGCCCACTTCCAGCGTGTTAGGATTTTTATCCTCGGGACTTCTTTTCCTGAGTCGTATGTAAATTTTGCCAGTGCCAAAGGACATTTTTCCAAGCTGCGTGTACAAAATATCCTCCGCCTGCTTGTTTATTTGGAAGATGTAGAACTGACCATCCTCGGTAGGCCGAGATACAGTAAGTACCTTCCAATCCTGTGTCGGTATGTTCGGATTCTGATTCTGCAGAAGTCGCAGTGTATCCTCCGACTTCATCACGCATGGTATCCATACCTTAACTTTTGGTACCGTGGGGATTTGCGCTTTATCCACCACCTCAAACCCCGCGTTCGTGCCTTGCCTTTGGAGGTTTGGAACGACTTCCTCCAGCCACCGCAAGCTCGCGATGTTGTCGCACGCTATCATCTTCACACCATTATACCATCCCCCCGAATCAAAGGTTGGAAGGGGCTTACTTGGTTGTTCCCGCATCATCTTAAGCATTAAGCTAATAAGCTCCCTTTCCACAGATCTCCACCTTTCAGTAGTCATTTGTCCGAACGGACTGCTACGATCAACCAGCGCCACAGTCAGTGACTGCTTTGCCACATCACTCATCTTCTCGGGAAAAGCAGGAGTCTTAGTGTTATCTCCCTTTGGAACCTCCGAGAACACCGGACTCTTCGCGTTAACTCCCTTTAGCGCCTCCGAGAAAGCCGGAGTCTTAGCGTTATCTCCCTTTGGCTTATCTCCTACTTCCGTAGTTGGAACTTCCCTCTGACTGGCAGCTTTCGAGGTAGTTGCTACCTCGCTATTGGAACCTATCTGTCTTACAGCTTTGGGCCTACTTGTCTTGTCTATGCGACTGCCCTGCCTCGCGGCTCTAGGACTGGGTCCTTTCTGCCTCTTGAAAGCAGGCTTGTCGCCTTCTGCCGAACGTTGCCTCTTCATTCTGCCATTCGACGCTTCTTCCTCCTCGTACTGGTTGCAGAACCGAGGGTTTCTCGCAGCAAACCTTTTGAACTGCCTTCGACCTACTTCTACCGCTTCATGGGCCCATTCCAAGCGCTCGATCTCCACTTCTGTTGGGTCGACCACTGCTCCCAAGCGTTGTACAATTCTTAGTGCTGCACGGTACTGCGATAGAGCTCTTTTACTTCCTCTGCTCCGTACCCTTCTCCACTCTTCTACTCCGTTTTCATTTGTGTGCTTCTCCAACACGGAGTTCATTGAATCAGCACTACTCTCGCTCCCCGAGTCCGACGCATCGCTTAATTCGTATTTGTCGTCCTTGGATTGCGACTCAGTCCTCCTCTTTACATCCTCCTTATTACATTCAGGTAATGAGTTGTTCATCTTGGTCGTACGACCACCTGCCCGACAAGGCGGGCTCAGCGGTACAGTATTATATACGGGGAAAGAACCGTCCGCCACAGCAGTGCCCCTTACTGCGGTAAGGCCATAAATACTTCCCGAGATGGCCCGGTATCGGGAAGGCTCCGTTCGAATACAGCCGAATTTATCCCCTGGCTGCAAATCGTCCAATAGGCACGGTCCGCACAACTAGATGGTATTAGTTCTAATTATGTCCCATGCTTTCAACGTTCTTAACTTTTTCAGTTATAGGTGGTTCTGATATGGTCGATGCCTTATAGGTGGTTCCGAGATGGTCGATGTCTTTGACTGATTAATTTAAATATATTCAGGTCAGACTTGAGAGCTGATGGTACAAGTGTGACTCTCAAGTGTTCATTCGATTAGAACCTGTTGTTCGAAAATGTCGCCTTGCATGATTGTCTCCCATATTCCCTAAACCCTGACCCTGCATATTGCCACTCCAACCGCACATACATACTTAATAAACATTTCTAAACCAAGAAAAGGCAAAAAATTGTGTTTCCACATGAGTATACGACATGGGCATTTTTGTTTGTTTTTTTTTTTGCAGTGTAATCGTGTGGGCCAGAATCGAATTGGGGCCAAGCTCGGGCTCAGGATCCCAAAAATCTATAAAAAATGTGATTTGGAATTCAAAAAATTTTTGGTTTTTATTTTACAATAAAAAACTAAAAAAACAAGCCAAATACTAATTTTGGAACTCGCCTTTTTATGTTGGGATCTATGTTAATTTTAGAACAACGTTTCAGATTTTTTACCACTAACAGTTATTTTGTAATGAAGTAAAAATTCGGTCATATATTTAAACTGTACCGCAGACCAGTAGATTGAAATAAATTCATTATTTTAGTGAATGTGTTTGTTCGAAAAAATACTCTTTTGCAACATATTCGAGTTTAGCATCTCAAAATCTGGAAAAGGTTTAATTTTTCAGATAAAGAAATATTTGGTTTTTCTTTTCTAATAAAAAACGGTAAAAACAAAATATTTCTTTTCAAAAACGTTTTCCAATATTTAAGTAAATTTGACATTTTTACCAATATCCAAATTTATCATATCGGTCAAAAATTGGCGTTGCAATGATTTTATTCATAGCCTTATTTTTTACAGCGAAATTTTATTTTGAGCCACCCCTTTGCAATTTATAACATAGTTCGCCACACAGGGTAGAGTCCACTCGTAAACTCTCACTAATTTCGATAACATTTGTCAGAAATTAGAATTACAAAATCTGGCGAAAATTCAAAAATTCTCTCCTAAGCTAACTACTCACGTCTCAAGAAAAAAGGACATACATATACCTATTTCTTACAAAGACCCACGTTGGCAATATTAGGGCCCATATCGTGTTATGCGCTCACGTATCGAAAACCAATTTCACTGAAACGATATATATGAATCAAAGTATTTTTAAATATGATAATACATAATGAATCTACTAGTAGTCACTATTTCACGTATTACATCAATCACCATTTCAGTGCTATTGCGATTGAAGAATATTTAATTCCTTCACGGATCGTATGACACAATCAGTGTTGCCAGAATTTAAAAAAAATGCTTTTCAATAGTTCTGGAGTTCCTGAAAAGCAGAAAATTAAAATAAAATTGGTATTCTGAGTAGACTTTCAATAGTTCTGAAGTTACTGAAAAGGATAAAAATAATCTGAAAAATGTTATAATTGGGCGTCATTTTGCAGAGGTCTCCCTCATTTTTAGGAGCTCCAGAACTTTTGAAAAGCTACTCAGAACACCATATTTTTGCATTTTGAAAATTTTTCTTAGTTTTGGACTTTTATCCCATTCCTGTAGATGCCGAGTCGATGTAGAGTCCACCCACAAGGCAGCAAACAGTATTGTATAGCTCTTTTTTCTATTAGGAACTAAGAAAACCAATTAAACGTTTCTGAAATCAAAAATTTAAACTTCGCTCGGAAGTTGGAAGCAGATGAAACCGCCTATTGAATCGAATGGCAAGCACAGCGAACTAAATCCCTAATAGGTTGATATTGTTTAATAAAGTTACTAATGCTCGATTTCTACCTACACAAACGCTATCATTATCTGTTATTTAGTACCTCAAATTTTAACATCCAGCCCAAGTTCATTCGATGTTCTTAAAATTTAATCTTCACCAAATTGTTTATCTAGATTTTCTAAAATTTTGAAAAAAATAGCTAAAAAGAGCTCAAAAATTTCTGAAAAAAGCTGAAAAAAAACTTTAAGCTAAAATGGCAACAGATTTTAAGGAGCTGAAAATCGTTTTCGCAAATTTCAGTACAAAATTGTGGAATTTTGTAATCCATTTCTGAGTAACTTCCTGAATCTTGAAACTTAGGAACTTGCATTTCAGAATCCGACGCCAATTTAACATGAGGGAAAAAAGGATTCCAAGTACGAATTTGAGCTCAGAGACATAACACTAATTTGTTTGATAGTTGTTGTTTTAATCAGCGTGCTTTGCACACAGAGTATATTAACTTTGGTAACATAACGGTTGATCGTAACGGCATAAACGAATCGAGATAAATATAGACTTCCATATACCAAAATGCTCAGAAAGGAATTGATTTAGCTATGTCCGTCCGTCCGTCTGTATATGCACATGATAATTCGAGTAAGTATTGAGATATCTTATAGAAATTTGGTACAAGGGTTCCTTGGCACTCATCTTCCAACACTATTTAAAATGAGCGAAATCGTGACGAATAAAATAAGCTACACTGAAAGAAAAAGACTGGCAAAATCAACCTAAATAAGGGTCAATTCAACCGAAATTTCTGTCAATTTTTATCCATCGCAACAAGATGTTGAATAAACTGCGCACAAATCGTTGATTCGTAATTGACCGTTTTAGTAGTCAAATGAACAAAAAAAGTTGTTGCGACAGCTTTGTATGAAAGTACCTACGTTGCTATATAAATATGTAAATAAATGTAAGGCGCGATAACCTCCGAAGAGACTTTAGGCCGAACTTCTCTTCCAATTTGCGTCGTGCTCCTTTTTAATTTTTCTTACAAATTGGTGGAAAGGGAGCTACTTGCTTTATGCCGACTCCGAACGACAAATGCAAGGCATATGAGTTTTCACTGAGAGCATTTCATGGCAGAAATACACTCGGAGTGCTTGCCGAACACTGCCGAGGGGCGACACCGCTTAGCAAATTTTCTTCTAATTGAAAAAGTTTGTTTCTAAAATTTTGATGTTGCTTTGCCAGTGGTGTGAACCTAGGGTCCTCGGTGTGGTAGGCGGAGCACGCTACCATCATACCACGGCGGCCGCCATATAAATACGTAAATATATGAATACATAAATACGCATGCTTGCTACATGTACATACATATGAATATAGAAATGAAAATAGTAGTCACAAAACTGATTCTCAATTCTTTCAGTTGCAGCTCAGCTCATTCTCAATTTCTTCTCTCGCATGTAGTTGCCACACTTGATTGTTTCGAACAAAACTTTTAGTATAAATGTTTTACGTAACAGGTAATTCACCACTGGAGTAACTTTACATGTAATTCGGCAAGTTTAATTTTCGTAACACTTTAAGTTGAAACGATTCCAAAACAACTCAAACTTTTATTTTGTCGGAAACATCAACATTAAAAAAGGATGCTTTTTTTTATTATCTTATTAGATTCGTTCGCGAGAGTGAAAATTCATAAAAACTTGAACAAAATGTTACTAACATTGGAAAAATCCTGTTCGTTCAAGCAAAACTTTTGCAACAAGAGAGCGCAATTTTGCATTTCGCTTGGAAGAGAAGTTGCAAAATTGTACCCGATAGATAGGTGTCCCGGTATCTAATAATTTTTTTCACAGTAAATTCAAAAAACGGTTTTTTCGTTTTGTATTGATAACTGAAAGACTAGTTTCCTATTTTGTGTGTTTTTCGATTTGACGGTTTTCTTATTTTGTACTTTTTTTTAACAAGTGGCACCATCGTCATAAGTACAAAGCAGAGAGCGCAGTAAGCGTAAAATTCTCTTTGAAATTAGTTCATGTATTGACCGTTGATCGCCGTTGAAATGACCTGTAAGATCAGTTGTGTTAACAGAAAAATAAGTTAGATTGATTAGGAATCTGTCAATTTTACAAAATTTTGTTAACTTAAGAGCGACAATTTTCTTCTGTTGAAATGACTAAACTAATTTGTTCGCTTGTCAAAGAACTCGGTCGAATTAACCATAATTCGATCAATTTCACCGAATCTCCGTTATGTCAAGAACTACAGAACCGATTTGTTGATTTTACTAGGACAATTTCTTTCAGTGTATAAACTTGCGAAAAAGAGCTTAATATCAATGGTATTTTACTTTCTAAATGGAACTATAACAAAAAGTAAGAAAATATTAAAATTTTTCAAAATGGGCGTGGCACTGTCCCCTTTTTGACTAAGCAATTTTCTATGTTCCGGGAGCCATAACCCGTAGAAAAATTAACGGGTCGTAATTAGATTGGGTAAACATATTTTCCTTATAGCAGAAAATATTTCTAGTAAAAATGGACGGGATCGGTTAAGGACCACGCCCACTTCTATATAAAAGATGTTTAAAAGGGTCTATATATAGGACTAGAATAATAAGCTATATCTTAGCGAAAAAGAGTTTTGTATCAATGATATTTCACTAAGTGAAGTTTTCTTGTAAACGGAATTTGGGAGAAATGGCGGTGCCACACCCCTGTTTCGATCAAGAACTTCACAACATTTCTAGAGCCTCAGAAAAATAGAGCCTACGTAACAAAATTTGATACAAAGTTCATAGTATTGAGACATATCGAAAGCTTCAAGTTTTAGGTATGTTTCCTTAAAATGCAGATGTGCAAATAAATATGTAAAATAAACAACAGCATAAATCCAACTTCGGTTACACCTGAACTTAGACTCCTTTACTTTTTTGAAATATGCCTCGGTAGGGTGAGAACAGTAATTTATATGAAATGAACTGTACAATTTAAACTCACGCTGAGTATATAATGTTCGGTTACACCCGAAGTTATAGAAGATAGAAAATTTTTCATACACCTGCCATAGTTGCGCACATAGGTTGCTAAACCTTCATCATCGGTACGGTTTAGGCACGCAGTGCTAACCATTTAGCTGCACGGCGGTGGTTGGTTTGATTGATAAATTGCTACTTCTGTTCCTCTTTACCCACTTCATTTCACCAGCGTTGCGCGATCTGTTGCATATCACTGATAATGTTGGATTTTCGTTTATTGTCAATTACTTTTTGCATTTCTATATGCTCTTGGTTTATTTTTATTTCTAGGTGGTCCAGAAATATTGCCTTCGAGTTTTAAGGAACCTCCCGACAACGCAGATACCTGAAACTTTAAACAGAGCTTCGGGATCTATTAGGCTGTGATATTTAGGATAAAAGAGTTTGCTAGATGGGACAGGCATTGAGATATTAAGAGATATTTAGAAAGTCCATTTAGAACATTGAAACTTGGAACTTGGAATATAATTCAGGAAACCATGACAATGTAACACACGGGAAAGAAATTTTGCTCGGGGGTCTATGGATAGCGAAAATTCAAAATATCGTCCGAACTTGAAAATTCTGCTTTTATATTTTAAAAAACTTCCCGATAATCCAGAGATCTGAAGCTTTAAACAGAGCTTCGGACTTTATTGGGTTATAATATTTAGGATAACAAAGTTTTCTAGACGCGACAGGGATCGAGATATTGAGAAAGTCCATGTACAACATGTAAATTTTTGCGACAGCCATTTCGGTAAATTCCCGTAGAGCTAGATTCTAGAAAATATTTAAGATAAACAAGTTTTTAGGGTACGAGATATTTAGAAATGCCATTTACAACGTGTGGAATCTTGCGACCAATTTTTAAGCAAGATTCCTGAAACTGATAATATAACTCAGAACCCGACAATGGCACACGGGGGAAAATATTTACTAGGTGGTACAAATTAAAAACTTGGAAATTTTCTTTCGAGTTTTAAGAAACTTTATGATAACCTAGAGATCTTAAACTGTATACATAGCTTAGAGCCCTATTAAGTTGTAATATTTAATAAACAAATATTTTCTAGAAGAGGCAGGGACGAGTTATGTATAAAATCCATTTAAAGCATTTGGAATTTTACGATCGATCATTGAGTAGCTAGATTATTGGAACTTGAAACAGACTTAAGGACCCGATAACAATATAGCATAGGGGGGAAAGTTTTCCTGGGTGGCGCAAGGATCGTGAAATTTAAAAAAATTATGAAACTTTGAAGATAGCTTAAGGCCCTATAAGGTTCTAATATTTAGTGTAAAAAGTTTCTAGATGGGGCAGTTTGCTGTTGTTGTTGTAGCGATAAGGACAATCCCCGAAGGCCTTGGGGAGTGTTATCGATGTTGATGGTCCTTCGCCGGATCCATATCCGGTACGTTCCGGTACCAAGCCTGACCATTTCGGGAACGATTTTTTATGACTACAAGCGACCTTCTAGGTAACACCGCCCCCCACTCCCTTGATCCATGAGGAGTTCGGGGTCGCCAGAACCTCGGCTGTTAATACAAAGGGATTCGCCACGGATAGGTGAGGTTAACAATTGGGTTTGGAGAAGCTATATATTGCGCTGGCAACCTGAAAAGGTTGCGCTACACAACCCCTTGAATCTATTTGGTATTTTAGTCGCCTCTTACGATAAGCATACCTACCGCGGGTATATTCTGACCCGCTAACCCGCTGGGGGTAGATGGGGCAGGTCAAGCATTTTTATATTGAAAAGTTGTAGACATCACCATTATCCAAAAACAAAACCAGTTTCTTACACAATTCATGATATTAATGAAAAAATTGAATAGCCAACTATTTTGATATCGGTGGTCAGGGAGCACTAGAACCCCAGCCTTGAAAATTCATACTTAACCTTAACTAATGAGTTTTGTTGAGACAACAATAAGCTTAAAGTGGATATTGTTAAACGACATACAAATAGCATAAGTTCTCATCTCTCTTTGTATAATGAGAATCGCTTTAAAGTTGTTTTTTTTTTTTTTTTTTTTTTTTGTAAAACGCCGATAACCTCCGACGAGATCTAAGGCCGAGCTTCTCTTCCAATTTGCGTCGTGCTCCTCTTAATTTTCCCTAAAAATTGGCCGGACGGGACCTACATAATTTTATGCCGACTCCGAACGGCATCTGCAAGGCAGATGAGTTTTCACTGAGAGCTTTTCATGGCAGAAATACACCCGGAGCGCTTGCCAAACACTGCCGAAGGGCGACCCCGCTTAGAAAAATTTTCTTCTAATTGAAAAACCTTATTTCTAAAATTTTTGATGTTGCTTTGCCCGGGGTTTGAACCCAGGGCATCCGGTGTGGTAGGCGGAGCACGCTACCATCACACCACGGTGGCCGCCGCTTTAAAGTTACTTATGCGAAAACTCACAACATCTTAGCTACGTTATAATTGATCCTACTAAATTTTATATAAGCAACTAAATATCTTAGTTTTATGTTTACGTCTAACCTCAATTTTAATAGTCACATAAGCTATCCTACCAGCAAGTCGTGCTCAGTACTCAGTTCTGGGTTTTATCAGGCGCAAATGCAATAAATTTTCCGATACCTACCCATATCACTTAATAACTAACATAAAGAGAATTGGATGTCTTCCTTAGGGTGGCCTTGTGTACACTTTACGTTCAAAAATCGATATCCACTTTGAGTTCTCAGTTAATTTTCATCAACGGGGAAAGTAGTTCTTTCATTATCTTTGTTTTTTAAAATTACTAATGGTTGGGTGGATTGTGCATCTCTTCTTAAACGAATTAACTTTAACAATCCGCAGCAGCCCCTGCGCATAGTTTGCCCTTCTATGAAGGAAATCTTAGAACTGATTATGCTGTGAGCTCAATAAGTTTTCAAATTCTGTCTCCCAAAAAAAATGCCTCATGATCGGTGAAATATATACATCTCTATGTACGCATTTTTTTCTTTACTGAAACCCATGATCCCACACGCAAATTTTACATACTAAATAAATGTAAGACGCGATAACCTCCGAAGAGATTTTAGACCGAGCTTCTCCTCCAATTTGCGTCGTGCTCCTTTTAATTTTCCCTCCAAATTTGCGGAACCGGCCCTACTTTTTTTATTCTGACTCCGAACGGTATCTGCAGGGCAGATGACTTTTCACTGAGAAGCTTTTCATGGCAGAAATAGAAAAATGTTTTCTTTCACATAAAGTAAAGGTAAATAGTAGTATTTTACTTAAAATTTTCTTGACTATTTCTAGAGCGCTTTTGAAGTTATACCTCTTTAGATGCGTTATAAAAAAATGATGAGAGAGAAATTATAAAGAATGTGACGTAAAAGTCACAGGTTTAAAATGCAGTTCTTGTATATGTTCGCTGTGAATTGTACGAGCAAACTTGCTTCAAGTGGGATTTATATTATATTTAACTTCAGGAGTGCATTCATAGGTATGTACGGATGTGTTTTCATTTCATAACTGCATGAAATACATATTTATGCGTGTTAATGGACGCTTTCAGGCAACAGTTTTTTATTGTTGATACATTGCAAATATGT
The DNA here is from genome assembly GCF_040869045.1 of Eurosta solidaginis. Classification (NCBI taxonomy): domain Eukaryota; kingdom Metazoa; phylum Arthropoda; class Insecta; order Diptera; family Tephritidae; genus Eurosta; species Eurosta solidaginis. The sequence continues at coordinate 238,981,345 of NC_090319.1, forward strand.
TTCCGTCAAATAAATGATAGAAATTTTATTTTGTGAACGGCGAGTTGAGCCAACTGTCAAATGAAATAGCTATCATTGAATATAAAGGGAAAGAATTTCTTAAATTATCTTTCACACTCCACTATAATATTAAGTTTTTATTCATAACCAACACATTAAAATGTCAAAGAACTGCCAGACAGATGAATAAAAACGTTGAGCAAATGTAACGACAAATATTTCTGCTCAGAAATTTGGCGTATAAGTCCAAACGTTGAGTGCGTTCAGAAAGTTAACAATCAACGACCGCTCAACATTTGTGTTTCCTGAAAGCGCCCAATATTGTCAATAGTTAAGAATGCATACATCTCTCAAAAAATAACCTTGCGTTAAAAGTTTTAAATGTTTCGTTAAAATTCCTTAACAAAAGTTCTATTTTTTGGTATGTACGTGTGTATGTATGTACATTAGACTGGACATATTTTGTATGAAAATTATAAAAACGCTGTATCGCCCCTCAATTTATTCCTTTATATGCAGATAATTAATTTCCAAAGTCTTGGGCAGATAACTTCAGGTTAAAGCGTGGCACATTGCCATTGAAAATGCTCAGAGCCGGGTTTTTTGTAATGTTCCAGTCATGCCCGACAAAACCTTATAAAAAGTTGTTAATATACTATTTCTCCTAGGGTTGCCAGATTTTTTTTCGGGTTCCCGAGACAAACCTCAAATTTGAGCCAATTTCCCGGGATTTTTAAAAATTTCCTGGGACATTTGAAAAATAAGACACGCCTATATATTTGTATGGGTTGCTCATTTCGGCAAAATAATTTTTAGATAGAATTAAACTTTTTAAACTCATTTATTTATAACAAATATTTTTATGAAACAGACTAACAATTAATACGTTTACTGTGTTTAATGCGAATTCAATATTCTATGGATTCATTTTGCAAACGTTATTTTAAAACACAACACTTGCCTTGCAAAATGAATATTTAGGTTTGCGAAATGTCAAACATAGACAATATTCAGAACCACAGCAGAGAGGATAGAAATAATAAGAGACGTCAGTTCGATTTTCGATTGGCGGGCATTAAAAAATTAGCTTCTACACATTTTTAAGAAGTTTATATTAATTTATATTATGATTGTTGGAAAGATGAAGAATTGTTTAATTAATACAATCCCTTAAAACAATCTAAAATACCTCATGCAAATTTGTAGAAGCACTTTAAAATTACCCCCCAAATGGGACATTACAAATAAATGTCACAAAAAGTATGAACTGACGCCTCTTATTATATCAATCCTCTTTGACCACAGTAGGGATGAATTTTGTGACGTTCCAATGACGCGTGATCCAGATACGGATAGAAATTTAAAATGCAAATGCAACAACAATGTGAAACTTATCGATCAATCGCAAGGTTTTTCTTCTTTACAGAGTTGCATGCAATATGCTAATGACCTGAATACAATCGAAGCCGAAATATGGCCATGTTTCGTAGCAGATTATAATTTATTAATTTTGAAATTGTGAAAATGCCGGGACATAGCATTTCCCGCCGGCACACTTTAAAATGTGTGAAAAATACGGGACGTCCCGGCCAATACGGAGCATTTGGCAATGCAAATTTCTCCCCTAAAGCGTATTTAAAACAATTAAATGAATCTCAAAATATCTATAAAACTCCTTCGTTATTTCCATACTCATTTCTTCCATTTATTCAAATAATAAACTTTAAATCACTATATGGCGCGTTTTGCGTCAATTCGAGCTTTTGCATGTATAATATAATAATATAAAGCACTTCAGACTTAGCAATTGAAGTTTATTTCGCCTTGCCCATTCACATACAAAATTTCACAAAGCATTGTTATAAACATTCAAAACACAATACAATAAAAGTACATATTTGATAACATATTTCGTGCCTTGTATTTATATATTTTATAACTGTGAAACATTTTAAAACCAACGAGTGGGAAAAATAATTTCACTTGCTGAGTGTGAAAGGACACTTATCCAAAGCAAATGCCGAATTCTTCTTCTTATGCTTTGCTTGTAATAAAAGTTGGAACTTGGCTACTTTTTCATGTCAGATGCGCCGGTGTCGCTTGATCTGCCGTTCTCCATAAAAATACGTGCAATCTACTCATAATGCATAAGATTTCGTTAAACGCAACGCCCTAATTCATTGCTTTTTTATCAACAACTAAACCACTACCACTACGATGATTTTAGTCTTACTAACAAAGCCACAGTTTTAATTTTAATGACCACTGATCTAAAGCCAATTTTTATAATAAATAATAAATGGTTTTTTATTTAGCCAATAAATATAAGGACGTTGTTGGAAATAGTTACGCGCGAAATGGGCTTTCTTGCCTTGTTTAGCAACGCTTAATGAGGATTTTGATACTACTTAAAATTTTTTTCTAATTTAAAAAATAGCTTGAGTGCAAGTTATGTTTCTCGAAAGCACTGAAGACTCCGTGAACCAAAAAAAAGGACTATCCAAATGGCAAAATGAATAAAAAAAATGGCTTAATGAGTATGGATTTAAATAGGAATTCATGTTGTTAAGCATTTAACTGTTGTAAATGTTGATTAAATAAAATTAAAGCGATACGGGCAATCCCCGGTTAACTCATATAAGTAGACAATATTTGGTTAATTCGTTGTAGTTCTCTAAATAGAACAAAAACAACAACAAATACCAAGTTTCTCTGAAAACCGCCTTGCAAACAGGAATAACTTCAACACATAACTACATACGAATTATGTGATGTGTGGAAGATAATATATGCGAAAAGAAGGCAATTTTACTTTACAACAACTAAGGAATGACGTAGCTGAATGCGTTTATAACCATTTCAACTATCGTAGGAGTGCGGGTTCGACTCCCACTCCCGGGAGAAAAGACTTTGAAGAGATTTACAAGGTATAATCGAAACAGCTGTTGCCTTGTCCGTCCTGATGTCACGTTGTTTAAATTTTTCCCAAATTATTAAATAAATTATAAAATTAAATAATTTTTGTCAATTTTACTAGAAATATTCATACATATAAAAAATAAGAATAAGTACTTTCTTTACAATATTTCAATTCTTCTTCCAGTGATGGCTATCGAAACACAGAATAATGAATTGTCGAAAAAGGTGGGGTGAAACATAGATTTCAAATCATTTAGTTTCTTAAATTTTTCGTTATAATAGTATTTTGAAAGTAAGTTGGTCTTTGATCCTTAAAAAAAATGTTTATAAAATGGGCGCGGTCCTTAACCAATGTGGGAGAAATATGTGACTTGATACGTCAGTTGGCTCTGGAACATTGGAAAATGCTTGATTGATTTCATTTTCTTCTTATAAATACATTACAAGTAAAACAGCATACTTAGAATTTTTTTTGTAGGGCATTATTTTCGAAAATTAAAAAAAAAGGCTTCGACATTTTCAATGGCAATGTGCCACCCCGTAAGCTGGTGTAATCTGCCTAAGAGTTGAGATATTGATTACTTACATGCAAAGGGGGCGGTACATTTTTGCGGAAACCAAATTTTTAAGACCACTCTAATGTACATGTATGCTAATGTTTGTGCACAAAAAGATTTAGTCTATTTATAATAAGAAGGATGTACAACATTGACAGCGTTTTGACATGATGTTAAATATGGCGGCGCATAGCGAATGATAGAAAGAGGTCAATTTAAAATCAGGTCACACTTGTCTTATCCACAATTGTACATATGTATGCAACTTAAGGACTCCGAAACCACTCCGCCGATTTTTTCAAATTTGCAGGAAAGATTCACAGAAAGCCGGAAAGTGTTCCTGTGAAGTTTCTTTCCGGGAAGTGGACCAGGGACTTATCTGTTCGAACAAATCTTATTCACGGTTCAATTTTCCTGAGATTTGGTATAAACATAGGTAGCCCTTTTGATCTTAGCCACTGATGACTGATGCTCCGATTCAGTCATTACCGTAAGGTGCTATGGCAGTGGACATAATTTAAAATAATAACCATCGATTAATGCGCGAATTTATACAACACTTAATGTAAGAAATTAAATATTTGTTTATTTAATTTGTCAAATGAACTGAACTTTTATGCCTTCGTTGACTATCTCTTTCCAGTCCTTTTATTATTTTATTGTAATTAATTATTTGCATGCGATTAAAAACTATTTTTCAATGATGACAAAGAAGTATAACTTCTCACGCGAATACATAAGTACACGCATCGAATTTTTTCTTTATTTTTCTGTATTAAATTGTCTAATTGTTAGGAGGTGAGTATGCGCTTTAGTGATAAATACCTGCTTTGGCAACACATACGGCGAGACTCGAACACACAAAATCAACTTCAATTCTCTCGAAAATATAGACTCACCACGACTTAGATATGTTCTCTGCATATGTACATCCATATGTAGGTTTGACAAAATTGGTACATATTCATTTCTGTATAGAATAGAGCGCATGACTAAGCATACCCCAGAAAATAACGAGTTTAGCACCTCCCTAATCAACACTCATTCTGTTGCCATAGAAATATGCGCGCGCAAATGTTTGCTTGCGCTTACCTGTCCATTGCAGCCATTTTGGATTCCATTGCTGCTAATGTTAGGCTATATTAAATTCTGAACTCACTTCATACGGTTTTGTATTACGATGTCACATCATTGCTCTGCTTCAAATTGAAAGAAACTAATCAGTCTGTCTTTTTTTTTTCATACATATGTATGTATGTACCTGCATGTGTGAAAGTGCATGCTGTTTTATTGTAGTTTTAATGAATTTGGCGAGCTTTGCATGCGGGCTGGTACATAAACGGTGACAATAAATTATACATGTCTGTTGTTGAAAGATTTATATCACAACACAATTTGCGAGATTAAATGTGGGAAAATCTAATTATTATTTAGGAAAATTTATTTCTGGAAACTAAAGAGAAATATCTATGCAACCATGACTAAATATTTATCATAATACGGGTTCGTACAAATGTATATGAACATATTCATATATATGTATGTATTTACTATGTGCACATTTTGTTTTATAACTCAACAAACACTTTAGTTAGATAAAGATACGAGGAAGATTAGATAACTATCCCTGCCTGTAATGTTGCGAAACGACTCGACACTGGAAATATAGCGTTCTCAAACAAAACAAGTAAGGACGGGGATGTCTTCGGCAGTGCCGAAAGTCACCTTTCGTGATGAGCTGTAATCCGGATAAAGTATTGAGTAGTCCTGAGGTGTAGAGGTAGTGTGCTGAGGTAGTGGGAACCCGACTCCAGTGACGGATAGCTCACATGAAAATACTCCAACCAATTATTCTAGGAGATGGTCGCTTGTTGTAAGTAGTTTAGCATACTCTTCGAGTCCGGATAAAAGCGGCATCAATATACCTGAGTGAAAGTATTTTAAGCGGGATCGCCTCTCGAAAATAGGTCGGCCAATATTTCGAGTGAATTTCTTCCTTAAAAAACTTCTGAAGGAAAAGACAATCCCGCCAATTTGTAAAAAACTCGTTACGCAAATTGGGAGACAGCTCGGCCCAAATCTTTGCGGAGTTATATCGCACCAAGTTATTAGTATCATTATTATGGGTTATATATAAAACATATACATATTAAACATGAATAATATCAATGAAAATTAAACAGGAAATGTTTATAAACATTCTACTAAACTTCAGCATTTTAGCTATTAAAATGATGGAGAAATTAACCAAAATTTACGAAATAGTCATAAGGTTGAATAAGTGAGTTTTATTTGCATTACATGCTAATGTTTCTTCAAGTTATGGCTCCCGAAACACAGAAAAAATCTTAGTCAAAAAAAAGGGGCATTGACACGCAAATTTTCAAAAATTTTAATATTTTCCAACTTTTTGTTTTAACTCCGTTTAGGAAGTAAAAAACCAGTAATATTCATCCCTTTTTCGCATAGATGCAGCTTATTTTGTTCGTCCACGACCCTTTTAAAAATCTTTTATATAAAAGTGGGCGTGGTCCTTAACCGATGTCGTTAATTTTTCTGCGAAGCATTTCTTATAGTAGATAAAGGTAAATACTCTACTAAATATTGTTACGGGGTTTGATTAATCATAAATAATATTTGTAAAATTTATTTTATTACAAGTGGGCGGTGCCACGCTCATTTAAAATTCTAAAATTTTTATCAAGAGTCTCAATATCAGTTAACATATCAAATTTCAATATTCTAGGTGTATTATTTACTAAATACCAAATTTCAATACGATATCTCAATATTTACTTAAGTTATAGTGTGAACAGACGGCGGACGGACGGACATGGCTGAATCAATTCTTTTTTTCATCCTGAGTATTTTGATACATGGAAGTCTATATTTATCTTGATTCGTTTAGCCGTTACAATGAACCGTTATGTCACCAAAGTTAATATACTCTGTGTGCAAAGCACACCATGAATCACTTATCTGCACAACATATGACGTATACGTAAATATTAGATGAACTTTGAAGCTTCTACCAGTTAAAATAGAGCAGAAATTACGAAAAGTTTCTTATCTGAACAATCGGTTGTATGGGATATATGCTATATATACGACCGATCTCTATGAATTTTTCAGACATCAGTTTATACTCCATACCTAAGCAATTGGCGAAATATGAAGCTTCTTGCTGTTAAAATGGGTAGAAATTACAAAACTTTTCTTATCTGAACAATCGGTTGTAGGGGACATATGCTGTATATACGATCGATCTCTTCGATTTTTCCAGACAAGAACACATGATATATACGTAAGCATTTGGTGAAATTTTAAGATTCTAGCTGTTAAAATGGAGGAGAAATTACGAAAAGTTTCTTATCTGTACAATCGGTTGTATGGGATATATGCTATATATATATACAAGCGATATCTATGAATTTTTCAGACAACATTTTATGCTGTATTCGTAATAATGTGGTGTAATTTGAAGCTTCAAACTGTTAGAATGGGGCAGAAATTACGAAAAGTTTCTTATCTGCACAATCGTTTGTATAGGATATATACTATATATACAACCGATCGCTATGAATTTTTCAGAACACAGTTTATACTACAAACGTAAGCATTTGATGAAATTTGAAGCTTCTAGCTGTTAAAATGGTGCAGAAATTACGAAACTTTTCTTATCTGAACAATCGGTTGTAGGGGACATATGCTGTATATACGACCGATCGATCTCTTCGATTTTTTCAGACAAGAAGATATGCTATATAGGTAAGCATTTGGTGAAATTTAAAGCTTCTAGCTGTTAAAATAGGTAGAAATTACAAAACTTTTCTTATCTGAACAATCGGTTCTATGGGATATATATTAGGCCGGGTCGATTTGTGGGGAGGCAAAAAAATCGCCCATTGCTCTGTGAAAATCATATTCTGGGGATCAAAATAAGAAACTTTGTCGAAGGAACCATACCTCTAGAATGAATTCTGATGTCCCCCCCCCCCCCCCGCCCTTTGGGTCGTAGGGGCAAATTTTGAAAAATTCCACTTTGAAATGCCTATGTTTTTTCTTTTTGGAGTTTATTTTTCTCTTTAGAAATTTATTTAGTCAGAACATATGTAAATGAAAAAGTGAATTTAACTTAGTAATAGAAAATAAATTTAAAAAAATTATTAGAAACTAGCGTTTTTACAACCCCCTTTTAAAACCAAGGCATCGCTGTGATGCATTTGCATGTCGTAGACATAGTTGTGTGGGTTTTTTATTCAACCGTTTTAAAAAATGAAGGTATCATTGTGACACAATTGCAGATCGCAAAATTGCTTGTGTTCTTTTTTTAAGGCACCACAATACACAGCAGGTAGAATTGAAATTGCCCCTACCCAAAAGTTCGACCCAAAGGGGGGGACATCAGAATTCGTTTTAGAGGTATGGTTCCTTCGGCAAAGTTTCTTATATTGGTCCCTAGAATACGATTTTCACAGAGCAATGAGCGATTTTTAAATCGACCCGCCCTAATATACATATACCATATATACTACCGATCTCTACGAGTTTTTTAGACAAAAATATGTGCCATATGCCTAAGCATTTGGTGAAATTTGAAGCTTCTAGCTGTTAGAATGGGGCAGAAATTACGAAAAGTTTCTTATCTGAACAATCGGTTGTATGGGATATATGCTATATATACCACCGATCTCTATGAATTTTTCTGACAACAGCTTATGCTTTATACGTAGGCATTTGGTGTAATTTGAAGCTTCAAGCTGTTAAAATGGGGCAGAGAAGTTTCATATCTGAACAATCGGTTGTATGGGATATATACTATATATACTACCGATCTCTACGAGTTTCCTAGACAAGAATATGTGCCACATACATAAGCATTTAGAGAAATTTGAAGTTTCTAGCTGTTGAAATTGGGCTGAAATTACGAAACGTTCCTTATCTTAACAATAGGTTGTAGGGGACATATGCTATATATACGACCGGCCTCTTCGATTCTTTCTAGACAACTACTAGTCTACTATATACGAAGCATACGGCGAAATTGGTGGGCTCTAGCTGTTATAATGGGGCAGAAAAGTTTCTTATCTGAACAATCGGTTGTATGGGATATATAAAATATATGCTACCGATCTCTACGAGTTTTTTAGACAACAATATTTGCCATATATGAAAGCATTTTGTGAAAAAACCTCTTTTGTTCAAAATCGGTTGTATGGGGGATATATGCTATAGTGGTCCGATCCGGTCAAGTCATCCTGATCAATTCGGTATACTTATTGCTGGGTCTTTCTCTTCTCCCTTTAGGACTTACAATTTTGAGATTCGTTACAAACTTAATATAACATTTCACTCTCATGAAAGGTATAACTAGGCGCAATAATCAAATCGATAAAAACTATAATTCTCCAATTGATTTGTAATGTATTTCGCTATTGGGATTCGATTGGAAATTAAATTTGCACTAATTCTCTACTAATTCTTGACTCAATCACAGTTGCAGTATTCGATTTCGAAATTATACTAGTTATCTAACGTGCCAACAAAAATTTCGCTAACTTTAGGGACTGCGTTTGCTGCGAAGTGAAAATGATGGCCCCATTGGATCAAAAGTGTCGCTATGTTTTGGGTTGGGCCCACCAATCGACTTTTTTGTTTTTGTTTCAACCAAATACTAATCACATACCTAATTGCCGTTTCATGTTCCACGGTTTGTGTCATACAATGGTTGTGTCTAAACAAATAAATTTTAAAACACTTAATTAAATATGTTATATTTCCATAACTCCAACAACTACGTATATTAGGCTGAGGAGATTTCGCAACCTCTACTGCGAATGCCCAAAGTCATATCTCCATGCGTGAAGCTCGTCCAGCTCATCATTAAACCTTCTTCTATACTCGCCGTCGCCAGTGCGAAAAGGGTCCGTAAATCTCTCGATGAACTTGAATACTCCCAGAACCGCCTAATCTGTTGTTGTCATGGTCCATGCTTCTGCACCATAAAGAAGGACGGGTACCATAAGTGACTTGTAGAGCTTGATTTTCATTTGTCGAGAGGGGCCACACTAAAAAAATCATAAAAATGAGGAAAATAGCTATTAAAATAAGAAAAAATGGAATTGACATTGCGCTATAGAAATCCTTCCCTCAAACTAAACATATTTTTTTTTATACATATTAATTTTTTTTTCGTTTTTCATAAGAATAATTTTCTAAAGACAAGAAAAATTTATATTTAAAAAAATGTATAAATCAAATGTGTGGCAGTGGATTTCGAGTCGTGGTCCTTCCACTGAGCTATCTCGTTTTACTATTCACTATTTACATACTTACATATACATATTGTGAGAAACACCAGGACCAATATATGCATGTTGTTAAATAACTCTTTCAAGCCACATTCAAAGGGATAGGACTTCGGCGATGATCACTTGTGGACAAAAACATATAAATTTTATATAACATTTTATGCTGAATCTATGTATGTATGTTTGTTATGGGAATTTATAAAACGGGATTTTCATCTTTAAGGCACTATTGATGTAATAAACGAACCTTAATTTGTAGAGTTTTTATATTTATTGATCTGTAAAAGAGCAAGAAACAATTTTTCTCGATTACCTTACTAGAAGTGTAAAGTTTTTCCAAAATAAGTGTTGCGGGGGAATGTGGCTCGCGGGAAAGTCGGGTTAACAATGTTTATTTAAAGATATAAACACTAAACATAATTTCTGTGTGTAATAAGAATGAATTATTTCAAATACAAATGGCAAATTCGAAATGTAAACTATTAATTGCAAATTATTAATTAATCACAATAAAAATTTAGAAATGTTGTTGGTTGTTGATAACTCACCTGGGGATAGCTGCTGCTGCGATCGTTCCAAAAAAGAAGTGAAAGAGTGTAAACGAGAAAAAGTCCGCGGCACCTACCGATAGCTAACTTTCGTCTAGATTTTCCCCATCGAAGTTAGCGCTAGTGCAAAATTAGGCGAAAAAATCCTGGATTCAATCTTCGGTGTCGTTGGCGAGCACGCTACAGGCTTGGCTTCATCGAAAGCGGTGCCGCTATATAGCGGCAGTTACATTACATTGGAGTACGTTGTCAAAAATGTAGCAATGTAAAAGTAATTATGCGGAAAGTAAAAAGTCGGCGAAGTTCACCGTAACATAAAATAGGGGCGGGGCGGTAAATTTAACGGCCGTCATGACGGTACAAACTCGTTAATCAATGTTTTTCTCCCACAGCTATACTCAAAGCGGTGAGCACACTGCTACATATTTGAAATTATTTATAAAAAAACCGCATTTTTGAAGCTAAATTTTTATGAATATGTTTTTTTCGCTCATATGCATTTAACCAAAATAATAAAGAAACTTAAAAAACATGCGAAAAAGAAAAATTTAATTTTGTGGGTGGTCTGCCGCAAGTGTAGTTTCCAACAAAGCGGTTTCGCTGAAAACGGTGAGTATACAGGCCGCTCTTTAGTGGTCGTAACAAAGCGGCACCGCTTTTGGAGTAAACCAAGCCTTACTTCCACACCACGTGGACCGACATAAAATCATAGGTGCCGTAAATATCGCTTTGGAATGAATGAATAAATAACAAGTAAGGTCGTTTAAGTTCGAGTCTAACCGATCATTATATACTCAGCGTGAGCTTCAATTATACATTTAATTTCAGATAAATTACTTTTCTACATAACACGTGGCACCGCGCGTTTAAAAAAAATTTCTCCCCATTTCCTCTTATAATAAAACTTGATAAGTGAAATATCATTGATTCAAAACTATTTGGCTAAGTTATAGCTTATTATTCTAGTCTACAACCCTTTTAAACTTGTTTTATATCTAAGTTGCCGGGGTCTTTAACCGATCCCGTCCATTTTTAGTAGAAATATTTTCTGCTATAAGGAAAATATGCACTGAAAGAAAAAGACTGGTAAAATCAACCGAAATACGGGTCAATTCAACCGAAATTTCTGTCAATTTTTATCCATCGCAACAAGATGTTGAATCAACTGCGCACAAATCGTTGATTCGTAATTGACCGTTTTAGTAGTCATATGAACAACAAAAATTTGTTGCGAAAAAAAAAATAAATGTAAGGCGCGATAACCTCCGAAGAGATCTAAAACCGAGGTTCCCTTCCAATTTGCGTCATGCTTCTCTTGATTTTTCCTACAAATTGGCCGGACGGACCTACATGTTTTATGCCGACTCCCGAACGGCCTCTGCAAGGCAGATGTGTTTTCACTGAGAGCATTTCATGGCAGAAGTACACTCGGAGCGCTTGCCAAACACTGCCGAGGGGCAACCCCGCCTAGAAAAATTTAGTTCCAATTGAAAAACCTCATTTCTAAAATTTTGATGTTGATTTGCCCGGGGTGCGAACCCAGGGCATACGGTGTGGCAGGCGGAGCACGCTACCATCACACCAGGGTGGCACTTACTAACCGAACGTCAATTGGGCTACATCAGATATGCTGGCAAACATTAAACATTATACAATTTATTATTTTGTTTTATTATACGCACTTTCACCAAATTTTATATTTTATAATTTATTTAATTTATAGTTTTGAATTTCGCTTTGCAAATAGAAATGAAAATAGTAGTCACAAAACTGATTCTCAATTCTTTCAGTTGCAGCTCAGCTCATTCTCAATTTCTTCTTTCGCATGTAGTTGCCACACTTGATTGTTTCTAACAAAACTTGTATAAATGTTTGACATAACATTTTAAATAGAGAACTTGTAAGTAATGAATCAAATTGCTAGAAGGTAATTCACCACTTGAGTAACTTTACATGTAATTCGGCAAGTTTAATTTTCGTAACACTTTAATTTGAAACGATTCCAAAACAACTCAAACTTTTTTGTTGTCGGAAACATCAACATTAAAAAAGGATGTTTTTTATTATCTTATTAAATTCGTTCGCGTGAGTGAAAATTCGTAAAAACTTGAACAAAATATTGCTAACTTTGGAAAAATCCTGTTCGTTCAAATAAAACTTTTGCAAAAAGAGGGCGGAATTTTGCATTTCGCTTGGAGGAGAAGTTGCAAAATTGTACCCGATAAATAGGTGTCCCGGTATCTCATAATTTGTTGCACAGCAAATTCAAAAAAGGGGTTTTAGTTTTGTATTGATAACTGAAAAACTAGTTTTTTGTTGTTTTCCCATTTTGTTTGTTTTTCGATTTGGTGGTTTTCCTATTTTTGTATTTTTTTTAAGCAAGTGGCACCATCGTCATAAGTACAAAGTAGAGAGCGCAGTGAGCGTAAAATTCTCTTTGAAATTTGGTCATGTATTGACTGTTGATCGCTGTTGAAATGGCCAGTGAGATCAGTTGTGTTAACAGAAAAATCAGTTAGATTGACCAGAAATCTGTCAATTTTACAGAATTTTGTTAACTTAAGAGCGACAATTTCTCTTTTGTTGAAATGACTAAACTAATTTGTTCGTTTGACAAAGAACTCGGTCGAATTAACCATAATTCGATCAATTTCACCGAATTTCCATTAAGTGAAGAACAACAGAACCGATTTGTTGATTTTACTAACACCATTTCTTTCAGTGTGTGTACACAATTTCATTACGATCCGTTAATTTTTCTTCGAGTTATGGCTACCGAAACATAGAATATGGCTTAGTCATAATAGGGGCGGTGCCACACCCATTTTCAAAAATGTTAGTGTTTTCCAATCAAAGTTATAATTCAATTTAGAAAGTAAAATTCTATTGATATAAAGCTCTTTTTTGCTACGATATAGCTTATTGTTTTCGTCTACGACCCTTTTAAAAATCTTTTATATAAAAGTGGGCGTGGTCCTTAACCGAATTCGTTAATTTTTCTTCAAAGCATTCCTTATAGTATAGGCAACCTCTCTGCCGAATTTTGTTACGATAGGTTTAACGATTTTTGATTTATGATTAATAATATTTGTAAAATTGATTTTATCACAAGTGGGCGGTACCACGCCGATTTTAAAAAAAAATTTCAGATTTTTATCAAAAGACTCAATATCGGTCTACATGTCAAATTTCAACATTCTAGGAGCATTATTATTATTATTATAAATAATCAGGTTTTTGTGTTTTCCAAAATGTTATATATGTAAAAAGTGGGCGTGGTTATCATCCGATTTCGCTCATTTTCAATACCAATCTATTCTGGGTCCAGGTGAGCTCGTGTACCAAATTTGGTGAAGATATCTCAATATTTACTCAAGTTATCCTATTAACGGGCGGACGGACCGACGGACATGGTTTTTTTTCGATACTGATGATTTTGATATATGGAAGTCTATATCTAAATCGATTCCTTTATACCTGTACCAACCATTATCCAATCAAAGTTAATATACTCTGTGTACAAAGCACGTTGAGTATAAACAAAAAATCATTTAAAGAAATTTTCGATCTGTACATGGGTTTCCGTAGAAGTGTCAGCATAATGCAAAAAAAAAATAAACTTTTACCGAGGAAACTTTTATAGATGCAAATGGAGGCCGCATATGTTGTCTTCTACGACACAAAGTATTGATACAATTATTTGGCTAATATAGTAGATATTAAAGGTTAATAAAACCTACTAAGTTATTAATTTTTTTTTTTTTTTGACAAGCTTCAACAAATCGTCCATAATATAGATATGAGCATTGGGCATTGTGTTGGGTCGATTTGTATGGATGAAAGTTAACCTATATCGCGCCATCGATTTTTCGATAGGATTTGAGCTCAGGAAAAAAAATTCCACTACGCATACCCAAAAAAATAATTTTCGAGCCTGCGAAAAAAAGTGGATTTTTCGACCAAAATTCTTCTAAATCTCCATAAAGATATATTTTTTTTTTTTTTTTCAAAAAACTGCATTTACCAATTTTGCATTTGCCAATTGACACGAAAACAAAATACATAAAAAATGATTTGAAGCCCTGAAAAAGGAAAAAAAATGCATAAAAAGTCGATGAAATTTCGCAGGCTCGAAAATTATTTTCTTGGGTATGCGTAGTGGAACTTTTTTTCCTGAGCCCAAATCCTATAGAAAAATCGATGGCGCGATATCTGTCAATAAATCGACCCAGTCTAATGAGCATATTTAAATAATGAGGTTAATAATATATCGGCTTGGCGCCACCGTGGTGTGATGGTAGCGTGCTCTACCATCCTCACTGAAGATCCTGGGTTCACGCCCCGGGCAAAGCAACATCAAAACTTTAGAAAACAAGTTTTTTCAATTAGAAGAAATTTTGTCTAAGCGGGGTCGCCCCTCGGCAGTATTTGGCAAGCACTCAGAGTGTATTTCTGCCATGAAAAGCTCTCAGTGAAAACTCATCTGCTTGGTAGATGCCGTTCGGAGTCGGCATAAAACAAGTAGGTCCCGTCTTTCCAGTTTGTAGGAAAAATTAAAAGGAGCACGACGCAAATTGGAAGAGAAGCTCGGTCTAAAATCTCTTCGGAGGTTATCGCGCCTTAATTTTTTTTTTATATTTGCTTGGAACGCTCTTTCTTCCGTCAAACTAATAATGAAAATTGCATTTAAATCAGTGATGAAAAAATGAGAGAACTTAGCACTACACCCGAAAAATTTGTCTTACTTTATTTGGACTTGTAAAGTATGCAGTGTCCAAAAATATCTGTTAATTATTTTTTAGTTTGGAATAGAAGAATGAAATTTTCAGACACCTGCAATAGCTGCGCACACAGATCTGTTTCGAAGATTGCAAAATCTTCATCGGCAGTGCGCTTTAGGCCCGCTGCGCTAGCGACTTAGCTTTACAGCGGTGGTTGGTTTAACTGTTGAATTGCTATTTCTATTCGACATTGACAACTATATTTTGAACAGCGTTGCGCCATCTGTATATTTAATTTTCATTGTTTTGAAATTTCATGTGCTCTACTTATGATTTGGTAATAATTACTTTTCTTTTTGTCCACTTACTGATTAAGGACTTTTGGATCGAGTTAGAGTATAGGCTCAAGGCCTTTAATATTAATTTTAATAATCATTGTTTTCTTTATTTTTCTATAATTGAAATGCTTTTATATCAAATGCTCTTCAAATTGCTCTTCATGCATTAGGGCATTATAAAAAAATTAACCCCTAAAAGCAGCGTATACATGCACTGAAAGAAAAAGACTGGCAAAATTAACCGAAATACAGGTCAATTCAACCGAAATTTCTGTCAATTTTTATCCATAGAAACAAGATGTTCAATCTACTGCGCACAAATCGTTGATTCGTAATTGACCGTTTTAGTATTCAAATAAACAAAAAAAGTTGTTTCATTATACTTTACCTATAGTTTTGTTAAATTAACAATTATTACTGTCGCTCTAAGAATAAACTGTTAAATTAACAGTGTTCATTGTCGAAATGACACTGACAGTGAAATCTATTGAAATAACAGATATTTCCGTTTTTTTTTTTTCTAGATTTATAGCGTAAATTTTACATCAACAGATTTTTCTGTTCATACCTATTACATTGATACCTGTGGAAAAAATAAAAGCCGGCAAATATATTTTTAAACTTACGTAGTTTTTTTTTTTTGTATAAATTACACATAAGTACATTCTGAATTCAAATAAACAAAACTTGTTCCGAACCACCATCGAAAGCTTTTTACGAAAGTATGTTACCATACATATACGTAAATATGGGAATACATAAATACGCACGCTTGCTACATATATATATGTGTATATATTACTTACTTACTTAATTGGCGCTTAACCGTCTAAACGGTTATGGCCGTCCAACAAGGCGCGCCAGTCGCTCCTTCGCTCCGCCAACCAGCGCCAATTGGTCACACCAAGGGAGTTTAAATCGTTTTCCACCTGGCCCTTCCAACGGAGTGGGGGCCGCCCTCTACCTCTGCTTCAATAGGCGGGTTCCGATAGAAACACTTTCTTGGCCGGAGCATCATCATTCATTCGCATAACATGACCTAGCCAGCGCAGTCGCTGCGTTTTAATTCGCTGGACTACGTTGATGTCTGCGTATAGCTCGTACAGCTCATTATTAAATCTTCTTCGGTACTCGCCATCGCCAACGCGTAAAGGTCCATAAATCTTTCGAAGAACTTTTCTCTCGAACACTCCCAAAGCCGCTTCATCTGCTGTTGTCATGGTCCATGCTTCTGCCCCATATAGCAGGACGGGTACGATAAGTGACTTGTAGAGTATAATTTTCGTTCGCCGAGAGAGGGCTTTAATTTTCAATTGCCTACCTAGTCCAAAGTAGCATTTATTGGCAAGATTGATTCTTCGCTGGATTTCAGTGCTGATGTTGTTGCTAGTGTTGATGCTGGTTCCCAAATAAACGAAGTCTTATACTATTTCGAAATTATGGCTGCCAACAGTAGTGTGGTTGCCAAGGCGCGTATGCTCTGACTCTTTGCTCGATGACAGCAGGTACTTCGTTTTGTCCTCATTCACCATCAAACCCATCTTTACCGCTTCTTTTTCCAGTTTGAAATAAGCAGAACTAACAGCGCGGGTGTTTAGGCCGATGATATCAATGTCATCAGCATATGCCAGTAATTGCACGCTTTTATAGTATATTGTTCCAGTGCGGTTAAGTTCTGCAGCTAGTATAATTTTCTCCAGCATCAAATTAAAGAAATCGCATGATAGGGGTTCACCCTCTCTGAAACCTCGTTTAGTTTCGAACGGCGCGGAGAGGTCCTTCCCAATTCTGACTGAGCCCATGGTGTTGCTCAACGTCATTTTGCACAGCCGTATAAGTTTTACGGGGAAACCAAACTCAGACATAGCGGCATATAGGCAGCTCCTTCTCGTGCGGTCGAAGGCGGCTTTAAAGTCGACGAAGAGGTGATGTGTGTCGATTCTCTTTTCACGGGTTTTTTCCAAGATTTGGCGCATTGTTAAAATCTGGCCGATGGTAGATTTACCAAGTCTGAAGCCGCACTGATAATTTCCAATCAGCCGGTTCACGGTGGGCTTCAGTCTATCGCACAATACACTTGAAAGGATCTTATATGCGATATTAAAAAGGCTGATTCCACGATAGTTGGTGCATTTTGCAGTATCCCCCTTCTTGTGGACTGGGCAAAGAACACTTGCATTCCAACCGTCGGGCATGCACTCGTCCGCCCATATTTTGCTAAGAAGTAGCTGCATACGCCTTACCAACTCCTCGCCGCCATACTTGAATAGCTCCGCAGGCAATCCATCAGCGCCCACGGCCTTGTTGTTTTTCAATCTGGTTATTACTATTCTAACTTCGTCGTAATCGGGCGGGGGGACATATATTCCCTCATCATCGATTGCGGGATCGGGTTCTTCATCTCTGCGCGGTGAATTGCTGCCTCCATTTAGGACAGCAGAGAAGTATTCCCTCCATAATCTAAGCCTATCTGGACATCAGTTACAAGGTCGCCGTTTTCGTTCCTACAGGAGTTTGCCCCGGTCTTAAAACCTTCCGTCTGTCGCCATATTTTTTGGTAAAATTTTCGGGTGTTATTCCTGGTGGCTAGCAGCTCAAGCTCCTCGCACTCACGCCTTTCTGCTTCTGCTTTTTTCTTCCTGAAAAGGCGCCTCGCTTCCCTTTTCAACTCACGATAGCGTTCACACACTCCCCTTGTCGCGCTCGCTTTTAACGTAGCCCTGTTGGGAGCGTCTTTTCTTTCGGTTGCAACGCGGCATTCTTCGTCGTACCAGTTGTTTTTTCGTGGCCGCCGGTAACCAATTTTTTCCTCGGCGGCAGTACGAAGTGCTTTGGAGATATGCTCCCACTGCTCCTGTATTCCTTTAGGATGAGTTGTGCTCTCAGAGAGCAGGTGTGAGAGTCGTGAGAACGTGATCGAGCCTCGTACTGGATATGACCATGTTTCGAGCACCGGCAGAGTCAATCAGCCTCAGTCCGTTAGGAGAAGTTTCATTGTGTAGGCTGAACTTTCCGACTGTAGGGCCAAAAACACCTTCTTTGCCCACCCTGGCGTTAAAGTCCCCAAGCACGACTTTTATATCATGACGGGGGCAGCGCTAGTATGCGCGTTCTCATTGTACATAAAAAGTGTCTTTCACCTCATCGTCTTTCTCCTCTGTCGGCGCATGGGCGCAGATTAATGATATATTAAAAAATTTTGCTTTTATTCGGATAGCGGCGAGACGCTCGTCCACAGGCGTGAACGCCAGCACTTAGCGACAAAGTCTCTCTACCACCATGAACCCGACGCCGAAACTGCGCTTATTCGTATGGCCACTCCAATAGATGTCACAATTTTTTATCTTATTTCTTCCTTGCCTTTGCTTTCATTGTCCTTCAAGCGTTTGCCATGGTCGTCATCAGTAGAGAGTGTATTTATCCGAGGCTTGTTGTTATATTTCATTGGAATATGGTTTTCCGTGGCGGGTCTCAAGCCCAGAGCACAACCCGCTCAGCGGGGGTGAACATATTACTTGCACGTTTATATAGCGAGCCGCTTGCTCCAAGACAGACGTCCGCTTACAGCCGCACCTAGAAGTGTACAGACGCTGCCGATGAGATCTCCCCCGGCTTGCCCTTAAACCGATTATGTCAGAGTGGCCTAGCCTGGTTGTCGCCTTCTCACATTAGCTCACCGCTAAACATCCCAGAGGATACTTGGCTGCAAGCGACCGGCAGTAGTGAGCTGCTTGAACCGCATGCAAAAGAATCGCTCTGGCCATTCCCAGGTGAATGGTGGTCAGAAGCTTTCCCCACTTGTGTGTATATATGCTACATAGATATTCACACACACGTTAGTACATGCTCTACCGAAAATAAGAGCATGTACCCTTTGTTAAACCACATTGGCGTCAGTTTCAAGACTTTATTTCAACTTTACAATTAAACACTACACACATACTATAAACATTATACATTTTATAACTTTGTTTTATTAAAAGCACTTTCACCAAATTTTATTTTTTATAATTTATTTAATTTATAGTTTTGAACTTCACTTTACTGCTTATTCTCAATTTCTTCTCTCGCATGTAGAGTTGCCACACGTGATTTTTTTGAACAAAACTTGTAGTATAAATGTTTTACAACATTTTAAATAGAGAACTTGTAAGCTATAGAAAAGTAAAGAATCAAATCGCTGGAAGGCAATTCACCATTGGAGGAACCATTCATGTAATTCGGCAAGTTTAATTCTCGTAACAATTTATTTTGAAACGATTCCAAAACAACTCAAACTTTTATGATGTCGGAAACATCAACATTAAAAAAGGATGTTTTTTATTATAATGATTCGTTCGCGTGAGTGAAAATTCGTAAAAACTTGAACAAAATGGTACTAATTTTGGAAAAATCCTGTTCGCTCAAACAGAACTTTTGCAACAAGAGGGCGCAATTTTGCATTTCGCTTGGAGGAGAAGTTACAAAATTGTACCCGATAAATAGGTGTCCCGGTATCGCATAATTTTTTGCAGTGTTATGTACATTAAATTCAAAAAAGGGTTTTTTGTTTTGTATTGATAACTGAAAAACTAGTTTTTTTTGTTTTCCCAATTTGTGTGTTTTTTCGATTTGGTGATTTTCTTATTTTGGTGCTTTTTTTAAACAAGTGGCACCATCATCATAAGTACAAAGTAGAGAACGCAGTGAGCGTAAAATTTTCTTTCAAATTTGCTCATGCATTGACTGTTGTTCGCTATTGAAATGACCTGTAAGATCAGTTGTGTTAACAGAAAAATCAGTTAGATTGATTAGGATTCTGTCAATTTTACAGAATTTTGTTATCTTAAGAGCGACAATTTCTCTTCTTTTGAAATGACTAAACTAATTTGTTTGCTTGACAAAGAACTCGGTCGAATTAACCATAATTCGATTAATTTCACCGAATCTCCGTTAGGTCAAGAACAACAGAACCGATTTTTTGATTTGACTAGCACCATTTCTTTCAGTGTACACACATCAATACTACATATATGCTTCAGCAACAGTCGTCAATTATCTGATCGACAAATACACTTTTAATATCTCACTGTGCAGAGAGGGATTTTGTTGTTTTTGTTGTTGTTGTAGCAGTGAGAGGGGTTTTGTCTTGTAAGTTTGCGCTTATCTGTGTGAGAGCACTAAAAATCTTAACCCGTGGGCTAGCAAAATACCGTCGCTGATTTAAATGTACGGGTTGAAGCTTGAGATTTTTTGCAAGCGTTCTTACTGGAGGTCAGATTTATCATCGTCATGCTGATGCTATTAGAAAAACATCATTCAATTTCTAATGCATACTTGCAACAGCAAATGACATAATCATCAAAATGTTTGTTAATTTTTTACCAAAAAAAAAATAATAAAACAATCAAAAATATGGTACTTTTATGTAATAAAAGTAGGTACTCAGGTCAACACATCTAATTCAATATGTTCCAGGAATTTTTAACTAGCGACCTCAGTACCGATATAAAAAAGTTTTACGGTTTAATTCACAAGTAACATGAGTTACAAATTTCCCGTAAAATAAGTTACAGTTATTTTTTAAAAACACAACTAATGCAACTTTGCAATTTTTTGTCAAATCTAACTTATCGAAGCACCGATATATGTAACGTAAAAGAGTTTAAAACTGAGACCGGATTAATTAACCGTGAACATTTTTTAAATTAAATTTCCGAAACTATTTTCTTGAAATAAAAAAGTCAATATGCACAGCGGTTTTGGGCGAAGATAGTATTATTTACCAGTAATGAGAAAATATAGGTAAGAAGAGGAAGACGGAGTCAAACTCAATACAATTCATAGTCATTTTTTATTTCTGTGGTATATGTAGGTTGTATGCAAACAGTGAGCCAATACCCCGTAGCGCAACACCGTCACCAATGCTTATAGAACAACAGAAATCAATAGTAAAAACAACCAGCATAATACGTTGGTAAAAAATTTGCACAGGTAGCATGAAAATTGGGGAAAAATAAATAAAAGATAAAAATCAAATATGAAAAACCAGAATCCCTAAAAAACGTACTGTGATGAATGCAATAACAAAAAATTAGTAAAGCGAAGCAGGTGGTCGACTTAACGCCTGAATATGTAGTAAAAGGTATCGTATAGAAAGATTTACAGCGCTTATGAACCAAAAGAAAATACTACAGGCAAGAGACACGGTAACTTGTCAGCCACATAAACAGAAGAGCTCAACTACA
Source organism: Eurosta solidaginis (assembly GCF_040869045.1). NCBI lineage: Eukaryota > Metazoa > Arthropoda > Insecta > Diptera > Tephritidae > Eurosta > Eurosta solidaginis. The sequence continues at coordinate 239,002,966 of NC_090319.1, forward strand.
GCACGCTGAGAGGTAACGGCGGCTGCTAACATTTTCACCCTTTTAGCCATGCCAAGTGAACGTATGGTGAAAGCGTTTCGAACAAACATTTTTAAGTGAAAACTTTAACAATAGGAATAATGGAAAAAAGAAACAACTGTCACTGTCTGTTTTTATTAGCTCTTTAGCCGATATCCTGGGGCGCCACATGTATATCGCAGTGCTGCAACGAAATTCGATTTCTAACCCGTACAAGAAGCTGGGACACTCATAATGTATTGTATTTTGATTTGGCTTTATGAAAAAAATTTGTACTTTTTCCTTACTCCCAATTCAAATATGTTACATATGTATGTTGTTACACGTGCACTGTTGAGAAAATCTCTAATTCTAACCCGGTGCCCTCGCCATAAATCTCTTCTGGCAAATTTAATATATCGATATCATAGGGAGTAGGAATTGTGCCCCACTTTCTATTTCTATGATTCGGTACAAGTTTATAATTTCACATTTCGGATCCAGCTTGTTTATCAGCAGTATTTCATTGCTATACAACCAGACCAAAATAAGTCTCGTAAATTATTAAATGGCATGGAAATAGGGCTTTAAAACCTATATTCTCTAAACCGATGTAATGTTGAAATTTCTAGTAGTTCAGATGTTTTTTACGAGTGCTTTGCTGGAACGTTCCCAAAATTACAGTTTGCTTATTCTGTATGCAGAGTATCAACGATTAGCATAAATGTTAGCAGTTGCTTGAGTGCAAGCCATATGGCCATAGCAGTATAGCGCCAGGAAAAGGACCAAACGGAATATATGGTCCCGGGCCTGAGGTTCGAAAAAATCTTGGTGCCAGGATTGAGCCCGGGGGTTGGTGCCAGGGTGCAAAAATGGCAGAACATACTATCCATGTGTATGCGGATGGTTCCAAATTAATGGAAGGCGTCGAGTCTTCTGTGTCGATGCAGAAATAAGTAGATCCTACAGGCTGCCAGATTACTGCAGCGTCTTTCAGGCGAAAAATATAGCTGTGAAGAAAGTAGCAGAAATTCTGGAGAAAGCGTGCTTAAGCTGCAGTAGCGTCAATATACAAATATATTAATAGTCAGGCGGCGATTAAGGCAATAATATCACACAGAACTTCATCAAAAAGTGTTCTAGAGTGCAAAGAAGCATTGGAAAAACTTCGGTCAGGCCAGACCATACATATATACTGGATTCCCGGTCATAAAGGTATAGAAGGTAACGAAAACCCCGATAAGTTGGCAAAGAAGGGTGCAAAAATCGCTGAAACGACGATAGACGTCCCAATCCGTTTGGGAGAAATTAAAAGGAGACAGGAGTTGCATATGATCCATCAAGCAGGAAAGACGTGGACAAAATTTCTAAGATCATTTGCAAAGCCTCACAAAGCGGCTCATATCTCTGATGAGAGAAGACTTAAGGTTCACGATGGGCATACTAACTGGACACTGTCTTCTGGCGTCACATGCCTATAAGTTAGGCCTTCTCAGTAACAGCAGGTGTAGGAAGTGCGAGCTGCAGGAAGAAACGGTTGAGCACGTTCAGTGTTCGTGTCCTGTGCTCGCCAGGTCAAGGCTCCAGTTATTGGGGCGACAGAGTTGCCAGATCTCGAGGAAGCAATTAGTCTAGGTCCTAGAAAACTTCTAGTATTTGCCAAGAGGACGGAGTTATTCAATAACTTAAGTCCTGGAACCTGATTGGGTTTCTTCGTTTCGTCGTCAAACAAATTCCCGTAACACTATGGACACATTCAGTCTATGTGGGGTCGTTATTGATCAGGTCGTTCAACCTAACCTATGGATTAAGTTTTACTAAACACGCTTTCAAAGTTAAGACCTAATGGTTGAGGTTGAGGTTCACAGCGTACGTACTTACTGTTTTTGTAAAAGGGCTGTATACTTACAAAAATAATCGTTAAATATTTAATTCAAAGATCAAAAAAGGGTTTAAATTGAAAATCTTCAATTTTCCAAATATAAAAGCACTAAATAAATTGTCCAAGGCAGGAATCATTGTGAACAAAACAAGTGGGATATCTTATCCGTCAAATTCCTAACGTTTTGGCAGCGTTTTGACAGGATGTTCAATATGGCGGCGCATACGGCCGGTTATCTTTAGCTAGTGATTGTAAGACACTCAGGACTACTTCGCGATCTTTAAAAACCAGCCGATCGTGTTTATTTGTTATTCTGGCGACTATGCTCAAGATATCAACCTTGTCTTACTACGATGTCAAGAATATAGTAAAATATACATATTATCAATTAGAAATTTTTTTAAACATAACACATTTCACGAGAGTGTCGTGTTCATGTGAAATTTTAAGATTTGAGTTTTTCCCATGGTTTCCAATATAAAATTTGATTAAATCATACCACGTATAGCAAATAGGAGACCTTGTGAATTGCCTGTATGTAATAAGTGACTTTAAATGCATTAAAAACTCTACAGCTTGACGAAATACAACAACATAATTAAGGGTGGAACGGAGTGAAAAATATGTCTACTGAAATTCAGGGTTGTTAAGGACTGTATTTGATTTGGAATAATTATTCCTTTGTTCGCAGCCCCAAAGGATTGCAATCCTTTTTGTTATTCCGGTATAATGAATAAGAAATTTTAGTCAACATACCTTTTTGCATCCCGAACTAATTGTTCCTCATTTGTTTTATGCCACTATTGCATTCACTGAATTGCAATACTCGGAGGAATGCATTTCGCAATCGTTTGCATTCCTTTAGTTTTTCAATACTATTAGCCATTTGCGAAATACTTTTGAATTTTGTTATTCCATAAAAGGAATCCTTTTAAATTTTATTATTCCACATGAGAAACGCAAAAAGGAATAATTAGTCAGGACCGGGAATGGGAATGTTGAAAATAATGTGAGATATATTTCATATATGCCCTAACCACTTGCTCACTAGCGTTTTTGAAACATTTTTATATATTTTAAAATGTTTGCTTAACTGGCTGTTCATATTTTTATCTATTAACTAGATTTTAGAAATGAATATTAAAATGTAGTCAAATTTTCTGTATGCACATTTAAAAGATTTGATTTGAAACACAAATGGGCAATTCATGGCACTTCAATTTAATAACCTCGGGCAAAAAACAAACCTTTCTTCCATTCTCTGGCCTTTCGCGACAGCCATTCAGCTATTATTTGACAGGTAGGTATGGTAATGGAGGAATAGAACGATTTTTCACTTCTATGAATTCCATATACCATTTTGGTATACTTTAAGGCCCAAACACATTCGACTTTTGCGTTGTTTTGGTGCTTACGTTGCATCAGCAGCTGACTTTGAACACACACGTCTTAATAGCCATGCTCGCAATCCACAGGCAACGCAACGACAACGCCAAAGTAACACAAAAGAAATTTCAAAACTTACTTTTCTGCTTGCGCTATCAGTCTTTTTTCTTTATTTCTTCAAATTGCTAAATGTTCGTTGAGTTTATAATTTTTGCTATTCTGTTTTAAAATTTTATGTTTCATTTTATTCGACGAAGAAACATTTTTCGTTTGCTACTCATATTGGGATACCCCAGTTTAATTTTAAAACTTGACTAAACAGGTGGCACCTTATTGAGACATTTTTAATGGCAACATCTTAACAGAAAAAGGCATCTGTCTTTACACCAGTATGAAATAAGAATGTTGGACATTCGAGTTCAATGCTCAGCTCCCGAGAAGCTAGCTGATGAAGAAGTCAAATTCAGAAACATGTCCTAAAACCATCGGCGTTTGTAAACTGTGCAATTTTTCTCTAATATCAATAACAAAAACCATTGTATAAAGCAATATGAGCAAGTCTCGATAGTTAAAATACATATATTAACAGAAAATCTTAAAATGTGAAACAAGTACCACTTCATAAAAATGACATGAGCCTTTTCTTAGATTCGAGCGAATATTATAAGAAATATAAACTGCGACGTTATATACAGTTCCTTTGGCATCTATATTGGCATACCTAACTCAGATTTAAAAAATTTAACAACTAGCAAACTCGTTAAACTAACGCGTAGGTAGCAAGTTTTAAAATATGATACGCTATATATGTACCAAATTTCATCCAAATCCGTTTCCGAGAAATGGGCGGATATTTTTCGATTTGTATCAATATTGGCATACCTGATTTAATTACTCCAAACTGGAAAAAGAAGCGGTAAAGATAGGTTTGATGGTGAATGAGGACAAAACGAAATACCTGCTGTCATCGAGCAAAGAGTCAGCGTATACGCGCCTTGGCAACCACGCTACTGTTGGCAGCCATAATTTCGAAATAGTAAAAGACTTCGTTTATTTGGGAACCAGCATCAACACTAGCAACAACATCCGCACTAAATCCATCGAAGAATCAATCTTGCCAATAAATGCTACTTTGGACTAGGTAGGCAATTGAAAAGTAAAGTCCTCTCACGGCGAAAGAAAATCATACTCTACAAGTCACTTATCGTACCCGTCCTGCTATATGGGGCAGAAGCATGGACCATAACAACAGCAGATGAAGCGGCTTTGGGAGTGTTCGAGAGAAAAGTTCTTCGAAAGATTTATGAACCTCTACGCTTTGGCGATGGCGAGTATCGAAGAAGATTTAATGATGAGCTGTACGAGCTATACGCAGACGTCAACATAGTCCAAAAAATTAAAACGCAGCGGCTGCGCTGGCTAGGCCATATTATGCGACTGAAAGATGATGCTCCGGCCAAGAAAGTGTTTCTATCGGAACCCGCCTATGGAAGCAGAGGTAGAGGGCGGCCCCCACTCCGTTGGAAGGACCAGGTGGAAAACGATTTAAACTCCCTTGGTATGACCAATTGGCGCCGGATGGCGGAGCGACTGGCGCGCCTTGTTGGACGGCCATAACCGTTTAGACGGTTAAGCGCCAATTAAGTAGGTAAGTCAGATTTAATTAATAAAACCACACTCAGTGGCAACACCTAGGCAGAAAGTCTTAGAATATCACACATTTTATGTACCAAATCAGATAACCGTTTCCAAGAGCGAGTACCAGATATACACTCACTCTCCAACAAATCTAGAAACTATACCAGGCTCATACTGAGACACTACCATTTTTTATCTCATCTTAAACTTTTATAAAGTTTTTCAGCCACAAAAAAAAAAATTAAATTAATTAAAAAAATTTAAATAATTAAAAAAAATGTTGTCTTTAGCTTTAACATTAACTTTAGCATTAATTTAACTTTAAATTCTAAATACACGTAAGAATATGATATGAAAAAGTTACATTAAAAATTTAGTCTAAAACTTCATCAACGGTAACAATTTGATCACGGTGGATGCTTAGGGATGCACAGCCCTTCAATCGACTTTCACTCATCGTGTTTCTTAAATAGTTTTTAATCAGCCTAAGAGTTGAAAAAGATCTCTCGTTCGTTGTCGTTGTGACTGGAAGCGTACACAAGATTTTCAACAACATGTGAACATTAGGAAAAGCCACAGAATCGCATTCCTGTAATATTAACCATAGATAAATTGATAAAAAAAAAACCGAAGTACCTCCTTCAGGAATAAGTAGAATTCATGCTTTTTGAGCCTATGTATGAGATCTAACGTATACGTATATAAAATTCAAAAGAAAGAAACTGATCGAATAGAAAAAAATTTTATTTAAGAAAGTCATATCTGCACAGAAAAAACACTAATGTGTTTTTTACATTTTAAAATGTGAAAAACACATTATTTTTTCATTTATCAAATAATTTGAATTTTACATTTTTGAAATGTGTTTTTAATATGAAAAAAATGTAGATATTACATTACAATAATGTGTTTTCCACATGGAAAATAATGTCAAATCTGCATTATGTTTCAAAATAGGAAATTTGTACTTCGAGAAAATGCTGTAAATTTAACATTATTAAATGTGGAGAATAAAATCAAAGCACGAGAATTAGTATCGTTTAGTTCGGCAAACAAACAGAACCGTAAGCAATGTGTATATATATATGTTTATATGTAGCTTGTCTCCGTGATGTAAGGGCAGAAGAATCATGCAAATATTCAGACGCATGGATTTTTCATATTTGCCTTTTCATTCCAATGAATGTAATCGCGGTTGAGGCAAACGAGCAAACGCCTGAATTGATTATATTCACGCATGCAATAAGTTGGTTGATTTTAAATCAATGTCGATTATGTTCGTTTAAGCAAGTTGGATCATTGAACACGATCATGTTGCCGAATGTAATCCAACGTTGTTGTGTTCGATTTTTGCTGTTCTCTGATATGTATGTAGATGGTCGTTAGGCAAATTTAGAAGGAAACTTCTTTATGAAATTATAGTAAAAGTTAACATGTACATTTGTATATTTCATAAATTGCAGAATTATTATGAAACAGAATATGATTAAAATATAAGTGTTCACTTCGTACATACATATGCTTACATATTAAAAATATAATATCACCAACAAAGTAAAAACGTAGCAGAATTATAAAGAATTCTATTAACGTAGACATAAAAACATCAAATATTTGAATTGGAACGACCTAAAAAATCAAATGATCTTTCTATCTGAACGATCGGTTGTATGGGATAGGTATATACTATATACATATTGCTGCGATCAAAGTTATTTTTTCAGGAAATCTTCTATGATATATTAGAATAAATATCACCAAGTTTAAAGTGTTTATATTGGAAATTAAGGTAGAAATGGCTAAAAATCTTTCTATCTGAACGATCGGTTGTATGGGATATATATTATATATAGCTCCGATCGAAATGATTTTTTCATGAAATCTTCTATATATATTAGAATTAATATCACCAAGTTTAACGTTTTTATATTGGAAATTAAGGGAGAAATTGCCAAAAATCTTTCTATCTGAACGATCGGTTGTTATATATATACAGTGTACTCTCTCCTAACGGGCACCTCTCTTAAGCGGGTTCCTCTCATAAACGGACAATTTTTTCAGTACCAAAAAAATCCTTATGCATTTTTTAAGTTTTTCCCTTTTGAGCGGACAACCCTCCCATAGCAGGACGCGGACACTTGCTTTTTACCCCAAAGGGCTTTTTAATTTCCCATAACCGGACAGCTTACAACGCTGCTGCTTATTCACTAATACGTGCATGGATGTAGGGGAATCCCCTAAATACGAAGAACCTGTTTTCAATACAGTAAAAACATAAAAATGTATATACCTATTGCATACACGTAGTTAGTGTCTTCTTGTGTGCTTACGTGCGACGTGAATTAATGCCATTGAAATTCATAAGAAAGAAAAACTAAGTGTACGAGAGTTGGCAAAGAAATTTAAGATCAGCAAAACGCAAGCTGCTAGCATTATCAAAAACAAAGATCAAATTTTAAGTTTGTGGGACACTGACGTCAACCCGGAGAGAAAAAGGAGTCTGCTGAAGCCCAAAGGCCTTAATATTGATAAATTGTGCTACGAAGGGTTTGTGAAGGCTCGAAATAAGAGCATTCTTCTGTCAAGCACACTTATAAGGAACGTCGTGTTATTTCTAGATAATTCAGCATCCCATCCTCGTGATCTAAAACTGAAGAATATTAAAGTAATTTTCCTCCCATCAACTACAACTGCATTTTGTCAGCCGCTTGATCAAGGTGTTATAAAAAACTTCAAATTTATGTACAAATCGTTATTTTTAAAACATATTTTGGTACGGATGGAAGATTGAAATTCTGCTATGGAATTATCGAAATCAATAAATTTGTTAGACGTTGTTTATTTTATACACAAGGCGTGGGAACAAGTGAGTCCACAGACAATATAAAATTGTTTTATTAAAGCTGGGTTTACTTCTTATAAATAGGCTTATTTAGCTATAAGGATTTTTCTCTAAATCACAGCGACTTTAGGGGTGTTGAACTGCTAACTGATATTCAACTATATTTTCAAGATATTGAAATTAAAGGAAAAACCCGCCAAGCGAAAATTTTTGACTTTTTTAAATTATTTTGAATATTTTGTACACAAAACTTTATTCTTTAATTTATGAACAAAGCTTTATGAACCTCCTAACTCAGTCTTATTCGTATGTATTAATATTCGACTTTAGGGGTGTTGAACTGCTAACTGATATTCAACTATATTTTCAAGATATTGAAATTAAAGGAAAAACCCGCCAAGCGAAAATTTTTGACTTTTTTAAATTATTTTGAATATTTTGTACACAAAACTTTATTCTTTAATTTATGAACAAAGCTTTATGAACCTCCTAACTCAGTCTTATTCGTATGTATTAATATTCTTGTTTTGGAAATAAAACTGTTTAAACATTCATCAATAATACTTTTCTCATAAGCGGACACCTCTCATAAGCGGACAAATTTGGCAGTCTCTTAGGTGTCCGTTTAAGAGAGAGTACACTCTATATTACAATATATATCACCGAGTTTCACGTTTATACTTTCTAAATTGCGGCAGGAATGACCAAAATCGTCTTATCTGAACGATCGGTTGTATGAAATATATATTATATATAGCTCCGATCGAAATGATTTTTTCATGAAATCTTCTATGATATATTAGAATAAATATCACCAAGTTTAACGTTTTTATATTGGAAATTAAGGGAGAAATGGCTAAAAATCTACCTATCTGAACGATCGGTTGTATGGGATATATACTTTCTAAATTAAGGGAGAAATTGCCAAAAATCTTTCTATCTGCACGATCGGTTGTACGATACTTTATATAGCTCCGATCAAAGTGATTTTTTCAGAAAATCTTCTATGATATATTATAATAAATATCACCAAGTTTAACGTTTTTATATTGGAAATTAAGGGAGAAATGGCTAAAAATCGACCTATCTGAATGATCGGTTGTATGGGATATAAACTTTCTAAATTAAGGGAGAAATTGTCAAAAATCTTTCTATCTGCACGATCGGTTGTATGATACTATATATAGCTCCGATCAAAGTGATTTTTTCAGAAAATGTTCTATGATATATTATAATAAATATCACCAAGTTGAACGTTTTTATATTGGAAATTAAGGGAGAAATGGCTAAAAATCGACCTATCTGAATGATCGGTTGTATGGGATATAAACTTTCTAAATTAAGGGAGAAATTGTCAAAAATCTTTCTATCTGCACGATCGGTTGTATGATACTATATATAGCTCCGATCAAAGTGATTTTTTCAGAAAATCTTCTATGATATATTAGAATAAATATCACCAAGTTTAACGTTTTTATATTGGAAATTAAGGGAGAAATGGCTAAAAATCTTTCTATCTGAACGTTCGGTTGTATGGGATATATATTATATATAGCTTCGATCAAAGTGATTTTTTCAGAAAATCTTCTATGATATATTAAAATATATACCACCGAGTTTCACGTTTTTATATTGGAAATTAAGGGAGAAATTGCCAAAATTTTTCTATCTGAACGATCGGTTGAATGGGATATATACTATATATAGCTCCGATCAAAGTGATTTTTTCAGAAAATCTTCTATGATATATTAAAATATATATCACCGACTTTCACGTTTATACTTTCTAAATTAAGGGAGAAATGGCCAAAAATCTTTCTATCTGAACTATCGGTTGTATGGGATATAACTATATATAGCTCCGATCAAAATGATTTTTTCAGGATATCTTCTATGATATATTACAATATATATCACCAACTTTCACGTTTATACTTTCGAAATTGCGGCAGGATTGACCAAAATCGTCTTATCTGAACGATCGGTTATATGGGACATATATGTTATAGTGGTTCGATCCTACCGGGTCCGACAAATGTCTAATATAACACAAAAATACATCCTTTTGCCAAATTTCATTGGGATATCTCAAGATTTGAGGGACTAGTTTGCGTTCAAACAGACAGACGGACGGACAGACGGACATGGCTATATCAACTCAGTTCGTCGCTCTGATCAATTCGGTATACTTAATGGTGAATCTATCTTCTATATTTCTCAACGTTATAAACATCGGACAAAAGTTAATATACCATTTCATGTTCATGAAAGGTATAATGAACTAAAATTTAAAACGATAAAAAAATAACGTAAAATAAAATAAAATAAATAAAGTAAAATGAAACAAAACAAAATAAATAAAAGAAAATGTAATTAAAGTAAATAAATAAAAATAAAATAAAGTAAAAAATATAAGTTGAAATGAAACTAAAGAAAATGAAATGGAATAAAATTAAATAAAGTGATTTGGCAAAAACAAAATATAATGAAACGAATTAAAAGAAAAATAAATTCAATGAAATGAAATTGAATGAAGTGAGATGAGACAAAATTAAATGAAACGGAAAAAAAATGAAACAGAAAAAAATTAACTGAAACGAAAAATTTGAAACTATCTCAAATTAAACGGAATGAAATGAAATAGAATAAAATGAAATGAAATGGAAATGACATGAAACGGAATAAAATTAAATGAGACAAAATGAAGCGGAATGAATTGAAATAAAACTAAATGAACAAAAAATATAACGAAACGAGATGCAACAATATTAAATTACATGAAGTAATATAAGGAATAGTGAAAGGAAAGGAACAAATTGAAATGAAAAAAGTGAAAAAAAGAAATAAACCGTAACGGAAAGGAACGAAGTAATATGAAATGTAACAAAACAGAATGGAATGAAATATTATGAAATAATTTTGAAATGAAACGATATGTAATACAAAGAAATTAATAAAAATAAAATGGAATGAAACGAAATAATATGAAACAAAACGAAATCAAGTGGAATGAAATTAAACGAAATGGATAAAAAGTACATGGATATAATACAAAACAAAATGAAATAAAAAAATAAAGTAGAATAAAATGAAATAAAACCAAATGAAAGAGAATTACAAAAATTTAATTAGATTGAACGAAATTTTAACTAAAACAATTAAATAAAATGGAAAGAAACGAAATGAAATAAAACGAAATATATTGAAGCGAATTTGGAAAAGAAACACAAAAATATGAAACTGTATGAAATGATATAAAATGAGATGAAAAACTATATATATCAGATGGAAATGAAAAGAGAAAAGGAAATAAAATAGAATATTATGAAGTGAAACGAAATGAAATGAAAGTAATTATCTGAAATTAGATAAGATAAAATTAAATGATATGGAATTAAATGAAATGAGGTTAAATGAAAATGAAACGGAATAAAATTAAATAAAACTAAATGAACAAAAAATTTAACGAAATTATATAAGGAGTATTGAAAGGAAAAGAAAAAGATTCAATGAAATTAAAAGTACAGAAGCTAAATGAAATGAATTGGAATAAAATTAAATGAAAAATAAATAAAATATTATAAAATAAAATGAAATTATAGTTAAACGAAAAAAAGTGAAAAAAAGAAATACAATGGAACAAAAAGAAATAAAATGAAACAAAATGAAATGGAATGAATTATTGTGAAACAAAATGAAATGAATAAATTTTTAAATGGAAAGCAATGAAACGATATGAAATACAATTAAATGAAAAAAAATTAAACGAAATAAAATAGAATGAAACGAAATTAAACGAGATGGAATAAAATTGAAACTAATAAAATGAAACGAAATTAAATAAAACAGAATGAAATAAAATGAAAAGAAAAGATATGAAATAAAATAAAAAAAAAAAATAAAGTAAACAATGAAATGGAATAAAATGAAATGAAACGAAATGACATGAAATGAAATAAAATGACATGAAATGGAATAAAATAAAACGAAATGAAATGGAATAATTTGAAATGAAACGAAATCAAGTGAAAAAAAATTTAAGAAATCTAATGAAATAATAGGTATAAATTGGTAACGGAATAAAATTAAATAGCATGTATTCTTTTCCCTATCCCTATTCTCTCCAGAGACTGTTTACACTCTAACACACATTTAGATGCTAAGCTATGCGAGATTGCCTTAATTGCTGCTTGACTGTCAATATAAAAGTTAACACGGTGCAGCTTAAGCTTTTCTCTTCCAGTGTTTCTATTGCTTTGGTTACGGCTAATATTTCCGCTTGGAAAACGCTACAGTAATCCGGTAGCCTATAGGATCTGCTTATTTTCGGATCAGCACAGTATACCGTAGACCCTACTTCTTCCACTACACTCAGAGAAAAAATCGTTCTAAAACGAACGAAACAAGTTCAAAATTAAGAACATTCGTTGACAAAAGTCTGTTAAGTACGTTTTTTCTTAACTCGTGACCGATGGGCTTGTTTTAAGAACAGTTTTTCCAAGCACACCGTTCGTATTTTATGACCACTTTGGTATTGATGTGTGAACCTTCTGTGCTCATTTCAAGCACTACTTGGACTTGATTTAAGATTTTGCGATCTCACGCTTCGAGAACAATTTGTGGTCGATTTAACATTTTTCGGTGTTAGTTCAAGAACGGTTTGTGCTTGATCTTTGGGGGAGTGGAGAAGGTAATTTTTTCTAGTAGGTACCCATCATTTATTTTTTTTTTTATTAATAAATAATTTATTTGTCATCAATAAAAAATATTAATAACAAAACAAATTATTATTAAAATTCCAAAAAGGTTGGAAAAAAATGCATAATATGCATTTTTCATATATTTCTCCTATCGAGAAATTTTTATTATTTGATGATGCAATCTGAATATATATTTAAAACATTTCATAACAAGTTTGAGAATTAGCTGTGCATATGTGAATGGAGCTGAACGAAAAATAAGAGTTAAAAAAATAGAATATAAAAAAATTATTTTAAAAAATTTAGAGTTTGACGGCGATCGAACTCGCGTCACACGATAGCAACCGCAACATCATAGCCGCTGGGCTAATACAACTGCTTGGTAGCTTGTGCCAAATGTTGTATTTAACATTGTAGTGCACACGAATTATACTGTTTCTTTTTTCGTGAACTTAATTTAAGAACATTGTTCTTAATTTAAGAACATTGTTCTCATTAATAGAACATTTGTTCATATTTTAAGACCAGCCGTACTCTTTTCAAGAAAATGGTTGTCAGTTCAAGAACAAGGTTGTTGTTTTGAGAACAGGTCGTTCGTTTTTCAAGAACATAAAAGTAAGAACATGAAAAGCTTGAATTGAGTCCGGTGGTGCTGGATTTTAGAACGGCGTTTTTCTCTGAGTGTACTTTGGTACCATCTGTGTACACATGTATCGCCTCGTCCGCCATTTGAGCACCCCTGCGCCAACCCTGCAGCTCTATTGTTGCGTTAAGATCTCCCTCGAAGCGCAGATAGGGAATCAGGTAGTGTTCGTCTTGTGATTGATAACGCTTTATTACTATGGCCATATGGTCGGCGCTCAAGCTGCCCCGAGTCAACGAGACTGGTGGTGGAATGTGCGGAATGGCATAGAGTGCAACCGTCGGGGTTGTTTCAGGGCTGCTAAGCATTGATAGTCTGCATACCCCCTTTTTTAGGTAGGTTATGTTTTGTGCGGCTTTCCACCAAACAAAAACTCCATAGTATAGAATAGGGCTTACAATCGCTGTAAAAACGCAATGAGAAAGAGAGGGCGCTAAGCCCCACGATTTTTCCTGAAAGAGGCATTTATGTTGCAAGTTGCAGTCATTGGCAAAATATACATACAGACATACAACATGCCAGTATATACCCTTTTTCTATGTATGCTTGTAGTATGTTTGTACGATGTGACTTTCGTACGCTTATGTATTGCCGCCAGAAATCACTGTGACAATGAACTATTCATGTGTAAAATGTGTATGCAGTAAATGGTAGAAAAAAACAAAAAAGCAGTGGCAATAACCACTCTTGCAACTACAATAACACTACACAGCTACGACTTTTTTGGTGTAGTTTTGGTTGTAATTTTGTGACTGTTGCATTCGCCAATCCCTCGCAGTATTTGATCTGGTTAATTCAGCTAAATGGGTCGAATCTGACCCTCACGCCTGTCTGGTTTTGTCGACCACTGCAGTCACTGTCATTGCTACTCGTTATAATTGCATTGTAGTGTGAATATAGTTGCTCCTTTATTCCGCTCCTTAATTTCTTAATCCCTTTTTTTCCATTGTAAACCCTGTAGAAATAGAAATTTTATTAAAAGATGCTTATGTCAAACTATTAAAGAATAGTTGCAAATATATTTACCTTAATTTTCGCATGAACAATGGAATTTTTATTGATAAATACATTTTATCATGGCGGAACGATACAAGGTCGCAGCATGGTGACATACCTACAACCATAAATAAAAATTCCAGTACTTTGTTTTTGTAAATTCGATGGACAAATGTCAAAATCGCACTGCGCCGGAAGTTGATGCATCAAATCAAATAAAAAAAGATTATAATCAGCTGTCCCATGATGCCACCTTGTATCGTTCCGCCATGCATTTTATTTATTTTACGTAAATTTTGAAAATTTTGTGTTTATTAATGACAGTTGTCTTATTTACTTTAGGATTTTTTTTTTGTAGTTGTCGTTCACATACTTTTAGGCGCATGTGAAATTTGGAAAATATCCCATAACTGTGCGCTGGTGTTGGTATTTTCTAGAAAAATATGAGATTGTGTTGGAGTTCGAGGTGAAAATGCCAAAAACGGTTAGCGTTGGTTGGCAGGGATCATGCATATCTATGTTCTACTTAGCGAACACATATTTAAATATTCTATTTTGGAAGATTTTTCAATTTTTCTCACATTTAGCCATAAAAATCTTAACTTGAAAATTTTCAAAAAACATCTGTTATACATGAATTTAAAAACTGCTCCTACCTTAATATATTTTCCTATCAAAAAATCACAGGACATATAATTGCCGGTTGCCATACCTGAAATATTTGTAATGATTGAGAAAGTGATTGAAGATGTAATGGAGATTTAACTTAAATCTTCTACGTTTCGAGATTTAATTTTGTATGAAAAAACTTGTGAGATTTAACGTTAAATCCTTTCATATTTCTAAATCTCGAACAAAGCTCTAAGTGAAGATATGCTATAACTCGATTTCAAATTCTTATTTCGCGAGACATTTTGGTTTGGCGTTTACAAACATTAAAGTTATGCATTCTTATACCGGTTAGACTTATAGCATATCTCCACCTAGAGCTTTAACTGTAGAGATTTATTTAATCTTACATAATAACCTGTACTGTGTTCACTGTAGTTTTATTTGACATTTTATTTTTTTCGTATTGAAAAACGAATGAAGTGGGACCGCATGCGCAGTTTAAATTTTTGTGAAGTTTTTCAGCCACAATAAATTTTATATTTTTATTTCTATAAAAGCATATACGACACTACTTTATTTTTGCTTGGATTCCAAGCTTAAAAAAACTGACGAAACTTTATCGGAACTTCAAAACACAAAAACTATTTCTATCATGAAAAAGCGAGACCACTATTCCCCCAAAATTAGTGAGTTTGACATGTTTTTGTTTATGTTTTACATTTTATTTTTACATTAACACTTTTAACAATAAAAAAGTGCAAATAACACACGAAAATTATTTCGGTCTCTAATGGTTCACTTTTTTCACAAGAAATTGATTTTAATTGTGTTTTTATGCACCAAATTTTCAAACCAAAAACAAATCTTTCATGTGTCAGAAAAAATAAAGAAAAAACGGCCGAATGCCAAAAAGACCTATCGAAATACAAACTGGCTCGTTTGTTTTTAATGAACTAGATTGTATTTTCTTTGTATTTCGTTAGTTTTTTGAAATATAGTTTACACACTTACACCAGTACTGAAGCCGTATTAGGAGGGAGTGCGACAAAAAATTGAAGATAAAATACAAGAAAAAATATACGAAAATAAAGTAGTGTCATATAGGTAAAAGCAAAAACATATCTGAATGTTCTATTTTGATAAATTTTTTATTTACTCACGTTTTGCAATAAAAAAACTTAGCTTGAAAATCTTCAAAAAACGTCTGTCATCAAATATTTTCCTATCAAAAAATTACATGACATATGAATTTTAGGTTGCCATACCAGAAATATTGTAATGATTGAGCAATTGATTGAAGACTCAACTGCAATCTTCTGCCTTTCGAGATTTAATTTTGTATAACAAAACTTGCAAGATTTAGCGTTAAATCCTCTCAGATGCCTAAGTCTCGAATAAACCTCTAAGTGAAGATATGCTATTATGTTGGACTGTAAGAAGTTTATTTCAAAAATAAGTTCGCAATTGTTTTCAATATATCAATACTTTATTTATTTTCTACTCTTTTCAGGTCCAAATGGCTGTCCACGGCGTCGTGGTCGTCAAACTTATACACGATTCCAAACTCTTGAGCTGGAAAAGGAGTTCCATTTTAACCACTACTTAACACGGCGACGAAGAATAGAAATTGCTCATGCACTTTGCCTCACCGAACGTCAAATAAAAATTTGGTTTCAAAATCGACGCATGAAATTAAAAAAAGAACTACGCGCCGTAAAAGAAATCAATGAGCAAGTGAGTAGAACATATCTCATAAATACTGATATGTCTCTTTTGATTATCATTATGTGGATGAACACTTTTGGCATTATGGCTTAGTGACGTATGATAATCTTAGTGCTGTACCAGAGTTACGGAAAGCATTTTATACAAGATATTTAAGGGCGAATGAGCAGTTCTATCAGGCACTCATCTGTATTTTTTAACTGTTTTCTCTCCTTTCGTCATCCTATTGTTTTTTTTTTACATCACTGCATCCTGGAAGTCCAGTCTTGTAGGGAAGATTAAATGATAATACTCATTTTAAAGTTAGCGTTTGGGGCCAACGTTAATGTAATAGAAAATATAAAGGACAACTGACATACATATCTACCTATATAAACAAGCAAAGAAATATTCAGACAAAATTAATTTGATGTCATAAATTATTTAAAAAAGATGTGGCGATGGATTCGATAAGGAGAGTCATGGCCGACGAATGTCAAAATTCGACAAAAAAAAAAACTGCTCCACCAAATGTTCTTAAGTGATGATAAGTAGTTATTTTATGGAATAATGTTATTGGGAGGAAATAGTATTGTATTTATTCAGTGATCCATTTATTGAAAATGTTGTTGTAATAATTAATAGTAAAAAGCAAAATTACAAATTGATTTTCCTCTGTTTTTGAGCGAATCGGCCAATGACTTCTTCCACTGTGATATCAATATTTCTATTGATGCTTAATAGGGCAAGTCCATTCAGCCTCCGGTTGAATTCCTTATCCAATTTTTCAAACGCCTCAATGTTAAACAACTTCGTTCACTGCTGGCAATGGTTACAGCTAACGTGGCTCCAAAAACATGAAAGCGTGTGGAAAAAGTTCTTAATTACAAAGATTTAAAGCGTCAATGAATGCTTTTGGGCGTTCTTCTGCTCCAACCCAACGTTGTCTCCATAGTAGGACTTAATTTTTCACCATAGATACCGCTGTTCCAGTAAGTGCTGGCCACTGATCCATTATTATTTCGACAGTTTCAGAAATGTGTTCACCTACTTTTCTGACCATTATCGGTAATGACATTTTCAATAATGGACAATGTGTTTTTATGCTTGATGAATCTATTAGGCACTGAAGATATGAAGTGATCGATGAAAGGGATGAATATTAATTTGCGAAAGTATTCTTCTGCTGAGCTGTTTTCATAGTTTTCTCAATTTTTTTTTTTTTTTTTGGCGACTCACAATCCTAGGAACTTTAATCTTCTCTCCGATAGATTCAGCTAATTCTTTAGCATCAAGAAACATTTCTTTGAACTTTGACTTAGCCTTTTCACTCATTTCTTTCAACAAAACAGCCAGATCATAAGCCGCTGAAACTACTGCAGAAAGATCAACACTTTTCCCTTGAAGGAAAGAGGTTAAGGTTGAACCAAAGAAAAAATTTCGTTAATAACAGCCATTGCCACAATGAATCCTCCAGTCCTCAAAATGTGTAGATAACTGAAAGCATTTCTAGAACTTTCAATGTTTCCACAGTCATGAATTTTTCTAAACTGGAATAAATGGGAGCAAGCATTTCTTTGAAGCAGATCACAGCATCTTGTTTCACATAATCGCTTCAAACGTTCTTTATTTGTTGGATAATTCAAAGTTTCGACGGCATCCTTGAGAATAGCTTCGCGTTTTGCTGAAGGTTTGAAGAAAGAAATTATCTGCTTTATGGACCCAAGACAGTTTCTTATGAGAGAAATGGAGCACGCTTCACCAACCGCAAAATTCAAGGAATGGCTTGCACAATGTACATAAAGTGCAGCCGGATAATTATCCATTACTGCAGCAGCACAACCATTCCATTCTCCACTCATTGCAGCTGCACCGTCGTATCCTTGAGAAACCAAAAGCTCCAGGTTGATCTTCAGCTTCTTTGAAATGTTTATCAATGACGAAGTAAATCCTCTACCAGTGCAATCTTCCATCGGGACGAACTGTAGAAAACCTTCTCTCAAAATTATACCATCTGCAGTTTTTTCAGTATAACGGAAACATAGTGAGTACTGTTCCACGCCACTAATGGAGGTTGTCCCATCTGCGAGTATAGTGCAGCATTCGCTTGCGTTGATTTTTGCAACAATCTTTTCAAGAATTATGTGCCCGCAAATTTCGATGAGTTCATTCTGAATCTGTGGATTCGTGTGAGATGTGACGCGATTTTTCAATATGGCAGTTTGAAGTAAATGTTGCTTCAATGTTTGGTCACCAGCATTCATCCGAAATCATAATAGAGATCTGAAGTTACCATCATTATGGGGAGGAGTCTCGAGGGATATAGGATCAGAATCACGATGTCCTCTTGAGGCTATTTCTTGCCTGCAGATTAAAATTATTGTTTCGACGATGGAGCGAAAGATTTCTCGATTCCGTTGAAATTGAAATTTTTTACGAAACTACTAATATTTCGTAGGGGGTTTTGTCCCCACAAAAAAACAACAACAACATTAATTTGAAATTATCACAAATACACATATTCACATTTTACACGCATTTATAAATTTTTAATTACATTTAAATTACGGCATTAAATTTTGAAAATAAAACATAATTTATAAAACTAAAGCGATACCATCTACTGTGATACACTTGCCATACTAAAAGCAAAATCTTATAAACACAATATGTAAGTGGCAGCGATACCATCTGTGTCCTCTTTCTTATTCATCGTTTTTTCCCTATTCTGCAAAATTCGTAGGCTTTCCACACATCAGATACTCTGTATGATCATGTATGTTTTTTCGTTGCCAATAAAAGTTGTAATTTTAATAAAATTTAGAGTAGATATTACTGTGTTCTTTGTTTCATAGCTTCTAATCTACTATTCTGGTAGAAAAGACTTTGTACGTCCCCAATAAAGCACGACAGCAGTCTCTTCCTAAAGTTGTTATTACAATTTCGTGGAAGCTTCCACCGGAGTATAGCAAGACCAATTATCCAACTAAGCCTTAGAACTTTCATTTGCTGTATTTTGCATAATTTAAGATGATATAGCAGCCCGTTTTCGGGCTATCTACTGTTACATTGAACAAGATGGCGCACGCTTTCAATGACTTTGAGTATGAAGAAAATCTGGCCGAATAGGTTTATTTAAGGTTTGGTTCAGCCATTGCAATACACTAGACTGTCTGAGATAAAGCTAACGTAAAGAGTCATCATGAAAAGAATCATCGAAATCGCATCCTGCTGACCACGATAACTTCGAAATATTAAAGGGCTTAATCTGGTAACTGGACTAAATAGACAATTGAAAAGTAAGATGACTTCGCCTTTGACGCGCATTAATCTATGGGTATCAATATTATCAGGCACCAGATCCGAAAAATCCACCAAGCTACTTGGGTTTGTCCTGACCAACAAGGCCGGAAGCAAATCAATGGCTCAATGATCAGTCAATCAATGACAAAATGATCGATGTCAGGCATAACTCCAGAGACCGCATTTTACGGACTCTAGAAGGTCCAAATATCGACCGCCACCATCATTTTTAGCACTAAGAACTCAAAAAAATTTTGATTTGGAGGGTGGTCGGATCAATGAACGAAAATGCACAAAATACGGCGAGGAATGACGAAATGTCTCAAGATCGATTTGCAGAGTGTATTTAAGTTATGGAGGCAACACTTTGTTGCATTGCTAAGCTGCAAGCGAGATGATGAGGCTAATTACCTAATTCCATATAATGAAACGTACCATCGGAATTTGAAAAAATAAAAATGGTAATATTTCGCTTGGCAAATCACACTGGCCCAAGAAAGTATGCACTACTTGCCAATGTGTTTAAACATACGTTCATTAACGCTTTTGCAATACATCGTCGCACGATGGGGTACACTGAAATGACAGCCATAGGTCGGAAAAAATCCCTAGTAGCTCCGGTAGATAAAACCGGCTGCCAGAGGTACGAGTCACCCTGACCCAACTTCGTTCTGGATACTATAACAGTTTAAACTCTTACTTGTCCAGAATCAACCCCGACATACATACGTAATTTATGTCCTGCATGCAATGTGTCCCACATGAAATGGCGGTGAAAAAAAAAGTTGAGGACAGAGTTTGCACAGTAATGGAAAAAATTTTTTGTCTTGACTTACCGCTATATACAAGTCTTTGACCATTGCAACATTTTTTACAATCCAGTTCACAGCGATATTATAAACGCTATATAGCGGCACCGATTTAGAGGAAACCAAGCCTTAAGCAAAACTTGCAGTGTTCTTTTTTATTATCCGTATTTTCCTTGTTGAGATCCTCGTTGCGAATCACTTAAGCCTGTAAGAATTTCTTGAGCATATCTTGTGCCATTGAGGAAATGTTCTAGAAATACCCAGAACGAAAGCAGTTTATTAAGAAAATGATTAACAATAAAAGGAAGATACACAATTTTTAAGTACTTCCTTTATATAAATGGACCAAAAGAAACGAAAAATATCTCTTTAAACAAAAACAAAGGAAAAGGTGGAGCACATATTACCGGACTAAGGTAAAGAATATAACGATAGCCTATTTATTGCACTTCATCTTTCTATTAAGATTTGCATATCAAAGTTAAACAAGATCATGTCTTTGTATAGGGAGACATATTTCGTTTTTGTTTGTAGCTTGATCGCAAGAATTCTAACTGAACTTTTTAATACCTCAAAATATCTCGATTTTTGCCCCATCTGGAAAATTCGTTTGTCCTAAATATTTCACCCTTACAAAGCCCGAAGTTTCGTTAATTTTTTCAGATCTCTAGGTTGTTTCTTAAAACTCGAAAGGAAAATTTCCAAGCTCGAACGATTTTTAAAATATTCACAAACCCTGGATCCCTTAGCGGAAATTTTTTCCCTGATTTTGCATACTCATGGGGTTCTGAATCGTGTTTTTATAGCGTTTTCTTTTCTGGAAAAAGTGTTACGCTTTTTGTACGCTGCGCAAGGGTTGTAATTATAATTCGTTCTATTCCAAAATCGCAGGCAACGCCCCGTGTATTTCATTCTTTTGTGAAAATTGTTGCCTGCTCTCAACGCGAAAGCATTAAACCTTTACAATGGAATGGAATGAGTAGTGTAACCCTGCCAAACCAGCTGATTGTGAAAATTTATTTTCGTAACTTCACATTTTTAGCGAATAAAATTGAAAAGAAGGCAATAATTGCTAATGACTTTTTATTTTTGTTGACAACGCGCTTGTGAGAATCAGCTGATACAGGGGGTAGCAATTTATGTTCTTTTCATGCACTATAAAATTTGACTTTTTTCAAGGGTAAGAGTAACTCTATTAAGGTTTTACCATTTATTTAGGAAACAATTTTTTTCAGAAAAGAAAACGCTATTAGTTTCAAGAATCTAGCTCTACAGGAAGACTTTCTGAATACATATATCAATCCCTGTTTCATCTTGAAAACTCTTTTATCCTAAATATTACAACCAAATAGACCCCAAAATTTCAGGTTTCTGGGTTATCCGGAAGTTTCTTAAAAATTTCCAGCTCGAATTATTTTTTTAATTTCCACGGTCCCTGGTCACCTAGCGAATTTCTTTTCCCCAAAGCTTCGTTGTCATGGGGTTTTGAATTATGATCTTAGTTTCAAGAATCTAGCTCTACAGGACGTTACTCAAGGAGCGGTCGCAAGATCCCACACTTTAGAAGTCGACTTTTTAATATCTCGGAATATCTTGATTCCGGTTTCATCTTGAAAACTCTTTTATCCTAAATATTACAACCAAATAGACCCAAAGATATGTTTAATGTTCCCGGTCACTGAGTTATCGGGAAGTTTCTTTAAACTCGAAAGCAAAATTTCCAAACTCGAACGTGTTTTTGAATTTTTACGAGGCGTGGCAAATTGGTTTCCTTCATCTTGCATTGTCATGGGGTTTTGAAATATGTTCTTATGGGAAGTTACTCAAATAGCGGTCGCAATATTCGACATTTTGTAACTGGACTTCCTAAATATATATTTTTGAAAACCGTGAGCTATGATCAAATTATAAGAACAGAAGCATGAAAACTTTCCTTACACACTTACTGCACATTGCATCTACTTTTGAGGCCATGTGCACCGGTATTATTTTTTTTTACTAAATTAGAAGAGAAGAGCGCCCTAAACCTCGTCGGAGGTAAATCGCGCCAAGTATTTATTTAATTTATGTTGATATCTGCATAAGACTTTGCCATAACCACTTCCTTCTTATAAAAGTTTAATTAATTTTTATAAAAATATACAAATCATAGAGGAGATCATCACTATTGGATTCAGATGTGAAAATTGTTGCAAGCTGACTTATGGCATTTTACATCACTTTTTCAGTGAATGGAATGAAAAAATATTACTACCATTTTACGTATTACTTTAAAAATTTAAACTAGAAGATTCGAAAGTACAGGTGTTTGGTAGAACTAGCCAGTCCGTTAGGTTAGGTTGAACTGGCCGGTCTATGAGGACCTCACATAGACTGAATAAGTCCGTAGTGTTACCAGAAGTTTTTTTTAACGACGAAACTGAAAAACCTATCAAAAACCAGGACCTATGTTATAAAATAACTTCGTCCTCTTGGCAATTACTAGAAGCTTCCTAGGACTTAGACCACTTGCTGCTTCTAGATCTGAAAACTGTATCACTCCTAATAGCTGGAGTCTTAGCCTCGCAGGCGCAGGGCACGAGCACTGAACGTGCTCGATCGTTTCCTCCTCCAGCCCGCTCTTCCTAATTCTGCTATCACTGACCAAGCCTAATTTAAAGGTATGTGACGCCAAAAGGCAGTATCCAGTCAGAATACCCGTCATGAGTGTACAGTCCTCTCTTTTTAATGATAGAAGCAACTTTGTTAGTCTAAGGTTGTAAGACCTACACAAAATCTTCGACCCTTTACAGCCCTGCGCTTGAAGGCACACCTTTCCTGCTTGGTCGATCTTGTGCACCTCTCGCCTTCGCTTGATTTCGCCCAGTCTAATTGGGACGTTTACGGAGCAGGCTTCAAGGGATGCGCCCTTTTTAGATAGTTCATCCGCTTTTTCATTCCCATCTATTCCCATATGCCCTGGGGCCCAATATAGATGTATGCTTCTCTCTGTCCCGATTCTCTCCAGGGACTGCTTACACTCTAACGCGCATTTAGATGCTGTGCTATGCGAGATTATTGACTTAATTGCTGCTTTGCTGACAACATAAAATTTAACACGATTGCAGCTTGGGCTATTTTCTTCCAGGGTTTCTACTGCTTTGATTACGGTTACTATTTCCGCTTGGAAAACGCAACAGTAATCCGGCAGCCTGTAGGATCTGTTTATTTCCGGATCAGCACAGTATACCGCAGACCCTACTTCTTCCACTACTTTGGAACCATCTGTTTACACATGTATCGCTTCGTCCGCCATTTGAGCACCCTTGCGGCAACCGTCCACCTCTATTGTGACTTTAAGATCTCACTCGCCGCGCAGATAGGGAATCAGGTAATCTGTTCGTCCTGTAATTGATGACGGTATACTACTATGGCCAGACCATACGGCCAACCCGAGGCACCGAGCCTGGTTGCAGTTATTAACGCTATGTTCTTTGCTACCAGGTCTACAGGTGGAACGTGCAGAATGGCAGATAGTGCAGCATTCGGGGTTGTTTTCAGGGCTCCCGTAATGCTAAGCATCGATAGTCTGCATACCCCTATAATTTTTTGAGGTATGTTGTTTTTTGTGTGGTTTTCCACCAAACAAGAACTCCATAGTATAGAATAGGGCTTACAATCGCTGTAAAAACCCAATGAGCAGTTGGTTTATGACCAGCGTCCACGGCAAAGGTGATAGCACCCCTCCCTGCGGCGTTCCCCTGTCCACTGATTTTGTGGCCTCATACAATTCCCATTGTGATGTAATCTTCCTGCAATATAACATGCAGCCTATCCATCTCGTTAAGCTAGATGTACTTTAATGTAATTAAGGCCATCCATAATCGCCCATTTGGAAACATTATTGAAAGCCCCTGCAATGTCTAAGAAGACTCCTAGAGCATATTCCTTATATTCCAGGGCTTTCTCTATGCTTATTACTACCCTATGCAATGCGGTGTCTACCGACTTGCCTTTGGTGTACGCATGTTGTGTTGTGGAGAGCAGCTTTTCATCCACGTTGGACTTTATGTACACATCTATCAGCCTCTCAAAGGTTTTGAGCAGAAATGATGTTAATTTAATGGGTCTATAGTGTTTGGGATACACGTGACCGATCTTCCCCGCCTTTGGTAGGAAAGCTACACGAGCAGTTCTCCAAGAGTGCGGTACATGATTCAGTCTTATGTCTTATTAGTCCCTGGACTATGTTTCCCCTTGGTAGGACTTTTCTCAACCGTGCTGTTTCGCTGGAGCACTCTATGTACGTACAGAAACTTTTCCCTGAGATTCTCTTCGCCCTGGAAATTTCACGCTCGTAGATTCTCAGTAGATCCCTGTACTCGTCCCGACACGCTTCGCTTTCCGCGGTCTTTGCTAGCTTAAACATGTCTTTTACCTGTCTTCTTAGAAGACTCAGCTCATTGCTCCACCATGGGGGCTTTGCTGTTCCTCTGAATCTTCTTAGAGGGCAAGCTTTGTTATACGCAGTCATAAGCGTCCTTGTTAGGAATTCATTGGACTCCTCCAGTTCTTCCACATTGGCAACCTCTTTGGGTTGTCCCAGTTTCGTTTCTACCTGTTTCAGGAATTTATTCCAGTTTGTTGACCTATGGTTTCTAAAGGTTCCTCCCTTCTCTATCCACTTTTTTTTGAGGTTCTACCTCTTTCGTATCAGCAGCTCGTCGCGACCACACGCAATTTTGTCAATATATAACTTAAAGTAAATTAATAATTTTGTATGTAATATTTTAATACTCAATAAAGTTAAATATTAAGTAGATGGTTTTACGGTTTTTATTTTCGCCAAGATCAAAGCCACTACCAATGTAAATCCATCTACTTAATATTTAACTTTATTGAGTATTAAAATATCACATACAAAATTATTAATTTACTTTAAGTTATATATTGACAAAATTGCGTGTGGTCGCGACGAGCTGCTGATACGAAAGCTGATATACGCATGGTCGGAGAAGGATGGTCTATCAAGAACCATCCAATCATACCTTGATATATCACGTTCGGAGCTCAGCGTAATATCCAAAACATTGCTAGATGTCAGACCAATGTATGTAGAGACATTTCTCCTGTTGGCTATCTGCAAATTGGTTTGCAGGATGTAACAAAATAGAGATTAGCCTTTCTCGTTCGTATATGCTACTCCCCACGAATTGTGGTGCGCATTTGCATCCGCGCCTATATCCAACCGCCCTTTCCACCCTTCCTCCTGACTAGCCTCTTGCACTCCATCGGTGTAACCTCCGCAGCATGCCAGGATAAATGCCTGCTTATTCCTTTGCTCAACGGCCACCACTACGCGTTCCTCAGTAGTGTAATTAGGCAGCATATATGAATGTAGCTGTTTCCTTACCATTACTAGAGCTCGCACCCGTCCTTTTGTTTGCGGATAGTAAACGCCAAATCCGAGCGCGCTAAGTCCAGAAACCTTTCCTCCCGATGAGAGCCATGGCTCCTGGATCAGCGCCATGTCAAACGAACCCTCCTCAAGGATTAGGAGGAGTTCGCTCGACGCCACTTTACTGTGTTGGAGGTTTATCTGTAAGACTCGCAGCACCATTGGGCTGTTTGTCCCCTCCAGCACCTTCGTCGTGACGTCGTCGTCCTCCCCTTGGCCTTTTAGAGTGTTCGAAGCTCCCTTCAGCCTCTTGTAACTGTTGTGCCGGGTGTTCCTCTGTGCGATTCATAGCACCATCTGGCTGTTGGTCCTCTTTTAACACCTTCGTGGTGACGTCGGCTACCTCCACCTGTCCTTTTTCCCTTAGGCTTTTGAGGTCCTTTTCGACTTCGCCCACTTCCAGCGTGTTCGGATCTTTATCCTCGGGACTTCTTTTCCTGAGTCGCATATAAATTATGCCTTTACCAAACGACATTTTTCGAAGCTGCGTGTACAATATATCCTCCGCCTGCTTGGTTATTTGGAAGATGTAGAACTGACCTTCCTCCGTAGGCATAGATACAGTAAGTACCTTCCAATCCTGTGTCGGCATGTTTGGATTCTGATTCTGCAGAAGTCGCAGTGTACCCTCCGACTTCATCACGCATGGTATCCATACCTTACATTTTGGTACCGAAGGGATTTGGGCTTTATCCACCACCTCAAACCGCGCGTTCGTGCCTTGCCTTTGGAGGTTTGGAACCATTTCCTCCAGCCACCGCAAGCTCGCGACGTTGTCGCACGCTATCATCTTCACACCATTATACCATCCCCCCGAATCAAAGGTTGGAAGGGGTTTACTTGGTTGTTCCCGCATCATTTTAAGCATTAAGCTAATAAGCTACCTTTCTACAGATCTCCACCTTTCAGTAGACATCTGTCCGAAAGATCAACCAGCGCCACAGTCAATGACTGCTTTGCCACATCACTCATCTTCTCGGGAAAAGCGGAGTCTTAGTATTAACTCCCTTTGGCACCTCAGAGAAAGTCGGAGTCTTAGCTTTAACTCCCTTCAGCACCTCCGAGAAAGCCCTTTGGCTTATCTTCTACTTCCGTAGTTGGAACTTCCTTCTGACTCGCAGCTTTCGAGGTAGTTGCTACCTCGCTATTGGGGCCCATCTGCCTTACAGCTTTCGGCCTACTTGTCTTGTCTATGCGAATGCCCTGCCTCGCGGCTCTGGGACTGGGTCCTTTCTGCCTTTTGAAAGCAGGCTTGTCGCCTTCCGCCGAACGTTGCCTCATCATTCTGTCATTCGGCGCTTCTTCCTCCACGTACCGGTTGCATAACAGAGGGTTTCTAGCTGCAAATCTTTTGAACTGCCTTCGACCTACTTCTACTGCCTCATGGGCTCATTCCAAGCGATTGATCTCCACTTCTGTTGGGTCGGCCACCCAACGCTCCCAGGCGTTGGACAATTCTTAGTGCTGCACGGTACTGCAAGAGAGCTCTTTTACTTCCACTGCTCCGTACCCTTCTCCACTCTTCTACTCCGTTTTCATTTGTGTGCTTTTCCAACACAGAGTTCATTGAATCAGCACTACTCTCGCTCCCCGAGTCCGACGCATCGCTTAATGCGTATTTGTCGTCCTTGGCTTGCGACTCAGTCCTCCTCTTATCATCCTCCTTATTACAACTTGGTAATTAGTCCTTCATCTTGGTCGTACGACCACCTGCCCGACAAGGCGGGCTCAGCGGTCCAGTATTATATACGGAGAAAGAACGGTCAGCCACAGCAGCGCCCCTTACTGCGGTAAGGCCATCAATACTTCCCGAGGTGGCCCAGTATCGGGAAGGCTCCATTCGAATTCAGCAGAATTTATCCCCTGGCTGCAAATCGTCCAATAGGCACGGTCCGCGTAACACCCTGGACTAGGGGGTTGGCAGTTCTTGGTCACCGACATCCCGCCGCTCTCCTATGAGGCGAAACGGCGTAGATGCCCGTCCTAAACAGCTCCGTCTCATAGTCGGGCGCTATGGAGATCGGCTAAGCCCTCACACCAACGACAAGGTACCTACCCTAGTGAGGGGCCAGTCCGTGAGGATATTACTTATAAGAATGTGTCCATAGGTTTACCAGAAGTTTGACCGCCCTGTGTTAGCAAAAAACTCTGTCCTCTTGGAAAATAATAGAACCTTTTGAAACCCTATCCTATTTGCTGCTCTTGATAGCTTTGCCACTCCTTATAGCAGAATGTGTTTTGACGTTTCCCCCTTCAAGCCACACTTCCTATATTTGCTATAACGGAATAAGCCATTTTTAAAAGCATGTGCCGTAAGAACGCAGTGTACGTTACGATTGCCAATCATGGGCCTACCTTCCCCTCCTTGTAATGATATGAGTAACTTTGTTTGTCTTCGGCATACACTGCCTTCTTTTTATCTCACCAAATATGATTGTGACGTCTACTGTACAACCTTCAAGGATTGCACCCTTCCTATCTAGCTCATCCAGTTTTTTTATTTCGATCTGTTGCCATATGGGCTGGGACCCAGAATATATATTTCTCTCTAACACGAATCTTTCTAGGACTTCTTGCACTTTTAGGTATTGTGCAAGGCGAGGTGGTTGCCAAAAAAAAAATAGAAATTAGACGATACACAGTTTTCAATCACAAATAGTTAATAAATAATTAACTCAAAATAACTTTACTTATGTATATTAAAATTTGAGTTATTAAATGGCCACTTCACCCAATTTTAAGTCACAAAGTCAGGCTTAATCGCCTTTTCAAATGACCGATTGACCTTATGACCAATTCATATTCCCATAAGTGTAATTTGCCCTTATGTCCGTTGACTTTATGTCACCACACCATGAAATTATTGCATCGGTTCTTGTTACGTACGCAAAGTTTTAAATGACCTTATGGCAGTTTTGAGTGGTCATAACGTCAATTGCCCTTCGTCCGTTGTCCGTATGTCACTGCGGCATTAAATAATTGCATTTTCTTTGGTCCTTCATGCATATGTTAAGTTTCGACTGACCTTAATGCCATTAGAAGTGTTCATAAGGTCAACTGACCATATGTCCGCTGAATTTAAGTCACCTCACCATTAAATAATTGTATAATCAACGGTTCTTCATGGGTGCGCAAAGTTAAAATTGATCTTGTGGCCTTGTGAAGTGATCATAAGGTCAATTTTCCTTGGGTCCGTTGAACTTATACCACCCCACCATCAAATTATTGCATTGTCATCGGCCATCGAGTGGGTAACATACAAACAAACAAACATACAAGTGAAGCTAATATAAGGGTGTTAATAAAAAAATAAAAACCATGAGGCGCGATATACACTCCGAAGAGATTTAGGCCGAGCTTCTCTTTTAATACGATTCGAGCTTCTTTTTAATTCTTCCTTCAATTTGTGCGCACACTTTGTTTTTCTCGCTATTTACTGTCTTCGCAGCTGTTTGCGTCGCTTTTTAAGTGTCAAGTGACATTGACTCTAAAACTGCTAGCTACCGCTAAGTTCCCAAACTTTCAGAGTTGCTTTATATATAACCTTTCTCATTCTCAGTGCTATTTCAACTGTTTTTTCTTTGTAATTTACAAACATATCTTTAACATTTCTATATTCTTATACTAGTCTATTTTCATTATCTTTCTATAAAAAATGACTTGCATTTTCAAAAACTCTCATGTAAAAAGCAAATCCGAAAGTTTTGTCTCTTGCTAGCTTTGCGATGAGCTCGCCCATGGAAAGTGCGCGGTACTGACGGCTTGAGTTATTGACACTGTCAATGATGGGGAGTACATTGGTCATGCATTAAATGCAGATCAACTGAGATTGACCTATTTAAACTGTTTACACAAACTCGAAATGCGTTTTCTGAAATTGCTAAAGAGTTTTCCATAATCACAGAAAAGTTCAATCAATACGATAGCTTGTTCAAATCATTCAAGTGTTTGGATGAGTTACCGAATTGTTTAAATGGAAATAAAGACAACCGCGATAATAAACAAAAACACTCTGAGGACTCACCTAACGCTTTGAATCTTAATCCTGCTCGGAACATTAATCTTCCGCAAGTGGAGCTCATAGACTTGGCTTCCCCTAATCCGCAAGCTGTGGTTCCATCCACTTCTAAGGCCGCGGAAAAAACCTTAGAGTCTCAAACTGTAACTTCTGAAACTGTAACTTGTCAATCTCTGACTTCTTATTCAGAAGCACCGGCTAAGAAGCTGGTTGTAGTCCCGCTCAAAAAATTGATTTTTATATCTCGCTTTGACAAAGACACTTCCGTTGAGGATATCAAGTCTTATGTCACTTCGAAAATTAAGGCTGACAGGCATGATTAAGAAAATTTTAATTTAATTACGAAAGAAAAATTGCTTCATTTAGAATTGATGTCTACTCAAAAGATTTTGATAAAGTTTTGTACAGCGCAATTTGGCCGCCAGGGGCTTTTGCTCGCGAATTTGTGCATAAGACTTATGAGATTACTCAAAATGTAGCAAAAATTCCTCCTCAAAGTTCCGATCCATAAAAAATTAATTTATCATCTTGCTTAAGCATTTACTATCAAAACGTTAGAGGCTTAAATACTAAATTAACTGACTTATATTTGAAAACCATTCACTGTAACTATAATATTATTGCTTTTATCGAAACATGGCTGAAACCCAATGTTTTAAATTCCGAAATTTTTTGCGGTGAGTATCATACCTATAGAAATGATCGCTTAGATAGGACCGGAGGTGGCGTCTTGTTAGCTGTACATTCTTCAGTTCCATCTGAAGATGTAAATTTAGCTGAAGTTGATTCCATCGAGTTTAAATGCATCCGAATCTTACTAGGCCGGGATCATATTTACTTAGCCGTTTGTTATATTCCACCGTCTTCTGATCTTTCAGTGTATATGCAACATATTTCACTGTTACAATCAGTCAATTTGATGATAAAGCCCACGGACTCAATGATTGTTTTAGGCGATTTGAACCTACCACATATATCTTGGAATACCGTTGATCACAATATTGTCCCCGTATCATCCAAAATGCATAACAATGACTTTTTGGATGGAATTACTGATCTTTGCCTTAATCAGATCAACTTCTTTCCGAATAAGTAATTCTTAGACGTAGCATTTGTTGACGACATATCTAAATTCTCTATAAATCGGTGTGAACCTCTTGTTTTGCCAGAAGACGTTTACCATCCTTCTCTTGAGATAACTTACGAAATCATAAGCAACAAAGTCGGCTGCACTAACAAAACACGTGTCTCTACCAGATGCTTTGATTTTTCCAAAACTAATTTCAACAATTTAAATAAAGAGCTTTCTGAGATAACGTATATAAGAGAACCGGTTTACATTCTGATTATGCACAGTACGCTATTTTCCGTCATAAGAATTTGGACTTAATAAAAGTGTTATAAAGCTTACATATGTAAAATTAAAAGAAACATTATTTGCAACCCGAAGTCTTTTTATGATTTCGTAAATTCTAAACGAAGAACTAACGGGTTTCCTTCTGCCACGAAGTTTAGAAATAGCATTTCCAGCGACGATCAAGAGATTGCAAACTTCTTCGCTCAATTCTTTCACTCTAATTACTCTGCTGTGGTTCATTCATCACCTACAAATTATCCGTATGAGCTCCATTCTAGTAACTCAATATATGCCCCACATTTCTTGCCTGAAGATGTTCTACTACATCTAAAGGCCCTAAAAGAATCCTTCAAATACGGTCCCGATTTGATCCCAACATGTTTTCTTAAAAAATGTGAGGAATACATTTACCAACCCCTTACTGATCTGCTTAACCTCTCTTTAAAAAATGGCATTTTCCCGACGGCTTGGAAGGAATCTTTTCTTATCCCACTCCATAAAAAAGGAAGCAAGTCGCCTATTGAAAACAATGGTGGAATAGCAAAGCTCTCCGCTTTTCGAAGCAATCGTTACTAATCACCTTACATTTTCGATTTCTACATTGATAGATAGTACTCAGCATGGCTTTTGTACAGCCAAATCAACCACAACCAATTTGCTTGAATTTGCAACTCACGTCTTTAATGGGTTTAGAAACAATCATCATACCGACGTTATATACACTGATTTCAGCAAAGCATTCGACAAATTACGCCACTCATTACTTGTTTATAAACCCGAATTGCTTGGTTTTCAACCAGGCCTAACTCGCTGGATCTCCTCCTATCTTTGCGGTAGAACTCAGTCATTTTTAAAAACATTTGTTCGAATGTCATCGATGTTCCCTCCGGTGTGCCTCAGGGCAGCCATCTCGGTCCTATTCTGTTTTTGATCTTTATAAACGATGTTTCCACAACTATAAAATAATCTAAAGTTTTAATGTATGCCGACGACGTAAAACTTTTTAAGTCATACGCGTCGGTTGAAGAACGTTCTGTACTCCAGGCGGATTTAAATCGTTTAGTTACTTGGTGTAATGCGAATTTTATCCCTCTCAATATAGGAACATGTAAATTCATGTGTTTTTCACGTGGGAACATACAGCCAGCTTCCTACATAATTAATGGCCAAACTCTGGAAAGCGTTGATGTTTTTGTCGAATTGGGAGTTACAATGAATTGCAAACTTAGTTTCAACCCTCATATTAATGCCACAGTCAATAAAGCGAGAGGAGTTTTAGCATTTGTGAAAAGATGGGCAAAAGAGTTAAGTGATCCTTATGTTACAAAAACCCTTTTTACATCATTGGTGGGGCCGATATTAGAATATGAATCGATAATATGGAGTCCGCGTTATCAAGTTCATGTGGATAGACTAGAATCAATTCAAAAACAGTTTTTACTTTTCGCCTTGATAAATCTTCAATGGGACTCTCCGTATAATCTTCCTCCTTACACTAATCGATTAATACTAACAAATCTTCCTACCCTTGCAAGTCGTAGAGAAATGGTAGGTGTACTATTTATGGCTAGACTTTTAAATGGATCGATTTCAAGCCCATTTCTTTTGAACGAAGTAAACTTGAATGTTCCATGCCGAGTTTCAAGGCATTATACACCTATAATTCTTAAACAATGCAGAAGCAATTGCCAATTACATGAACCTTTTAAATGTTTGTGTGAAGATTATAACTCTCATTCGAGAATAATTGATGTTTCGGACTCGCTCTTTGCCATAAAAAAGACGGTTCTATCTTCTCTTAATAATTAAAAAATTATATTTATACTTTTAATTCATTGTATTTTATGAATCTATATTTCTCAGCTGATGAGTTTCTCTATAGCTGAGCGGTTTTATATCTCAAAAAAAACTATGTATGAATTAAAAGAAACAAAAACAGGATTAGCCTGGTTTCATTGGCCCACTTGAGGGCAGTGCGCTGCCACAACGTCCGAGAAAAAAAAAGTACTACTGCAAATACTAACTACTGCCAAACCACTGCCGGGGGGCCTGCTTAAAAAAACCGCCGCACAGTGGGCTGGATTTGGCTTTCAGTACATTTAGGGAAATGAAAAAAATATTATTTAATAACAGAAAAACTTTGATGGGGATCGATTTTAAGTCTCAAAATTTTTATATATGAGTATTTTTTCATAAAGTCTTAAACAAAAAAGGTATAGCAAATAAAAAAATTTTATGTATGGGAAAAATCACATTTTTACCGTTAACTCATTTTCCTCACTTTTCCTCAAAACTTCATTAATTTATATATATAGTTTGAGTTATATACTATGCAATGTACTCGGTTTCATGGTTCGAAAAGTTTCGCGTTTTTTTTTTTTTTTTTGTGTTTTTTAGTATTGCGAATCACTTTTTAATTTTGGGTAGAATTTAAAAACAAAAATATTTTTTTTGTTTTTTTTTTTTAATGTTAGTATTGCGAATCACTTTTTAATTCTCGTTAATATTTAAAAACAAAAATATTTGATAATTCATATTATGCATTTCATTTTTTTATATTGAATTTGCATTTAACAATCCAAAAAAGTTCAAATGAAAAATTTAGCTATTCCAGCTTGTTCGTTAATTTTTTTGTTTGTTTTTTATATGATGCTTACTATTCCAGCTTGTTCGTTAGTACCAAAAGAGTAATTAAAGAAATCTCCAAATATACATATGTATAGGTATATGACAAAAAAAAAACTAAAAAAAAACAATTTTTATTATTTTAAGTAAATGTTGTGTTTCATATGTAGTATGTATATTCGTACCCAATTAAAATTAAGAAACTAAATTATTCAGTTTTCTGTATCATATTGCGGCTAATTTTTCTTGCATGGTCTCGCCGATATGCTCTAAAATCTTTATTTCGGGATTTAGCGGCTTCTTCGGACAACTTTCCGATAGGAATGGAACCAACATGCTCTATTATTGAAGCTCCGTGTACTAAAATTTTATTTACATTTGAAGGCATGTAATACCATTCATATAATTCGACGTAAACTCGAATGGTTTCTCTGGCGTACATGTCGAACTTTTGTACATTTATTGGACACCCACATGAAAGTGCCCCTAATATTATAGAGAATCTTTGAATGAGATTTTCACTAACACCAGTTATAGAGGCGGTAGTTTTAAAGTCAACGAAAAATCGTCTAGCGATATTTCCATCATTCGTTGTACCGTGCCCTTGCTTTACCACGTCTACCAATAAACCAGTCTGAACAGTAAACATTATTTTAGTGAAGCCAAAATTGCTGGAAATTGGAAAAAATACCTAGATGTACACATATGTCGTTAGGGTATGTCGATATGAAACCCGGTTACTAGAAGTGTTATAATTTTTTTAAATTAACTATCTTATTTAGCTGGCTCGAGGTCTGTGTTGTTAAATAAAACACCGTTGATGATTTTTTTCTTTTTTTCCCAACCAATATATTTCGACTGCTCTGCGGCAATCGTCATCAGGGTTACAAAAGTTTCTTAACACGTCTGCCCTGTGTGATGTGGAGTATGGTACTAAGATAGTTATTTGAAGAATAAGGTCGCCAAAAAATAAAATTTTTTAAATTAGGTTTTACGAAAAAATGTTACATAACAATAAATTATGGAAAAAGATCACAGAATACGAAAATGTACATTTAAAGTCCCAAGTCCCAAATTTTCAATTTCGTTCTACTGTGCGCCGTGCTCGAAGGTTTCTTGTAAGGCATATGTGATACTTAGAAAATTTTGTAAACGACCGGCGCCCCTTTTACTTTGGTTCTGGGTACGCCCATGGTTTATTGTATTAGAAAATTATCAGAACGCAAAATGTGAACAACTATATTACGCATATATTGAATGTGCAACTTTTCGTGTGCGACTCCTGGTTTTCGAGATCTTGCAAATCTGGGTTGAACCTTGCTTTTGAGGCTCTATCAGATTTTGTGCAAAACTAAATTTATGTACATATTGTTACGAATATTAGCAAAACTAAGGGCTGCTGCCATCTCTAAGCTGCTAAGGAGCGCCTCGCATGCACATCCATAGATCAATCATTATGTATCTACATAAACGAATAAAACATTATGTCTACACATATGTACCATGTACGTATACGAGCAGCGGAGAGTCAATGCACAAACCCATGCATATATCTGAGATACTCTTATAAGTATGCAATGAGAAAAGCTTTAAAATTGTGCAATTGTAGTTACAGCTGAGAAGTTTGAGAGCTGATGGACTAGTAGATTCTGGAAGCGCCTAGAGGATGCGAACGTTGAAATCAAAGAGTATAAAAGGCAACAAGTGTAGAGACGCTGGAATTCAGTTCGATTTGAGATTTCGATTAAGACGCTATCTAGCGAGGAAGAGCAGTATTATTTTGAATAGTAGAGTTTCATTGAGCTATCAATCAGTGTGGTTATTAAGCAAGCTATTCGTTGCACAGTTTGAGTGTTATTGTGAAGTACTTTAATAAAGGCCATTTTGCATTATTACATATTGGAGTTATTTATTCAACAGTTTAGTGATTCGAACTTAGCAGAAGGGCAAATAAGAGGATTTGCAAGTAAATTCGCTACAATTGGTGCCAGAAGAGGAATTGTTGAATAAATTCCAGAGGACAACAAGGACATGGCAAAGTTCGGTGAATTGAAGATCCAGCAACTAAAGAAGGAGTTGTAGAGGCGTGGATTGAATACAAGCGGTGTTAAACTTGAACTTCAGGCACGGCTACGAGAGGCAATGGAAGCAGAAGGAATTGATGTGGAAGAGTATGTCTTTCATCTTGATGGCGAGGAGACAACAAAAATTGAAGAGAAAAACGAAACATCGCTGACGGTTACCAGCACAGACTTGAACATGATATTGGATGCAATATCTGCACAAACATCGCCGGTAGCATCAATGTCATCGCAAATGTCAGAAATGTCGACACAGATTACATCCAAGATGGAAAAACAGCTCGAACAACAGAAGACATATATCGCATCCCAACTGGAATCACAGGAGGCACGTATTTCAGAAATGACGTCGCAAGTGTCATATCAACTGGAAGACCAAAAGACATATATGGCATTTCAATTGGAAGCGCAAAAGGCACGCATATCTGAAATGTGGGCAGAAATTTTGGAACAGGTATCATCAAAACTGTAAGCGCAGGATGCAAAAATGGCTCAATTTCAGGCAGAAGTAGATGATTTAAAAGGTCGTATGGAGCAGTTACAACTAAATCGCCCAGCTCTTTCATCAAGCAATCCAAAGGTAAAAACACCATCCTTTGACGGTTCTGTTCCTTTCCAGGTATTTAAGATTCAGTTTGAGAAGACTGTAGCAGTGAACAACTGGAGTGCTGAAGATAAAGTTGCTGCACTATTCGTGGCATTGAAAGGATCTGCTGCTGAAATCTTACAGACTATTCCTGAGGGAGAGCGGAACAACTACGAAACATTGATGAGCGCTCTAGAGAGGCGATACGGAAGCGAACACAGGAAGCAGATACACCAAATAGAGTTGCAAATGAGACATTGCAGGAGTTTGCTTCAGATATAGAAAGATTGGCTCATCTCGCAAATGCGGACGCACCCGTGTAATACACTGAAAGGGTAAAAATCCAGAGTTTCATAAATGGCATACGGTTTCCACATCGGAAACGAAGCGGGCTACATATGCGAATCCAAAACTAACATTTGCTGAAACGGTATCGCATGCACTGACTCAGCAAACAGCCTCACTTTTTAGTAAGCCAGCTTACAAAGTTCATCGCGTGAAAGTGGAAAGGCCAGACTGGTTAGACGCAATTTTGGAAGCATTGAAGGGTACGCAGCAGAAAAATAATGATGCAGTCAAATGCTTTAAGTGTGGAAAGCAAGGGCATATTGCG
Organism: Eurosta solidaginis; assembly: GCF_040869045.1. Taxonomy (NCBI): domain Eukaryota; kingdom Metazoa; phylum Arthropoda; class Insecta; order Diptera; family Tephritidae; genus Eurosta; species Eurosta solidaginis. The sequence goes on from NC_090319.1 coordinate 239,040,195, forward strand.
CGTTATTGCAACACCAACCCTAACAGTTCCAACAATGTGGGTGGTCGTAAACGCAGAGCTGAAGGAGATGAGCAGATCTCCAAGACCAATCAAATGTTAAACTAAAGCGAGTCAGCCGCAAGGGGCGACAGCTGGCTCCCTCAATTGAATGCCCCATAATCTCTATCTCGCAAATTGGAAGAAGGTCAAGTAATCTTATTGTCGGAGGACATGTGGATGGAAAGGAACGTTTACTGATTGTAGATACGGGTGCATCCCGTTCCATCATTCGATCAGATTTAGTCAACAAGAAGATAAGACCATTGTTGGAGCAAGATAACGTACAGCCACGGGAGAGGACACCCAGGTAATTGGAGAAGTAGAAGGTGAAGCAGCAATTGGGAAGGTCATGGTTTTACACAAATTCGTTGTGGCGAAGATGGTTGATGAAGTCATATTGGGAGTAGACTTCTTGGTTGACCATGACATCAAGATCGATATGCAGAGAAGGTTGATGCGTTATGAGAACCAGGATATACCACTTAACTTCAGTTTGCGGAAAGGATTCAGTAGTAATCGAGTACAGGTGGAGAAGACTCGACAAAAACCACGGAAGTCAAAGGAAAAGGTTAATAGGTCGAATGGGCCAAATAAAGCAAAACCAAAAGTACCTGCGAGAGAAACACTGACATTGACAAAACCAAAAAGACGCAGGAAAACGTAGCAACGAATTTCCGAGGAAGAATGCCAGGGTAGTTTCAAGCCGGAGCGCACTACTCTTGTGAAATGTGGGAACGATACTGATTATGCAAAGCAAATCCGTCCAGCGTAAGCTCTACGAAGTAGTTCATTGGCGAAACAACAGAGTGTGAAGGAACGAACCAGGGTATTGAGTAGTACGATGAAACACAGGTACCATGAGAACAATAATTCGAAAGGTTTCTTGGCGGGAGATTTGGTACTGTTATACAACTCTCACCGGCGGAAAGGTGTTCGAACCAAATTTCGGTACAGTTAGGAAGGCCCGTACAAAGTTGTGAAGAAGATCAGTGACACCATCTACCGCATACAAACCATTGGGAAACCACGAAGTAGAAGAGTGGTAAATTTGGAGATGCTGGCAGCGTTTAGATCGGGAGATTTGTCTGGTCGGGACGTTCAGACTTACGTGGAGGGCAGTGTTACGAATATTAGCAAAACTAAGGGGTGCTGCCATCTCTAAGCCGATGCTAAAGAGCGCCTTGCATGCACATCCATAGATCAATCATTATGTATCTACATAAACGAATAAAAAATTATGTCTACACATATGTACCATGTACGTATACGAGCAGCGGAGAGTCAATGCACAAACACATGCATATATCTGAGATACTCCTATAAGTATGCAATGAGAAAAGCTATAAAATTGTGCAATTGTAGTTACAGCTGAGAAGTTTGAGAGCTGATGGACTAGTAGATTCTGGAAGCGCCTAGAAGATGCGAACGTTCAAATCAAAGAGTATAAAAGGCAACAAGTGTAGAGGCGCTGGAATTCAGTTTGATTTGAGATTTCGATTAAGACGCTATCTAGCGAGCAAGAGCAGTATTATTTTGAATAGTAGAGTTTCATTGAGCTATCAATCAGTGTGGTTATTAAGCAAGCTATTCGTTGCACAGTTTGAGTGTTTTTGTGAAGTACTTCAATAAAGGCCATTTTGCATTATTACATATTGGAGTTATTTATTCAACCGTTTAGTGATTCGAACTTAGCAGAAGGGCAAATAAGAGGATTTGCAAGTAAATTCGTTACAATATGTATGTTATTGTAAACTTAGGCATTTAATGGCGATTCGTCTGCCCTACTATGTACATATGCATTATAACGAATTTACGCAAATTCCCCTTATTTGCAATCTTCTGCCAACGTTCGTATCGCTAAACTGTTTAATAAATAACTCCAATATTGAATAAAGGAAAAATGGCCTTTATTAAAGTACTTCACAATAACTTTTATACTTTGCAACGAATAGCCTGCTTAATAATCAAACTGATTGATAGCTTAAATGAAATTGATATATTGCCCGACAGATAGCGTGCTTTACTGAAAACTGCTTGCAGCGCCTCTACCGCTGGTGCTTCTATACTCTGTGATTTCCTCGTTGCATCTTCCAAGCCGCTTCCAGAATTTACTTAGTTACCGCCGTATAATTATAACTACAGATGCACGTATATAGCTTCTCATATGCGTGTATTTGTGAGCGGCACTTCCACAATTACAATTGCATACTTTTGGGAGCATCTCAGATAAGATATCTGCATGTGTTTGTGCATTGCCTCTCAGCTGCGTATACGTACATATGTGTAGACATAATGATTGATTGGTTTATGTAGATACAAGTGACTGTCTGCTTTATTGTTTTGTGACTTTATTTACTTAGCATCAGACTAGGGATGTGAGTATCACTTAGTGCCACTCATATTCGTCACACTGCCCTCCACCTAAGTCTGATCGTCCCGATCAGACAAATCTCCCGATCTACACGCCGCTAGCATCTTCAAATGTACCACTCTTCTACTTCGTGGTTTCCCAATGGTTTATATGCGGTAGATGGTGTCACTGATCTTCTTCACAACTTTGTACGGGCCTTCCCAACTGCGCCGAAATTTGGATGGAACACCTTTCCGCCGGTGAGGGTTGTATAGCAGTACCAGATCTCCCTACAAGAAACCTTCCGAATTAAAGTTCTTGTCATGCCAGTGTTTGATCTTACTACTCATTACCCTGGGCCGTTCCCTCACACTCTGTTGTTTGGCCAATGAACTACTTCGTAGAGCTTGCGCTTGACGGATTGGCTCCGCATAATCAGTATCGTTCCCACGTTTCACAACAGTAGTGCACTCCTTCTTGAAACTACCCTCGCATTTTTTCTGGGAAATTCGTTGCTTCGTTTTTGTGCGTCCATTAGGTTTTGTCAATGGCAGTGTTTCTCTCGCAGGTACTTTTGATTTTGCTTTATTTGGCCCATTCGATCTATCAACCTTTGCCTTTGACTTTCGTTAGTAAGTTAAGTGGTATATCCTGGTTCTTATAACGCATCACGCTTCTCTGCATATCGATCTTGATGTCATGGTCAACCAAGAAGTCCACTCCCAATATGACTTCATCAACGATCTCCGCCACAACGAATATGTGTAGAACTGTGAACTTTCCAATCAAGACTTCACATACCACTTCTCCCTGGACTTGCTTATACTCGCCAGTGACCGTACGCAACCTTGCTCCAGGTAACGGTTTGACTCTCCTATTAACCAAGTGAGATCGGATTAAGGAATGAGATGCGCCCGTATCTACAGTCAGAACACGTTCTTTGCCATCCACATTCCCTCTGACGGTAAGATTGCTCGATTTACTACCAATTTGCGACACAGATATCACAGGACATTCAATAGCTGGAGCTAGCTCTCGATCTCTACATCTTAATCGCTCTTGCTCATCCCCTCCAGCTTTGTTATTAAGACCACCCATGCTGTTGAAACCACTAGGATCAAGATCGCAATGACGTGCAATGTGACCGGGCTTCCCGCATTTGAAGCATTTGATAACTCTTTCAAGCCGCTTTTGCGATCCTTTCAGCGCCTCCAATATTGCGTCTACCCACTCTGGCCTTTCTACTTCCACACGGCGTGCTTTGAAAACTGGCTTACACAGAAGCAACGCTGTTTCCTGACTCAGAGCATGTGATACCGTTTCTGCGAATGTTGGCTTTGGGTTTGCGTATACAGCTCGCTTTGTTTCGACGTCCCGTATGCCATTTATAAAGCTCTGAATCCTTACCCTTTCAGTGTATTCCACGGGTGCGTCCGCATTTGCTAAATGTGCTAGTCTTTCAATATCCGACGTAAACTCTTGCAATGTTTCACCAGGCCTCTGGAAGCGGTTCAGCAACTCAATTTGGTATATCTGTCTCCTATGCTCAGTTCCGTATCGTCTCTCTAGAGCGCCCATCAATGCCTCATAACAGTTCGCCCTCTGGAATGGTCTGTAGGATTTCGGCTGCTGGCCCCTTTAATGCCACGAACAGTGCAGCAACTTTATCTTCCGCATTCCAGTTGTTCACTGCTGCGGACTTCGCAAACTGTAGCTTGAAGACCTGGAAAGGAATAGAACCGTCAAAGGATGGTGTTTTTACCTTTGGATTACTCGTTGAAACAGCTGGCCGATTTAGTTGCAACTGCTCGAACTGTCCTCTCAAAGTATCCACCTCGGCCTCGATTTATTCCTCAAACTGTAAAATTTTTGTATCCTGGGCCTCCAGCTTCGTGTTACCCTTATCTTCTGTGCCTCCAGCTGCGAGGGTATGCGGGCCTCCTGTGCTTTCAACTGCTCAGCCAACTGAGACGTCATATATGTCTTTTGCTCTTCCAGTTGGGGTGACATATTTGTGGATATTTCTGACATTTGCGACGACATTGATGTTACTGTCGATGTTTGTGCAGATATTGCAGCCAATATGATGCTCAAGTCTGTACTGGTAACTGTCTGCGATGTTTCGTTTTTCTCTTCAATTTTTGTTGTCTCCTCGCCATCAAGATGAAAGACATACTCTTCCACGTTAATTCCCTCTAATTCCATTGCCTCTCGTAGTCGTGCCTAAAGTTCGAGTTTATTGCCGGTTGTATTCAATCCACGGCTGTCCAATTCCTTCTTCAATTGTTGGATCGTCAATTCACTGCACTTTACCATGTCCTTGTTGTCCTCTGGAATTTATTCAACAATTCCTCTTCTGACACCAATTGTAACGAATTTACTGCAATTCCCCTTATTTGCAATCTTCTGCCAACGTTCGTATCGCTAAACTGTTGAATAAATAACTCCAATATTGAATAATGGAAAAATGGCCTTTATTAAAGTACTTCACAATAACACTTATACTTTGCAACGAATAGCCTGCTTAATAACCAAACTGATTGATAGCTCAAATGAAACTGATATATTGCCCGACAGATAGCGTGCTTAATTGAAAACTGCTTGCAGCGCCTCTACCGCTGGTGCTTTTATACTCTGTGATTTCCTCGTGGCATCTTCTAGGCGCTTCCAGAATTTACTTAGTTACCGCCGTATAATTATAACTACAGATGCACGTATATAGCTTCTCATATGCGTGTATTTGTGAGCGACACTTCCACAATTACAATTGCATTTTGGGAGCATCTCAGATAAGATATCTGCATGTGTTTGTGCATTGCTTCTCAGCTGCGTATACGTACATATGTATAGACATAATGACATAATGATTGTTGTTGTGACTTTATTTACTTAGCATCAGACTAGGGATGTGAGTATCACTTAGTGTCACTCATATTCGTCACAGTATAACTAAGTACTATGAAGCAGCCGGCTTTGATATATTTTAGAATATTATTGAATATGTACAAACTACATAATTAAGTATGTATGTACATTTTAAATAATTATTATATTATATTTTTCCTCTGATTTTTTGTTTTCTTCTAGGCTCGACGCGATCGTGAGGAGCAAGAGAAGATGAAAGCTCAAGAGTCCATGAAATCCGCCCAGCAAAATGCCAATAAACAAGTTCAGCAACAACATCAACAGCAGCAACAGCAACAGCAGCAGCAACAACAACACCAGCAACAACAACAAGATCATCATTCGATCATAACACACAATCCAGGACATTTGCACCATTCAGTTATCGGACAGAATGATTTGAAACTGGGTTTGGGCATGGGTGTTGGTGTTGGCTCAAGTGTGGGGGTAGGTGTAAGCGCTGGAATCGGCAGTAACTTGGGAATGATGAGTGCGTTAGACAAGAGCAATCATGATCTACTTAAGGCCGTAAGCAAAGTAACTTCGTAAATCGCCGATAAAACCAAGAGCAGCATAACGGCAGTGCAGTGATATAATATCCATTAATATGGGCCGCCGCTTCCCAGTTAGTCTTTGATTTAAGGTTAAATTGATAATTAGTAACAGGAAAACGAAAGATGATAACTAAAATACGTAAAAAATTTACATGGTAAACTAGTTGCATAAGTCTACATATAACACATACTAGTATATACTTACAAATATATTACACTTAAAATTCAAACATAAGTAGATATACCAACATTCATACAATATAATAATATATACATACATACATACATAACTGTGGAAAATGCGAATGTTTATTTACATGCAAGCAAACCTATATACATATATACTGTACTAATTTGTACATGCACTGGTATGCAGACATTAATATGCAGAATTTTTTATGAATAACTAAATATGTGAAAACTATACAATTTGCAATTAAGCATACAAAATATTAATTGATCCATCAAGTCGAAACTTTGAGCCGATGCAGATTCTGCTAGTGAGTGTAAATTTAGTCGAAGAGCAATGTAAATCGTGCCAGCAATTTTGGTTATCAACTTTATGCATAAGTAATAATAATTATTTTATAAGATTTATGACTGCATTAGTGATATAATATTTGAGAACTTAATATTTAAATTGCTTAAGTAATTTACATGACTTTTTTATTACATACATAGGTACATATATATGTATGTATACCGGAAAGCTTCTGCTAGAGTGATTCGAAGAACCTTATCTGTATACATACATTCATGTATATATGTGTGTATGAATGGCTTGGCAGTAAAAAGGAGATACATATGTAATACAATTGCGTTTTCTTCACTGAAAATAGTGTCGCCCTGTTAGTTTTTTTCAACTCTCTCAAAAGCTATAATTTAAGAATACGTCATAAGAGTGGACAAAAGTTAAACTTACAAAGCTATTCGTAAAAAGTGGATATGTATATAAAGTCACTGCCAGCCATTTATACAAATAGAAAATTTATGCACTTTTATATTTTTAATGTTTCTTTTACAAACCGAATTTCTGCCATGAAAGCATTGCAGATGCCCTTCAGAGTCGGCATAAAACATGTTTTTTTAGGATAAATGAAAATCTATCAAGACGCAAGTTGGAAGAGCAGCACGGCCTAAATCTCGATATATACATAAGTACCTATCATACCATTTTTTTACCCATCGAACCCTCCAAGCATACTTTTTATTGGGCCCGAATGTATAATTTGCAATATGTAAACTCCAAGCATTATTGCTTAGTTCGCACTGGTTCAGTAAATTAAACCATCGCACTTATGTACATATCGCCCACCTAGATCAAAACAGCGATCAACTCAAAAAATCGTAATGTTCAGAAAACGCAAAAAACTGACTGCCTCTCAATTATACGCCAATGCAATTTAAAATTTGTATAAAGTAATTTCTCGTTGGCGGCCGCCGTGGTGTGGTGGTAGAGTGCTCCGCCTACCATACCGAAGATCCTGGGTTCACGCACCGGACAAAGCCACATCAAACATTTAAATTTCTTTCAATTAGAAGAAAGTTTTTCTTAGTGGGGTCGCCCCTATGCAGTTATGCATTTCATTAGCAAGTACTCCGGATTTATTTCTGCCATGAAGAGCTTCTCAGTGAAAAATCAATTGCTTTGCAGATTCCGTTGGAGTCGGCATAAAACATGTTGGTCCAGCACGACATAATTTGAAAGAGAAGCCTAAAGTCTCCTCGGTGGTTATCGCGTCTAAAATTTTTTTTAATTTCTCTTTGGTTGGAGGTATTATTAAATCAAGTGTACAGTTCGGTAGGTATTAATTTGGACGTCAGGAGATGATCATAGCTTCGAAATTTAAAATTTTTGAGTTAACTCCCTTTTGATCTAGGTGTGCGATATGTTTCCATATATGAATTTCTGTTAGAGTTATGCTCTGAATAAAATGTGGACCTGAACGAGTCTTAAGTTATATGTATATCACCTTGTTTATCCTTCAAGTACGCCCACTTTAATTGGGAGCCAGGTAATCTATCATTCTTAACTTTTTTGACTGTTTAACCAGCAACGATCACTAACAAGACTTGGGGTAAGACTAATTTGTAACTTAAGCCTAAAAAATATATGGGCAACTTTATTCTGGGTTTCATCAACTGTGCAAGTAAAATAACGTATTTTTCAGCAGACACGGTTCGAACGTTGCTAGATTAAATTTGTTTTTATAAAATACATTAAAATGTTAGAAACTATTTAAACTTTATTTATTTATGTTCAAGGAAATCGCGAAAAGTTGAGAATAATTGGTAAAACAGAGAAATTCGTACTATGCAGTTATGCATTTCATTATGCTAAATTACTTTTAAACTCAGAGCCTTTATTATCATAGCCAGTGTTATTTAAAGTTAATTTTTGCCCAAACTAAGATAAATTTATATTTGAGATTTAATAGATAGGATAAAGCTAATTGTTTTTCTGTGAATCTTTGGTGTTCGGGTTTTCCCACTATTCAATGTTAAAAGAGTAAGAGATTGTCCGAAGGACGCTCTGCATGCGTGATATATGTACATTCATATATTGGATATATCCTGATTAAGTTTCGTCTGCGGCCAGCAGCCCGTGAGTGACAACCGAGCAGAAATGTCTGTTCAGCATCTTGTACTCTTTATTAGCAAAACAAATTTGCTCCTATATCTAAATACAGACTTGAAGCTCATGGTGGGCGCACTGACATGTGCAATAAGACACTGTTGATCTCTGTTTGCTTGTGTCCTACGCTTGCACTTGGGTTGAGCCGTTATCAAATTTCTAAGTAGCATTTAGGGTGGGTTCAAGGAAGTCAAGAATAAGTTGTATTGTAAAACAGTACAACACATCGAATCTACATATGTATGTGCCGTCTTAATTGACCGACCAGCCCGAACTAGCCTAATGTGTATTGTACCATTTAAAATGCAGCATTTGTGGTAATGGTAAATGGTGCGATAAGTTAACGTCCTTTGTTAGTCCTATGGACCTACAACTTCTCTGCATGTATGACTTGTGAATGCATCCACCATTTTCGCAATGCGTAACTCATAACCGACCAATCGATTGCATTTTATCTTGCCAGCAGTATCTGGTTACTGCTTCTTTGCTAAATTCGGCAGTCTTTAACAATTTTCAGATATAGGACTTCCCTTTGTTATTTTTTGTGTTAGTAAATGAAACAAAACTACAACCCCACAAACACTTTTGGAGCCCTCATTATTGAAGAGTCAAAAATGAGTCCGAAATATGTCAAAAATTTGAGCCTCAGGACTCCGATATTATGAAAATTATGGGCCATATTCCAAAAGTATTCTTTTAACAGAGCAACTTCGGAAAAAATATTCATATTTTATTTTGAAAAATTTTTCTTCTAAATTAAATCATAATCAAATCATATTTCATTTTTATATTGCCATGAACGCTTATACATCTATTGCAACAAAAGATCCTTAAAAATGTGCATCCTCACGGTGTAAGTATTTTTAACCAGGCATGCTTAACCAACGAAACGATATCATTTCGTTACGATAATCAACGTTAATAAACGAAACGAAGTCATTTCGTTTCGTTTATTAACGTTAAGATCGTCAAATTAACGAAATGATTTCGTTTCGTTTTCTGCCATATCAAAACGAAATCAAATCGTTTATGTTGATTATTAATTTCAAACTATGCTGGCAAAGCTGATTGATGGCGGAGTCATTAAAGGTGAAAGCATTATCCAAGCTGATTCCAACTTTTCTCATGAATTTTGACAGTACGAACATTTCTCAGAGTATTTTTGACATTACCACCAACGAATTACACAAACAACTTACATAGAGTTTGTGTGTATATGTGCGCTCGTTGTTGCCACCTTACGGCTTCACCATGGCTATAGCATTGCCAGCATAATTCAAACATAAAGTATCACGTTTTCGTTAACGTTTTTAACGTTAACTAAAGCTTTTCGTTTCGGTTAAAAACGAGATACAATTTATCTTGATAATTTCTTTATCGATAATATTTCGAAGTGTTTCAACGGAAACGGTGGAAATTTTTTGATAAACGATTAGCTTAACGTTAAGGTGCATCCCTGTTTTTAACACTTTGTGTAACTCTCCCATAAGCGCTGACCGCGAAGACATCGATATGACTTAATTTAATATGGCTTAATTTTTAGTATTCCATTTCGGCTGCTCCAATTGCAATGCGAAAAATGTGTAACTGTCAGGTGTAAGAGCTTTTTTTTTATTGCACGTTGGGTAGCGCACTCTCAAGTGGCCCAATGAAACCAAGCTAATCCTGTTCATGTGTCCACACCCCGTGGGACCGCCGTTAGGCATAACATCACAGGGAGGAAAGACGATTTAGTCCGTTTCAGCATGCATCAATTGCGTCATAACTAGAAAGGCCATCTTGCTCACAGGAAGGCTCCTCTCAGAAAACTCTGTGTACAGAGAGTGAAAACGAGGGCAGTAAAACATGACGTGTTCTGCATTTTCCTATTCGGTGGGACAGTGTGGACAGAAAAGATCCGCTCAATATCTGTGTGAGATGGTAGTTTAGTTCGCCGTGTTTCCACTCGTACCATTCCGCTATACTCCGAACTAGGATTCTTCCTAAGTTATATTTGTTTAAGATATATTGCGTATATGCAACCAATTTAGTATTTTATTCAGAAATAAAAAGATGCCAAAATAAATAAGTATGAAATTTTGTTTCGATACTGGTTTGTTGAATACACACTATTGGCACTGGGCTTATAATATCCATCATATTGGAGTCATATATGGGTATTTTATGATTATAGTTTTATATTTATTTATGCTAATATTTCTCAACGTTTTACTATTGACAATTTGAAATTATTTACATATTTTTCCAGTCTTGTTTTTAGTTTTTAAGTTTTTCCAATTTTACCAGTGAAAGGAAAACGATAGGAAGTTTTGTTTTAAAGTGGTATTTATGTTTCCATATACATATAGCATAAACAAAAAATTTACAATGTGGTAAAATGCCTAAATTTTTGTGATAATTAACAACGCTATTTTTTATGTAGGTTTATTAGGAACTGTTAAGACCAATATCGTTTTGATTATCTAGTTTTGCAGTTCTGCCAAAAATACAATTTGACTTACAACGCTTAACTTGTACCAGTTCATGAAGCGGTTCGTGGTTGTCATTGAGCAGCCGAAATGGTTCGTTTCAACTCTTTTATACTAAGTGGAACAAATAATATGAAAAGTTCGACAGATGGGATGTGTAATTCCATTTATTTATCATTTGAAACTCAAAGTTTTTACAGATATGAATTTTTACATTCTAGCAAATTTCTATTGATAAGAACAATTTTTCACCCTAATAAGAATACAGCCTAACATAGTACTTTGTCACCATTTGGCATAGGCAATATATGCAAATTCAAACAAACAAAAAACATAGAGGAAATGTACATATAGAAAAAAACTAGTAGACCCGGGAGACGTTGTTCTGCCCTAACTTTGGTCTATCTTCATAAGTTTTACGAAGTTTTCACCTATTAATCTCCCTCCCCCGCTTTCTTGTCCTGCTATACACTCTTTCCTCTGCCTTTCCCTTTCTACGCGTCTCTTTCTCTGTCTTTTTTGTCACTTCTTTTCCGCTCTACCTTCGTCAAACTATATCCCTTTCTCCTTCACTCTTTCCTCTTCTCTCTAGTCCAAGTCCCAATCCATCTCCTAGTCCCAGTCGGTCCCTGGTCCATTTCCCGGAAAAAAGTAAATACTAATCTAGGCAAAGAGCTACCTAGCCCAGAAATTATGATGAAACCAGCTTGGCTTAAATCGAGCATACATATATACCAAAATTTCAGTCAAATCGAACCTTGAATAGAATTTGTGCTGTTAGATTGGTCCCTGGACCACTTCCCGGAAAAAAATTCTAGCAAATACTAATCTAGGCAAAGGGCTACCTATATACCAACTTTTAGGCAAATTTAAACCGTAAATATAATTTGTTCGAATAGATCGGTCTCTGGTCCCCTTTCCGGGAAGCAACTTCACAGGAACACTCTTCGGTTTGCCATGAAGCGACCCTGCAAATTGGAATAAAATCGGGGAGTTGTTTCGGAGTTGCATACAAACATATGTACATTCTTCATTATATGTATAGAGACGGATAGATTAAATCTCCTTAGTGCACAAACATTCGCATATACATACAAACATACAAAAAAAAACTTCTGTTTAGGAATTTTAACGCACTGTGTAAAATTTTGACGATTTTTTTTTACCATTTATGTTACATTAACCTGGCACCACATTTTGGAAATTTTCCACGCCTCTATAATATATACCTTCAAATTATAAAAATGTCCATCTAACGTTGCTAAGCTTTGAAATGCAAAAAAAAAGCGTTTTGAAAATCGAAACATTCTGTGTGAAGTGATGGATGTACAATGACATTTAGCGACTTTATTTTATATTATTTTATAAGATATAAAATTTATAGATACTGACGTCCATATTTTTGTATGGAATAAAATGCACAAGTTGAAGTGAAAAAAATTAAGTAAACGAATTATTCACCCAAAGCTACACACTATGAAGCTGTCACTAATATTCGTGAGTTTTGCATTAAAATTATATAAAAAAAACGTGGTTTTCAGTTGGTTTTGAATTGTTTTCAAATTTTAAAATAAAAGCGGTTTGGTTGGATTTTCGTTTCAATGCCCCCAAAAACGCGGGTGGTTCGGTTCAAACCGGTTTGTAGCCCTGGTTTAAAAACGAACCAAAAGTCCCAGGATATGTATCAAACGACGCTTTTGATGTTTTATTATCTATAGCCGAATGTTTGATATTTTTAGCCATTTAAAGATAGTCATCAGCAAAATATCACTTTTTCGAATCAATAATTAATTTGTATAACTATAAATGAGGAGTTCCGAACCAAACCGCAATAAGTGCAACCTTAACTTTTTTTGAGATATGAATGTGACTTCACTTCACTTTCTAAAACCTATGAAATAATCTTTATGCAAAGTAAAAAACAGAAAATTTAGCCATTCTAGTACATTCCAAAAAATACGTTTCATCTCATACCTATATAAAATAATTTAAAAAAATTTTTTAAGTTAAACGGTTTTATTGAAAACAATACTTACGTGAAGTAATAATAATACGAAAAGCTAGAAAATAATTAGGTAGGTCATAGGTACTAGTCATCACACTCCTTATCAATCTATGGCGTTGATCAGACAATTAAATAAAAGCGTTGGGCGCGTGAAATTTCTAAAAATGTGACTGATTAAGGTTCAGTTAGTTTTACTTATGACTATCAGTAGAAATATGACGCGTCCAACGCTTTTGTTTAATTGTCTGATCAACGCCATAGATTGATAAGGAGTGTGATGACTAGTACCTATGACCTACCTAATTATTTTCTAGCTTTTCGTATTATTATTACTTCATGTATGTATTGTTTTCAATAAAACCGTTTAACTTAAAAAAATTTTTTTAATTATTTTATTTTCAAGTTTTTAGTCTTTATTTAATTGCCTACTATTTCTCATTCTATTTAGTTCATTTAGTGACTCATTATTACAAGGACTCTTTCCTGACAATTTGTTACAACCTAAGTCCTCAATACATAATCCTTCCAAAGACTTTACTCGACTCTGCGCCACGTATGCTTGTCCCTCCTCCAACTCCAAAATATTTTGATGTCACCTCTACCAGACTGTATGCAATATTTGTTCCAAATATGAGCCAAATCGGGCATCATAGGTCGCATTCTATTCATGTATCTATGTATTATGTGTTCCAAATATGGGCAAAATCGGACCACAAATATGATTTTTGTGAATATCTCGATCCCTCCTCCGCCTAGCGGTGATTTTTTTTTTTGATAGGTCGCTTTCAATTCTTGTCTGTATTAAGTGTTCCAAATATGAGCCAAATCGGGCCACAAATAGGATTTTTGCGAATATTTCGATCCATGCGCCACCTAGCGGCGATTTTCTTTCACAGGTCGATTTCTATTCTTGTATGTATTATGTATTATAAATATGGACCAAATCGGACCACAAATACGATTTTTGTGAATATTTCGATCCATGCGCCACCCAGCGGCGATTTTTTCTTATTATTGCATTGTCATCGGGTTCTGAACTATATTCCAAGTTTCATGCTTGTAGCTTATCGGGAAGTTACTTAAATTTCAATTACAAGATTCGTTCACAACGGCCGTGCAGCCGTGCATGCGGCCATGCGGCCTGTCAACTCAAGCTAAATAAAACCGTTTAAAAACATAGATGTTATTTAATGATTAGATAATGCTAATGATTGCTAATTAACCTTCATTTGCGAAATTCTCTAATTCATTAAAGAATTAGAATTAGTTCAATTAATTCCCATTAGACAATTGAAATTTTTATTGCAATGGTAAATCTAATTGCAATTAGTTGCCATTAGCAAAAAAAATTGGTTTACCTTTACAATTTGAAATCTAATTGACTTCTGCTAATGCAATTAGATATTCAATTAGCTCGAATTAGAATAAATTATTTTGATAAAATAAATTTTTTTTAAAGAATTGTTGAAGTGAACGAATAACGATGTAAATAAATATATATAATTGATTCTAATTCGAGCTAATTGAATATCTAATTGCATTAGCAGAAGTCAATTAGATTTCTAATTGTAAAGGTAACCCAATTTTTTTTGCTAATGGTATCTAATTGCAATTAGATGTACCATTAGAATAAAAATTTCAATTATCTAATGGGAATTAGATGCACTATTTCTAATTGTTTAATGTATTAGAGGATATAAACCAATTGTAGCAATTGCTAATTCTAATTGGAATTTAACATGTATGGTATAAAATAAGTGGTTGAAGCACTAAGTAGACAAAAATACTAAATATCATCCAACCGATTCTTCAAGGTTCGCTGAAATAATGGTACCAAGCCTTTTTTTATTCTATAAATAGCAAATGCTATTCACACCAAAGTGCACAAAACCCTATAACCTCTAATCTAAAACGCAATAATTCCAAAAGATTTCAAACCAAAACTTAAATCAATTTTTTCAGACCAAAATGCTAATGATAAACAACTCTCTATATTAACTTCAAATCTATTTTTCCAATAAATATGATTTTTGACTGCATGTTTGTTCTTCTATAACTGCTATAATATCATAAGTATCCTTTGTAAATGAGCCTCCATTAATAATCTCTTCTATTTCTTGTGAAATGTAGCTAATAAAAGAAGCATTTCTTGTGAAATGTAGCTAATAAAAGAAGCATTTCTTGTGAAATGTAGCTAATAAAAGAAGAGATTATTAATGGAGGCACATTTACAAAGGATACATATGATATTATAGCAGTTATAGAAGAACAAACAAGCAGTCAAAAATCATATATATATGTATAATATATATATGTATATATAATATATAACCCATAAAACTGGTTGTTCATATTTCATGAATTTTTGAAATTTCATCAAATTATTTTTCAGCTCCATTCAAGAACGGTTTGAGGTCTTCGGCATAGCATACTTCCCTATTTATTTTTTATCTCATTGCGTTTCTCTAATTCTCAATTCTTTGCTATTTAATCAAAGAAAACGTAATAATTTCTATTTTGAAACCTTGGAAAAAGTAAAAAACTTAGATATTATCACTCCATTTAACTTTTTATTGCAGTATGCAACGCCTGAATGAAATGTGTGACAATCGGTAACTTTTGCACATATTTCATGTCTGATCTCCAAAAGATTATGTATTAGACAAAGATGTACATCATATGTTTGTAAAAACACGTTTATTTCCTTAAAATACACATAATATTTTTGGGCATATCTTTATTTACTGAAGTCCTAAAAAGTACACAAAAACGGTAATAGTAAAAAATTTTAATATTTCTTAAACATTTTTGATTGAAAATTCGGTACTTAAAATTGTTTAGTGGCACCGAGTTGTTATAATAGCGCTTATATGTAATAATACTTCTATGTTTCTAGTACAGTTGGGGTGCACTCGCAAAACACCAGAGTGCCGATATATTGTTGTTAAAATACTACTTTTTTTAAGCGAATGTAATCGTCTTCTTTTCGCATTTATACTGCTTCAATCACACAAATTTTGTACGCTGTCTTCCTTTGTTTTGGTTTTCAAAACTCATTGCGAGCTATTGTTATAAAAATATAGAAGTATTACATACATGTATGTAATAGGGGGTGCCTATAATGATATTAAAGATAAAGTAAGTATAGTACCTAACCCAGCTATGGGCTGATCCATAAAATTTTGGCACAGTTTATGTCGAAGCGTACTTATTTGGTTAAGCAGGCAGGAGTCGACCATCTTTCATTTGAAAATTATAGCATTACCTTAAATGTGTTAGTTATTTACATAAAACACACCCTTTCGATAAATAGGCTTGAACAAATTTTCAATTTAATTTTTGCACTGTTCTTAAAAAAATGTGTATGTAAGTAATTTAATTTTCTGCAATGCCATATTTTAGTAATAGAATATTTGATTAAGAACTTGTAATGTAGTAATGGATTATACAATTAATGTTACCTATGTATGTACTATGTAATTTAACACGGTTTATTTGCAGTTCAATCTCATCATTGAAAAAAAACTATTATCCTATAGGTTGATAATTGCATACTACGATTAAAATAATAATGTCATAAATAATTAATTGGTGGCTACTAATATACGTCACTAAAAGCATTATCACTAAACAATATAAACAAATATACGTACACAAAACAATTAAAAACAAATATACATACAAATATTTGCCAGTGACTAAATATAAAGCTTAAACTGTGCTAATTAAGTTTTAAAAATTTCAAGAGTCAACAAATAATATTCAACTAAAATGATGTTTTTTAAACATTGGTACCAACTCAAGGAAAGAGTTAATATGTATCCATAATTATTTCTTAGTTTGTGGTAGTGAATGATCACCATGCAATCTCTCAATATACGTACTAGAGTTAAGACCTATTATAAATGTACAATTTACATACATACATATATATTATTTAATACAATACTTAAATACATACATACATAGATACATACATTTATTCTCTACATAAATCAATGTAGTGGAGTGAAAAATGAAAAAAAAAATTAAAAAATAATAAAAATATTACATTAAGTGAATTTGTTTGAGTATAACTTTGTGCGTCAAGAAAACTATAGATACAGAACAAACAGCTTAGCATGTATGAATATGTGTGAATAATGGAAACCAATGTTCAATAATAAAATCTTATTTTTATTTGTGTATGTTTAAGGAAAAGAAATGTTTTTCTAAAAAATTGCAAGCACCCAAGGGACTGATTTAATTCCACCAACATCACATTAATGACTAGAATTTAACCCTACCACTTCGGCCGCTTAAGCTGAGATGAGTAGCGAAATTTTATGTTATCGAACAAAGTGGCAAGGTTAAACTCTAGTCAACTGAAGTTTAAACTCGCACTGAAATTGTCAAAAACAGTTTGTTAGCCAGTGAAATTAATAAATAATGATATCTAAATACTAATTTTAGTGTAGGTATAATAAATTTGAAAAACATGCTTTCCATTAATTTCTGACTACTTTTCAAAAGAGTTTTCTAAAAAATTTCTGAGATAGGTTTTTCTTCAAGTTCTGAGATAGGGCTTTTTCGAATTTGAAAATCGAGATAGAGTGAGAAATGTACACTTTTAAAACGGTTGTAGGACTGTGTAGCTGTTTTTAAAATAGATGAAACCATGGTTGTACTTTTTTGAAACATCTTTAAGCTTTAGTCGTAAATCACAATCAGGACTTTAAGCTTAGAGGAGTAGCTCACTACCCACTATACGTTTTTAACAACAGCATAAAAAATCGTAACCGCTACCCAATTTGTATGAATTCATTTGCCTAGGAAAAACATTTCGTTGATAAGTATTTTCAATTCTAAGCAAAAAGTAGCCTTTGCTTTTCTAAAAGCATATGAATGCAATGCCAGAATTTTTAATTGGTTCTGGTTTTCGAGACGTTTGTACCTGAAAGAGCTAAAAACACATTTTTCTGCTACATATATCCACTACGGTTTTTTGTCACGAAAACTTCTTTTTATTACAAAGCAACATATGCAGTAAAATATCCCTGGAGTATACTCGTATGTCTCCAATTTCAATAAAATTTTGCAGAATTGTATTATTGGACCTCAGCTTAAATGCTAAAAACCAAGATTTAATCAAAACCGTTTTGCCAAGATCAAAAATTTCATATTTCTCTTCTTCTTTCGATATTTTTATTATAATAAATCGTATTTATAAACATACTTATTAAGTTCTTTTCGTTGTATTTTTCCATAATTTTCAATGAATTTTAGTGATGCTTCAAAAACAAATTTTAAACAGAAAACTTCAAAGTACAAACTACATTTTTTTAAACTGAAAATTAGGCACTTTTTTCACATTTCTATTTTACTGTTATGTACGATTTACCTCGTGAAACTTTGGAATGCTGGACGCAACATGCTTAAGTTTTTTTTTTTTTTCAAAACTGTATGCGATATGCACCCCGCATATATTAATTATAGTAACACCAAAGTGTTTGTAAAACATTACTCTAGGCCATTCGTCCTTTCAAATTAATAGCATACATTTTCTCCACATCGGCCTTGAACAATTTTTGGAGCGGGCCAACTATCCTGTTTGAATTAGTTTTAGTTTCTAAATACATTGTATGTATATATACATTTTCTTAGCATAAAATTTTCTAATGGTCTTGTAGCACTGTAGTGTTGCAATATGATGTTGTACATTATTTTTGATATTATTCTTTTCCCTTATTTTGCCCTATTCTGCGTTTCGATTAAGCTGCCGCATTTTCATCCCCAGCAATCACAATTTCGTATTCTTAGTTACGATCGAATCGAAAAAGCGTGCATCTAAATATTTTCGAATAGAAATGGCTTAAAGTAAGTGTATATATCTCAAATCGCCTTGTAAGCCAACCTTGAAGTTGTTTTACTTGAAAGTACTAAAAAAGTTTTTATTGAAAATTTTAAACGTATTTTTATGTAAAAAAAAGCTTAAAGTTAGTCTTATATGTAAAAATAAAACCATTATTTTGGTTTTCTTGAAAATTTAGACCTTTTTGCTGTATTTGCTGAAGCCATGATATTTTGAGAAAAGGCATATGTGCGTTACTTTCGTTTGTTTTTGAATAGAACTTAATTACACGAATGAAAGCCATAGCCGCGTTAATTTTTCACTTTAGAAGTCCTTGATAGGAGGATCTAATTTTTCTTGCTTCCTTCGTTTCAGCCAATTTCTGACATTGATTAGGTGTTGATGTTTTCGGAAGAAAACATTTAAAAAAATTTTACAAATTTATAAAATTCAGATATGCTGTTATTTAAACTCATTAGACATTTAGCACAAACTAACAAAAACCTAACCACAGTATAGGTAAACAAATTTTTTCGGCTTAAAAATAAAGCTAGAAACATACATATATTTTGTTCAATTTTTGATTAGAAACGTATGTACTAAGATTAAGAAAGAAATTAAGAAATTTTCAGACGTGTATCAGAATTCCATCATGGAATTTTTGTTGGTTTAACATTTTTTTGTTGATATAAAAAAAAATTCTATGTTCATATTTTTTGAAACAAGTTAAACTTTTCTTCGTAACTTGTGATGGGGTCATCCGATTTTCCTCATTCTTGACACACTTGCTAGTGGCTCTATTTTCCGTCTCCTCGCATTCTTTAATGGTTTAAAATGAATTATTTTTGAAAGTTTTATGTAAATAGAAATATGTCTACCTTCTCCACGTCTATATAACATTTGATAATTTTTTGTACTTTCATTTCTAAATATCTAGATCCTAAGGATGAAACCTGGTTTATAACATAGCCAAAGCTATATATCTGGATCATTTTGGTATTATCAGTTTTAGAATTAAACAATTTTTCATTGGAAATCATAAGGGCCTACAGAAGCTTTAAGATTTACAAGCAATGTCTTTTCTTGTCCCTAACCCAGAAAGTTGGTGGGATTTAAATAGTCCCGCGACAGGCATACCTTCCATAAGAGGCGACTAAAACCCAAATCCCGTACCCTGTTTGGGAACCTCCTCAGAAAAACTCTTGTCAATGAAAAATTGTAGCTGCAAGCCTAGAATGAGATCTCTTGCGATCCTGAAAAAATCAAATTTGTTACTTAAAATAACTTTAGTCAGAAACTAAAACTTGCATTCATTTTCACCTATTTAGATAGATATACATATGTACATACATATGTACGTACAAGCAGATTTATATGTTAACTTTAGAAGTTTTTCTATTGAAAGTACCGTATGAATACATATTTCTGAAAATAAGGATATTTGTCTTCTGAATTGGGAATTGTAAGTTTTCAGTACAGCGAGCGAAAACTCAGTACTGTCCTGCCGAAATCGGTACGTCTATCAACCATGCCCATCTCATGCCAGCTCGAAAGTCCTTTGTGCAAGTAGCCTTTATACACATTAAAAAATATAAGTGGCAAGGTTATTAATAAGCAACAAAATTCGAGAATATATTAAAAAACTCTTCTATTTATTGACTTGATTTAGCGGTCTATTTATATAAATAAACTTTTTTGATTATTTCTGTTAAGTTACTATTGTTGCTTTTAACTTCAACTTTTTTTGTTCGGCCAAATTTTTTTTGGATTTAAGTAATATTTATTCCTAATTATTATAAGATTCCTGTTTTATAATTTAGTAGTATGTTTTATATCAATGTTTAACTTACGCAATATAATTATCGCCTGTAAATATATACTTAATGCCCGGTTTTTCAGTACGAGGTTAAAGTTGACTAGAGTTTAACCCTACCATTTCGGCCACTCAAGCTGAGATATGCGCTAAATTTTATGTTATCGAATAAAGTGTAAAGGTTAAACTCTAGTCAACTTTAAATATAATTTAAACTCGCACTGAAAAACCGAGCATAAGAAGTATATTTACAACTTAGCGCAAAAATGTTGTGTTACTTAATATTATGTAGCAATTGAAAGAAAAGCACAATTGCTATTAAAATTGAAAAAAAAAAATATATATAACTATATACATAAAACGCGCTTTGATTTTAATATTACTTTGTGTTTTTGAAAGGTGCCAGTATCAAATCGTCGGCTTATTGCAAACCTGCTATATACCAATTTTTTGACGCAGTTTGATTGAGCAGGAGCTGATGCATCACACACAAAGTAATGAGTCTCCTCCTATGCTTTCAATGCAAAATTCAAATAGTTTTCATCCTGACATGTAACATTTTTTTTATGTCGGTTAGCAGGTTTGCACTCTTTTTTGTGCGGCAACATTGGTTTTTTCATTACCTAGATAATTTGTAGATACGGCAAGAGCTGGATTTTGTTTACCCAACAAACATGGAAAAAAAAATTCTCCAGCGAAATATATATCTAGTTCCGTAGTGATATCCAACATCATTATTTAATTATTCTTAAACCAAATAGTTTGCGAGTTGATATCCAACTTCATTCTCGAATCACTATTTAACCTTTGAAAAATTTTGTAAAATTAAAAGTTTTCGGTTTGATCTCCAACGTCATTAATATTTTCCAATTATTATCCTAATTTCGAAAGATTTTGAGAAATGTACAGTTCTCAAATGAATATTCAACACATGTCTCCAGTTGATATCCTACATTGCATATCGAGTTGAGATGGAGTTGAAAAAAAATATCCAAGGTGGTAAAACTAAAACCAACAGCTGTTTATTGTGAGAAATATACACGAGGTTGATAGCAGTAATGAAGCGTAATTTATCAAAATAAATTATATAGGCGGCCACCGTGGTGTCATGGTAGCGTGATCTGCCTACTACACCGAAGATCCTGGGTTCACTCAGATTTTTCAATTAGTAGAAACTTGTTTTAAGCAAGATCGCCCCTCGGCAGTATTTGACAAGCACTGCGATTGTATTTCTGCCATGAAAAGCTATCAGCGAAAACTCATCTGCCTTGCAGATGCCGTTGGGAGTCGGAAACAAACAAGTAGGTCCCGTCCCGCCGAATTGTAGGAAAAATTAAAAGGAGCACGACGCAAATTGGAAGAGAAGCTCGGCCTAAAATATCTTCGGAGTTTATCGCGCCTCACTTTTATTTATTTTTTTAAATTTATATAATTTTATATATAAATATACTGTAATATGGAATCTTACATTTGAGTACAGTTAGAGAACCACAAGTTGTTAATTAAATTTTTTCAACTTTAGTAATAGCAAAGACTCTTTAAATATAAGATGATGCGTTGTAGAGTTCCAAAACTTTGTGGAAATTGTAGGACGGCTGCGAGAGGAATTCGCCATTCTTTTTGCTATGCTGTCCACCTCAACGAAAATAAAGATGTTGCAGGCGCAAACTTCGGTGGAAAGCAGCGGAGCGTAACAAAATTCTAGTAGGTCACTTCCACCACACCAAAAACTGTAACACAATTTTTAACATAATTTAAGCACAAAAATACACTGATTGTAGTTTTAGAGAGTAACAGCCTGATTCTAATGTGGTAACAACTTTCTTCACCACGGCAACTTTCTTCATGTAGTAACTTTTGTACCCTTTTGGTATTCTGCCCACGAAAGTAGCCGGATAATTGTTTACCCACAAAAGTAGGTGGTTACATCGAAATAACCACACAACAGCTGTTGTCTAGAGAAAGGCAAAACTGAAAAATAAAGAATTGTGAGCGCAAATAAGTAAACATAATAGTAAAAAAGTGTTGCCTCTTGCTATACATATTTGTTTCCATGTACTTTCACAGTATATATTACAATATAGCTATGTAAAAACGTATGCATGTATGCACATATGTATATACACATCGTCCCGTTTATTCGTTAACATCTTATCTACGAGTGACACATTTTCGGTAAAGCCATGGCGGAACCATACACGGTGGCAGCATGGTGACATACCTACAAACATAAATAAAAATTCCATGTACTTCGTTTTTTTAAATTCGATGGACAAATGTCAAAATCGTATTGCGCGGGAAGTTGATGTATCATATTAAATAAAAAAAGTTTATATTAAGCTGTCCCATGCTGCCACCTTGTATCGTTCCGCCATGGGTAAAGCGAAGAAATCCAACTTTTAAATTTCACCACAGACACTGGTGAGTTTTTCGGTGATGACAGCGTTACCACTTTGGCCAGAATCGCGAATAAAACAACTGGTAACGATTTTCGGTTACATAATGTTCTGGGTACTATTTTACCGGTAACGCTAAGAATCGGGCCGTAAATCTTAAAATTCTGAACACATTAGCTGAATAAAAAGTGTACAAATAATTGTTAAATAATAAATACAGACAGTGGTAATTTAACAAATTCTGCTGTGGTAAGTGGTGAATGTGACCTACTAGAGGTTTTGTGAAGCTTGCTTCACACTATTTTTCTTCCCTGCAATGTCTCTATGTTAATACAGAAACAATATAATATAGAGACATTGCATAGACGAAAAATCGTGTGGGGCAAGCTTCACAAAATTCTAGTAGGTCACATTCACCACTTACCACAGCAGAATTTGTTAAATTACCACTGTCTGTATTTGTTATTTAACAATTATTTGTACACTTTTTATTCAGCTAATGTGTTCAGAATTCACATTTTTACTCTCTAAAACACCAATCAGTGTATTTCTGTGCTTAAATTATGTTAAAAATTGTGTTAAAGTTTTTGGTGTGGTGAAAGTGACCTACTAGAATTTAGTTACGCTCCGCTGCTTTCCACCGAAGTTTGCGCCTGCAACATCTTTATTTTCGAAAATTTTTGGTTAATATTAGCCGTGTTTTTTAACACGCGTATATCCGTTTACGCTTAAACTTTATATGGACTGCTAAGTAACAAACTTTAAATACACCTCTGAAATTGCTGCGCATAAATTTTGTCCTACTAAATTTCAATACGCATTATACTCAGATGTAACTGAAATATGCGTCTTTGTTTCACCCTCTACACTAATTCTATGTATTTTATATGTGTCCACAATTCATCGCAACTGATTCAGCTATATGTTATACCCTATGGTCATCAGAGCGTTGTGTCTCCGCTTTTCGGTACACCCTGTTGCTGAAGCTAGTTTTTTAACCAGAGCCGCTAGATGGGTCTCCTAAGCATTATATAAGCGAAGATAGGCGTTTTTTTCACGCGCAAACAAAACGTATACGCGTGTAAAAAAAAACGCGGCTATTGTCTCTGGCATAAGCTGATTAATGTTCAGTTGACCTTACTTATCACTATCAATAGAAATTTGACGCGTCCAACCTTTTATTTAATTGTCTGATCAATGCCCTAAATAGATGAGGAGTGTGATGACTAGCACCTAGGATCTACCTAATTATTTTATAGCTTTTACTATTATTATTACTTTATGTAAGTAAAATAAAACCGTTTAACTTACAAATTTTTTTTTATTATTTTATTTTCAAGTTTTTAGTCTTTATTTAATTGCCTATTATTTCTCATTCTATTTAGTTTATTTAGTGACTCATTATTACAAGGATTCTTTCCTGACAATTTGTTACACTATAAGTCCTCAATACATAATCCTTCGAAAGACTTTACTCGACTCTGCGCCGCGTATGCTTGTCCCTCCCAGAACTCCAAAATATTTTGATGTCACTTCTACCGGACTGTATGTAATATTTGTTCCAAATATGAGCCGAATCGGACCACAAATACGATTTTTTTTAATATCTCGATCCTTGACCCATCTAGCGGCGTTTTTTTATAGGTCGCTTTCTATTCATGTACTAGCTTTACCCCGCCTACGTTGTAACGCTCGAGATCGTATGAATGTTGCGTTATTTCTTCTGTTTTGTTTGTTGATAATTTAGTTTATTGTTCTGTAAATTGAATTGAATTTTGTACGCATATTTGGAGATTTTCGTTTGAAACATTTTATTATTGTATCTTTTTGTAATGCATGTGAGTACACAATATTTTTGGTTCGGTGCAAAGATAAACTAATTTTTTGGCGTTCCAACTCTAGAGCAAGCAACATATAGCTGGCCATGGGAAAGAACGGACTCTCTATATTTAATCCTGCAACAGTAAGCGATTGTCCTTGTGCTTTGTTGATTGTAATTGCAAAAGCAAGGCATACAGGAAACTGTAAGCGCTTAAAATTGAATGGCAAATCTATAGGAATCATTGGAATCCGTGGTATGAGCACACCTTCACCTTTGCTTTTACCACTGATGATTGTTGTTTCGATTACATTCGGCATTAATTTCTAAAGAGCGGTACGCAGATCACAAGAAAGTAAAAATTCCGTATAAAAAACGCTCAAGAAAATTCCTTGTGGTAAGGTAGTACGCAGTTTACAAGAAAATTAGTACGCTACTTTACTACTATTTTTCCATTAAATTTGCATACGTCAACACCGGTTTCCGCAAGAAATATGTCAAGTGCCATATATTTCTTGAAGGAAAAAGGTAAAAAACCTGGAAAAATTAGGTAAACGCATGGTTTTTTAATTTTTCTGCAATAAATAATTATTATTATTTTATTTCATAAATGGAAATAACAATAGCTGCAGCACCAAAACGCAAAAAGCGCATAGTGAATTTCATGGCGGAGGAGAAACGGGCACTTATACGAGAAGTGACATTCTTTACATTTCCTTTGTTTATGTGCTCTTCTTCTTGCTTGTTTCACTATTCACCGTGGATTTTTAAAAGTCAAAATTACTTCCATACTACTATTTTTAACGCAAGAAAAAAGGCTAAATTCTTCTTGAGCAATTACTTGCGATCTTCGTACCGCTCCTAAACGCAAAGTCTGGTTCCATTGCACAATTTGGTGGGTTTAAATTCCGAAGAAACATGATTGGTGAGCCAACTTTCAAAGTTGGCATTCCAGGTGGTTCTAAAGAGTTTAGAAATTCAATTGGATAATTCACAATTTATCAGTCCCGTCCTTACTTGTTTTACTTAGTATCAGATTAGTGATGTGAGTATCACTTGGCGTTACTAATATTCGTCACAATATGCTGAAGCTAACAAATTTTGTTAACGGCGGCAGATTACTAAACGTCCAAAAGGCATAACAGCCAAACTCAATAATGCAGTCAAACTTTAGGTATTAAAATAACTTAAGTTTGTACGGCAGCCATAGTTCTAAAAAATCCCATTTGTAGGGAAGGTGCCACGCCCCTTTTTCCCCATTCCACATTTTACTGGAGGTAGGACTTAACGTCATATAGCTCCTTACATATTTTCATTATCCTACCATTACTACATCCAGAGTATGCAGTATGATATATTCCATTTGTATGGGAAGTTCAACGCCCCCTTTTTCCCAATTGCACATTTTCTTGGTGGTGTTAGGGATTGACCTCATATAACTCCTTACTGAATTTCAATGTTCTGGCATATATACCTTCAAAGTTATGCAGTACCAAAGATTCCATTTGTATGGGAGGTGCCACGCCCCTTTTATATATCGAAATTATTTTTAGCATAAAACCTTCCCGTTGATCGAAGGAACCTATAACCAAAATTTGGTGATGATTGAAGTGTGGGAAATACGTTTCCATATCGAACATGCACACACACACACACACAGATTGATTTTTATATATATAGATATATTATGTTTTCTAAATATGAACCAAATACGATTTTTTGAAATATTTCGATCCATACGCCACCTATCGGAGTTTTTTTTTATTATTGCATTGTCATCGGGTTCTGAACTATATTCCAAGTATCAAGCTTGTAGCTTATCGGGAAGCATGGTGGAACGATAAATAAAAATTCCATATACTTTGTTTTTGTAAATTCGATGGACAAATGTCAAAATCGTACTGCGTCGGAAGTTGATGTATCAAATCAAATAAAAACAGTTTATAGTCAGCTGTCCCATGCTGCCACCTTGTATCTTTCCGCCATGTCGGGAAGTTACTTAAATTTCAATTACAAAATTCGTGCCGGCCAGCCAGCCAGCCTGTGAAGTCAAGCTAAACAAAACCGTTTAAAAAACATAGCTATTATTAACGATGTCGATATAATTGAATACGAAAATGATGAATGCATTAAAAATTTTAGTGAAGTATACATTGGGCACGAAGCAGAGAAAATCATGCTAAAAGAAAACTTTTCTGAAAATGAAATTAAATGCGTGAAGCGTAATATTTTAAAGTATTATCAAAAGCTTTGTTACGAAATATTGCAAAGAGTAGAAATTCCCGAAAAAAAACTTTTAAGGTTTTAAGTTATTTGGATCCATTAGTGATCAAATCAAATGAGGATATACGAATTTTTGATATGGTTTGAATATTCTCATTTAACAGAAGATTCTGAAGTAGTTACTGAGGAATTTAAGCTTTTAGAATGCAGGGCAAAAGATAATGCATACAAAGAGGTATACGAACAAACCGATATAGAACAGTTTTGGCACATACAAATATATTCAGCTCTATTCTAAACAAAAATTCCTTGTGAGTTTTTCCCTCCTCCCATTCCTCGTATTCTAAATAATAATTCCTTGTGAGTTTATTCACTTCTCCCTTTCCTCTTATTCTGAACAATGTTCGAAAAAGGGGCAACCGGTTATGGAAGAAGAATAGGTATTATGTATCATGAATGTGATTGAAAGGGAGATGTCTCTGTCATTTTTTAGGAGTTTTTCACATGTTGAAATAGAGGGAATGCAAAATAGTTTAAGTTTACTGTTTGTTATACGAACAAACACCAATTTGTACAAATTTATGCTAAAATACATTAACATTCTACCACAAAATCCTTTATTACAGTCCAGAAGTACACAAATAAGTAACGGAAGAGTTCTTAGCAAATTTGATGCAGTCATCCAGAAATTGCGCAAGACCTTTTTAAGAAGACTTCAATCGATTTTGGCATATGACGAAAAAGGAATTCAACTCGGCTTGACCGCCAGAATATTGTTTTGCTGAATGAAAGCAGGCAAATCCAGCGGATTTGTGTTATCGGGGAGTCTTCTTCTTATGCTCCTCTCTTGGTGTTGCTATGGAAACAATTCGTTACTCATTTCAGTCAATACCAAAGAGGATAAATACAATAAGAGCCGTCAATCGTTATTTTGTGGCGAGTATCTCGCTGGAAATTGAAAAAATTGATGCCGAATGTTTTCTGATAGGGACATTGTCAACAATTGTCTCGCATTTATCCATGCCGTTTAGGCCCCTTGTGCAACTGTGATTTTT
Organism: Eurosta solidaginis; assembly: GCF_040869045.1. Lineage (NCBI taxonomy): Eukaryota > Metazoa > Arthropoda > Insecta > Diptera > Tephritidae > Eurosta > Eurosta solidaginis. The sequence continues at coordinate 239,068,286 of NC_090319.1, forward strand.
GGAAAGAGAATTAAATAAATTAATTAAATACAGTCGAAAAATAAACACAAATACCCAACGAAAATGTATAGAAGACATTTATAAACATCTCGCCCAAAAAAAAGTAGCGACTACCTCTCAGTATACATCGAGTAAATGCCAAAAAAATAACGAGTGACGGCTCTTATTGTATTTATCCTCTTTGTCAATGCCGCTTGTTTATACATATTTTATTTCTCAACATAATTTCAATTGGCAAATCAACTGAATTCGAAATTCCTATTCCCCAATTATTGTTCTTCCTAGGAGAAAATAATTAGAGGGGTTTTTCCGCGGGAATAAAAAAATCCGCGAGAACAAAATTCCGAGGGAATATTTAGAATTTTGCTGATTGCCTCATAGTAGACGTTTACGCCGATCACTTTATCGGCGGCGGCGGCGCTTCTGGCTCCTTGGCGGTCATGCACAAAGGCGACTTACGGTTGCTATTAATGGTCTATTAATACTCATGACTCTCATGGCACAGGGCGCCTCCAGTTTTTTCGACTGTTTTTAAGAGCTACAATTCCCGATGTGCGAACAGTACAACCAACAGAAGAAGCTATAGAACTGCGACTTCGAACTCATATGTGCTTTCGTCTACGTCACTTTCATTGAAGCTCTAGGTGTAACTCCGAAGACTTTCTAACGGATATTTTTGTCGCGTTATGCTGCCGAAATACACCAGAGAAACACCTTGAAACGTTAGGGAGTGACTATACCGCCAAGGATGCCGCCCTCGAAATTATAAGCAGTCTAATGGATGTCATTGCGTGAAAATCGTATAATCCTTGGCGCATCTACATTATTAAAATTTTACAAGGACCCTGCATAAAAATTTTAAAATGTAGACCAAAATTTGCAGACGTTTGTGTTCACAACATTGATTTCAATATTCTTCGCTAAATCAAAACGATATTTTAGAATGAAAGTCGACCGATTTTAAGTTGAAAGATATTAATTGTTGTTTTTCGGCCTTATGCTATAAGAGCTCATTATGGATGACCGCTGATTGAGTTTGCGGACTAGTTCGACTGTCCACTACGTTAGGGTAGTAGCACACCCGGTCATTTCTTCGACTGTCTTGGAAAGTTTTTGCTTCACCCCTTTGTGTGTTCTTGCGAAGGACAAAGCCTCACCTGGTAAATATATGTGCCTACGTATTCACATTTTTAAAAGGAGCCGTAACGTGTAGGTGATATTTAAACTTGGTTGATAGGCTATAATCAATCACTCCAAGGTAATAGTTTTGGATAGGGTCACCAACTTTAGCAAATGTCAAACCGGGAAACTTGGGTGTTGAAGGATAAAGTGTGAAAATCAAACCGGGAAACTTGGATGTTGAAGGATGAAGTGTGAAAATCAAAATTAACATTTCAGGCGCTATCGCATAGTTTCGCAAATAAACAACAGATGTTTGAATGTAAGCCCAAGTGATTTTTCAAACCCTTTATATCCTCAACTTAAGTATGAGGTAAGAATCATTTCAAAGGAGTGTTTATGCCCCTAGGACCTACTAAAGGGTTTTGGATCACTGATTTCGCTTATTCTTTCAGCCAATCGCAATATAAAAATTTTTTAAAAATCGGCACCTTTTTTGAGTAATTTGCTTTTTTTAACAACTTGAGGACAATTTGAAAACATGTTCTCCTTGGGTCATTTTATTTGAATTGATTGTTCATTATTAATTTTTTGAAAAAAAATATGTAAAGTGAGCATATAAATTTATTACCTATATTACTTTTCTTTTAGTGTTTTGAAGATATATACATATGTGATGGAATTTGGCAGGAACGTTACTCCTAAAACTATATGTGTTGTCAATAAAAATTATCAAAATCGGATAACGAAAAAATTTAAAAGTAAAATTAAAAAAAAAAAATGTTATGTCTCCAGTATTTGTCTCCAAAGCTCTCAGCTGAGTATGTAATGTTCGGTTACATCCTAACTTAGCCTTCCTTACTTGTTTTAAATAACTTGTGAACAGTTATACTGTTTTCCCACAGAACTTAATGATCTCATTTCACCTTCTAATGAAATCGTAAATTTTTTGCTTTCACACAGAAGTAACTGCTCGATTAGTATGAAGGATGAAATGCCAAGCGAATAAAATGACAATGCTATATGACAGACAATCATGGCGGAACGATACAAGGTGGCAGCATGGTGACATACCTACAAACATTAAAAAATTCCATGTACTTGTTAATTCGATGGACAAATGTCAAAATCGTACTGCGCCGGTAGTTGATGTATCAAATCAAATAAAAAAGGTTATAATCAGCTGTTCGATGCGGCCACCTTGTATCGTTCCGCCATGTAGACAATGACATTTACTTTGACAAATGACATTTTTAAGCACTGTACACACCAAAAACTAAGAAGCGGAACGCTGCCAACAGAGTTGCATTGTGCTTTTGACTTCATTAGGCATTCGATTAGCTACTAATGAAATAATTATATATTCGAATTTTGTAGGGAAGATTGAGCTCAATAAGCGTCTTAATGTAGAAAACTGCCTTTATTATTCAATAAGCCGTCTGTGTGAAAACAGTATTAGAAAGAGTTAAATTTCGCAATTAGTTTCTTATAACTCGCAGTGATGCGCATTCGTTGATACCACTTTCGACCATATCCGACCAATTTTCGACATGAACAATAAATGGCCAAAACAGTCTTAAAGGGGTGGAAAATATAGTAACGCGCCGGACGCCGTCGCGCCGATTTTTTGAACATTCGGCGGCGGCGTGCGAAAAACGTTCAAAATCGGCGGCGGCGTTCATCTCTACCGCATAGCAGAGACTTTTTTAAAACTTTCACTTTTTAAGAACAAGATTACAAACAGTTTGCAAATTGATAAATGTAATGCAATGTTAGCAGCACTCAATTTAACGGACGGGAAAAATTTAGACTTTTGGGTACCTGCAGAATACTTGGATGCTACATACTTGGTAACTAAACTTTAAATCAATTAAATAATAACTTATTTGATATACACTTTTAGTTATGTAGATGATAGCTTTAATTTTACCAAAACAATGTTTATCAATGCATAGTTACTGAAACTAACTTGTTATATTTATTTTTATTTTATCGAATAAATATGTTCGTGCTTTAAAAAACTAGATACCCCTTTTTTCAGTAGGCCGCTCTTTTGTGCGACTTTTTGAAAATTTCGGCGGCATCACTGACTCTGGGTGTCTACTCAATACAAAGATTATCGAAAAGTAAACATGTTGCAGGCGCAAACTTCGCTGGAAATGCGGTGCCAGCTCAATGGTAGCTCATTGACGCAATGACACCAAGCGAATTTTTGACGCTGCTCAGTAGTGAGTACGTAGCACATTTTACTTGCGCTATTAAGTTACACGATTTTTGTGTGTCAGGCACGACTTTGGCGTTATTGGCGCTACTGGCAATGATTACACTGAGCTGATGACGGTAGCGCGGGTATTCAATTTTTGAATCAGAGAAAGAATTGATGACCCGTGTAAATTATTATGGCTTTGGCTATTTTTGGTTGTGTATTTGAACCAAATAAATGCTGCGGACATAACAACCGGAGTCATTTTTGAGTTTTATATTTTAGATTTAATGCACAATTAATATGGGTGTGCTTGAGCAGCCAAATAATGACAGTAGTATTGCTAAAGTGCTGTTTAGTTGATGGAATGTCGCTAATTTCCTAGCGATGATCAATAGATTGTCAATATTTGGTTCAACGAACGCGCCAAATTGCCACATCTGCTCAAATTTTCCAAGATTTTCCATTGTTGATTTAACTTAAGCTGTTATGCCTATATTTTTCAGCCTTCTTATTTCAAATAGGTAATTTTTCCAAAAACCATATAAATTACAGCAAAGATTACAGAGTTAAACAGCCTTTAAAAATCAGCTATGTTGAGGCGGACAGCATAGCAAAAGGTATGGTGAATTCCTCGTACAGCCGTCCCACAATTTCCACAAAGCTTTAGAATTCTAGAATGTACCATGTTATATTTAGAGTCTTTGCTTTGGTGGTTATTTTAGATTGTGGACAAATGATCACGTGTTGTAACTCCTACTTATCGATAGAGGGCGCGAAGATATAGGCAAACGTTTTCCTATAATAGCATATTGCTGCTATAACGTTTGCAGAGCAATAACAGAATTCTGTGTTTTGGCAGAGGAATAACAGAATTCTTGTGCTTTGCATAATTCTTAAGGTGTCAATTCCTCTATAAAACCGAAGAGAATAAAACATTGAGCAAGAAGCAAAGGCGCCTCAAATTCCTTTCGCAGCCGTACCAGAACCGATTATCCTCTGAGTTTCCAGTTGCCATTTTAGTTTTTTGCGAGCAAATTTACTTTTTTTCTTCTCCGTTCAGCTTGAAAAATTGTAAGCTTTTTTTAATGTTTTCTGCATTTTCAGCTTTTTTTTAGCCTTCTTTTTAAATTTTATAAAATCTGCGATAATGCGCCATGTCACTCAAGGATTGAAGCTTAAGTTAGCGAATTTTCGGGTGGGGTCGCAACTATGCAGCGTTTGGGACCCTATTCGCCTATGCTGAACCCAGTAGAGGCAATCGAATATGGCTGTGCCCAGTGTTCAAGGTCCAGGTTTGACGGAGCAGAGGCTGCAGTATTTAGAGGCCAAAATTGATGATGCCAAGGTAGCTAGCTATAACAGGTGGAGATTGCGCTCGTGTAACGCAACACTGCTTCATTTTCCACGCTGACGCACTTGCATTGCATGATATGCCAGCCGGTGAATAGTTACATAATACACAATACATAATACATAAAATAAAAAAAAATAAATTAAAATAAAGTTAAATAAAAACAAGTAAGGACGGGGCTGAACATACCTTTCATGAATGGGGCTGAACAATAATCTTATCCCATTCGTAATATCCAAATATTCGGCTTAATAGGATATGAAATATATAGTAAACAGATGTACATACTAAGCAATTTTTAAGATAAATATACAATAAATAAAATTAAAGAAAAAAAAAACTTTTTTAAAAATAAGCTTTTATTACTTTGGTTAATAAAATTAACTAAAAAGTAAACAATAAATTGACTCTAAAGAAATATAAAACTTTATAAGTTCATTGTAAGCTTAAACGATAATTAGGCTTTTTCGTCTGCGACAAAAAAAATTCTATATTGTACATAATTATATATTTTGAACATTAAAACTTTACACCTAAATTATTAAATCTTACAGTTTATATCACAGTCCTAATTGTTCTAATAAAAAACGTGTTAAATTTTGATGGTATAATTAAGAACATTTAGGATCTCCTTTTCTTGCTATCGCAATGTAACACGCTTTTATTAGAACAATTAGGACTGTGATATAAACTGTAAGATTTAATAATTTAGGTGTAAAGTTTTAATGTTAAAAATATATAATTATGTACAATATAGAATTTTTTTTGTCGCAGACGAAAAAGCCTAATTATCGTTTAAGCTTACAATGAACTTATAAAGTGTTATATTTCTTTAGAGTCAATTTATTGTTTACTTTTTAGTTAATTTTATTAACCAAAGTAATAAAAGCTTATTTTTAAAAAAGTTTTTTTTTCTTTAATTTTATTTTTTACTTTTTAGTTCGTTTTATTAACAAGTAATAGAAGCTTGTTCTTATAAAAGCTTTAAATATAAGTATAGGGGGTGAAACAAAAACACATATATCAGTTACAGCTGCGTATAATGCGTATTGGAATTTATTAGTACACATTTTATGCGCAGCAACTTCAGAAGTGTATTTAAAGTTTAAAGCATTGTAAATATAAGTATTGAAGTCATGAGCCTGGGCATTCGCGCAATTTTAGTGATGTAAATTGCATGGCGCCAGCGCCAATGCGGTGCCAGCTCAATGGTAGCTCATTGACGAAATTACTCCAAGCGAATTTTTGACGCTTCTTAGTAGTGAGTGCGTAGTACATTTTACTTGCGCTATTGAGTGAAACGACTTTTTTGTGTCAGGCACGAGTTTGGAGTTATTGGCGCTACTGGCAGTGATGACACTGAGCTGTTGACGGTAGCGCTGGTAGTTCAGATTTTGAATCAGAGAAAGAATTGATGACCCGTGTGAATTATTATGGCTTTGGCCGTGTAAATTATTATGGTGTATTTGTATATTTTAGATTTAATGCACAATTAATATTTGTGTGTTTGAGCGGCCAAATAATAACAGTAGTATTGCTAAAGTGCTGCTTAGTTGATGGAATGTCGCTAATTTCTTAGCGATGATCAGCAGATTGTCAATATTTCGTTCAACGGACGCGCGAAATTGCCACATCTGCTCAAATTTTCCAAAGATTTTCCATTCTTGATTTAACTTAAGCTGTTATGCCAATATTTTTCAGCCAGCTTTTTTCAAATAGGTAATTTTTCCAAAAGCAAAATAAATTACAGAAAAGATTACAGGGTTAAACCAGAGAATTTAAACACAATGAGAAGGCGTTTTTGCTAGATTCCAACTTTTTTGCATGTGAACACGTCTTGCACTTCACCACACACAATCCAATTTCAATGTTAACCAGTTAACAGCAGAAAATTCTCTGTAAACAGTTTCAGCTGGTGTATAAATTCTCTGGATTTTCTCTTAATATGATTTCTTTGTGGGAATATAGGTATTTAGTAGGATTAATTAAATTTAAATTTTATTACTTGTAGCAATATATTTGCTTGTTTTATGATTTAATATGAATTTGAACTTAATTGATATAATAATAGCAATATATTTGCTTGTTTTATGTTGATGCAAATTGCAGAAATTTTGCTTATTTCTTTACAAACAAAAACCTATTCATATACCCAAAATATGCCCTTTCATGAAATGTATGTAAATTAATCATACATTTATGAATTATCCCATCCCTTTTTGTTAATAAATTAAAATGTTAGGAAAATGTATGCAAATTGAAATATGCATGCAAATAGTGTTTTGCCGACGGCATTTGCACACTTGGAATTTCTGTGCACACGAAATCCATTGCATATTTATAAAACGTTAATTTGCATAAAATGTATGCATATTAACCATGAAGTATGAATTATTAATAAATTGAAAAATTGAAATAAATAAAATATTTGATAACAATTGAATAAATAAAAAAATATTTAGTTATTATTTGGACTATGGGTGGGAGGGGAGGGAGGTACCTATAAAGAAATTTCCTAAAGCATTTTATATGTGTTATTCAGTACAATGATGTAAGTACCTATGTACTTGAATATTTTCAAAGGCAGGTTTGATAAGCCAAGTCAAACTTAAATACATTTGACCTGCCTCAAATCAACCCTTTAAATATGTAAATAAGACCAACAATACACAAAAGACATGTGCCTGTTGATCAGATGTTGAGCATTGTATCATTGAATATATATGTATGAAAATACAAACCAAAGCAAAAAAGTACAAATGTACATACATACATATATACATATTCAATAATACTCCAATTAAAGGCAGACATGTATAAAAAGCTTGGTCGCTTTGATGCTGTGGTAGTGTCTTAAGTTATTAATAAAACAACTTGTCGCTTTCCGCGTTATGAAGCGACCAAATCAATTATGGCAATCCGCGTATACGGCCATGGATATATAAATATCAATGCTCGTAGCAATTAGCCGACGAAATACAATAGACACGAGCCAAATTATGTGTCGTCGGTGGTTAAAAGTGTTGCCGTTTATACCTTTAATAACTCACAGCTAAAAGGGGAATTTATTATAAAATTAAAATAAACGAATTTATTGCTCTTTTGCGAAATAATGTTATATTTCTTCGCAAAATTACTTTAATTTATTTCGCCGCTCCCATATATTAATTTTTATCTATGAAAATAATGTAAAATTCTTACTTTGTACTGACATGTGTTAAACAAGTCAGCATATACAGTATGACGTCACAGTGCGAATTCGGGCCAGAAACGGGTAAAACACCTCTCTTAAGTAGCAACTGCAACACAGTTGCTGCAAATTTGGCTGCGTGACTGCGCGAACAATTTTTCGGCAGAATATGATAGGGGGTTTCAAATAGCAAATAAAAATGTCCATAAGCTGTGACAACTCGGCAATTCAGGATATGAGAAAATTATTTGCAATAATTTATATGAATAATGGATGGAAATTTTTAGATTATATTGCTAATATGTTAGTGGACATTTACTAGGCAATATCTGTGCATGTTTATTTGCATTTTTTACTACCATATTAGTACTTTCATACAGGCTTATAAATAGTTTGGTATTATTTCAAAGGAAAAGTGCGGGGTTATGAAAGTAGTTATGCTCGTCATAATGAATACCCCCAATATGCATCGAAGTTGGAATTTATAAAATCGCAAAAATTTGTCTTTTGACGATTTTATCAGAGAATTTAAACACAATGAGAAGGCGTTATTTTGGCATCCACTGCTTACGATCCATTTGCATGTGTCACGTCTTGCACTTCACCACTATTCCCCAAATTCATGTTAACTTAACAGGGTGCAAGACGTAACAGAAAATTCTCTTAACGATTTCCTCTGTTCGTCTGTTACCAAAAAATCTCTGATCAGAGCAAATATATTGGAAATTTGAATTCTCTGATTTTTTGTAAATAAATTATGATGGTTGGAAGGTTGAAGTTTTCGGCACGGCCGAAGACAGTCCTGTCCTGACTTGTTTTTTTTTTTATATTCAAAGTGTGAATTTGAATCTGTGCCTATGATTCAGGGCAAAACAAAAACAAAAGTGCTACAAGTGTATAGGGGTTGAGCAGCTCCGATGTAAAGAAATATTTTGACAAGTATAAAATACATTATTCAGTCAACAAATATAGTCAAAAAAGATTCAGAAAACTGAATTAAAAATTATTATAAATTTTTGATCTCCTAAAGTAAACACATTTGATTCAAATATGATTCCAAAATGTGGTTGAAAAAATATATTCAGTGTTTGATCATCTAAAGTATTCATATTTGATTATTTCTTTTGTTCAATTGTATGGTAACTCATTATTTTGTCAGAAAGAGTAATCAAATTATATTGATATGTAGGGAAATTGAAAATTTAATCACCTAAATGGTGAGTGGCTATAAACAAACCTAGATTGGTATACATATATACACACATATATTCCGAAACTAAAGATCAGCCTACACCCCCGTTTCCCACCCACTTCATTGATACCAATATATCTATGCATAAGCTAACAAATGTTTGTACATTCACATGTTCAAATAAAAGACAAACTGTTTCAATCAACCACTTCCTACAAAAACTATTCTTACGCACAAGCATACATATGTACAAATCTATGTCCATATGTAAGCTAAGAAATATTTTTATATTCGCATGTTGACAAACAAAACAAAATTCACTTCAACCATCCAACCATACGCACAAGCACACATACACATGTACATATGTATGCTCATGTTTTGTATGTAAATCGCAAAATCCTGAAAACTAGCTTCCTCTTGATTTTTCATTCATAAATGCTTCTTCTTAAGTTGTCCGAATTGGTGATAGAATTCGGCAACATGGCATTTGATAAAATCGTCAAAAGACAAATTTTTGCGATTTTATAAATTCCAACTTCGATGCATATTGGGGGTATTCATTATGACGAGCATAACTACTTTCATAACCCCGCACTTTTCCTTTGAAATAATACCAAACTATTTATAAGCCTGTATGAAAGTACTAATATGGTAGTAAAAAATGCAAATAAACATGCACAGATATTGCCTAGTAAATGTCCACTAACATATTAGCAATATAATCTAAAAATTTCCATCCATTATTCATATAAATTATTGCAAATAATTTTCTCATATCCTGAATTGCCGAGTTGTCACAGCTTATGGACATTTTTATTTGCTATTTGAAACCCCCTATCATATTCTGCCGAAAAATTGTTCGCGCAGTCACGCAGCCAAATTTGCAGCAACTGTGTTGCAGTTGCTACTTAAGAGAGGTGTTTTACCCGTTTCTGGCCCGAATTCGCACTGTGACGTCATACTGTATATGCTGACTTGTTTAACACATGTCAGTACAAAGTAAGAATTTTACATTATTTTCATAGATAAAAATTAATATATGGGAGCGGCGAAATAAATTAAAGTAATTTTGCGAAGAAATATAACATTATTTCGCAAAAGAGCAATAAATTCGTTTATTTTAATTTTATAATAAATTCCCCTTTTAGCTGTGAGTTATTAAAGGTATAAACGGCAACACTTTTAACCACCGACGACACATAATTTGGCTCGTGTCTATTGTATTTCGTCGGCTAATTGCTACGAGCATTGATATTTATATATCCATGGCCGTATACGCGGATTGCCATAATTGATTTGGTCGCTTCATAACGCGGAAAGCGACAAGTTGTTTTATTAATAACTTAAGACACTACCACAGCATCAAAGCGACCAAGCTTTTTATACATGTCTGCCTTTAATTGGAGTATTATTGAATATGTATATATGTATGTATGTACATTTGTACTTTTTTGCTTTGGTTTGTATTTTCATACATATATATTCAATGATACAATGCTCAACATCTGATCAACAGGCACATGTCTTTTGTGTATTGTTGGTCTTATTTACATATTTAAAGGGTTGATTTGAGGCAGGTCAAATGTATTTAAGTTTGACTTGGCTTATCAAACCTGCCTTTGAAAATATTCAAGTACATAGGTACTTACATCATTGTACTGAATAACACATATAAAATGCTTTAGGAAATTTCTTTATAGGTACCTCCCTCCCCTCCCACCCATAGTCCAAATAATAACTAAATATTTTTTTATTTATTCAATTGTTATCAAATATTTTATTTATTTCAATTTTTCAATTTATTAATAATTCATACTTCATGGTTAATATGCATACATTTTATGCAAATTAACGTTTTATAAATATGCAATGGATTTCGTGTGCACAGAAATTCCAAGTGTGCAAATGCCGTCGGCAAAACACTATTTGCATGCATATTTCAATTTGCATACATTTTCCTAACATTTTAATTTATTAACAAAAAGGGATGGGATAATTCATAAATGTATGATTAATTTACATACATTTCATGAAAGGGCATATTTTGGGTATATGAATAGGTTTTTGTTTGTAAAGAAATAAGCAAAATTTCTGCAATTTGCATCAACATAAAACAAGCAAATATATTGCTATTATTATATCAATTAAGTTCAAATTCATATTAAATCATAAAACAAGCAAATATATTGCTACAAGTAATAAAATTTAAATTTAATTAATCCTACTAAATACCTATATTCCCACAAAGAAATCATATTAAGAGAAAATCCAGAGAATTTATACACCAGCTGAAACTGTTTACAGAGAATTTTCTGCTGTTAACTGGTTAACATTGAAATTGGATTGTGTGTGGTGAAGTGCAAGACGTGTTCACATGCAAAAAAGTTGGAATCTAGCAAAAACGCCTTCTCATTGTGTTTAAATTCTCTGATGTTATATTTAGAGAGTCTTTGTTTGGAGGTTATTTTAAATTGTGGAAGCAAGCATCACGCATCACGTGTTGTAACTCCTACTTATCGATAGAGGGCGCGAAGATATAGGCAAACGTTTTCCTATAATAGCATATTGCTGCTATAACGTTTGCAGAGCAATAACAGAATTCTGTGTTTTGGCAGAGGAATAACAGAATTCTTGTGCTTTGCATAATTCTTAAGAGGTGTCAATTCCTCTATAAAACCGAAGAGAATAAAACATTGAGCAAGAAGCAAAGGCGCCTCAAATTCCTTTCGCAGCCGTACCAGAACCGATTATCCTCTGAGTTTCCAGTTGCCATTTTAGTTTTTTGCAAGCAAATTTACTTTTTTTCTTCTCCGTTCAGCTTGAAAAATTGTAAGCTTTTTTTAATGTTTTCTGCATTATTCAGCTTTTTTTAGCCTTCTTTTTAAATTTTATAAAATCTGCGATAATGCGCCATGTCACTCAAGGATTGAAGCTTCAGTTAGAGAATTTTCGGGTGGGGTCGCAACTATGCAGCGTTTGGGACCCTATTCGCCTATGCTGAACCCAGTAGAGGCAATCGAATATGGCTGTGCCCAGTGTTCAAGGTCCAGGTCTGACGGAGCAGAGGCTGCAGTATTTAGAGGCCAAAATTGATGATGCCAAGGTAGCTAGCTATGACAGGTGGAGATTGCGCTCGTGTAACGCAACACTGCTTCATTTTCCACGCTGACGCACTTGCATTGTTATGCCAGCCGGTGAATAGTTACATAATACACAAACACACATACACACATGCACACGCAGTATACACAAAAAAAAAATAAAACAAAAAAAAATAAATTAAAATAAAGTTAAATAAAAACAAGTAAGGACGGGGCTGAACATACCTTTCATGAATGGGGCTGAACAATAATCTTATCCCATTCGTAATATCCAAATAATCGGCTTAATAAGATATGAAATATATAGTAAACAGATGTACATACTAAGCAATTTTTAAGATAAATATAAAATAAAAATAGGTAGGTACTTTGTGTGAGGATACAAAGCTTCACGTTTTTTGTGGTGGGCATGTAAAAACTATGACTACGAATCACGTATTTCAAAAATATATGACGTAAACGTGACTATTTGATGAAATTTGATGAATTTTGAAGCTTCTAGCCGTAAAAAAGGGGCAAAAATGACAGTTTATATGGGGTATATATTATATATAGCACCGATCGCTATGATTTTTTCAGACAACAATACATGCTATATACGTAAGCATTTGGTGAAACTTGAAGCTTATAGCTGTTAAAATGGGGTAGAAATTGCAAAAAGTTTCTCATTTGAACAATCGTTTGTATGAGATATATATTATATATACAACCGATCTCTATGATTTTTTCAGACAACAATATATGCTATATACGTAATCATCCGGTGAAATTTGAAGCTTCTAGCTGTTAAAATGGGGCAGAAATTGCGCAAAGTTTCTTATCTGAACAATCGGTTGTATGGGATATATACTATGTATACCACCGATGTCAATGATTTTTTCAGACATCAATATATGCTATACACGTAAGCATTTGGTGAAATTTGAAGTTTCTAGCTGTTAAAATGGGGCTGAAATTGCAAAAAAAAAATATATATATACTATATATATATACTATATATACCATCATATATATATTATATATCAACGATCTCTATGATTTTTTGACACAACAATATATACTATATACGTAAGAAATCGGTGAAATTTGAAGCTTATAGCTGTTAAAATGGGGTAGAAATTGCGAAAAGTTTCTCATTTGAACAATCGTTTGTATGAGATAAAAATAAAAAAAATAAATGTAAGGCGCGATAACCTCCGAAGAGATCTAAGGCCGAGCTTCTCTTCCAATTTGCGTCGTGCTCCTCTTGATTGTTCCCTACAAATTGGCCGGACGGGACCTACATGTTTTATGCCGACTCCGAACGGCATCTGCAAGGCAGATGAGTTTTCACTGAGAGCTTTTCATGGCAGAAATACAATCGGAGCGCTTGCCAGACACTGCCGAGGGGCGACCCCGCTTAGAAAAATTTTCTTCTAATTGAAAAATCTTATTTCTAAAATTTTGATGTTGCTTTGTCCGGGAGTTGAACCCAGGGCATACGGTGTGATAGGCGGAGCACGCTACCATCACACCACGGTGGCCGTTTGTATGAGATATATATTATATATACAAGCGATCTCTATGATTTTTTCAGACAACAATATATGCTATATACGTAAGCATTCGTTGAAATTTGAAGCCTCTAGCTCTAAAAATAGGGCAGTAATTAGGAAAAGTTTCTTATCTGAACAATCGGTTGTGTGGGATATATACTATATATACGACCGATCTCATCAATTTTTTCAGGCTATAATATGTGCGATATACGAAATTATATGGTGAAGTTTGAAGCTTCAATCTATTAAATTGAGTAAGATATGACAAAAATCCTCTTTTTCTGAAAAATCGGTTGTATGGAGGATATATGCTATAGTGGTCCGATCCGGCCGGTTCCGACAAATGTCAAATCGGACACCCAAATACACCCGCTCACAAAATTTTATCAAGATATCTCAAAAAGTGAGGGACTAGTTTGCATACTAACAGACAGACGGACATGGCTAAATCAACTCAGCTCTTCATTCTGATTATTTCGGTATACCTAATGGTGGGTTTATCTATTTTCCTTTAAGGACTTACAATTTTGGGTTTCGTGACGAAATTAATATACCATTTCATTTTCATGAAAGGTATAAAAATAGGTAGGTACTTTGTGTGAGGATACAAAGCTTCACGTTTTTTGTGGTGTGCATGTAAAAAGTATGACTACGAATCACGTATTTCAAAAATATATGACGTAAACGTAACTATTTGATGAAATTTAATGAATTTTGAAGCTTCTAGCCGTAAAAAAGGGGCAAAAATGACAGTTTATATGGGGTATTAATTATATATACCACCGATCGCTATGATTTTTTCAGACAACAATATATGCTATATACGTAAGCATTTGGTGAAATTTGAAGCTTCTAGCTGTTAAAATGGGGCAGAAATTGCGCAAAGTTTCTTACCTGAACAATCGGTTGTATGAGATATATACTATGTATACCACCGATCTCAATGATTTTTTCAGACATCAATATATGCTATACACGTAAGCATTTGGTGAAATTTGAAGTTTCTAGCTGTTAAAATGGGGCTGAAATTGCAAAAAAAAATATATATATTTACTATATATATATATACTATATATTGTAACGAAATTGCTTGCAAGTCCTCTTATTTGCAATCCTCTGCTAAGTTCGAATCACTAAACTGTTGAATAAATAACTCCAATATTGAATAATGGAAAAATGGCCTTTATTAAAGTACTTCTCAATAAACTTATACTTTGCTACTCGCTGGCTTAATAACCAAACTGATTGATAACTCAAATGAAACTCTACTATTGGCCGCCAGATCGCGTGCTTAATCAAACTGATAGATAGCTCAACTCAAACTGAATTTCAGCGCCTCTACATCTGTTGCCTTTTATACCCTTTGGTTTCCTCGTTCGCATTTTTCCAGAATGTACTAGCATTGTCCATGAGCTCTCAAACTTCTCAGCTATAAATAAAATTGCACAATTTTATACATCTTTTAGGCGCTTCCAGAATCTACTAGTCCAGTAGCTCTCAAACTTCTCAGATATATGCATGTGTTTGCGCATTGACTCTCCGCTGCTCGTATTCGTACATGGTACATATGTGTAGACGCAATTATTTATTCGTTTATGTAGATACATAAAGATTGAATTATTGATGTGAATGTTTGTAGTTTACAGTCTCTCGCGCGCACATAGGCGTATAAGAAAATGCATCTGTGTGTGACATCTCTCTGGGCTGCCTTATATATGTGTATACTTGATTTGATTATTAACGTAAATACTGCTTGGCATGGCCTTAGCATCGCCTTAGTGATGGTATAGCTTAGTGATGCTAATATCCGTGACACTGCCCTCCACCTAAGTCTGATCGTCCCGATCAGACAAATCTCCCGATCTAACTGCCGCTAGCATCTCCAAATGTACCACTCTTCTAACCCGTGGTTTCCCAGTGGTTTGTATGCGGTAGATGGTATCCCTGATCTTCTTCACAACTTTGTACGGGCCTTCCCAACTGCACCGAAATTTAGCTGGAACACATTTCCGCCGGTGAGGGCTGTTTAACAGTACCAAATCTCCCGCCAAGAAACCTTCCGAATTAAAGTTCTTGTCATGCCAGTGTTTCATCTTACTACTCATTACCCTGGGCCGTTCCTTCACACTCTGTTGTTTGGTCAATGAACCACTTCGTAGAGCTTGCGCTGGACGAATTTTCTTTGCATAATCGGTATCGTTCCCACATTTTACAACAGTAGTGCGGTCCGGCTTGAAACTACCCTCGCATTCTTTCTCGGAAATTCGTTGCTTCGTTTTCCTGCGTCTTTTAGGTTTTGTCAATGCCAGTGTTTCTCTCGCAGGTACTTTTGATTTTGATTTATTTGGCCCATTCGATCTATCAACCTTTACCTTTGAGTTTCGTGGCCTTCGTATTCTCCACCAGTACCCGATTACTGCTGAACCCTTTTTCCAAACTAAAGTTAAGTGGCTCATCTTGGTTCTCATAACGCATCACCCTTCTCTGCATATCGATCTTGATGTCATGGTCAACCAAGAAATCCACTCCCAATATAACTTCATCAACAATCTCCGCCACAACAAATTTGTGTAGAACCATGACCTTCCCAATCAATACTTCACATATCACTTCTCCCTGAACTTGGTTATACTCGCCAGTGACCGTACGCAACTTTGCTCCAGGTAACGGTTTTACTCTCCTGTTGACCAAGTCAGATCAGATCAAGGAATGAGATGCGCCCGTATCTACAGTCAGTACTCGTTCTTTGCCATCCACATTCCCTCTGACGGTAAGACTGCTCGATTTTCTATCAATTTGCGACACAGATATCACAGGGCATTCAATAGCTGGATCTAGCTCTCTACCTCTTACTCGCTCTTGCTCATCTCCTCCAGCTTTGCGTTTATGGCCACCCACATTGTTGGAACTATTAGGACCAAGATCGCAATGACGTGCAATGTGACCTGGGTTGCCGCACTTGAAACATTTAATAACTCCGGCATTCTTCTGTTGAGATCCCTTCAGTGCTTCCAAAATTGTTTCTACCCACTCTGGCCTGGTATAAATACTGCTTGGCATGGCCTTAGCATCGCCTTAGTGATGGTATAGCTTAGTGATGCTAATATCCGTTACAATATATATACTATATATATATACTATATATACCATCATATATATATTATATATATCAACGATCTCTATGATTTTTTGACACAACAATATATACTATATACGTAAGAAATCGGTGAAATTTGAAGCTTATAGCTGTTAAAATGGGGTAGAAATTGCGAAAAGTTTCATATCTGAACAATCGGTTGTATGAGATATATATTATATATACAACCGATCTCTATGATTTTTTCAGACAACAATATATGCTATATACGTAAGCATTCGGTGAAATTTGAAGCTTCTAGCTGTTAAAATGGGGCAGAAATTGCACAAAGTTTCTTATCTGAACAATCGGTTGTATGAGTATATACTATGTATAACACCGATCTCAATTATTTTTTCAGATATCAATATATCCTATACACGTAAGCATTTGGTGAAATTTGAAGTTTCTAGCTGTTAAAATGGGGCTGAAATTGCAAAAAAAATATATATATACCATCATATCTATATTATATATATCAACGATCTCTATGATTTTTTGACACAACAATATATACTATATACGTAAGCAATCGGTGAAATTTGAAGCTTATAGCTGTTCAAATAGGGTAGAAATTGCGAAAAGTTTCTTATCTGAACAATCGGTTGTATGAGATATATATAATATATACAACCGATCTCTATGATTTTTTCAGACAACAATATATGCTATATACGTAAGCATTCGGTGAAATTTTAAGCTTCTATCTGTTAAAATGGGGCTAAAATTCCGAAAAAATATATATATTGTCACGGATATTAGCATCCCTAAGCTATACCATCACTAAGGCGATGCTAAGCGATGTTCACGTCAATAATCAAATCATGTATACACATATATAAGGCAGCCGAGAGATGTCACACACAGATGCATTTACTTATACGCCTATGTGTGTGCGAGAGACTGTAAACTACAAACTCACATACATCTGAGAGACGCTGAAAAGTAGAAAATTGTAAACAAGTAGAAACTATATGAGAACTATAAACACTCGAAATAGTTGGTAAGTTCTGGAAATAGAAGAGCCTAGATGTATGCAGCGTAAACTATAAAAGCGGCACAAGCGAGTAAAATGTAATTCAGTTTGATTTGAGTTGTCAAGCAGTTTGATTAAGACGATATCTAGCGAGCAATAGCAGTGTTATTTTGAAT
This sequence comes from Eurosta solidaginis, assembly GCF_040869045.1. Classification (NCBI taxonomy): domain Eukaryota; kingdom Metazoa; phylum Arthropoda; class Insecta; order Diptera; family Tephritidae; genus Eurosta; species Eurosta solidaginis. The sequence goes on from NC_090319.1 coordinate 239,086,274, forward strand.
AGTAGAGTTTCATTGAGCTATCAATCAGTGTGGTTATTAAGCAAGCTATTCGTTGCACAGTTTGTTATTGTGAAGTACTTTAATGAAGGCCATTTTTCCATTATTCAATATTGGAGTTATTTATTCAACAGTTTACCGATACGAACTTAGCAGAGGGTTGCAAATAAAAGGATTTGCAGCAAATTCGTTACAATTGGTGTCAGAAGAGGAATTGTTGAATAAATTCCAGAGGACAACAAGGACATGACAAAGTTCAGTGAATTGAAGATCCAGCAACTAAAGAAGGAGTTGGAGAGCCGTGGATTGAATACAAGCGGCGTTAAACTTGAACTTCAGGCACGGCTACGAGAGGCAATGGAAGGAGAAGGAATTGATGTGGAAGAGTATGACTTTCATCTTGATGGCGAGGAAATAACAAAAATCGAAGAAACACCGCAGACAATGGCGAACACAGACTTGAACATGATTTTGGCTGCAATATCTGCTCAAACATCGACAGTGGCTTCTCAACTGGAATCGCAAAGGACAGATATAACATCTCAACTGGCATCTCAACTAGAAGAACAGAAAACGTATATGTCATCTCAACTAGAAGAACAGAAGACGTATATGGTATCCCAGATGGAATCACAAGAAACGCGTATGTCAGAAATGTCGACACAGATTACATCGAAGATGGAAGCACAAGAAACGCGTATATCCGAAATGTCGTCGCAAATGTCATCTCAGCTAGAATCGCAGGAGAACCGTATAACAGCGAAGATTGAAGCACAAGAGGCACGGATATCCGAAATATCGGCTCAAATTTCAGCACAGATATCATGGCAGATCTCTGCTCAACTTGAAGAGCAAGAAGGACGTATTTCCTCGAAGTTGGAGGCGCAAGATACAAAAATTTTACAATTTGAAGAAAAAATCGAGGCCGAGGTGGATGCTTTGAGAGAACGTATCGAGCAGTTGCAACTGAATCGCCCAGCAGTTTCAACTAGTAATTCAAAGGTAAAAACACCATCCTTTGACGGTTCTGTTCCTTTCCAGGTCTTTAAGCTACAGTTTGAGAAGACCGCAGCAGTGAACAACTGGAATGTGCAAGATAAAGTTGCCGCACTCTTCGTAGCATTGAAAGGACCAGCTGCCGAAATCTTACAGACTATTCCAGAGTACGAACGGAACAATTATGACGCATTGATGGCTGCTGTAGAACGGCGATACGGAAGCGAACACAGGAAACAGATATTTCACATAGAATTGCAAAACCGCTACCAAAAAGCTAACGAGACTTTGCAGGAGTTTGCTTCGGACATTGAAAGATTGGCTCATCTTGCAAATGCGGATGCACCCGTGGAATACACGGAAAGAGTGAAGATTCAGAGCTTTATAAATGGCATACGGGACGTCGAAACGAAGCGAGCCACATACGCAAACCCAAAGCCAACATTCGCAGAAACGGTGTCACAAGCCCTGATTCAGGAAACAGCGTCGCTTCTGTGTAAGCCAGTTTTCAAAGCACGCCGTGTGGAAGTAGAAAGGCCAGAGTGGGTAGACGCAATATTGGAGGCGCTGAAAGGATCGCAAAAGCGGAGTGAAAAAGTTATCAAATGCTTCAAATGCGGGAAGTCCGGTCACATTGCACGTCATTGCGATCTTTGCCTTAATAGTTCCAACAATGTGGGTGGGCGTAAACGCAAAGCTGGAGGAGATGAGAAAGAGCGAGTAAGAGGTAGAGAGCTAGATCCAGCTATTGAATGCCCTGTGATATCTGTGTCGCAAATTGGTAGAAAATCGAGCAGTCTTACCGTCAGAGGGAATTTGGATGGCAACGAACGAATACTGACTGTAGATACGGGCGCATCTCATTCCTTGATCCGATCTGACTTGGTCAACAGGAGAGTAAAACCGTTACCTGGAGCGAAGTTGCGTACGGTCACTGGCGAGTATAACCAAGTTCAGGGAGAAGTGATATGTGAAGTATTGATTGGGAAGGTCCTGGTTCAACACAAATTTGTTGTGGCGGAGATTGTTGATGAAGTTATATTGGGAGTGGATTTCTTGGTTGACCATGACATCAAGATCGATATGCAGAGAAGGGTGATGCGTTATGAGAACCAAGATGTGCCACTTAACTTTAGTTTGGAAAAAGGGTTCAGCAGTAATCGGGTACTGGTGGAGAAGACTCGACGAAGGCCACGAAATTCAAAGGTAAAGGTTGATGGAACAAATGGGCCAAACAAATCAAAACCGGAGGTACCTGTGAGAGAAACACTGGCATTGAAAAGCCCTAACGGACGTACTAAAACGAAGAAAGAATGCAAGGGTGGTTTCAAGCCAAGGCACACTACTGTTGTGAAGCGTCGGAACGATACTGATTATGCAAAGCAAATCCGTCCAGCGCAAGCTCTGTGAAGTAGTTCTTCATTGGCCGAGCAACAGAGTGCGAGAGAACGATCCAGAATAATGAGTAGTAAGATGAAACACAGGTACGACAAGGAAAATAATTCGAAAGGTTTCTTGGCGGGAGATTTGGTACTGTTATACAACCCTCACCGGCGGAAAGGTGTTCCATCCAAATTTCGATGCAGTTGGGAAGGCCCGTACAAGGTTGTGAAGAAGATCAGTGATACCATCTACCGCATACAAAGCATTGAGAAACCACGGAGTAGAAGAGTGGTACATTTGGCGATGCTAGCAGCGTTTAGATCGAGAGATTTGTCTGATCAGGACGATCAGATTTAGGTGGAGGGCAGTGTCACGGATATTAGCATCCCTAAGCTATACCATCACTAAGGCGATGCTAAGCGATGTTCACGTCAATAATCAAATCATGTATACACATATATAAGGCAGCCGAGAGATGTCACACACAGATGCATTTACTTATACGCCTATGTGTGTGCGAGAGACTGTAAACTACAAACTCACATACATCTGAGAGACGCTGAAAAGTAGAAAATTGTAAACAAGTAGAAACTATATGAGAACTATAAACACTCGAAATAGTTGGTAAGTTCTGGAAATAGAAGAGCCTAGATGTATGCAGCGTAAACTATAAAAGCGGCACAAGCGAGTAAAATGTAATTCAGTTTGATTTGAGTTGTCAAGCAGTTTGATTAAGACGATATCTAGCGAGCAATAGCAGTGTTATTTTGAATAGTAGAGTTTCATTGAGCTATCAATCAGTGTGGTTATTAAGCAAGCTATTCGTTGCACAGTTTGTTATTGTGAAGTACTTTAATGAAGGCCATTTTTCCATTATTCAATATTGGAGTTATTTATTCAACAGTTTACCGATACGAACTTAGCAGAGGGTTGCAAATAAAAGGATTTGCAGCAAATTCGTTACAATATATATACTATATATACCACCATATATATACTATGTATACCACCGATCCTTATGATTTTTACGGACAACAATATATGCTATATACGTAAGCACTCGTTGAAATTTTAAGCCTCTAGCTCTTAAAATAGGGCAGTAATTACGAAAAGTTTCTTATCTGAACAATCGGTTGTGAAATTATATGGTGAAGTTTGAAGCGTCAATCTATTAAATTGAGTAAGATATGACAAAAATCCTCTTTTTCTGAAAAATCGGTTGTATGGAGGATATATGCTATAGTGGTCCGATCCGGCCGGTTCTGACAAATGTCTAATCGGACACCCAAATACACCCGCTCACCAAATTTTATCAAGATATCTCAAAAATTGAGGGACTAGTTTGCATACAAACAGACAGACGGACATGACTAAATCAACTCAGCTCTTCATTCTGATTATTTCGGTATACTTAATGGTGGGTCTATCTATTTTCCTTTAAGGACTTACAATTTTGGGTTTCGTGACGAAATTAATATACCTTTTCATTTCCATGAAAGGTATAAAAATACACACAATAGTGATACAAAACATATTTTTTCTTCCTTTTAAAAAAAACAAAAAAAAAAAAAAAATAGTTGAATACAGATTTTGTTCATTACTTTTGCTACTACATATGTACATATGTGTACATATCGACGCCCGCTTGCCAGAAGCATGAACATGCAATTTTTCCGACTTTGTGTTAGAGGCCTCGTTGGTTTGGATTACCCTTTAGACTCTCTAGGTTCTACTTAAACTCAGAGTTTCCTACGTACATGGAAACCCCAATAATTTGCTATGCCATTCTCATAATTGTGTAATTCAATCACATAAAGTTGGGCCAGAAAAATTAATGTGGCACATTCATGTTTCTGGCTGGCAACAAAGTAATGATATTCCTGTTTGTATGACACATTCGTTGATATGGCTCAAAAATTTTTGAAAAAAAAGATTCGAAACAGCACACATTGTTATTAATTTTTACTAATAATTTTAATTATTTTAAATATTTATCTATTTATATAATATTTAAAAAAAATGGTATTTGGCACTACTTTGCTGATAATTACTGTGTGCTATAACAACGCTATTGGGTCATGAACAGTAATTCATTTAGTCGTATGATATATTCAATTTAATAATAGTTATTTGTGGTGTTAGTCGAATATATACATACAAGAAAGTTGGAAAATGAATAAAGTACAAGAAATTTCTAATGGAAAAGTAAATTTTGATGAGGATCAAGAAGAGATGGGTTAAAATAATTATAACTTACATATTTATTAATTTCCGTATTAAAAGAGTCTGCTATTGGTGCAATCATACAATATGATGATGAAGAACAGTTTAGTGAATTTGAATTTTCCCCTGATGATTATATTTCTTCGGAAACGAACGAGACCTCCAGTGGTAATGTAAAATTGTTTGATCCAACAGAGGTGCCCATAGAAAGTTCTATAGGTGAGACCCTAAATGAAAGCCCTACAATTGACGATCAAAGTGTGCAAAGGAAGAGAAAAGGAGATCCCCGTTTTCGGAAGAAAAATATTAGGAAGTTTAAAAAATTAAGAGGAGAGGAGTACATTGGGGATGATGGTAAGTTGCGTGCCAATCGACCACTTATCCCAGCTCCTTGTAAAGGAAAGCCAAAACACCATTGTTGCACTAGCGTCAACCAATATCATCGCTTATCAATCTATAAATTTTTTAGAACAATTAACTGGTACGAGCAGCAAAAACAGTACGTTGATAATCACGTAGAAAAAAGAAACAAAAAGAGAAAAACCAGGAACTTGGAGGATAGCAGAAGAGGCTTCACCTATATTACTCCTTTACAATTTTTCACAGTGACAGCAATATTAAAGTAAAAGCAAACATTTTTGAAGATAAAGATGTTGCATGCGCGAATGTCAGTGGAAAACAGCGGAGCGTAACAAAATTCTAGTAGGTCACTTCCACCACACCACAAATTTTAACACGATTTTTAACATAATTTAAGCGCACAAAATACACCGATTTTAGCTTTAGAGTGTAAAAACGTGAATTCTGAACACATTAGCTGAACAAAAAGTGTACAAATAATTGTTAAATAATAAATACAGACAGTGGTAGTTTAACAAATTCTGCTGTGGTAAGTGGTGAATGTGACCTACTAGAGGTTTTGTGAAGCTTGCTTCACACTATTTTCTCGTAACAATCGACGTATTAGATTCAATGGTAAGAAACTGCGTAAATAAATCCGAATTAGGATTCGTTCAGCGAGATAATCGTGGCCGTCATGCCCCACACAAATAAATTGTCGGAAAAAATTTAAAACATATACATAACCACATTTTTAGCTACCCCATTCTTGAGTCCCATTACTGCCGATCGACCTCACAAAAGAAATATCTGGATGGTGAACTCAACATTTCGTTAATGTATAAAATAAAATGTGCAGAAGAAGGATATACTTCAGCTTTACTCACACGATACAGATCAGCTTTCATTGAGTATAATTTGGGTTTTTTCAGACCAAAGAAGGACCAGTGCAGGAAATGTCTTACCTTTGATGCATTGTCTGATGACGAAAAAATTGGTCAAAAAGACGATCATGAAAATCATTTTGAGAGGAAGGCAGAAGCACGGGGATAACGCGACGAAGATAAAGCTACTGCCAAAAATGATCCATCGGTTTTGGCTTTCAACTTTGATCTGCAGTATTAAATACGCCAAACGGCCCTTGTGGGCAAATATTTTATATGCGAAATTGGCGGTATATAATTTAACTGTGTATAACACAGGCAACGCTGAAGGACACTGCTATCTGTGGGATGAAACTCATGGTAAAAGAGATAGTGTGGAAATATCGACATGTATTTACAAATACGTAATGTTGCAAACAAGTATTTCGGCAGTCAGAATGATGTCAGATGGATGTGGAGGACAGCAAAAAAATAAAACATTTGTGGCAATGTGCATGGCTCTGTGTCAAAATAACCCCACTATCAAAACGATCGACCACACATTTTTTTATCTGGTCACACAGAAATAGAGTGTGATTCAGTTCACTCCAAAATTGAAGGAAAAGCGAAGAATGTTCCGGTATACGTGCCTGAAGGTTGGGCACAAATTATTAGAGGAGCTCGTAACTCACCAAAACCTTTCGAGGTTCACACACAGTTGTACGACGATTTTTTTATTTGTAATTATTTTAACCAGGGAGCTATAAAACTGCCCATCCGAGACATGTGCTGGTTGAGATACACAAAAGATGAGCCGTATAAGGTATTCTCCAAAAAAAATTATACTGATGAAGAATTTTCAATAGCTGAATATTGGAAAAAAGTCGTCGTTGTTTAATTGAATGCAAACCGGTTTATTCGAAGCCGCTGACTATCGCCGAGGCAAAACTAAAAGACTTGAGAGTAATGTGTGAAAAACTAGTTATACCAAAAGGATGTTATTATTTTTTTAAAAATCTAGAGGGCAACAGTGAGGTTCGTGACGCTTTACCCGAACCCAACATTTCAGAAGATTCTGATTCCGGAAATGAGAACTAGTTCTAAGTACGCAAGAATATCTTGAATAAAAACACATTAGTGTATATGAAATTGAATTGAATGTGTCACTTTTTTCATTTACATACTTTCGATATGTCACAGCCACGGATGTTTTCCCAAGTATTGTGATGCCCCGAATCCGAATCCGCCAACGGAATTGGTCTAGAAGGTCTTGGTTTGACCCTAACCTTATTTAAAAATCAATCTGCAGTAATTTTTATTACGTCTTTTGAGGTTAAGGTCAAACCATGACCAGTGGGCCAATTCTTATAGCGTATTCCGTTTCAGCGCATCAAAATGCATAGAAAACATGGGTCGCGTTACCTGATCCGACTACTTTTAATTTTTTTGTATACCTGTGTTAACCAAAAAATTAGATCAGTTTTTAAAATTTTTGTTGTGCCAGAAAAATGAATTTTTTGTATAGCTGTGTTAACCAAAAATTAGATCAGTTTCTTGTGCCAGAAAAATTAATATGCAAAATCTCGGAAAATAGAGGGATGCGAGCAGAGCAGTTATCTCAGTTGAAAGAGCATAGTGTGAATATAATATATAAGCCGTGTTTTTATTACATGCGTATACGTTTCATTTGCGCGTGAAAAAAACGCCTATCCTCGCTTAGATAATGCTTAGGAGAACCATCTAGCGGCTGTGTTTAAACAACTAGCTACAGCAACAGGGTGTGCCGAAAAGCGGAGACCCAACGCCCTGATGGCAATAGGGTATAACATATAGCTGAATCAGTTGCGATGAATTGTGGACACACATAGAATACATAGAATTAGTGTAGAGGGTGAAACAAAGACACATATTTCAGTTACATCTGAGTATAATGCGTATTGAAATTTCGTAGGACAAAATTTATGCGCAGCAATTTCCGAGGTGTATTTAAAGTTTGTCGCTTAGCAGTCCATATAAAGTTTAAGCGTAAACGTATATAGAAGAATAAAAAAACACAGCTATAAATATAATCTTAATAAAACTGAATAATAGCTGTATTTTTTCACATCTATATATGTTTACGCTTACACTTTATATGGACTGATAAGCGACAAAGTTTAAATACACCTCTGAAATTGCTACGCAGAAAATTAGTACTACTAGATTTCAATACGCATTATACTCAGATGTAACTGAAATATTTGTCTATTTTTCACCATCTGCACTAATTCTATGTATTCTATGCGTGTCCACTATTTATACGCGTGTAAAAAAAACACAGCTAATATGTTAATGATCGTGTTTTTTTGTTTTTGAAAGCTTTTCAGTACCATCTCCGTTTCTTTCCGACTACATATTACTTTCACTCTCCCTTTGCCTGTCTGTGAACACTTTTCAAAATTGGATTGCTTCTGTTGTAACGGTACTTCGCCACGTTCAATCGAGACCACCACCACGCATGGTAGTCATCGACAACTTTTCAGTGTTGTGTAGTGGGTGAAACGGAGTTACACCGTGCTGACAACACTTTGTCGGGAAAAAAATCCCGAGTAACTGCGACAGCTTGTTGTTGTTGTATTAACAGTACTTCACTCTGCTTAGCCGACGCATCCATTCATGGATTGATGGCCTAAATAGGGTGAAACTGAAACGTTTCGGTTCCAGCACCTTGCGGCACCAGCCCGACAGCCTTCGTTGGATTTAAGTCGCCTCTTACGACCGTAGGGGGCAACTCTGGTATCTGAGAACCGGCTGTCTCTAACTCTTTTGTATTAAAGCAAAGCCGGCCAAAAGTTGCACATTGTGCAATTTGAGTTCGTATTTTCACACCGACACTAACGATGTGTGATCACGATCGTTTGCTTTCGCTTGTCACTCAATAAAATCAACAGTGAATGCAAAAGGAAAAGTCCATGCTACTTTTTGGGCACATAATAAAAACAATATGCTGCAATGTTAAAGTGACTTGTAATACGGTTTAGTTAGTATTATTAAGTTCCTTTGATCATACATATTAATATTGACAATTTAAATATTAATAATTAATAATAATTAATTAATTATTAATAAATATTGACAATTTAATATAAGTAACTTTTTATACGTTCTAGTTAGTTTTATTAATTTTTGTAAAATTTTTTTTTATTGAATAACTTTATGTTTTGAAAATATATTTCTATCTTTACATTTACTTTGTTTTATAGTTCTTTTTTAATGAAAAAGTGAATTTTTTTAAGTAAATTTTGCATTGAAGAAACACCATACCTTATTTTATAAAAAAGTTTTATCTGGCTAGCTCGACCTCCGCGTTCTTAGTTATACGAATATAAGTAAATATAGTCAGGATTAGCTTGAAATCAAATAACCTTTTTAATTTCATACTTCACAGTCCACATTTTCTTTTAGCACACTGTGGGGAGTTGTCACTCAATGTTTGCACACACTTATGTAATTGTTTTAGTATTTGTGTGGCCGGCTCTGTATTAAAGCACACTGCTTGGTAAGGTCGACAGCCATTTTATTGCCTTCATTGTAATGATATAACCAAAAATGCGATATAAAACCTGCATCCAAGCAAGGTATAAAAAAATACATGAACATTTTTCTGAATATGAATTGTAATTTTCTGAATATCAATTGTAATTTTCTGAATATAAATTGTAATTTTCTGAATATGAAATTGAAATTCTGAATATGAACTGCAACTTTCTGAATATCAATTGAAACTTTCTGAATATGAATTACAATTTTTTGAATATTAAATGTAAGTCCTGAATATAAATTTTAACTTTCTGAATATGAACTGTATTTTTCATATGAACTCTAACTTTCTGAATATGAAATGGAATTCTGAATATGAATTGTAACTTTCTGAATATGAAATGGAAATTCTGAATATGATTTGCAACTTTCTGAATATCAATTGTAACTTTCTGAATATAAAATGGAAATTTTGAATATGAATTGTAATTTTCTGAATATGAAATGTAAATTCTGAATATGAATATATGAAAATAAAAATAAAAACAACATCAATTATGAATTGAAATTTTCTGAATATTAACTGAAAAAGGTGTAGATGAACAATTTGGTGTGAATTAAATTTTAAGAACGTTGAATGAATTTTGGCTGGATGTTCATGCTAGCGTTGTGGTAGGCAGGCAGAAATCGAGGAATAGTAACCTTATTAAAGCAACCTTAACCCAATATCGTTTTTGTTCCTTTTACCTATGTATTTGTCATTCGATTAAATTAACGGTTTCATTTGCTTCAAAACTACTTCCGAGCGAAATTTAAATTTTTGAACCATTGCGATTGCTTCTACAGGAATGAGCAATTTTCCTAAAGTCCAAATTTTATAAAAAAATTTTCAAAATAAAAATAATAGTTCTAGAGTTCCTGAAAATAAGAAAAACATTTCTGAAAATTTACGCCCAATTATCACATTTATTAGAACTTTTTTATGCTTTTCAGGAACTCCAGAACTTTTGAAAATCTACTCACAACAACAATTGTTTTTAATTTAAAATTTTTTTTTTTCATTTCGACCGTAGGAAAAATTTTAATGTTGGCCAAAATTTTGTAGAATTTTTTTCTCCTCTTCGGAATCTCAAAGGGCCTTATTATGTAACTCGACTCAAAAGAAATTTCTTTTGGAATGGCAAAAAAATGTATGTGATCTATGGAACCGCGTTTCCGCTCGGATCTAATTACAGAATAAGGGTCCAGACACCATTTTTCTTTTAATTTCTGACTTTTGGAAAAATGTGAATCATGGGCGTAGAATTACAGAACTTTTCTTCTTTTCAGGAATTTCCAGATTTATTTAAAATCTGCTTAGAGCAGTTTTTGTTTTTTTGCTTTGCGAGATTGTGTATGTCAACTTCACAGACATGCTGTAAGAGTTAAATCAAAGAGGATAAATAAGTATAATAACAGACGTCACTCGTTACTTGTAGCCATTTTCTAAATGCTTTCTTCGAGGTAGTCGCTGGTTTTTTTTTGTCTTCTATACATTTTCGTGGGGTATTTGTGTTTATTTTCCGACTGTATTTAATTATTATTTAATTCTCTTTCCAATAATCACAGTTGCACAAGGTGCCTACACGGCATGGATAAATGCGAAACAATTAAAAATGTCCCTCTTAGAAAACATTAGGCATCAATTTTTTCAATTTCCAGCGAGTTACTCGCCACGCGTAGCAGAATGGTGGCTCTTATTATATTTATCCTCTTTGGTTAAAGTAACAGAGGATAAAATGCTTCGTTTTAAACAATTTTTACAAAACACAGATAGCATCTGTAGAGTTTTTCACGTTTGCGCGTGAAAAAAAAACGCCTATCCTCGCTTAGATAATGCTTAGGAAACCCATCTAGCGGCAGTGGTTAAATAACTACAGCTACAGCACAGGGTGTACCGAAAAGCGGAGACACAACCCTCTGATGGCCATAGGGTATAACATATAGCTGAATCAGTTGCGATGAATTGTGGACACACATAGAATACATAGAATTAGTGTAGAGGGTGAAACAAAGACACATATTTCAGTTACATCTGAGTATAATGCGTATTGAAATTTAGTAGGACAAAATTTACGCGCAGCAATTTCAGAGGTGTATTTATAGTTTGTCGCTTAGCAGTCAACATAAAGTTTAAGCGTAAAAGGATATACGCGTGTTAAAAAACACGGCTATTATCTATGAAATAGGAGTACAGATTAATTTTAGTTTCTTACTACATATAAGTGTGGAATGTTTTATCTATATGTTTTTTATAAAAAAAATTACAAAACGCTTAAAAAGTAGCCTTCAACTTTTAGTTTTTTTAGCCTTAAACATTTTATTTAACTGTTTTTTTTGTACATCTAGCGTTTTTCTGGAAAAGTTCTGGCGACACTAATAAAAACACTCAATAGTAACGAAATGATCATATTCACCTTTGGGAAAAATTGTGGCTGCCAGGCATTTTTGTTGTGTACGAAACCCTGCAAAAAACCGTGCGATTAGCCCCTGTCTTTAGTTCTATAGGTGGACGCCTTTTCGAGATATCGCCATAAAGGTGGACCAGGGGTGACCCTAGAATGTTTTGTGCAATATGGGTATCAAATGAAAGCTGTTAAGGGAGTGGGCCTTAGTTCTATAGGTGGTCGCTTTTTCGAGATATCGACATAAAAGTAGACCAGGGGTGATTTTAGAATACGTTTGTACTGTAACGAATTTACTGCAATTCCCCTTATTTGCAATCTTCTGCTAACGTTCCTATCGCTAAACTGTTGAATAAATAATTCCAATATTGAATAATGGAAAAATGGCCTTTATTAAAGTACTTCACAATAACACTTATTATTTTTAACTAGCTTGCTTAATAACCAAACTGACTGATAGCTTAAATGAAACTGATCCCTCGCCTCCACTGTTTTCGCCCTTTTATACTGTCCGACCTCCTCGTTGCATATTTCTAGGCTTTTCTAATTCCAGAACTTACTAGCTAGTTATAAATTTCTCAGCTACAACTAGAGATGTATAATTTTTATAGCTTCTCTCATACCCCATGTGCTTGTATATGTGAGCGAAACTTCCACAATCACAATTGCATACCTTTAGGAGCATTTCTGATAAGATATCTGCATGTTCTTGTGCGTTGCTTCTCCGCCGCGTGCACGCGTATGTGTAGACATAATGATTGAATTATTGATGTGAATTCACGTCACTGCTTAGCATCGGCCTAGAGATGGCAGTACCCCTTAGTGCCGCCAACATTCGTAACAGTACGATATGGGTATCAAATGAAAGGTGTTAATGAGCATTTTAAAATTGAGTGGGCTTAGTTTTATAGGTGGACGCCTTTTTGAGATATCGTCAAAAAGGTGGACCAGGGGTGACTCTAGAATGTGTTTGTACGATATGGGTATCAAATGAAAGGTGTTAATGAGTATTTTAAAAGGGAGTGGGCTTTAGGTCTATAGGTGGTCGCCTATTCGAGATATCGACATATCAAACGAAAGGTGTTAATGAGTATTTTAAAAGGGAGTGGTCCTTAGCTCTATAGGTGGTCGCCTTTTCGAGATATCGACATAAAAGTAGACCAGGGGTGACTCTAGAATGCGTTTGTACGATATGGGTATCAAATGAAAGGTGTTAATGATTTTTTAAAAGGGAGTGGGCCTTAGATGTAGAGGTGGGCGCCTTTTCGAGATACCGCCATAAAGGTGTACCAGGGGTGACTCTATAACGTGTTTGTACGATATGGGTATCAAACTAAAGGCACTAATGAGGGCTTTAAAAGGCAGTGGCCCTTAGTTGTATATAAAAAAAAAAATAAAAATAACTGTAAGGCGCGATAACCTCCGAAGAGATCTAAGGCCGAGCTTCTCTTCCAATTTGCGTCGTGCTCCTCTTGATTTTCCCTACAAATTGGCCGGACGGGACCTACATGTTTTATGCCGACTCCGAACGGCATCTGCAATGCAGATGAGTTTTCACTGAGAGCTTTTCATGGCAGAGATACACCCGGAGCGCTTGCCAAACACTGCCGAGGGGCGACCCCGCTTAGAAAAATTTTCTTCTAATTGAAAAATCTTATTTCTAAAATTTTTGATGTTGCTTTGACCGGGGTGTGAACCCAGGGCATACGGTGTGGTAGGCGGAGCACGCTACCATCACACCACGGTGGCCGCCTTAGTTGTATATGTGAAGGCGTTTTCGAGATATCGATCAAAATGTGAACCAGGGTGACCCAGAACATCATCTGTCGAGTACCGCTAATTTATTTATATATGTAATACCACTATACGGGGGGGGGCTCTAGAATGTGTTTGTACGATATGGGTATCGAATGAAAGGTGTTAATGATTATTTAAAAAGGAGAGGGCCTTAGTTCTAAAGGTGGACGCCTTTTCGAGATATTGCCATAAAAGAGGACCAGGGGTGATATTATAACATGTTTGTACGATATGGGTGTCAAATTAAAGGTACTAATGAGGGTTTTAAAAGGGAGTGGCCATTAGTTTTATAGGTAGACGCCTTTTCGAGATATCGCCATAAAGGTGGACCAGGAGTGACTCTAGAATATGTTTGTACGATATAGGTATCAAATGAAAGGTGTTAATAAGTATTTTAAAAGGGAGTGATCCTTAGTTCTATAGGTGGACGCCTTTTCGAGATATCGCCATAAAGGTGGACCAGGGGTGACTCTAGGATGCGTTTGTACGATATGGGTACCAAATGAAAGGTGTTAATGAGTATTTTAAAGGGGAGGGGGCCCTAGTTCTATAGGTGGACGCCTTTTCGAGATATCGCCATAAAGGTGAACCAGGGGTGACTCTAGAATGTGTTTGTATGATATAGGTATCAAATTAAAGGTATTAATGAGGGTTTTAAAAGGTCGCCTTTTCGAGATATCGCCATAAAGGTGGACCAGCGGTGACTCTAGAATATGTTTGTACGATATGGGTATCACATGAAAGGTGTTCATGATTATTTTAAAAGGGCGTGGGGCTTAGTTCTATATGTGGACGCCTTTTCGAGATATCGCCATAAAGGTGGACCAGGGGTGACTCTAGAATTTCTGTGTACATTATGGGTATCAAATAAAGGGACTGGACATTAGTTCTATAGGTGGACGCCTTTTCGAGATATCGATAAAGGCGGACGAGGGGTGACTGTAGAATTTCTGTGTACATTATGGGTATCAAATAAAGGGACTGGGCCTTATTTCTATAGGTGGACGCCTTTTCGAGATATCGATAAAGGTGGACGAGGGGTGACTATTGAATTTCTGTGTACGATATGGGTATCAAATGAAAGGTGTTAATTAGTATTTTAAAAGGGAGTGGGCCTTAGTTCTACAGGTGGACGCCTTTTTGGGATATCGCCATAAAGGTGAACCAGGGTTGACTCTAGAATGTGTTTGTACGATATGAGTATCAAATGAAAGGTGTTAATGAGTGATGTATATTGGAACGATTTTCCGTCATCCCTTGTCAAATTTGGTTTTGAGACAAACCGGTTTCGGCGTTGTGCCATCGTCAGTGTCGATTTTCGTTCTGATCTGTTGTTGTCGTTTGTCCTGTATTTATAGTTCGTAGGTATATGAGCAGGTATTGTCAAATTGATGCTTGTGTATATTTAGTTATTTGTATGTGCTGTGTGTTCATTTAGAACCGAGGGTGGTTTACTAATCGATTTGTGTGGCTGACTGGGGTAGGTAGAAATCTGTGATTTTAGTCGTTTGACCTTCTTTGTCGGTTTTTTGTTTTGGTGTGTTAATTGTTTTGTGTTTATTTGTTGTTGTGTGTTTGTCTGCTGTACCTGTGTGATTAAGTTGTTTCCTGTAAACAAGTTTTAAAGGCTCAAATATTGTGTCAGAAATTGTGTTTATCTGTTCGTTTATTATTCTACCGTCGAATGTTTTCTGTTTGTAGATTTCCATGTTTTCGAGTACGTTGAGACGTCGGCCCTTTTCCTGTATGTGAAGAACCCTAACTGTTTTATTGATGTTTGCTGGGGATCATTCATTCTCGACCATGTGATTCGCGAAGTTAGACTCGGGTATAATGTTTGGATTCCGTATACATCGTTCCAATATACATCATTTATCCACCCTGTCGGAAAATCAACCAAACAAGATAAGTCAGTGTTAATGAGTATTTTAAAAGGTAGTGGGCCTTAGTTCTATAGGTGGACGCCTTTTCGACATATCGACATAAAAGTAGACTAGGGGTGACTCTAGAATGCGTTTGTACGATATGGGTATCAAATGAAAGGTGTTAATGATTATTTAAAAGGGAGTGGGCCTTAGTTGTAGAGGTGGACTCCTTTTCGAGATATCGCCATAAAGGACCAGGGGTGACTCTATAACGTGTTTGTACGACATGGGTGTCAAACTAAAGGTACTAATGAGGGCTTTAAAAGGCAGTGACCCTTAGTTGTATATGTGAAGGCGTTTTCGAGGTATCGATCAAAATGTGAACCAGGGTGACCCAGGACATCATCTGTCGAGTACCGCTAATTTATTTATATATGTAATACCACGATACTGTTCCTACCAAGATTCCAACGGCTTGTGATTTCGCCCTGCAGAACTTTTATATTTTCTTCTACTTAATATGGTAGGTGTCACATCCATTTTACAAAGTTTTTTCAAAGTTATGTTTTGCTTCAATAAAACAATCCAATTACCACGTTTCATCCCTTTTTTCATATTTGGTATAGAATTATGGTATTTTTTTAATTTTTCGTAATTTTCGATATCGAAAAAGTGGGCGTGGTTATAGTCGGATTTCGGCCATTTCTTATGCCAAGATCAAGTGAGTTCAGATAAGTACGTGAACTAACTTTAGTAAATATATATCGATTTTTGCTGAAGTTATCGTGTTAAGGGCCGAGCGAAAGGAAAGACTGTCGACTATGTATAAAAACTGGGCGTGGCTTCAACCAATTTCACCCATTTTCACAGGAAACAATCATCGTCATAGAATCTATGCTCCTACCAAATTTCACCAGGATTGGTTAATTTTTCTTCGACTTTTGCCATTAAACGTATTCTAGACAAATTAAATGAAAAAGGGCGGAGCCAAGCCCATTTTGAAAATTTCTTTTATTTTTGTATTTTGTTGCACCATATAAATACTGGAGTTGAATGTTGACATAATTAACTTATATACTGTAAAAATAATCAATTTTTTGTTAAAATTTTACTTAAATTTTTTTTTTTAAAGTGAACGTGTTCTTCATCCGATTTTGCTAATTTTTATTTAGCATATATATAATAGTAGTAACGTTCCTGCAAAATTTCATCATGTTATCTTCAACGACTACCAAATTACGCCTTGCAAAACTTTTAAATTACCTTCTTTTAAAAGTGGGCGGTGCCACGCCCATTGTCCAAAGCTTTACTAATTTTCTATTTTGTGTCATAAGGTCAACCCACCTACCAAGTTTCATCGCTTTATCCGTCTTTGGTAATGAATTATCGCACTTTTTGGATTTTTCGAAAGTTTCAATATCGAAAACGTAGGCATGGTTATAGTCCGATTTCGTTCATTTTAAATAGCGATCTGAGATGAGTGCCCAGGAACATACATACCAAATTTCATCAAGATACCTCAAAATTTACTCAAGTTATCGTGTTTACGGACGAACGGACATGGCTAAAAAAATTCTTTTTTCGCCCAGATCATTTTGATATATAGAAGTCTATATCTATCTCGATTATTTTATGCCGTTACGGATTGCCGTTATGCGAACAAAGTTAATATGCTCTGTGAACTCTGCTCAGCTGAGTATAAAAATTTAAGTAATCCGTGGGTGCCGAATCGTTAAATATTGAGTGGTTTGCTTCGATGTGTGAGAGCTCGCATTGCGCATTTTTCAATTCAACAACTAATAACATTAATAAATCGGCGCGATATACCTCCGAGGAGCTTTAGGCCGAACTTCTCTTCTAATATGAGTCGTGGCACTTTTAATTTTTCGTACAAATTGGCGGAATGAGACCAACATTATTTTTGTTGACACTGAATAGCATCTTCAAGGCAGATGAATTTTCGCTGATAAGCTTTTCACAGAAATATGCTCGGAATGTTTGTCAAACCACTGCCAAGGGGCCGTTTAAAAAAAAATTTTTCTTAAGTATGATGTTGCCTTTCACAGGACTTGAACCCAGGACCGGTGCATTGTAACTAGTAGGATATATAGCAGCACGCACACACACAGCCACGCTCACTTGATAAAAGTGCTTGTTCTTTATCGTTTTTTTGTGGATGCTATTTGGCATGATTTGGCACTGTTGTACTTCTAGGTACAAAAAAACGAAAACTGCGTAGAAATTTAATTGTAAATTTACAAAGAAATACCCTTATTTATTTTCAAACGAGCACTTAATTACATCTCTCCTTAAAATCCCCATGTTTTGGACCATTTTAGTTAACAAATTGTGATACTTTATTAATGGGGACGATTGCTAAAACACGACCAAAGCCGTCGAGGAGGTATTATTAGACGCGTTTTTGCCTCGCTTCCAATAATTCGATGACCCTTTCGCCTTTGGATTATTAATACCAGGACAAAACGCGTCTTTTCATACATATCTCTTTCCACATTTTTGGACGGGTTATTGCATTCGACCACGGTTTCAAACTGTTTTTCGCGAAGAACTTTTGAACGGGTAGAAAAACTTAGCACCCGTGTTTGTATTCTTAATGCTGGAATAACTACGTGTCCTCACATACCCCAATTGAAGACCTTTGTATAATTTTCTGTAGGAGCCATTTGGTGCACTTTACATTTTCATGCTAAATTCGTTCAAAAAAATGTACCATCACAGCAACCCATATCTGATATTCCGCCCTTTTTTCCCTGCGACAAAAGCAACCCCGGTAATTTTTGTAATGTTTTTGGTATTGAAAAATATCCAAAAAGGACTTAAGGTCTTTTAACTTGCTCGCACTGCGAGGAGTAGGTCCACCGGGACCCGTCTATTGGCTAGCAAAACAGTGGTGGTGGGGAGGGGGGTGGGGGTTCGCGACCTTTCCTCACAGCACCAGACCCCATTACATTTTATTTCAGAGTCCCTGTTTATTTATCACAAAAAAATTTATTTGGTGCACTAATTTCCCACCATCGAACAAAAAAAAAAATAAAACTCTGCTGTTAATAAAGGCGATACAATCTCATGGCTAAAAAATGCCTTCCCCTAAAAATGAGCTACCTAGATGTCGGGGCGCTCGTGCTTCTATACCAGGCATCGGCATTTAGTGGCACAATTGTGCACACTCAATTCACATGTATTCTTATTCTATTTAGTTTAGTAGTCACTGAGCATTTGGCGCAACAACATCGATTATGTGCGTTGCTCGCAATGTTGACAAATGTTATTAGCAAGCAATAAGCAGAGATCGTATTTTTATTTTTTTCAGTGCGCAAAAGCGAAAAATATTTAATGTTGCCCAACCCTTTTGGGCAAATATAATCTATTTAATTGTATAAACTTTTTGCTTCCGATTGTGCGCATTAAATATATAATAACAAACGATTTTGTCTTGTTGCTTGCTAATAAGCGAATGAATTAAGCAAACCGATGCATCACGTGATGTGCGCGATTATCGCGCTCTCACTAACACATCTGCATTTCCAATTTGCCGACGCTTGTTCTATACCCTCCCTACCTTGACATTCAACTCTGCACATGAAATTTTGTTAATGTCCCTATGTGAGGATCACTTACCCTTTTACTCTGTTACCACCACGATTAAATTTACTCGATCATATTGGATTTCACTTCATTCACATAATCAATACATTTTATTTAAATCATAAAAATTTGTATGTAGTGGTAACTTATACGTCCTAAATTTTACATGTATATGTTTAACCTAATCGGAATTTCACACAGACAGCTTGCGACGTCATAAATCAGATTTTCTATATCAAGGCTCTTATTGAGTTTAATTCCTCACACAAAAATATAGATTTCTGATTATTTAATCAGCGCAATATTGAATGCCTAATGGAATACCAAATCTAGTCAACTTAGATTGGTGCTTAGAACTTTATTGTTTTTTCTAACAACAATTGAACGTTAAAGATTTATTATTTTCAATATTTAATAAAAAGCTGAAAAAGTAAATATCTGCAGTTGAACTCCTGCAGCATTGGCAGCACAAGATAAAACGGCTTTTGAATAAAACCAGTACCTTTACGCTCAGGTGTGATGTCTATACATAACTACACCTGCGTTCTATTCAAATTGTTCACAAAGTCCAAAAAAAAGACAATT
This sequence comes from Eurosta solidaginis, assembly GCF_040869045.1. NCBI lineage: Eukaryota > Metazoa > Arthropoda > Insecta > Diptera > Tephritidae > Eurosta > Eurosta solidaginis. The sequence continues at coordinate 239,105,891 of NC_090319.1, forward strand.
TCCCATTTGACTTATTTTTTGTATATAGAAAAAGAAATATGAAATTTTACCGTGTAGCAGCTGATGAAGCTAATGGTTGTATGTAAAAAGATGGAAAATTTAATTGTTTCTTAAAAAAATGTTATGATATAAGAAAGCTTCTGTGTGGAATTCGCATAACCTTAAAATTAAAAGGATTGAAACTTCCTCCTTTTTTTAAAGCTTATTTGCCCAGTTTTATGCTACTAATGTTGTTTTATAGGAGGCGTAAAAATAATTGTACAAACACTGTTATCGTGTGTCAACGTTATCAAAAAAATGTACAAAATTAAAGCTTTACTTGCAACGCTGTTAAAGGTGTATAATCTATGTGCATGTTCATGTAACCCCACGGTCACCAGTGGGATGACCAATGTAAAATCCGTATTAAATTCGGGGAATAAATTATAATGCATCTGTGGTTGTTATTTCACATTAGCAGAGAGCAATAATGTTAGTGATTTCGCAACGTTGGTACTTCAATCTTCGAACATTTTTTTTCAAACTCTATCCAACCAAAATGTTAAAATCTAACTCGTTTTAAATGTCTAACCAAAGAGTTCACGTGAAACTTTTTGATCAAACTTAACTCACTTCTACAACAATGCTAACATAACGCACTCTCTGAGTAATGAAATACCAAACACAATCAAAGAGAAAAATTTAATTTACTAAAGGTTGACTTACATTTTGAATTACTGCTACAACCCACGATGAAAGCGCTTCCATGTATGTGTGTTGATCTGCATTTATTTTTGAGAAACCATGTATGTATGCATATAAGTATGATGAGTGGTAAGAAACCGCATAAGTAATATTAGGGTGTCTGAAATTTTGCCGCAACTAAATTTTTATTAACTCCCCTTTTTTTTTTTTGTTTTACGACCGATATGATAATTAATCCTTCGTAAATATGTGCATTTTTTTGTATAGTCGCACCTTTTGAACCTTTACTATTTTCAGCTTCAAATATTACTACACTTATTTTTGCATCAAGAGACCGTTCTTCTAGTACATAAACTAATATTTCCTGATTTCTTTACAATGAATTTTGAATTAACTATACCGTTGGTATATTCGCATTGTATACAATTATTTATGTGCAAATTTAGTCTGATTCTGTTATTTCCTTTTATCTTTTTATATTTGCGTCGTTATGTATGTTGTTGCCAACTTTGCAAGTATTTACATACGTGATGACTTCACCTAATTTTCATATATTTTTTTTTCTCACATATATATATATATATATATATATACATATAAATTTTTTTTTATTGAATCAGCGAGACATATATTTTTTTGCGAACTTTCTATTTTTGTTTCTACACTAGGAACAATTTAATTGAGTCGCTAAATACTTTTAAAACTTTCTTTTTTTTTTGTTTGATACAAAATTTACTTCCGAATTTCTATTTATTTAATTTTTTTATATAGTTAGCCTTTTGTCCTCTGCTGCCATGTTTCCGTCCGCGTGGTTTTTATCGATTGATTGCTTTGTTGGTCTCCTTCATTACCTCAACCACCTCATGAAAAACGTTGTAAATTTTGGTGAGAGAGTAAAACTGTACCCGATCGGTGTATCTCCCACTAAATATGCGATGATTACCAAGTTTATAATCAATTATGGTCCAAAGGCTTATGTTTTTTAAAGACGTCCGACTTAGGTGAGAAACGAATCCAAAAGAAGGATTGTCGGTCTGCAAAACTAAAGCCAAGCCGGTTTTCGTTCGGTTTTCTGGCATATCATATGACTTCCGCCATGTGGAAATGCAATTGAACGAAACTCTACTCTATTACAATTTGAAACTAAGATGATCCTGCGTTAATACGCTGGAAATTAATTGTTTGAAAAATTGAAAATTCTGAAATCGCACATTACAAACTGGATAATTAACGATTTATTTTAAATCGGTGAATTAGACTGAAAAAATCAAACTTTGATATCTTTGGCATGAAATGTTCCCACGATCTTCCCTTGCAAATCTTCTAAGACGTAGTAGGAGTTACCCAGCTTCTCGCGAACTCTCGCTTTTAAAAAAGCTTTACTTAATTTTGCATTGAAATTCTTCTCGAAATTACTTTGTGCAAAATTACGACGGAATACTTCTTGTCCTACTCTAAATGATACAGGTTTGGTTCGTAGATTGTATTGTCTTTCATTACAATGATAGGCATTCGTTAAATTTTTCTTCAACTTGGCACGGCCAAGGAATAATATATCGTCTCTAGCTAGTCGTATGCAAGGTTCATCTAGCGCATGCGCTTTGCGTAATAATTCACATGATGACCCATGAGTGATCATATCGAGTCCATATAACGCGTGGTATGGTGAGCATTTTAAGGATTGATGCATTGTGTTCCGAAGCGCATAACTGATAGAGGTTAAATTGGTGTCCCATTCCCTGTGGCCATCCTTTAAATAGGCTCTAATGGCAGCGATCAATATACGGTTCACACGTTCTGAAGCATTCGCTTGTGGCGAATAAAGCGCTGTATATACATGTTTAACTCCATACTCCGTGAGAAATGCTTCAAAATCGTTGGATTTGAACTGTGACCCATTGTCACTGACAAGAGTTTCTGGTACTCCATATGTATGAAAAATGTGTTTTTGTAGGAATTCAATTATAGCTGAAGACGTAAATTTTTTTAGGGTACACAGCCAGTGGAATTTGGACATGTGATCCAGCACGATTAATAGTCCGATATGACCTGCTTTGCTCCAGGGATAAGGTCCTAAGATGTCTACATAAATTCTTTGAAAAGGACGATCTGTACTAACTTGATTTCCAATTGGTGGTCACAATATAACATTTGAAGCTTTGGTCGATTTGCATACTTCAAATTGCCTACGTAGGTTTTAACATCTCGAACTAATCCTGGCCAATAGAACTTGCGGCGTATAAGATCCAGTGTCTTATGAATCCCGCCGTGAGAAGAAATAATATGGTCGTGAGCACGCGACATGACATCTTTACGAAGTTCACTAGGGATCCACAGTTTCCAAGCGCATTCTTCGGTGATATGCGTACTATCTGAGTGCTCTGTGCGTATGTAAACAAATTTATCTACAACCCTAATGTCCGGAAATTTCTCTTGGTTTTCAGAAATCTTTGATTTTAAGGCTTGGTATTCTTCACTAGAAAAGCAAACAGAATCCAAATCGATTTCTGATTCAATCTCAAAGGAAAACAGCTCTTCGCAATGCATCCTAGACAGTGCATCGGGAACTATATTATCCTTTCCTTTTCTATGGCTAACTGAAAATGTATAACCCTGCAGCTTAAGCGCCCACCTTGCCAAGCGGCCATTTAACTTTGGTTGCCTCATAAGCCACACGAGACTAGAGTGGACTGTAATAATTTCAAATTCTTGCATTTCTATGTAACACCTAAAACGTTCTATTGCTTCTATTGCTGCCAAACACTCACGCTCCGTAACGCTATAGTTCCTTTGAGCAGAGTTTAATTTCTTTGACATAAAGGCTATTGGGCGTTCCTTTCCTTCATTGTCTAGCTGTATTAACACGGCACCTATTCCGTAATCGCTGGCGTCGCAATGAACATAGAATTTTTTGGAAAAATCTGGGTTCTGTAAAACCGGAGCATTCATTAAAAGTTCTTTAATTTTCTCAAATGCTGAGTGGGCAGCTTCGTTCCATTCATACTTGCGTTTGGTAGACAAAACCTCAGTTATGAAATAAGCTATGTCCGAAAAGTTTTCTATGAATCTTCTGTACCATCCCGCTAAACCTAGAAAGCCTCTAACTTGTTTAATATTTTTCGGTATTGGCCAGTTCTTAATCGACTCGATTTTCTCTGGGTCTGTCGCAATGCCACCGTTACCAATAACATATCCTAGATATTTTACTTTTGTTACACAAAAGCGGCTCTTATTGATGTTAATTGTCAAATTCGCTTTTCTAAACTGCTCAGCTATCCTAACAAGAATAGATAAATGGGATTCAAAGGTGTCAGATACGATACAAAGATCGTCTAAATATCCAAATACACATGTTCGTAGGTCAGCTGGAATAATTTCGTCCATTAAGCGAGACATAGTTTGCGCAGCATTACATAAACCGAAAGGCATCCCAACAAATCGATACAAAGGACGTCCAGGCACAGTAAAAGCTGTAATTTCTTTGGCTTCCTCTGCCAAAGGAATCTGCCAAAAGGCATCCTTTAAATCAATTTTAGTTATAATATTTGCCTCTGGCAATCTAGAGAATATGCCCTCAATTGACGGGAGTGGGTATGCATCCTTCTTTGTTACTTCGTTTATTTTTCTTGCATCTAGACACAGTCGAATTTTATTGGGTTTTATAACCATATGCATAGGCGAGCTCCAACGACTTTGAGACTTTTCAATAAATCCTAACTTCAGCATCCTATCTACCTCTTGATACATTAATTTCTCTACTGCTGGGGAAACTGGATAAAAGCGTTGCTTTATTGCCTTTGCATCTCCTACGTCAATCTCGTGTCGCAAGAGACTTGTCCTGCTAAGTCCTTGTTTTTCGAAATCAAGAAAAAGTAACTTAACTGCTTCTCGCTGCTGACGTTGACCCTCGGTCAGCGGATACAAAATAGATTTATAATTTTAACTTATGTGTGGATAATCCCTATCTGAACTACTTTGACATATGTCGTTGAAAGAAATACTACTAATTATTCTTGGAGCCAATTCAAACAATTTCCAAAAATCAATTCCTAAAATTAGGTTTTGGCTTATAGATGGAATTATATAAAGTTTTATCCTTTTAATTTTTGCCTTGTATTCTATATTTATATCAAGATATCCAGTTATTGTTTGAGATTTTCCATCTGCTGTCTTGACATTAGATTTAAATTTTCGGAACTCGGATAAGTTTAACAAATCCTCTTTGGCTAAACTAGAACCTATAAAACTAATATTCGCACCTGTATTTAGCAATCCGAACATCTCGCGGTCAAGAAGCTTTACTTTTGCATAATACCTAGCATGTTCTTCATTTAAAATAGACGAGATTAACATCTTTTTTCTGTCTTCAATTGCTTTCCAAAAGCGCCTAAGTCGCAAGGTTGATCTTTTGGTTTTTATTGAAGATTTATTGGGTTCAGGATGATCCTGGAAAATGCTGTTTCTTGCCTTAATATAGTTACGTATTCGCTCATGTAATGGTTTGCGTGGATAAATGAGTTTATCGACTTCTTTCGAATCGATATCTCGTTTTAAAATTTTATGGTTGTGGGAGTTTTCTACACCTAACATTTGGTCGAATCCTAAATCACTATCGGAATTAATTTGAATTTTTTCACCGTTTAACTCTAATTTTTCGGGTTGCTGGACGTTCGCTTGTGGTCGAACGTCTTCTTCGGGGGGTTTTTTGGCCTGGCTATGCAAGTTTCGCATTGGGGTTTGTATATATTTTTAGCACCACATCCGTAACAAAAAATGTTACGTAACTTAGTGCACATATCCCATGGGTGACCTTCTTCATCACAGTTCCAACAGATTAGTTGCCGGATGTGACCGGATGGTATCTCCACTGCCGATACTTGTGCTTCCTCAAAATCAGAGCTGATTTCTTCCATTTCACCTGCCTCTAACGATGCAACATTGCGTCTCGTAGCATATGTTGGCGGATTGGTCCGGGGTAGGGGTGCTCGTCGATATGTGGCTTCATTTAACAGATTTTTCCCACATTTGTACTAACTTTCGTAGATGTGCTACTGAAAGTACAGGGACATATAGAAGCTCATGTCGGATATCGGGACGCAAATTCCTAGTTAGCAACTCTACTAATTCGTGCCCTTCCATTCGTATGGGGAGTCGATCTATCATGAACATTATTGAGTCATAAAAAATAACAAAAGTTTCATTTGAAAGTTGCTTTCTGTTTCTTATTTCCTCACGTAGGCCGTATGTCGAACGGTAATCTTTGAATTCATACCTTAACGCAGTACAGAAAGAATTCCAGTCGATTGCCTGTACTTGTTTGTGATACCGCCAATACCAGGTTTTGGCTTTGCCAGCAAGCAAAATATGTAAATTTTTGCAAACTGCATTAAAATTGTTGTTTATACTTTCCGCTGTCAGCGCATGGACGCGATATATAAACTCGTTGCAAGTTAGTCCGTCAGCTGAACCGTCAAATTTTGCATGCCAGTTTTGTATGATGGTAGTTATTTTATCCTGGCGAATGGATGGAACGTTAGCTGGCTGAAAACCTTGCTGATCCTTTTGTATTTGGTTATTATCCGGATACAGTGTTGTATTCGGGGTATTGGACTGAAGATTTAGGCTGGCTCTCAATCGTTCAATAGCTGCATCGACGATTTGAGATATTTGGCTACTATCAACTAAGTTTGAATTAACGTTTTGCCGGGTATTATCGTTTACTCGAAAACGATTATTTCGATTTTCAGAATTAATATTTATCAAAGGCAAAGAGCGATTTTGATCATCGTTATTAGTTGGTTGTGATACGTTATTACTATTACTCTCGTTATATAGTCGGCGCTTGGAATTGTATCCAAAATTGTATCTGGGTACCGCTCCTCCTCGTCCTTGTGAAATTTGAGTCGGATTGGAAAATGTCGGATTATTACTTTTACCGATCGTAATATTCTGCAATTCGCGAAAATTACAAGCCCTCCTCCAATATGGACATTCTTGTGAAGTGGATAACCAAATTCTGATACACTCTGTGTGATATATATGGTTACATAAAGTTTTACGCACTTCCTGATCTGATTTAAGGTCTTGTTGACAGATGGTACAAATATTACCTTCGGCCTCTGAGCCTTCTGGTACCAGTGAAAGATTTTCATTACTATGTACTACTGTCATAGTGCTTGGTTTTTATAAAAATTAAAAAAAATATATAACTCTTAAGGTGGTACTTCGTGACGGGTAAGTGAACATCGAACGGGAAGAAGTTTTAGCTGGCATTTACTTGGGCTATTGCTGACAGATATTTTGTAGTGGTACATTTTTTTAAGTAGAGGATGATTTTGGACTAAATAATGAACTACGTCGATAACTTAGTATTTCCAAGCAAATCACTTATACTTGGTACAATGTTCCTTTATAGATTTTTAGGAATTGTATTCTAAAGGTGATTAAAAAAAGAAAAGAAAAAAGTCAAGAAGAGCCAGGCGGTCGGTTCTACTGGGTCTTAAACACGCCCCATAGTCGATAATCCTGCGAAGATTAACACATATTTCTTTCTAATATGAACAAAAAAAAATTTTTTTGATCTAAATAAGATACTTATATAAAGATACATAAGAATGAACATGTAGGAATGATGGAAAGATTAAAAACGTATTACTAAAATGAAATCAGTGCACTGTGGAGCAAAATGATGATTGCAGATGTTAAACTTGCAAATTACTTTGTATGTGTATACATATACAATGTATACATATATATTTTTTCTTGGCTCTACCTTGCTTTCCTTGCCCCACGTTGGGCGTCATGTTTTTGGTATTGAAAAATATCCAAAAAGGACTTAGGGTCTTTTAACTTGCTCACACTGCGAGGAGTAGGTCCACCGGGACCCGTCTATTGGCTAGCAAAACAGTGGTGGGGGGGCTCGCGACCTTTCCTCACAGCACCAGACCCCATTACATTTTATTTTAGAGTCCCTGTTTATTTATCACACAAAAAAATTTATTTGGTGCACTAATTTCCCATCATCGAACAAAAAAAATAAAACTATGCTGTTAATAAAGGCGATACAATCTCATGGCTAAGAAATGCCTTCCCCTAAAAATGAGCAGCCTAGATGTCGGGGCGCTCGTGCTTCTATACCCTCCCTACCTTGACATTCAACTCTGCACATGAAATTTTGTTAATGTTCCTATGTGAGGATCACTTACCCTTTTACTCGGTTACCACCACGATTAAATTTACTTGATCATATTGGATTTCACTTCATTCACATAATCAATACATTTTATTTAAATCATAAAAATTTGTATGTAGTGGTAACTTATACGTCCTAAATTTTACATGTATATGTTTAGCCTAATCGCAATTTCACACAGACAGATTGCGACGTCATAAATCAGCTTTTCTATATCAAGGCTTTTTTATTGAGTTTAATTCCTCACACAAAAATATAGATTTCTGATTATTTAATCAGCGCAATATTGAATGCCTAATGGAATACCAAATCTAGTCAACTTAGATTGGTGCTTAGAACTTTATTGTTTTTTCTAACAACAATTGAACGGTAAAGATTTATTATTTTCAATATTTAATAAAAAGCTGAGAAAGTAAATATCTGCAGTTGAACTCCTGCAGCATTGGCAGCACAAGATAAAACGGCTTTTGAATAAAACCAGTACCTTTACGCTCAGGTGTGATGTCTATACATAACTACACCTGCGTTCTATTCAAATTGTTCACAAAGTCCAAAAAAAAGACAATTTCCCATTTGACTTATTTTTTGTATATAGAAAAAGAAATATGAAATTTTACCGTGTAGCAGCTGATGAAGCTAATGGTTGTATGTAAAAAGATGGAAAATTTAATTGTTTCTTAAAAAAATGTTATGATATAAGAAAGCTTATGTGTGGAATTCGCATAACCTTAAAATTAAAAGGATTGAAACCTCCTCCTTTTTTTAAAGCTTATTTGCCCTGTTTTATGCTACTAATGTTGTTTTATAGGAGGCGTAAAAATAATTGTACAAACACTGTTATCGTGTGTCAACGTTATCAAAAAAATGTACAAAATTAAAGCTTTACTTGCAACGCTGTTAAAGGTGTATAATCTATGGGCATGTTCATGTAACCCCACGGTCACCCACCTTCGCATACATAAATTTTTACAGAGATGACCAATGTAAAATCCATATTAAATTCGGGGAATAAATTATAATGCATCTGTGGTTGTTATTTCACATTAGCAGAGAGCAATAATGTTAGTGATTTCGCAACGTTGGTACTTCAATCTTCGAACATTTTTTTTTCAAACTCTATCCAACCAAAATGTTAAATTCTAATTCGTTTTAAATGTCTAACCAAAGAGTTCACATGAAACTTTTTGATCAAACTTAACTCACTTCTACAACAATGCTAACATAACGCACTCTCTGAGTAATGAAATACCAAACACAATCAAAGAGAAAAATTTAATTTACTAAAGGTTGACTTACATTTTGAATTACTGCTACAGCCCACGATGAAAGCGCTTCCATGTATGTGTGTTGATCTGCATTTATTTTTGAGAAACCATGTATGTATGTATATAAGTATGATGAGTGGTAAGAAACTGTATAAGTAATATTAGGGTGTCTGAAATTTTGCCGCAACTAAATTTTTATTAACTCCCCTTTTTTTTTTGTTTTACGACCAATATGATAATTAATCCTTCGTAAATATGTGTATTTTTTTGTACAGTTAATTAACCGCACCTTTTTGAATATTTTTCTTTTGTTTCGTGTGGCCTATTTATTACATAAAACAACATTTAATAGTACTTACTATTTTCAGCTTCAAATATTACTACACTTATTTTAGCATCAAGAGACCGTTCTTCTAGTACATAAACTAATATTTCCTGATTTCTTTACATATATATAAATTTTTTTTTTATTGAATCAGCGAGACATATATTTTTTTGCGAACTTTCTATTTTTGTTTCTACACTAGGAACAATTTAATTGAGTCGCTAAATACTTTTAAAACTTTCTTTTTTTGTTTGATACAAAATTTACTTCCGAATTTCTATTTATTTAATTTTTTTATATAGTTAGCCTTGTTCTGAATGATGGCTACACCACTCTTTCACTTCAAAGTTTCTAGATTATTTAATTAACTACACATTTTATTATTTTCCGCACAAAACACATTTTTTAACACTTTTGTACTCTGCTGCCATGTTTCCGTCCGCGTGGTTTTTATCGATTGATTGCTTTGTTGGTCTTCTTCATTACCTCAACCACCTCATGAAAAACGTTGTAGATTGTGGTGAGAGAGTAAAACTGTACCCGATCGGTGTATCTCCCACTAAATATGCGATGATTACCAAGATTATAATCAATTATGGTCCAAAGGCTTATGTTTTTTAAAGACGTCCGACTTAGGTGAGAAACGAATCCAAAAAAGGATTGTCGGTCTGCAAAACTAAAGCCAAGCCGGTTTTCGTTCGGTTTTCTGGCATATCATATGACTTCCGCCATATGGAAATACAATTGAACGAAACTCTATTCTATTACAATTTGAAACTAAGATGATCTTGCGTTAATACGCTGGAAATTAATTGTTTGAAAAATTGAAAATTCTGAAATAGCACAGTATATTTTGACACTTCCTTCATTGTTTCACGCAGGTTCCACTTGGTTCCACGCTAGCTTGACATCGAAGTGTCAAACGGCAGTGTGTTAGAAAGAGAAAGGAATTGTTTCCTTCACACACAAATCATACTTGTAAACCTGTACAATGGACCGGTGTGCGACATATTGTTCCTGGTATAAAGTAAGAAAGTAAATAAAAAACATATTCAGATGGAACCTGTCGATATAAATAATTTTGTTTGATTTTTTTAACCGTTAATCGAGCTTTGTATCAAATGTGATACATTTAATTTTTTGTAAGGTCATAACTTTCGTTAAATAAAGTTTATCTACACCATTATTCGTTACTTTTTTTATTTTTCTATGCTGTTATTTTCAAATATGTTTAGAAAAAATTTAACAAGTCGGCAATGAGAAAATTAAAAACTTCATAATTCAATCTATGTATCATTTTTGCTACATGCGGTATTTCATATGCGTTTTTGCTACGTTGCTTATCGTTCGGGCCGTTTTGTGAAAATTTCGTTGTGCTTCGGTTATTGTGGTGTTTTCGCAGTTTTTGAAAAATGTTAAGTGAATATTAATACAAAATAATGTCGCGTGCAAAGTTTTTAACACTTGAAAAACTAGTAAGTGAAGTACTAGATGAAAGTGAAGAAGATGACGATGTTTCTGGCTCTGGTGCAGAAATAGAAAGCCGTTCTTCTGAAAACGCTTTATCGGGCCCGGGTGATAATTTTGACAATAACTGTGATAGTTATCCATTATATAATTCAAAAAATGGCGTAGTGAGCCCTACGTCACTCGTAGATTGGGTGGTGAAAACGTCATCCAGGTTGGTAGTTACTTTTTATTTTGATCGTATGAAATGAAGTCTGTTGGTTTTTATGTGTAATCAGATATCCATCAAGCAGAGTGGTACAACATCCGTGATTCATTCTTATTACTTTTTCCTTCAATGTTATCTAAAATTATAGTTGACGGTTCTAACCACTTCCTCCCACCAACCACATCAAAATTGATGAGGAACTATTTCACGCATACTTAGGTATATTATTATTGGCCGGTGTGTACAAGTGAGTATGGTAATGAAAAAAAAATTGAAGCAAATATCACTTGTACCATATGATTCAGATCCAGAAACGACACTTTACACGATTTATTTGACGAAAATATTGGCTGCCCGGTGTTTTGACCAATCATGTCCGAAAAAACATTTCTATATGTTTTACGTTTCGATGATGTGCTTACCCGACGCAGTCAAAGAAGCGGCGACAAATTTTCACCAATTCGAAACCTTTAGGAAAAGTGGTCTGAGAGGCTTCCCATATTCTACAATCCAAACAAAAATGGGACTGTAGATGAGCAACTGCTAGGATTTCATGATCGATGTAAATTTCGCCAATACATACCATCGAAACCGGAGAGATATAGTTTGAAGTTTTGGCTGCTTGTGGATTCCCGAACGTGTTACGTATGGAAAATACAGCCATATTTGGGAAAAAATGTGACAGGTATTGTCGAAAAAAATCAAGGAGAACGAGTAGTGCTTGACTTAGTTCAAGGACTAAAAGGGCATCATGTAGCCATGGACAGCTTTATTTCGTCACACTCCCTTGGACAAAAATTTGTTACAAAAGGACATGACGATGGAACCATGCGTACAAAAGTTTTGCTCTGTAAAAATATCGAGCGTTATGAATCAACGTTTGCATTTACGCCTGGTACCAGTCTCGTTTCGTACATTAGTCACAAAAATAAATGTACCATTGTTATGAGCACAATCCATCACACACCTAATGCTGAAACGACTCCAAAAAGTTGCATGAAATAATCTCTTATTATAACTCAACGAAGGGAAGTGTAGATACAGTTGACCAAATGGTGAGCTGCTACAGCTGCAAACGCAAAAATAATCGATGGACTATGGCTGTATTTTCTAACATAATCGATATATCTGCTTTGAATGCATATATTATATATAACGAAATAGATCCGAATTGGATGCTAACTCAAAAACATCCAACGCGTAAATGCTTTTTACATGAACTAGCAATGTCATTGGCAATGTTGTATTCGGCTGTATTTGAACGGAGCCTTCCCGATACCGGTCCGCCTCGGAAAGTAATGATGGCCTTACCACAGTAAGGGGCGCTGTTGTGGCGGACGGTTTTTATCCCCATTTTTAACATTAGACCGCTGAACCCGCCTTATCGGGAAGGTGGTCGTTCGACCAAAATGAACTCAAAAACTTTAAAAGAAAGTAAGGATGAGAAGGAAAAGACGCGTCGCAAGCCGGTGAAGAGGAATTCACGTAAAGGAGTGGCATACTAGCCCGGACAAAGAACTAATGTTAGAACGGTAACAAGGAGATAGGAAGGTTAAGGGAACCCTCTTAGAATATGGGGCTGCATTAAGAGTGAAGTAGCGCTTGGGCCTACTGGTATGCCAGCGATCGCGTGGCATGGGCCCGTGAGACAGTGGAAGAATGACGAAGACAGTTAACTGACGAAAACTTTGCTACGAGCAGCCCTCAATTTTGCAACCGCATCGAAGAGGAAGAAGCCCCGAGAGGCAAGAGGCAGCGATCGACTGAACTTAGCAAGCCTGCTTTTAAGAGCCAGAAGGGGGAGGGTAAACGACCCAGTCCAAGAAACAAGGCGAAATAGCCGGAATGACAGGAACCAAACCTCAAAATCTGCAAATGGGATCGAACAGGGAAATATAAGTACAGGAAAGCCATTTACCTAAAGAGCTGTAATACAGGAAGAGGCAGGCTTCGCTTCCCAAGGCAGTTGGTTCTATGTACCGGAGCGACTCGGGATATTTCCCGACCAAGGAGTCTCATTTCAGTGTAACCCCATTTAATTCGTTATGTCCTTGTCATCTTTCCAGCAGCTACTCGCAGCGGGACTGCTCCATACTCTCCTGCTCCGGGCAGGTATCGAACCCTATCCGGGTCCGTCTCCTGACCCCGGACCTGAGCAATGAATTTGCTGCGTTTGCCGGAAAAGAATATTTTTAGGACGGTCATACTCTTGTCAGTGTGTCTCATGCAAGGGATGGTTGCATCGGACAGGTTGTTCAGGGCTAGACCATAAAAGCAGACGCCCCCATAATTTCTATAAATCTTTTATGGCTCCCTGCTGTTCACGCCCAGGGGCGTCCCGTAGTCTAAGCCTTAGCGGCCCCACTGCATTCCAGCAGATCCGCTGCTCAGCAAGCCACTACTAGTTCCCCCAGCAGCTCGCGCCCTATGGTGCCTCCAGCTCATAAGGCCGCTCCCACTCATAACTACAATCTCCGTAGTAGAGTGGCAGTAATGCCGTATATCCGCCCCTGCCCCGTCTTCTTCTCCCTTCTTTTCCGGCAGCAATCGTGTAGGTCAGGGAAACAGACTCTTAGTCCCTACCACCTTTTGCACTGTCTGCAAGCACAGAATATATATGGGGTATTCCATCCCATTTCGACCAATTTTGAACCCGACCCCTTTAGAATTGGCTGAAAGTTTTTCTTCTTTTTCCAGCTTACGAAAGACATTTTTCAGAAGTTTTTCTAATTTTTTCATCCAACTCAAAAAAAGTTATGAATTTTTAAAAAAACACCGTTTTTGTTTTCAAAATGCTATAACTTTTTCAAAAATTGACCGTTTGGGATCTTTTTTTTTAACTTTGTTTTTAAATGTACTTTTCGGAAAAAATTCAAAAAATTTTTAAAGTTTCGTTTTTTTGTAATTTTTCAGTTTTTCGAGATTTTTAGAATTTCGCCCTTTTTTTTTCTCATAAAAAACTTCAATCAATTCTGCAATCATCCCCACTAATCCCGGAGTGGGCCGAGAATTTTTTTTTTTTTATTTAATTGAAAAAAAACTTTAAATTTTTTTTTGTATTTTTTCCGAAAAGTACATTTAAAAACATATTTAAAAAAAAAATGATCCCAAACGGTCAATTTTTTCAAAATATTTAAAACTTATTTTGAGTTGGAAGACGGTGTTTTTCAAAAATTTACCGTTTGGGATCATTTTTTTTTTAAATATGTTTTTAAATATACTTTTCGGAAAAAATACAAAACAAATTTTAAAGTTTTTTTTTTCAATTAATTAAAAAAAAAGAATTCTCGGCCCACTCAGGGATTAGTGGGGATGATTGCAGAATTTATTGGATTTTTATGAGAAAAAAAGGGCGAAATTCGAAAAATCTCGAAAAACTGAAAAATTACAAAAAAAAAAAAAAACTTTAAAAATTTTTTTGAATTTTTTCCGAAAAGTAAATTTAATAACAAATTTGTTAAAAAAAAGATCCAAAACGGTCAATTTTTGAAAAACTTATAGCATTTTGAAAACAAAAACGGTGTTTTTTTTAAAATTCATAACTTTTTTTGAGTTGGATGAAAAAATTTGAAAAACTTTTGAAAACCGTCTTTCGTAAGCTAGAAAAAGAAGAAAAACTTTCAGCCAATTCTAAAGGGGTCGGGTTCAAAATTGGTCGAAATGGGATGGAATACCCCATATGTTTGCGACATCCGCCCAATGCAGCTCCTGCCTTGGTCGGTGCCACTTTCCTAGATGTTCTGGTCTTCGCGACGGAAACCCCCCGACGAGCTTCATTGCGCCGTGTTGCCAGGCCACAAAACCCAAATACACCGGGCACCCCTATGCTTATCCAGTGACGACCAGTCCCAGGGCCACAACAGCAATTGCGCCCTAGCCTCTCACAACCCAGGCGTAGTCACCCGTCACTTACTCCTAGAGCGACAACGTCTCCCCCGTTGAACTTCAGAACTCTGCAGTTAAACTGTAATGGATTAACTGGTAAGATCACGGAGATAGTCGATTTCATGAAGCGGCACAACTTCCGCATTGCTGCGATTCAAGAGACTAAACTCACAGCAAGATGTCCTCTTCAGACCTGTCCTTTTTCTTTAAAAAATTGTTTAAACAAATTAATTTTGCAAAACAAATGTCAAATTTCAGATTAGCAATACCTACTATCTCTTAAAGTGCATACCATTCTCTTAAGTACTGAGCAAAAATACCTATTATAATATAAAGTTCAAAGAATAGGCTATTTTGCAACAAATTGTTTAATAAACAAATTAATTTGAAGAATCAAGCGATGTGAGTCTCTTCAGAATTCAATTACGAAATTTTCTGTGTAAACATTGTTACAATCGGTTGAAGTTTCGAATCTGTAAGTAGTTTTGAATGAAATTAGTGCTTAATCCCCAATGTGCACCTGCCAATACTTATCTCGCTCGAGCGTACCGCCGACTTCGTCGTCTCTGATAAACGCACTTTCATAAACTTTAAAAAAGGGAAGTGGGAAGAATAAAAATCCTTTACAGACAGCCGCTTTGCTGCCCTCCCTATCCCGACTGATGCTCGCCAAGGGGAACGTGCTTTCCGCAAGGTCATTGAATCCGCCGCGCCTCGCTTTATTCCTGCCGGAAGAATTCCCGAAATTCGGCCTCACTTTCAGGCGGAGCCCGCAAGTTTAGCGAGAGAACACATCAGACTGCTTGTGGATAAACACAAGCGGGCGAAATGGGAGGAGCATCTAAGAAGCTGTAACCTCTCTGCCGGTGTGGGTAAGCTTTGGTCCACCGTAAAGTCCGTCCAAGCACAACGACAAAATGTCCATCGCCTTTGGCGATAAAGTGCTGTCCGGATGCGAAAAAATGCGCGAGCGCCTTTTTCCGACAATATATAATGCATTCTATGATTGACAAAGCTAGATGGAGGGCCAACAGATACGCGCACAAACATAAATTCAGCGCGTCCCCAAGTACCATCACCGCCAAAGAGGTTGAGGATGCCATCGGTCAAGCTAAACCATCTAAAGCGGTGGGCCCTGACGGCATAGCCATGCCGATGCTTAAACGCCTAGGAAATGAGAGTTTTAAATATTTAGCACATGTTTTCAACCTGTCTCTTTCCACCTTTGTCATTGCCGAAAAATGGAAAGGTGAAAAAGGTGGTCCCGCTACTAAAGCCTGGGAAACCAGCTAACGCCCAATATCCCTCCTATCGCCAGTAGCTAAGACGATTAAAGCCATTTTACTGCGCCATTTCAAGGCAAATTTGCCACTAGCCTCTCATCAGCATGGCATTAGAAAACTACACAGCACTACCACCGCGCTAAATGCCATTTGAACCCAGATAAATTGCGGTTTAAATCAAAACCCCCACCATAGAACAGTACTCGTTGCGCTAGACCTATCAAAAGCTTTTGATACGGTCAACCATGGCACGTTACTGCAGGACCTGGAAGGGTCTTCCCCCCCCCCCCCCCCCCCCCCCCCCCAAGTCTTAAAAGGTGGACCGCAAATTATCTGGGTGGACGGCAGGCATCGGTGCAATTTCGAAACGAAACATTTAAACCAATGAGAGTTAAACAAGGGGTGCCACAGGGTGGTGTCCTATCCCCACTTTTGTTTAACTTCTACATATCAAAGCTACCTTCGCCACCAGAAGGAGTTACTATCGTTTCCTACGCCGATGACTGCACAATAATGGCCACAGGCCCAGGCCCACAGATCGATGAGCTATGTAACAAAATAAACGGCTACCTCCCTGATCTCTCCAGTTTCTTCACCTCGCGAAACCTGACATTATTACCGACTAAATCATCGGCGACCTTATTTACAACATGGACGACCCAAATGTCGACCATTTTGAACGTCCACGTCAATGGCACTACGCTACCGACTGTCCTACACCCCAAAATCTTGGGTGTGACGTTCGATAAGGATCTACATTTTGGTGAGCATGCAGCTGCAATTGTACCGAAAATCCAGAGCCGTAATAAAATCCTCAAATCTGTTGCTGGCAGTACTTAGAGAAAAGATAAGGAAACGCTCATTACCACTTACAAAGCAATTGGCCAGCCGATTGCATGCTACGCGTCCCCGATATGGCCGCCAAGCCTAAAAATTACCAACTGGAAGAAGCTACAGGCCTGCCAAAATACTGCCCTCAGAACCGCCACGGGTTGTCTCCTTATTTCCCCAGAACACCATCTACATAATGAGGCGAGAATACTCTCAATAAGGGAAAGAAATAAAATGCTAACCAAACAGTTTCTTTTGAATACCCAGAAACCTCGGCATCCCAACAGACATCTGATTGATGAGCCAACACCGCCCAGGGGCTTAAGGAGTCACCTCCGTAAGCACTATGAGGAAATACGGCACCGAGAACACAGCCGTATGAAGCCAATAAACATAAGCAGGTCCTTGGTGAACTCAATAAACAGGCGTCGGACCTCTATGTCAGGAATTGCCCGGTGAATCCAGTACTCAAAGAGCAATACCCTAAACTTGCGGAAGAGGAACGCACACTCCCTAGGGAAACGCGAGTCACTCTAGCCCAACTTCGATCTGGATACTGTAACAGGTTAAACTCTTACCTATCCAGAATCAACCCCGACATACAAAATGTATGCCCTGCTTGCAACGTGTCCCAACATGACACCAACCATCTCTTCAATTCTAATGTGGAACCATCGCCCCTAACACCTCTCTGATTATGGTCCACCCCTATTGAAACAGCAAGTTTCATCGGACTCCCGTTAGAGGACATTGATGACAATTTGTGATTGGTCAGACCTATTGGATGGGGCGAAGCACTGCTACAGCAGCAACAACAATAGGCAAGCAATAATAGCTTGAGAAGCAAAGATACAAATGTTCATATTCATATTCATATTTATTGAGTCAATGGCAGAAACCTTACTGACTAGACTTACAAGTTTGCAAATTAACTTAAAACTAAATAACTAAAACTAATTCAAGGATGAGATAAATTTTCTCGACAGTAAGACTCAATTCGTAACTTAAACAAAGGCCTGGGCAGTGCAAAGTCAAGATTTAGCCTTCTAGAAATTTTATTAAGCTCTTCGAGGCCTCTTGTGAGAGGGGCAAAGCTAAGGTAATTGGTTCTCAGAACTTCACCGTGAATATATTATGAGAGCGTAGAGATCTACTAGGAACAAGAAAATTTAACTGCCCCAACAGAGCTGAGCAATCTATAGTACCAGAGATAATATCGTAAATAAACATTAAATGTTGTACTGAACGTCTGGCATGCAGTGGCATAACATTTATAAGCATGCACCTGTTTATATAAGTTGATAGGGAATTAACAAAATGAAGACGTAGGAGGGCAAATCGAACGAATTTACGTTGAACCCTATCGATTCCAGCGGAGTATGTGCTGTAAATGGGATTCCATATGATAGAGGCGTACTCTAATTTAGATCGCACTAATGAATTATACAATATACTCCTAGTGTATGGGTCCTTAAAATCCTTCGCATAACGCCGTAAAAAAGCTAAATTAGAATACGCTTTTGGTATAAGATAGTTAACATGGTTAACGAAAGTGAACGAAGAGTCGAAAATGACACCAATATCACGAAATTCTTTGACCGAGGTAAGATATGTATTAGCGATATAGTATGTTGACGTAAACGCACTTGTAGATCTAGAAAACGTGATATGCCAACAGTTGCTACTGTTAAGTCTCAGATGATTATTAAGAGCCCACTCATTAAGAGCATCCAAATCTCTCTGTAGGAGCAATGCATTAGATACAGAGGTGATACGCCTAAACATTTTTAAATCCTCAGCATAAAGTAAATAATTTGAATGCTTTAAATATAAGCCGACGTCATTAATGAAAATAACAAATAAGATTGGACCGAGAATACTACCTTGTGGCACCCCAGAGGTTGCAAAGAACTCATAGGACCTCATATTCTATATTTCAACAAATAAAATTCGGTTTGTCAGGTATGACTTTAACCATGGCAGAAAGGTTGAATGGAAACCAATGTATTCAAGTTTCCGAAGAAGTATTTTGTGGGACATTGTATCAAACGCCTTAGAGAAATCTGTATATATAGTATCAACTTAATACCCATCCTTACTTAAAAGCAGAAACACAGTATTGAGAAAAAACAGCTAAGTTTGTCACTGTTGAACGACACGCAACAAACCCATGCTGACATGGATCGATTATTCCTTTAATAGCAAAATCCAACATCTCCTTTCCTACTTTCTCAAACAGTTTTGAATAGGTTGATAGTTCAGAGATTGGCCTGTACTTTGCTACCTCGCTCTTATTTCCAGACTTGAAGATTTGAGTAATAGAAGCCAATTTCCATCGATCAGGGGCGTAGCCAGAAAATTGTGTTGGGGGGCTCCAACATTTTTTTTTTCAGTTAAATAAATAAAAACAAGTAAGGACGGGACTGTCTTCGGCTGTGCCGAAGACTTCATACCTTTCATGAATGGGGCTGAACAATAACCTTATCCCGTTCGTAATCTCCAAATGATCGGATGTATAAGATAAGAAATATATAGTGCACAGATGTACATACCTAAACCATTTTTAAGATAAATATAAAATAAAAAATGGCAAAAACCCCCTTATCTGAACGATCAGTTGTATGAGATATATATTATATATAGCTCCGATCGACAAGATTTTTACCGGAAATCTTCTATGATATATTAGAATATATATCAGCAAGTTTTACGTTTTTATATTGGAAATTAAGGGAGAAATGCCTAAAAATCTTTCTATCTGAACGATCGCTTGTAAGGGATATATATTATATACAGCTCCGGTCGATATGATTTCTACAGGAAATCTTCTAAGATATATTAGAATATATATCACCAAATTTCACGTTTTTATATTGGAAATTAAGGGAGAAATGGCTAAAAATCTTTCTATCTGAACGATCGGTTGTATGGGATATATTATATATAGCTGCGATCGAAATGATTTTTTCATGAAATCTTCTATGATATATTACAATAAATATCTCCAAGTATAACGTTTTTATATTGGAAATTAAGGGAGAAATTGACAAAAATCTTTCTATCTAAACGATCGGTTGTATGGGATATATATTATATATAAATCCGATCGAAATGATTTTTTCGTGTAATCTTCAATGATATATTGCAATAAATATCTCCAAGTTTAATGTTTTTATATTGGAAATTAAGGGAGAAATTGCCAAGAACCTTTCTATCTGAGCGATCGGTTGTATGGGATATATACTATATATAGCTCCGATCAAAGTATTTTTTCAGGATATCTTCTATGATATATTAGAATATATATCACCAAGTTTTACGCTTTTATATTGGAAATTAAGGGAGAAATGCCTAAAAATCTTTCTATCTGAACGATCGCTTGTAAGGGATATATATTATATACAGCTCCGATCGACAAGATTTTTACCGGAAATCTTCTATGATATATTAGAATATATATCACCAAGTTTCACGTTTTTATATTGGAAATTAAGGGAGAAATGGCTAAAAATCTTTCTATCTGAACGATCGGTTGTATGGGATATTATATATAGCTTCGATCGAAATGATTTTTTCATGAAATCTTCTATGATATATTACAATAAATATCTCCAAGTTTAACGTTTTTATATTGGAAATTAAGGGAGAAATTGCCAAGAACCTTTCTATCTGAACGATCGGTTGTATGGGATATATACTATATATAGCTCCGATCAAAGTATTTTTTCAGGATATCTTCTATGATATATTAGAATATATATCACCGAGTTTCACGTTTATACGTTCTAAATTTCGGCAGGAATGACCAAAATCGTGTTATCTGAACGATCGGTTGTACGGGAGATATATGTTATAGTGGTCCGATCCTACCGGATCCGACAAATGTCTAATATAATACAAAAATACATCCTTGTACCAAATTTCATTGAGATATCTCAAAATTTGAGGGACAAGTTTGCGTTCAAACAGTCAGACGGACGGACAGACGGACATGGCTATATCAACTCAGTTCGTCACTCTGATCAATTCGGTATACTTAATGGTGAGTCTATCTTCTATATTTCTCAACGTTACAAACATCGGACCAAAGTTAATATACCATTTCATGTTAATGAAAGGTATAAAAAATGTTGTCTTTAGCTTTAACGTGTATTTAGAATATGATATGAAAAAGGTTACATTAAAAACTCAAGCGCATGCGTCGGCTTTTCTTTGCCATTTCATCTAAAACTTCATCAACGGTAACAATTTGATTACGGTGGATGCTTTCAATCGATTTTCACTCATCGTGTTTCTTAAATAGTTTTTAACCAGCCTAAAAGTTGAAAAAGGTCTCTCGTTCATTACCGTTGTTACTGGAAGCATACACAAGATTTTCAACAACATGTGAACATTAGGAAAAGCCACAGTATCGCATTCCTGTAACATTAGTCATAGATAAATTGATAAAAAAAAAAACGAAGTACCTCCTTCAGGTATAAGTGTATTCATGGTTTTTGAGCCTATGCATGAGATCTAACGTATACGTATATAAAATTCAAAAGAAATAAACTGATCGAATAGAAAAAAATTTAATTAAAAAAAGTCATATCTACACGGAAAAAACACTAATGTGTTTTTTACATTTTAAAATGAAAAATGTGAAAAACACATTCTTTTTTCATTTATCAAATAATTTGAATTTTACATTTTTGAAATGTGTTTTTGACATGAAAAAAATGTAGATA
The DNA here is from genome assembly GCF_040869045.1 of Eurosta solidaginis. Lineage (NCBI taxonomy): Eukaryota > Metazoa > Arthropoda > Insecta > Diptera > Tephritidae > Eurosta > Eurosta solidaginis. Next base: position 239,127,758 of record NC_090319.1, read on the forward strand.
TTACATTATAATAATGTGTTTTCCAAACGGAAAATAATATCAAATTTGCATTATATTTCAAAATAGGAAATGTGTATTTCAAAAAAATGCTGTAAATTTAACATTATTTATATGTTAAAAATATTTGCCTTTTCATTCCGATGAATGTAATCGCTGTTGAGGCAAACAAGCAAACGCCTGAATTGATTATATTTATGCATGCAATAAGTTGGTTGATTTTAAATCAATGTCGATTATGTTCGTTTAAGCAATTTGGATCATTGAACACGATCATGTTTCCGTTGTTGCCGAACGTTGTTGTGTTCGATTTATGCTGTTCTCTGATACGTATGTAGATGGTCGTTAGGCAAATTTACAAGGAAACTTCTTTATGAAATTATAGTAAAAGTTAACATGTACATTTGTATATTTAATAAATTGCAGAATTATTATGAAACAGAATATGATTAAAATATATAAGTGTTCACTTCGTACATACATATGCGTGCATATCAAAAATATAATATCACCAACAAAGTAAATACGTAGCAGAATTATACAGAAATTTATTAACATAGACATAAAAAATTCAAATATTTGAATTGTTTCGACCTAAAAAATCAAATGGTCCTGAGGCAAGGGGGGTTTAAACCCAAAGCCAAAGTCCAAGGAATTAGCTGTATCAGAACCAACCCTAATATCAGAAATATTAGAGTCAACAACAAAATTAGATTTGAAAAAATCAGCAAAAAGGTTCACTGTTTCCACTAAACTGTTTGAACTAATGCCATTAAAATTGACAGAAGTTGGAATATTGGAGGAAGCTTTTTTTGTACGGACAAAGTTCCAAAAGGCCTTGGGAGTTTGCTCTAACTCTTCTTCGAAACGGGAGATGTATTTATTATATAAAAACTTATCAAGTACATTGAATTTTTTCATGTATAATAAGTATCGATCTCTACAAGAAAAGTCATTGGTTGCTTTGTACAACTTAAAATACTTATTTTTAAGATTTTTAAGTTTTTTTAACCTGGTATTGTACCAGGGTAATTTATGTATTTTACTTGGAAGAAGGGAGAGATTTCTACTAAATATATCAGATAACTGCAGCAGAAAAATTTCAAAGCATTCAGAGGCATTTTTAGCACAGAAAACAGACTTCCAGTCAATTTCAGCAATACTCGAATTGAGTGCATCAAAATTTGCATCTTTGAAATTGTAGGAGGGAGTATTTTGAGTGGTATTGTTGTTAGGTACAAATTCAATGAATTCTAATAATAAAGATAAGGGTACGTGATGCATGTCCGATTTGCAGATAGGAAATTGACACTCAGATAAGTGAGAAATTAAACTTTCATTGACAAAAATAAGATCCAGTATGTTATTTAGCTGGTTCACAAATGAATTAATCTGAACAAAGTTGGCACTAAAAAGAGTATCTAAAAAATATATTTCATGTTGATGATTGACATTCATAGCCTTGTTCAGATTAAAATCACCCAAAACGCAAAAATGACTATTTACGTTTTTTCGTAAACTTCAAAAATATTATTCATATGCGCGCAGTACAAAGACTCATTGCTACAAGGCGGAATATACGAAACACAAATAAACAGCTTTCCAAACAGCCCAGAAATAGAGACACACATTTGGTCCAGTAGCGAGTCAGTATTGGGGAGCTGATCGAAAGAAGAAAGGAGGGAACGTCTTACGGCAATTGGTATCCCGCCACCTCTTTGACATCCCGTTTTGCTTGGATCTCTATCCTTACGATAGGTATGAAACAAAGTAGTATCAAAAAATTCTGCGTCAAAGAAATCATTGTTGAGTCAGGTCTCAACTATGACTTACACATCATATTGACTAAGAAAATATCCTTAACTTTAGTTCTCATCCCCGAGATATTTTGGTAGTAAATATTTATATTATTAAAAATTGAATTTTGCGGATTATTTACTAGGAGTTGAGCGTTTGGCCTTTGCCCTTTTGAAAAAAACGAAACGGCTTTACTTTAACATCGGTTGGCCATATAGAAGAGTCTAGTAATTTACTATAGATTGAAGTCGAGACCCCAAGTTTAAAATTGCATCTTACTATCGAGCTAGAATCTGTGTTTTTCTTTACTAACTTATAACAATGAATAAGAGATGGCGAAATATTCGCATTTTTTGATACATACATAACTGATGATATCACTTACATTAACAGACGGCTTGAATGAGGATAAGTGTAACCATTTTAGGCGAACAGCTAGATTAAGATAAGCATTTACATTACTGCCTACAACGATAGTAGCAGCCTTCTTGGATTTGTTTGTCTTAATTTCAGAAGTGACGTCATCAGATGCAGATTGCTTATTGTTGCCTTAATAGTGAGGTCAGCATAAGTAGGCACCCCTGCAAAAATCGTTGGATCATGTGGTCCACTGAAGTACTTACCATTATACTCCACTGTAATGCAGCAATGGACCAACTCATGTTTCTACACGAACACATTGTAAGCCGATCATTGATCGTTTTTAACGATTGTAATCACTACCCGATGTTTATTGGACTGTGGGTACTCCATGGATTACACTGATGTAATGCGAAGCTGGAGTATATGGTCCAGTCCTAGGACATCGCAATGTTAATTGGACCATATTTTTTGTATGAATTGTGGATAATTTTGGAGTACTCGGTTGGTCCATAGCGAGTACTCCATACATGCATGCATGGAGTACTCGCGATATTTGCAGGGACGGTTTATCTGGCAGAAGCAACGTCATCAGATGCAGATTGTTTATTATTACCTTTCTCCATAATAGTGACGTCAGCATAAGTAGGCACGGTTTCACTGGCAGACTTCATTAACGTCGACGTCATTACTGGTTGTGTTTGTCAAAGACAAATCAATTAGAGGAGGCTGCTTTGTTGTTGCAGCTGAACTGGTATTTGCATTTTGTTTAGCTATACATATTAGCTAATTGTTTAGCTTTAGAGGCCGAGACATTGTTATACTAGGTTCAAACACACACCAAATTGGCAATTTATACCATTTGGGCAATTTATTACGCAATTTGTCATATAATAAATTGTAATAATAAATTGCCAATTTAAAAAAAATTGCGTAATAAATTGTTTCAAACTGCAAATGCAACATTGTAAAGTGTGTTTATTGAGTATATTTAAACGTCAATTACGCATGGCTGAACTATATTGTTGGCGCATCTCATCAGCTGATTTTATGTCTTTCATTTCACTGGAGTAGGGATTGTCAAAAGAAGATGGCAAACTCAAAATGAAACCAAAACATTGAACACATTTTCTTACAATGCACAAAAATTTCAAAGTGTTATGTTTTCAGCCCATTCCATTCGCCTAATATCATCACGCACATTTTGACAGTCTTAACAAAGATATGTTGTTACTGTAGAGATGAGCCAACCAGCTATCAAATTACTATTGTATAAGCTAAATAAAGTTGTATGAACACCACTCAATTTAAATCGAAATTGCCTCAATTTATTTTTCTGTTTGAACATAGTATTAGTTGCCGATTTATTTACAGGCTGCGTTGTTTTTGCACCCGAGGGCATGTCATTGCCTTTGTTTTTAGTGCTTGGATGCTTTGTTTTTTTTGGACAATTCAGCCTGCATTGATTTTGCGCTCACACCGGATTCATTGTCTCTGTTGTTATTCGTTGACTTCTTTGTTTTTTCAGTCTTTATTATCATCTTTTTGTAAAGAACCAGCACGAGTTGATTTTGGCCCATTAAGATGGTACATTGTACACTTGTAAAACTTTGTGGAATTTGTAGGACGGCTGCGCGAGGAATCCACCATACTTTTTGCTATGCTGTCCGCCTGAACATAGCTGATTTTTTTAAGCTGCTAACTCTGTAATCTTTGCTGTAATTTATTTTGCTTTTGGAAAAATTACCTATTTGAAACAAGCTGTCTGAAAAATATTGGCATAACAGCTTAAGTTAAATCAACAATGGAAAATCTTGGAAAATTTGAGCAGATGTGGCAATTTTGCGCATTCGTTGAATGAAATGTTGACAATCTATTGATCATCACTAGGAAATTAGCTACATTCCAATTAAATGACCATTCCCAGATCCACTTTGAAAAGAAAAAAAAACAAAGATAACCAGGAATACAAACAAAACTGCGGAGCAAAAATAAACACGTCCGCTCCGATCGACTTTTCTTTTCTTGATAAGCTAAAAGGAGGTAACAATCAGACTCCAGCTTACTCGATGATACTAAGGGAACTAACGTTGAGACTCCGGGTTTCACCGAGAAAAAGATGAGCGAAGTTGCGAAGCAGTCCGTGACTGTGGCACTACTAGATTGCAGCGGCCCCCATGGGCAGATGTTAACCGAAAGATGGAGATCCGTAGAAGGGGAGCTGATCAGTATCATTATCAAAATGATGCATGATGAACTGAACAGACCGCTACCAGCCTTCGAAATAGATGGATGGCACAATGGGGTTAAACTGATGACCTGCACCAATAACGCGACTTTGGAATGGCTGCAGAGAGTTGTTCCAGACTTTCATAAACAAGAAGGTGCAAGTTTGAAGGTGGTTGATAGAGCACTGATCGACGATACCAAAGTCCAAGGTTTGTATACCCCGAGTGGTGGAGGCGGAAAACACGCTTTATATTCTGCAGCGGCAGAACCCGAACATACCAACACGGGCTTCGAAGGTAATTCACGTGTACCGACCCGTGGAAGGGGCCAGTTCTACATCCTCCAAATTAGTAAGAACCGGAGGATCTTTTGTACTCACAGCTTGGGAAAATGTCCTGGGGCGCAGGTAGTATATTTATGCGCCTTAAAAAGAGGAGTCCTCTGGACAATAACCCCAATACGCTAAAAGCAGGGGATGTGGAAAAGGACCTCGAGAACCTGAAAGTAGCGGCAAATGACGGGAAAAGGCGCAGTGGCAGAGGGGCACGAGCAAATCAATGGTGTTGAGATCCTTAAGAAAAACGAAAACATGTTAAAAGCAGGAGAGGTGGAAAAGGACAACGAGGGGGGATAAAGGAGCTATGGCTCTCATCTGGAGGAAAGTTTCTAGACTCAGCGCTCGCGGATTCAGCGTTTATTACGCAAAGATGGAGAGCAGGGTTAGACCTGCAGTTATGGTAAGAAAACACCTTAACTCGTGCATGTTATCTAACTTCAGCACCGAAGACGTAGTGGTACTTATCCTGGCATCCTGCTACATGGACAATAAGTGGAAGTCCCACCAGAGAGAGTAGAGAAGGGGAAAACCTTTCGAAACCCTAGGGCAACGGACTGGTACAAATTCCGGAAATGTGTATCAGGAAGACTGGGCAGCCTAAAGAGGTTGCCATCGTAGAGGAGTTGGAGAAGTGCAACAACTTCTTATCAGAGACGCTGACAACTGCGTACGACAGAGCTTGTCCTCTGAGAAGATTCAAGGGGAAAGCAAAGCCACCATGCTGGAGTAAGGAGCCTAGTATTCTTTGAGGGCAGGTAAACAAAATTTTAAGCTGGCAAAAGTTGCGGAAAGCGAGGTGTTCTGGGACGATTTGTTGAGGATCTAGCGGAAGAGAGGTCAAAGCGGAAAAATTCTGTGCCGACACAGAATGCTCCAGGGAAAGGGCGAGAGTGAGGAAAGTCCTATCTAAAGAAGATGTAGTCCAGGGACGGATAAGAAAGGACGACGGGGAATGGTCACACAATAGTGAAGATTCCCTTGAGGCACTATTTAACACACACTTTCCATCAGGAAATGATGCGGAGGAGTTATGTAACCACGTCTACATTCCTAATACAGAGCGAGAGGTACCAGGATTTGTGGCAAATAAAAAAATTTAATGGACAATAAAAACGTTTGCTATGTTGAAATCGCCGGGCTCAGATGGCCGGTGGAACGATTATAGAATGGCTAACAATAATCTTTGAGGGTTGCCTAAAGCTGAACCACGTCCCGCAATCTTGGAGAACGGCTCGAGTAGTCTTCATACCGAAAGCGGGAAAAGCTAGTCATCTGCACCCGAAGGACTACAGGCCTATTAGTTTTATATCTTTTCTACTCAAACCCTAGAGAGATTAATAGATGTGTATACAATATGGAAAATGAACGAGGAATTATTCTCTGCAGCCCAACATTCCTAACAACAGTAAGCTCTCCGCCAAAAAACTTGAGAGAGTATGCAGAGTATCAATGATTAGCATAACGGGCAACAAGGCTTAAGGCCTCGGGGCAGCTTGAGTACAGGCCTTATGGCCACTGTAGTATAGCGTTATCTAATATCGGGCAAACGGAATATATGGCCCCGTGCATGAGCATTGAAAGGGATATTGGGGCCACAATTGGGCCGGAAGGTTGGTGTCGGGGTACAGAAATCGCAGAACATACTATACACGTGTATACGGATGGTTCGTAATTAATGGAAGGGGTTGGGTTTGCTGTTTTTGTGTAGACCCAGAAATAACTAGATCATACAGGCTGCCAGATTACTGCAGGGTTTGTCAGGCGGAAATTATAGCAGTGAAAAAAGGAGCAGACATTCTGGACGTAGCGTGCTTATGCTGCAGTCGTGTCAATATATATATTGATAGCCAGGCTTCGATTAAGGCAATAATCTCACACAGTACTTCATCACGAAGTGTTCTGGAATGCAAAGAGCATTGGAAAAACTTCGCTTAGGCCGGACTATGGATCAGGCACTTCGGGATGTACATGCCTGGGCATCTGGAGTTGGGTTAACCGCCAAGGCGGAAAAACCCGATCTAGTATTATTTACTAGGAAGTATAAGGTCCCTAATTGGACTAATACTAATTTCACACAGACGGCTTATTGAATAATAAAGGCAATTTTCTACATTAAGACGCTTATTGAGCTCAATCTTCCCTCAACTCTGTTGGCAGCGTTCCGCTTCCGTTTCCGTTTCTTAGTTTTCAAAGCAAATGTCATTATCTGCATGGCGGAACGATACAAGGTGGCCGCATCGAACAGCTGATTATAACCTTTTTTATTTGATTTGATACATCAACTACCGGCGCAGTACGATTTTGACATTTGTCCATCGAATTTACAAGTACATGGAATTTTTTTTGTTTGTAGGTATGTCAACATGCTCCCACATTGTATCGTGCCGCCATGATTGTCTGTCTCATCCTTCATACTAATCGAGCAGTTACTTCTGCGTGAAAGCAAAAAATTTACGATTTCATTAGCAGGTGAAATGAGATCATTAAGTTTCTGTGTGAAAACAGTATAAACCTAAGCTTGGAGGGCTAACCCTGCAAGAATAATATAGTACAAAGTAAATAGGAGTTATACTATATAGTAAGTTTCGTAGAAACTCCATGTCGAAGAAAGCCTCCGCGGCACTGTATGCATGCAACAGGATGCTAGGATGCACGTGGGGCCTATCACCCAAACTCTCTCATTGGGTATTTACGGTAATTGTCAAACCCATAATTTACTATAGTGTCCTTGTTTGGTGTATAACCACACTAAAAAGTACGTATAGGTACCAAAAAACTTGAGAGAGTATGCAGAGTATCAATGATTAGCATAACGGGCAACAAGGCTTAAGGCCTCGGGGCAGCTTGAGAACAGGCCTTATGGCCACTGTAGTATAGCGCCATCTAATATCGGGCAAACGGAATATATGGCCCCGTGCATGAGCTTTGAAAGGGATATTGGGGCCACAATTGAGCCGGAAGGTTGGTGTCGGGGTACAGAAATCGCAGAACATACTATACACGTGTATACGGATGGTTCGTAATTAATGGGAGGGGTTGGGTTTGCTGTTTTTGTGTAGACCCAGAAATAACTACATCATACAGGCTGCCAGATTACTGCAGGGTTTGTCAGGCGGAAATTATAGCAGTGAAAAAAGGAGCAGAAATTCTGGACGAAGCGTGCTTATGCTGCAGTCGTGTCAATATATATATTGATAGTCAGGCTTCGATTAAGGCAATAATCTCACACAGTACTTCATCACGAAGTGTTCTGGAATGCAAAGAGCATTGGAAAAACTTCGCTTGGGCCGGATTATACATCTGTACTGGATTCGCGGTCATAAAAGGATAGAAGGTAACGAAAAGGCCTATGAGTTGGCAAAGGAGGGTGCAACACTCGCTGAGTCGACTATAGACGTTAAAATCCGTTTGGGAGAAATCAAAACGAGACAGGAGTTGCATATGATCCATCAAGCAGGAAAGGCGTGGACAAAAGCGTGGGGCTGCAAAATTTCTAAGATCATGTGCAAAGCCTACGATATTATACTCACAAAGGGGCTCATATCTCTGAACAGAGAAGACTTAAGGCTCACGATAGGCATACTGATTGGGCACTGCCTTCCGGCGTCACATGCTTATAAGTTATGCCTCGTCAGTAGCAACAAGTGCAGGAAGAGTGAGCTGCAGGAAGAAACGGTTGAGCACGCTCTTTGTTCGTGTCCTGCGCTCGCCAGATAAGGGCTCCAGCTATTAGGGGAGGCAGAGTTTTCAGATCTCGAGGCAGTAATTAAGCTGGGTCCTAGAAAACTGTTAGTATTTGCCAAGAGGACGGACATATGTCCTGGCACCTAATTGGGGTTCTTGCGTTTGGTCATCAAACAAATTCTGGTAACACTATGGACACATTCAGTATATGTGAGGTCTTTATTGACCGGCCAGTTCAACCTAACCTAACCTATTTTGGTTTAGAAATGTTAATAGTTTCTGGGAAATTTTAAATATAGCGAGAAAGACAGAAAAAGATATAATCTTTCGAAGATGTACCAAAAAAAGTATCATTTACCGTTTATTTTCTATTGGACTTAATTTAAGAACATTATTCTCATTAATAGAACAGTACCTGGGCGACCGAACTTTGCTCGGCTATCTTCGAGTATGCCGCATAACATACTTTGTTCTACATGTACTCATTAATCAAACTCTACTTTTTTTATATGAACATATATTATATATTTTTACTTACCAATATTTGATTTACTTAAAAATAGATTTCAAAAACATATCGAACACTAACCGCAAAATGAACTGGAATGAAAATTTTTAAATGGGTAATTCCAGCTTCCCTGCAATAATCGTTGGATCTTGAGGTCCACTGGAGTACTTACCATTACACTCCACTGTAATGCAGCAATGGACCAACTCATGTTTCTACACGACCATAATAGGGGGGACTCATGTAACCTTATAAATGCCTTATAAAGTGTGTAAACGTATAAATTTATCTAGTGCGTAAACGAGCTGTCAAATTTTTTATGAAAAGTCAGTTACACAATTTGTATAAATTTACGCACACATTTCATTGTGTAAACGCGGAAAAATCAAAGGAATGCAACCTTGCAGACATTACAGCAGGCATTTTCATCAGAAGTCTCCAACATCAGCAAGTAAAGACGTTTTAGTTTTGATTTTTTACTTAATCTAGACATTTTTTAATTTGTATAACAATCAAAAAAATTTTGTTTTGCAATAATACAGCTGATAAACAATCAAATTTATCAAGAATAATACTAGGTGCCTTCATATAACAGTGTGTGTAAATGGATATAATTTTACACCTTATAAGTTTATATGCTTTCATGAGTCCCCCTATTGTAAGCCGATCATTGCTCGTTTTAAACGATTGTAATCACTACACGATGTTTATTGGACTGTGGGTACTCCATGGATTACTCCGATGTAATGCGGAGCTGGAGTATATGGTCCAGTCCTAGGACATCGCAATGTTAATTGGACCATATCTTTTGTATGATTTGTGGTTAATTTTGGAGCACTCGGTTGGTCCATTGCGAGTACTCCATACATGCATGCATGGAGTGCTCGCGGATTTTTGCAGCGTTATAGTATAAGGGATTGTTATGACAATTAGCGAAATCGAGAACTAAGTTATTTAGGTGGAGTATCTTCATGCACCGAATTATTAATTTCAAACATTTTTTTAGTTATACACTATGAAAGTCTCAAAATTTTATTGCATTCCAAAAACTTGTAAATTTCACGCATGACAACTATCAGTTAGTTTAATAAAATGTCAAATTACTTCCCTAAGCGCCATCTGTTGGTAAGTAGGTAAATGGTTAGATGTCTTTTTCAAATTGAACATATGCCTCTAGTGTTCAAAGGTAGCAAATTACCATGGTGAGATATCTTTTTGCTATGGTGGAAATCTTTCCAATAGTAATCTGTTAGATTGCAATTATTCTTGCCAAATTTGCCAAAAATATTAATTTAAATATATTTTGCTAGAATTGGCCACGGTGCCTTGATATTGCATTTCAATTTTATTAGCGTGTGTGAAATGAAGAAAATTAAGTCGAATCATGTGTACGATTTTTTTACGAAGATTTTTAACTTTAATGTTCTCCTTTAAAGCTTTAATAGAATATGAGTAAGCAGAGTACTATTTCGTCTAACTACCCCAACCCTAAATGACAACCCTACTCAAAAATGTCCCTATTGTAATGCGGAGTGAAATACCTTTCGTTTGATACCCATATCGGCATATCTCATGCAATTTTTTTAATTTCGAATAGGTGGCAACCCTAAATGGCAACCATACTCAAAAATGTACCCATTGTAATGCGGACTGAAATACCTTTCGTTTGATACCCATATCGGCATATCTCATGCAATTTTTTTTACATTTCGAATAGGTGGCAACCCTAAATGGCAACCATACTCAATAATGTTCCTATTGTAATGCGGAGTGAAATACCTTTCGTCTGATACCCATATCGGCATATCTTATTCAATTATTTTTTTTTCGAATAGGTGGCAACATTGTGAAACATTCTGAGTGGCAATGCCTAGGTAGAAAGTCTTAGAAGGTGATACATTATCTCTGTGCCAAATTTCATTTAAATCGGTTGAGCTGTTCCCGAGATCGTTCGGCTATACAAATATACAAGAATTGCTCGTTTAAAGTTATAAGATGTGTTCATATACATACATATATGTATTAAGACCAGCCTTTCTCTTTTCAAGAAAAAGGTTCACAGTTCAAGTACAATGTGGTTGTTTTAAGAACGGTATGCATTCAAGAAAAAGTATTAATTTTTCAAGAACAAAAAAGCAAGAACATAAAAAACTATATATAGCAAATCTCAGTGTGTTTACATACAAAACAATGTGTATTTAAATCAGTGAAAGTAAGAATATAAGATCTTCTCAAGGCTGTTTTTGTTGAGGCTAGTTCGAATAGAGTTCCAAATTCGAACAGCATTGACAAAAAATAGTTTTGCAGAGGAGAGGAGAGAATGGTTAGGAACAATGAAGTCATTTATACGGATTTACTTACTTACTTAATTGGCGCTTAACCGTCTAAACGGTTATGGCCGTCCAACAAGGCGCGCCAGTCGCTCCTTCGCTCCGCCAACTGGCGCCAATTGGTCACACCAAGGGAGTTTAAATCGTTTTCCACCTGGCCCTTCCAACGGAGTGGGGGCCGACCTCTACCTCTGCTTCCATAGGCGGGTGCCGATAGAAACACTTTCTTAGACGGAGCATCATCTTTCATTCGCATAACATGGCCTAGCCAGCACAGCCGCTGTGTTTTAATTCGCTGGACTATGTTGATGTCTGCGTATAGCTCGTACAGCTCCTCTTTAAATCTTCTTCGGTACTCGCCGTCGCCAACGCGTAGAGGTCTATAAATCTTTCGAAGAATTTTTCTCTCGAACACTCCCAAAGCCGCTTCATCTTCTGTTGTCATGGTCCATGCTTCTGCCCCGTATAGCAGGACGGGTACGATAAGTGACTTGTAGAGTATGATTTTCGTTCGCCGAGAGAGGAATTTACTTTTCAATTGCCTACCTAGTCCAAGGAAGCATTTATTGGCAAGATTGATTCTTCGCTGGATTTCAGTGCTGATGTTGTTGCTAGTGTTGATGCTGGTTCCCAAATAAACGAAGTATTTTACAATTTCGAAATTATGGCTGCCAACAGTAGCGTGGTTGCCAAGGCGCGTATGCGCTGACTCTTTGCTCGATGACAGCAGGTACTTCGTTTTGTCCTCATTCACCAACAAACCCATATCTACCGCTTCTTTTTCCAGTTTGGAGTTAGCTGAACTAACAGCGCGGTGTTTAGGCCGATGATATCAATGTCATCAGCATATGCCAGTAATTGCACGCTTTTAAGAATATTGTTCTAGTGCGGTTAAGTTCTGCAGCTAGTATAATTATCTCCAGCATCAAATTAAAGAAATCGCACGATAGGAGGTCACCCTGTCTGAAACATCGTTTAGTTTCGAACGGCTCGGAGAGGTCCTTCCCAATTCTGACTGAGCTGATGGTGTTGCTCAACGTCACTTTGCATAGCCGTATAAGTTTTGCCGGGAAATCTAATTCAGACATAGCGGCATATAGGCAGCTCCTTTTCGTGCTGTCGAGGCGGCTTTAAAGTCGACGAAGAGGTGATGTGTGTCGATTCTCTTTTCACGGGTTTTTTCCAAGATTTGGCGCATTGTGAAGATCTGGTCGATGGTAGATTTACCAGGTCTGAAGCCGCACTGTTAAGGTCCAACCAGCCGGTTCACGGTGGGCTTCAATCTTTCGCACAATACACTTGAAAGGACCTTATATGCGATATTAAGAAGGCTGATTCTACGATAGCTGGTGCATTTCGCAGTATCCCCCTTCTTGTGGACTGGGCAAAGAACACTTAGATTCCAATCGTCGGGCATGCACTCGTCCGCCCATATTTTGCTAAGAAGCTGTTGCATGCGCCTTACCTACTCCTCGCCGTCGTAATTGAATAGCTCCGCAGGCAATCCATCAGCGCCCACGGCTTTGTTGTTTTTCAATCTGGTTATTGCTATTCTAACCTCGTCATAATGGGCGGGGGACATATATTCCATCATCATCGATTGCGGGATCGGGTTCGTCATCTCTGCGCGGTAAATCGTTGCCTCCAGAGAGAAGTGTTCCCTGCATAATCTAAGCACTATCGGGACATCAGTTACAAGGTCGCCGTTTTCGTTACTACAGGAGTTTGCCCCGGTCTTAAAACCTTCCCTCCGTCGCCGTATTTTTTGGTCAAATTTTCGGGCGTTATTCCTGGTGGCTAGCAGCTCAAGCTCCTCGCACTCACGCCTTTCTGCTTCTGCTTTTTTCTTCCTGAAAAGGCGTCTCGCTTCCCTTTTCAACTCACGATAGCATTCACACACTCCTCTTATTGCGCTCGCTTTTAACGTAGCCCTATAGGCAGCGGTTTTTATTTCGGTTGCAACGCAGCATTCTTCATCCTACCAGTTGTTTTTTCATGGTCGCCGGTAACCACTTTTTTCCTCGGCGGCAGTACGAAGTGCTTTGGAGATATGCTCCCACTGCTCCTGTATTCCTTTAGGATGAGTTGTGCTCTCAGAGAGCAGGTGTGAGAGTCGAGTTGCGAAATCATTGGCAGCCTGTTTTGATTGAAGCTTTTCGACATCTAGCTTTCCTTGTGTTTTTGTTCCTTGGTTTTAGCCGCGCTGAGGAGGGTGCGTTTTTTGGCTGCAACGACATAATGGCCCCAGTCGATGTTAGGTCCTCGGATCGTGCGCACATCTAAAACACTGGAGGCATGCCTTCCGTCTATCACAACGTGGTCGATCTGATTGCGAGTATTTCGATCAGGAGACAGCCATGTAGCTTGATGTATCTTTTTATGCATGAACCTCGCGCTGGATATGACCATGTTTCGAGCACCGGCAAAGTCAATCAGCCTCAGTCCGTTGTGTAGGCTGAATTTTCCGACTGTAGGACCAAAAACACCTTCTTTGCCCACCCTGGCGTTAAAGTCGCCAAACACGACTTTTATATCATGATGGGGGCAGCGCTCGTATGTGCGTTCTAATTGTTCATAAAAAGTGTCTTTCACCACATCGTCTTTCTCCTCTGTCGGCGCATGGGCGCAGATGAATGATATATTAAAAAATTTTGCTTTTATTCGGATAGCGGCGAGACGCTCGTCCACAGGCGTGAACGCCAGAACTTGGCGACGAAGTCTCTCTCCCACCACGAATCCGACGCCGAAACTGCGCTGCCAGTCGATGTCAAAATTTTTGATCTTCTTTCTTCTTTGCTTCGTCCAACGCATTTCTTGGATGGCGGTGATGTCAGATTTTGCTTTGACGATGACATCAACCAGCCGGGCATCTGCATCAATCCCATTCAGGGAGCGGACATTCCAGGTGCATGCCCTCAATTCATTGTCCTTCAAACGTTTGCCATGGTCGTCATCAATAGAGAGTGTATTCATCCGTGGCTTGTTGGTATATTTCATTGGAGTATTGTTTAATGTGGCGGGTCCCAAGCCCAGCGCACAACCCACTCAGCGGGGGTGAAAATATTACTTGCACGTTTATATAGCGAGCCGCTTGCTCCAAAAAAGACGTCCGCTTGCAGCCGCACCTAGAGGTGTACAGACGCTGCCGATGAGATCTCCCCGGCTAGCCCTTAAACCGATTATGTCAGAGTGGCCTAGCCAGGTTGTCGCCTTCTCACATTAGCTCACCGCTAAACGGATGTTTAGCGGCTACCCAGACGATACTTCGCTCTGGCAATTCCCAGGTGAATGGCGGTCAGAAGCTTTCCCTACTTTCGTGGACTTCTACACACGGCTCCACCCTCCATTTATACGGACAGACCTTGGAAATTACAATAGATAATCAGGTTTCCTCTCCATCAGAAGACGAAAGAAAAATATACAATTTCTTGATTTTAGATTCTGTAATATTTCACAGACAATAGAAGCACGACGCAAATTGGAAGAGAAACACGGCATTAATCTTTTCGGAGGTAAATCGCGCTAAGTATTTACTTTTTTTTCTATTTATTTATTTACCTTTTCTATATGTATTTCACAGCCTAAAAGTCTAGATTCACATTCACAGATATGCTCCTATCTTGTTAGATCGTATACATATCTAGTGACGTTATTGAACTCCACTTGAATTTTATGAGCAGATCGGTCCTTGGTAATGAATTATCGCATTTTTTCCACTTTTCGAAATCTTAGTAACTATGTACATATGATTTTTTTTTATTGGACGTGACACGTACCAATACCGTTAAATTTCACAAAATATATTTATAATAACTAGGACAGTTTCCATGCCAAATTTGAATATGATGTCTTCAGCGGCTTTTGGTTTATGGCTTGGAAAACTTTGAAAGTTTCTTCTTCTAAATGTCGGCAATGCTAGGCCCGTTTTTCGAAATAAAAAAAATTCTAAAAAATGTCTATTTCTTGTCATAAAGCCATGCCACATATCAGGTTTCATCATTTTTTGATCTTTGAACTATCGTATTTTTTCCATTTTTCAAAATTTTCGATATCGAAAAAGTGGGCACAGCTATTGTTCGATTCCGCCTATTTCTTATACCAATATATTCTGAATACAGCTAGCATGTCAAAGATATCTCAAGTTTTACTCCATGGCTAATGTCATTACGTACTATGGTTCTTCAGCCAAAATTATAACACCCTTGTGTACAAGTACACGCTGGGGTTAAAAAACGGATGAAGATTTTCAATACCTGATAATCTTATGGAAAACTTCATTACTCTATTTCAAAATGTGATTAATTGAGAAGTAACATGCAAAAAGGGGTCAAGGGTCGATGTTCCTTTTTGCGTAAAAGAGCTTAATAGGAAGAATAGTTCCAGGGTCATACCAACATTAAACTTTAAGTTTCTGAAACTGATTTCGTGACACCGCAAATTCCAAAGCTCTGTCCCAATTTATTTGTTTGCTTAAAAAAAATTTAGTTTTTTAAAAAACATATAAATTTCTCCCGATTTCGCTGAAATTTTATATTTACCCTTTTTTACCTAACACATGGAACACATACAAATTTGATGTTGTTACATGCAAATTTACCTCATGCCTTACCTTACATGCAATTTTACCTTGTGAAAAATTAATGAAAAAAAGTATTGCTATAGAAAAGACAATGGAAACAAAAATAACTATCATAAAATATAAAGAAAGCCGCTTCATTTTATCAATAATTTTAGTTTGATTGTAAAAAGGGGTTACAAATATATAAGTGGAAAACTATGACATGTATGTTTATAAAATTGTTGCCTGCTGTTACTTTTGTTGCAGATGGCTTGGTTTCACACTTTTTTGAGAGTTAGAGTGTAGGTGTGCCACTAAAGCTCGTGGCAAGCTTGCCATATCCATATCCATATAGCTGATCCAATCAACCATATGGAAATCAATGTACCATATTATAGCAAAGCAATTTTTTTTGGGTTTTTGCTGTATCTATAACCTTTAAATATTTTAAATAGCTAATTTTTTAACTTTTTGAAGCCTTTTTTTTTGTTTTGGATATGTTTTGACTAACTGACTTATTATTTGTGGAATTTGTTAGTAAATTTTTGCATTATCTGCTTTTGTATGAAATTGGCATATTTTTACCGATATAAATGTATATGGTTATGACTATGGCGTTATGACTACGTCAACTTTGCCAGGCCCTTAAAACTGTGTACTTAAACTTTTAAAAAACAGGATCTTGCAGAAGACAGTGGTTGCTTAAATTCAAACCAATGGAACATGTTACAGTATTGCTCGTCACTGTACGTACATCTATGTAATTACACTGTTTTGTAAATCCATTATTTTGATTTTAACCGTGTGTTTATTTATTTTATTTTATTTTATTTTTTCGAAAAGTCAAAAACAACAATGGTTCTTACTGACTAAAACGAATAACTAAGCCTAGCTACAAAAGAGTTAAGTAAATTAATAAAAATTAAGTTCACGTAGAGAGCGCGACAATGGGGCATTTATCGCATAGTTAGTAAACTTATGTTTAATATAAAAGGGGTTATGAGAACGAAGATACCTCGTTGGAATAAGAAAATGAATCGCATGCAGTAAAGAGGAGCAATCAATATCTCCATTAACAACTCCGAAAATGAAAGACAAGGAAAGGGTTGGCCTTCTGAGCTCTAATGGTTTCAAATTAATTAGCAGGAAGCGGGAATGATAAGAAGGGACTTGGTCGTAGAAATGTATGGATCTTTGGCAAAATTTTAGGAAGATCTTTTGTACTCGCTCAATCCTGTCGATTGCAAACTTGTGATAAGATCTCCAAATAAATGCAGCATATTCCAGTTAGGAGCGAACAAACGATGAGTATAGCAATTTCAAGGTATAGGGATCTGAGAAGTAAGTGCTATTACGCCTCAGGAAACCTAAGGAAGCATACGCGCTTGAAATTACATAGTTAATATGGTTATTGAAAGAGAACGACGAGTGAAAGATAACTCCACGGCTTTAATCTCATCAAGGAAGTGAAGGGGAGTACCCGAGATAGTATATGTCGTTGGCAAAAAATTGCGAATTTTGGAAAATGTGACATGAAAGCACTTGTTGAGATTGAGAGGTAGACGCGAATTACGGCACCAGATTGCTAATCCATTTAAGTCTTCTTGGAGACGCTGAGCGTTATCACTATTATTAATACTGGAGCAAACTTTTAGGTCATCAGCGTAAAGTAAGAACTCCGATGGCACAAAACAATTTCCTATATCATTGATGAATAAAATGAAAATATATCTCTGTTATCTCTGTTATTAATGATCCGATTCCTTAAAATATTACAAAAGCTTCTGGGTAAAGGAATAGGGAGACTTGAAGGATTTCAAGCTCATTGCGCCACTTTAATATCTCTTTTGTTAGGCGCAATAATTTTTATATATTCGTTTTTTGGCCATTCACGTATTCCTAGGGGATGATATAAAAAATCCAAAAAAATCATTCTCCATACAATTAAAGGCCATCCTAATAACCATATATCAATATATAACATTATTTTAGCAGAATCAGCAGGTTTGTCCTCACCTCCTAAATGGCAGGTGGTGCTGGAAGGAATTTCTTAGGTCGTTTATTATTTTATTTTTTCATTTAATTTTTCTCCACAGCATTGTTACTACCAACTGTATTTATTTATTTAATCATTTTCTAAACACACGTACATATTGTTGTGTCGATTTCAACCATTAAAACGCTCGTTCCGGATGCCAATGTTAAATGTCATCGATATGTATGTATAGTGATACTTTCTAACGTCATAAACCCCCCACAAACTTTATAATAACATGAGCTCATTTAAGCGTGTTCATCATGCCAGCTCGAAGCTTTGCCATTTATTTTCTTAATGGCGGAGGCTCCCTTTACCATGTTCCCAATTTTTCATTTGCTGCCAATCAGTTTGCTTCCCTTCTTGGCATTTCTCTAGGAAACCCACCCCGTTTTCCATTGAAACAGTTTGCTTTACTTAGGTTCATTTTCTCATTTCCCATTTGCTTTTCCTGTGGCCATTGAAGCCATGCCGGGTGAGCTCGTAAATGAGATTTATTGCGAGGACGCGCGCATTTCCTTGGGCACAAACACACATGAACATTTCATAAAAGCATTAGCATTAACGCACGCACGAACATAAATGCTTGCACATTTGCTTCGGAAAATCGCTTCCAGCAGCCTTGTTTCAACATCAAAGTTAGAACTACTGATGAGCAAATTCGTAGTAAACGATGATACAAAATATAGTAAAACCGAAATTCCGTTGTAGAGTTTTTAAACGTAGATTATAAAACAAGAAACATCATTTTCTTATGTAAAAACAAAGCTTCCCTGTAGTTTTAACAGGAAGCGGAGTTGTTTACTTGTGAAAATTAAAAAAAAATTATTTAAAATTAATATGTAGAACGTCCAAATTATTCACAAGAGGTAGCCATACAATGCTCTAAAAAAATCTTAAGATCGCGGGTTCGAATCGAGCTCAAGACCTAACAATAAATTTAGCAGTTCCCGAAATGGATCTGTACAACGAGCTTTGCAGTTGTCTAAATTTTTCCTTTCTACTATTCTAATTTAAACATTTTTTTCATTTAAAAAAAATTTATCATAACAATAATAAGATAAAATAATTATTGTTAGGCCTTGAGCTCGATTTGAACCCGCGATCTTACAAGTCAGTAGGCCGATATAACAAAAAAAAAAATTGTAAAGATATTAAGTTACTAAAATAAAAGTTATACTGAGAAAACTAAAATGTTTACTAAAATTCTTACTTATTTTTTTGAAGTGAGATACCGTTTGCAGAGTTTATGCTTCTCTTTAAAGTACTTCATTGTCTTGCAAGACCATTTAATGGAAAAACATAAAAAAATTGAATCCTTCAATAACTTTCAAATATAATAAAATAATTAAAAAAAAAATTTTAGTTAAACGGTTTTATTGAAAACAATACTTACATGAAGTAATAATAACACTAAAAGCTAGAAAATAATTAGGTAGATCCTAGGTAGTAGTCATCACACTTCTCATC
This sequence comes from Eurosta solidaginis, assembly GCF_040869045.1. Taxonomy (NCBI): domain Eukaryota; kingdom Metazoa; phylum Arthropoda; class Insecta; order Diptera; family Tephritidae; genus Eurosta; species Eurosta solidaginis. The sequence continues at coordinate 239,147,063 of NC_090319.1, forward strand.
AATATAGGGCATTGATTAGACAATTAAATAAAAGCGTTGGGCATGTGAAATTTCTAAAAGTGTGAAGCGTAGCATAACCTGATTATGGTTCAGTTGGTCTTATATATGACTATCAATAGAAATTTTACGCGTCCAACGCTTTTATTTAATTGTCTGATCAACGCCCTAGATTGATGAGGAGTGTGATGACTAGTACCTAGGACCTACCTAATTATTTTCTAGCTTTTACTATTATTTTTTTGTAGTTTTCAATAAAACCGCTTAACTAAAATTTTTTTTTTATTATTTTATTTTCAAGTTTTTAGTCTTTATTTAATTGCCTATTATTTCTCATTCTATTTCATTATTACAAGGACTCTTTCCAGACAATTTGTTACAATCTAATACTAATTTCACACAGACGGCTTATTGAATAATAAAGGCAATTTTCTACATTAAGACTCTTATTGAGCTCAATCTTCCCTACAAAATTCGAATATATAATTATTTCATTAGTAGCTAATCGAATACCTAATGAAGTCAAAAGCACAATGCAACTCTGTTGGCAGCGTTCCGCTTCGTAGTTTTTGGTGTGTACAGTGCTTAAAAATGTCATTTGTCAAAGTAAATGTCATTGTCTACATGGCGGAACGATCCAAGGTGGCCGCATCGAACAGCTGATTATAACCTTTTTTATTTGATTTGATACATCAACTGCCGGCGCAGTACGATTTTGACATTTGTCCATCGAATTTACAAGTACATGGAATTTTTTTTGTTTGTAGGTATGTCACCATGCTCCCACCTTGTATCGTTCCGCCATGATTGTCTGTCTCATCCTTCATACTAATCGCGCAGTTACTTCTGTGTGAAAGCAAAAAATTTACGATTTCATTAGCAGGTGAAATGAGATCATTAAGTTTCTGTGTGAAAACAGTATAAGTCCTGAATGAATACATAATCCTTCCAAAGACTTTACTCGACTTTGCGCCACGTATACTTGTCCCTCCTCCAACTCCAAAATATTTGATGTCACTTGTACCGGACTGTATGTAATATTTGTTCCAAATATGAGCCAAATCGGACATCATAGGTCGCTTTCTATTCATGTATGTATTATGTGTTCCAAATATGGATCAAATCGGACCACAAATACTATTTTTTTTGAATATCTCGATCTTTGCACCACCTAGCGGCGATTTTGTTGTCATAGGTCGCTTTCTATTCTTGTATGTATTGTGTTCCAAATATGAGCCAAATCGGACCACAAATACGATTTTTGTGAATATCTCGATCCTTGCGCCACCTAGCGGCGTTTTTTTTTCATAGTTCGCTTTCTATTCTTATATGTATAATGTGTTCCAAATATGAACCAAATCGGACCACAAATATGATTTTTGTGAATATCTCGATCCTTGCGACACCTAGCAGCGATTTTTTTATAGGTCGCTTTCTATTGTATGTATTATGTATTCCCAATATGAGCCAAACCCGACCACAAATACGATTTTTGTGAACATCTCGATCCTTGCGCCACACCTAGCGGCGATTTTTTTTCATAGGTCGCTTTCGATTCTTGTATGTATTATGTGTTCCTAATATGAGCCAAATCGGCCCACAAATACGATTTTTGTCAATATCTAGATCCTTGCACACCTAGCGGCGATTTTTTTCTTATTATTACATTGTCATTGGGTTCTGAACTATACTCCAAGTTTCAAGCCTGTAGCTTATCGGGAAGTTACTTAAATTTCAATTACAAAATTCGTGCCAGTCAACTCAACCTAAATAAAACCGTTTAAAAATGGGAAAGCTGTTGTATCAAAACGTATTCATCTTTATTAATTGGCACTTCGTTCATTCGCATATCATTACCTAGCCAGCGAAGCCTTTGGGTTTTTATTTGCTGCACTATCTGGGTCAAGCTCATACAGCTCATCAATATGCCTCCTGCGATAATCGCCGTGGCATCACTAAACGACCATACATCTTCCGGAGAACTTTTCTCTCGAACTCTCCAAGATATATCTCATCTTCTCTCGCCATCTTCCATGATTCTGAGATATATATAAGAACAGGTAAGTATGTAGGCGAGCGACTTGTACAGTGTGATTTTTGTTCGTCGAGAGGTGACTTTACTTCAATTGCCTACTCAGTTCACAGTAGCACTTGTTCGCAAGAACTATTCTCCATTTGTTTATTTAATAATTTGGATATCGAAACAAAGTGACATCATGACGGACAAGGGGTAAGCTGTTTCGATTAAACACTGAAAAAATGATCCTATAAATGAGAAAAGTAGCTTTCAAAATGAGAATAAAATAGATTGACTTTGTGCCATTTAAAACTAGCGTCCACTCTTCACTCTCTATCCCAATCGTTTATACTATATTTTTCATTTCTACTTCTTATTTTTATAGTTCTCTAAATCCATTTATATTCCTCCAACTACCAATTACAACTCCACTTTCACTCCCACTCATACTCGCATTCCCATTCCCATTCACACACTGTCTCCCACTCCCCACTCCCATTCCAGTTCACATTCCTTTTCCCACTCCCACTCTCATCTCACCCTTCTTCTGACTCCTACTCAAAATCCCCATCCCAAGCCCACTCCCACTCCAACTCCTCTTCCCAGTCTCACTCCGAATTCCCACTCGCATTACCGTTCCCTCTCCCATTCCCATTTCGTCGCAATGCTCAGAAAATGTGAAAAACTGTATGCCTCTTCCATATACGCCAATGCAGTTTTAAATTTTATTAAATCGAGTATACAGTTCGGTAGGTATTGAACTCGGAAGTCGGAGGATATTCATAGCCAAACATTTTTAGATTTTTGAGTTAGCTCCCTATAGAGGAGATAAAGCGAATTAAAAATGTTCCTAATAAGGGGCGTGGCAACGCCCACTCTTCCAATTTTTTTTTTTCTTAAACCATCATTGAACCATAATGAAAAAAAAATATTGTTGGAAAATTATAAATCATATACATACATATGTATGTATATATCATAGTTACTCACCTTTTAAACCTTTCCAGGACTTCCAAAAATAATTAAATTAGCCAAATCGGTCAAATTAAACAGGATTACACTGAAATGACAGGCCTTGGCCGCGAAAGAATCCCGAGTTGCTCCGGGACATATGACCGGCTGCCGTTCGAACCAAGAAATATTTTTTTCTTTACAAATAATATAAGTAGATCTTGACTAAATCGTTGCTACTCAGTACAATTTTACCGTTTTTTAAAAGCGTAGTAAGTTTACTACGATCTTAGTAAAGTTCTTACTCTATTCTAAGTTCACGGAACAGCGTTTCCAGTAATACAAACAATTTGCCACCACCAAGTTGTGGCACGTAAAAATAAGAAGTTGGGTAAATAGCAATTGTTGGCATCGTCTGTGCGCTTCAATGTGTTCAGCAACTGGCTGCTATGACCCGACAGAAATCCATAACCATCCCCAAATCCATTACCTCTTCTCCTTATGTTAATGCTTCTGCAAATTACTTTTCCTATAGATTTTTTTTATTTTTTATACACTGAGTGTGCCTTTCGTATGAAAAAGCAAAACTTCTCTTTAAGTATTCGATGCTTCTGAACACCAATGAAAATTTCAAGCCATATTTTGAGCTATACACAACCGAACATTAGAGTGGCCTTGTCAAGTATGGCAAAAAATAAACCTGTTCGTATTGTTAGTCTTATTTACCAAATATGACATTTACTTAACAAATAAAGAAGTCCATGGGAGGCACATTGCAGAACGATTTATAAGCTGTCGACAACAGAGCGCAGAAAGAGTAGCGCTAAACCGAATTGATTATTTGCTTTGTTAAAAAAAGAGGCTGAGCATTAGGCGTCGAGTAATTTCGAAATTGGGGCACTCTAAATTATGTACATATATACACATGTATGTATGTAGGTACATATTTTTAGCAAAGTAAAGGGGATGGAGATGTGTGTAGTAAAAAAAATCTTGCAGCTGTTGCTCCTATCTTGCCTTGTATAGATAAATTTTTGCAGTGCAGTTTCTTATATTTTAATCTCTAAATTGCGTTTCACTGTTTTACATTGGATGTATAAAAAAACTTTGAAAATTCTACAAAACGCTGTGCAGTTATACAGCAATGTTTTTAAAAAAGATGATCTTATGGCGGATTTATAAAAACAACATTTTTAGTTTTTGTCAGCCACAAAATTTCGGTGCTAGCTTTCGTATGGCACATCGATACATCATGATATCTCTGTAACTTGTTAAGAAACAAGAGCCGTGTTTTTTTACACGCGTATACGTTTACGTTTTCGCGTAAAAAACGCCTATCCTCGCTTAGATAATGCTTAGGAGACCTATCTAGCGGCAGTGGTTAAATAACTAGCTACAGAACAGGGTGTACCTAAAATCGGAGACACAAACCTCTGGTGGACATAATGTATAACATATAGCTGAATCAGTTGCGATGAATAGTGGACACGCATAGAATACATAGAATTAGTGTAGAGGGTGAAACATAGATACATATTTCAGTTACATCTGAGTATAATGCGTCTTGAAATTTAGTAGTACAAATTTTATGCGCAGCAATTTCAGAGGTGTATTTAAAGTTTAACGCTTAGCAGTCTATATAAAGTTGAAGCGTAAACGTCTATAGATGTAAAAAAATACAGCTATTGCTTAAATTTTAGAGGTCTAAGCTTGTAGGTAGACCAACAATAATTCTTAAATGATTTTGAAAAATGGTTGAGGCAACGTATACTTATACATTACTTATGTACATATATACCTTCTTAAAACGCTTTGCATCGACTTTTAAAAATGATTTCTCGAGAACGGTTGAAGGTGTAGTAATGCAGCTTGGAAAGTATGCATCTTTGGTATTGAAATAAGAACAGATTTGGCAAAAAAACGGTTGATAACCATGCTCACTTTGTACGATGTATGTATGGGCCTCCAACACGTAATTTTATATTTTTATTTTGAAAGCGGGCTTGGATATCCCCGGTTTTTTGTAGTTAATGCTGGGGCAGATTAAACTTGAATAAGGAATTTACGAACCGAATTTCGCAATTTTACCCTAAACCGTTCTGAAGATATCGATAGGGAAAGCAGATGAAAATCTATTTTAAAAGGTAGGCGTTGCCACTCCCATTTTTAAATTTATTATTCATTGAGTTCTGTGTAGCCAACGTATGCGCCAAATTTGAAGATGGTATGTAGCTCAGTTAGGTATCGGAGCATCGAAGTAATTTCTTATTTACATAATTGGCGCGTAACCGTTTAAACGGTTATGGCCGTCTAACAAGGCGCGCCAGTCGCTGCTTACTTCTGCCAACTGGCCCCAATTGGTCACACCAAGGGAGTCTAAATCGTTTTCCACCTGGTCCTGCCAGCGAAGCGGGGCCCACCCCTTCCTCTGCTTCCATAGGCGGTTCCGATAAATATACTTTCTTAGCCGGAGCGTCATCTTTCATTCGCATAACATGGCCTATCCAGCGCAGCCGCTGTATTTCAATTCGCTGGACTATTTTGATGTCTGCGTAAAGCTCGCACAATTTATCGTTAAATCTTCTTCGGTACTTGCCATCGCCAACGCGTAGAGGTCCATAAATCTTTCGAAGCACTCTTCTCTCGAACACTCCCAGAGCCGCTTCATCTGAAGTTGTCATGGTCCATCCTTCTGCTCCATATAGCAGGACGGGTACAATAAGTGACTTGTAGAGCATGATTTTCGTTTGACGGGCGAGGACTTTACTTTTCAATTGCCTACCTAGTCCAAAGTAGCATTTATTGGGAAGAGTGATTCTTCAGCGCCCGCATCCTTGTTGTTTTTCAATCTGGTCATTGCTATTCTGACTTCGTCATAATCGGGTGGGGGACATTTATTCCATCATCATCTATTGCGGGTTCGGGTTCGTCATCCCTGTGTGGTAAATCGCTTTTTTGTTAAAATTTTCGGGCGTTTATCCTGGTGGCTAGCAGCTCAAGCTCCTCGCAAGGGGGGCATCTTGCCCCGGGCGCTACTCAGAGGGGGCGACAAATGGCCGGCAAAGCAGAACTTCCTGGATAATTTGTATTTTTATTATAACTGATTTCTGGAAAAAATTTTCTGTTCTAAAAAATGCATGCATATATCCGGAACACTTGAGACAGGTTGTGGAATAATTGAAAGCATATTCCTATTTTTCTCACGTTCAACGTTACGATGGGAATTATTAAAAAATGATTTAACAAAAACTGTCAAACGTGAATCTGAAACACGACGGAGCGCTAGAATACAAGCGGTTAGCGTTATCATCTATGGGCTAGAGAATGTAGTAGAACACTTAGAACAATTAGCAGAGGACACTAACACCACAAATGACACCAGAAGCGAAGCTGCAATTCTGTTGCAAAATATACTAATTTTAGTTTCATATCATGAGTTCATTTCTGGTATTAAATCTTAACGAGGATTGATCGTGTGCAGCTCAGATTACAAGATCCGGAGATGAATTTTAGAGAAGCGTATCATGATCTTAAATCTGACAACACTATCCAAAATTCGAGACACTCTCTGGAAGAAGCAATAGAAAAAGTGAAGCCTCTTTGTAAAAAATGGGATATTGATATAGTAAAAGGTGTAAGAAGGCGCCCAAAATGCCCGGAGAATAGGCAAGAGATATTGGTCTTTCCGCAGAATGTGAAATTTTTCGCGTTATGAAAGGCGTTCTCGATCGTCTCCAACAAGAAATACGTACAAGATTTACACTACTAAATGACATTAACTTTAAATTTGGATTTCTCTTAGAAGTTCGAAGTTTGTTAAACAAGGATAATAACGACTTAGAAAGAAATTGTAGGAACTTGGGTGAATTTTATAATACAGATTTCGATGGAACAGAACTTTTTATCGAAATATGTGACTGCAAAATATTACTTCTCAGTAGAAGAGAAATTGAACCTAAAAATCCGTTACAATTGCTTACTTTTATAATCTCGTATGGAGAAGATGTTTTTCCAAACTAGCGAGTGGCACTTCAAATACTCTTGACTATCTCAGTATCAATTGCTAGCTGCGAGCCTTCATTTAGCAAATTAAAACTAATTTTGATTACGATCAACGATGGGGCCAGGTCGCCTAACATTATTAAGTGTGAAAAAAGAAAAATTTGAAATGATAATAGAAAATTTGCACATAGATATTAGTTTTACTAATGTATTATAATCATATTATTATTAAATATGTATTGGAGTCTACTTATCGATGATATCTTTAGCCCTTGATAGAAATATAGGAAGGTAAAACCATTCTTTCTCCTCGGCGGCCAAATTGGTTTTTTTATTTTTAAAAAAGTTTTAAAATCTCTCTCAAAAACTTTGTGTAATTCCAAACCAAAGGAGACAAACAAAATTTTTAGCATATTTGACTGTAACGAATGCCTGAAAAAAAAAATAAAAATATAACATATCGAAAATTTTGGAGGCATTTTTTTAGATCGGTTTTATAGTTTTTTTTTTGTTTTTTTTTTTTTAATTTGAACGATATAACCATGCTGGTCATAATTTGATCATACCAGCATCGAGCTACTTCCGTCATTACAGATGTTGCAGGTCTTCGCAGCTGGACGATTCACCTAGGCCAATTGGGGATATTAATTTGTAGAGACTGCATTTTTCCGACACCTTACAGCTCACATATACATTTTCCTGTTTATCATCGACAGAATTAGGTGGCGTAGTCTTTTCACCGTCCGTGCATGTATGGTTCTTATTTTTGTTATAAAAATCCCTCCCCTGGGTTAATATCCCCTAACGGAGCTCCAAGAAATCGAGCATTCTTCTTCGGCGATGTCTGCAAATGCGGGAGCCTGAGTTTGAAGGAAATCACACCCTGCGTTTGTGTTGCTCTGGATCATACTACACCAGATCTCGCCATAGGGTTTATGCATACATATGTCTTCTTAGCTGCATTGGAGGCGCAACTACATCAATCAATTGTCTTTTGGGATACTTCGGTGCTCAGACGCTTTAAGAAGATATTCCATGGCAGTTCTAAGTGGGAAATTTGGCAGCCCTGCAACTTTCTCTGTTGCAGCGATTTGAGGATTTTGATGCATTCATGTACATTGCAGGCAATTTCTGATGCATTTGTATTGAAGCAGAGACTGTGTTCCAACGTAACAACCAAAAGTTGTTGGTGTTCCACAGTAGTAACGTTATGCCATCGAAGTGGATGTCCAGTTGTTGTGTTATGTGCAAGGTCTATGCCGTGAACAACAGTGCCAAGTCCTGTGATGTGAAAAATTTTAAGAGACAAGGGATATAAATGTTTATTTTTCGGCATAGTTTTATTATGTTTATTCCAGTCTGCATTGGCAGAGCCATGAAGCTGCCGGACAAAACTAAGTTCCTCCTCAAATCCTTTCAACCCGCCGGGGAATGAAGCTCCCCCCGTTGTTGTCCTTCAGCAATGAGGGCAATGTTTCCTGTATTTCAGGACGAGGGTGGCAGAGGTATGATGACTTCCCACCAAAATGATTATACTCCAACGATTAAGAATTCGGGGGTTCTTATAAAAAATTTTGAGCTTAACGTAAAAATAGTTAATATAATAAAATTAAAAATGTAATGTTTGTTCATGAACCAATGGCTAAAGATCCCGTAATGCCACAACCGTGTATTTGTAATTTAATTTAGGAAAAAAGTTACTGTCAAATGACGTAACGCTTTTGAAGTTTTTACGTTTCTTCAATTATTATTTTTGTTTGAATTGTCATTGACGATTTTCCTTAACGAACAAAAATTTTAATTTCGTAAAAGTTGATTTTTTCCTTGGGATTGTTTATTATTTTCAATCAAATTCTAAGACAGGGGACTTTTAATCGTTGTGGTAATGCATAGTATTCGGTCCAGTTCAGGAACGTAACATCAAAACCAAGAAGAAATAATTAACGGATGCCGCGGGGCGTGTTCCATCCCCACTATTATGTAATTTTTACATATCGAAACTGCCTTTCCCGCCCGAAGCACTTACCATTGTTTTCTACGCCAATGATTACACGATACTTGCAACAGGTCCTGCCCTTTCATCTATGCACTTTGCTGTAAAATTAACAACTATCTTCCTAGTATTTGGTGTTTTTCGCCTTATGAAATTTGGCATTATCATCGGCCAATTCTTCAGAGACGTGGACCAAAAACGTGTCGGAAATGTTGTAGCCGATAAATGCCAGGCGAAGCCCGTTCTCAGAGTACAATATCCGAAGCTCAGTTGAAAAAGCCAAATTGCCAGAGAATCACTCTGGCACAACTTCCAGCTGAATACCGTATCCAGAATCAACCCCTATATACATAATGTATGTCCTGTATGTACGACATCAACCACCTTTTCAGTTTCAATGTGGAACAAACTCCTTTAACTTTCATTGGTACAAAATTGATGAAACACCAAATTTCCGTGCAATTCTGTTAGAGGATCTAGCAATTTCTGAGTAATTGCACCCATTGGATGGGGTAAAGCACTGCTACAACAACAAAACGTAAATACACGATATTTATGGCGTTATATCTTGATATCAGACATCGGGATATCTCCGCATCTGCCTCCTTTTGTCACGACATCAAAAATATATTTTGAAGCTGTTTGAATTATGGAGCTCACAGTGAGTGAAAACAAAGGACACTGTGTAGAATTACGTAAATCATTGTGTGCTATTTGCTTGGATGTCATAAGGAGACATTCCTCCGCAGGTATGAGCGCAGTATTCTAACAGGCCTGCAACCTTCTCCGTTCATTTACATTTAAGTCAGGCGGCTGACCAGTTCCCTTGAAAGCAATGCTTCTTTATCATTCCTCCAAGCGCTGGCAGCAAGTAACTTAAGGATTTTATTGCGCCTTAGAAATGTGGAGGAAAGAACACTAACCACTGACATTTTTTCTGAGGGTTTTCTAAAATCCATGGATAATGTTTAAAAATGAAGTTTTGTGTTGTTTTTATTTAAGTTTTCTCATAAATTAATAATTTGAATTTAGTTTTTCCTATCAAAATTTCAAAAAATATCAATAAAAGTGCAATTCAAAAAATTTTCATTGTTTTTTGTTGTTCCCTCTTATTACATTTCACTTCATTTGGAACATATTTCAAAAGCGTGACGTCACAGCAGAAGTTTTACTTTTTGTTGTTGTCTTTAATGCGAGATCTGTTACTTGGTTCATGATGTTTGTTTATGTTAATTTTTTTTTGTAATGAAAACAAAATCAAAATAAAATAACAAAATATGAGATCAGTGAGAAATTTAAATTTTTTTTAAACGTCATTTGACTCTCACCGGTTTTACCTTGGAATATTTGTATCATGCTTCAGCCTACGACTTTACTGGTTTATTAATTTTGGAATATATAAAATTATGTTGTTTTGGTAATATAGGGGGGAGGGGCGGTTCGCCAAAAAATATTTTCCCCGGCGCAAGAAAACCTCACTACGCCATTGTTCGCAAGAGTCATCTTAAAAAGCGAAACATTTTCAAAAATACTCATAATATGTGCTCGGAGAGTTTAAATATGCCTAATTTTCAAATCACCACATCAGCCACACCAATAAAGAAGTTGATATGAAAAGCCGGGCTGTTCAACGAGCCGTCATGATAGGTACTTTTTTTCATTATTCTCAAATTTACGTATTTATTACACGTGAATAAGAGACTAGAACTTATTTCATGAAGCAGATTGTCATAAAAAATGTTGTAACAAATTTTTAAAACTTTTGCATGAAAACGTATACAAAATATTTTCGTACCATTTTTTGGAGTATTTTAGCATTTTTCTAGGATGTGATTGGTACTGAATGCATGACTTCACAAATCTCAAATATGCAATCACCTAAGTGCACACTATGATTTCAATACATTTACTTCGGCAATCTGATTTACCATTATTGTTGATTGCATGCGGTTTTGAATGAAACCACGATTTCTCTGCTTGATTGCTGGATTGAAAGTTAAATCAACAGTCTTATATGAAGAAAAAATTGTGAAATCCTAAAAAGCGGTGATTCCAAAAGGCAAATTATTTCATTCTTCAACAGCTCTGACCAGAAGCAACATGTGAAACTTCGGACTGGTTCTTAACCAGAGATATAGTAGAAGAATAACAAGATCTTAACTGTACGTTTGTACATTAATTTTGAACTATTGTAACAATGAAAAAAAAAAACTAGTCCTAAAGCGGAAACTATAGAAAATTTTTCTAAGCGGGGTCGCCCCTCGGCAGTATTTGGCAAGCGCTGCGGGTGTATTTCTGTCATGAAAACCTTTCAGTGAAAACTCATCTGCCTTGCAGATGTCGTTCGGAGTCGGCATAAAACATGCAGGCCCCGTCCGGCCAATTTTTAGGGAAAATCAAGAGGAGCACGACGAAAATTGGAAGAGGCGTCAACACCTAAGTATCTCGATCCCTGTCCCATCTAGAAAACTTTTTTATCATATACATATATAAAAAATAAAAAAAATTATGTAAGGCGCGATAACTTCCGAAGAGATTTTAGGCCGAGATTATCTGCCAACTTCCATCGTGCTCCTTTTTAATTTTAGTTTTCTCAGCGAAAACTAATCTGCCTTGCAGATGCCGTTCGGAGTCGGCATAAAACAAGAAGGTCCCGTCCCGCCAATTTGTAGGAAAATGCATCAGGAGCACGACGCGAATTGTAAGAGAAGCTCGGCGGTTATTGCGTCTTACAATTTTTTTCTCAGTGTGCTTTGCACAAATCGGACTATAACCACGCCCACTTTTTCGATATCGAAAATTTCGAAAAACCGGAAAAGTGCGATAATTCATTACCAAAGTCGAATAAAGCGATGAAACTTGGTACGTGGGTTGACCTTATGACGCAGAATAGAAAATTAGTAAAATTTTGGACAACGGGCGTGGCACCGCCCACTTTGAAAAGAAGGTAGTTTAAAAGTTTTGCAAGCTATACTTTGGCAGTCGTTGAAGATATCATTATGAAATTTGGCAGGAACATTGCTCCTGTTACTATATGTGTGCTAAATAAAAATTAGCAAAACCGGAGAACGACCACGCCCGCTTTTTTTAAAAAAATTTAAATCAAGTTTTAACAAAAAATTAATATCTTTACAGTATATAAGTAAATTATGTCAACATCCAACCCCAGTAATGATATGGTAAAACAAAATACAAAAATAAAAGAAAATTACAAAATGGGCGTGACTCCGCCTTTTTTTCATTTAATTTCTCTAGAATACTTTTAATGCCATAAGTCGAACAAAAATTTACCAATGCCTGTGAAATTTGGTAGGGGCATAGATTCTTTGACAATAACTGTTTTCGTGAAAATGGGCATAATCGGTTGAAGCCACGTCCAGTTTTTATACACAGTCGACCGTCTGTCCTTCCGCTCGGCCGTTAACACGATAACTTGAGCAAAAATCGATATGTCTTTACTAAACCTAGTTCACGTGCTTATCTGAACTCGCTTTATCTTGGTATAAAAAATGGCCGAAACCCGACTATGACCACGCTCACTTTTTCTATATCGAAAATTACGAAAAATTAAAAAAAAAAATGCCATAATTTTATACGAAATACGAAAAAAGGGATGAAACATGGTGATTGGATTGGCTTATTGACGCTATAGAACTAAGGCCCACTCCCTTTTAAAATACTCCTTAACACCTTTCATTTGATACCCATATAGTAGAAACCAATTCTAGAGTCACCCCTGGTCCGCCTTTATGGCGATATCTCGAAAAGGCGTCCACCTATAGATTTAAGACCCACTCCCTTTTAAAATACTCATTAACACCTTTCATTTGATTCCCATATCGTACACACACATTCTAAAGTCACCCCTGGTTCAACTTCATGGCGGTATCTCGAAAAGGCTTCCACCTTTAGAACTAAGGCCCACTCCCTTTTAAAATACTCATTAACACCTTATATTTGATTCCCATATCAAATATACACATTCTAGAGCCACCCCTGGTCCAACTTTATGACGATATCTCGTAAAGGCGTCCACTTATGGAACTAAGGCCCACTCCCCTTTAAAATACTCATTAACACCTTTCATTTGATACCCATATCGTACAAACACATTCTAGAGTCGCCGCTGGTCCACCTTTATGGCGATATCCCGAAATGGCGGTAACCTATGGAACTATGGCCCACTCCCTTTTAAAATACTCTTTAATACCTTCCATTTGATACCCATGTCATACAAACACATTCCAGGGTTACCCTAGGTTCATTTTCCTACATGGTGATTTTCCCTTATTTTGTCTCCAAAGCTCTCAGCTGAGTATGTAATATTTGGTTACACACGAACTTATCCTTCCTTACTTGTTTTTAATGGCTTCCATTTCACCTATTGCCGCTCTTTGACGGAATTAAAAATGTTTATAGGATGTGTCACTCCCCCTTTTCCAATTTCACTTACTTCTCTCCATTGTTGCTGTAAATATGTCTTGCATCTACCTGCAAAATATCATTACCGTATCATCATTGGCTTCAAAGATATATGAATTTTCCCATCTTGTTGTATATATCAGATGCAACGCCTCCTCTAAATCGACTTTGATACCTACGCAGTGAAGAACTTTATTTCCTAGAGATTGGTGCATATATCAAATAAATCCGCCAGACGGTGAAATCGTTAGCGGATGGTGTATTGTATATAGAAGATAGGTATGTTATTTAATATTTTCACCTTTCCATTTATATGTTAATAACGAAACACCTGATCTTGAACAAACCATACATTTTTGGATTGAAGACAAAAATACCAAGTATTTACCGAAATTTTGCACCAAAACTTGTTTATTAAAACAATACCTGTTTTCTCGAAACTTTTGCCTAAATATAACTGGTTGGGGCCTGTTATTAAATTCGATGCTACTATTTAGGATTTTTTCAGCATTCAGCATGTTGCCGACATACATATATCGACATATGTGTATAATATTGTGACGAATATTAGTATCAATAAGCGATACTACCATCCCTAAGCCGATAATAAACAGTATGTACGTAAACAAATCAATAATCATCTACACACATACATACAAGGAAACGGAGAGATGCTCATAAACACATGTAATCATCAGCCGAAGTAGTACCCACATATACACACGCATATGCGTATGCGAGAGACTACCCAGCAAAAATGCTTGGAGTAATAATTGTAAAAAGAAGCACTCAAATTTTTGTATGTGCGTTACCTTTCGATGCTTTTCGTGTCATTTCGTTCTGCCACCAAACTGCTGATTGCGCTCGCGGTGTCATTATGTGCTCGGTTTTTGGAGAAGTAACAGCGTACGCTTACGTCTTATCGTTTTAAAACAAAGAAAAAACTAAAAAGTCATTTTAAGCGCCTTGTAAAGAAAGAAATTAATAGGCATAATGAAGGTGACGCTTTGACGACTGAACCGCTTGAGGAGCCGCCATTTGCAAATTCTGCCTTCGCTGCAGATGCAAATTGTGAAATAGCTGCTTCAGATGCAAATCCTGAAATGCCTCAAATAGCAAATGAAAGTACATATTACCAAAAAACTGGCGGTATGGGTTGTAAAAAACAAAACCACCTAAAAAGCGTTTAGTGAACTCCTTAGCATATTAAATAATGGAGGTCTAAATGTTCCTTTATGCAAGCAAGCCCTATTGGGAACTCATTCCAATAATGAACTTTAAATCTTGAAATTTTAATAACCTATTTATTTGCTTAGGTATCTTACATTAATCAAAAATTTGGAGGAATCGAGTTATACAAAATGTTGCAGGAAATTTTTGCAGATACACTCCTAGCTAAAATTAATTGCGATGAAGAAAGGGAAGGAAGCAATACAAAACTTCAAGCTATTCAACTATTTTATTTATGGTATGTGATTTATATTCTTTAGGAATTAGAATTTAACTTTTTACAAGTAAGATTCAAAATACTTTTCATATTCATATATGTACGTATGTATTTTTATTCTTTTGGCAGTTTAAAAAAAAACTGTTTTCAAATATTATTTTTACAGAAGCCCTGAAGGAGAACCATGCGTCATATCCCGAATTCGAGAAAAAAATGGAAAAAGTTTTCCATAAAGCAAAGGCCGCCTCATATCGTAGAAAATACAATGAATGTAATCTCTTAAACAATGAATCTCTTAAAACAATGAAATTACTTGTTTTACTGTTACACTGAAACAAATGGTGCTAGTAAAATCAACAAATCGGTTATGTTGTTCTTGACTTAACGGAGATTCGGTGAAATTGATCGAATTATGGTTAGTTCGACCGAGTTCTTTGTCAAACGAACAAATTAGTTCAGTCATTTCAACAGAAGAGAAATTTTCGCTCTTAAGTTAACAAAATTCTGTAAAATTGACGGATTCCTGGTCAATCTAACTAATTTTTCTGTTAACACAACTGATTTTACAGGTCATTTCAACGGCGATCAACTGTCAATACATGAGCAAATTTCAAAGAGAATTTTGCACTCACTGCGCTCTCTACTTTGTACTTATGACGATGCTGTCACTTCTTGAAGTAAAAACATCAAAATAAGAAAACCATCTAATCGAAAAAACACACAAAATGGGAAAACAAAAAAAAAAAAAAAAAAGTTTTTCAGTTATCAATACAAAACAAAAAAAACCCTTTTTTGAATGTACTGTGCAAAATTATGAGATAACGGGACACCTATCTATCGGCTACAATTTTGCAACTTCTCGTCCAAGCGAAAGGCAAAATTGCGCCCTCTTGTTGCAAAAGTTTTGTTTGACCGAACAGGATTTTTCCAAAGTTAGTAATATTTTGTTCAATTTTTTACGACTTTACACTCACGCGAACGAATTAAATAATATGATAAAAAACATTCTTTTTTAATGTTGCTGTTTCCGGTAACAAAAAAGTTTGAGTTGTTTTGGAATCGTTTCAACTTAAAGTGTTACGAAAATTAAACTTGCCGAATTACATGTAAAGTTACTCCAGTGATGAATTACCTTCCTGCGATTTGATTCTTTACTTTTCTATAACTTACAAGTACTCTTTTTAAAATGTTACGTCAAACATTTATACTTACTAGAAGTTTTGTTTTTGAGGAGAAGGAGGAAGACAGAGAGAAAACAGCCTTCAGTGTCGGTGATGGTCTTTGCCAATGTACAGTGATGCCTTTTGGACTTTGTAATGCACCAGCTACTTTTGAGAGACTCGTGGACCAGGTACTGAAAGGACTACATTGGAAAACATGCTTTGTGTACCTGGACGACACTATCGTATTGGCCAAGAACTTTGAGGAACATCTTAAGAACTTGGAGGAAGTTTTCCAAAGAATAGCTGGCGCTGGTCTGAAACTAAGTCCCAAAAAGTGTTCGCTGTTTAAAAAGGAAGTAAATTATTTGGGTCACAAGGTAACGAAAGAGGTCATTTGCACTGCGAATGAAAAGATAGAAGCTGTAAAGGATTGGCCAAGACCACAGAACCTACACGAATTGAGACATTTCCTTGGGCTGTGCATATATTATAACCGATTTGTACCAAATTTTGCCAGTGTAGCCCATAGCCTCCACGAGCTTACAAGAAAAAATAAAGCTTTTGAATGGAAGAATGTTGGCATATCCAATTCAAGGAACAACATTTATTCTAGATACAGGTGCGAGTGGATATAGGAGGCGTTTTATCACAACTGGTCGATGGACAGGAGAAGGTAGTTGCATATTACAACCGACAAATTGGAAAACCAGAGAGGAACTATTGCGTTACCCGGAGGGAGCTGTTGGAATTGGTAGAGTGCATTAACCATTTTCACAAGTATCTCTACGGTCAGCGATTCCGCGTCAGGACAGATCACGCAGCGTTGAAATGGCGCTTGAAGTACCGTAGTCCAGAAGGATAATTGACACGGTGGATCGAGCGACTACAAAGCTATAACTTTTCCATTGAGCATCGAAAAGGTAGTATCCATGGAAATGCTGATGCAATGTCACGAAGACCATGTAGTTTTGAATGCAAGCACTGATCAAAGGCCGAGGCTAAATAAGACATTATAGATGTCCCGCTAATGACTATAACATGTATGGGACAAGGAACAACTAAGGAAGTGTTAGCTAGAAGATACAGATCTGTCACATGTTATGCAAGGGCTCGAACGAAACGAAAGACCAAATAGAGAGGAGATGTCAGCAGAGAGTCCCATTGCGAAGTCATATTGGGCACAGTGGAACAGTTTAGAATTGATATCCGGTTGCTTGCATCGAGTATGGGAGAGTGAGGATGGTTAATGCAAAAAGAAACTGATAGTTGTTCCCAGGAAAAGAATTCCTGACGTGCTCAGCGAGCTGCATAATGGTCCAAGCGGAGGTCATCTTGGAATCACGAAGACGCTCCAGAAGATTAAACAGAGATTCTATTGGGTTGGTTGCCGTCAGTCGGTCACTGAGTGGATTGTGAACTGTGAGGTTTGCAGCAGAGCGAAGGGGCCCAAAACCCGAAGTCATGGCCAGATGAAGCAATATAACTCAGGTGCGTCATTTGAAAGGATCGCTATGGAAACAAATATGTACTGGTGGTTATGGATTATTTCAGCAAACGGGCGCCCAATCCCAAATCAAGAAGCGGAAACAGTAGCAGAAGTGTTCATAAACAATTGGGTTGTAAGGTATGGTGTACCAGTAGAGTTACATTCTGACCAAGGCAGGAATTCCGAATCAGCTGTGTTCCAGAAAATGTGTAAATCATTGGGCATTCGAAAAACAGGGACACCTGCATTGCATCCTCAGTCCGATGGTATGGTGGAAC
Organism: Eurosta solidaginis; assembly: GCF_040869045.1. Lineage (NCBI taxonomy): Eukaryota > Metazoa > Arthropoda > Insecta > Diptera > Tephritidae > Eurosta > Eurosta solidaginis. The sequence goes on from NC_090319.1 coordinate 239,164,819, forward strand.
GATTCAATAGAACATTGGAGGAGCAATTAAGGAAAGTAGTGGACAAGTTCCATAAAGAGTGGGATACCCGCATACCATTATTCTTGATGGATTACCTATCAGCAGTGCATGAGACAACGGGCCAAACCCCTGCAAAAGTAATTTTTGGCAATAACCTTCGACTGCCAGCTGATTTGAAGTTTGGGATAGATGCCGATGCAGAGAGAAATGTCAAGAAATCCACTGGTGTTTTGGAAGAAGAGCTGAGAGAAATACACGATCTGATAAGGCAACGAACAAAGATTATCAGTGAAAAGATGAAAGCCAGATACGATAAAGCAATTAATTCGGAAGGTTTTCAGGAAGGAGATTTGGTGCTGTTATACAACCCACAACGGAAAAAAGGTTTGTCCCAGAAATTGCAGTGTAACTGGGAAGGCCGCATACAAGCCATTGGTAAACCACGACCCAAAATGAAAGTGGTTCATATGGCAGGCTGGCGGCGTTTAAATCAGGAAATTTGTCTGATCAGGACGATCAGACTTAGGTGAAAGGCAGTGTGACGAATATTAGCAACGCTAAGGGATACTATCATCTCTAAGCCGATACTAAGCAGTCACTTGTATCTACATAAACAAATCAATCATTATGTCCACACATATGTACATACAGCAGCGGAGAGATACTCACAAAAGTATGCAATCATCAGCAAAGTAGTTCTCACACATACACACGAATATTTCTGAGATACTCATAAAAGTATGCAATCTTCAGCGAACTAGTAAATTTTAGAAGTAGAAATGCCTAGAAATATGCGAACGAGGAAACCGAAGAATATAAAAGCACCACCAGCTGAGGCATGAGCAATCAGTTTGATTTAGGCACGCTATTGGTTGCGAACTATAAGTGTTATTGTGAAGCACTCTAATAAAGACCATTTTGCATTATTGAATATTGGAGTTATTTATTCAACAGTTTATCGATTCGAACGTTAGCAGAATATTTGGAATAAGCGGAATTTCCTTAAATTCGTTACAATATGTATGTTTTTTCGTTGGCAATAAAAGCTGTAATTTTAATAAAATTTAGAGTAGATATTACTGTGTTCTTTGTTTCATAGCTTCTAATCTACTATACTGGTAGAAAAGACTTTGTCCGTCCCCAACAAAGCACGACAGCAATCTCTTCCTAAAGTTTTCATTACAATTTAGTGGAAGCTTCCACCGGAGTATATCAAGCCCAGTTACCCAGCAAAGCCTTCGAACTTTCATTTGCTGTATTTTGCATAATTTAAGATGATGTAGCCAAGATAGCGGACGCTCTCAATGACTTTGAGTATGAAGAAATCTGGCCGAATAGGTTTATTTACGGTTTGGTTCAGCCATTGCAATACACTTGACTGTCTGAGATAAAGCTAACGTAAAGAGTCATCATCGAAATCTCATCCTGCTGACCACGATAATTTCGAAAAAGTAAAGGGCTTAAGGAGGGTGGAGCCGTGTGCAGAAGTTCACGAAAGTAGGGAAAGCCTCTGACCGCCATTCACCTGGGAATGGCCAGAGCAATTCTTTTGCATGCGGTTCAAGCAGCTCACTACTGCCGGTCGCTTGCAGCCAAATATCCTCTGGGTAGCCGCTAAACATCCGTTTAGCGGTGAGCTAATGTGAGAAGGCGACAACCTGGCTAGGCCACTCTGACATAATTGGTTTAATGTCTAGCCGGGGAGATCTCATCGGCAGCGTCTGTACACCTCTAGGTGCGGCTGAAAGCGGACGTCTGTCTTGGAGCAAGCGGCTCTCTATATAAACGTGCAAGTAATATTTTCACCCCCGCTGAGCAGGTTGCGCGCTGGGTTTGGGACCCGCCACGTAAAACAATACTCCAATCAAATATACTAACAAGCCTCGGATAAATACACCCTATATTGATGACGACCATGGCAAACGTTTGAAGGACAATGAATTGAGGGCATGCACCTGGAACGTCCGCTCCCTGAATGGGATTGGTGCAGATGCCTGGCTGGTTGATGTCCTCGTCAAATCAAAATCTGACATCACCGCCATCCAAGAAATGCGTTGGACGAAGCAAGGAAGAAGGAAAATCACAAATTTTGACATCTATTGGAGTGGCCATACGTATAAGCGCAGTTTCGGTGTCGGATTCGTGGTGGGAGAGAGACTTTGTCGCCAAGTTCTGGCGTTCACGCCTGTGGACGAGCGTCTCGCCGCTATCCGAATAAAAACAAAATTTTTTATTATATCATTCATCTGCGCCCAAGCGCCGACAGAGGAGAAAGACGATGAGCTGAAAGACACTTTTTATGAACAATTAGAACGCACATACGAGCGCTGCCCCCGTCATGATATAAAAGTCGTGCTTGGCGACTTGAACGCCAGGGTGTGGAGAGAAGGTGTTTTTGGCCCTACGGCCGGAAAGTTCAGCCTACGCAATGAAACTTCTCCTAACGGACTGAGGCTGATTGACTTTGGCGGTGCTCGAAACATGGTCATATACATGTAGCATGTAGTAAAAGTCAGCTTGATTAGTAGCTATAACTGGCATTAAACGTGCAATAAATTGTTTGTTTATTAACTTAGAAAAATTGTTCAAACATAATAATGTAATGAATTTGGACGTACTTTCGTCTGGTAAAGTCAAAAGGATAAAATAGGGAGGTAAAGGCCGATTAACTGACCGAATCATGTGAAAAAGATCGGATGACAAATAGCCAAGTTACAATAAAAAGGACGTGTGGCACTCGGGGACTGACGCGGTAAAGCTATTGCATATTATCAAATTATGCAATTATAATATTTATTCAACATTTTGTTTTCTTTGATATTAATTCAAGTTTTGTATTTGATATTAATTCAAGTTAACCTTTTTAAGCGTGGTGACCGATAAGAAAACAAATTTTTACTTTTATTGAATAAATGAGAAGTTAATATTTAACTTTCACTTTAACTTTAACTTTATTTTTAACTTTAACTTTCACTTTAACTTTAACATTCACTTTAACTTTAACTTTATTTTTAACTTTAACTTTAACTTTAACTTTCGCTTTAACTTTAACTTTAGCTTTAACTTTAACTTTAAGTTTAACTTTAACTTTGACTTTAACTTTAACTTTAACTTTAATTTTAACTTTAACTTTAACTTTAAGTTTAACTTTAACTTTAACTTTCACTTTAACTTTAACTTTATTTTTAACTTTAAATTTCGCTTTAACTTTAACATTCACTTTAACTTTAACTTTAACTTTATGATCCGGGGTGGGCGTGAGCTTAACACCTGCTAACAAGCCAACCTAATATAAACGCACGCAAGTCATTTTCTGTCAAAAATGTCTCATGCTCATACAACTTGTATGAGAGCAACTCAAATTGAATTTGCTGCGCGAAAACCTAACTCGATTTCCAATTTTTGTTCTGCGTGACATTTAGATTTGACGTTTGCACACATGCTTTACATTGTCGCAACGCGTGCTTATTTGGGTTAGGGCAAAAAACGCCGCTTTTTTGCGTGCGCTAAAAAAACGTAGTGCGGTTTTATTAGGTTGGCTTGTAAGCGACCATATATGTATACGCTAAGCGATAGCACAATGGCTACTTCTTGAAAATCAACGACAGCTCTTTTAGCTTGATATCGATGGTCGCACGGTGAGGAAGTGTCGCACGCGGGCTTAAAACAGAGTACCAAAGAGTGCGTGTGACACGTGTCCACCGTCCAAGCATTGAAATCAAACTAAATAAATAATTGATTTTGCTTTCGTGCTCGCTACGCGTTCGTGTTTACTAACACATTCTCAATTTAGTAACCGTGTAAATGTAGTGGTGACCACCGCTGTTTATGATAGAGATCCAATTTTATGTATTCGGCCTGTTGCTAACACCGAACCTTTACGAACCTTTTCGAACCTTTTCGGATCTTTTTTGACAAATATCCGTTACGGTTTTTTTTTTTGATTTAGTCGCCAAGCCCGCGATAAAATCTGTGCAATAGCTTAAAAACAATATCGGCTGTATTTCGAAGGACAAACCCCCTCAAAAAAGGTTCAAATTTAAAAAAGCAAACTTTCACAACTTTTTTTTGTATGGGGACCAAACCGGTCTTATAAATATGCCTTATTTGGCAATTTTTGAATTTAAGATCTATAAATTAAGTAATCGGTTTTTTTGGAACTATGACGAATTTCACTTATTGCCTTGAATACTGTAACTGCAACACAATCTCAAAGACATTTCGAAATAAAGAGAAATCTGCACGAAAGTGTCGAAATTTTTTCATAACTTCCAGAATTTTTTGAGACATATAACTTGTACCTTGTTAGACGAAAATTGATTGGACTGCAAAAATGTATACTCGAAAAAAAAATTGAAAATATTAAATACAAATTTCGGATGCAAAGGTGACTCCTTCTGGCAGCGAAGGGAGCTTCGATATATGGAAGTTAAACAAAAGCGGCGATAGGACACCACACTGTGGTACCACTTTTAAATTTTTCTGGGTTTAGATGTTACGTCTTGGGTAACGTGCCGTGGCTGACTGTATCAAAAGCTTTTGATAGGGCTAGTGCTGCGAGTACTGGGTATGTACAGCGATTATAAAACCTGTCCTATACTATGGAATCCTTGCTGGGTGAACAGCCACACAAAAAAGAACCTACCTCAAAAAATTGGAGGGGATATGCAGGCTATCAATGCTAAGCATTACGGAAGTCCTGAAAACAACCCCGACGGCTGCATTGTATGCCATTCTGCACATTCTAACTGCAGACCTGGTGACAAAGAACATAGCGTTAACAACTGCACGAGGTTCAGTCCATCGGGGCCGCTTGAGCGCAGACCATACGGACATATCAGTATACAGGACGAACAGACTACCTGATTCCGTATTTGCGCTTCGAAGGGGCTCTTAGATCCACAATACAGGTGAATGGTTGGCGCAAGGGCTCCCAATTGGCAGACGAGGCGATACATGTGTACACCGAAAGGATTATCCGGAAATAAACAGAGCCTACAAGCTGCCAGATCATGTAGTGTATTTAAGACGGAAGTAGGAGCCGTAACAAAAGCAGTAGAAACATTGCAAGAACATACCTTGAACTGCAGCCGCGTCTACTATTATATTTTGAATAGTTTCAATTAGATAGCAACGCCCCCAACTTTCTCGGCTGGCTGAACCACTACCGAGGAGTGCCTCCTTTAGAAAAAACTTTCAAAATTTAATAATTGGCAATCTATACATAAATGAAGTTTTGAAATAGGTAATTATGAAGATGAATAAGGGAATTTAAATCCATACAGTGTTTTATGACAATTATTTTATATGTGCAATATAATTATTTATCTAATTTATAAAATTCTTGTGTCACGGTGTTAGAGGCTTAACTCCTCCGAAACGGCTGAACCGATTCTCATGAAATTTTGTGGGCATATTGGGTAGGTCTGAGAATCGGCCAACGTCTACCTTTTTTTCGCTACGTGCCTAGAGTCTTGAGATCAAAACGTGGACCCGGGTACCCCTAGAATGTGTTTATACAATATGGATATCAAATGAAAGCTGTTGATGAGTGCTATAGTACAGGGTAATTTTCATACAACTGGGAGGCTAGGGTCTCGAGATATAGCCCAAAACGTGAACCCGGGTACCCCTAGAATGTGTTTATACAACATGGATATCAAATGAAAACTGTTGATGAGTGCCATAGTACAGGATAATTTTCAAACAACTGGGAGGCTAGGGTCTCGAGATATAGCCCAAAACGTGGACCCGGCTACCCCTAGAATGTGTTTATACAACATGGATATCAAATGAAAACTGTTGATGAGTGCTATAGTACAGGAAAATGTTTATACAACTGGGAGGCTAGGGTCTCGAGATATAGCCCAAAACGTGAACCCGGGTACCCCTAGAATGTGTTTATACAATATGGATATCAAATGAAAACTGTTGATGAGTGCTATAGTACAGGAAAATTTTTTATACAACTGGGAGGCTAGGGTCTCGAGATATAGCCCAAAACGTGAACCCATGGCCCTGGGTGACTAGGGTCTCGAGATATAGGCCAACACGTGGACCCGGGTACCCTAGAATGTAGTAGCAGTAGTAGTAGTAGTTTATTAATCATTTTGCTTATATCTAAACAAATTTTAAATATAATTACAATAAGGCAAAGTATTAATATAAATTCAAGATATAAGAAAAGCTAGGGCATTTTATATGTTATGCAAAACATAGCGTCAAATGCCAATCCTATTTTTGTTAATAATGCAGTGGGGTGGACTGTTAAATTAATGGTAAATTTTTACACGAGGTTCATAAAGATAACAAAATAACAAAACTTGTGAATTCATAACAAAATTGTGTACATAAGGTGGGTTGAGTAAAAGTGAATAGTATTCAAAAATAAACAGAAGAAATTAATTAAATTACAACTTTTAAGAAATCAAATTTTTAATTATCTGTCCGAAACAAAACTTCGATTTCGAAATACGACCAGCTTAGAAGGAAGGATTTCACATATTTTAAAAACGGGCGAAGATTCCTTACGGCCCGAACTTCTGCTGGTAGTGCATTGAATAGTTTACGAGACACTATTGTATAAAATTCGTTAGAGTGTGTGGTTCTCCCAGAAGGCACAGCGACGGTATTGTTTGTGTTTCTCCTCAGATTATATACTTCAGATGCCATGCTTTCCAGATAACCACATCTAAGGAAAAAAACTTTTAAAACTTTAAAATAATATAGGCCTCTCACTGGAAGAATCAATAACCTTCTAAAAAGCTCCCTTGAGGACAGTGGCGTACCTAGAATATTGAGCGCCCGGGGCATTGGATGATTTCCCGCCCCCTACCCATATATTGTTTTACACGTTTCTTATTTTACAAACTCCGTAGACTAAGTTCCGTAAGACATTTCCAGAAAATTGTTTACAATTTTCATGCTTTATTTCATTATCAATAAACAATACTTTCAGTAGTTTTGAACGGTTTGATATTCTCTCGTGGCCACAATGTTACATAATATTATGATACAGTGAGGTATTGTTAGCATGTGACTTGCGCTTTGCCAGTAATTTGAATTTTAAAACAAGGGCGCGCTTCGTATCAAATGTCAAATTTCTTCGTGACTTCTTGTATTACCAGTAATATTTTATATTTCCTCCACAACAAAGTCTGTGACGAATCTGAAGAGTCACATGAAAAATGAGGTTATGTTATTCATTACGCGACAGCGATGGGTATTGACTTCCGGCAGCCGTTCGATTTACATTATGGGTGATGAGGCGGCTGATGTTGGAACTAATTACTTTGTTGTTTTATATTATGAACTAACATAACCTGCATTTTTTAGGTGGTATTTCAAGCTCGTTACAAGCTGGTTGTGGATAAAATATATTTCTCTCTTTGGAACTTTGCAATTTTTTCACATAGTTTTTCTTATCATTAGTAACATAATATTGGGACGAATATTAGCAACACTAAGGGATACTATCATCTCTAAGCCAACACTAAGCAGTGGCTTGTATGCACATCAATAAATCAATCATTATGGCTATACATATGTCCACAAAAGCAGCGGAGAGTAACGCACAAAAACATGCATATCTCTGAGATACTCCCAAAAGTATGCAATCATTTGTGCAAGAATCACTCACATATACACGTGCGTGGGCTGTGAGAGAAGCTAGAAAATCGTGCATCTGTGAGCTGAGAAATATATAGCTGCTAACTAACTAGTAAATTGTAGAAATAGAAGCGCCTAGAAAAATGTCAACGAGGAAATCAAGCAGTATAAAAGCAGCAACAGTTGAGGTACGACAATTCAGTTTGGTTTAAGCACGCTATCTGTCGAGCAGTAGAAGTGTTATTTATAACGGCCATTTTGAATTATTGAATAGTGGAGTTATTTATTCAACAGTTTAGTGATTCGAACGTTAGTAGAAGGTTGCAAATACGAGGAATTGCACTAAATTCGTTACAATATGATGAATAATTTCGATATGTTTTGGTTTCAGATAAATCTAATAAAAACAGAATGAAAAAGCAGAAACTGCAGAATTCTGCGAGGTCAAAAAATTTTATGGAAGCTTTCATTAAAAAAGGAACCATTGCACAAAGTCCTACTTCTTCGAGTGAGGACTCGACTTCAGCTAAGGAAACTGACATCGAATGCTATAAGGATGCAGATGAAGTCAATAAGAATATTGAAGAAAAATCGGAGAAACATTTTTCATACGTATGTGGAACCAGCGATGGACATGATATTTTCTCAAATCTCCCTGAAGATAATATTCCTTGGCGTGATCCTGCAAATGATGTCAACCGATTTGATCCTGAGGAAGACGACAAGAGTCCAAACGCAAGTGGTTCAACTGCTACTTTTACACAAGATATAGAAGCTTGGCCGGATAAAATCGATTAATCTTTTCGCAATTTGTTGGTTAGACAAGGCACAAGCAAACTTCAAAATATTGATGCACAATTTCCACAGGATGGTACCGGACGATCTTTATCCAAAATTTGGTTCGAGAAAACTTTGAAAAATGGTGAACAGATCACTCGCAACTGGATGTGTTTTTAACCGATCAAAAATACTTTATTTTGTTTTTGTTGCATCTTGTTCCCACAGAAGATTTGTCAGAGCAGTCAGAGTAACTTTACCAATGCTTCGGGGTTTTCATCGTGGCGTAAACTTAATGCACGTGTCCAAGATCATGAAAATGGCCCTGCTCAACGTTCAGCTTTCTTAGAATGGAAAGATTTAGAACGAACTCTGAATCAAGATGGAGGTATCGATGATGATTTACAACGCCATATTGCTAAAAAGGTAAAATATTGGAGAAATAAACTCGAAGTAATAATTGCAACGTTTCAAATTTTGGCTCAGCAAAATTTGGCTCTGAGAGGATACCGCGAGTCAATTGATGATTAGAATCCTGAAAATTTCCTGGCTCTGCTGAAATATTTGGCCGAATTTGATCCTGTCATGAAATCTCACTTTAACGCATTTCTTCAAAACCAGGATGCATATCATATTTTTCTCCTAAGATTCAAATCGAACTTATCGTTCTGATGGGGAACAAAGTGCGTGAGTTTCTCATTTCCCAGTGTAAAAATGCGAAATATTACAGCTTGATGTTCGATTCAACTCCGGATTCCGCACATGAAGAACAGATGTCTCAAATTATCAGATTTGTCGAAATTAAACCAAATTCAGTCAAAATCAGAGAAGGCTTCACTGATTTTATACCTTTGAAAGTCAAAACAGCACAGCAGAACGAGTAACTGAAGCTATTACGAACAAACTAGACGAAGATGGATTGATCCTGAAAGATTGCAGGGGTCAGTCGTATGACAATGCACCAACAATGCCCGGTATCTATACAGGAGTCCAGCAGAGAATCGTCGACCTGAATTAACAAGCTGTTTTCGTTCCTTGTGATAACCATTCACTCAATTTGGTTGGAGTACACGCAGCCCACGTCAATGTCCGCGCAGTATAATTTTTTGGAACAATACAGCGTCTTTTTACTTATTTCTCCTCGTCCACAAATAGATGGGACGTTCTTAAAAAATACGTGAATATAACGGTCAAAAGGCATTGTGAAACCAGGTGGAGTTCGGAAGCTGAAGCTGTAATGCTAGTATCAACACAATTGGACGAAGTCATCTTAGCGCTGGAACACTTGAGGGACACGGTCACTGAAAATATTAATACCAGAGAAGATGCTGCATTAGTTATCAATGCTCTTTTGAAGAAATTCTCATATTATTTGATAGGGTTCAGAAACGGTTACAAGAAAAAGGAATCAGTTTCACTCATGTACTGGGACAACTGCAGATATTGATAGACAAGCTGAATGATTGGAGAATTGACTTGTGCGACCGTGCTATTTGCAAGGCTAAAGAAAAATGTAAGTGGGGTGTGGGTACCATCAAGAGAATTCGAAAAAAGCGAAATATGCCAGGAGAGACATATGAAGATGCTGGATTGAATTCAGAAGAAGAAATACGACGATCGTTGATTGAAATTTTCGATAAATTTTCGATGGAAATATCTACACGTTTCACAAATTTGAAGAAGCTCGAAGAACCTTTTGGCTTTCTTTGTGAATTTGAAAAAATAATACATCTTCCCAGAGACTCATACAAAGATAAGCTTCTCAAAATAAAAGAAAAATGCCAGAAACTTGTAGCGTTTTATCCAGATGACTTAGACAACGAAGAGTTGTTCAACGATATTCAACACGTCCTACTTTTACAGAAAATAGCGAAGAAAAACGAAGAGAAAATTGGATTCTCGCCTGAACAACTTCTGTTATATATTTCGCCAATGGGACGAGAAGCTTACAAGACATTAAAACAGCTTTGCAAATATTACTAACAATATCTGTTTCAGTTGCTTCCTGTGAAAGATCATTCAGCAAACTCAAATTGATTAAATCTTACTTGAGATCAACCATGAGGCAAAGTAGATTAACAAATCTTGCAATTCTTTCGATCGAAAATGAAACTGTTGCATTGTAATTACGAAGATATAATATGTAGCTTTGTAGAGATTAAAGCTAGAAAAGTTAACTTTTGAGTTTTTTAATTGTGTAAGAGAAAAAATTTTAAGATTGTAATGTTTCAACATAACATACATCAGATAAAAGATTCATTTTCCATTAAAAATTGAAATCCAATGTTGATGTAATATTTCTATGAATGTAAAACTCGATTTCTCAGTAATAAAAAAATTTGGTGTACAAATTTTTTTTTCGAGTATCTTTTCTTCATCTTACGGAACAGCGAAAGTCGTTTTGCCGCCCCCAAATCAATGCGCCCGGTGCGACCGCCCCACTGCCCCACCCTAGGTACGCCACTGCTTGAGGAGTGCATTCGGTTCACCTTGCATATTCTCCGTATTACACACTTTTGCAATGTTATAAGTGGTTGAATTTTGTTCAAGCCGGCGCCTCCCCAACAGGTGATTCCATGTAGCAATTTTGAGTGAAATAATGCGTAGTAAACTGTTTTCATAGTTTTACTAGAGCAGTAATTCCTGAGTTGATAGAAGCAGCGTAGTGAATATTGCAAATATTTTTTCAAACGGGAAATGCGCCTAGACCAATTCATATTACAGTCAACGATTAGACCTAGGTATTGAAATTCCTCTACTATGCCAATTACAAAGCAATTGGCGCTACAGGGTGTAAGAGAATTGAAAGTACAAGACTTTAGCTCAGGACATAAATGCTGATGAAGGGTGAAGCGTTCGCAGTCTGAAGAATGAAAAGTTATGTTGACATCTGGAGGTTGCCTTGAATTCAATCTATAAAACATTAACTTAGTTTTACTGCTAATGACGAGTTTATGTTTTGCAAACCAAGATCTTAATAGAGAGACATCATAATTTATATTAGCAATTAGGTCAAAAAAACTACCTGAGCCCTATGCTAATGCAAGATCGTCAGCAAACGCAGTAACATTTCCTTTAAAGGGTAAGTCAAAAATGGAATTTATATAAACTAGGAAAAGAATAGGGCCCAGCACGGAACCTTGTGGAACCCCAACTATTATTGATTTAGGATCACTGAGAGTGTCTTGAATTCTTACCCTTTGCACCCTACCTGTTAGATAAGATCTGAACCAGTCGTGTATAAACCCACGAAAGCCGGCACAATATAATTTATCCAGTAAATATTTATGGTCAACTGTATCAAAAGCCTTCGTAATGTCAACGAAGAGACCCCGCAGCTTTTTTTGCTATCCAACCCTTTGCAAATGAATGAACAAAATTCGTGGAGCGCATCTTCAGTAGAACGGCCTGACCTGAACCCGAACTGCCTCGAGCTAAAGAAATTTTTGCTTTCAAGAAATAGTAGTATACGGTTTTTTAGTGCTGTTTCGAAAACTTTAGAGATGGATGGCAACAGGGAAATCGGTCTATAATTATTTTTATCCTTCTTGTCACCCCTTTTAAATAGGGGTAAAATTATCGCACATTTCAGCTGGTCAGGGAAGACACCGGTGTAAACACTGGTATTAAAAAGATATTTCAAAAAGTTTATTCAATTAAGGGCTGTGTTCTTGAGCAGTTTATTTGATATCCCATCAAAACCACACGAACTGGAGTTGTTTAGATTTTTAGTAATTGTTAGAATCTCTAACCCTGTGATGGGTTCAAACAAAAAACTATTTCTGGAACTAGATACGTCATTACTCGACAAAATACACTTGCATGCGGTAGGATGGGACTGCCCTACTGCTACAAAGAACTCATTAAGTACCGCGGAAACGCCGGACGGATCTGAAATAGTTTTGCCGAGCTCGTTTAAACAAATTACTTGCTCATCACTTGCGCAGTTCCTATTGACAACGCTATTAATAAGTTTCCATTCTTTTTGCGAGTTTCCTTGGCAATCTACAAATCTATTGCGGAAATAGTTATCACGCTGTACAGCGATATCTTTTCTTAAATCTTTGCATAATTTGCTAAAACGAGAGTGGAGTTCCCGATTGAATGGATGCTTACGACATTTACTGCCTAACTTATTCTTAAGTTTAATTTTTTTAACTAAATTCGGGGTAATCCAGGGTTTTAGTTTGGTTATGTGTCTTCGCGGGGTACAAGTTTAGCTTGCACATCTTATATGAAACTGCAATATACCTATAAACAGCGAGTACGCTTTGGAGATATCAAGTTCCGTATACACCCTAACCCAATCTTCATGACGAAGCCTGTCATTCAGCAACGCATAATTTATTTTATGTATAGTACCTAGTTTTTTTGATTCTTTATTTCTCTGGTATAAGTTTTCTATTTTAATCCCGGTCATGGTATGATCAGTGATTTGAAGGTCCAAGTTTAGACCCCTGGAAGTACACATGCTAGTAAATCTACAAAAGACATGATCCAAACAGGTTCCCGAAGAAAATCTGGTTGGTTCGTAGAAATAAGAAATAAAACCATGACTAGCCATAAGGGTTAGATAGTTTTCGGCTGTTGTATTTGACTGATGTATATCCAGATTTAGGTCACCTAATAAGACTGTACTGCTTGATCCCTCATCATCTAAAAAGTTAGAAAATTCTTCCGGAAAACTCCGACTAGATTCAGCGAGTCGTCTGTAAACGCATATAATGGTCACATTCTTATTATTATTTTTTAGAAGAACTTTTACAACATCTGCACTTCGCAGATTAAGACTCTCTATGTTGCAATCAATTGTGTCTCGTGCAAAAACTCCGACACCACCTGCAGAGTATTCATCATTACTACTTGCATAAAAATTAAAATTGGGTATATGGAAAAATTCACTCTCATGGGAATAAATCCATATTTCCGATACAAAAATTAGATCAGAAAAAGTTGGAAATGCTTCTAAATTACATATTAAGGAATCAAAGTTTTGCCGTAGACTTCGAATATTTTGATGGACAATGTAAAGACAATTATTATATGGAGTTAGAAAATCGATACTGTTTATACAACAGGGATAACAAATGAAAGCTGTTGATGAGTGATTTAGTAGAGGATAATTTTCATACCCCTGGGTGACTAGGCTCTGGAGATGTAAGCCAAACGTGGGCCCGCGAACACCTAGACAATGTTTTTGCAATGTGGGTATCAAATTGTAGCTGTTGATGAGTGCTTTAGTACAGGGTAGTTTTCATACTTATTGGTGACTAGGGGTAACACAGGGTAACACTGGGATGTGTTTTTACATTATGGGTATCAAATTGAAGCTGTTGATGTATGCTTTAGTACAGAGTAAGTTTTATGCCGATGGGTGACTAGGGTCTCGAGATGTAGGCCAAAACGTGGACCCGGATACACCTAGAATGTGTTTTTACATTATGGGTATCAAACTGAAGCTGTTGATGTATGCTTTAGTACAGAGTAAGTTTTACACCGCTGGCAGACTACGCTCTCGAGATATAGGCCAAAACATGGACCCGGATACCCCTAGAATGTGTGTATATTATGGAATTATATTATATATTATGGCAAGCTGTTGCTGACAACTCTAAAGTTCATTGTGACATTCGATTTAGTCGCATCAACCAAGCAAAACTGATAAATATGCATGCGATGCCGAAATAAAGACAAGAATTAATAATACCCACATACCTATTTACATACGTCCTATTCGATTTGCCTGAAATTTCGTATATAAATTTGCCTATATTAGCATTTACGATGCTTTTTTCTGGGAAGTATACCAGAGACGGACTGGGACTGGGATTAGGACTAGGACTGGGACTGAGACTGAGATTCGGAGCGGGACTGGGACCGAGACTCGGAATGGGACTGGAACAAAATATATACCACCCCCTGGGACTGGCAATAAGAGATGAAGAAGAATGAGAAAAAATTGAGAGAAGAGAAAAGAGAGAAGGAGACTGAGGAAGAGATAGAATGACACGAAGATGGAGATAGATGAAGCTAAAAAGACGGAGGGAGGGGTGATTAAAAAGATTAGGAAAAAGTATAGAGGGGTAGGGCAGAGTTAGACGGAAAAAGCTTATTAAAATGTATGCAGATAGACCAAATTTAGGCAGAACAACGTCTGCCGGGTCTGCTAGTATCTATCTATATATATATAATTCAAATTATGTATGTATGTATGTAGGTAGGTATAGATCGGGTTGCGTCCTAAACGGATCGACCGATCGCAACCAAATTTGCACAACCCACTTGAAACCTTCCAGGGATGGTCATAGGCTAAAAATAATTTCGATATATAAAAGGGGCGTGGCACCTGCCATACAAATGGAATCTTTGACACTGCAAAACTCTGAAGGTATTCATGCTAGAACATTGAAATTCAGTAAGGAGTTATATGAGGTCAATCCTTAACACCACCAAGAAAATGTGGGGTGAGCGAGAAGGGGACGTGGCACCTCCCATACAAATGGAATATATAATACTGCACATTTCTGGATGTAGTAATGGTAGGATAATGAAAATTGATAAGGAGCTATATGACGTTAAGTCCTAACACCTCCAGTAAAATGTGGAATTGGGGAATAGGGGGCGTGGCACCTTCCCTACAATTGGGATTTTTCAGAAATATGGCTGCCGTACAAACTTAGGTTATTATAACAGCAATAGCTTGACTACAGAAATGAGTTTGGCTGTTATTCCTTTTGTATGTTTAGTTATCTGCAGTCGTTAACATTTTTGTCAACTTCAATCTATCTACATCTTCTATCTATCTATATATGTATATAAAATTCAAATTATGTACATATGTATGTATGTAGGTATAGATCGAGTTGCGTCCTAAACGGATCGGCCGATCACAACCAAATTTGCACAACCCACTAGAAACAATCCAATCTTCCGCCGTTAAAATTTTTTGTTAACTTCAGTCTATCCGCATCTTCTATCTATATAATATATAAAGTTAAAATTATGAATGTTTGTATGTAGGTATAAATCTGGTTGCGTCCTAAACGGATCGGCCGATCACAACTAAATTTGAATCGCCCACTAGAAGCCTTCCAAAAATGGTCATAGACGAAACATCACCTTAATATAAAAGAAGAGGGTGGCACCTACCATACAAACGGAATGTTTGTTACATCATAACTCTGGAAGTATTCATGCAAGAACATTGAAATCCAGTAAAGAGTTAAATTGGATCAATCCCTAAAACCACTAAGAAAATAAGGGGTGAGTAAGAAGGGGCATGGTACCTCAAATACAAATGGAATTATGAAAATTGTTATGGAGCTATATGACGTTAAGTCCTAACGGCACCAGTAATATATGGAATTGAAAAAAAGGACGTGTGGCACTCGGGGACTGCCGCGGTAAAGTTGTTGCATATTATCAACTTATGCAATTATAATATTTATGCAACATTTCGTTTTCTTTGATATTAATTCAAGTTTTGTCTTTGATATTAAATGAAGTTAACCTTTTTAAGCGTGGTGGCCGATAAGAAAACAAATTTTTTACTTTTATTGAATAAATGAGAAGTTAATATTTAACTTTGACTTTAACTTTAACTTTAACTTTATTTTTAACTTTAACTTTAACTTTCACTTTATCTTTAACATTCAATTTAACTTTAACTTTAACTTTAACATTCACTTTAACTTTAACATTCAATTTAACTTTAATTTTAACTTTAACTTTAACATTCACTTTAACTTTAACTTTAACAGTAAATTTAACTTTAAATTTAACTTTAACTTTAACTTTATCTTTAACCTTAACTTTAACTTTGACTTTAACTTTAACTTTAACTTTACCCTTAACTTTATCTTTAACTTTAACTTTGACTTTAACTTTCATTTTAACTTTAACTTTAACTTTATTTTTAACTTTAACTTTAACTTTCGCTTTAACTTTAACATTCACTTTAACTTTAACTTTAACTTTAACTTTAACTTTAACTTTAAACTTAACTTTAACTTTAACTTTAACTTTATTTTTAACTTTAACTTTCGCTTTAACTTTAACATCCACTTTATCTTTAACTTTAACTTTATGATCCGTGGTGGGCGTGAGCTTAGCACCTGCTAACAAGCCAACCTAATATAAACGTACGCAAGTCATTTTTTGTCAAAAATGTCTCATGCACATACAACTTGTATGAGAGCAACTCAAATTTGCTGCGTGAAAACCTAACTCGATTTACAATTTTTGTTCTGCGTGACATTTAGATTTGACGTTTGCACACATGCTTTACATTGTCGCAACGCATGCTTATTTGGGTTAGGGCAAAACACGCCGATTGTTTGCGTGCGCTAAAAAAACGTAGTGCGGTTTTATTAGGTTGGCTTGTAAGCGACCATATATGTATACGATAAGCGATAGCACAATGGCTACTTCTTCAAAATCAACGACAGCTCTTTTAGCTTGATATCGATGGTCGTACGGTGAGGAAGTGTCGCACGCGCGCTTAAAACAGAGTACCAAAGAGTGCGTGTGACACGTGTTCACAGTCCAAGCACTGAAATCAAACTAAATAAATAATTGATTTTGCTCTCGTGCTCGCTACACGTTCGTGGTTACTAACACATTCTCAATTTGGTAACCGTGTAAATGTAGTGGTGATCACCGCTGTTTATGATAGAGATCCAATTTTATGTATTTGGTCTGTTGCTAACACAGAACCTTTACGAACCTTTTCGAACTTTTTTTGACAAATATCCGTTACGGTTTTTTTGATTTAGTCGCCAAGCCCGCGATAAAATCTATGAAATAGCTTAAAAATAACAGACAAATGGGACTTTCAGAACTGTGGCTTCCTTAAAACCTTAGGTTATTTCAACACGTAAAGTTTAATTGCAAAGTTGGGTTTGGGCGTTATTTCTTTAGTATTCTTTTATGTTATCTTTAGGGTTGGAATTTTTGGATACGCATGGAGGAACCGGAAAAAAACATTTCTGTTTAATTTGATATTAATTGATGTAATTTAAGGTGTAATGATCATCCCAAAGGTTGTGCTTTCCTGTTATTTGTTGAAACAGCCGCAGTTGAAGTAAATGCGTGCTTTTTCGTCTATAAGCGGCTTTACGTACAAAAATTTACTCTCTTTAGAAATATGAGAGGGCATTTTGGCGGAAAAACTTCAGCAGCAGCTTTTGGTAAACAACTTCCTGAAATTAATTATGGCAAAATTCCTATTTCTTTACTAACAGATTTGATTTCTTTTCCTGCAAGTTTTTGAGAAATTATGACATCACCTGAAGCTTTAATATCTAATGTTTCTTCCAAATATTTAATCTATCTTTACAAACTATAATTGCTTTGAGAAAAGGCATTTTAAGCACCTTAAAATCAGGATGTTAATATCACTAGAACCAAGAAAACTTATCACTCTATTAACACGGTCGTGGAAGAGTCCAAGCTGTGCATATCCGATTGAGTTTACTAGCTCTTTTGAGCCATCATAAATTTCTCCTCATCGATTGATCCTTAAAAAAGGGCCCATAATATCATAATATTTATGCTTCGTTATTTCGATTCTCCACGCTTATGTAGTGGAACAAGGCGTTTCATCACAAAACGTTTACGGATGTCATTGAAGCAATTCATTTTATCGGAAAATTTCGAAAACAAAAAAGTTTAAAATTAAGGATTCCATTGATACCGATATATTTGTCTTTTCAATTTTAAATGCCTCAAATTTCCTATCCCTATCAATGAAGCTCAAGGACGATCATTAGGTGCGAATCAAGGGATTGATGAGTGCAATACAAACCTTTATGGCTTCAGAACTTCTGCAACTCAATTGTCAACCTCACCTACACAAGGAGAGTCCGGTTACAAATATGATTATGATATGATATGCACCAAAAGTCAATCTTACCAACACATGTTTTACCCATGGCCAGTTACGCGTAGCTTGCATATTTGTATAGAAACGTGGGGGAAAACCAACGGGCGTTAGCTAGTGTGCAATAAAACTTATAATAAGGTTAACAACCTTGTATAAAAGGTCATAATAAGCAAGTCGTATCTTATTATAAGGTATTATGTAAGACTTACTTTAATTGACCTATAAGCCTAATAAAAAGGTTGTTATATTCTCCCTCATATCTTATAATAATTCTTATGTAAGCCTTATTTAATATGGGTTTTATATATAGCACTATTATTCAGATAAACCTTATGCCTGATGACATGAGTACAGAAAAACAAGTAAGGAAGGCTAAATTCGGGTGTAACCGAACATTAAAGACTTAGCTGAGAGCTTTGGAGACAAAATAAGGGAAAATCACCACGTAGGAAAATGAACCTAGGGTAACCCTGGAATGTGTTTGTATGACATTGGTATCAAATGGAAGGTATTAAAGAGAATTTTAAAAGGGAGTGGGCCATAGTTTTATAGGTGGACGCCATTTCAGGATATCGCCGTAAAATTGGAACAGGGGTGACTCTAGAATGTGCATTTACGATATGGGAATCTAATGAAAAGCGTTAATGAGTATTTTAAAAGGTAGTGGGCCTGATTGGCCAGGGATTGCCCGTATCGCTTTAAATATATGAAAACATTTATTTCAAGCAATTTTTATACTCAGTTGAGCAGAGCTCACAGAGTATATTAACTTTGATTGGATAACGGTTAGTTGTACAGGTATAAAGGAATCGAGATAGATATAGACTTCCATATATCAAAATCATCAGTGTCGAAAAAAAATTTGATTGAACCATGTCCGTCCGTCCGTTAACACGATAACTTGAGTAAATTTTGAGGTATCTTGACGAAATTTGGTACGTAGATTCCTGGGCACTCATCTCAGATCGATATTTTAAATGAACGATATCGGACTACAACCACGCCCACTTTTTCGATATCGAAAATTTCGAAAAATTGAAAAAGGGCGATAATTCATTACCAAAGGCGTATAAAGCCACAAAACTTGGTACGTGGGTTGAACATATGACGCAGAATAGAAAATAAGTAAAATTTTGGACAATGGGCGTGGCACCGCCCACTTCTCAAAGAAGGTATTTTAGAAGTTTTGCAAGCTGTAATTTGGCAGTCGTTGAAGATATCATGATGAAATTTGGCAGGAACGTTACTTGTATTACTATATGTATGCTTAATAAAAATTAGCAAAATCGGAGAACGACCACGCCCACTTAAAAAAAATTTTTTTTTAAAGTGAAATTTTTACAAAAAATTTAACATCTTTACAGTATATAAGTAAATTATGTCAACATTCAACTCCAGTAATGATATGGTGCAACATAATACAAAAACAAAAGAAAATTGCAAAATGGGCGTGGCTCCGCCCTTTTTCATTTGATTTGTATAGGATACATTTAATGCCATAAGTCGAACAAATATTTACCAATCCTTTTGAAATTTGGTAGGCGCTTAGAATCTAGGACGGTAACTGTTTTCTGTGAAAAAGGGCGAAATCGGTTCAAGCCACGCCCAGTTTTTATACACAGTAGATCGTCTGTCCTTCCGCTCGGCCGTTAACACGATAACTTGAGCAAAAATCGATATATCTTTACTAAACTCAGTTCACATAATTACCTGAACACACTTTGTATTTGTATAAAAAATGGCCGAAATCCGACTATGACCACTCCCACTTTTTCGATTTCGAAAAATACGAAAAATGAAAAAAATGCCATAATTCTATACCAAATACGAAAAAAGGGATGAAACATGGTAATTGCATTGGTTTATTGACGCAAAATATAACTTTAGAAAAAAACTTTGTAAAATGGGTGACACCTACCATATTAAATAGAAGAAAATGAAAAAGTTCTGCAGGGCGAAATCGAAAGCCCTTAGAATCATGGCAGGAATACTGTTCGTGGTATTACATATATAAATAAATTAGCGGTACCCGACAGGATATGTTCTGGGTCACCCTGGTCCACATTTTGGTCGAAATCTCGAAAACGCCTTCACATATACAACGACCACAACTCCCTTTTAAAGTTCTTATTAATACCTTTAATTTGACACCCATATGGCACAAACACATTATAGAGTCACCCCTGGTACCCCTTTATGGCGATATATCGAAATATAGAACTAAAGTCCACTCCCTTTTAAAATACTCATTATCACCTTTCGTTTGATACTCATAATGAACAAACGCATTCTAGAGTCAACTCTGGTCCACCTTTATAACGATATCCCGAAAAGGCGTCCACCTATAGAACTAAGGCCCAATCCCTTTTAAAATACTCATTAACACTTTTCATTTGATACCCATATCGTAAACAAATTCTAAAATCACCCCTGGTCCACCTTTATGGCGATATCTCGAAAAGGCGTCCACCTATGGAACTAAGGCCCACTCCCTTTTAAAATACTCATTAACACCTTTCGTTTGATACCCATATCGTACAAACAAATTCTAGAGTCACCCCTGGTCCACCTTTATATCGATATTTCGAAAAGCCGTCCACCCATAGAACTGAGGCCAACTCCCTTTTAAAATACTCATTAACACCATTCATTTGATACCCATATCGTATAAACGCATTCTATAGTCATCCCTGGTCCACCTTTATGGCGATATCTCGAAAAGGCGTCCACCTATAAAACTAAAGCCCACTCCCTTTTAAAATACTCATTAACACCTTTTATTTGATACCCATAACGTACAAACAAATTCTAGAGTCACCCCTGGTCCACCTTTATAGCGATATCTCGAAAAGGCGTCAACCCATAGAACTAAGGCCCACTCCCTTTTAAAATACTCATTAACACCTTTCATTTGATACCCATATCGTACAAACAAATTCTAGAATCACCCCTGGTCTACCTTTATGGAAATATCTCGAAAAGGCGTCCACCCATAGAAATAAGGCCCACTCCCTTTTAAAACACTCATTAACAGCTTTCGTTTGACACCCATATTGTACAAACGCATTCTAGAGTGACCCCTGGTCCACCTTTATAACGATATCCCGAAAAGATAGAGCTAAGGCCCACTCCCTTTTTAAATACTCATTAACACCTTTTATTTGATACCCGTGTCATACAAACAAATTATAGAGTCACCCCTGGTCCACCTTTATGGCGATATCTCGAAAATGCGTCCACCTATAGAACTAAGGCCCACTCCCTTTTAAAATACTCATTAGCACCTTTCATTTCATATCCATATCGTACAAACAAATTCTAGAGTCAGCCCTGGTTCACCTTTATGGCGATATCTCGAAAAGGCGTCCACCTATAGAACTAAGGCCCACTCCCTTTTAAAATACTCATTAGCACCTTTCATTTGATACCCATATCGTACAAACAAATTCTAGAGTCACCCCTGGTCCACCTTTATGGCGATATCTCGAAAAGCCGTCCGCCTATAGAATTAAGGCCCACTCCCTTTTAAAATACTCATTAACAACTTTCATTTGATACCCATATCGTACAAACAAATTCTAGAGTCACCCCTAGTCCTATAGAGCTAAGGCCCACTCCCTTTTAAAACACTCATTAACAACTTTCGTTTGACACCCATATTGTACAAACGCATTCTAGAGTGACCCCTGATCCACCTTTATAACGATATCCCGAAAAGGCGTCCACCTATAGAGCTAACGCCCACTCCCTTTTAAAATACTCATTAACACCTTTCATTTGATACCCATGTCATACAAACAAATTCTAGAGTCACCCCTGATCAATCTTTATGGCGATATCTCGAAAATGCGTCCACCTATAGCGCTAAGGCCCACTCCCTTTTAAAATACTCATTAGCACCTTTAATTTGATACCCATATCGTACAAACAAATTCACCCCTGGTCCACCTTTATGGCGATATCTCGAAAAGGCGTCCACCTATAGAACTAAGGCGCACTCCCTTTTAAAATACTCATTAGCACCTTTCATTTGATCCCATATCGTACAAACACATTCTAGAGTCCCCCCTGTAGTGGAATTCATTAACTTATAACGATGCGATTTGTCGAGATTTTAATTAACGATTTTGTCGCTTGCCTTAGCGATTGTACTATTCACTAACTTAGTTTTAACGACTCGATATAAATGACACTTGAATTTGGTTTCAATAGTAGAAAGTTGGCAGCACAGCTTAACGAAACCTAAAAAATGCGAAAAGCACAATAGGAATGCCAAAAATAAATAAATTTCGTATACTAACTGCTTTTTTGTGAAGTTTTTACCTATTTTAACAAAAGATAAGTAAATACGGCATTAATTTCTTTTTTTTTTCTCTGTTGATATCGCAGTTATTCTTATACCACTTAATTGACCATCAAGTTGACAAATAATATCATGAGCCCAGTTTGGGGTTAGTCGGTACAGATTTAGAAACTCCGTTGCATTCAAGTGGAATGGGTCATCTACTTATCTAAGAAGGTGTTTGTCCACTGGCAATGGATTTAGTAATTCTTCATCTTGTGATAAAACGTACGCCAAGTACTCAAATGCCATTTTATTTATAAATAAAGCAGCTTTTCGTGTTTGCAAGTATTTAATTAAAGTTCCGATTTTCTTTTTTTAACTAAAATTGCCAGAAATATTAATTTCGTGATTTTTAACGTAGGCAATTTAGTTGCCGTTTATTTAACAACACAGCTGATCGTTGATAAACGAATATCGATACAAAAAAGTGACTGAATAACGAAATCGTTATAGTTATCGATTAGCAATTAAAGCGATGCCAAATGTCGTTAAAAAAGTTAGTGAATTCCACTACTGGTCCACCTTTATAACGATATCCCGAAAAGGCGTCCGCCTATAGAGCTAAGGCCCACTCCCTTTTAAAATACTCATTAACACCTTTCATTTGATACCCATATGGTACAAACAAATTCTAGAGTCACCCCTAGTCCTATAGAGCTAAGGCCCACTCCCTTTTAAAATACTCATTAACACCTTTCATTTGATACCCATATCATACAAACAAATTCTAGAGTCACCCCTGGTCCACCTTTATGGCGATATCTCGAAAATGCGTCCACCTATAGAGCTAAGGCCCACTCCCTTTTAAAATACTCATTAACACCTTTCATTTGACCATATCGTACAAACAAATTCTAGAGTCACCCCTAGTCCACCTTTATGGCGATATCTCGAAAATGCGTCCACCTATAGAGCTAAGGCCCACTCCCTTTTAAAATACTCATTAACACCTTTCATTTGATCCCCATGTCATACAAACAAATTCTAGAGTCACCCCTGGTCCACCTTTATGGCGATATCTCGAAAATGCGTCTACCTATAGAACTAAGGCCCACTCCCTTTTAAAATACTCATTAGCACCTTTCATTTGATACCCATATCGTACAAACAAATTCTAGAGTTACCCGTGGTCCACCTTTATAACAATATCCCGAAAAGGCGTCCACTTATAGAGCTAAGGCCCACTCCCTTTTAAAATACCCATATCGTACAAACAAATTCTAGTGTGACCCCTGGTCCACCTTTATGGCGATATCTCTAAAAGGCGTCCACCTATAGAACTAAGGCCCACTCCCTTTTAAAATACTCATTAGCACCTTTCATTTGATACCCATATCGTACAAACAAATTCTAGAGTCACCCCTGGTCCACCTTTATGGCGATATCTCGAAAAGCCGTCCGCCTATAGAATTAAGGCCCACTCCCTTTTAAAATACTCATTAACACCTTTCATTTGATACCCATATCGTACAAACAAATTCTAGAGTCACCCCTAGTCCACCTTTATGGCGATATCTTGAAAAGGCGTCCACCTAGAGAACTAAGGCCCATGCCCTTTTAAAATATTCATTAACACCTTTCATTTGATACCCATATCGTACAAACAACACATTCCAGGGTTACCCTAGGTTCATTTTCCTACATTGTGATTTTCCCTTATTTTGTCTCCATAGCTCTCAACTGAGTATGTAATGTTCGGTTACACCCGAACTTAGCCTTCCTTACTTGTTAATTTTATAATTTATTTAATAATTTGGGAAAAATTTAAACAACGTGAGATCAGGACGGACAAGGCGACAGCTGTTTCGATTATACCTTGTTAATCTCTTCAAAGCCTTTTCTCCCGGGAGTGGGAGTCGAACCTGCACTTCATCGCTTTGTCCGTCTTTGGTAATGAATTATCGCACTTTTCGAATTTTTCGATATCGAAGAAGTGGGCGTGGTTATAGTCCGACTTCGTTCATTTTAATTAGCGATCTGAGATTAGTACCCAGGAACCTACGTGCCAAATTTCATCAAGATACCTCAAAATTTACTCAAGTTATCGTGTTTGAAATGTTTACAAACGCATTCAGCTACGTCATGCCTTAGTTGTTGTAAAGTTTTTTCCAATTGCCTTCTTTCGCATATATTATCTTCTACACATCACATAATTCGTAGTTATGTGTTGAAGTTATGCATGTTTGTAAGGCGGTTTTCAGAGAAACTTGGTATTTGTTGTTGTTTTTGTTCTATTTATAGAACTACAACGAATTAACCAAATGTTGTCTACTTATATGAGTTAACCGGGGATTGCCCGTATCGTTTTAAATGTATGAAAACATTTATTTCAAGCAATTTTTAATTTTATAATTTATTTAATAATTTGGGAAAAATTTAAACAACGTGACATCAGGACGGACAAGGCGACAGCTGTTTCGATTATACCTTGTAAACTCTTCAAATCCTTTTCTCCTGAGAGTGGGAGTCGAACCCGCAATCCTACTATAGTTGAAATGGTTACAAACGCATTAAGCTACGTCATGCCTTAGTTTTTGTAGTGGGCCTTAGCTCTATAGCTCGACGCCTTTGCGAGATATCCCCACAAGGGTTGACCAGGGGTGACTCTAGAATATGTTTGTACGATATGGGTATCAAACGAAAGGTGTTAATGAGTGTTTTAAATGAGAGTGGGCCTTAGTTCTATAGGTGGGCACCTTTTCGAGATATCGCCATAAAGGTGGAGCAGGGGTGATTCTAGAATGTGTTTGTACGATATGGGTATCAAATTAAAGGTATTAATGAGGGTTTTAAAAGGGATTGACCCTTAGTTGTACATGTGAAGGCTTTTTCGAGATATCTACCAAAATGTGGACCAGGGTGACCCAGAACATCATCTGTCGGGTACCGCTAATTTTTTTATATATATAATACCACGAACAGTATTCCTGCCAAGATTCCAAGGGCTGTTGATTTCGCCCTGTAGAACTTTTTCATTTTCTTCTACTTAATGTGGTAGGTGTCACACCCATTTTACAAAGTTTTTTCTAAAGTTATATTTTGCGTCAATAAACCAATCAAATTACCATGTTTCATCCCTTTTTTCGTATTTGGTATAGAATTGTGGCATTTTTTTTCATTTTTCGTAATTTTCGATATCGAAAAAGTGGGCGTGGTTATAGTCGGATTTCGGCCATTTTTCATACCAAGATAAAGTGAGTTCAGGTAAGTACGTGGACTAAGTTTTGTTAAAGATATATTGGCTTTTGCTCAAGTTATCGTGTTAACGGCGGAGCGGAAGGACAGACGGTGGACTGTGTATAAAAACTGGGCGTGGCTTCAACCGATTTCGCCCTTTTTCACAGAAAACAGTTATCGTCCCAGAATCTAAGCCCCTACAAAATTTCACAAGGATTGATAAATTTTTTGTTCGACATTAAAAGTATCCTAGACAAATTAAATGGAAAAGGGCGGAGCCGCGCCCATTTTGAAATTTTCTTTGTTCGAGATATCGCCATAAAGGTGGACCAGGGGTGACTCTAGAATGAGTTTGTACGATATGGGTATCAAATTAAAGGTATTAATGAGAGTTTTAAAAGGGAGTGGTGTGAAGGCGTTTTCCAGAAATCGACCAAAATGTGGACCAGGGTGACCCAGAACATCATCTGTTGGATACCGCTAATTTATTTATATATGTAATACCTGCCAAGATTCCAAGGGCTTTTGATTTCGCCCTGCAGAACCTTTTCATTTTATTCTACTTAATATGGGAGGTGTCATACCCATTTTACAAAGTTTTTTCTAAAGTTATATTTTGTGTCAATAAACCAAGCGAATTACAATGTTTCATCCCTTTTTTCATATTTGGTATAGAATTATGGAATTTTTTTCATTTTTCGTAATTTTCGATATCGAAAAAGTGGGCGTGGTCATAGTCGGATTTCGGCCATTTTTTATGCCAAGATAAAGTGAGTTCAGATAAGTACGTGAACTTAGTTTAGTAAAGATATATCGATATTTGTCAAGTTATCGTGTTAAAAGCAGACGGAAGGATAGACGGTCGACTGTGTATAAAAGCTGGGCGTGGCTTCAACCGATTTCGCCCATTTTCACAGGACACAATTATCGTCATAGAATCTATGCTCCTACCAAGGATTGGTTAATTTTTGTTCGACTTATGGCATTAAACGTATTCTAGACAAATTAAATGAAAAAGGGCGGAGCCACGCAAATTTTGAAATTTCTTTTTATTTTTGTATTTTGTTACACCATATAATTAATGGAGTTGAATGTTGACATAAATTACTTATATACTATAATATAAAAAATTTTTTGTTAAAATTTGACTTAAAAATTTTTTTATTTTTAAAGTGGGCGTGGTCTTTATCCGATTTTGCTAATTTTTATTTAGCGCATATATAGTAATAGGGGTGATGTTCCTGCCAAATTTCATCATGTTATCTTCAACGACTGCCAAATTACGGCTTGCAAATTTTCAAATTACCTTCTTTCAAAAGTGGGCGGCGCCACGCCCTTTGTCCAAAACTTTACTAATTTTCTATTCCACGTCATAAGGTCAACCCACCTACCAAGTTTCATCGCTTTGTCCGTCTTTGGTAATGAATTATCGCACTTTTCGAATTTTTCGAAATTTTCGATATCGAAAAAGTGGGCGTGGTTATAGTCCGACTTCGTTCATTTTTTATAAGCGATCTGAGATGAGTACCCAGGAACCTACGTGCCAAATTTCATCAAGATACCTCAAAATTTACTCAAGTTATCGTGTTTACGGACGGACGGACGGACATGGCTAAATAAATTTCTTTTTTCGCCCAGATCATTTGTATATATAGAAGTCTATATCTATCTCGATTAGTTTATGCCGTTACGGATTGCCGTTATGCGAACAAAGTTAATATACTCTGTGAGCTCTGCTCAGCTTAGTATAATAAGGAGTGTTATATGGAATGCACCATACAACTTATACTCTTTATAGAATTAAAGCCTGATGCGATAAGCCTCTTAGCCATATAAAGCAAGCGTTTTTATGAAGTCCAAATTTTTTGAAGGGTACATAATATGTATGAACAAACTTATTTGCATATATGTAGATATGTATGTACATTCACATTTTGCTTGACTTCTCCTATAACTTTAGGAGTAGGATTAATTCCTTTGTTTATGATTTGATAGCAGTAATGGACCATTAAGCCCACATGTATAGTAAGACAAGGGTAGATATTCATAACTGCGTATGGACAAATCCACCAAACCTTTGATTTATGGACAATTTTTTTTTAACATCGAAGCACACAAAAAATATTTTTAGGTGACTTGGTTGTCTCTTTGGATTAATTTCACATCGACGTCACTAATTTTTACGCCGCGAAAAGGTATAACGAAAAAATGGAAAATATAAGTATTGCGGGCTATGATTTCCAAATAGTAAATGTCTTCTTTTATCTGGAAACCAATAATGCCAACAAGTTTTAGTTTGAAGTAAAAGGAGCTCAAAAACAATTAATCTACATGAGCGCGATCGAAACAATGAACAAAACCACAATGAAGTGCAGAATGTTCTTAAATTTATGGAGGTGACACTTTTTTAATTGGTTAGCAGCAAGGCACACGATGATGCACATATTTTTCGCACATTTGCAGAAAAAACTGCTAAGTACTATAAATAGTTGCTTTATTAAAAATTTATAAGCTTGTGCTTGAAATATAGAGTTGTACGATTTATTTAAAACAAAAATGATTATGATTTTATGACCAACACACAAAATGAGAAAATTTCACTTTGAATCACGGCTTATCTCATCAGCTGATTTTATTTTTGTCATTGCATGGTCGATGGGATTGTCAAAAAAAAAAAAAAACAAAGAGATGGCAAACTAAAAAACAAAAAAAAAAAAACCAACACATTGGCAACATTTTCTTACAATAATATACAAAAACTGTTAAGTTTTATGTTTTCATTCCATTCCATTCGCATAACACCAACACGAAGATTTTTTCAATCTGGATTAACATATTTTGTTTTTGTACAGATGAACCAACCATATAGTTGAACCGTGCTTTGAATTCACAATTTTTTGAAAAAAAAAGAATACGGAAAATCCTAATATTTGACCCTCTATCAAACAAAGTAACTATTTAAGTTTAAGTTATCGAAAGAAAATTTATTTTAGGTGATCCGCTTTAAAAATTTTGTTCCTATTATGAAAATGAACATTGGACATATTTTCTG
The DNA here is from genome assembly GCF_040869045.1 of Eurosta solidaginis. Taxonomy (NCBI): domain Eukaryota; kingdom Metazoa; phylum Arthropoda; class Insecta; order Diptera; family Tephritidae; genus Eurosta; species Eurosta solidaginis. Next base: position 239,193,661 of record NC_090319.1, read on the forward strand.
GATCCGTCCCTGAATTGAATATTTACGTTTTACCAAATTTGGTCCTTAAATAATCAGATCGGATATTCCAAAGGACGAAAGAAATTTCCAGATGATTTTTACATGCTTCATGAGAGTAAAGAAAAAGTTAAAGATTTGGTGGAATTACCCGTCAACAAATGGATTGACTCCAAATACCAAAACACGCACTTGTAAATTAAATGAATCATTAGCCCTCACGGAAAACGTAGCAATATATAGCAAATCCATATGTACATATGTACGTATGCTTGTGTATCCTGCAGGAGTTACAACTTATTGTATTAGCAAACAAGCCCTGGCTCCAAAATCAACAGTGGAAAAAGCAGGGCAAGAGTCTGGGTACGATAATATTTTCCAATACTGTGTAACTAAAATTAACGATAATTGCCTTGAGATGAAAATAGATTGCACGCACGTAATAAAAATATTTATGTAACGGCAGAGACTCAGACACTGATATTCAGCACAACCAATCGACAATGGAGAGCATTCACGGAATTTTGGAAAAGGTTAAAGCTTAACAAGTAAAGGTGTCTAAGTTCGGGTGTAACCGATCATTATATACTCAGCGTGAGCTTCAATTGCACATTTCATTTCAGATAAATTACTTTTCTACATAACCCGTGGCACCGCCCGTTTATATAAAAAACTGTCTCCCCATTTCCTCTTACAATAAAACTTGATAAGTGAAATATCATTGATTCAAAACAATTTTTTGCTAAGTTATAGGTTATTGTTCTAGTCTGCGACCCCTTTTAAACCTTTTAAACTTGTTTTATATCTAAGTTGCCGTGGTATTTAACCGATCCCGTCCATTTTTACTAGAAATATTTTCTGCTATAAGGAAAATATGTGTACCCAATTTACATATCGTAAAATTATGCTCCCGAAATATTGAAAATTGCTTAGACAAAAAAGGGGCGGTGCCACACCCATGTTTTCAAATTTAAGTGCTTTCCAATTTAATGTTATAATTCAATTTAGAAAGTAAAATTCTATTGATACAAAGCTATAGCTTAATATTTTCGTCTGCGACCCTTTTAAACATTTTTTATATAAAGGTGGGCGTGGTCTTTAACCGTTCTCGTCCCTTTTTTCTAGAAATATTTTTTGCTATAGGTAAAATTTTGGGAACCCAATTTTATTAAGATCAGAGTCGATCGAGTTATGGCTCCCGAAACATAGAAAATTGCTTACCCATAAAAGGGGCGGTGCCACGCCCATTTTTTAAAATTTGAAGTTTTTCCGATTTATTGTTATAAATCCACTTGGAAAATGAAATACAATTGTTATAAAGCTCTTTTTTGTAAAGATATAGCTTATTTTATTCGTCCACCGTTTTAAAAATCTTTTATATAAAAGTGGGCGTGGTCCTTAACCGATTTCGTTAGTTTTTCTTCAAAGCAATCCTTACAGTAAAGGCAACCTCTCTGCCGAATTTTGTTACGATAGGTTTAACGATTTTTGATTTATGATTAACAATATTTGTAAAATTGATTTTATCACAAGTGGGCGGTGCCACGCCCACTTAACACATTTTTTTCAAATTTTTATCAAGAGTCTCAATATCAGTCCAGATGTGAAATTTCAGCATTCTAGGTGTATTATTTACTAAATAATCAGGTTTTTTGTGTTTACAAAATGTTATATGTATAAAAAGTGGGCGTGGTTATCATCCGATTTCGCTCATTTTCAATACAAATCTATTCTGGGTCCAAATAAGCTCGTGTAACAAATTTGGTGAAGATATCTCAATATTTACTCAAGTTATCGTGTTCACTCAAATTTTTTTTCGATACTGATGATTTTGATATATGGAAGTCTATATATATATCGATTCCTTTAGACCTGTACAACCAACCGTTATCTAATAAAAGTTAATATACTCTGTGTGCAAAGCACGCTGAGTATAAAAAACTGCCGATGCGGAAGTACGAAGTGAATTCAACCTAAAACACGTTGTTTGTTCCTTTATGTAATGACATCTTAAAATTCGAGCTGAAATAAAAACTCTGTCTCTCTGTAGTTGTGCAAATATCGTATTTGGAAAGAAGCTTTAAGACAGTTACTCTCATAGAAATGGTTTGTATCAAATCTTAAAGTTGATCGCTTTTTGTTTGACTTCGCTACTCCAAGTTTTGTGGAGAGCTTAACTAAAAGAAGCAGGAATATTTACAAAATCTTTTAAATGTTCGTGCTTTGCACCGACATATAGCTGTGATCAATAAAAGTATATAAATGCCAAATGTTCCACACGATTTATTAGGCGTTTTATGCAATGAACGTATTACCTTTTCTTAAAATCATGATCTCTATAACCCTTGCAACAATTTTGAAGAAATCAAATGTTAGCGGGTTATTTTTGAAGCAGTGAGCTATGGCCTATGTAACATATTGAGTGATCATTAAAATAGTGTCGCTAAATAAATAAATTCTCTATAGTTTGTAATCTACTTTCGTACCCGGCAGACTTTGTTCTGCCAGAAAACTGGTTTACCTATATCTAAAAAGGCATCCTAGTTTCCAGTCTTCACTCTCTATCTTATTCTCCCCTACTTTATCTTTAATTTTTCTTGTAATTTTTCTCCATACAGTAACGAATCTTAAGAATTCCTGATTAATATTCAGATTATTCTACATTTTCTCTTATAGCTCGGACCGCTGAACTGTCGAATAAATAACTCAAATATTCAGTATAGCAAAATGTTCTTTATTCATGAACGACACTATTGTGGCATTAGTACTTCACAATTTAATTACTCGCATACTAATAGCGTATTAAAGTCAAACTGACTGATGATTCCTCAGCTTGCGCTGCGTTTATACTCTTTGCTGCCTCGTTCGCCATCGTTGTCCATGTTTCACTATTTGCCGACCATTGATTACAAACGATCTTTGCTTGTTGGTTGCTAAATGCCCCGTCACATAAGCATCTTTTCATATAAATGCGTTTAACGCAATCTTATGCATCATGAGTCGATTACACTTATTTTTATGGAGAACAGTGAATCGAGTGACACTGGCGCCATATGACATGAAAAAGCAGCCAACTTTCAACTTTTGGTGCAAACAAAGCATAAGAAGAAGAATTCGACGTCCGGATAAAGCGATGAAACTTGGCAGGTGCGTTAACCTTATGACGCAAAATAGAAAATTAGAAAAATGTTGGACAATGGGCGTGGCACCAACCACTTTTAAAAGAAGGTAATTTAAAAGTTTTGCAAGTTGTAATTTGGCAGTCGTTGAAGAAAACTAGCGAAATCGGATGACGAACACGCCCACTTTTAAAAAAAATTTTTTTTTTAAGTCAAATTTTAACAAAAAATTTAATATCTTTACAGTATAAAAGTAAATTATGTCAACATTCGACTCCAGTAATGATATGGTGCAAAAAAATGCAAAGATAAAAGAAAATTTAAAAATGGGCGTAACTCCGCCCTTTTTCATTTAATTCGTCTAGAATAATTTCAATGCCATAAGTCGAACAAAAATTTACCAATCCTTGTGAAATTTGGTAGGGACATAGATTCTATGACGATAACTGTTTTCTGTGAAAAAGGGCGAACTCGGTTGAAGCCACGCCCAGTTTTTATACACAGTCGACCGTCTGTCCTTCCACTCGGCCCTTAACACAATAAATTCCGCAAAAAACGATATATCTTAACTAAACTTAGTTCACGTACTTATCTGAAGTCACTTTATCTTGGTAAAAAATATGGCCGAAATCCGACTATGACCACACCCACTTTTCCTATATCGAAAATTACGAAAAATGAAAACAATGCCATAATTCTGTACCAAATATGAAAAAAGAGATGAAAATGGTAATTGGATTGGTTTATTGACGCAAAATATAACTTTAGGAAAAACTTTGTAAAATGGGTGTGACACCTACCATATTAAGTAGAAGAAAATGAAAAAGTTCTGCAGGGCGAAATCAAAGCCCTTGGAATCTTGGCAGGAATACTGTTCGTGGTATGACATATATAAATAAATTAGCGGTACCCGACAGAAGATGTTCTGGGTCACCCTGGTCCACATTTTGGTCGATATCTCGAAAACGCCTTCACATATACAACTAAGGGCTACTACCTTTTAAAACCCTCATTAAAACTTTTAATTTGATACCCATATTGTACAAACACATTCTAGGGTCACCCCTGGTTCACCCTAATTGCGATATCTCGAAAAGGCGTCCACCTATAGAACTAAGGCCCACTACGTTTGAAATAATCATTAACACCTTTCATTTGATACACATGTCTTCCACACATTCCAGGGTTATCCTAGGTTCATTTTGCTAAATGGTGATTTTCCCTTATTTTGTCTCCAAAGCTCTCAGCTGAGTATGTAATGTTCGGTTACACCCGAACTTAGCCTTCCTTACTTGTTTAGCTCTAAGTTCGTTCACTGTTAATCTAAAAATTGGTATGACATATGTAAATAAATTAGCGGTACCCGACAGAAGATGTTCTGGGTCACCCTGGTCCCCATTTTGGTCGATATCTCGAAAACGCCTTCACATATACAACTAAGGGCTACTACCTTTTAAAACCCTCATTAAAACTTTTAATTTGGTACCCATATTGTACAAACACATTCTAGGGTCACCCCTGGTTCCCCTAATTGCGATATCTCGAAAAGGCGTCCACCTATAGAACTAAGGCCCACTACGTTTTAAATAATCATTAACACCTTTCATTTGATACACATGTCTTCCACACATTCCAGGGTTACCCTAGGTTCATTTTGCTAAATGGTGATTTTCCCTTATTTTGTCTCCAAAGCTCTCAGCTGAGTATGTTATGTTCGGTTACACCCGAACTTAGCCTTCCTTACTTGTTTAGCTCTAAGTTCGTTCACTGTTAATCTAAAAATTTTTTCACGGTCCATGGTCAATACAAACGTTAAAACTTACAATAATAATCAAATTAACAGTTATACATAAATTTGAATCTGATTTAGTTTTTATATCAGCAAATTTTGAAATTTTAAATGCTTCGTAACTTATGCGAACAAATTAATAAGCAGTCTTCTTCGCAAAATAACAAACTTTGTTTACTTCTAGTTGCCTACGTTTAATTCTTATTGGGATTTTGTTTTCTTTGTTATTAGTTCTCTTCTTCTATGCTTACGTAAAATTCTTATTGGAATTGCATTTACCCTGTTATTATTTTTATACGACAAATTTGGTTTCAATGCTATTCCAATTGAAAACTCTTTTATTAGTACAATGTATCAATTCTATTTCGTTCTAAGGTTTTTCCCTCTTTGTCTTTCAAATTTCTCTCTGAGAGAATAAAAATCAAATAACGAATTAAACAAATCAAAAACTCATACCTTATGACTGAAAACTAAAAAAAAGTTCTCTTCTTACGATACTGCTGTCTGTTGTTGTTGTCCGGTGATGCTTCTCTTCTTTGTCTTTGCTGCACTCCACTCGATGGTTTTTGTCTTAAAAAAATTTTGCGATTTTGCCTTTGGTCGCTATGAAATGCACACGATTGCGTCTGGATTTAATTGTTGTTGCTGTTTTCTGCTACACATTTGCCTGTACAGTAACGGGCCATAATTTCAATGACTGGGCGTGACGCTGAGCTTAATGACGCTGCGTTTGAAACTTAGACTCATACGTTGCTGCTTCACATAGAGGCGAGCGCACCTGATACCGCGTACTAATTTAAACTGTTGATGTTTTTCGCTTCACTCAGAAGCTCTTCTTGTTCGAAAAATCGTATCGGCACTTTCTATATCCGTGCGCTTGAAGCTGCGCTCGACTGTAAAACGACTGTGCGCGTTTCTGTTTCACACAGAAGCTCAACTTTAAAACGACTATGTGCGTCGCTGCTTCACATAGAAGCGCCTGCTGGTTTGCGCTTACAAATTCGGTGTTTGACGCCTGTGCGCGTCGCCGCTTCACACAGAAGCTTAATGCGGCAGTTACCCACCGACGTGTGCCGTACGTAAGGACGTTTGTCGTACGAAGCACGTTTGACCGAACTTTCAAGCCCGTAGGAATCAATGTATGCGTCTGTGTACATGTACATAACATATTTGTGTGTGTATTGTTTACAGATAAGCACTGTTGCCATTGACTATTTTGCATGTATGCTTATGGAAACATCAACTTTTTCCAATTTAATTTTTGATATTGTAAAAGGCCGGAATACATATTAAATAAGTATAAATAGATTAAATATTTATAATCAGCACTTTTACATAATTATTTCGAATTATTTCCACAATTTTTCAAACTTTAATTAGGCGTTTTTGCATAAAATTGGAAACGGTCAAAAATTAGCGCACAAAAGTTTACTAGGTAACTCTGTCTAGTGAGAGAGCGATCAGCTGACACGTTCTTACGGAAAAAATCAAAATTGTTTTGATTTCTACGTTCCGGGCTACGTACGTACGGGCGTTGCACGTCGGTGAGTTTTCGTTTACATTGCACGCTCATAAGATAGGTCGTGTCAGCTGACACGTTTTTTCTACGTACGTTCGTGGGTAACTGCCGCATAACTCAATTGGCGCTGCGCACAACTTCAGGAACTACTATGCGCGTTGCAGCTTCACATAGAAGCCAACCGTGCCTGCTGCTACAAACGAGCGTTACTGCGCTCACGTCTCTTAGCGACCGAGACTTTACCGTTTAACTTGGGGCTGAAGCTAGCGGGATACTCCAATCATCGGGTGATGTACATTTACCGCTGCTAAATTTTCACTGAGACTACACAGTTTAATGACTGTACTCGGCCAAAACGAGAAAAATACTGTTTCGCAGACCACACGTATTTTCGCACAAACTTTCGTACATTAAATATCCATTTTTTTGTTTTTTTTTTAAACGCTCACTTGAAAATTTTTGTAGGCTTTTGTTCTAGAGTTTCATCCTACTTCTGTCACCACTTGTAGGATTCGGAGCCAAGTACTTACACTTTGTTGTAATTAAGATCACTGTTTCATTAAAATAAGTTTAAATGGTATTTAGTACAATAGTTTATAACACATTTTATTGATTTTAATTAAGTTTAAAAGAACGTCCGTTGTGGCCTGCGGTAGCACGTAAACTGTCACTCTCTCCAGTCACTTGTATCTGTCGTCCGTGTTTGTGTGTCATTTTCATTGTTCCTCAAATGTACAGAGGTGTATTTTTTTGTACTGTAGTCCGATCATACTATAGTTCGTTCATACTATCGTATAAGTCCGTCTAGTTGTCCATTTATATATTCCCACATATATTGTGACGAATATTAGTAACACTAACAGCCTGGTTCTAATGTGGTAACAACTTTCTTCACCACGGCAACTTTCTTCATGTGGCAACTTTTGCACCCTTTTCGTATTCTGCCCACGAAAGTAGCCGGATAATTGTTTACCCACTAAAATAGGTGGTAACATCGATGTAACCACACAAGAGCTGTTGTTTAGAAAAAGGCATTACTGAAAAATAAAGAATTGTAAGCGCAAATAAGTAAACATAATAGTAAACAAGTAAGGAAGGTTAAGTTCGGGTGTACCCGAACATTACATACTCAGTTGAGAGCTATGGTGACAACATAAGGGAAAATAACCATGTAGGAAAATGAACCGAGGGAAACCATGGAATGTGTTTGTATGAAATGTGTATCAAATGAAAGTATTAAAGAGTATTTTATGAGGGAGTGAGCCATAGTTCTATAGGTGGACGCCATAAAGATGGATCAGGGTTGACTCTAGAATTTGTTTGTACGATATGGGTATAAAATGAAAGGTGTTAATGAGTATTTTAAAAGGGAGTAATCCTTAGTTCCATAGGTGGACGCCGTTTCGAGATATCTCCATAAAGGTGGACCAGGGGTGCCCTAGAATTTGTTCTACAATATGGGTATCAAAGGAAAGGTGTTAATGAGTATTTTAAAAGGGAGTGGGCCTTAGTTCTATAGGTGGACGCCGTCTCGAAATATCGCCATAAAGGTGGACCAGGGGTGACTCTAGAATGTGTTTGTACGATATGGGTATCAAATTTAAGGTATTAATGAGGGGTTTAAAAGTGAGTGGTGGTAGTTGTATAGGTGGTCGCCTTTTCGAGATATCGCCATTAAGGTGGACCAGGGGTGACTCTAGAATACGTTTGTATAATATGGGTATCAAACGAAAGGTGTTAATGAGTATTTTAAAAGGGAGTGGGCTTTAGTTCTATAGGTGGACGCCTTTTCGAGGAGTCGCAATAAAGGTGGACCAGGGGTGACTCTAGACTTTGTTTGTACGATATGGGTATCAAATGAAAGGTGTTAATGACTATTTTAAAAGGGAGTGGGCCCTCGTTTTATAGGTGGTCGCCTTTTCGAGATATCGCCATAAAGGTGGACCAGGGGTGACTCTAGAATATGTTTGTACGATATGGGTATCAAATGAAAGGTGTTTGTATATGTGAAGGCGTTTTCCAGATATCTACCAAAATGTGGACCAGGGTGACCCAGAACATCATCTGTTGGATACCGCTAATTTATTTATATATGTAATACCTGCCAAGATTTCAAGGGTTCTTTATTTCGCCCTGCAGAACTTTTTCATTTTCTTCTACTTAATATGGTAGGTGTCACAACCATTTTACAAAGTTTTTTCTAAAGTTATATTTCGCGTCAATAAACCAATCCAATTACCATGTTTCATCCCTCTTCTCGTATTTGGTATAGAATTATGGCATTTTTTTCATTTTTCGTAATTTTCGATATCGAAAAAGTCGGCGTGGTTACGGTCCGATTTCGTTAATTTTAAATAGCGATCTGAGATGAGTGCCCAGGAACCTACGTACCAAATTTCATCAAGATACCTCAAAATTTAATCAAGTTATCGTGTTAAGGCCATGCGGAAGGACAGACGGACGACTGTGTATAAAAACTGGGCGTGGCATAAACCGATTTCGCCCATTTTCACAGAAAACAGTTAACGTCGTAAAATCTATGCCCCTACCAAATTTCAAAAGGATTGGTTAATTTTTGTTCGACTTATGGCGTTAAAAGTATCCTAGACAAATTAAATAAAAAAGGGCGGAGCCACGCCCATTTTGAAATTTTCTTTTAATTTTGTATTTTGTTGCACCATATAATTACTGGAGTTGAATGTTGATATAATTTACTTATATACTGTAAAGATATTAAATTTTTTGTTAAAATTTTACTTAAAAATTTTTTTTTTTTAAAGTGGGCGTGGTCCTTCCCCGATTTTGTTAGTTTTTATTAAGCGTACATATAGTAATAGGAGTAACGTTCCTGCCAAATTTCATCATGATATCTTCAACGACTGCCAAATTACAGCTTGCAAAAGTTTTAAATTACCTTCTTTTAAAAGTGGGCGGTGCCACGCCCATTGTCCAAAATTTTACTAATTTTCTATTTTACCTCATAAGTTCAACTCATCTACCAAGTTTCGTCGCTTTAGCTGCCTTTTGTAATGAATTATCGCACTTTTTCGGTTTTTCGAAATTTTCGATATCGAAAAAGTGGGCGTGGTTATAGTCCGATATCGGTCATTTTAAATAGCGATCTGAGATGAGTGCTCAGGAACCTACATACTAAATTTCATCAAGATACCTCAAAATTTACTCAAGTTATCTTGTTAACGGACGGACGGACGGACGGACGGACGGACGGACATGGCTCAATCAAATTTTTTTTCGATCCTGATTATTTTGATATATATATGAAGTCTATATCTATCTCGATTCCTTTATATATGTACAACCAACCGTTACCCAATCAAACTTAATATACTCTGTGAGCTCTGCTCAACTGAGTATAAAAAGTGTTGCCTCTTGCTATACATATTTGTTTACATTATATAATTTCACAGTACAATATATTACAATATAGCTATGTAAAAACGTATGCATGTATGTACATATATACACATCGTCCCGTTTATTCGTTAACCTCGTATCTACGAGTGACACATTTTCGGTAAAGCCATGGCGGAACCATACAAGGTGGCAGCATGGTGACATACCTATAGACATAAATAAAAATTTAATGTACTTTGTTTTTGTAAATTCGATGAACAAATGTCAAAATCGTACTGTGCCAGAAGTTGATATATCAAATCAAATAAAAAAAAGTATATATTCAGCTGTCCCATGCTGCCACCTTGTATAGTTCCGCCATGGGTAAAGCGAAGAAAACGGACTTTTAAATTCCACCACAGACACTGGTGAGTTTTTCGGTGATGACAGCGTTACCACTTTGGCCAGAATGGCGAAAAAAAGAACTGGTAACGATTTTCGGTTACATAATGTTCTGGGTATTATTTTACCGGTAACGCTCAGAATCGGGCCGTAAGTGATACATCAATAATCTGATACTAACAGCCTGATTCTAATGTGGTAACAACTTTCTTCACCACGGCAACTTTCTTCGTGTGGTAACTTTTGTACCCTTTTGGTATTCTGCCCACGAAATAAGCCGGATAATTGTTTCCCTACTAAAATAGGTGGTAACATCGATGTAACCACACAAAAGCTATTGTTTAGAAAAAGGCAATACTGAAAAATAAAGAATTGTGAGCGCAAATAAGTAAACATATAGTAAAAAAGTGTTGCCTCTTGCTAAACATATTTGCTTCCATGTACTTTCACAGTATATATTACAATATAGCTATATAAAAATGTACGCAGGTATGCACAAATGTATATACACATCGTCCCGTTTATTCGTTAACATCGTATCTACGAGTGACACATTTTCGGTAAAGCCATGGCGGAACCATACACGGTGGCAGCATGGTGACATACCTACAAACAAATAAAAATTCCATGTACTTCGTTTTTGTAAATTCGATGGACAAATGTCAAAATCGTACTGCGTCGTAAGTTGATGTATCAAATTAAATAAAAAAAGTTTATATTCAGCTGTCCCATGCTGCCACCTTGTATCGTTCCGCCATGAGTAAAGCGAAGAAAACCAACTTTTCAATTTCACCACAGACATTGGTGAGTTTTTCGGTGATGACAGCGTCACCACTTTGGCCAGAATCGCGAATAAAACAACTGGTAACGATTTTCGGTTACATAATGCTACCGGTAACGCTAAGAATCGGGCCGTAAGTAAATAAAGCCACAAAAACAATAAAACAAGCCGCCATACTTGTATGTACGTAGACAAATTAATCATTATGTGCACACATACATACAAGCAGCAGAGAGATACTCACAAACGCATGTCATCATCAGCTACTACTTAGCTCACATATACTCACGCATATGGTTACACACTATAAATACACGCGCGTATGGCTAGTGACCAGGTAAAGGGTTCTAGAAGAATAAACGTCTAGACATTTGGGCAGAGAGTATAAAAGCAGGAGAAGCTGAGTAGTCCGTGATCAGTTTGATTTAAGCACGCTATCAGTTGCGAAGTATAAGTGTTATTGTGAAGTATTTTCAAAGTAGTCTAATAAAGACCATTTTGCATTATTGAATATTGGAGTTGTTTATTCAACAATTTAGCGATACGAACGTTAGTAGAAGGTGTAAAATAAGCAGAGTTTCCCTAAATTCGTTTCAATTGGTGTCAGAAGAGGAATTGTTGAAAAAATTCTGAAGAATTCGAATACAACTTGGACATGGTAAAATTAAGTAAATTAAGGATACAGCAACTAAAAAAGGAGTTGGAGAACCGTGGATTGAATACAAACGGCAATAAAATCGAACTTCAAGCACGTCTACGAGAGGTAATGGAGTTGGAAGGAATTAATGTGGACGAGTATGTCTTTTATCCTGATGTGGAAGAATCAACAACAAAAATTGAAGAGAAAAACGAAACATCGCAGACAGCTACGAGCACAGACTTGAACACGATTTTGGCTGCAACATCTGCTCAAACATCGACAGTGTCATCTCAATTGGAATCTCAGAAGACATATATGGCATCTCAACTGGAAGAACAGAAGATATATATGGCATCTCAACTTGAAGAACAGAAGACATATATGGCCTCCCAACTGGAATCATAGGAGACACGACAAGAAACTCATTTTTCGGAAATGTCGTTACAAATAACATCGAAGCTTGAAGCACAAGAAACGCGTATTTCAGAAATGTCGACACAGATTACATCCAAGATGGAAGCACAATAGGAGCGCTTATCATTGCAGGTGACACAAATGTCATCGCCTTTAGAAGCACAGAATACAACATGCAAGGAAGGCTAAGTTCGGGTGTAACCGAACATTACATACTCAGCTGAGATCTTTGGAGACAAAATAAGGGAAAATCACCATGTAGAAAAATGAACCTAGGGTAACCCTGGAATGTGTTTGTATGACATGGGTATCAAATGGAAGGTATTAAAGAGTATTTTAGAAAGGAGTGGGCTATAGTTCTATAGGTGGACGCCATTTCGGGATATCGCCATAAAGGTGAACCAGGGTTGACTCTAGAATATGTGTTGTAAGATATGGGTATCAAATGAAAGGTGTTAATTAGTATTTGAAAGGGAGTGGGATTTAGTTCTATGGGTGGACGCCTTTTCGAGATATCGCAATAAGGGTGGACCAGGGGTGACTCTAGAATGTGTTTGTACGATATGGGTATCAAATTAAAGGTACTAATGAGGGTTTTAAAAGGGTGTCACAGCCATTTTACAAAGTTTTCTCTAAAGTTATATTTTGCGTCAATAAACCAATCCAATTACCATGTTTCATCTCTTTTTTCATATTTGGTACAGAATTATGGCATTTTTTTCATTTTTCGTAATTTTCGATATCGAAAAAGTGGGCGGGGTCATAGTGGGATTTCGGCTATTTTTTATACCAAAATAAAGTGAGTTCAGATGTACGTAAACTAAGTTTAGTAAAGATATATCGATTTTTGCTCAAGTTATCGTGTTAACGGTCGAGCGTAAGGACAGACGGTCGACTGTGTATAAAAACTGGGCGTGGTTCAACCATTTCGCCCATTTTGACAGAAAACAGTTATCGTCATAAAATCTATGCACCTACCCAATTTCACAAGGATTGGTATATTTTTGTTCGACTTATGAGGTGGGTTTGGTCAAAGGCTGAGGTATGCTCAAGTCAATCCAGAGTCGGATGGAGGTCCCACTTCCCCCACATAAATAAATACACAGTGAATTAGTGTTTTGATTTCGAACACACACACGCAAGCGGCTCTCAGGCTAAAATATCCACAACCTTGAATCCAGAAGAGAGAGTGAGAGAGAGAGAGAGAGAGAGATGTTCATTAAGTAGTGTCGCTGATATTATAATCCAAGGACGACGGCTCTTCGCAGAGAGAGAGATAGAGTGCTAGCTAGCGGTGGTCTGAACTACCATAGGCAGAGCCCAGGTATGTTTTACCATCGGTTGAATCCGATGGCTCGGCCGACATGTGTGTATATGTCTTCGTTGATGTTTTTATTATTATGATTGATTTTTTTTTCTTCTTTTTTTTTTTAACAATAATGTGTTCATTTCATTTGTGTTTAAATTTACATTGCAAGTACGAAATTCATTTTAAATTTACATTTCAAGATTAAGGTATATACATATGTACATTTTTATATTACATTTTAAATTTACATTTCAAAATTAAGGGATTTATTTTTCATGTATAAAAACTTATCAACTTATTATGGCGTGATCTTCGCCCACCCTAAGCGCCGTGTTACACCCTTTTGCGATTTAGCCATAGTCCGGGCGAAGAAATCTGGGGCGTGGTTTCCATTAGTAGTATCGTGTGGCTCTCGGGTTGGTGCATACGGTATAGTGTCACCAGTGGTTGTTGCATACGATGGCGTTTGGATGGCCGGCTATTAATGGCGGGCCCCAGAATGTCTTAACGTCCAGTATTCGTGGCTTATTTAGCGGCCACGGTACTGCGTCGAATGGAGGCGGTTCTTCGGGCATGGCATCTTTTGTTCGTGCTTCTCTCGGCCCGACGACGTTGCGGTTAAAATTTAATTCGGCGGTGGATGTGTGTGTTGATTCTGGTAGTTCTTGGTGCCAGTTCCGATGGTCTTGTTTCGTACGTTGTGTCACCCTTGTTTTGATAACCCGTTCGGTAGGATTTTCGTTGGAGGCACACGCTACGGTAAATCGGTGGGTGATGTTACGATCCCTCAGGATCGTTGCCGGCGCGTTAGTGACGAGTTGCTCGCCATTATCGCTGAGGAGGATGGCCGTTTGTTTTAGTGTTGTGTTGTGTCTGTGTTCTGCGGCAGTGTTTGGCCCTTTTAGGTGTGTCGGTGCTTTTTGATGTGTTTCTATGAGCTCTAGGTGTGCTCTCTTTCGCTCTTTGTTGAGGTGTTCCGCTTCTCTTATGTAATGCAGGGTTACGAGTGCGTTTGCCTTCTTTGTACCGACTGTAGTAAGGGGCTTTCCATCCAGTGTGACGGTAACGTTGCGCTTTGCCAAAAAGTCCATACCCAGGATAACACTCTCGGCTAAATTAGGGATAACAAATACCAACGTACTGGCTGTTTGACTATTGTATTTCAACTTGATCGAGTAGGAGTGGGTGCTCGCAATGCATGATTTGTCGGCGAGTTGCACGTTGCGACGATTGTATAACGGTGGAATCTTTCTTCGTTCCAGATGCCTTCTTACGGCTTCATTGATGTATGTCACGGTGGCCCCCGTGTCGATCAGGGCGCGGCACATCAATCTTTCGATGGACACCTGTATGTAAAAACGTCCGTCGTTCCCCTTCCCTTTGGTTACGGATGATAATAGTGCGGGTGTTATCGGATTATTTCGGTTCATTCCGTAGCATGCACAATTCCTGGAGAGCGTTCCGTCTCTGCCGCATCTAGAACAAAAAAGTCGTCTTTTGTTGGTGCAATGGGAGGGGTGGTGACCGCGTTTCTTGCATCGCCAACAGGTGCTTCTTGCATCGTAATGGTCAGTGAGTGTGGACAGGGTGTGCGTTATTTGATCATTCTGCTCCTACAGCTCCTCGAATATTACTGTGCTTAAGCTATGTGCTAACAGTCGGCTCTGTTTGGCTTCTTTGCTCCGCAGTAGTTCGTACTCGTCGGTGAGCTAACAAAAAGTCGATACTTCACCCGTAGTCCGTCGTATATGCGTTCTAGATGATCTTCTTTGCACAAAGTCGAGTGGCGGCGAATCATCGTCTGGAGGGCGAGAATATAGTCCTTGGCCTTTTCTCTGCTCGTCTGTTTTCTTTGGCGGATAGCGTCCTCTAGCTGGCTAATGTTTCGCTTCGGCAAAAAAAAATTTCCGGCTTCGGAGCGGAAGTCAGCCCATGTGTGTAGTTGTTGTTTTCGCAGGCGGAACCATTGAAGTGCTTTGCCACGCAGTATCTCTGGAAGGGTTGGGAGGAGTTGATCTAGCTTAATCAGATAGCATTCTGCCAGTTCCTCAACCCTTTCCAGGAAGTCGTATAATGTGTCGCCTCCAGCGAAATTTACATCCCAGTGGCGGACTGTATTCATGACCTCCGTGTTACTTATGCCGCTCTGCTCGCGCTGGGGGGGATATTGCTTTAATTGTGACGGCCGGCGTGGTGTTTTGCGTAGATGTGACTGGCCGGACCTCTTCGGCGACGTATGAGCTGAGTGTGCTGCGCAATTCGGCGACGGTATGTCCTTCGGTGTAGATTCGGTAGCGTTTGCATTTTTCGATTAGCCTCTCTTTCTTCAGCAGGTAAATCCAGCCTAGAGAGTCGACGTTGAGCGTGGTGGTGGTGTTTTCGCTTACCTTTGTGTCAATTGTTGGTGGTGTGTTTTTTGAACCCGTTCCTACAGTGTTGGTGCTCTCGTTGGCTTTGGCACAGTCGCCTGAGGAGACGGGTCCCTGCTCGGGCGCCATTTATGAGGTGGGTTTGGTCATAGGCTGAGGTATGTTCAAGTCAATCCAGAGTCGGATGGAGGTCCCACTTCCCCCACCTAAATAAATACACAGTGAACTAGTGTTTTGATTTCGAACACACACGCGCACGCGGCTCTCAGGCTAAAATATCCACAACCTTGAATCCAGAAGAGAGAGTGGGAGAGAGAGAGAGAGATGTTCATTAAGTAGTGTCGCTGATATTATAATGCAAGGACGACGGCTCTCCGCAGAGAGAGAGATATAGTGCTAGACAGTGGTGGTCGAGATGGTGGAGACGACGGTGGCTCTCGCTAAGGGGTGTTAGCGGCGGTGTTAGTGACGGCGGTAGTTAGGATCACGCCCGAAGAGAGAGTACTGGATGACGGTAGGTCTCACCAAATAGCTATGACAACGGGTGGCTAGGCTTCGGGATGGGACGTCCGTGGATCTGGATCGTGGTGATGATGGTACCTACGGCGAAGTCTCGATATTAGTATGAGGCTAATCTAACTAACCACAATATATTGGCTCGGGTATTCGGCTAGGTTAGTAGGGGAGTTTGTCCCGCCGCAGGCGTCGGGAAGTGTTCCCCTCTTACCTGAGATGCATATCCGTGCATTATCCTTCCTCTGAGTAATAGGGGGGGGGGGGGCGAGCCCCGTCTTTCTCAGAGGAGATGATAACAAAATATTAGGGTTGCGCAATAGGCCGGTAGGGGGAGTAACATCGGCAGAACCGACCTTGTAACTTTACCACCCTCGACCCAAAGGGAGTCCCTGGAATATGGGTAATGCTCCCCAATAGGCCTGGAGGGGAAGTACCATCGGTAGAACCGACCTTGTAATTTTACCCCCCTCGACGCAAAGTGAGTCCCTGAAATATGGGTAAGGCTGCCCAATAGGGCTGGTGGGAAGTACCATCGGCAGAACCGACCTTGTAACTTTACCCCCCGTCGACCCAAAGGGAGCCCCTATAATGTATTTTTATTGGCTCGGACAGTCTGCCAGGGTAGTGGGGAAATCCGCCCCGCCACTGGCGTTGGGACGGGTTTCCTTCCTACCCGAGAAGGCTGCTCGTGCATTACCTTTCCGATGAGTAATAAGGGGTGTAAATCCCGTCTTACTCACCGGAAATGTGGGTAAACCTGCGGGGCGTCCGATAAGCAGGGGGGCGTACCATCGGTGGAACCGACCTTGTAACGCACCCTCCTAACTCAAAGGGCACCCCTTGTCGACCGCCAATGGCGGCCGACACGCACTTCACTTACCTACGGCGAAGTGTGCCTGGTGTATTCCGGCCAATCCTTTTATTCATATGTAACTATGAACACATTGGGAATTATGCTCGCATTGTCGCGCACAGCGCCACACTTTTTCACCACCTTTATACCTTTCACTATCAGACAAATCTCTCGATCTAACCGCTGCTAGCCTCTCCAAATGAACCACCCTTCTATTTCGTGGTTTCCCAATTGTTTTTATGCAGTAGGTGACATAATTGATCCTCTTCACAACTCTGCACGGGCCTTCCCAACTGCACCAAAATTTGGATATAATACCTTTCTGCTGGTGAGGGTTTTATAGCAGTACCAAATTTCCCTCCAAGAAACCTCCCAAATTATTATTCCTGCCGTACCTGTGTTTCATCCTACTACTCATTTTCCTTGACCGTTCCCTCACACTCTGTTGTTTGGCCAATGAACTACTTCGTAGAGCTTGCGGTTGACGGATTGGCTTCGCATAATCTGTATCGTTCCGACGTTTCACAACAGTAGTGCGCCCTGGCTTGAAACCACCTTTGCATCCTTTCTGGGAAATTCTGTCGTTTGTTTTAATGCATCCATTAGGGTTTGTCAATGACAGTGTTTTTCTCACGGGTACCTTGGGTTTTGATTTGTTTGGCACATTCGTTCCACCAACCTTTGCCCGATTTACGATTTTGGACAATGGGCGTGGCACCGCCCACTGTTAAAAGAAGCTAATTTAAAAGTTTTGCAAGCTGTAATTTCGCAGTCGTTGAAGATATCATGATGAAATTAGTCAGGCGCGTTACTCCTATTACTATAAGTGCGCTAAATAAAAATTAGCAAATTCGGATGACGAACACGCCCACTTAAAAAAAAATTTTTTTTAAAGTCAAATTTTAACAAAAAATTTAATATCTTTACAGTATATAAGTAAATTATGTCAACATACAACTCCAGTAATGATATGGTGCAACAAAATACAAAAATAAAAGAAAATTTGAAAATGGGCGTGGCTCCGCCCTTTTTCATTTAATTCGTCTAGAATACTTTTAAAGCCATAAGTCGAAAAAAAATATACCAATCCTTGTGAAATTCGGTACGTGCATAGATTTTATGACGATAACTGTTTTCTGTGAAAATGGGCGAAATCGGTAGAAGCTACGCTCAGTTTTTATACACAGTCGACCGTCTGTCCTTCTCTACTAAACTTAGTTCACGTACATCTGAACTCACTTTATCTTGGTATAAAAAATAGCCGAAATCCGACTATGACCACGCCCACTTTTTCGATATCGAAAATTACGAAAAATGAAAAAATGCCATAATTCTGTACCAAATATGAAAAAAGAGATGAAACATGGTAATTGGATTGGTTTATTGACGCAAAATATAACTTTAGAAAAAACTTTGTAAAATGGGTGTGACACCTACCATATTAAGTAGAAGAATACGAAAAAGTCCTGCAGGACGAAATCAAAAGCCCTAGGAATCTTGGCAGGAATATTCTTCGTCGTATGACTTATATAAATAAATTAGCGGTACCTGACAGATGATGTTCTGGGTCACCCTGACCCACATTTTGGTCGATATCTCGAAAACGCCTTCACATATACGACTAGGGGCCACTCCCTTTTAAAACCCTCATTAATACCTTTCATTTGATGCCCATATCGTACAAACACATTCAAGAGTCACCCCTGGTCCACCTTTATTGCGATATCTAGAAAAGAACTAAGGCCCACTACGTTTTAAATAATCACTAACACCTTTCATTTGACACCCATATCGTACAAACACATTCTAGCGTCACCCCTGTAGTGTTATTCACTAACTTATAACGATGCGATTTGTCGAGATTTTAATTAAAGATTTTGTCGCTTGCCTTATCGATTGTACTATTCACTAACTTAGTGTTAACGACTCGAAATAAATGACAGGAATGCCAAAAATAAATAAATTCCGTATACTAACTGATTTGAAAAGTCTTTATTGTGAAGTTTTTACCTATTTTAACAAAAGGTTGATTTTAAAAGTCTTTATTGTGAAGCTTTTACCTATTTTAACAAAAGGTAAGTAAATGCGGTATTAATTCCTTTTTTCTCTGTTGAGAGTTGTTCTTGTACCCCGTAACTGACCATTAAGTTGAGAAATAATATCATGAGCCAAGTCTGGGGTTAGTCGGTACAGCTTTCGAAACGCCGTTGCATTCAAGAGGAATGGGTTATCTACTTCTCTCAGAAGGTGTCTGTCCACTGGCGATGGACTTAGTAATTCTTCATCTTGTGATAAAACGTACGCCAAGTACTCAAATGCCATTTTATTTATAAATAAAGCAGCTTTTCGTGTTTGCAAGTATTTAATTAAAGTACCGATTTTCTTTTTTTAACTAAAATTGCCAGAAATATTAATTTCGTGATTTTTAACGTAGGCAATTTAGTTGCCGTTTATTTAACAATACAGCTGATCGTCGGTAAACAACCATCGATACAAAATAGTTACTCAATAACGAAATCGTTATAGTTATCGATTCGCAAATAAAGCGATGGCAAATGTGGTTAAAAAATTTAGTGAATTCCACTACTGGTCTACCTTTATGGCGATATCTCGAATCTCGAAAAGGCGTCCACCTATAGAACTAAGGCCTACACCCTTTTAAAATACTCATTAACACCTTTCATTTGATACCCATATCCAACAAGCACACTCTAGAGTCACCTCTGGTCCATCTTTATGGCGATATCTCGAAAAGGCGTCCACCCATAGAACTAAGACCCTCTACCTTTTAAAATACTCATTAACACCTTTCATTTGATACCGATATCGTACAAGCACATTCTAGAGTCACCTGTGGTCCATCTTTATGGCGATATCCCGAAATGGCATCCACCTATAGAACAAGGGCCAACTCCCTTCTAAAATACTCTTCAATACCTTCCATTTGATATCCATGTCATACAAACACATTCCAGGGTTACCCTAGTTTCATTTTCCTACATGGTGATTTTTCCTTATTTTGTCTCCAAAGCTCTCAGTTGAGTATGCAATGTTCGGCTACACCCCAACTTAGCCTTCCTTACTTGTTTATTTTTTATTTATCTTAAAAACAGTTTAGGGCTTAGGTATGTACATCTGTTCACTATATATTTCTTATCTTATACAGTCGATTATTTGGGGATTAATATTATTGTTCAGCCCAATTCATGAAAGGTATGAAGATTTCGGCACAACCCAAGACAGTCCCGTCCTTACTTGTTCATAATTAAGAACAGCAATTTAACAAATGAATAGGAGAAAAAATATGTTAACAAGTATTTTTCTTATACAGTGAGAATGTTTATAACAGTGCTTCGCGAAATTTAGGCTGTGTGCGAGATTGCCTAAATTTTAGGTACCTAAACTAATATTCTACTGGAACTTTCCACTGAAATAATATAGGAAAGTGCTATTAAAACTGTGCTAGTTCATTTGATAGCCTAAATAGTTTATTTCTTCTTGCAAAATAAAAATAAAATGGGAAATTTCAATATCCATGTATGCTTAAACCGAAGAGGGATCAAGGAGGATCCACGGAAATTACTTATCCCAAGATAGCAGTAAAGAAAACATGTGACTTGAATTGAATGGGCAAGCGCCTTTTATTTGCACGTAAAAAATTTATAAACAAAACTAGCACACCCGGCAGGCGTTGTTCTGCCCTAAATTTGGTCTATCTGCATACATTTTAATAAGCTTTTTCCGTCTAACTCTGCCCTACCTCTCTACACTTTTTCCTAAACTTTTTATTCACTTCTCCCTCCGTCTTTTTCGCTTCATCTATCACCATCTTCGTCTCATTCAATTTCTTTCTCAGTCTCCTTCTCTCTTTTCTCTTCTGTCAATTTTTTCTCATTCTTCTTCATCTCTTATTGCCAGTCCCAGAGGGCGGTATGTATTTTATTCCAGTCCCATTCAGAGTCTCAGTCCCAGTCCCACTCCGAGTCTCAGTCTCAGTCCCAGTCCGAGTCCTAATCCCAGTCCCGGTCCGTCTCTGGTATACTTCCCGGAAAAAAGCATCGTAAATACTATTATAGGCAAATTTATATATGAAATTTCAGGCAAATCGAATAGGACGTATGTAAATAGGTATGTGGGTAATATTAATTCTTGTCTTTATTTCGGCTTCGCATACATATTTATCAGTTTTGCCAGGTTGATGCGACTAAATCGAATATCACAATGAACTTTAGAGCTCTCAGCAACAGCTTTCGTTTGATATCCATAATACACACACATTCTAGGGGTATCCGGGTCCATGTGTTGCCTATATCTCGAGACCCTAGTCACTCAGCGGTGTAAAACTTACTCTGTATTATAGCACACATCAACAGCTTCAGTTTGATACCCATTATATAAAAACACATTCTAGGTGTATCCGGGTCCACGTTTTGGGATACATCTCGAGACCCTAGTCACCCAGCGGCATAAAACTTACACTGTACTAAAGCACAAATCAACAGCTTCAATTTGATACCCATAATGTAAAAACACATCCTAGTGTTACCCTGAGCCACGTTTTGGCCTATATCTCGAGACTCTAGTCACCAGAAGGTATGAAAACTACCCTGTACTAAAGCACTCATTAGCAGCATCAATTTGATACCCACAATGTAAAAACATTGTCTAGGCGTTCACGGCCCCACGTTTGGCCTATACATCCAGACCCTAGTCACCCAGGGGTATGAAAATTATCCTATACTAAATCATTCATCAACAGCTTTCATTTGTTATCCATATTGTATAAACACATTTTAGGGGTGCCCTGGTCCACGTTTTGGGCTATATCTCGAGACCATAGCCTCCCAGTTGTATGAAAATTACCCTGTACTATAGCACTCATCAACAGCTTTCATTTGATATCCATATTGTATAAACACATTCTAGGGGTACCCGGGTCCACGTTTTGATCTCAAGACCTTAGGCACGTAGCGAAAAAAAATGTAGACGTTGGCCGATTCTCAGACCTACCCAATACGCTCACAAAATTTCATGAGAATCGGTTCAGCCGTTTCGGAGGAGTTAAGCCTCTAACACTGTGACACAAGAATTTTATATATTAGATAAATGGAAAAATCAAGATTTTTTTTGTTTTTGAAATTTGATATTTTAATTTAGGTTGAAAAGTATGCTCATAAAAATTCAAAATTTTTATTTTGCTATGCATTAAGAGGCAGTTGGAGAGATAGAGAAAGTCAGTGCACAATGTGAAGGAAATAAACCCTGCCATAAAAGGAAATACAGAAAGCATTAACGAAGTATCTTCTAATGACACTGAAAAAATCAGTGCCGCAGATAAGTCAAGAAGCAACATCTAAATTTATGAGGGCGAGTTTTGTCAAATGCGACTATAATTTGTTCTATTGACTTCACTTGTCTGGTTTTATTCGGTTATGATCGGCATTATTTGTAGTATCGATTTATAATAATAATAATAATAATAATAATACCCAACGAATTAATACCCTCCAAAGCCCGCCCGACCAGCGCGAGAGGCGCATCCGCATGACGCACGGATTTGTTTTTGCCGACTTGTTGATACGCGGAGGTTTATTAAGCGTCGATATCTAAAACTGCTCAGCTACAGAATAAAAATCATCAGCAGAGTAATATACATTATACATATACAACAGTGTTAAATACGTGAACATTTTGAACGTAACATTTTTAACACGCGTTTATTAGCTTGGCCTGTATGTAACGGAATTTTTGAGCTTAATTTTCACCGGTTTCTAGAAGTCTGATTAATTTGAAACTTTGAACACGAATCAAAGACCGATGACAATGTATTAATGTGGTGGTGTGGTGACATAAGGTCAACGGCCATAAGGTCAATTGGTCTTATTACCACTTTGAATGGCCATAAGTTTGATTGAAACTTTGCACACGTATCAAGGCTCGATGACAATGCAATAATGTGATGGTGTGGTGACATAAGGTTAACGGACATAAAGTCAATTGAACTTATGGCCACCCCAAGTGACCATAGATTTGAAACCTTGCACATAATGCGAAAAACGCAATCCTTTATTAATGGTAGAAGTGGATGCATGGCACATCTACGAAAAAACATACTGGAGCCCTTTTTAACATGCTTTTATTAGCTTGGCCTGTATCTATCTATGTATCTATGTATCCATGTATGTATGTAACGGAATCTGGAGTGGAGCCGAGAGCCCCGGTAATGCAGAGCTCCGAACTCCGTTGCACCTTTTGAAGCATTTTAAGATAGGTACTTTTAGCTATTGCAGGCCACCTGACCAAGCAGGGCCGGACTTGAGGTATTTTCCGCCCTAGGCTGTTTAATTTTCTTTCGGCACTGCAGTTTGTTACTGCCAAAAACCAACCATAAAGACTGTTTCAAGAGATTCTAATTTATCCCGGATTCCTTTGGCTTCGCTGTGCACCAAAGGTTTTTCTGTTTCGTTATTCTCCATCTTTTGTAACGCAGAAATCACTTCCGGATAAAACTTATCGAGTGTATTGACTACGTCATTTCTGGCCGACCGTCTAGTGGTTGATAAAGATTTCAAACTTATTATTTTATTACTTTCTGGAACAGAAGACTGCAGAATTTCCCAACGTTTAGTAGATGCAGTGAAAAAATTATATACCTTCTGCACAGTATCAAAAAAATCAATCGCGATTTTGCAGCATTCTCAGAGAATACGTGGAGCATGGAGTGTATTCTGCAAACCAATGCAGCTGTTTAATTTGTGCCTGCAGGCCACGCTTAATTCCGGTCATGTTTCTGGCTGTATGATACGTTTGCCCACGACAATCAGCAATATCCAGCCCTAGAAATTCTAACCTTGATACAACAGCTTCTCGCATATCATCACCTTTATGACCTCAGTTTTCAATAAATTTAATAAATAGTTCCACGGGACAACCATTGTTTTCACATATCTTACGACACAAGACAACTGATCGATGTGAGAAATGTCAGGAGTAGGATCGAAAATGATGGATAAATATTTTGAAATTTTGATCTCATCGACAATATTTTCAATTACAAGATCTGCCATCAGTTGGATAAATTCTTCGAGAATGTTTTTTGATAAATATGAAGTACTGCCAGGGCCTTTGAGCAATGAGCTCTAAATCCATCATGAAATTTCCATTATTCACGGAACCAAAAATCTCATTACTTCCCCTGAACGAAAGCCCGCGGGAATCCAAACTTTTTATCGCTGCTACAACGCGTTTCAGTACATCCCGCCAATACTTAATTTCTTCATTAAGTTGAATTTCCAAAGTCTGGTCTACCTTGCCAGACAAATTTCTCCTATCTTGGAATTGTCTGATAATATTCTGATGTTGAAGGGAGTTCTTGTGTTGACTGACTCATTGAATAGCATTTTTCCAGTCATTCCATTTTAAGTTGCAAATTAAGATTGATTCCCGAAAAGTAGGCACGGAACGCAGTAAACGGATCCCTTATTCTCTGAATAAACCATCCAACATTGAGGGAATTTTTCACCGTTCACCAATTTTCGTTGAAACAGTGAAGTCTTCAAAAATCTGTTATAGTCATTATAAGCTCTTTTCGAGTAACTGAAATCCCCATCGATGTTTTGTGCATTACCATTCCCAATAATATATTCACGGGTTGATTTGTCAATAACCCATTGGGCTGGATCATGCCTATGTGCAGATTGTTGGTGAACTGGTAGATTTTCAGTCAAATCCAATTCAAGATTATTTAGAGTGGCTAGAAAGGAAATGACAATTCGAAAAAACAGGAAATTATATTTTCAACCCTGTTAGGCCTACAACGAAAAGTGCAACCAAGCACTCATATTTCTCTACTCCAGTGTCACCCGAAAATTTTGGAACTTATAGCTAAATTAACCCCAAAAAATGGAACTGGGAAATTCTAGTAACAAACGCTGAAATGGAAGTTTTGCAAGTTGCTAACTTTTCATGCTGGCATTGTATAGTCGCTGGTTTCCAGAGAGAAACAAGGTCACGTGATACGTTGTTGCACAGAGTAGCAGACATGTTAAACGCTCTGTTGCACACACTTTAAAACGTGTCGCGCCTTTATCTGAATGCTTACGACTGATAATTCATGAAATGAATGAACAAATTCCTTATATTAAATTATTGATATAGGTACATGTCTTTCATATTATTTTCTTTTATTTGAGATATAAATGATTATCCAATATAATTTGTTTCCTTACATATTTGATTTCCAAATCATAAAATATTCTGTCGTTAGTTTCTAAAAATTGTTCCCCCCTAAATGGCGCCCCTCAAAACTTTGCCGCCCTAGGCTACAGCATAGTCAGCCTAGTGGTAAGTCCGGCCCTGAGACCAAGGAACCATCAAGAAGAATCGGGCGCACAATGGCTGTGTAAATGCAGTAGGTCACCTTAGGGGAGAACCCCCAGGAGGTGGCAATTGCCCTCTTGAAGGTGAACAGCTCTGCTGCTGCCTTCTTGGATCGCTCCACTATATGGTCACTCCATAATAGCTTCCTATCCAGAATGACTCCCAAATACTTGACTTGATCGCTAAACGCTAAAAACGTACCCCAATTCTTGGCGCTGTAAGATTTGGTACTTTGTACCTCCTCGTGAAGAGGACAAGCTCGGTTTTATCCGGGTTGACTTCCAAACCTGTGGCGGGTTGTACTCCTGGAGCAGCTCCAGGATGTCAGCTGGGTCCGTTGGTGTCACTGGAACCCAGGCTCTAGCCCTTGCTCGTGAAGGGATATCACGCGCCTCCACTACCTTGAGGCGCGCGCCCGGATATACCACCCCTATCAGCGTGACGGCGGCCGTATAGAGGTTTACCGACCTGGCGTCGTCACAGGCAATTAGCTTGACATTGCCCTGTAACCACCCTGCATCGGTGTAAGATGGCGGTGTACCAGGGTTGTCTTTCTTAACCTTAACGGCCACCGTAGCGAGCGCGGCCTCGATCCAATTCCACTGTTGTTTCGGGATCATGCCATCTTCGCTGATCTCGTCTATAAAGCCAATGATCTGCCGACCCTTGGCAATTTCGGCGAAAGACCGCGTCCAGCCTCCCTGCGTCTTGGCCCTTTTCGGTGCCGTGAGGTTGGATTCATCCATGGACCGCTGGAGTTTCGAGGTTTCATCACTCTCGACTAAAACTTTTAAAATTACTTGAACTAAAAAATTAAAAAGAAATAATAGTTTATAAAAACTAAAAAAACACGCTTTTATAGCTAACCGAACCAAAAAATAGAAAATAATTTTCAATTAAAAAGAGTTTATATAACAGTAGTAGAAGGTCAAACAATCATTTATAGTTAATCACCTCATTATAAAATTATAATAAAATTTAAGTTATTAACAGAATAATTTAATTCACAGTAAAAAGCGTGGCGCCGGTTGGCGGAGCGAAGGAGCGACTGGCGCGCCTTGTTGGACGGCCATAACCGTTTAGACGGTTAAGCGCCAATTAAGTAAGTAAGTAAGTAAGTAAGATTGTTTGACCTTCTACCACTGTTGTATAAATTGTTTTTAATTGAAAATTATTTTCTATTTTTTAGTTCGGTTAGCTACAAAAGCGTGCTTTTTAGTTTTTTTAAACTATTATTTATTTATAATTTATTTAATAATTTATAACAGCTGTCCCCTTGTCCGTCCTGATGTCACGTTGTTTAAATTTTTCCCAAATTATTAAATAAACTATAAAAAAATTAAAAAAATTGCTTCAAATAAATGTTTTCATACATTTAAAAAAGCAATATGGGCAATCCCCGATTATTAAAATCATATTATTTATTTACTTTTATTTTTTTTCATTTTCTTGTTACGAGTTAAGATAGGATAGGTTTTTCTTTATGGTAAAAAGTAAATCAGTTATGTATATCAAATGGATTATAATGAGGGTTAAAATCATGACACAAACACCGAAAAGGTTCATTTAATTTAAAAACTATTAAAGATCTTCGAGAAAGGTACATAAATTTGCATTTATTGAGGTTCAGCGGCATTGAATTTACGTAGCACCAAGTAAATAGGCAGTTTGAATCCGTTTGAAGCAAGGACATTCTTCGAAAGACGTATAAGACCTAAAAAGTTTACATCATCAGCAAACATTAAAATTTTGGAATATTTATAGTGGTACAGATATATCATTAATAAATAGCAAGAACAGAATTTGATCAAGATGACTGCCTTGTGGAACGCCAGAGGAAACATCGATGACATTTGAAAGAGTATTTTTTAAAATAACTTTTTGCGTTCGACCGCAGAGATACGACGAGATCCACTAGGTGAGACCAGTTTGGAAGCGAAGCCGATCCAGCTTGTAGATAAGTAAGGAGTGGGATACTTTGTCAAATGCTTTACTGAAATCGGTATAAATAGCAGCGGTGTGAAGATTTTCTCTAAATCCATTAGAAACATGAGTTGTGAATTCAAGTAGATTAGTAACGGTAGATTTGCCTTTACAGAATCCATGTTGCTGTTCTGCAATCAAAGTAGAAATGGAAAAAGTTAGCTCGTTGGTAACTATAGCTTGAAACAACTTTGGGATGACAGACAATTTTGTAATTCCTCGATAGTTTTCTACACACGACCTACTCCCACTTTTGTGGAGGGGTATGAGAAAAGATCCCTTCCAAGCAGAAGGAAAAATTCCACGTTTTAGGGACAGATTGAATAAATCAGTTAGGGGCTGATAAATGTGTTCAGCGCATTTTTTAAGAAAGAAAGTGGGAATTAAATCAGGACCATACTTGTAAGATTCCTTCAAAGACGTTAAATATGGAAAAACTTCATGAGGAGATATTGCTGGAATATTAACTGTGTTAAGTGAGTTAAGTTGAAATGGATATTCATTTAAAAAATTTGCAGTGGAATAGTTGGACTTGAAAAATTCTGCAAAGAAGTTAGCAATATCTTGGTCGTCGCTAGGCAAATCTTCCTGGTATTTTAAAGCAGACGGAAACCCTTTAACCCTTCGTTTAGAGTTCACGAAACCATAGAAGGCTTTCGGATTGCAAGTTATTTTCCTTTTCATCTTGCAGATGTATGTATTATAGCATTTTTTGTTTAATTCAAAATATTTATGAGGTAAGACCTCAGCTCTTTAGTGAACCATATTTGGACTGGTTCGGTAGACACACGTTTTCGCTTAGGTACGTGTTTTTCCAAAATACCGTAAATGGTGGTATAAAAGTCAGAAACATTTTTGTCAATATCTACCCCGTATTTGGGCCAAGCCACCGTAGATAAAGTTTGATTAAGTTTACTAAATTTAGCCTTCGCAAAATCAAATCTGAAACTAGAGTCGTATTTATTAGCTATGCTACTCGGTGAATTTCTTTCGAATTCGTATGCTATTTCCAGGGAAGGATGGTAAGGGTTGTTGTTGTTGTTGTAGCAATGCTCGCCCCACCTAATAGCCGCGACCGATCACAAATTGTCATCAATATCCTCTAACGGGAGTCCAAGGAAACTTGCCGTTTCAACAGGGGTGGACCATAAGGAAAGGGGTGTTAGAGGCGTTGGTTCCACATTACAATTAAAGAGATGGTTGGTGTCATGTGGGGACACATTGCAAGCAGGGCATACATTTTGTATGTCGGGGTTGATTCTGGATAGGTAAGAGTTTAACCTGTTACAGTATCCAGAACGAAGTTGAGCAAGAGTGACACGCATTTCCCTGGGGAGTATGCGTTCCTCCTCTGCGAGTTCTGGATATTTTTCTTCAAGTACTGGATTCACCGGGCAATTCCCGACATAAAGGTCCGACGCCTGTCTATGGAGTTCACCAAGGACCTGCTTGTGTTTTTCCGCTTCGTACGGCTGGGTTCTCAGGCCCCTAGGCGGTGCTGGTTCGTCAATCAGATGTCTGTTGGGATGCCCAGGTTTCTGGGTATTCAACAGAAACTGTTTGGTCAGCATCTCATTTCTCTCCCTGATGGGGAGTATTCTCGCCTCATTATGCAGATGGTGTTCTGGGGACATAAGAAGACAGCCCGTGGCGATTCTGAGAGCAGTATTTTGGCAGGCCTGTAGTTTCTTCCAGTGGGTGGTTTTTAGGCTTGGCGACCATATGGGTGACGCGTAGCACGTAATCGGCTGGCTAATTGCTTTGTATGTGGTCAAGAGCGTTTCTTTATCTTTTCCCCAGGTACTGCCATCAAGGGATTTGAGGATTTTATTACGGCTCTGAATTCTTGGAACAATTGCGGTTGCGTGCGCACCAAAGTGTAGATCCTGATCAAACGTCACACCCAAGATTTTGGGGTGTAGGACAGTCGGTAGCGTAGTGCCATCGACGTGGATGTTCAATATGGTCGACATTTGGGGCGTCCATGTTGTAAATAAGGTCGCGGAAGATTTAGTCGGTGACAATGCCAGGTTTCGCGAGGCGAAAAAACTGGAGAGATCAGGGAGATAGCCGTTTATTTTATTGCATAGCTCATCGATCTTTGGGCCTGGGCCTGTGGCCATTATTGTGCAGTCATCGGCGTAGGAAACGATTGTGACTCCTTCCGGTGGTGAAGGTAGCTTAGATATGTAGAAATTAAACAAAAGCGGGGATAGGACACCACCCTGTGGCACCCCTTGTTTAATTCTCCTTTGTTTTGATGTTTCGTTTCTGAATTGCACCGATGCCTGCCGACCACCCAGATAATTTTCGGTCCACCTTTTAAGACATGGGGGAAGGGTGGACCCTTCCAGGTCCTGCAGTAACGAGCCATGGTTGACCGTATCAAAAGCTTTTGATAGGTCTAACGCTACGAGTACTGTTCTATGGTGGGGATATTGATTCAAACCGCAATTTATCTGGGTGCTAATGACATTTAGCGCGGAGGTAGTGCTATGGAGTTTTCTGAAGCCATGCTGATGAGGGGCTAGCTGCAAATGTGCTTGGAAATAAGGGAGCAAAATGGCTTCAAGCATCTTTGCCACTGGCGATAGGAGAGATATCGGACGATATGACTCACCTACGTTAGCTGGTTTCCCAGGCTTTAGTAGCGGGACCACCTTGGCCATTTTCCATTTCTCGGGTATGACAAAGGTGGAAAGAGACAGGTTGAAGACATGCGCTAAGTATTTGAAACCCTCTTTCCCTAGGTTTTTAAGCATCGGCATGGCTATGCCGTCTGGGCCCACTGCTTTGGATGGTTTAGCGCGACCAATGGCGTCCTCAACCTCTCTAGCGGTGATGGTAATTGGTGACGCGCTGAGTTTGTGTTTATGTGCGTGTCTATTGGCTCTCCGTCTATCTTTGTCGACCGTAGTATGCATTATATATTGTCGGCAGAAAGCGCTCGCGCATTTTTTCGCATCCGACAGCACCTTATCGCCAAAGGCGATGGAAACTTTGTCTTTGTGCTTAGTCGGATTCGATAGGGACTTTACGGTGGACCAAAGTTTACCTACACCGGTAGAGAGGTTACAACCTCTTAGGTGCTCTTCCCATTTCGCCCGCTTGTGTTCGTCCACAAGCAATCTGATGCGTTGGTTTATATCCCTTATTTGGGGGTCGCCTGGATCAAGCTGTCTTATAAGGTCGCGTTCCCTCGCTAAGCTCGCGGCCTCCGCCGGGAAGTGGGGCCGGATTTCGGGAATTCTCCCGGCGGGAATGAAATGTGCCGAGGCGGATTCAATGACCTTACGGAAGGCACGCTCCCCTTGGCGGGCATCAGTCGGGATAGGGAGGGCAGCAAAGCTGCTGTCTGTTGCAGATATATATTCTTCCCACTTTCCTTTTTTGAAGTTTATGAAAGTGCGTTTTTCGGTGACGATGAAGTCGGCGGTACGCTCGAACGAAATAAGTATGGGCAGGTGGTCGGATGCCAATGTTACCATCGGCTGCCAGTTGACGCAGTTTACGAGTTCTGCGCTTACGATTGAGACATCTGGCGAGCTATGACAGCTTCCTACCATACGTGTGGGGGCGTCTCCGTTTATTGTGCAGAACGTCGTTTCGTCTATTTGATCCGCCAACATCTCACCCCTACTGTCCGCCCGCAAGTTTGAATGCCATAGGTCGTGATGGGCATTGAAATCGCCTAAGATAATGCGATTGTTGCCAGTGAGTAAGGCCTCGATATTAGGGCGGTGTCCACTGGGGCAACAGGTGACAGGAGGGATGTAGATGTTGATGATTTCTAGATTTCCATCGCCTGACCGGACAGATAGGCCTTGACGTTCTAAGACATTGTCACTGCGGTCGATGCCAGGATCAAATATATGATATTGCACAGAGTGGTGTATAATAAACGCGAGGCCGCCTCCATTTCCGCTCTCGCGGTCTTTCCTGTGGACATTATAACCAGAGCAGGTCTGCAATGCAGATCTTGCCGTGAGTTTAGTCTCTTGAATCGCAGCAATGCGGATGTTGTGCCGCTTCATGAAATCGACTATCTCCGTAATCTTCCCAGTTAGTCCATTACAGTTGAACTGCAGAATTCTGAAGTGCATGAGGGGTGACGCCGCCACTCTAGGGGTAAGTGAGGGGTGACTACGCCTAGGTTGTGGAAGGCCAGGACGCAATTGCTGTTGTGGCCTTGGGACTGGGCGCCCTTGGGCAAGCATTGGGGTACCCGGATGATTTGGGTTTGCGACCTGGCAACATGGCGCGATGAAACCCGTCGGGGGGTTGCCGTCGCGGAGACCAGAACATCTAGGAAAGTGGCACCACCCAAGGCAGGAGCTGCATTGAGCGGATGTCGCAAACCTATATATTCTGTGCTGGCAGACGGTGCAAACGGAGGCAGGGACTAAGAGTCTGTTTCCCTGACCTGCACGATTGCTGCCAGAAAAGAGGGGGGGGGGGAGAAGAGGACGGGGGCAGGGGCTGATGCTCAGCATTGCTACCAGCTCTACTACGAAGGTAGTAGTTATGAGTGGTATCAGCTGTTTGAGTTGTTGGCGCCGTGGGGCGCGAGCAGCAGCGGGTACTTGTTGTGGCTTGCTGAGCAGCGAAGCTGCTGGAAGGTAGTGGGGATACGCTTAGGCGAAGACTACGGGACGCCCTTGGGCGTGAGCAGCAAGGAGCCACAAAAGATTTATAAAAGTTACGTGGACGTCGGGTTTTGGGATCAAGCCCAGAACAACCTGTCCGATGCAACCATCCCTTGCACGAGACACACTGAACAGAGTATGACCGTCCTAAAAAGATTCTTTTCTGGCAAATGCAGCAAAACCATTTCTCATGACCGGGGTCAGGAGACGGACCCGGATTGGGTTCGATACCTTCCCGGAGTAAGAGAATATGTAGCAGTCCTGCTGCAAGGAGCTGCTGGGAGGATGACAAGTTGTGGGAGGGACGAAACAAATTAAATGGGGTCACACTGAAATGACAGTCCTTGGTCGGGAAAAATCCCGAGTCGCTCCGGTACATAGAACCGACTGCCTTGGGAAGCGGATGGTAAGGGTCTTCAGGTACAGTGAGATGTTCACCCCGGCTTAGAGTATATTTTGATGTATCGTCAATAAAACCCAAATCAAGGGTCCTCCCGGACATGTTAGGTATTATATTTATCTGTTTAAGGCAAAGTTCGGTTATTTCGGCTAAAAATTCGTTGTTGGACAGTTTTGAAGAAATAGGTACAACATCCTGGTCAGATATGGTCCATAATACATGCCTGAGATTAAAGTCACTCAAGGCTATCATCGAATAGGCTTCAACATTGAATTATAGTATATGGTATAGACACAACCCATTCCGAGCTTGATTCTAATGCATTTGAATTGTATAGAATCAATAATGGGCAAATTAACCTCAAATGAAGGTCCACTTCCAATTCGGTTCAACCGGTCATTTCTGTATATTTAGTAATCATGGCAAAGAATCTCGGAGTTAAATATATGAGGTTTTGGCCAAGTTTCAGTTAAAGCGATAATGTTGTAATTGCAGTTAAACGATTTCAAATACAATTCAGTTAGTTTAGTGTTTAAACCTTTAGGTTTAGGGCCGATTTAACATTCAGTTTTTTGATGCAATATTGTTATGCGGAAGGGTAGCAAGATTTGAAATATTATACTTACGCCTACGTTCCAATTCCCGCACAAAAGCACCAGGCGGCCAAAAAGAATTATATAATATAATATCGAAATGTTGTGCGGATACATCAATCCTAAAAGACGAACTATCTCTAGGATAGTTAAAATTGAATTTTCGAACTGTTACGTTTTCAAATTAAAGCTTACCGATGACGTACGTATTTAGGTCCTCTTATGTAGTGTCTTTATCAAATATTGACACAAAAACAGATTTTTTAATAGGGACAACAATAAAAGTGTTAGTCGGCGGTTCGGATTCCGTTGAAGGGTTTTGTGGATCCTGATTACTTTTTGTGGGATATTTTTTGGGATTTGTTAAAGAACCATTGGATGAAGATGGATGAGCTGGTAAGGGACTTGGGGATGCATGATTAATTAATTCGATAGTTGGGGGTGAAGTAGCTACGGATGCAGGAACTTCAGCAACGGCATTGAGTGTCGGGGCACTAGAGGAAGAACTGGTAGGATTACAATTTCTATGTGGAATGTTTATGTTAGTGAGATCATTCGAATAGTTGAAGGACTTGAATAAGTTTTCATACTGGATGAATTTCTTGGACAGTGCGTCAATTTCTCTGCCTATTTCAGAGAATCCATCGCGAACTTGTTTAAAAACTTTGAAAAGATCAATCTCAGTTGGTCTACATTTCAAACAGGCCCAACGAACTCCCTTTTCACTATCGTTGCGTGCGTCAACCGCTCTTGCTGACAAACCGGCACACTTCATATGGGCGAGCCCATTGCAAAGCCAGAATGACACGAAGGGATGAGATTTACTTTTTATCAAACAGTTCGCATATAGGCAAGACGTTTTAATAAAAAATAAAGAGATTTAAAAAAGAAATTAATAAAATAGTGAGAGTAAGTTGATTAATAGAAAAATAGCACAGCGGGTTATATATGTAGAAAAAATAAAAACAGTTTGGAAGTCGCTAGATAGCGATACACTGTATGAGCAGTTTGAGATGCACTGTGATAACACTGAAGAAACCGCGCAAACAGCTGTGACACTAAAGGCCACGGTGCAATGACATTTTTCATATAGATGCGTTTAACACAAGCTTATGCATTCCAATAACATCGCCACAATCAACCAAGATGTTGTGCTTGTAAATATGAAGGAACTTCAGACTTGGCAATCCAAGTTTATTACGCCTTGCCCATTCACATACAAAATTTCGATAAAAATTCTCCTTATACAACAAAAATACTTGCTAAAATATTTTGTGTCGTATTCAACTGTTATATTGCAGTTTTCAATTGGGAAAAATGTTAGAAATTTTGCCAACCAGTGGGAAAAATAATTTCACTTGCAAAGTGTGCCAAAACTCTTAGCCAAAGCAAATGTCAAATTCTTCTTCTTATGATTTGCTTGGAACAAAATTGGGGAGTTGGCTACTTTTCAATATCAGATGGCGTCAGTGTCGCTCATTCTACCATTCTCCATAAAAATACGTGCAATCTACTCATAATGCATAAGCATGTGTTAAACTCATCTATATGAAAAACTGCTTATGTGTCGGAGCTATAAGAAAGAGAAAGGAAGTGTGCGCGAAAAATCAAAAACAACATGTAAGGAAGGCTAAGTTCGGGTGTAACCGAACGTTACATACTCAGCTGAGAGCTTTGGAAACAAAATAAGGGAAAATCCTAATGTAGGAAAATGAACCTAGGGTAACCCTGGAATGTGTTTGTAAAACATGGGTATCAAATTGAAGGTATTAAAGAGTATTTTAGAAGGGTGTGGGCCATAGTTATATAGGTGGACGCCATT
Source organism: Eurosta solidaginis (assembly GCF_040869045.1). NCBI lineage: Eukaryota > Metazoa > Arthropoda > Insecta > Diptera > Tephritidae > Eurosta > Eurosta solidaginis. The sequence continues at coordinate 239,228,546 of NC_090319.1, forward strand.
TCGGGATATCACCATAAAAGTGAAACACGGGGTGACTCTAGAATGTGTGTTGTACGATATGGGTATCAAATGAAAGGCATTAATTAGTATTTTAAAAGGGAGTGGGCGTTAGTTCTATGGGTGGACGCCTTTTCGAGATATCGCCATAAAGGTGGGGCAGGGGTAACTCTAGAATGTGCTTGTACGATATGGGTATCAAATGAAAGATGTTAGTGATTATTTAAAACGTAGTGGGCCTTAGTTATATAGCTGGACGCCTTTTCGAGATATCGCAATAAGGGTGGACCAGGTGTGACTCTAGAATGTGTTTATACCATATGGATATCAAATTAAAGGTATTAATGAGGGTTTTAAAAGGGAGTGGCCCCTAGTCGTACATATGAAGGCGTTTTCGAGATATCGACCAAAATGTGGATCAAAGTGACCCAGAACATCATCCGTCGGGTACCGCTAATTTATTTATATATTTCATACCACGAACAGTATTCCTGCAAAATTCCAAGGGCTTTTGATTTCGTCCTGCAGAACTTTTTCTTATTCTACTACTTAATATGGCAGGTGTCACACCCATTTTACAAAGTTTTTTATAAAGTTAAATTTTGCGTCAATAAACCAATCAAATTACCATGTGTCATCTCTTTTTTCATATTTGGTACAGAATTATGGCATTTTTTTTCATTTTTCGTAATTTTCGATATCGAAAAAGTGGGCATGGTCATAGTCGGATTTCGGATATTTTTTATACCAAGATAAAGTGAGTTAAGATGTACGTGAACTAAGTTTATTTAAGATATACCGATTTTTGCTCAAGTTATCATGTTAACGGCCGAGAGGAAGGACAGACGGTCGACTGTGTATAAAAACTGGGAAACAGTTATCGTCATAAAATCTATGCACCTACAAAATTTTACAAGGATTGGTAAATCTTTGTTCGACTTATGGCATTAAATATATCCTAGACAAATCAAATGAAAAAGGGCGGAGCCACGCCCATTTTTAAATTTTCTTTTATTTTTGTATTTTGTTGCACCATATCATTACTGGAGTTGAATGTTGACATAATTTACTTATATACTGTAAAGATATAAAATTTTTTGTTAAAATTTGACTTAAACAATTTTTTTTTTTAAAGTGGGCGTGTTCGTCATCCGAATTTGCTAAATTTTATTTAGCACACATATAGTAATAGGAGTAACGTTCCTGCCAAATTTAATGATGATATCTTCAACGACTGCCAAATTACAGCTTGCAAAACTTTTACATTACCTTCTTTTAAAGTGGTGCTACGCCCATTGTCCCAGATTTTACTAATTTTCTATTTTGCGTCATAAGGTCAACACACCCACCAAGTTTCATCGCTTTATCCGTCTTCCGTAATGAATTATCGCACTTTTTCGGCTTTTCGAAATATTCGATATCGAAAAAGTGGGCGTGATTGCAGTCCGATTTCGTTCATTTTATATACCGGTCTGAGATGAGCTCCCAGAAACCTACATACCAAATTTCATCACGATACCTCAAAACTTACTCAAGTTATCATGTTTACGGACGCACGGACGGACGGACGGCCATGGCTAAATGAATTTCTTTTTTCGCCCAGATCATTTTGATATATAGAAGTCTATATCTATCTCGATTGGTTTATGCCATTACGGATTACCGTTATGCGAACAAAGTTAATATACTCTGTGAGTTCTACTCAGCTGAGTATAAAAACAAATACACTATTAAAACTAATGCCTAACAACAGCAACAACACAATGCAAAAACACTCGGCAATTCAACTGTTAGTGAATAAGTGTGTATATGCAAATTAATGAAAATTTAGTTTTGATACGAAATATTTATGTAACTAACCATTGTTTTTGTTTTATCGGCCTATTTATAAATGATTCAAGGTTCGATTCGAGCTCAAGGCCAGAACAATAATTTTTTTCTAATGATAATTATTGTTATTTTTTAATTTTTCTAAATTTGAAAAATTGTATTTTGTTTTTGGAATAGTAAGTAAACAATTTTTCAGACAACCTGCCATAGCTGCGCACATAGATCCATTTCGAAGGGTGCTAAGCCTTCATCATCAGTACGCTTTAGGCACGCTGCGCTAGCCATTTAGCTATACAGCGGTGGTTTGTTTGACTGGCAAATTTGCTACTTCTATTCCTTTTACCAACTATATTCATTCAGTGTTGCGCCATCTGGTGCAAATCACTGATAATGCTGGATTTTTATTTATTGTCAATTACTTTGTTTGACATTCCCAAGTGCTCATGGTTTATTAACAATTGTTTTTATTTTATCGGCCTATTTATAAATGATTCAAGGTTCGATTCGAGCTCAAGGCCAGAACAATATTTTTTTTCTAATGATAATTATTGTTATTTTTTAATTTTTCTAAATTTGAAAAATTGTATTTTGTTTTTGGAAAGTAAGTAGAAAATTTTTCAGACAACATGCAATAGCTGCGCAGATAGATCCATTTCGAAGGGTGCTAAGCCTTCATCATCAGTACACTTTAGGCACGCTGCGCTAGCCATTTAGCTATACAGCGGTGGTTTGTTTGACTGGCAAATTTGCTACTTCTATTCCTTTTAATAACTATATTCATTCAGTGTTGCGCCATCTGGTGCAAATCAGTGATAATGCTGGATTTTTGTTTATTGTCAATTACTTTGTTTGACATTCCCAAGTGCTCATGGTTTATTAACAATTGTTTTTGTTTTATCGGCCTATTTATAAATGATTCAAGGTCCGATTCGAGTTCAAGGCCAGAACAATAATTTTTTTCTAGTGATAATTATTGTAATTTTTTAATTTTTCTAAATTTGAAAAATTGTATTTTGTTTTTGGAATAGTAAGTAGAAAATTTTTCAGACAAACTGCCATAGCTGCGCAGATAGATCCATTTCGAAGGGTGCTAAGCCTTCATCATCAGTACGCTTTAGGCACGATGCGCTAACCATTTAGCTATACAGCGGTGGCTTGTTTGACTGGCAAATTTGCTACTTCTATTCCTTTTACGAACTATATTCATTTAGTGTTGCGCCATCTGGTGCAAATCACTGATAATGCTGGATTTTTGTTTATTGTCAATTACTTTGTTTGACATTCCCAAGTGCTCATGGTTTAATAACAATTGCTTTGTTTTACCGGCCTATTTATAAATGATTCAAGGTCGATTCGAGCTCAAGGCCAGAACAATAATTTTTTTCTAATGATAATTATTGTTATTTTTAAATTTTTCTAAATTTGAAAAATTGTATTTTTTTTTTTGGGATAGTAAGTAGAACATTTTTCAGACAACCTGCCATAGCTGCGCAGATAGATCCATTTCGAAGGGGGCTAAGCCTTCATCATCAGCACGCTTTAGGCACGCTGCGCTAACCATTTAGCTATACAGCGGTGATTTGTTTGATTGGCAAATTTGCTACTTCTATTCCTTTTACCAACTATATTCATTCTGTGTCGCCATCTGGTGGAAATCACTGATAATGCTGGATTTTTGTTTATTGTCAATTACTTTGTTTGACATTCCCAAGTGCTCATGGTTTGTTAACAATTGTTTTTGTTTTATCGGCCTATTTATAAATGACTCAAGGTTCGATTCGAGCTCAAGGCCAGAACAATATTTTTTTTCTAATGTTAATTATTGTTATTTGTTAACTTTTCAAAATTTGAAAAATTGTATTTTGTTTTTGGAATAGTAAGTAGAAATTTTTTCAGACAAACTGCCATAGCTGCGCAGATAGATCCATTTCGAAGGGTGCTAAGCCTTCTTCATCAGTACGCTTTAGGCACGCTGTGCTAACCATTTAGCTATACAGCGGTGGTTTGTTTGACTGGCAAATTTGCTACTTCTATTACTTTTACCAACTATATTCATTCAGTGTTGCGCCATCTGGTGCAAATCACTGATAATGCTGGATTTTTGTTTATTGTCAATTACTTTGTTTGACATTCCCAAGTGCTCATGGTTTATTAACAATTGTTTTTGTTTTATCGGCCTATTTATAAATGATTCAAGGTTCGATTCGAGCTCATGGCCAGAACAATAATTTTTTTCTAATTATAATTATTGTTATTTTTTAATTTTTCTAAATTTGAAAAATTGTATTTTGTTTTTGGAATAGTAAGTAGAAAATTGTTCAGACAACCTGCCATAGCTGCGCAGATAGATCCATTTCGAAGGGTGCTAAGCCTACATCATCAGTACGCTTTAGGCACGCTGTGCTAACCATTTAGCTATACAGTGGTGGTTTGTTTGACTGGCAAATTTGCTACTTCTATTACTTTAACCAACTATATTCATTCAGTGTTGCGCCATCTGGTGCAAATAACTGATAATGCTGGATTTTTGTTTATTGTCAATTACTTTGTTTGACATTCCCAAGTGCTCATGGTTTATTAACAATTGTTTTTGTTTTATCGGCCTATTTATAAATGATTCAAGGTTCGATTCGAGCCTATGGCCAGAACAATAATTTTTTTCTAATGATAATTATTGTTATTTTTTAATTTTTCTAAATTTGAAAAATTATATTTTGTTTTTGGAATAGCAAGTAGAAAATTTTTCAGAGAACCTGCCATAGCTGCGCAGATAGATCCATTTCGAAGGGTGCTAAGCCTTCATCATCAGTACGCTTTAGGCATGCTGCGCTAACCATTTAGCTATACAGCGGTGGTTTGTTTGACTGGCAAATTTGCTACTTCTATTCCTTTTTGCCAACTATATTTATTCAGTGTTGCGCCATCTGGTGCAAATCACTGATAATGCTGGATTTTTGTTTATTGTCAATTACTTTGTTTGACATTCCCAAGTGCTCATGGTTTATTAACAATTGTTTTTATTTTATCGGCCTATTTATAAATGATTCAAGGTTCGATTCGAGCTCAAGGCCAGAACAATATTTTTTTTCTAATGAAAATTATTGTTATTTTTTAATTTTTCTAAATTTGAAAAATTGTATTTTGTTTTTGGAATAGCAAGTAGAAAATTTTTCAGACAACATGCAATAGCTGCGCAGATAGATCCATTTCGAAGGGTGCTAAGCCTTCATCATCAGTACGCTTTAGGCACGATGCGCTAACCATTTAGCTATACAGCGGTGGCTTGTTTGACTGGCAAATTTGCTACTTCTATTCCTTTTTACCAACTATATTTATTCAGTGTTGCGCCATCTGGTGCAAATCACTGATAATGCTAGATTTTTGTTTATTGTCAATTACTTTGTTTGACATTCCCAAGTGCTCATGGTTTATTAAACATTGTTTTTGTTTTTATCGACCTATTGATAAATGATTCAAGGTTCGATTCGAGCTCAAGGCCAGAGCAATATTTTTTTCTAATGATAATGTTATTTTTTAATTTTTAATTGTATTTTGTTTTTGGAATAGTAAGTAGAAAATTTTTCAGGTTTATCATTAGAAAAATTTTATAAAAGGTTTAAGTCTTCAAATGGCTCTTCTTATAAGTATTTTTACCTGAGATATGCGAGGAAGTTCACATCCCCTAAAAAATCTTTATACAGGAATTATGTGCGTAAGTTTGGGGGCGAAGTCAAGAGTAACCCTAAGTCTTTTTGACGATTCGTTAACTTGAAGAAGGCTTGCTCAAATATTCAAACGGGCGTGTTCTACAATGAGACCAGGGCAGGTGGTGTGGATCGAGGCCGCGCTCGCTACGGTGACCGTTAAGGTTAAGAAAGACAACCCTAGTCCACAGCCATCTTACACCGATTCAGGGTGGTTCCAGGGCAATGTCAAGCTAATTGCCTGTGACGACGCCAGGTCGGTAAACCTCTATAGGGCCGCCGCCACGCTGTTAGGGGTGGTATATACGGGCGCGCGCCTCAAGGTAGTGGAGGCGCGTGATATCCCCTCACGACCAAGGGCTAGAGCCTGGGTTCCAGTGACGCCAAGGGACCCAGCTGACATCCTGGAGCTGCTCCAGGAGTACAAACCGCCACAGGTTTGGAAGTCAACCCTGATAAAAATCTTACACCGCCAAGAATTGGGGGTACGTTATTAGCGTTTAGCGATCAAGTCAAGTATTTGGGAGTCATTCTGGATAGGAAGCTATTATGGAGTTACTATATAGTGGAGCGATCCAAGAAGGCAGCAGCAGAGCTGTTCGCCTGCAAGAGGGCAATTGGCACCTCCTGAGGCTTCTCCCCTAAGGTGACCTACTGGATTTACACAGCCATTGTGCGCCCGATGCTTCTTTATGGTGCCTTGGTCTGGTGGCCTGCACTAGCTAAAAGTACTTATCTTAAAATGCTTCAAAAGGTGCAACGGAGTTCGGAGCTCTGCATTACCGGGGCTCTCGGCTCCCCTCCAGATTCCGTTATATAAACACATGGATACATAGATACAAAGATAGATACAGGCCAAGCTAATAAAAGCGTGTTAAAAAGGGCTCCAGTATGCTCTTTCGTGGATGTGCCATGCATCCACTTCTACCATTAATAAAGGAATGCGTTTTTCGCATTATGTACAAGTTTTTAAATCTATGGTCATTTGGGGTGGTCATAAGTTCAATTGGCCTTATGTCCGTTAACCTTATGTAACCCCACAATCACATTATTGCATTGTCATCGAGCCTTGATACGTGTGCAAAGTTTCAATCAAACTTATGGCCATTCCAAGTGATAATAAGGCCAATTGACCTTATGGCCGTTGACCTTATGTCACCACACCATCACATTAATGCATTGTCATCGAGCCTTGATACGTGTGCAAAGTTTCAATCAAACTTATGGCCATTCAAAGTGGTAATAAGGCCAATTGACCTTATGGCCGTTGACCTTATGTCACCACACCATCACATTAATGCATTGTCATCGAGCCTTGATATGTGTGCAAAGTTTCAATCTAACTTATTGCCAGTCAAAGTGGTAGTAAGGCCAATTGGCCTTATGGCCGTTGACCTTATGTCACCGCACCATCACATTAATGCATTGTCATCGGTCCTTGATACGTATGCAAAGTTTCAAATTAATCAGACTTGTAGAAACCGGCGAAAATTAAGCTCAAAAATTCCGTTACATACAGGTCAAGCTAATAAAAGCGTGTTAAAAAGACAAGAGCACAGACAAAAATCAACTATACAGCTTGCCATTTCCGATTATGGTCGTAATGAATTTGTACTTCAGGGGAAATATTCATATTTTTCTATTTTATTAGAATTTTTATTTAGAAAATATACGTTTTGTTCTAATTTTCTCCCCAAAGATGTGGCATTGCCCGACATTAGTACTTCTTGAAGAAGACCCAACTATTCCATTGTTTTCACCGCTTGATTTTGTCAAATAACATACTATTAATTCCAAATGTCCAAGTTTGCGGAAAACAGAATTTTCAAACGCCGTAGCGAAGTCTAAATTTAAGTTCTCTAAAAATGAGTTTGCTCCAAAATTCAAAATTATAAGTCCTTAAAGGAGACGAGATATACCCACCAAAAAGTATACCGTAATTATCCGGATGATGAGCTGAGTTAATTAAGCCATGTCCGTCTCTCTGTATGTCCGTCCGTCCGTCTGTTTATCTGTTTGAACGCAAACTTGTCCCTCAGTTTTTCAGATATATTGATAAAATTTCGTGAGCTGGTATATTTGGGCGTCCGATTGATGATCGTGGCCGCCATGGTGTGATGGTAGCGTGCTCCGCCTACCAAACCGAAGAACCTGGGTTCACGCCCCGTACAAAGTAACATCAAAATTTTAGAAACAAGTTTTTTCAATTAAACAAAAAAAAGGTTTCTAAGCGGGGCGCCCCTCGGCAGTGTTTGGCAAGCACTCCGAGTGTATTTCTGCCATGAAAAGCGTCTAAGAGAAAACCCATCTGCCTTGCAGATGCTGTTCGGAGTCGGCATAAAACAAGTAGGTCCCGTCCCTCCAATTTGTAGGAAAAACTAAAAGGAAGACGACGCAAATTGGAAGAGAAGCTCGACCTAAAATCTCTTCGGAGGTAATCGCGCCTTACATGTATGTATGATTAATCATATGTCGGAACCGACCAGATCGGACCACTATAGCATATATCTTCATACAACCAATTTTTCGATATAGAAGGTTTTTGTTGTTATTCCTCATTTAGACAGCTAGAAGATTGAAATTTCACTAGATGATTACATATAAAACGAACATTGTTGTCTGAAAAAATTGTTAACATCGATCATATTTATCATATATATCCCATACAGCCGATTGATCAGATAAGAAGTTTAACGTAATTTCTTCCTTATGTTAACGGTAGAGGCTTTAAAGTTGCCCAGATGCTTACAAATACGGTCGTATACATAATATATATCTTATACATTTGATTATTCAGATAGAAGGTTTAACGTAATTTCTTCCTCATTTTAACGGCTAGACGCTTGACATTTCACAGAATATTTACAAATAAGGCATACATTGTTGTCTGAAAAAATATTCAAGACCAGTCGTTTATATGGAGTATATCGTGTATATCCCATATAATTGATTGATCAGATTTTATGAGTTTTTGAAATTTCAACACATTATTGTTCAGCACCACTCATGAAAGGTATGAGGTTCTTATTTTTCGTCGTTATTCCAGAAAAGGTTATTACATAAGCTGTTGTTTAAAAGTTTTATCTACAAGGTGCAGAAATTCAACTGTTTATAACAAATATATTAAAAACCAAGACAAAAAAAATTTTTTAAAAAAATTTCGAAAAAAATCGAAAAAATTCTCCCATTTGGACGCTTACTTTCGGCAAAGAGTTTTTTTTGGTAAGAGCCGTCACTCGATACATTAGCAACAACAAGCAACGAATTAATGTCGAATGTTTTCTCAAGGAAGTTTTGGTTAGTTTTCTTTGACTGCATCCTATATATTTATGCGGTGTAGTGAATTTGCGTAATTGCGATTTTTGGAAAGAGAATTAATGATGTAATTTAATACAATCATTAAAAAAAACACAAGTACGCCACGAGAATGTATGGAAGGCATTTTTATAAATATTTCTGACAAAAACCACCAGCGACTACCTTGAGAAAACATCAAGTACTTTGCCAAAGTATCGAACGACGGCTCTTAACAAATAAAAACTCTTTGCTTTTTCGGATGAAAAATTTATTTCCCTAAACAAAACAACAATTTTTAATTGTTAATTAAAAAAAAAAAATTATGCAGAATTTCATAACGAAATTCACACAGTGTTGTTCTCGACCACAAAGCACTGCGCTGATCAAATATTATCGCAAAATATTGACTTTGGTATTTACTGGGGCTCTCTTGAAAAGGCTTTAAGACGATCAGAATTTAAATAAAACTGTTAAATGTATCGCTGGATTAAAATTTTTTTGAAACATTAGTGTGAAACCGTTTCTAACGTTAATTCTCCACCACCACGATTTTGTACTATATATAGTTATATATGTATGTATGTGAATGAAGAGCTATTTTGATCCCCTTAGCTTTACCAAGACTATTTGCCTGTAAGAGAATTTCATCCCCTGCCTCCCCAAAGTGTTTTCCAAACGTTTTTCTATTTATGTAGTTTCATGCCAAGTGTAATGGAAATTTTCTATACCGACAGCCAGCAATAACAATTGCAATCATCATCTCATAAATTGTTAGCAGCGAACCAAAACACAATTAAACCAACGGCCATTTCATTGACATTTAATGCCGATTTAAGGAACCCTTCGTCGTTGTCATCATTCGGTATGCTCACTTTGCTATGATTTAACCCCTCGTCATTCTCACCATTCAGTATTCCCGCTTTGCTGTACATAATTTATTCGTGTTTGCCTGTCTAATAGACTAAATATTATTCTGTTTATTTTTTCATACATCTTTCCGGCGACTTTCGTTACAATACAACAATAACAGCAAGAAATAGCAATAGCAATAACAAACGAAAGGAGAACAAAATAAATGTTAACACATTCTCAATAACGTGATTTTAGCCCAGTGTAATAGCAAAGAATTTCTTATCCACATTCCATTTTGACAGCATGTTTGACCTACCCATCGCTTTCAATTTGAAAATATCGTTATATCAGTCACAATTTGGCGCACTAAGAGCTCAACCTAATATAAACGCAAGACTTTTTAACGGCTTATGACTATTTCAGGTCAAACCGAAATGTCGCGCAGAAAAAGAAATTCAAACTCCTTTATACTTCACCGCTGCGGTATTAACATGTACGTAAATATTAGTAATTTAAAATAGCTCTGACTTCCACACTTCAGGGCCAAATCTAAAGCCACTCGGACTCAGCGGCAAAAAAATAAACAGATAAAACTAAAATCCGGACTTGTAATTTATTAGTTCGAAAAAAAAGTTATCTCCGGGCTTTTATTTTCCTATAACTATGGAACGCCCTAAATTTATTCGGGGGTGTATCGCTTCCTGTATCTATTTATTTTTTTTATGTATATGTAGACAGACGCACGAAAGGGAGTTGCTTGTATGCTGCAATGTCTGAATATTAGTTCTCTGCAAAACTAAAAAGGCTTCACTGGCTAGTCATGGTATACGCTTCAGCCAAGAAAGTATTTGAATCGACACCCGTATTTGGAGGAAGAATTAGGAGGGGCCCTCAACGGAATTGTTAGAGGCAGGTGGAGGAAGATTTGATGTCACTTGGTACTCCCTATGGGCATCAGTTATCGCAAGAAAGGCGTAGTTGACGTTGCTTTTTACGAAACGACGAAAATAACTGATGATGTAGATTGAACAAAATGAGTTATTCATGTAATATTATTTCACGATTTACTAAGGTTGATGGCACAAAGCTGATCACGTTTACACATCCACTAAACTACACTAAATCCACAATAGTCAATCTACTCGTTCATATATGTACCATCCATAGGAACTAGTACTAAATTTTCATGCTTTACTTTTATTTCATGCTTCCATCTGGAGATGACGCCCTTAAGACAGTTCTCGGTTAGGTTAGGTCCAGCAAAATAAAATCGGCTTCTCTAAAATTGCTTTATAATTACTGATTATTGAAGGGAAAGATTTTTATAGGAAATCTAGTTATTTAATTGCCAATTATTATATCTATATATCGAGTGAGCAGTTTATATTTCAACTTGGGTAAATATCCATTAGCCAAAGCTCGTTGTTTTCGAAATATGAATTTTTGAATATTAAACTTTTTTTCGCCATATATTGATGCAATACATATCAGCATACAAGGCGATCAATGCCAAATGCTTAAAATTAATTAAAATATCACATTTATTACATTTATTATTTTTCAGAATATGGCAAAATATTTCACTAAACCTCCAATACCATCACAAGAGCCTTTGCCATGTCCTGTTACAAAATCACTGTAATTCAGAAAAATAATAACAAAAAGTGACGACCATCGTGGTGTGATGGTAGCGTGCTCCGCCTACCACACCGTATGCCCTGGGTTCAAACCCCGGTCAAAGCAACATCAAAATTTTAGAAATAAGATTTTTCAATTAGAAGAAAATTTTTCTATGCGGGGTCGCCACTCGACAGTGTTTGGCAAGTACTCCAAGTGTATTTCTGCCATGAAAAGCTCTCAGTGAAAACTCATCTGCCTTGCAGATGCCGTTCGGCATAAAACATGTAGGTCCCGTCCGGCCAATTTGTAGGGAAAATCAAGAGGAGCACGACGCAAATTGGAAGAGAAGCTCGGCCTTAGATCTCTTCGGAGGTTATCGCGCCTTAGATTTATTTGTTTTTTTTTTTTTAATTAATTTTAAGCATTTGGCCTTGATCGCCTTGTATGGTGATATGTATTGCATCAATATATGGCAAAAAAAAGTTTAATATTCAAAAATTCATATTTCGAAAACAACGAGCTTTGGCTAATGGATATTTACAAGTTGAAATATAAACTGCTCCTCGATATAGAAAAAGTTTAAATAAAAAACAATAAAAGATTTTTGAAATATTAAATTTGAAAAAAAATTTCATAAATTTTTACTAAATAATAAAAAAATATTTTTTTTTAACTATATGCAATTGTTTATAAATTTATACAAAGTTAAAAGTAATACCGAACTTTTCAAAGCAAAAGTCATGAGAATCGGTTAATTTTTAACAAAGTTATTGTATGCTGTAATGCATTGCATCAATAAAGGGGAGGGGGGGGGGGGGGGGGGGGAATGATTAATATTCAAAAATTCATATCTCGAAAACAACAAGTTCTGGCTAATAGGCATTTAGCCAAGTTCAAGTATAAACTGTTCACTCAATACAGAAAAAGTTTAAGAAAAAAAAAGATAACCCTTTTTGAGATATTAATTTTCGAAAAAAGTCATACATTTTTACTAAATACTAAACAAAAAACTATATGCTATTGTTTATAAAGTTATATAAAGTTAAAAGTAATAACGAACATTTCAAAGAAAAAATCATGAGAATCGGTTAATTTTTGACAAAGTTATTGACAGCTGAATAAATAGGTAAATAAAATACCGATTGCATTTTATGGAATTCAATTGCCGATAAATCCGAAAAAAAATTTTTTGAGACAAAAAAAAAACACGTGTTTCATTATTCTGACCAAAGAAAAACATATTAAAATTTCATCGAAATCAAAAATCATGTCCTGCGCGTACCGGGTGTCTTGAAATGGAATGAGCCTATAGTATTCTCGATATCTAGAGAAGGGTTATAATTTTAATTGGTCTATAATTTTGATTTTAAATTGAAGCTCAGTTAAACTCATTTATCTCAAATCAATTAAATTTTCATTGTTTTATTATTTGAAATGCTTTTAATGGGTTATAAGCGTTTATATTTTTATGAATATAGTTCAAAGGCTTCTCAAAACCTTCAAAACCTAACTTAAACGCAATCTTAACTCTGCCTTTAATTGAGGTCACATTTTGTTCATAATGCCGGTCAAATGGCATGTTTATTTATTTCCATTTACTGCCAAAACTCCATTAATTAGCGCTTAACCATTTTAACGGTTATGGCCGTCCAACAAGTCGCGCCAGTCGCTTCTTTGATCTGCCAACTGGGGCCAATTGGTCAAACCAATGCAGTTTAAATTCTTCTTCACCTGGTCGTTCCAGCGGAGTGGGGGCCGCCCTCTTTCTCTGCTTCCATAGGCGGGTTCCGATAAAAATACTTTCTTAGCCGGAGCGTCATCTTTCATTCGCATATTATGGCCTAGCCAGCTTAACCGCTGCGTTTTAAATCGTGGGATTATGCTGATGTCTGCGTAAAGCTCGTACAGCACATTATTAAATATTCTTCGATATTCGCCATTGCTAACGCGTAGAGGTCACCAAATCTTTCGAAGAACTTTTCTCTCGAACCGCTTCATCTGATGTTGTCCTGCAGGAAGGGTACGATAAATGACTGGTAGAGCATGATTTTCATTTGCCGAATGAGGACTTTACTTTTCAATTGCCTACCTAGTCCAAAGTAGGGTTTTTTGGCAAGAGTGATTCTTCGCTGGATTTCAGAGCTGAAGTTGTTGTAAACGAAACGAAGTCTTTTACTATTTGGAAATTATGGCTGCCAACAGTAGCACGGTTGCCAAGGCGCATATGCGCTGACTCTTGGCTCGATGAGAGAAGGTACTTCGTTTTGTCCTCATTCAACATCAAACCCATCTTCACCGCTTCTTTCCGTTTTGTTTCGAACGGCTCGGAGAGGTCCTTCTCAATTCTGACTGAGTTGATGGTGTTGCTCAACATCATTTTGCACAGCCGTATAAGTTTTCCGGCAGAAGTAGCGGCATATAGGCAGCTCGTTTTCGTACTGTCGAAGGCGACTTTAAAATCGACGAATAGGAGATGTGTGTCGATTTTTTTTCGCGGTTTGTGAAAATCTGGTCCTATAATAAGGTCCAATCAGCTGAATCACGATGGGCTTCAATATTTGGTGGGGGACATTTATTCCAATTTCATCGATTGCGGGATCGGGTTCGTCATCCCTGTGCGGTACATTGCTGTCTCCAAGTAGGATATAATCTAAGTACTCTCTGGACATCGGTTACAAGGTCGCCATTATCGTTCTTGCAGGAGTTGGCCTCGGGCTTAACCTATTCCGTCTGTCGCCGAATTTTTTTGGTAAAATTTGCGGGCATTATTCCTTGTGGCTAGCAGTCAAGCTCCTCCGACTCACGCCCTTCCGCCTCTCCTTTTTTCTTGCTTAAAAGGCGTCTCGCTGCCCTTTTCAACTCGCGGTAGCGTTCACACATCTTGTTGCGCTTGCTTGTAACGTAGACCTGTAGGCAGCGTCTTTACTTTCGATTACAATGCGGAATTCTCTATCGTACCAGTTGTTTCTCCGTGGTAACCAGTAACCAATTTTTTCCCTCGACGGCGGTACCAAGTGCTTTGGAGATATGTATACTCCCACTATTCATACATTCCGTTCGGTTGACTTGTGCTCTCAAATAGCTGGTGTGGGAGTCCAGCAGGGTTGCGTGATTTTTATTTGAATGTATCAAATCAAAGATATTTTTATACTCAGCTGAGCAGAGCTCACAGAGTATATTAACTTTGTTCGCATAACGGTAATCCGTAACGGCATAAACCAATCGAGATAGATATAGACTTCTATATATCAAAATGATCTGGGCGAAAAAAGAAATTCATTTAGCAATGTCCGTCCGCCGTAAACACTATAACTTGAGTAAATTTTGAGGTATTTGGTATGTAGGGTCCTGGGTGCTCATCTCAGATCGCTATTTAAAATGAACGAAATCGGACTACAATTTCAAAAACCGAAAAAGTGCGATAATTCATTACCGAAGACAGATAAAGCGATGAAACTTGGTAATTGCGTTGACCTTATGACACAAAATAGAAAATTAGTAAAATTTTGGATAATAGGCGTGGCACCGCCCACTTTTCGACGACATATTCGACGACTTCAGAATCATTTGGAGACTATATCGAATAAAAAATTATAAGTTTGTCTTTTACTGTCGTTTTTTTTTACCTTACTTTTACGTATATAAGAAAATATATTTATTTTAAGAGTGATTAAAAGGAAAAAAAAAGAAATTGTGAATGATGTGGTGGCAGCGTTCGATTCCCGGGCAAGGAAACCTCAAAAATTTAAAACGAGTTTTTCAATTTGAAAAAGTTTTTCTAAGCAGTCCCCAAAGCTTTTACTGGACAATCATTTTCCGATGTGTCAGATTGGCAGGGAAATGCCTGGCAATCTACTACGGGATAGTCAAATAACCTGGCTATAGGTTTGCTCAAGCCCTATAAATCTCCGGGCCCGGATGGCATCATTCCTGCGCAACTTCAAAAGTCTTTAGGAATTTCCTGCCGCTGGTTGGCCGTCATATACACTAACTGCTTCAGGCTTAACTCTGTACCGAAGTTTTGGCACACGGTTAGGGTCATCTTCATTTCGAAGGCCGGCAGAATCTCTCATGTATCATCTTACGATTTCAGGCCACTCAGTCTCAGAAGGATTCCTCGGGGTTTACTGTTGGCTTCACAGCATGCCTACTGCAAGGGCAGATTGACGGAAACAGCTCTCCATTCGATTGTAAAGCAAATAGAGGGGTCTCTAGAATACAAAGAGTTTGCTCTGCATTGCTTTTCTAGACATCGACGGGGCTTTTAACAATGTCCTCCCTGGGGCGATCGAAAGAGCTCTGGTAGGTTTAGGAATCGAGGCGGCTCTAGTTGAATTTATTAGCACACTTCTATGCAGCAGAATTGTCGCAGCGGAGTGGGGAGGGGCCATAATTGAGAGGAAGGTGTGCAGGGGCCCGCCACAGAGGGGTGTCCTATCTCCTCTGCTCCGGGTTGTGGTAGTCAACGAGCTTCTTGTGGAGCTGGAAGCCAATGGCTGTCGGGTTGTTGCCTATGCAGACGACTTCGATATCCTAGTCAGAGGCAAATTTCTTGGCACCCTGCCTGATGTTCTGGAGGGCTACCTGGATACTGTGGCTAGGTGGGCTGAGTCATGTGGATCCGCGGTCAACCCGGGGAAAACGGAAATGGTTCTTTTTTACAAGGAGATATAAGATGCCCACTTTAAGAACTCCTTCGCTTGGGGGGGGTACCGTTGGTACTTTCTGACAGGGTTAAATATTTGGGGATTGTTTTGGACAAGAAAATTTCCTTGATATCCAATGGGGGAGATAGGGCCAGGGAGGCTGCGGTTGTCTTGTACTGTTGCAGGGGGGGCTATCGGGAAGAGATGGGGACTCTCGCCAAGAGTACACCGGCTTTATGAGATGGTGGTCAAACCGATTCTGCTCTATGGGGTGCAACGGACGGCGCTGATCGGTATCAGTGGCGCTCTCAGAACAACACCTACCTTGGCACTGAACGTCATGCTGAACAATAGACTGGCTCGAAAAAAAGTTGCTAATCTCCGCCCCGAAATTTAAAGATTATGTTGAGAGGGTTTCGGAAACATTTTTTTAATCCTTCGAAATACAGCCGAAAAGATTTTTTCGCTGTAACTTGGTTATTTGACGCCCGATTTTTAAAATTGATATGTCATTATTTTGGCCTTGAGAAGTTTCACATTTCCGTTTAATGTCCTTTTAAGCTATGAAGTCATTTTCACATGTTTAGGTCAGCTAACAAGGTCAGGTAACTGTCAAGCGGATCTCTTAGCCCGCAGCGGTACAACCGAACCGGATGAAGATGGCTGTAGGGATTTAGGGATTCCGCTGGCCACCTGTGGTTTGCTCCTCCATAGCTGGGCCTCGAATCAGCTCAGCAAACGTTGGGCGGACACCACTTCTTACAGTGTAGCAAAATCTTTCTGACCGAAAGTGGATGGCAGGAGGTCTGCCGAAATAATTGGGTTCACTAAGGCTCACCTATCAATGGTCATTGGGGTTTTGACAGGGCACTGTCCCATGGGTATCCATGCGGTAGGCCTCAATATACTGGAAACTCCATCCTGCTGTAGCTGTATGGAGGATGATGAGGTGGAATCACCAAATCACTTTATGCTTGATTGCACAGCTTTTTCCAGAACTAGGCGAACGTACTTCGGTCGCGACTCACTTGGATCTCCCGAGGATTTATCCACCTAACCTAACCTAACCTAAAGAATTGACACACATCACCACTTCATCGATTTTAAAGCCGCTTTCGACGGCACAAAAAGGAGCTGCCTAAATGCCGCTATGTCTTAATTTGGTTTCCCCGCAAAACAGACAGGGTGACCTCCTATCGTGCGATTTTTCTAATTTGATCCTGGAGAAAATTGTACTAGCTGCAGAACTCAACCGCGCTGGAACAATATTCTATAAAAGTGTACAATAACTGCCGTATACTGATGACATTGAAGGAAGCAGAGGAAGACGGCGGCCCCCACTCCGTTGGAAGGACCATGTGGAAAACGATTTAAACCCCCTTGGTATGACCAATTTGCGTCAGTTGGCAGAGCGAAGAAGGGTATAAAATGAACATGAAAAGATACTGAAATTTCATCATAGAAAGTTAGTTTTCTTTACTGTTATTCGTCTTGATTCTTTGAACTTACAGTTTTCTATAGGTAATCCACTTAATAGAACGACACTTAGAAGCGTCATTACAACCGTTTTATTACAATAAATTGCATATCTTGCACACAGTTTTGGCCGTTCACTTAATCCATGCTGATAAGTTGTTTTAACAGCACACCCTCAAATATCTTCGCCCATTTATGCACCCTAAAATATTACACAACTTGATTATACAAACATATGCGTGTCAAGGTGTAAGGGTGCATTTGAATAGATGGTTCGTAATGAAACGCATGAGACAACCTTCAAATTGCGTGCACCTGCGCGTATCATTATGCCATATTTCTTTTAGTCAGAATGACTGCTACACAGGAACATAATAAAACTATGTAGCAATTTCAAAAATGTGTACATAGGACATTTCGAATTTCGTTTGGCACGTACCTCTAGCAATATTCAAAGTAACTCCTGACAAAATATCAAAGTCCTTTGATTGATGGCTTATTTAACAAATATCATATACCCATCGTGATATCTGCATATCGTCGATGTCTTTGCAAAACCATCTATCGACCAACTGCAAAATACAAGTTTAAATGCAATTTTGGTTAGGGCAAAGCTTCTATGACGATAACAGTTTTCTGTGAAAATGGGTGAAATCCGTTGAAACCACGCGCAATTTTTATACACAGTCGACCGTCTGTCCTTCCGCTCGGCCGTTACCACGATAACTTGAGCAAAAATCGATATAGCTTTACTAAACTTAGTTCACGTGCTTATCTGATATCGAAAATTTTGACAGTTAAAAAAAATGCAATAATTCTATACCAAATACGGAAAAGGGATGAAACATGGTGATTGTATTGGTTTTTTGACGCAAAATATAACTTTAGAAAAAACTTTGTAAAATGGGTGTGACACCTACCATATTTTCATTTCATTTCATTTCGTTTATTTAAGAGTTCGTTATTAGTACAACAAGATAATAGAATCTTTTATCGTACAACACATAATTATTACAAGTCAAGTGAATCATATTCATTTATAAATATACATATAATTAATTTAACAAATGGGAAGAAGTCAGTAGGGGATAGGTTGCATTATGCTGACAGTTGGTTTAAGTGTTATTAGAAAAAAAACTATAAAGAACACGTCTATAGTTGTTTTGGTTTAAAGAGTTTCTCACAGTGGACGGAATTGAATTCCAGAGCCGTATGGTGTTCATGAAGAACAGCCTAGTCGATGCCACATAATTAAAACTGGGTAGATTCAGAGTACATGACCCAGCGGGCCTATTAAACGCAAGTTTGTCATACAAGTATAGACTTCGTTAAGAATAGTCTGAATAAAAATATGCAACTCCTTGCCCTTTGATACTCAGTTAGGTTGCAACATAGTAGACGAGATCTCCATGCAGATACATGGTCAAATTTGTGCAAGCCATACATTTACCGAGTGACGTGGTTGACAGCAATCTCCATTTTATGGGCAGAGCTCGAGTCTGATGCATTGTATACCAACTCTGAGTATGTTATGACTGGCCAAATGAGCTATATGGCAAGCTTTCTCCTAATTTGAAGGGGAGTGTAGGGCGCGGACTACCTCAGATTACGCAAAGTGCCATAAACATTACCCATCATGGTATTAATATGGTCGCTGCCTTTAAGACTGGAGTTAATCACTATCCCAAGATTCTACTATCCCAAGATTCTTTACTTTATTGACGGTCTTCACGTTAGAGTAAACAATAATTATTGAAGGCTCGATAAGTTTTTCTTAGCAATAGGTAACATGTATAATTTTGAAACATTGAGGCATAGGCCATTGTCATTCGCCCAAAATAGGTTAGGTTAGGTTGAACTGGTCGGTCCATGAGGACCTCACATAGACTGAATAAGTCCATAGTGTTGCCAGAAGTTTGTTTTAACGACAAAACTGAAAACTCCTTCAAAAGCGAGGACTTATATTATAAAATAACTCCGTCCTTTTGGCAAATACTAGAAGCTTCCTAGGATTTAAGCCACTTGTTGCTTCTATATCTGACAGCTGTATCACTCCTAATAGCTGGAGTCTTAGCCTGGCAAGCGCAGTGCAAGAGCACAGAACGTGCTCGATCGTTTCCTCCTCCAGCCCGCACGTCCTACATCTGCTATCACTGACCAAGCCTAATTTAATGGCATGTGACGCCAGAAGGCAGTTTCCAGTCAGAATACCCGTCATAAGTCTACAGTCCTCTCTTTTTAAACGGTTTTATTTAGCTTGACTTTACAGGCAGGCCGCACGGCTGCATGCACGGCCGTTGTGAACGAATTTTGTAATTGAAAATTAGGTAACTTCTCGATAAGCTACAAGCTTGAAACTTGGAATATAGTTCAGAACCCGATGACAATGCAATAATAAGAAAAAAATCGCCGCCAAGTGGCGCAAGGATCGAGATATTCGCAAAAATCGTATTTGTGGTCTGATTTGGCTCATATTTGGAATACATAATACCAGGGATGCATCTTAACGTTAAGCTAATCCTTTATCAAAAAATGTCCACCGTTTCCGTTGAAACACTTCGAAATATTATCGATAAAGAAATTATCAAGATAAATTGTATCTCGTTTTTAACCGGAACGAAAAGCTCGTCATGGAGTCGTACCTGGGATCTATTTTCAACTCCAATGAAATTCCCCCAGTTTGCAAGTAGTCGAGCTGTGCATGCTAGCTTTAGCCGGGTTCTAAGCTCGTCGGATGGGGGGTGGGCTCTTGCTCACTACTTTTGTGCAAACGCACGACCGTACAATAAAAGAAATTCATGCACAATGTACCTAACTAAACTGGAAAAAAGAAAATGCAATAGAAATCAGAAAAAAAAATTACCCCTTTTCTAATACACAGACAGACTTCTCCGATTATGGAAACTATAGATTTAAATCCGAGAAGCAATACATCCGCTTCTCCAATCACCCCTACCCAACCATTAAGAGATACGCATTTGCAGTATCACCAAACCCAACCAAAATCCACTGACCTACGGCTCAATCATCCCACTAAATTAGCAACTCTATCTTTTCATATTGATTACTTACTTTTAACAATTCATTTATTAATTCGATTCAGATTCTTATACATTTTTATAATCTCAACTATTCTTATCTGCCCTATGCTAAATTTACATTTTACTTCTGGTAATTAATTTGTATTTATTCTCTTCAAATAATTGGAACACCCTAATAATTCGTTTGTTATCTTATAATGTAAAAACTTGGTTATATATCTATATAAACGTACATATTCTTAGTTTATAAGAGATACCATTTAAGAAGAAAAGCAATACGCTCTCTTAGCAAAGGAAGATTTCATATCATAATCAGACAACTGTCTGTACGTATTTACATAAGTACATATCTACATAGCTAGGTATAAACTTTTGCGCGATCGCATTGCCTTTCTGCTGTTCATATGCATAACAATATAATGATCATTAATCAAAGAGTACTTACAATTGTCCGAGCGAGGTCAGCAGGCGCCCGATGAACTGCGTCGGTAGGCTAGAAAGCTACCCTTAAAAAAATTTGTCTCACTACTCTACAACTATATGTACATACATATATATTTACACAGGTATATTAGTTTTTTGTTTCTTTTCAAGCTCCGCAAATAGTTTACTCATTTTACCTCTATAATAATACTACCGCTAGAAATTTACGCACGCCAGTGCATCGTAAACAAAATCTATTAGAGGGGTTTATCCCGCTATTAGCAGCAAACAAAAATACTTAAAACGAAAATGTATAATTATAAAATAATTTCAGGAAAGTACGTGAATGTATCTACATTTAATTCTTTTTTTTTTTTTTTTTTTTTTTATTCCTACATAATTAAATATTTTATTAGGGAATTTACAAATTAGAAAATGTTTGCAGCTCTATCCCTCTCCACACGAAAATGGTATAACTTTAAAATTCAACGTGATAATAAATTTTTTTTTTCTCTATTTTACAAATTTTTCGTTCTTCTTTTAATATTGATTCGCATTATATTTAAGACATGTTACTTGATTTTAAAGCCTTATTTAATACAAAAAAATTAACATGTCGAACCATGAGGCTTCACATGAATCACGGAAGAATTTTGAACAATATAAATGTCCGAAAAATATTTTGGTTCTATCGAGTAGTTTGGAGCCATTATCTCGGGTTTTCTTCATATAGAACTGTTGCTGTATTTCAGATTTCACAGAAATTTATAGATTAAAACTTTGGCATGTGGACGACCTAGCCAAACTATTTTTAGGCAGGCAGCATAAATAAATTTAAAGTTGAATGGCTTGATGACTTTGTTGCGGCCTGTGTCCTATCATCATCAGTTTTTCTATTGAAACGCAGATGATGGTTTCGCTTCCTCTTGAAGATCGGTGGCACGCTTTTCTTCTATTTGCCTTTTAATAAAGCATGTGTCAGCACTCGTAAGCGAATAAAAATTTAGAAATTCCCTTTTTTTTGGAATTATTGCTTTTAAATTACAGATCAACGAATTTAAGCGCGATACCGATATTGGTTACTATTCAGACTTTAACTTATATATTTTTTCTTACTCGAACTTCACTCTTTGACGATTCCAATCAGAAAGGCGGAAGCTCTCACTTTTGCGGAAGCCCTCACCGATCGTTCTCCTCATATCTCTCAGCTGGTCGATTCTCTCCAAGATATTACCATTCTTAACTGTCAGAATAAAAAACTGTTCCCAGCTAGTGTTGTTAAACGCAAAAAAAAATTGCATATTATAATTTTTTCTTTTAACCCAAGAAAATCAGAAAATCGCACTCACAAAGCAGGTGTTTTGAGCAGGGTAGGGTACACTATTGCTGAAAACGGCTGTAAAGGCGATGAGTTTATCCCTGTTGTATATCTTTGGCGTGGAATGTGCCTACAAGTTTGCCATTCAGATCCTCGAGAACGTAATACGACGATCCCAGTTTCTCTCAGACCCTTGCCCTGAGAAAAGTTTTAGCTAACTTTGCGTTAAATCCCCTGGCCAAATTGCTCTGTGCAAAATTTCTTCGCAATACTTCTTGACCCACCACATATTTTATTTCTCTAGATCGCAAGTTGTATCTTTCAGCATTGCTTTCATAAGCCTTAACTAAATTATCTCGAACCTTATCTCTGACAGACATTATATTATCAAAGCGATCACTGGATTCAACTATACCTTCTGACGTCATACCTATGTTACGTAAGATCTCGTAGTTGTCTCCATGTGTAATCATGTGCTGCCCGAAAACGACAAAATATGGACTATAACCGGTGGATTGGTGAATTGAGTTTCGGAGTGCTGAGTGAGCGCTGATCCTTTTGAATATACGCCCTCAGAGCAGCATTTATCGATCGGTTTACCCTTTCGGATGAATTGCTTTGGGGTGAATGTATGGCTGTATATGTGTGTTTTATTCCACATTTGGTCAGGAAAGCTTCAAACTCTTTCGCTTTGAACTGACTGCCATTGTCACTCACGATATACTCAGGTACTCCGAACACATCAAAAACTTCAACCTTCAAAAAATTTATAATTGGAGATGTCGTTAATCTTTTTAGTGGACACAGGAATGTAAACTTTGACATATGATCGAGTACAATAAAAATCCCTATGTGACCATTTTTAGATCTGGGGAAAGGCCCTATCAAGTCAATATATAACCTTTGAAAAATTCTTTCAACGGGTGCATATTTTCCCATAGGAGGACGCAGAACTTTGGTAGGATACTTCGTTGTTTTACACACCTCGTAGTTAGTCACATACTCCCTTACGTCTTCAAAGAGTCCTGGCCAGTAAAAATATCGACGAATTCTTTCTATGGTTTTTGATACGGCGCCATGTGCGCTTGTTAGGGTATCATGAGAATTCCCCATTACCTCGATTCGCAAAGTATGTGGTACGAACAATTTCCACGCCGCGTTCTCTTTCACAGGGTTACCATTATAGAACTCGTTTCTTTGGTATATGTATTTGCCACATACCTTAAAATCTGGGAATTTGGCAGGTTGGCTTTCCAACTTTTCCTTCAACTCCACATAATCTCTATCCATAAAAGCTTCAGAAGAAATATCTATGTCAGGAATATAATCAACAGTGAGCGATGCTACTTCGCCCTCTGAGTATATGCGGGACAAGGCATCAGGAACGACATTCGCACTTCCTTTTCGATGTTCGATTTTGAAATCGAATGCTTGCAGTTTGAGAGCCCACCGAGCTAAGCGCCCGCTAAGGTCGGTCAGGTTCATTAACCAACGTAAGCTCGCATGGTCTGTTATGACCGTAAAAGGTTGACCTTCGACGTACTCTCTGAACTTCTTTATTGCCAAAACAGCAGCCAAACACTCTCTTTCTGTTACCGAATAATTTTGCTGTGCTCTGTTTAATTTTTGGGACATGTAGGCTATAGGAATTTCATCACCTTCATCATTCTTTTGAGCCAGTACCGCTTCTACTCCATGCAAGCTTGCATCGCATTGAATGATGAAAGGTTTCTGAAAATTCGGATTCGCTAAAAAGGGAGCAGATGTTAGGAGTGATTTTATTGAATCGAACGACTCTTGTGCTTCTGCCGACCATTCGAACGACTTTGACTTTTTCAAAAGTTCAGTAAGCGAATGCGTCACTTCTGCAAATTGTGGTACAAAACGCCTATACCATCCCGCCATACCAAGGAAGCGACGAAGCTGTTTCACTGTCTTTGGAACTGGATAGTTTACTATTGTAGATGCTTTATCTGGGTCCGTCTTTAGTGTGCCTAACCCCACTATATATCCCAAATACCGAACCTCAGTCAAACAAAATTTACTTTTTGATATGTTTATTGTCAGTCCTGCTTTGCGAATGTGACCGGCAACTTCGTTAAGTAATTTAAGATGCGACTCGAAATCTTCTGAGACTAAGAGTAAGTCGTCAAGGTAAACGAAAACTTTTTCTTTAAGGTGGTATGGTATCACTCGGTCCATTAGCCTGCACATTGTCTGAGGAGCATTACAAAGACCAAACGGCATCACCGTATACTGATAAAGTGGCCTATTCGGTACCGTGAAAGCCGTCTTTTCGCGAGAATTCATTTCCAGAGGGATTTGCCAAAAAGCGTCCTTTAAATCCAGGCTGGAAATGAATTCCGCTCGAGGTAATCTCGACAATATACCTTCGATGTGTGGAAGCGGATACGCATCTTTCACGGTCAAAGCATTTACTTTCCGACTGTCTAAACATAGGCGCACTTTACCTGGTTTTCGAACCAAAACCACCGGAGAGGCCCATTGGCTACTGGACTCTTCAATGACCCCTAATGCTAGCATCCTATCCAACTCCTCACACATAAGTTTTTCAACTGCTGGAGAAACTGGGAAGTGGCGTTGTTTTACCGCCTTCGCGTCACCAACATCGATAACATGTTCGACTAATGAAGTCCCGCTCAACCCTTCTTCACTAAAATTTGGGAACCCCGAGATTACTTGCTGCGGTCTGCTCTGCTGATTTTTATTCAAAATATGTACTGTTGGATCTACCTCCTTTACGTCAATTTCACTTAATATTAGTGGCTATTTTAAACACCTTCCAAAAATCAACACCGAGATATATATCTTGCGTCAAAGTTGGAATAATATAAAATTCAATGATTTTAGCTTCGTTCTTGTAGGTTATTACTAACGGCACAACCCCAGCTATTTCTTTACCCGAGCCATCAGCTGTGTGGACTTTGACTCTAAGTTTCTTAATGTTTAAGTTGTTGGATAAAATCTTGTTTGCAAAGTTTCCTCCTAAGCAACTCACAGATGCTCCGGAATCAAGTAGACCTAACTGAGTTTCTCCTAGGATTTGAATGGATGCATATGGCCGAATGTCATCTGACTACTGTAGAACTGAAGAAATCGATTTTAACATACGCTTCTTTTGCTTAACGTCAGCCCAATACTGTCTTGCACGTTTAGCTGAATGAGATAGTTTAAAAATGTTATTTCGGGTGTTTTGGTATGCAACTAAACGTTCGTGGAAAGGAGTAATCGGAGAAAGTTTAGGTATATATTTAGTAACAGGATTTGTGTTTTTCAAAATAGAAAAGTGTTCCTTTACTTTTGAGGATCCGATTTCTTGATGGGATGTCTGAGCTTGTTGCTGACATTCCGCGTCTCGTTTTCCGGGTTGTTACACCTCGGACAGTTTGGTAAGAAAAATGCAACAAGTCCACATCCGTAGCAAAATACCCTTCGTGGCTTGATGCAATTTTTGTAGTGATGTCCACTACCATCGCAGTTCCAACATGTTCGTTCTGCAAAATGTTCATTGGCAGCAATGCTATCACAATTTTCTCGCATTAAAGCTGTTTCCTCTTTAGCGTCTAGTTCTGATATATTTTTCCGCCCCTGACCATACATATTTGATTTTTGCACAGAATTTCTCATTTGCATTTCTGCAAAAAGATTCTCCCTACGTCGACAAGCCTTGCGTAGATCCGAAATGCTATGTAGTTCTAGATGCAAGAGTTCTAACCGAATGTCTGGCTGCAAATTCCTTAGAACAATCTCCACCAGCTCATGCTCCGACAA
This sequence comes from Eurosta solidaginis, assembly GCF_040869045.1. NCBI lineage: Eukaryota > Metazoa > Arthropoda > Insecta > Diptera > Tephritidae > Eurosta > Eurosta solidaginis. The sequence goes on from NC_090319.1 coordinate 239,254,542, forward strand.
AGGATGTTTGAGACTATCCGCCTTAGATAAAATATTGTCTAGATAACTCTCAAAAGATTCACCCGTCTTTTGTTTCAAATTCCGAAGGAATTCTTTAATTTCAAAATCCGTTCGGAAATCCTTAAAGTTCCTGCGAAGATCGTCACATATATCGATCCAGTCTAAATCTTGTATCGAGTGATGGTACCTCCAGAACCAGCGTTTTGCTTTTCCTTCAAAAAGCATGTGAACGTTTTGACACAAAGATCGGTAATCTCCTCGTAAAGTGGTAAGTGTTAGAGCATTAACCCGGTATATAAATTCTTCGACAGGTATACTGTTAAGAGAACCGTCGTATGATAGTTTCCATCCTGAAATTATTTTGCATGCGACCGAAGGAGTTACTATACTATTTTCTTCGCGTCTAACTTGATTTTGCAGTAAGTTTTGCTCCTGGTGAGAATTATTGCCTATATTTTCATTAGATCGATTCACCCTCTCTGATACTTGGACCATGTTACGCGTTTCTGCAACTCTAAGGCCTTGAAAATGCCGATCTATAGACTCGCCAACTAACCTACCTATCTCATCATGCATTTGTCTTGAAAAACGTTCTTCATAGTTCCGGAAACTCTGCTGTACAATGTCATTTATTTGTTTTTGATTTAAATTGGTATTAAAAGGACGCGGAGTACGATTCACATTTGAACCCCGACCTCTACTGTAATTAAAATTTTGTGGTGATCTAAACGACCTATTTTGTTTAGTGTGTGATCTGAGCACACGATCTGGTTGAGCCTCCTTGGGTCTAGCACCTTGGGCTTCGAATAAATCAAAATTTTCCTGCTCAGCAAAACTTATCAGTGAATGCGTATCAAAAGATCGCTTACACACTGGACATGCATCATTGTCATTAAGCCAACCAGAAATACACAATCGATGAAACTTATGTTGACAAGGAGTAACAGAAAGGTCGCTTTCTGGAATCACCTCATTGCATATGCCACACAACATGGCTGAATTGTCAAGCTGAACTAAATTGTCGTTGCTATGACGAACTGCCATAATTACTAAAAAAAAAAATTATTATTCAAAGAAAAATCTCTATAATTGTTAGTAATAGCCGATTACTTTCTTTGGTATGTTATTATTTGTATATATGTATACTGAGTCAACAAAGTTTAATGTAATGTACTTGAAAAATATAACCGTGGGATATTGATTTAATGCCGTAGATCTGTAAAAGGAAAATGGATTCGATCCAGAGTTTCTAAAATCAGGATATCCAATTCATACATAAAAGGAATCTGTTCGTAATATTTCAACCACAAAACCAAATATTCCGCTTTTGTTGAAGTAGAATTCTTTAAAATAAAATTAAAATGATTTTAATCTAACCCGATATCACTACGATAGTTGCCATAATTGATAATTCCAATGTCAGAAAAAAACCTGCAAAAATACTATCATGATTTAAGAAATGGTTAGTTAGAAGAACATATTCCAGCCACTAATTCCAAATTAAAATCAAATAAAAGAGGAATGAGAAACCTTATAGGTCGGTAGATGAAACAGTGAAATACCCCTATTTGTATCTATTCCGGACCGCTAATGAATATCTGTAAAAATTCAAAAAAAAGGACCTGTAATAACGTCAGGGCCCCACATGTTGGGCGCCATTTTATTGGCATGGAGTCGTACCTGGGATCTATTTTCAACTCCAATGAAATTCCTCCAGTTTGCAAGTAGTCGAGCTGTGCATGCTAGCTTTAGCCGGGTTCTAAGCTCGTCGGATGGGGGGTGGGCTCTTGCTCACTACTTTTGTGCAAACGCACGACCGTACAATAAAAGAAATTCATGCACAATGTACCTAACTAAACTGGAAAAAAGAAAATGCAATAGAAATCAGAAAAAAAAATTACCCCTTTTCTAATACACAGACAGACTTCTCCGATTATGGAAACTCTAGATTTAAATCCGAAAAGCAATACATCCGCTTCTCCAATCTCCCCTACCCAACCATTACGAGATACGCATTTGCAGTATCACCAAACCCAACCAAAATCCACTGACCTACGGCTCAATCATCCCACTAAATTAGCAACTCTATCTTTTCATATTGATTACTTACTTTTAACAATTCATTTATTAATTCGATTCAGATTCTTATACATTTTTATAATCTCAACTATTCTTATCTGCCCTATGCTAAATTTACATTTTACTTATGGTAATTAACTTGTATTTATTCTCTTCAAATAATTGGAACACCCTAATAATTCGTTTGTTATCTTATAATGTAAAAACTTGGTTATATATCTATATAAACGTACATATTCTTAGTTTATAAGAGATACCATTTAAGAAGAAAAGCAATACGCTCTCTTAGCAAAGGAAGATTTCATATCATAATCAGACAACTGTCTGTACGTATTTACATAAGTACATATCTACATAGCTAGGTATAAACTTTTGCGCGATCGCATTCCCTTTCTGCTGTTCATATGCATAACAATATAATGATCATCAATCAAAGAGTACTTACAATTGTCCGAGCGAGGTCAGCAGGCGCCCGATGAACTGCGTCGGTAGGCTGGAAAGCTACTCTTAAAAAAATTTGTCTCACTAATCTACAACTATATGTACATATATATTTACACAGGTATATTAGTTTTTTGTTTCTTTTCAAGCTCCGCAAATAGTTTACTCATTTTACCTCTATAATAATACTACCGCTAGAAATTTACGCACGCCAGTGCATCGTAAACAAAATCTATTAGAGGGGTTTATCCCGCTATTAGCAGCAAAAAAAATACTTAAAACGAAAATGTATAATTATAAAATAATTTCAGGAAAGTACGTGAATGTATCTACATTTAATTCTTTTTTTTTTTTTTTTTTACTCCTACATAATTAAATATTTTATTAGGGAATTTACAAATTAGAAAATGTTTGCAGCTCTATCCCTCTGCACACGAAAATGGTATAACTTTAAAATTCAACGTGATAATAAATTTTTTTTTTTTCTCTGTTTTACAAATTTTTCGTTCTTCTTTAAATATTGATTCGCATTGTATTTAAGACATGTTACTTGATTTTAAAGCCTTATTTAATACAAAAAAATTAACATGTCGAACCATGAGGCTTCACATGAATCACGGAAGAATTTTGAACAATATAAATGTCCGAAAAATATTTTGGTTCTATCGAGTAGTTTGGAGCAATTATCTCGGGTTTTCTTCATATAGAACTGTTGATGTATTTCGGATTTCACAGAAATTTATAGATTAAAACTTTGGCATGTGGACGACCTAGCCAAACTATTTTTAGGCAGGCAGCATAAATAAATTTAAAGTTGAATGGCTTGATGACTTTGTTGCGGCCTGTGTCCTATCATCATCAGTTTTTCTATTGAAACGCAGATGATGGTTTCGCTTCCTCTTGAAGATCGGTGGCACGCTTTTCTTCTATTTGCCTTTTAATAAAGCATGTGTCAGCACTCGTAAGCGAATAAAAATTTAGAAATTCCCTTTTTTTTGGAATTATTGCTTTTAAATTACAGATCAACGAATTTAAGCGCGATACCGATATTGGTTACTATTCAGACTTTAACTTATACATTTTTTCTTACTCGAACTTCACTCTTTGACGATCCCAATCAGAAAGGCGGAAGCTCTCACTTTTGCGGAAGCCCTCACCGATCGTTCTCCTCATATCTCTCAGCTGATCGATTCTCTCCAATATATTACCATTCTTAACTGTCAGAATAAAAAACTGTTCCCAGCTAGTGTTGTTAAACGCAAACAAAATTGCATATTATAATTTTTTCTTTTAACCCAAGAAAATCAGAAAATCGCACTCACAAGCTTTCGTTAACGTTAAAAACGTTAACAAAAACGTGATACTTTATGTTGAATTGTGCTGGCAATGCTATAGCCATGGTGAAGCCGTAAGGTGGAAACAGCGAGCGGACATACACACACAGACTCCATGTAGTTTCTTTGTGTTATTCGTTGGTGGTAATGTCAAAAATACTCTGAGAAATGTTTGTACTGTCAAAATTCATGAGAAAAGTTGCAATCAGCTTGGCTAATGCTTTCACCTTTAATGACTCCGCCATCAATCAGCTTTGCCAGCATAGTTTGAAATTAATAATCAACATAAACGATTTGATTTCGTTTTGATATGGCAGAAAACGAAACGAAATAAAAAAAAAAAGTAAATGTAAGGCGCGATAACCTCCGAAGAGATCTAAGGCCGAGCTTCTCTTCCAATTTGCGTCGTGCTCCTCTTGATTTTCCCTACAAATCGGCCGGACGGGACCTACATGTTTTATGCCGACTCCGAACGGCATCTGCAGGGCAGATGAGTTTTCACTGAGAGCTTTTCACGGCAGAAATACACCCGGAGTGCTTGCCAAACACTGCCGAGGGGCGACCCCGCTTAGAAAAATTTTCTTCTAATTGAAAAATCTTATTTCTAAAATTTTGATGTTGCTTTGCCCGGAAGTTGAACCCAGGGCATACGGTGTGATAGGCGGAGCACGCTACCATCACAACACGGTGGCCGCCACGAAATCTTTGTTTCGTTTATTAACGTTAGTTATCGTAACGAAATGATATCGGTTCGTTGGTTAAGCATGCGTGCATAGTACATACGATAATAGAAAGCGACCTATGGAAAAAAATCGCCGCTAGGCGCCGCAAGGATCGAGATATTCACAAAAATCGTATTTGTGGTTCGATTTGGCTCATATTTGGAACACATAATACATACAAGAATAGAAAGCGACCTATAAAAAAATCGCCGCTAGGTGGCGCAAAGATCGATATATTCAAAAAAATCGTACTTGTGGTCCGATTTGGTCCATATTTGGAACATATATTACATACATGAATAGAAAGCGACCTATGATGTCCGGTTTGGCTAATATTTGGAACAAGTATTACACACAGTCCCGGAGAAGTGACATCAAAATATTTTGGAGTTGGAGGAGGGACAAGCATACGTGGCGCAGAGTCCAGCAAAATCTTTGGAAAATTGTCAGGAAAGAGTCCTTGTAATAATGAGTCACTAAATGAACTAAATAGAATGAGAAATAATAGGCAATTAAATAAAGACTAAAAACTTGAAAATAAAATAATTAAAAAAAATGTTTAAGTTAAACGGTTTTATTGAAAAGAATACTTACATGAAGTAATAATAATATTAAAAGCTAGAAAATAATTAGGTAGGTCCTAGGTACTAATCATCACACTCCTCATCAATCTAGGGCATTGATCAGGCAATTAAATAAAAGCGTTGGACGCGCCAAATTTCTATTGATAGTCATATATAAGACCAACTGAACCTTAGTCAGGTTATGCCACGCCTCACATTTTTAGTGTGAATTTTTGATCCGTTATTTTTTAAAATTTTATCCGTCCCAAATACGTGGAAAAGTAAAACACATTAATAATATAGCAAAAATAAATACACAGAAAAATCGATGCAACTGTAAATTAAATTTAAAAAAATAGCTTAATAACTCAAGAAATATTTATATAGTACTAAAAAAATTTATGAAATTAATGCATTAATTAACATATATAAGTTTTTTATTGTAGTTTTTTTCTATGATGAATTTCATATCTAAACCGATATGCACTGAACCGAACCCCATCAGATTTTGATGAAATTATTAATATATTAATTAATTATTATTTAATAAATAAATATTTATGAAATTAATGAATTAAAAAATTAATACTATTTTATAATTTTAGTTTTCTTCTATGTAAAAAATATCTTAATAACTTAATGAATAAACAAATGTGAATAAATAAATATTTAAGTTAAAAATTAAATTAAAAAAGACATGGCCTTTTATTTACAAAAAATTTGGCCCTTAGTGTTTAAAATCACACTCTTAAGGTGTAAATATAAGCAACTGGTGAGTACAATTTTAGGCATATTGTGTCTAAAGTATTACACATATTTTGCGTAAAATTCAACAAGAAATTTGTAAAAATAAAGATGTATAATATTACACATATATAGTGGTTAAAGTGGTGCCTACCATTTTGGTAGTAAATTTACGATTTTCGGTTAAGAGTGTAGAATGTTTCCTACACACTAAAAAAAATTTTGTAAACTTACCGCTATTAAGCTAGGCAACTGTTTTCCTATTATAATAGCAGCAATTTTACACACAGAAAGCGTACGCGTAAAATTAAACACTTTATGTGTACGAAGTTTAAACGTTAAATGTGTAGTCATGCGCAAATTTACGCTTTATATGTTTAATAGCTTAAGCACCGAAGTTGTAAACTTACACGATATTACCCATCGATGTGTAATTTTCAACTTTAACCCTACACTAGTCGAAATATTATAATCTTAAGTCGCTAAAAAATGTTTTAAATTTTTGGCCATTTTTTTAACCGATTGCCGCATTTTCTTTCATACAAACTTTTGAACGTCATATTTTTATAGTCATAAAAAAAATTGTCAAAAATCAGGAACATTTTTACCGGCTTAATATTAACACAACACTGCATTAAAATTCAATGAGCTACAAAACTGCATACAAGAATTCTAAAACTCTTAGTAAAATCTTGAAAATGACGAAATTTTGTCCAGTTTTCGCCAAAATTCCATACAGTTTTAAACTTAAGCTTATATTGCCTATTATGTATATTTTTATAAAAATTAATAGCAAAAATAATTTAGCTGGAGTAAAACCCTGTGAAAATTGCAAAAAGTCACTGCCCTTATATATATTTTTACCAGTGTAAAAGCACAATAAATTACCAATTTTCTTTTCTAAAGTTTAAAAATAAAATAAATGTAAGGCGCGATAACCTCCCAAGAGATTTTACGCCGAGCTTCTATTCCAATTTGCGTCGTGCTCCTCTTGATTTCCCTACAAATTGGCCGGACGGGACCTACATGTTTTATGCCGACTCCGAGCGGCATCTGCAAGGCAGATGAGTTTTCACTGAGAGCTTTTCATGGCAGAAATACACTCGGAGCGCTTGCCAAACACTGCCGAGGGGCGACCCCGCTTAGAAAAATTGTTTTCTAATTGAAAAACCTTATTTCTAAAATTTTGATGTTGCTTTGCCCGGGGTGTGAACCCAGGGCATACGGTGTGGTAGGCGGAGCACGCTACCATCACACCACGGTGGCCGCCGTTTAATTATTTAAAGTTTAATTCAATTAAAATCCCCTAAATATCAGTTTTTAACCCATGAGAATTTCAACAAAAAAGAAATATATACATATATTTTGGTGTAACTTTTTTATACTCAGTTGAGCAGAGCTCACAGACTATATTAAGTTTGATTGGATAACGGTTGGTTGTACATATATAAAGGAATCGAGATAGATATAGACTTGCATATATCAAAATAATCAGGATCGAAAAAAAATTTGATTGAGCCATGTCCGTCCGTCCGTCCGTCCGTCCGTTAACACGATAACTTGAGTAAATTTTGAGGTATCTTGATGAAATTTGGTATGTAGGTTCCTGAGCACTCATCTCAGATCGCTATTTAAAATGAACGATATCGGACTATAACCACGCCCACTTTTTCGATATCGAAAATTTCGAAAAACTGAAAAAGTGCGATAATTCATTACAAAAGACCCATAAAGCGACTAAACTTGGTAGATGAGTTGAACTTATGACGCAAAATAGAAAATTAGTAAAATCTTGGACAATGGGCGTGGCACCGCCCACTTTTAAAAGAAGGTAATTTAAAATTTTTGCAAGCTGTAATTTGGCAGTCGCTGAAGATATCATGATGAAATTTGGCAGGAACGTTACTCTTATTACTATATGTACGCTTGATAAAAATTAGCAAAATCGGAGAAGGACCACGCCCACTTTTAAAAAAAATTTTTTTTTAAAGTAAAATTTTAACAAAAAATTTAATATCTTTACAGTATATAAGTAAATTATGTCAAGATTCAACCAGTAATGATATGGTGCAACAAAATACAAAAATAAAAGAAAATTTAAAAATGGGCGTGGCTCCGCCCTTTTTCATTTAATTTTTCTAGGATACTTTTAACGCCATAAGTCGAACAAAAATTAACCAATCCTTTTGAAATTTGGTAGGGGCATAGATTTTATGACGTTAACTGTTTTCTGTGAAAATGGGCGAAATCGGTTGATGTTACGCCCAGTTTTTATACACAGTCGTCCGTCTGTCCTTCCGCATGGCCGTTAACACGATAACTTGAGCAAAAATCGATATATCTTTACTAAACTCAGTTCACGTACTTACCTGAACTCACTTTATCTTGGCATGAAAAATGAACGAAATCCGACTATGACCACGCCCACTTTTTCGATATCGAAAATTACGAAAAATGAAAAAAATGCCATAATTCTATACCAAATACGAAAAAAGGGATGAAATATGGTAAGGTAAATGGATTGCTTTATTGACGCGAAATATAACTTTAGAAAAAACTTTATAAAATGGTTGTGACACCTACCATATTAAGTAGAAGAAAATGAAAAAGTTCTGCAGGGCGAAATAAAAAACCCTTAAAATCTTGGCAGGTATTACATATATAAATAAATTAGCGGTATCCAACAGATGATGTTCTGGGTCACCCTGGTCCACATTTTGGTCGATATCTGGAAAACGCCTTCACATATACAACTACCACCACTCCCTTTTAAAACTCTCATTAATACCTTTAATTTGATACCCATATCGTACAAACTCATTCTAGAGTCACCCCTGGTCCACCTTTATGGCGATATTTCGAAAAGGCGAACACCTATAGAACGAAGGCCCACTCCCTTTTAAAAATACCCATTAACACCTTTCATTTGATACCCATATCGTACAAACAAAGTCTAGAGTCACCCCTGGTCCAGAAAGGCCACTCCCTCTTAAAATACTCATTAATTCCTTTCGTTTGATACCCATGTTGCACAAACGAATTCTAGAGTCACCCCTTGCCCACCTTTATGGCGATATCTCGAAACGGCGTCCACCTATGGAACTAAGGATTACTCCCTTTTAAAATACTCATTAACACCTTTCATTTGATACCCATATCGTACAAACGCATTCTAGAGTCACACCTGGTCCATCTTTATGGCGATATCTCGAAAAGGCGTCCACCTATAGAACTAAGGCCCACTCCCTCTTAAAATACTCATTAACTCCTTTCGTTTGATACCCATATTGCACAAACGAATTCTAGAGTCACCCCTGGTCCACCTTTATGGCGATATCTCGAAAAGGCGAACACCTATAAAACGAAGGCCCACTCCCTTTTAAAAATACTCATTAACACCTTTCATTTGATACCCATATCGTACAAACAAAGCCTAGAGTCACACCTGGTCCATCTTTATGGCGATATCTCGAAAAGGCGTCCACCTATAGAACTAAGGCCCACTCCATCTTAAAATACTCATTAACTCCTTTCGTTTGATACCCATATTGCACAAACGAATTCTAGAGTCACCCCTGGTCCACCTTTATGGCGATATCTCGAAAAGGCGAACACCTATAAAACGAAGGCCCACTCCCTTTTAAAAATACTCATTAACACCTTTCATTTGATACCCATATCGTACAAACGCATTCTAGAGTCACACCTGGTCCATCTTTATGGCGATATCTCGAAAAGGCGTCCACCTATAGAACTAAGGCCCACTCCCTCTTAAAATACTCATTAACTCCTTTCGTTTGATACCCATATTGCACAAACGAATTCTAGAGTCACCCCTGGTCCACCTTTATGGCGATATCTCGAAAAGGGGTCCACCTATAGAACTAAGCCCCACGCCCTTTTAAAATAATCATTAACACCTTTCATTTGATACCCATATCATACAAACAAATTCTAAAGTCACCCCTGGTCCACCTTTATGGCGATATCTCGAAAAGGGGTCCACCTATAAAACGAAGGCCCACTCCCTTTTAAAATGCTCATTAACACCTTTCATTTGATACCCATATCGTACAAACGCATTCTAGAGTCACCCCTGGTCCATCTTTACGGCGATATCTCGAAAAGGCGTCCATCTATAGAATTTAGGTCCACGCCCTTTTAAAATACTCATTAATACCTTTCATTTGATACCCATATCGTACAAACGCATTCTAGAGTCAACCCTGATCCACCTTTATGGATATATCCCTAAATGGCGTCCACCTATAGAACTATGGCCCACTCCCTCATAAAATACTCTTTAATGCCTTTCATTTGATACACATGTCATACAAACACATTCCAGGGTTTCCCTCGGTTCATTTTCCTACATGGTTATTTTCCCTTATGTTGTCACCATAGCTCTCAACTGAGTATGTAATGTTCGGTTACACCCGAACTTAACCTTCCTTACTTGTTATTAATACGGTTAATGTCTTCCAATAGCCCTACAATTCACAAAAGTAGTACAGCCCAATTCTAAACGAAAATTCCGTGCGAGTTTTTTCCCTTCTCCCTTTCCTCGTATTCTAAATAAAAATTCCTTGTGAGTTTTTTCACTTCTCCCTTTCCTCCTATTCTGAACAATGTTCGAAAAAGCGGAAACCGGTTATGGGATAAAAGTAGGTATTATGAATGTGAGGGAGAGGGAGATTTCTCTGCCATTTCATAGGAGTTTTTTCACTAGTTAAATTAAAGGGAATGCATCAAAATAGTTAAAGGAAATTGGTTATTTTAAGAAAGAACACTTATTTGTACAAATTTGTACTAAAATATGTATTTACATTCTACCACAATATTCTCACTGTTAATACAACAACAAAAACAACCACAATATTCTTTATTATAAGTCGAAAAGTATATCATAAGTAACGGAAGCGATCTTCGCATATTTGATGCAGCCATCCAGAAATTGGGCAAGGATTTTTTAAGACGGCTTAAATAGATTTTGGCATATGGCGAAAGGGGAACTCAACCCGACTTGGCCGCCATAAAATTGCTTTGCAGGATGAATGCAGCCAACTCTGGCAGATTTGTGTTATCCCGCCGGTCTTCTTCTTATGCTCCTCTGTTGATGTTGCTGTGGCACCAATTCATTACTCATTTCAGTGAATAGCACATGAAATGCAATAATGTGCATTGTTTATACCTTATTTCTTAATTTCAAACAAATTGGCAACAATAATTAAACTACAATTTTTTCAAACAAAATAAGAAATGCGCAACGAAATTTCAATTGACAAAACAGCTGACTTCGAAAATTCGAAGTTCCTATTCCCCAATTATTCTTCTCCCTAGGAGAAAAGAATTGGAGGAATTTTTCCGCGGGAATAAAAAAATCCGCCAGAACAAAATTCCGCGAGAATATTTAGAATTGATCTGGTAATTTATAGTATGAAAATAAAAATATTGTGTTTCCGCTTTGCCAGCAAAAGCTACTTGAATTTTATTTACTTCTTATAATTTTATAAAAATATTTTGTTTCGTATTTTTTGCTTTTTGTGCATACAATGCAGGTTTGAAAGTACATGTTTGAAAACTTTTCATAAGTTTCATATATATATATAACCCACCTAGTATTTGAAGTTTTAAAAGATACACATAAAGTATAAACATAGATATGAAGTACGATTTCTATGAGAGAAATATTAAAATTAAATAGAAATTATATAAATGTTTAAAACTTCCAAATTCTGAGTGGGTTATAAATGATTTGTACTACATATACTGCTTATATAGACATATTTTGTTTCCAGCTGAATATTTGTTTCAGAAAAAAACTATCTGAATTATTGGAAATTCGTGAGCTTATAAATTAAGGTATTCACTTTTTACAACTATGTATGTATATAAAAATATTGTGTTTCGTACTTTTGTACTTTGTGCTTTCTGTACATATATACAAATGTTTCGTTTCCAGGTAAATTTTTTTTCAGTGAAAAACTTTTTGAACTATTCGAAATTTTCAGCTTACAAATTTAAGTATTTACTTTTTGCAAATTGTTAATATTATTTTTTTTTTACCTCGCGAAGAAGAGGGGTAATGCTTATCAAAAAACGTACCATAAATTCCATAGTTTTGGATATTTCTTTTGAATAAAGTATATTAAATGTAAAGTAAACATCAATAATTTGTTGAATGCTCGCTAAAACATTCTAGTCATTACTTGTTGTAACAATAACTTTTTCGATTACTATATAACTAACAATATTTTCCTCTGACATGTCATTTTCTGAAAAAATTACAAACATTATTACATTTATGTACATATGTATATACGATGTATCTTACCAAGAAATGCAATGACAGGTGCGCATGTTAAAAGTTTCGCTATCATATCACCTTTGGTGGTTCAAACTGAAATATAATTTTTAGAATTGTATTTTTTTAAAAATGTAAAAATGTAAATGTAATTTTTTATAACTTACATCAAAATGCATAAATATATAACTTGTGTCTTCGCCAAAAAATTTTGCAATGCCGCATACTATATCAATAGTATTGGATGTTTTGGCCCTGGTTTTTTTACTTGACTTATTTAAAAATCTGAATACTTTTTCCCGTTCTCTTTCGAAGCTTTCAGTGAATGTATGGGCCTTGTTGTTGCTGTTGTTGTTGTAGCGATAAGGTTGCTCCCCGAAGGCTTTGGGGAGTGTTATCGATGTGATGGTCCTTTGCCGGATACAAAACCGGTACGCTCCGGTACCATAGCATCATTAAGGTCCCGACCATCTCGGGAACGATTTATGTGGCCACATCAAACCTTCAGGCCATTCCCTCCCTCCCTACCCCCAAGTTCCATGAGGAGCTTGGGGTCGCCAGAGCCTCGTCTGTTAGTGAAACAGGATTCGCCGCGGATAGGTGAGGTTGACAATTGGGTTTGGAGAAGCTACATATATATTGCGCTGGCAACCTGAAAGGTTGCGCTACACAGCCCCTTGAAACTGGTATTTTAGTCGCCTCTTACGACAGGCATACCTACCGCGGGTATATTCTGATCCCCTAACCCGCTGGGGGAATGTATGGGCCTTAATACCCATCAGTTGCTCGAAATGTTGCGAAAGGTAGTCGCTTTCAAAAATATATGGCCATTCTGCTTGTATTTCTGTAATTGACGGTATAGTTTCCAAATTGTTAAAGAACTGCCTTTGCATTGCATAGCAGTCCTTCATATACGTTTTTATTGATAGCTTTTCCTCAGAACTGCCAGCAGCTCCGTGCATTTGTTTCAATAAGTTTTGTTTGTTTTCGCTTGCCTTTACGCATTCCGATAAGTTATTGGGCTGCCAATTCTTGCAAGTTTGTTGCAGCAGATTTGAGCGTCTTCTTTGCTTTACGGGAATATTTGGGTCAAAATTCATTTTGACGTTATTTGGCGACCTATTTAGAAAATTATTTATATTTCTCATTATTGTGAGCAACGGTGGTGTAGAAGTCGATATGACGTTTCCTTCATTGTCTTTTTCCATAAAGGAGTCAGGGAAACGACTTGCAGTTTGATGTGTTACCATTCGTAAAATACCCATCGGAGTGTACAATGACAACATTCTTAATTCGTCGACTAATAAGTTAGCAAAAGTATTTAACAATTTACTTAATTTCTCTTTTTTATTTAATTTGTCCAATATGTTTGATGGTACTTTTTCCCATGGTATTTTTAATTTTTCAAATAACTGTTTAGCATGGCAAGTTGTCCCAGACGAAGACGTTAAGGCACCGCTGGACATCGACATAGTTGTAGCTTCACAATCTTCGAAATGGGAGGATTCCGATGAAAGTGAAAAAGAAATCACTGATTATCAGATTTTTCAAATTGGTTTGCCGAATCATCGGCACTGACTAAAGTTTTACTTTCATTATTCATTTGGTTCTTTTTTGCAGTATTGTCGACGATCTCAGATATACAACTACTTTGTTGTTCTTTAAGTGCCGAAGAAGAAGATGTTTGAGTAGTTCTTTCAGTCCATTCACTAGAACCCAAAAGCATAAATATTGCATTATTTTTCAAGTAATACTCGAGCACAGAATCGTTGCATATTTCTGACCCATCAATTTCTAGTACTAGTGATGTACCTTGAATTCCAAATGAATTAGCTGTAAATAAAATTGTATTGACTATTAAATCATTTATTAGCAAAATATACTTTTTCAATTATAAGGTCTATTGATGGTATTGATAAAAATGCTTTCTTGATGCTCCTGTCAAAACTCCAAATCTTGCACGCATATTCCTACATTTTTTTAATCTTATTATGTAAATGTTCTTATACTAGTGCTAATAATAAATATAGTTGTAAAATATTTATTTAATTATTTTAATCTTATTACCTATATGTTCTTATGATAGTTTTAATAGTAAATGTAATTGTGAAATATTTAAGTTATGGCATTTAGAAAATAAACTTTGTTAATATTTTTTTCTGTATAAACGAATTTTACCGGATTTCTGATTAATATATTGTCAAAATTAACCATTATATATTGATTTTTAGATTCAAAATAACTTTCGTACAGAAGTGATTTATAGTTATACCACATTTTTATGAATGTGCCATAGCAAATTGCCTCTTCATAATTTTTCTTCACAAATATGAATTTTATTATCAGGATTGTAATGTTTCCTTCATCATATTGATCACTAACAACGAAGTTATTATGTATAAATTCTAAACTGTTATACGATATATTTTTTGTTATAAATGAGAAATTTTCAGGTATTTTAAAATTAAACATATTTTCTGAAAGTCTCTGAACCGAATTGCAAATTATTTTTAACTTAAATCTATCATCGAACAAACTTGCTTGCATTTGTTGGTGACATTCTGAAAGGCTTAATGTCATGTTTTTAAAATTCTTCGAAATCTTGGACTTTCTTTTAAAATATTGATGCTTTTGCTCAAAACGCATAGTCCACAAATGTTTTAAAGGGCCAAACTTTCTTATTAAATTGGGATAGTGGCAAACATAATGATGTTTTGGGCGCAGGTTTAGGTCAGGGAAACTTTCTTTTATATATTCCATATACTCGGATATGTAATGTGAATGCAATGAAATTTGATCCACGTGAATCTCTGAGCAACATATTAAACGACACATTTCAACCATTTTTCCTAAAAACTGCCAAACGGTATGATCATACTCAGAAAACTTATGCAGCATAAGAAGCGGAAATAAAAATAAAAAGTGCCGAATTTCATCTGCTTTGCCTGGAAGTTTCTTCATGTTAGTCTCAACAACCGGAAAAGAAATTGAAATTTTTAATTTTTTTCCTATATTTGAAAACCACATATTAAAATAATCAATAGATATTATTTTAAGGTTTATAAAATATTTCAAAATTATCATTAAATCATAGGGAATTATTCCTTCAAATAAATCATGGGATAAACCAGGTGGCAAACCATTGCACACGTGATAATACGTTAATTTGTTTAGGCATGAGTTTCTCAGTACTCCCATATTCAAATATATATTTCTTTAACACACTCTTCGTAATTTGTAGGGTTGCGTTCTTCAAACATATTTACATCAAACTCGTATAAGTTGTCTCTTTTGTAAAGATAATATCTGCAGAAATAGTAGCTAGTACTAAAATTTTCATTGCATCCGCCAATTTGATGGCTGCCCAAGTTATCACCAATCATTGCTATTATGCTTCGACTGTAGTTTTTATCGGAACCATTTATATTTATGTCAATTCCGGTGTTTTCTAGTTCAAGTAGATCTTTAATAAGAGGCTGAAATACCTTTTCGATTCCAAAATTCTTTAATAAACTCTCTTGAAATAATAAAACAAGTTGAATATTGTTAATGTTGAATCGATATTGAACTGGAATATTACCAAACATCATGTCCACTCCTACTAGTTTATGTTTTTTTAGATGATCCCAAAGGATTGCAATTTTCAAATGCATCCTGAACTATTAATAGCTCAATTCGTTTGGGTTTTTCATTGAAAAAAGGCGAAGATTTGTATATGGAACAGTCGTTGTAATCAGAGTATATGTTATTTTTGTACACTCCTACTAGTTTATGTTTTTTTTTAGATGATCCCAAAGGATTGCAATTTTCAAATGCATCCTGAACTATTAATAGCTCAATTCGTTTGGGTTTTTCATTGAAAAAAGGCGAAGATTTGTATATGGAACAGTCGTTGTAATCAGAGTATATGTTATATTTGTACACTCCCACTAGTTTATGTTTTTTTAGATGATCCCAAAGGATTGCAATTTTCAAATGCATCCTGAAACATTAATAGCTCAATTCGTTTGGGTTTTTCATTGAAAAAAGGCGAAGTTTTGTACATGGAACCGTCGTTGTAATCAGAGTATATGTTATTTTATTTTTATTTTTTCGGCATTAAAAATTCTAAAAAAATACTTTATCGATCATAAAGGATTTCAATGTTACAATGATAGGAATATAATGAAAAGAACATTTTTTATGGTACTGATTATGGCCGATAAATGTTTCTTTTGGGCTAACATAGTTGAATTTTTCTTTTAAATATTTACTTCTTTTGAAAGGTGTTTCAAATTGATTAATATTGGATGCTAATGAGTTTGTAAATCCTACATTAACCAACATTGATTTATATTTAGCTATAACCAGATCTTCACATACTCTACTCAAATTTTGCCGTACTTCACTCTTTTGAAGTGCTAAAATATCTTTTAGCTCTGACATTAAAAAGTTAAGCGCAGTTTCCGATACCTAAAAATCATATTTCAATTTAATAAGCAAATTTGCAAAGTTTTCTTTGATATAGCTTTCGGGGGTAAGAACTAAGTCAGACCCACCAGCATCCATGTTTTCCTCCGCCACTGAGTTCCACACTGATTGATTTTCATGATAACCTTCGTTTTTTCTTATTTTATGTATTCTATATACATGAGACTTATACTGTTTTCACACAGAAACTTAATGATCTCATTTCACCTGCTAATGAAATCGTAAATTTTTTGCTTTCACACAGAAGTAACTGCTCGATTAGTATGAAGGATGAGACAGACAATCATGGCGCAACGATACAAGGTGGGAGCATGGTGACATACCTACAAACAAAAAAAATTCCATGTACTTGTAAATTCGATGGACAAATGTCAAAATCGTACTGCGCTGGCAGTTGATGTATCAAATCAAATAAAAAAGGTTATAATCAGCTGTTCGATGCGGCCACCTTGTATCGTTCCGCCATGCAGACAATGACATTTGCTTTGAAAACTAAGAAGCGGAAACGGAAGCGGAACGCTGCCAACAGAGTTGCATTGTGCTTTTGACTTCATTAGGCATTCGATTAGCTACTAATGAAATAATAATAGATTCGAATTTTGTAGGGAAGATTGAGCTCAATAAGCGTCTTAATGTAGAAAATTGCCTTTATTATTCAATAAGCCGTCTGTGTGAAATTAGTATTAAAAGCACAATAACTAGTAAATAATTTCTTGCAAGACTCAAAAGGACAAGCGATTTTGTAACTACATTTTAAATGAATGTATAAATGCGGTAAAATTTGTTTGCTATTAGAAATGTAATGACAATGAGAGCACTCATATTTACTTCTTTCAGAAGGCTTTGCTGAATTACTGCATTTAACACTATGGTGTCTATGAATATACTATAAAGATAATATTTTGAAAAAGCTTTTAAACAATTCGGCTGCAAGCACCCAAAACTAACATTTCTTTTTCCCTTGTGCACATGCAAACGATTTTGGTATACGAGCATTTTTATACTCAGTTGAGCAGAGCTCACAGAGTATATTAACTTTGATTGGATAACGGTTGGTTGTACAGGTATAAAGGAATCGAGATAGATATAGACTTCCATATATCAAAATCATCAGTATCGAAAAAAAATTCGATTGAGCCATGTCCGTCCGTCCGTCCGTCCGTCCGTTAACACGATAACTTGAGTAAATTTCGAGGTATCTTGATGAAATTTGGTACATAGGTTCCTGGGCACTCATCTCAGATTGCTATTTAAAATGAACGATATCGGGCAATAACCACGCCCACTTTTTCGATATCGAAAATTTCTAAAAATCGAAAAAGTGCGATAATTCATTACCAAATATGGATTAAGCGATGAAACTTGGTAGGCGAGTTGAACTTATGACGCAGAATAGAAAACTAGTAAAATTTTGGACAATGGGCGTGGCACCGCCCACTTTTAAAAGAAGGTAATTTAGAAGTTTTGCAAGCTGTAATTTGGCATTCGTTGAAGATATCATGATGAAATTTGGCAGGAACGTTACCCTTATTACTATATGTTTGCATAATAAAAATTAGCAAAATCGGAGAACGACCACGCCCACTTTTTAAAATTTTTTTTTTTTTAATTCAAATTTTAAGAGAAAAGTTAATATCTTTACAGTATATAAGTAAATTATGTCAAAATTCAACTCCAGTAATGACATGGTGCAACAAAATAACAAAATAAAAGAAAATTTCAAAATTGGCGTGGCTCCGCCCTTTTTCATTTAATTTGTCTAGGATACTTTTAATGCCATAAGTCGAACAAAAATTTACCAATCCTTGTGAAATTTGGTAGAGGCTTAGATTCTAGGACCATAACAATTTTCTGTGAAAAAGGGCGAAATCGGTTGAAGCCACGCCCCGTTTTTATACACAGTCGACCGTCTGTCCTTCCGCTCGGCCGTTAACACGATAACTTGAGCACAAATCGATATATCTTTACTAAACTCAATTCGCGTACTTATCTGAACTCACTTTGTATTGGTGTAAAAAATGGCCGAAATCCGACTATGACCACGCCCACTTTTTCGATATCGAAAATTACGAAAAATGAAAAAAATGCCATAATTATATACCAAATACGAAAAAAGGGATGAAACATGGTAATTGTATTGGTCTATTGACGCAAAATATAACTTTAGAAAAAAACTTGATAAAATGGGTGTGACACCTACCATATTAAGTAGAAGAAAATGAAAAAGTTTTGCGGGGCGAAATCAAAAGCCTCGGAATCTTGAAAGGAATACAGTTCGTGGTATTACATATATAAATAAATTAGCGGTACCCGACAGATGATGTTCTGGATCACCCTGGTCCACATTTTGGTCGATATCGCGAAAAGCCTTCACATATACAACTATGGGCCACTCCCTTTTAAAACCCTCATTAATAGCTTTAATTTGATACCCATATCGTAAAAACACATTCTAGAGTCACCCCTGGTCCACGTTTATGACGATATCTCGAAAAGGCGTCCACATATAGAACTAAGGCCAACTCCTTTTTAAAATACTCATTAACACCTTTCATTTGATACCCATATAGTACAAAAAAATTCTAGAGTCACCCCTGGCCCGCCTTTATGGCGATATTTCGAAAAGGCGTCCACCTATAGAACTAAGGCCCACGCCCTTTTAAAATACTCATTAACACCTTTCATTTGATACCCATATCGTACAAACAAATTCTAGAGTCACCCCTGGTCCACCTTTATGGCGATATTTCGAAAAGGCGTCCACCTATAGAACTAAGGCCTACGCCCTTTTAAAATACTCATTAACACCTCTCATTTGATACCCATATCGTACAAACAAATTCTAGAGTCACCCCTGGTCCACGTTTATGGCAATATCTCGAAAAGGCATCCACCTATAGAACTAAAGCCCACGCCCTTTCATTTGATACCCATAACGTACAAACAAATTCTAGAGTCGCCCCTGGTCCACCTTTATGGCGATATTTCGAAAAGGCGTCCATCTATAGAACTAAGGCCCACGCCCTTTTAAAATACTCATTAACACCTTTCATTTGATACCTATATCGTACAAACAAATTGTAGAGTCACCCCTGGTCCACCTTTATGGCGATATCTCGAAAAGGCGTCCACCTATAGAACTAAGGCCCATGCCATTTTAAAATACTCATTAACACCTTTCATTTGTTACCCATATTGTACAAACGCATTCTAGAGTCACCCCTGGTCCACTTTTATAACGATATTCCGAAAAGGCGTCCACCTATAGAACTAAGGCCCACTCCCTTTTAAAACAACTATTAACACCTTTCGTTTGATACCCATATCGTACAAACAAATTCTAGAGTCACCCCTGGTCCATCTTTATGGCGATATCTCGAAACGGCGTCCATCTATAGAACTTAGGCCCACGCCCTTTTGAAATACTCATTAATACCTTTCATTTGATACACATATCGTACAAACAAATTCTAGATTCAGGCCTAGTCCACCTTTATGGCGATATCCCTAAATGGCGTCCATCTATAGAACTATGGCCCACTTCCTCTTAAAATACTTTTTAATACCTTCCATTTGATACACATGTCATACAAACACATTCCAGGGTTACCCTAGGTTCTTTTTACAACATGGTGATTTTCCCTTACTTTGTCTCCACAGCTCTCAACTGAGTATGTAATGTTCGGTTACACCCGAACTTAGCCTTCCTTACTTGTTTAGTTTCATTTTACAAATATTACACTCGTACATCTTTAATACATATAAATTGATTTACCTACGAGTATAAATATTATTAGTAAACAACAATAATCACTTTTGTGCACCAAATGTTATTAATTATTAACTAGTTCACTGTAAACACGATTTAGGCCCGACTTTTAATCCACAAGTGTCTATTACGAATGTCTTTCGTGCATCATCGTGCGTTGTTTGAACGATTTTGTGTGTTAAACTAAACATTGCAAGCAATTGTACGCAAGACATGTTTACTTTGAAACATTGGCTGTGTACGTGTAAACACACTAGTCGAACTTTACATTTTGCATGCGCAAATTTGATGAAATTTACAAATTAAATGTTCGAAATTCCTTGACGATGTATACTTGTTATTATAAGAACTGCAATACTACACACCAAATGTTTGAAAGTAAATTTTGAGCATTTTTTGCGCTTTAGTACACACTTTTTTGTGGAAAGGTCAACTTATTTCTTGGGTAAAATTACATGCTGTTTTTAGAGTGTAGATACTTTGTGCAAAGACCGTTCAACATAATATGGATGACAAATCACTATTTACTCGACAACATAAGTCACATAATCAGTAAATTCACTAGACAAATACAACTAAATATCGTCAGCGTACGCATGCACATTAACAAATTTACACACATACACATTGTTTACAAAGAGACTAAATAGAAAAGGACCAAGTATAGACCATTGAGGAACACCAGCTGTTAATTCTTTTGGTTGCGATACATCAGTACCGTTGCTCACGAATTGCGACCGGCCGAATAGGTAACTTTTTATCAAGTTGTGAGCATTATTACCGAATATAAAGTATCGTTGCAACTTGTAACATAACAATGAGTGGTTAACAGAGTCGAATGCCTTGGAAAAGTAAGCATACAAGCGTTAGTTGGCCTTTGTCAAAGGACACACGTATGCCATCCAAATTTTTTATTAGGGCAATTGAGCAGCTATGTCCAGCTCTGAATCCAGACTGATACGGAGATAACAAGTTATGTTTAAGCACGTGTGTGCCAATTTGTTCCGCTAGTAAACTTTCGCATGCTTTAGACAAAACTGGTAAAATGCTTATAGGTCTAAAGTCTCCCGGAAAGCTTGCCTTCCTATTTTTAGGATAAGGTAGAACCTTGGCCACTATTAAGTAAAAGAAAATGAAAAAGTTCTGCGGGGCGAAATCAAAAGCCCTTAGAATCATGGCAGGAATACTGTTCGTGGTACTACATGTATAAATAAATTAGCGGTACCCCACAGATGATGTTCTGGGTCACCCTGGTCCAAATTTTGGTCGATATCTCGAAAACGCCTTCACATATACAACTAAGGTCCACTTCCTTTTAAAACCTTCATTAGTACCTTTAATTTGATACCCATATCGTACAAACACATTCTAGAGTCACCCCTGGTCCACCTTTATGGCGATATCTCGAAAAGGCGTCCACCTATAGAACTAAGGCCCCCTCCTTTTAAAATACTCTTTAATACCTTTCATTTGATACCAATGTCATACAAACACATTCCAGGGTTACACTAGGTTAATTTTCCTACGTGGTGATTTTCCCTTATTTGACAAAGGATGAAGGAAAATCGTTCCAAAAAACGTCACCCTTGGTCTACAATTTTGGAATCTTATCGGGCTCATAATTAAGAGCGCTTCGAAAATATTTCAGGGGTGATTTAAAAAAAAAATGATAAAGAAATGTGTTCAAATATAAGCAAATTTTCATATTTAAAAAAAATATTCAAATAAAACGAATTGATAGCTGAAGAAAGATAGCAAAGGCAAGTTGCTCCACTTTTTAGTATTACCATTTGTATGTATCCACGAAAAAGACAATTTTGTCTCCAAAGCTCTCAACTGAGTATGTAATGTTCGGTTACACCCGAACTTAGCCTTTCTTACTTGTTATATTGAAGAATTCTTAAAATATTTGGATTTCTTTTAATGAGATGATAATATTTAATTAAAACAAGTAAAGGTGTCTAAGTTCGGGTGTAACCGAACATTATATACTCAGCGTCAACTTCAATTGTACATTTCTTTTCAGATAAATTACTTTTCTAAATAACACGTGGCAGCGACCGTTTAAGAAAAATGTCTCCACATTTCCTCTAACAATAAAACTTGATAAGTGAAATATCATTGATTCAAAACTATTTTTTGCTAAGTTATAGCTTATTATTCAAGTCTACGACCCTTTTAAACTTGTTTTATATATTTATGTATAAATTGCCGTGGTCTTTAACCTATCCCGTCCATTTTTATACTCAGTTGAGCAGAGCTCACAGAGTATATTAAGTTTGATTGGATAACGGTTGGTTGTACATATATAAAGGAATCGAGATAGATATAGACTTCCATATATCAAAATAATCAGGATCGAAAAAAAATTTGATTGAGCCATGTCCGTCCGTCCGTCTGTCCGTTAACACGATAACTTGAGTAAATTTTGAGGTATCTTGATTAAATTTGGTATGTAGGTTCCTGAGCACTCATCTCATATCGCTATTTAAAATGAACGATATCGGACTATAACCACGCCCACTTTTTCGATATCGAAAATTTCGAAAAACCGAAAAAGTGCGATAATTCATTACAAAAGACAGCTAAAGCGACGAAACTTGGTAGATGAGTTGAACTTATGACGCAGAATAGAAAATTAGTAAAATTTTGGACAATGGGCGTGGCACCGCCCACTTTTAAAAGAAGGTAATTTAAAAGTTTTGCAAGCTGTAATTTGGCAGTCGTTGAAGATATCATGATGAAATTTGGCAGAAACGTTACTCCTATTACTGTATGTACGTTTAATAAAAATTAGCAAAATCGGAGAAGGACCACGCCCACTTTAAAAAAAAAAATTTTTAAAGTAAAATTTTAACAAAAGATTTAATATATTTACAGTATATAAGTAAATTATGTCAACATTCAACTCCAGTAATGATATGGTGCAACAAAATACAAAAATAAAAGAAAATTTCAAAATGGGCGTGGCTCCGCCCTTTTTCATTTAATTTGTCTAGGATACTTTTAACGCCATAAGTCGAACAAAAATTAACC
This sequence comes from Eurosta solidaginis, assembly GCF_040869045.1. NCBI lineage: Eukaryota > Metazoa > Arthropoda > Insecta > Diptera > Tephritidae > Eurosta > Eurosta solidaginis. The sequence goes on from NC_090319.1 coordinate 239,278,004, forward strand.
AATCCTATTGAAATTTGGTAGGGGCATAGATTTTATGACGTTAACTGTTTTCTGTGAAAATGGGCGAAATCGGTTGATGCCACGCCCAGTTTTTATACACAGTCGTCCGTCTGTCCTTCCGCATGGCCGTTAACACGATAACTTGAGCAAAAATCGACATATATTTAATGAACTTAGTTCACGTGCTTACTTGAACTTACTTTATCTTAGTATGAAAAATGAACGAAATCCGACTATGACCACGCCCACTTTTTCGATATCGAAAATTACGAAAAATGAAAAAATGCCATAATTCTATACCAAATACGAAAAAAGGGATGAAACATGGTAAGATAATTGGATTGTTTTATTGACGCGAATTATAAATTTAGAAAAAAACTTTATAAAATGGTTGTGACATCTACCATATTAAGTAGAAGAAAATGAAAAAGTTCTGCAGGGCGAAATAAAAAACCCTTAAAATCTTGGCAGGTATTACATATATAAATAAATTAGCGATATCCAACAGATGATGTTCTGGGTCACCCTGGTCCACATTTTGGTCGATATCTGGAAAACACCTTCACACCACTCCCTTTTAAAACGCTCATTAATACCTTTAATTTGATACCCATATCGTACAAACTCATTCTAGAGTCACCCCTGGTCCACCTTTATGGCGATATCTCGAAAAGGCGTCCACCTATAGAACTAAGCCCCAACTCCCTTTTAAAATACTCATTAACGCCTTTCATTTAATACCCATATCGTACAAACATATTATAAAGTCACCCCTGGTCCACCTTTATGGCGATATCTCGAAAAAGCGAACACCTATAGAACGAAGGCCCACTCCCTTTTAAAAATACTCATTAACACCTTTCATTTGATACCCATATCGTACGAACAAAGTCTAGAGTCACCCCTGGTCCACCTTTATTGCTATACCTCGAAAAGGTGTCCACCTATAGAACTAAGGCCCACTCCCTTTTAAAATACTCATTAACTCCTTTCGTTTGATACCCATATTGCACAAACGAATTCTAGAGTCACCCCTGGCCCACCTTTATGGCGATATCTCGAAACGGCGTCCACCTATGGAACTAAGGATTACTCCCTTTTAAAATACTCATTAACACCTTTATTTTGATACCCATATTGTAGAAACAAATTCTAGGGTCACCCCTGCTCCACCTTTATGACGATATCTCGAAACGGCGTCCACCTATGGAACAAAGGATTACTCCCTTTTAAAATACTCATTAACACCTTTCTTTTGATACCCATATTGTACAAACAAATTCTAGGGTCACCCCTGGTCCACCTTTATGGCGATATCTCGAAAATGCGACCACCTATACAACAACCACCACTCCCTTTTAAAACCCTCATTAATACCTTTAATTTGATACCCATATCGTTCAAACACATTCTAGAGTCACCCCTGGTTCATCTTTACGGCGATATTTCGAAACGGCGTCCACCTATAGAACTAAGGCCCACTCCCTTTTAAAATACTCATTAACTCCTTTCGTTTGATGCCCATATTGTGCAAACAAATTCTAGGGTCACCCCTGGTCCACCTTTATGGCGATATCTCGAAACGGGGTCCACCTATGGAACTAAGAATTACTCCCTTTTAAAATACTCATTAACACCTTTCATTTGATATCCATATCGTACAAACGCATTCTAGAGTCACCCCTGGTCCACGTTTATGGCGATATCTCGAAAAGGCGAACACCTATAGAACGAAGGCCCACTCCCTTTTAAAAATACTCATTAACACCATTCGTTTGATGCCCATATTGTACAAACTAATTCTAGGGTCACCCCTGGTCCACCTTTGTGGCGATATCTCGAAACGGCGTCCACCTATGGAACTAAGGATTACTCCCTTTTAAAATACTCATTAACACATTTCATTTGATACCCATATCGTACAAACGCATTCTAGAGTCAACCCTGATCCACCTTTATGGCTATATCCCTAAATGGCGTCCACCTATAGAACTATGGCCCACTCCCTCATAAAATACTCTTTAATGCCTTTCATTTGATACACATTCAAGGGTTTCCCTCGGTTCATTTTCCTACATGGTTATTTTCCCTTATGTTGTCACCATAGCTCTCAACTGAGTATGTAATGTTCGGTTACACCCGAACTTAACCTTCCTTACTTGTTACTAGATAAATTTATTTATAGCATTCCTTATAGTAAAGGCAACCTTTCTGCCGAATTTTGTTATGATAGGTTTAACGATTTTTGATTTATGATCAATAGTATTTGTAAAAGTGATTTTATCACACGTGGGCGGTGTCACAAAAATTTAAAACAATTTTTTCAAATTTTTATCAAGAGTCTCAATATCAGTCCACGTGTAAAATTTCAACATTCTTGGTGTATTATTTACTAAATAATCAGGTTGTTTGTGTTTCCCAAAGTATAAAAAGTGGGCGTGGTTATCATCACATTTCGCTCATTTTCAATGCCAATCTATTCTGGGTCCAGATAAGCTTGTGTACCAAACTTGGTGAAGATATATCAATATTTACTCAAGTTATCGTGTTAAAGGACAGACGACGGACGGACATGGCTCAATCAAATTTTTTTTCGACACTGATGATTTTAATATATGGAAGTCTATATCTATCTATATATACCTGTACAACCAACCGTTATCCAATCAAAGTAATATACTCTGTGTGCAAAGCACGCCGATTGTAAAAATTTGGTAACATGGATTCAACTGTCAAGAGTTTTTGGGGGATCTTCTGATAAAGTTTGTATAATATATTAGAAAGTCATATGTTTTACTTCCGACTCTGAACGACAAATCAGCAGAGCACATGGAAATTATAATGGATTTTTAGGGATGAAAACACATTTAAAAGTATTACGATGACTTTGAAGTGTGACTGTACAACTTTTCTTTAAACCCAAAACCCATTTAAGTGCAACAAAAGGAAGTAAAGTTCGACTAAATAATGGAAAATATCTCTCCCTTTTACGTCCGATGAATGTTTCAACTGCAGTTGAAGTTGAGGTCAGTTTACTTTGGCCGCATCAGTTGAATTTTACTGTTATCACAGTTTATGTGGCCAAATGGAATTTTTTTATTTTTATTTGATGCTAAAAGTAGTGTAAACTCGCACTGGTACTGTGTATCCCCTTTTGCATTGGCGGTAGGTGGCACTGATATGTTGAAAAAACAGTTTTTGGGATGGCTTTCGTAGCGAGATATTTATTTTTCTACCCCTATTTTTTCAAAGCGGGTAAAAAATTTACCCTCCTCTGACCGTTGAAAATACATCCCTACCGTTTGAGATAGCGTAGGTACATCCTCTGTCTTTTTTATTGACTTCCACCATGCCGTTGACGTTTTCCCTTATTATGGCAAGTTCGGAATGCATATTTTAGAAGGTTGTCTATCAAACATAACTGCCTTTGAATTCTACTATGATCGGAGTATATCTTGCTATACGTTTAGAAATATAATAAATATACAAGCCGCTACCAGAATTTAGACAAAAAGATAAGCGTAAATTTGTATTCGTTAAAAGAATATAGAAATAATTTTGCAGAAAACTAACTTTTTCCACGAAATTTTTACGAAAAATTAAGCAATCCAAATTAATTACCATTGTTATGAGAGTAAATACACTGAAAGAAATGGTGCTAGTAAAATCAACCAATCCGTTTTGTTGATCTTGACTTAACGCAGATTCGGTGAAATTGATCGAATTATGGTTAATTCGACCGAGTTCTTTGTCAAGCGAACAAATTAGTTTAGTTATTTCAACAGAAGAGAAATTGTCGCTCTTAACTTAACAAAATTCTGTAAAATTGACAGATTCCTAATCAATCTGATTTTTCTGTTAACACAACTGATCTTTCAGGTCTTTTCAACAGCGAACAACAGTCAATACATGAGCAAATTTCAAAGAGAATTTTACGCTCACTGCGCTCTCTACTTTGTACTTATGATGTTGGTACCACTAGTTAAAAAAAACACCAAGATCAAAAAAACACACAAATTGGGAAAACAACACAAAACTCCTTTTTCAGTTATTAATACAATACGAAAAAGCCCTTTTTTGAATTTACTGTGCAAAACATTATGAGATACCTGCATCGGGTACAATTTTGCAACTTCTCCTCCAAGCGAAATGCAAAATTGCGCCCTCTTGTTGCAAACGTTTTGTTTGAACGAACATGATTTGCCCAAAATTAGTAACATTTTGTTTAAGTTTATACGAATTCTTACTCACGCGAACGAATCTAGTAAGATAATAAAAAACAATTTCAAAATAAATTGTTACGAGAGTTAAACTTCCGAATTACTTGTATAGTTACTCCAAAGGTGAATTACCTTCCAGCGATTTCATTCCTTACTTTTCTATAGCTTACAAGTTCTCTATTTAAAATGTTATGTCAAACATTTATACTACAAGTTTTGTTCGAAAAAATTACGTGTGGCAACTCTACATGCGAGAGAAGAAATTGAGATAAGCAGTAAAGTGGCGCGCGGCGAAGTCCAAACCTTAAATTAGATAAATTATAAAAAATAAAATTTGGCGAAAGTGCGTTTAATAAAACAAAGTAATAAAGTGTATAATGTTTAATGTATGTGTATAATGCTTAATTGTAAAGTTGAAATAAAGTTCTTGAAACCGATGCCAATGTGGTTTAACAAACGGTACAAGCTCTTATTTTCGCTAGAGCATGTACTAACGCGTGTGTGAATATGTATGTAGCATATATACATATATATATGTAGCAAGAATGCGTATTTATGTATTCACATATTTACGTATGTATATATCTGGCAACATACTTTCGTACAAAGCTTTCGATGGTGATTCAACAAGTGAAGAAGTTTTGTTTATTTGAATTCAGATTTAAGTTATTATTATTTTAATTAATGTAACTAAATATAGGAATAAAATCATTGGAAATGAAATGTACTTATGTGTAATTTATACAAATAAAAAAAAAAATACGTAAGTTTAAAAATATATTTATCCGGCTTTTATTTTTTCCAGAGGTATTAATGTCATAGGTATGAACAGAAAACCCTGTTGATGTAAAAGTTTACGCTATTAATCTAGAAAAAACAGAAATATCTGTTATTTCAATAGATTTCACTCTCAGTGTCATTTCGACAATAAACACTGTCAATTTAACAGTTGGTATTCTTAGATCGATAGTAATAATGTTAATTTAACAAAAGTATGGGTAAAGTATAATGGAACAACATTTTTTGTTTATTTGACTACTAAAACGGTCAATTACAAATCAACGATTTGTGCGCAGTTGATTCAACATCTTGTTACGATGGATAAAAATTGACAGAAATTTCGGTTGAATTGACCTGTATTTCGGTTGATTTTACCAGTCTTTTTCTTTCAGTGTATCAAAATATTACAAGTAAATATCGGAAAAATTGAAAAATAAGAGAAATAATTGCGCTTTCTTACGGTATATTTACACTTTTAATGCAAATAATTGTTCATGGCAAAACTAAAAAATTGCACGCAGCCGAAAATCCTGATTTTCCTAACTTTATGTAAGGGTATATCGGAAAAAACAACCAAAGTGAAAAAGCTGTATCTAAATTTAGAATAAAGTAACTGATGACCTTTCAAAAAATAGCTATTATCTAATTTCTGCCCCCAGTTTAGATCCATTAATATCATATGATGTAGGAATTAAGGAACGGGATTTTGAAAAAGTTATGTGAAAACATTTGCTACTATTGAGTTGCAGGTGGTTTATTCTCCAACAGCTGGCTACATTGTCCAGATCATTTTGAAGACTATGCGCATCAGAAATACACGAAATTTTTGAAAAGATTATCAGATCATCCGCATACAAAAGGAATTCAGAGGATAAAAACCAGGAAGATATACCATTAATAAAAATAACAAAAAGGAGGGCCCCAGGATACTGCCTTAAGGAACGCCTGAGGAGGCAATGAAGGAATCGGATGCAAAATCATCAACAACGACTACACACTTGCGTAGAGAAAGATAAGATTTAATCCATGATAGGAAGGTTGAATGAAAACCGACATTGGCTAACTTAACTAATAAAATTGAATGACTAACTTTGTCGAAGGCTCTTGTGAAGTCTGTATAAACAGTGTCTACCTGCAGCCGATCATTAAAAGCTGACACCCAGTAATCAGAAAAAACCGCCAGGTTGGAAACTGTGGATCTGCCAGACACGAAGCCATATTCGTTGCAGGAAATTAAGTGAATTAGAGAAAAATACATCTTCTGTTTAACGATGTTTTTCGACGTTGTTGATAATTTTGCAATAAGGCGGTAGTTAGCTACATTTGCTTTATTACCGCTTTTATGAATAGGGGTAATTGAGGCAAACTTCCACCCATCAATAAAAATTCCACTTCCAAGGGATTTGTTAAAAATGAGAAGAAGAGGAAGAGTCAAAGCTCCACAGTTCTTAAAAAGATATGACGAAAAACCGTCCATATCACGCTTCATAGAGGGTTTAAGGTTATTCACTCCTTCAACTATATCCTCTAAAGTAAGTACCAGAGAGCCAAAATTTATTAGGCTATTTAAATTAAAGACCATACTAGGCGATGATTGAGAATCACTATCAAAGTTCAATTTGAAGAATTCCCCAAAGAGATTAGCGGCTTCGTAAGTCGAACCTGCCCTGGTCTCATTGTAGAACACGCCCGTTTGAATATTTGAGCAAGCCTTCTTCAAGTTAACGAATCGTCAAAAAGACTTAGGGTTACTCTTGACTTCGCCCTCAAACTTACGCACATAATTCCTGTATAAAGATTTTTTAGGGGATGTGAACTTCCTGGCATATCTCAGGTAAAAATACTTATAAGAAGAGCCATTTGAAGACTTAAACCTTTTATAAAATTTTTCTAATGATAAACCTGAAAAATTTTCTACTTACTATTCCAAAAACAAAATACAATTAAAAATTAAAAAATAACATTATCATTAGAAAAAAATATTGCTCTGGCCTTGAGCTCGAATCGAACCTTGAATCATTTATCAATAGGTCGATAAAAACAAAATCAATTTTTTAATAAACCATGAGCACTTGGGAATGTCAAACAAAGTAATTGACAGTAAACAAATCCAGCATTATCAGTGATTTGCACCAGATGGCGGAACACTGAATAAATATAGTTTGTAAGAAGGAATAGAAGTAGCAATTTGTCAGCCAAACAAACCACCGCTGTATAGCTAAATGGTTAGCGCAGCGTGCCTAAAGGGCCCATTACAGATACTTAGCATAGACTTCACTTGACTTGGCGTAAACTTGGCAACTTGGCCACGATTATACTCCACTTAGCGCATACAATCTGGCATAATAATCAATAAATGTCAATTTGTATGACAAAATGTAAAAATGAAATGGAAATAAACAAATGGCATCTCAAAATGTAAACGTCACTTAGAGCTTACAAAGAAAATCAAAATTCAACAGACTTCTAAGTCCAGTTAAGTGTTGCTAAGTTTTGAGCAATCAGTAACATGCAATGTTAATTGAACAGAACTGTAAGTGACAGTTCTCAAGCCAAGTCAAGTCTATTCTAAGTATCAGTAATGGGCCCTTAAAGCGTACTGATGATGAAGGCTTAGCACCCTTCGAAATGGATCCATCTGCGCAGCTATGGCAGGTTGTCTGAAAAATTTTCTACTTACTATTCCAAAAACAAAATACAATTTTTCAAATTAAGAAAAATTTAATTTAATTAAAATTAATTAATTAAAATATAACAATTATTATCTTTACAAAAAAATTATTGCTCTGGCCTTGAGCTCGAATCGAACCTTGAATCATTTATAAACAGGCCGATAAAAACATAAACAATTATTTTGGTTTTAGTTAAACTAAACGACAACGAATGGTTTTCGGAAATGCAGAGGCAAGAAGACGTAAAATTGTGCATAAAAATCGCAAAAATCGATCGATCGAAATTGAGAACACGTCGGTTTTATTTCGACCAGAGTCGCGTTGTTTAGCTTGGAAAAATTTTGATAGGAATTTTCAAATTAAGATTTGTTATACTAAATAAACAAATAGTCCATCAAAAAGTTGTTACAAATCTTCCAAATAAAACTAATAATTTAATAAATCTTATTTATTGGAAAAATAATGTAATTATCTGTGCTTAATAGGCTAATTACTTTCGATTCCGACTGCTCAGAGGCAAAACTTTTCTAATCGGCCAAGTCTGATCGGAATCGGTATTCAGAATAGCAATCCATTTCGATTCCGAACAAATTGGTCGGAATCGAAATCCATAACAGGTCCGATTATATATTATATACACTTAAGCAATTCATTGATTGGGGTCGATCAATCAAGCTTACACTCAAAAGAAAGTACCTAACGTAGATACATGAGTACATATATATGTATGTATGTATGTGCATTACACAGTAGGAAATTAAATTGCTATAGCTCCCTGGTAGATCGCACAGTAGTAAGTGGGCGGTGCCACACCCATTTTAAAAAATGTTTTCAAATTTTTATTAAGAGTCTCAATATCAGTCCACGTGTCAAATTTCAACATTCTAGATGTAATATTTACTAAATAAGCATTTTTTGTGTTTTGCAAAATGTTATATATATAAAAAGTGGGCGTGGTTATCATCCGATTTCGCTAATTTTCAATACCAATCTATTCTGGGTCCAGATGAATTCGTGTACCAAATTTGGTGAAGATATCGTAATATTTACTCAAGTTATCGTGTTAACGAACAGACGGACAGACGGACGGACGGACGAACATGGCTCAATCAAATTTATTTTCGATACTGATGATTTTGATATATGGAAGTCTATATCAATCTCGATTCCTTTATACCTGTACAACCAACCGTTATCCGAACAAAATGAATATACTCTGTGTGCAAAGCAATCTGAGTATAAAAAAAAATATGTAAGGCGCGATAATTTCCGAAGAGATTTTGGGCCGAGCTTCTCTTCCGATTTGCGTCGTGCTCCTTTTAATTTTTCCTACAATTGTTGTATGCCGACTCCAAACGGCATCTGGAAGGCAAATGAATTTTCACTAAGAAACTATAACGACAGAAATACAGTCGGAGTATTTGCCAAATCACTGCCGAGGGGCCCCGCTTAGAAAAACGGTTTCCTAATTGAAATTTTTTTCTCTAAATTTTCGATGTTGCTATGCCCGAGGACTGAACCCAGGATCATCGGTATGGTAGGCGGAGCACGCCAATTCCTCACCCTGATCTCAAATACGAGTGGAAATAAATATAAACCAGCACTTTTATAATTATGAATTCAACTATTGATAAAAGTTAGAAAAAACTTGAGTTTTTAAACAACACCTTCCCTGAAATGCATTTTGCGCGTTTTATTATTGATCGTGGGTGAAAGTGCGAAACCGTCTATAATTTTTATAACTTTAAATACCCCATTTATTTATCACCAAGCTGAGAATAAATAAGTAAAGCTCAATAGTAAGAACCTCATATTTCTTTCGTCAATGTTAGCGATGCTACCTTCTTAGTGTTGGCGGGGTTTTATTTAAGAAATATGAGCCGGTTTACAAGTACTTTTACATATACATTGGCTAGAGACTGGAAATTAGTTTTGGTTTGATGCGGTTAAAAGGGGGGGGGGGGGGGGGGGGGGACTTTTTTTGTATTGACTGTAATGAAGTATATAATACTAATCAAAATATTAATTTCTTATCACACAACGGATTTTTACTAATTTTTCTTGCTTTTTTACGTTATTATTACATATATTTAAAAAAAATCTCCATTTGTTTCTTTAAAGGTAACCTTCCTTTCAAAAAATATATGATATATTTTGAGGTACGTCTTCTGGATATGTATCTAGGAAATAATGAAATGAATAAAAAATTAGACAAAAATTAAAATTAAAATAAGAATATTATTAATAAAAAATTATAAAATTGTTATTTTATATTTTCTTAAATAAATAACTTAAATGAACGAAACATTATACAATTTTTAATAAATTTTTGAGGATTTCTGGTAGTGCTCTGGAAAGGGTTAAAACACGTTCGTTGGCTCTTTTATTCCTTTTTCAACTTTTTCTATTGCCATCCCAAACTGAAATAATGTACAAAATAATTAAAAAGTTAATAAAGAGCTGAAAAAGTGAAAGTGGGTATAAATATTAAAAAATATGTATATACTTATTTATGTATGTACCTTATAAAATTTAAAAAGAAGCTCGTCGTTCTCCTTGAAATATTTAGCAATAGCCGTGAAAATAAATTGAGTGCAAAGCTCTTTAAACAAAAACCCTCCGCAGGTTTCAGAAATGTTATATTTACATTTTAACCGTGTTAACATATTTTTAAAGCTATTAACGCGGGTAGAACTAGGACTATTTGGCAACTCCTGGAAACTAATCGTATTTAACGATAGTTCCTCATTATTTTCGCCCACATCTTTTTCCACCGAACAGCCACTCTTTTGGCTATGTTTCCGGAAAAATGTGATAGAAATGAGTACGCATTACTAAATGGTTTCAAGCAAGAAATTATTGGACAGTTGACATTTCTGCTATAAGCAAAATGTTTTAAAATATGTGAATATACTTCATGTATGCTTGGAGCGAGAAAGTCGCAAGAAGCCACCGAGCAATTGAATTTGTGGTGACACCTTCAACCACGGCTTCTTTAGCAGAATGCTTTTTTTGAAAAAATGGACTGCATAGACATTTTAGCTTGAAAACTTTTTATTGCATTTTGGAAACAAACATTCAAACAAATTTGAAGTCAGTTCCATTTCGCATATAAATGCAAGTGATAACTCTTTAATTTGCAGAACTGCTTTGCACACACTTTACACACAAACTTTTCCAATATACCTATTTGTAAAGCTTATTCACTTATATATATTTACATATATTTTAAGCTAATTCGCCTATTTATATTTATATTTTAATTCGTATTAACTTTTTTCGACCACAGTTATCTGAAGCAAAATACGATAATAAGTGACCGAAATTTGCACATTGTTGTGTGAAATTACAAAGCATGTATAGTTTTGCACAATTCTTGCGTAAAACCACGTTCTTTTCGGGTGTAAATCAAAATATTACACGTGTTTTTATAGTAATATCATCCATTTTTTTATTTTCAACATGCATACGTACAAAAAATGGGCATTTTTATACCAAAAAATTATTTCAACAGGAATTTACCCCCATTTTAATCTTAATTTCAAACAAATGTTTTAAAGTGTATGTATGCTTTTGTTCCAACAAAATACTTTAAGTGCACCAATTATAAATGATTTTTTAAGTAATCAGCTTTTACTTTTTGAAAAGATTAAGTAATAAAGCCTACAAATATATCTTTTAATAATATTGTAACGAATTTGCTGCAAATCCTCTTATTTGCAACCCTCTGCTAAGTTCGTATCGCTAAACTGTTGAATAAATAACTCCAATATGTAATAATGCAAAATGGCCTTTATTCAAGTACTTCACAATAACACGTGTACTTTGCAACGAATAGCTTACTTAATAACCAAACTGATTGACAGCTCAAATGAAACTCTACTATTCAAAATAATATAGCTCGCTAGATAGCGCTTAATCCAAATCTCAAATCAAACTGAATTACTTCTTACTCGCTTGCCCCACTTTTATAGTTTACGCTGCATACTTCTAGGCTCTTCGATTTCCAGAACTTACTAGTTTGTTTCGGCTACAAAATCGCCAGCCACAACTACGTGCACAAATTATTGCTCTCCCTTGTGACAACTCAGATAAGATATATGCATGTGTTTGTGCATTGCCGCTCCGCTGCTCATATACGTACATATGTGTAGACCCAATTATTTATTCGTTTATGTAGATACATAATGATTGAATTGTTGATGTGAATGTTTGTAGTTTACAGTCTCTCGCGCATACATAGGCGTATAAGTAAATGCATCTGTGTGTGACTTACTTCGGCTGCCTTATATATGTGTATACATGATTTGATTATTGACGTAAATACTGCTTATCGTGGCCTTAGCATCGCATTAGTGATGGGATAACTTAGTGATGGTAATATCCGTGACACTGCCCTCCACCTAAGTCTGATCGTCCCGGTCAGACAATTCTCTCGATCTAAACGTTGCCAGCCTTTCCAAATGGACCACTTTCATTTTGGTTCGTGGTTTATCGATGGTTTGTATGCGGTACACTACATCGTTGATCCGTTTTACAACTTTGTATGGGCCTTCCCAATTACACTGCAATTTCGGGGACAAACCTTTTTTACGTTGTGGGTTGTATAACAGCACCAAATCTCCTTCCTGAAAACCTTCTGAATTAATTGCTTTATCATATCGGGCTTTCATCTTGTCACTCATAATCTTTGTTCGTTGCCTTATCATATCATGTATTTCTCTTAGCTCTTCTTCCAAATCACTAGTGGCTTTCCTGACATTTCTCTCCGCATTGGCATCTATCCCAAACTTCAAATCAGCTGGCAGTCTAAGGTCATTGCCAAAAATTACCTTTGCAGGGGTATGGCCCGTTGTCTCATGCACTGCTGATCGGTAAGCCATCAAGAATAATGGTATGCGGGTATCCCATTCTTTATGGTACTTGTCTACTACTTTCCTTAAGTGCTCCTCCAATGTTCTATTGAATCGTTCTATCATACCATCGGATTGAGGATGCAATGCAGTTGTCCGTGTTTTTCGAATGCCCAATGACTTACACATTTCCTGGAACACAGCTGATTCGAAATTCCTGCCTTGGTCAGAATGTAACTCCATTGGTACACCATACCTTGCAACCCATTCGTTTTTAACCACTTCTGCTACTGTTTCTGCTTCTTGGTTTGGGATTGGGTATACCTCTGGCCATTTACTGAAATAATCCATAACCACCAGTACGTATTTGTTTCCGCGGTTGCTAGTAGGAAATGGACCTGCGACATCCATGGCGATCCTTTCAAATGGCGCACCTGAGTTATATTGCTTCATCTGGCCATGACTTCGTGTTCTGGGCCCTTTCGCTCTGCTGCAAACCTCGCAGTTCGCAATCCACTCAGTGACCGACTGACGGCAACCAACCCAATAGAATCTCTGTTTAATCTTCTCGACCGTCTTCGGGATTCCAAGATGACCTCCGCTTGGACCATTATGCAGCTCGCTGAGCACGTCAGGAATCCTCTTTCTGGGAACAACTATCAGTTTATTCTTGTATTTACCATCCTCACTCTCCCAAACTCGATGAAGGCAACCGGATATCAATTCTAAACTGTTCCACTGTGCCCAATATGACTTCGCAATGGGACTCTCTGCTGACATCTCTTCTCTGTTTGGCCTTTCATTTCGTTCGACCCCTTGCATAACACGTGACAGATCTGCATCTTCTAGCTGGCACTTTCTTAGCTGTTCCTTGTCCCATTCATCTGTACATGTTATATTCATTAGCCGGACATCTATAATGTCTTCTTTAGCCTCGGCTTTTGAACAGTGCTTGCACTCCAAACTACATGGTCTTCGTGACATTGCATCAGCATTTCCATGGGTACTACCTTTTCGATGCTCAATGGAAAAGTCGTAGCTTTGTAGTCGCTCGATCCACCGTGCCAATTGTCCTTCCGGATTACGGAACTGCAGAAGCCATTTGAACGCTGCGTGATCTGTCCCGACACGGAATCGCTGGCCGTAGAGGTATTTGTGAAAATGTTTAATGCACTCTACCAATGCCAACAGCTCTCTCCGCGTAACACAGTAGTTCCTCTCTGGTTTCCAATCGAACGGCTGTAATATGCAACTACCTTCTCCTGTCCATCGACCAGTTGTGATAAAACGCCTCCTATAGCATATCCACTCGCATCTGTATCTAGAATAAATGTGGCTCCTGGAATCGGATATGCTAACATTGGGGCAGTGCATAAACGCTCCTTCCATGTTCGGAAAGCCACTTCTTGCTCCTTCTTCCATTCAAAAGCTTTGTTTTTTCTTGTAAGCTCATGGAGGCTATGGGCTACGCTGGAAAAATTTGGTACAAATCGGCGGTAATATGTGCACAGCCCAAGGAAACTTCTTAATTCATGTAGGTTCTGTGGTCTTGGCCAATCCTTTACAGCCTCTATCTTTTCGTTCGCAGTGTAGATGCCCTCTGTCGTTACCTTGTGACCCAAATAATTTACTTCCTTTTTAAACAGCGAACACTTTTTGGGACTTAACTTCAGACCAGCGCCAGCTATTCTTTGGAAAACTTCCTCCAAGTTCTTAAGATGTTCATCGAAATTCTTGCCCAATACGATGATGTCGTCCAGGTACACCAAGCATGTTTTCCAATGTAGTCCTTTCAATACCTGATCCATGAGTCTCTCGAAAGTAGCTGGTGCATTACATAGTCCAAAGGGCATTACTGTAAATTGCCAAAGACCATCTCCGACGCTGAAGGCTGTTTTCGCTTTGTCTTCCTCCTTTACCTCCACTTGCCAGTAGCCGCTTTTCAAGTCCAGTGTGGAAAACCATTTCGTACCAGAGAGCGAGTCCAGAGTGTCGTCAATTCTTGGCAATGGGTAGCTATCCTTTTTCGTAACGTCATTCAACTTCCGGTAGTCCACGCAAAACATCATTTTTCCATCCTTCTTCTTTACAAGTACTACCGGTGAGCTCCAGGGACTAGCTGATGGTTCGATGACGCCGCTATCGCTCATTTCTTGTATGATTTGACTCACAACTTCCCGCTTCGCCAGTGGAACACTACGTGGAGCTTGACGGATCGGCCTCGCATCTCCAGTGTGAATTTGATGTTTCACAACATTGGTGCGGCCTGGTTTAGAACCATCCTGGTCAAATATGTTCGCGTACTTTAGGAGCAGTTGTTTTGTCTTACTCTGATATGCTTCCTCTAGCCCCTGTGTCCATGCCGTGATGTCATTTGAAAGATCAATATTACTAGCTGGAACGTGTTCCTGGAGCTGTTCACAGTTAATAACTACTTCAGCCTCCTGGCATCTTCCCAAAATAGCTCCTTTAGTCAGTTTGAGTGGTGAATTGAACTCATTGAGTGCTCTTACCGGAATACGTCCATCTTGTTTTGTCATAGCCAGGGTTTTTCCTACAAGTATGTTCAGTGCTGATTTGTTTGCTGCTTCGACAACCCACAATTTGTTTGTCTCACAATCTCCATCAACCTTTGCCCAGATGACTGCTTCGGATTTTGGTGGTATTCGCTGACTCTCTTCCACCAGCACTCGTTTACTGCTGTAGCCTCTCTCGTAGCCGAAATTAAGTGGTACATCCATGTTCTTATATCGCATCGTCTTGCTTTGCATGTCGATCTTGATGCCCTGGTCGATTAAGAAGTCCATTCCAATTATGATTTCATCAACAATCTCTGCCACTATAAAATTGTGTACTACCGTGACGTTCCCAATTGCGACTTCACATGATACTTCTCCTAGAACCGT
This sequence comes from Eurosta solidaginis, assembly GCF_040869045.1. Classification (NCBI taxonomy): domain Eukaryota; kingdom Metazoa; phylum Arthropoda; class Insecta; order Diptera; family Tephritidae; genus Eurosta; species Eurosta solidaginis. The sequence goes on from NC_090319.1 coordinate 239,293,435, forward strand.
GCTGTCTTCTCCAGTGGCTGTACGCAATCTTGCTCCATGCAATGGTGTTATCTTCTTGTTGACTAAATCCGCTCGAATGATGGAATGAGATGCACCTGTATCTACAGTCAGTAAACGTTCCTTTCCATCCACATGTCCTCCGACAGTAAGATCGTTTGACCTTCTTCCAATTTGTGAGATAGAGATTATGGGGCATTCAATTGAGGGAGCCAGCTGTCGCCCCTTGCGGCTGACTCGCTTTAGTTTAACGATTGAGTGGACTTGGAGATTTGCTCAGCTCTGTGTTTACGGCCACCCACATTGTTGGAGCTATTGGAACCGGTGCTGCAATGTCGTGTAATATGACCTGGGTTGCCGCACTTGAAACATTTAATCACTCCGGCATTTTTCTGTTGTGATCCCTTCAGTGTTTCCAAAATTGTGTCTACCCACTCTGGTCTTTCCACTTCCACACGATGAGCTTTGTATGCTGGTTTACTCAATAGTGAGGCCTTTTCCTGAGTCAATGCATGTGATACCGTTTCAGCAAATGTCAGTTTTGGGTTTGCGTATGTAGCTCGCTTCGTTTCCACGTCTCGTATGCCATTTATAAAACTCTGGATTTTTACCCTCTCGGTGTATTCCACGGGTGCGTCCGCATTTGCGAGATGAGCCAACCTTTCAACATCTGAAGCAAACTCTTGCAATGTCTCATTTGCTTTTTGGTAGCGGTTTTGCAACTCAATTTGGAATATCTGTTTTCTATGCTCGCTTCCATAACGTCTCTCGACAGCGGCCATCAATGCTTCATAGTTGTTCCGCTCTCCTTCGGGAATCGTCTGTAGGATTTCGGCTGCTGGCCCTTTCAATGCCACGAACAGAGCTGCACCTTTATCTTCAGCATTCCAGTTATTCGCTGCCGACGTCTTCTCAAATTGGAGCTTAAATACCTGGAATGGAACAGAACCATCAAACGTTGGGGATTTTACCTTCAGAGTAGACGTTGAATTGATTGGACGGTTCAATTGTAACTCCTGAATCCGATCTTTCAAAGCATCCATCTCGGCCTCCACTTTATTTTGTCGTTCACTAACAGCCTCCAGCTGCGATGAGAATTTTGTTTCCTGTGCCTCCAGCTTTGTTGAGATACGCTCTTCTTGTGCTTCGCGCTGTAATGTTATGCGTGCCTCTTGTTTTAATTGTTCTGCAATTTGTGACGCCATGTGTGTTTTCTGTTCTTCCATCTTCGATGTTATTCGTGTCTCTTGGGATTCCATCTGTGATGACATATACGTTTTCTGTTCTTATAGTTGAGATGACATATACGTTTTCTGTTCTTCTAGTTGAGATGACATATACGTTTTCTGTTCTTCTAGTTGAGATGCCAGTTGAGATGTTATATCTGTCTTTTGCGATTCCAGTTGAGAAGCCACTGTCGATGTTTGAGCAGATATTGCAGCCAAAATCATGTTCAAATCTGTGCTGGAAACCGTCTGCGATGTTTCGTTTTTCTCTTCAATTTTTGTTGTCTCCTCGCCATCAAGGTGAAAGACATACTCTTCCACATCAATTCCTTCTGCTTCCATTGCCTCTCGTAGCCGTGCCTGAAGTTCGAGTTTAACGCCGCTTGTATTCAATCCACGGTTCTCCAACTCCTTCTTCTGTTGCTGGATTTTTAATTCACTGAACTTTGCCATATCCTTGTTCTCTTCTGGAATTTATTTTCCAATTCCTCTTCTGACATCAATTGTAACGAATTTGCTGCAAATCCTCTTATTTGCAACCCTCTGCTAAGTTCGTATCGCTAAACTGTTGAATAAATAACTCCAATATGTACTAATGCAAAATGGCCTTTATTCAAGTACTTCACAATAACACTTGTACTTTGCAACGAATAGCTTACTTAATAACCAAACTGATTGACAGCTCAAATGAAACTCTACTATTCAAAATAATATAGCTCGCTAGATAGCGCTTAATCCAAATCTCAAATCAAACTGAATTACTTCTTACTCGCTTGCCCCGCTTTTATAGTTTACGCTGCATACTTCTAGGCTCTTCGATTTCCAGAACTTACTAGTTTGTTTCGGCTACAAAATCGCCAGCCACAACTACGTGCACAAATTATTGCTCTCCCTTGTGACAACTCAGATAAGATATATGCATGTGTTTGTGCATTGCCGCTCCGCTGCTCGTATACGTACATATGTGTAGACGCAATTATTTATTCGTTTATGTAGATACATAATGATTGAATTGTTGATGTGAATGTTTGTAGTTTACAGTCTCTCGCGCATACATAGGCGTATAAGTAAATGCATCTGTGTGTGACTTACTTCGGCTGCCTTATATATGTGTATACATGATTTGATTATTGACGTAAATACTGCTTATCGTGGCCTTAGCATCGCCTTAGTGATGGGATAACTTAGTGATGGTAATATCCGTGACAATATATACTTTACTAGTCTTTATCCGCGGCCCCGTCCACAAGGAGAAACTCAAATATATGGTCTATTCACGTTAGCCTGCTTATCAAGTTATCTGTTTAGAAATATATGGGCTATTAACGTTAGCCTGCTTATGAAGTTATCTGTTTAAAAATGTTTTTCTGTCTAATTTTTTTATACTGAGTTGAGCAGAGCTCACAGAGTAGAATAACTGTGATTGGATAACGGTTGGTTGTACATGTAGAAAGGAATCGAGATAGATATAGACTTCCATATATCACAATCATCATTATCGAAAAAAATTTGATTGAGACATGTCCGTCCGTCCGTCCGCCCGTTAACACGATAACTTGAGTAAATTTTGAGGTATCTTGATGAAATTTGGTACGTAGGTTCCTGGGTACTCATCTCAGATCGCTATTTAAAATGAACGAAATCGGACTATAACCACGCCCACTTTTCGATATCGAAAATTTCGAAAAACACAAAAAGTGCGATAATTCATTACCATAAACGGACAAAGCGATGAAACTTGGTAGGTGAGGTGAACTTATGACGCAGAATAGAAAATTAGTAAACTTTTGAACAATGAGCGTGGCACCGCCCACTTTTAAAAGAAAGTAATTTAAAAGTTTTGCAGCTGTAATTTGGCACTGGTTGAAGATATCATGATGAAATTTGGCAGGAACGTTACTCCTATTACTATATGTATGCTTATTAAAAAAATACAAAATCGGAGAGCGACCACGCCCACTTAAAAATTTTTTTTTTAAAGTCAAATTTTAACAAAAAATTTAATATCTTTACAGTATATAAGTAAATTATGTCAACATTCAACTCCAGTAATGACAAGGTGCAACAAAATACAAAAATAAAAGAAAATTTCAAAACGGGCGTGGCCTTGTCCTTTTTCATTTAATTGGTCTAGGATACTTTTAATGCCATAAGTCGAACAAAAAATTACCAATCCTTCTGAAATTTGTAACTGTTTTCTGTGAAAAAGGGCGGAATCGGTTGAAGCCACGCCCAGTTTTTATACACAGTCGACCGTCTGTCCTTCCGCTCGGCCGTTAACACGATATTTGACCAAAAATCTATATATCTTTACTAAACTCAATTCACGTACTTATCTGGACTCACTTTGTATTGGTATTAAAACTGACCGAAATCCGACTATGACCACGCCCACTTTTTCGATTTCGAAAATTACGAAAAATGCCATAATTCTATACCAAATACGAAATAATGGATGAAACATGGTAATGGGATTGGTTTATTGACGCAAAATATAACTTTAGAAAATGGGTGTGACACCTACCATATTAAGTAGAAGAATGAAAAAGTTCTGCAGGGCGGAATCAAAAGCCATTGGAATCATGGCAGGAATACTGCTCGTGGTATTACATATATAAAGAAATTAGCGGTACCCGACATATTATGTTCTGGGTCACCCTGGTCCACATTTTGGTCGATATCTCGAAAACGCCTTCACATATACAACTACCAACACTCCCATTTAAAACCCCTCATTAATACCTTTAATTTGATACCCACATCGTATAAACAGATTATAGAGTCACCCCTGGTCCACCTGTTTGGCGATATCTGGAAGAGGCGTCCACCCATAGATCTAAGGTCCACTGCCTTTTAAAATACTCATTATCACCTTTCGTTTGATACCCATATTGTACAAACGCATTCTAGAGTCAACCCTGGTCCGCCTTTATAACGATATCTCGAAAAGGCGTCCACCTAAGGAACTAAGGCCCACTCACTTTTAAAATACTCACTAACACCTTTCATTTGAAACCCATATCGTACAAAGAAATTCTAGAGTCACCCATAGTCCACCTTTATGGCGATATTTCGAAAGGCGTCCACCCATAGAACTAAGGCCCACTCCCTTTTAAAATACTCATTAAAACCTTTCGTTAGATACCCATATCGTACAAACAAATTCTAGAGTCAGCCCTGGCCCACCTTTATGGCGATATCCCTAAATGGCGTCCACCTATAGAACTATGACCCACTCCCTCTTAAAATACTCTTTAATACCTTCCATTTGATACACATGTCATACAAGCACATTCCAGGGTTACCCTAAGTTCATTTTCCTACATGGTGATTTTCCCTTATTTTGTCTCCATAGCTCTCGGCTGAGTATGTAATGTTCGGTTACGCCCGAACTTAGCCTTTCTTACTTTTTATTGTTGTAATAGAGTAAAAAAAAGAATTAAATCATAAGGTTAACCTGATAGGGTCTCCAAATGATCCCGAAATTATCCATAAAAGCCACGAAATGACCCCGACGGTATCGCGGACGGATCCCGAAAATCATCAATAAAAAATTGATAAAAGATATTAAATTTTTTGTTAAAATTTGATTTAAAAATTTTTTTTTTTTAAGTGTGCGTGATCGCTGTCCGATTTTGCTAATTTTTATTAGGCATACATATAGTATTAGGAGTAACGTTCCTGCCAAATTTCATCATGATATCTTCAACGACTGCCAAATTACAGCTTGCAAAACTTTTAAATTACCTTCTTTTAAAAGTGGGCGGTGCCACGCCCATTGTTCAAAATTTTACTAATTTTCTATTCTGCGTCATAAGTACAACTCGCCTACCAAGTTTCATCGCTTTGTCCGTCTTTGGTAATGAATTATCGCACTTTTTGTGTTTTTCGAAATTTTCGATATCGAAAAAGTGGGCGTGGTTATAGTCCGATTTCGTTCATTTTAAATAGCGATCTGAGATGAGTGCCCAGAAACTTACGTACCAAATATCATCAAGATACCTCGAAATATACTCAAGTTATCGTGTTAACGGGCGGACGGACATGGCTCAATCAAATTTTTTTTCGATACTGATGATTTTGATATACGGAAGTCTATATCTATCTCGATTCCTTATACCTGTACAACCAACCATTATCCAATCAAAGTTATTAAACTCTGTGAGCTCTGCTCAACTGAGTATAAAAATATTAATTTGATAATTTTTCGAGTTCCGAATTATTTTCGAAATCAAAGCATATTTCGTTTTTCTGAAAATCTTAAACTTTTCTTTATAACTTGATATGAGGTGGCAACGTTGCTAATTTTTAGCACATTCGTTAGTGACAACAATTTCTTTGTATTTCTAAAAGTTATTAAATATATTATTTGTGAAAATTATGATCATATAATTATATTTACATTTTCTCTTTGATTTAATAAAGCTTTTGTATTTTCACCTGTATTATGAGTTGCTGTCAAAAATAAAATATAAAACTTTTTAATATACAGACGTTACTATCACTTTTCTCAGAAAGTACAATATTTTTTTAAGAATTTCAGCAAAATTAAACCAAATTTCCTGCAATCTATTTTCCTATCATCACAAATAATAATAAAATTACCGTATAACTTCGGTTCGTTAAAAAGCTTTCCTGTTCTTTTATACTCAGGGTGCTTTGCACACAGATTATATTAACTTTGATTGGATAACGGTTGGTTGCACAGGTATAAAGGAATCGAGACAGATATAGACTTCCATATATCAAAACCATCAGTATCGAAAACAAATTTGATTGCGCCATGTCCGTCCATCCGTCCGTTAACACGATAACTTGAGTAAATATTGAGATATCTTCACCAAATTTGGTACACAAGCTTATCTGGACCCAGAGTAGTATTGGTATTGAAAATGAACGGGAAATCGGATGATAGCCACGCCCAATTTTTATATATAGTATAAGATTTTCGAAAACACAAAAAACCTGATTATTTAGTAAATAATACACCTAGAATGTTAAATTTGACACGTGGACTAATATTGAGAATCTTAATAAAAATTAAAAAAAAAGTTTTAAAACGGGCTTGGCACCGCCCACTTGTGATAAAATCAATTTTACAAATATTATTAATCATAAATCAAAAATCGTTAAACCTATCGTAACAAAATTCGGCAGAGAGGTTTCCTTTAATATAAGGAATGCTTTGAAGAAAAATTAACGAAATCGGTTAAGGACCACGCCTACTTTTATATAAAAGATTTTTAAAAGGGTCGTGGATGAATAAAGTAAGCTATATCTTTGCAAAAAAGAGCTTTTTATCAATAGTATTTCATTTCCCAAGTGGGTTTATAACAATAAATAGGAAAAACTTCAAATTTAAAAAAAAATGAGCGTGGCTCAGCCCCTTTTATGACTAAGCAATTTTCTATATTTCGGGAGCCATAACTCGAAGAAAAATTATTGGATCTTAAAAAAATTGGGTACAAAAATTTTCTCTATAGCAGGAAATATTACTAGAAAAACAGTAAGAATGCTCATGCAAATCAGTCCAATGTTCAGAAATATTTGCGCTGTTGATAACATACTGAATCAAACCTTACTTTATTGAATAAAGTTTATTCAGAATCTTCACTCTCACTCTACACATTTTTCACCACTTTCTACAGGGCATTTGTCATCTCTGTAGAAACTGCAGTGCACTATTCAATTACAGTAGAATCGCGAGAAAGTTAATCGCCAGTGTTCGGACTTCTACCACGAAAGTGGTAGATCTACCACTATTTTTTTTTTATTTGAAGTTCTACCACTTCTACCACGCAAGCTCGAAAAAATGTGGTAGTTATTTTATAGAAGTTTTTTGAAGAAACCTTTGCTTTTCCACAATTTGAGAAGAGAAACAATATAGTTTGTAGAAGAATAGTTTTATAAAACTCAAAATAACGCCTAGCGATGCTTTGATCACCATTTAACCACTTTTCCTTTAGGTTTTTAGTACATAACTGCCACTTCCATCTACCTATGTATATATAGGAAAACAAGTGAGTAATATTCACACACAGTCGACCGTCTGTCCTTCCGCTCGGCCGTTAACACGATATTTGACCAAAAATCTATATATCTTTACTAAACTCAATTCACGTACTTATCTGGACTCACTTTGTATTGGTATTAAAACTGACCGAAATCCGACTATGACCACGCCCACTTTTTCGATTTCGAAAATTACGAAAAATGCCATAATTCTATACCAAATACGAAATAAGGGATGAAACATGGTAATGGGATTGGTTTATTGACGCAAAATATAACTTTAGAAAATGGGTGTGACACCTACCATATTAAGTAGAAGAATGAAAAAGTTCTGCAGGGCGGAATCAAAAGCCATTGGAATCATGGCAGGAATACTGTTCGTGGTATTACATATATAAAGAAATTAGCGGTACCCGACATATTATGTTCTGGGTCACCCTGGTCCACATTTTGGTCGATATCTCGAAAACGCCTTCACATATACAACTACCAACACTCCCATTTAAAACCCCTCATTAATACCTTTAATTTGATACCCATATCGTATAAACAGATTATAGAGTCACCCCTGGTCCACCTGTTTGGCGATATCTGGAAGAGGCGTCCACCCATAGATCTAAGGTCCACTGCCTTTTAAAATACTCATTATCACCTTTCGTTTGATACCCATATTGTACAAACGCATTCTAGAGTCAACCCTGGTCCGCCTTTATAACGATATCTCGAAAAGGCGTCCACCTAAGGAACTAAGGCCCACTCACTTTTAAAATACTCACTAACACCTTTCATTTGAAACCCATATCGTACAAAGAAATTCTAGAGTCACCCATAGTCCACCTTTATGGCGATATTTCGAAAGGCGTCCACCCATAGAACTAAGGCCCACTCCCTTTTAAAATACTCATTAAAACCTTTCGTTAGATACCCATATCGTACAAACAAATTCTAGAGTCAGCCCTGGCCCACCTTTATGGCGATATCCCTAAATGGCGTCCACCTATAGAACTATGACCCACTCCCTCTTAAAATACTCTTTAATACCTTCCATTTGATACACATGTCATACAAGCACATTCCAGGGTTACCCTAAGTTCATTTTCCTACATGGTGATTTTCCCTTATTTTGTCTCCATAGCTCTCGGCTGAGTATGTAATGTTCGGTTACGCCCGAACTTAGCCTTTCTTACTTTTTATTGTTGTAATAGAGTAAAAAAAAGAATTAAATCATAAGGTTAACCTGATAGGGTCTCCAAATGATCCCGAAATTATCCATAAAAGCCACGAAATGACCCCGACGGTATCGCGGACGGATCCCGAAAATCATCAATAAAAAATTGATAAAAGATATTAAATTTTTTGTTAAAATTTGATTTAAAAATTTTTTTTTTTTAAGTGTGCGTGATCGCTGTCCGATTTTGCTAATTTTTATTAGGCATACATATAGTATTAGGAGTAACGTTCCTGCCAAATTTCATCATGATATCTTCAACGACTGCCAAATTACAGCTTGCAAAACTTTTAAATTACCTTCTTTTAAAAGTGGGCGGTGCCACGCCCATTGTTCAAAATTTTACTAATTTTCTATTCTGCGTCATAAGTTCAACTCGCCTACCAAGTTTCATCGCTTTGTCCGTCTTTGGTAATGAATTATCGCACTTTTTGTGTTTTTCGAAATTTTCGATATCGAAAAAGTGGGCGTGGTTATAGTCCGATTTCGTTCATTTTAAATAGCGATCTGAGATGAGTGCCCAGAAACTTACGTACCAAATATCATCAAGATACCTCGAAATATACTCAAGTTATCGTGTTAACGGGCGGACGGACATGGCTCAATCAAATTTTTTTTCGATACTGATGATTTTGATATACGGAAGTCTATATCTATCTCGATTCCTTATACCTGTACAACCAACCATTATCCAATCAAAGTTATTAAACTCTGTGAGCTCTGCTCAACTGAGTATAAAAATATTAATTTGATAATTTTTCGAGTTCCGAATTATTTTCGAAATCAAAGCATATTTCGTTTTTCTGAAAATCTTAAACTTTTCTTTATAACTTGATATGAGGTGGCAACGTTGCTAATTTTTAGCACATTCGTTAGTGACAACAATTTCTTTGTATTTCTAAAAGTTATTAAATATATTATTTGTGAAAATTATGATCATATAATTATATTTACATTTTCTCTTTGATTTAATAAAGCTTTTGTATTTTCACCTGTATTATGAGTTGCTGTCAAAAATAAAATATAAAACTTTTTAATATACAGACGTTACTATCACTTTTCTCAGAAAGTACAATATTTTTTTAAGAATTTCAGCAAAATTAAACCAAATTTCCTGCAATCTATTTTCCTATCATCACAAATAATAATAAAATTACCGTATAACTTCGGTTCGTTAAAAAGCTTTCCTGTTCTTTTATACTCAGGGTGCTTTGCACACAGATTATATTAACTTTGATTGGATAACGGTTGGTTGCACAGGTATAAAGGAATCGAGACAGATATAGACTTCCATATATCAAAACCATCAGTATCGAAAACAAATTTGATTGCGCCATGTCCGTCCATCCGTCCGTTAACACGATAACTTGAGTAAATATTGAGATATCTTCACCAAATTTGGTACACAAGCTTATCTGGACCCAGAGTAGTATTGGTATTGAAAATGAACGGGAAATCGGATGATAGCCACGCCCAATTTTTATATATAGTATAAGATTTTCGAAAACACAAAAAACCTGATTATTTAGTAAATAATACACCTAGAATGTTAAATTTGACACGTGGACTAATATTGAGAATCTTAATAAAAATTAAAAAAAAAGTTTTAAAACGGGCTTGGCACCGCCCACTTGTGATAAAATCAATTTTACAAATATTATTAATCATAAATCAAAAATCGTTAAACCTATCGTAACAAAATTCGGCAGAGAGGTTTCCTTTAATATAAGGAATGCTTTGAAGAAAAATTAACGAAATCGGTTAAGGACCACGCCTACTTTTATATAAAAGATTTTTAAAAGGGTCGTGGATGAATAAAGTAAGCTATATCTTTGCAAAAAAGAGCTTTTTATCAATAGTATTTCATTTCCCAAGTGGGTTTATAACAATAAATAGGAAAAACTTCAAATTTAAAAAAAAATGAGCGTGGCTCAGCCCCTTTTATGACTAAGCAATTTTCTATATTTCGGGAGCCATAACTCGAAGAAAAATTATTGGATCTTAAAAAAATTGGGTACAAAAATTTTCTCTATAGCAGGAAATATTACTAGAAAAACAGTAAGAATGCTCATGCAAATCAGTCCAATGTTCAGAAATATTTGCGCTGTTGATAACATACTGAATCAAACCTTACTTTATTGAATAAAGTTTATTCAGAATCTTCACTCTCACTCTACACATTTTTCACCACTTTCTACAGGGCATTTGTCATCTCTGTAGAAACTGCAGTGCACTATTCAATTACAGTAGAATCGCGAGAAAGTTAATCGCCAGTGTTCGGACTTCTACCACGAAAGTGGTAGATCTACCACTATTTTTTTTTTATTTGAAGTTCTACCACTTCTACCACGCAAGCTCGAAAAAATGTGGTAGTTATTTTATAGAAGTTTTTTGAAGAAACCTTTGCTTTTCCACAATTTGAGAAGAGAAACAATATAGTTTGTAGAAGAATAGTTTTATAAAACTCAAAATAACGCCTAGCGATGCTTTGATCACCATTTAACCACTTTTCCTTTAGGTTTTTAGTACATAACTGCCACTTCCATCTACCTATGTATATATAGGAAAACAAGTGAGTAATATTCACTACTTAAAGGCATTTCAAATATAACCCAATGCTACCACTTTTTTCATAAATCTATCACTATTTTCTGAAAAATCTACCACTAAACAAAATTTTAAAATTCGTACACTGTTAATCGCTCGGCTAAGTTGACCGAGCTTGAGCGTCCACGTCCCGCTCTAAAAAGTTAGCTATGTATTGGTTAACTTTTCTGAGCTCATCAATTTTTTCAAATCTAACCGTTTGTTTGGCAATAAAAACAAGTGTGGGTATTCGCCGAATTCCTGTGTGAAAAATTATTGTCGGTGTCGCGTGGCGCTAGTGATGGACGATATGGCGATTTTGAGCTATCAGTGAAAATAGATATGGCTATTTTTGAATATCGGCTATTTTTTATAGCTATAGCGATCGCTTTATTTCAACAAGCGATTCTATACAGAAGAGCGACGTTGAGCTATCAGCGAATATAGGTATGGCTATTTTTTACAGCTATGGCTATTATTTACAGCTATGGCGATCGCTTTAATTTATCTTTAATAAACGAATCTGCAATTATTTGTATACTTTTATATAAAAAATGAATGTTTAAGTCTTTTTACCAGAGTAGATTGAATGTTATACATTAATTTATACTAAATTAAATTTTATTAGAATATATGAACCAAAATTGGAATAAAAAGAAAAAAGTATGTACCTTTAATTGTAAACTAATGTAATGTGAAATTCTAATTTTCTGAGATGTTATGATATATATTATTAACTGGCTGACGACAATATGTTCAGACTCGTATTACACTCAATGAGATGAAACTAGCTGAAATAAATGTATATGCATCTTTGTTTTATAAATTTTGTTAATTGAAAATGCTTTGATTTTTAAATGTAAGATGAATCAACCCGAAATAAATCTGTATATATAACACCATAAAAACATGATTTATTTACTATATTATACTACACCGATGTATTCATAAATACTCCGTATGAATTTATTCTGAAAGTTGTATTTGGCTGCATAAATTTGTACAGTAAAGTGAATCAATTTTTAATGAAAAATACAGACGAAAAATATAGCAAATTTTTCAAACTATTACAAAAATATTCTTTAGCAGAAAATTAGCCACCCACTGCAGTGCCCTAGAAATTAGCCGGAGAATTCAACCATATGACAAATCTTGAATTGCATTCTCCCAAAAACCTTAAATTTTGAGTTAATCTGTTTACAATAAGACGAGTGATATATGTTTCTATAATTGTTTTATTTTAACATCAAAAACACAAATTTTATAAAACTGTTAACGGCTACTGCCTAGAAGTATGAACTTATGAATAACACAGGCAATCAATCTTAGGCCAAGTCTAAAGACCCATGTCTATTTGGCGTCACATAGTGTAATTAAAAACAAAAAAAATTCGGTCATTCCATTTCTTTTATACATTTCATAAAATTAAAGTTTTAAAATTAACTTATATTGCTTGTTTAATATTTTCACAAATATTAATTATTTTATTATAAATACTTAAATATAAAATCAAAATATAACGAATTTTATATTTTATGATTGGCGTTTAAAAAGATAAGCATTTTAGCCTTTTCATCATCTAAGCGCATTCTTCTCTCGCTTAAAATAAGGCCGGCTTGAGAAAAAAGTCTTTCACAGGGAACCGATGTTCCTAAACACCCCAACTTTTCGCGAGCTATAGGAGATAGATTGGGATACTTGTAATTGTTTTTCTGCCACCATAAAAAAGGATCAGCTTTTCGTGCAATTACAGTTTCTTCTATATACCTCTGCACTTCGATAATTGCTCTTGAATGAGTTGTGCCTTGCGGTCTCTTTGATCTTTGCGTTGATTATTTTTGAGTTCAATCTTTCGCTTGTTTGTAAAAATTACCCAAACCACGTGGCTGCTTTTCTAGCCGACTTCACAATGTCGTCGTTCTAGTTGTTGCACAAGTTTGCTTTGTTCCGTTCGCTGTTTCGGAAAGTAAAGCACACAGATGAGCAATGATGAACGATATCTCACTATCGATGATTGCATCGCTGCTATTAGTATTAGAATTCCATGCTGAAGGAAAATCGCCAATCGCTATAATCGCTATTGGCGATATTCTGCCAGAGGTGATTGTCATTCAAAAGAATCGAATGAAGGAAAATAGCCAATCACTGATATATTTGGATTGCAATAGCTATAGCTATTAGCGATTTGTCAATAGCGGCGATGCAATCACCAATAGCGAAATATCGAGCCATCACTACGTGGCGCAAAGTGTGGTCAGAACGCTGGTCTGATAAGCAACACAAAAAATCAATTCCACTATCAGCTGAAAAAGTTTTAAATGATTGCAATGAATATGCGTTTCCATCAATAAACGCTCTTATCAAAATTCTGGCCACGCTTTCAGCTAGCAATGCTTGTGCTGAAAGGAGTTTTTCGACACTTCGCCGGCTGAAAACGTGGTTACGGTCCACAATGTCCCAGAACAGACTCACTGGTCTTGCACTTTAAAATACCCATTTCGATATTGAGATTGATATTGATCATATAATTGAAAGATATGTAAACAAACGGAAGCATAGAATTAAATTTACTGTGTGAATATGAACTATGCAGAAGATAAAAATGATGAAAAAATTGGATGCACTATTGTTATTTTGAATAACTAAATGAAATCAAATATGTGTATGAAATTATTAAACAATGTAAAAAAATATTAATAAATTTACCCCTAAAATATAACGTTCTGCTGTACATTTCCCTTGTTGTTTTGTATTGCATTTTCACGTAAAAGTATCCCCCCTCAAAAAGCAGCATGGATCCGCCCCTGCTTGTAGAGTTGCATAAGCATAATGTTATTGATACATTTTAGTTACAGACATCGAATAAAAGCAAGGCATGACATTAGATAAAAAATAATTTTTTAAATATAAACGAGCTCTAGGCCAAATATTTGTATATTCTTAATAAAACACAATACGTGAATTTTTCATATACAATTATATTATTTAATTTGTCGATATTTCGACTTCAGTCTGAAGTCATCATCAGGACTAGGTACGAAAAGAACAAACATACATATTAAAATCATAAAAATACACATTTGCACAAGTACAGAACTTACATTTTTGAATGCAATATGTCGACTAGTGTAACAAAAATATAAGTTTACGGACAGTGCAAAGCAAATAACAATAAAATGTAAATAACACACAGCCCTTATCATAAACAAAAAATGAACATAAGCAGAAAGTTATCTAAATGAGTAGTTAGCGCCGCTCAAGTGATATCAGCTGCAGCCTGCAGGTGAACTCTTTGGTAAACAGTGGGAGATGCTCTTATCTATTATTGTTGTTGTTGTTGATCAGCTGCCTAAAGGCAGAGGCAATACCAATTGTATCGGATTTGAAGTTCATGCGTTTGTCGCTGGGTGTATTTATTATGTGCAGCATCTCTAATATGTAGCGTTTGTTGTAATTCCTCTCTTGCTGTAGAATTTCTACATTTTCTAAATTGGGAGAGTGTCCAGTTTCTCTGCAATGCTGTGTTAGCGCCGTTTTGCCATCATTAGGGTTGTTGCGATTTTTAATATTCGTTTTATGCCCGGAAATCCTCGTTTTTAGTTTCGATTTAGTAGTCCCCACATATACTTTGTCGCATACGTGGGACCCGTCACCATTACATAGAATTTTATATATCAAGTCCGATTTCTCATATTTATCTATTCTACTCTTGGTATTACTGAAAATTTGTCGCAACGTATTATTGTAGGTAAAGGCTAAATTACATTTCTCTTTGTCATAAATATTTGAATATTTTATTCTGTTAGACAGGCCTGACACATATGTAGTCGATTTATATATTTTATTATTTTCGGCATTTTTCCTCGCAGTGGGTTTCTTATAATAATCTCTTATACAGTTTTTTATTATGCGTGTAGGAAATTCATTATTTTCTAGAACATTTATTATTATTTTAATGTTTTCTTTATGATAAACTTCATCGCTGATCGAGAGAACTCTATTGATAAAATTTCTGGCCGTATTGACTATTGTAGATTTGTCATGTTTAGAATTAAAGTTAATTAATCTACCTGACGCGGTAGGTTTTTTATACCAATCAAAACATAATTGGTTATTCTTTTTTATAACAAGAGTATCGAGAAACGGTAGTTTTCCGTCCTTCTCCACCTCAATTGTAAATTTAATACTCCTGTTGTATCCATTTAGAATATTTAGCAATTCTTCCACCGTATCAGTTTTCACAATTGCGAAAAGGTCATCGACGTATTTGGTAAGCAAACGTGGCTTATAAGGGGAGTCATCTTCAAATTTCTCCAGTAATTCTTCCATTACAATGTCTGCTATGACGGGGGATGCCTGGGAACCCATGGGCATACCGCAGCGTTGCTCATAAATTTTATTGTTTAATTTAAAATATCTATTATCTCTAATGCAGAAACGAACAACTTCTAGAAAAAGTTCTTTTGTGAGTGTGGTGTGGCTCTTTATCTGGTTCCATTTAGATGCTATAATTTCTAAGGCATGATCTACGGGAATGCTGGGAAAAAGTGAGATGACATCAAATGACACGAGACTCTCATCATCATATATGTATGTGTCTTTTATTTTGTTTTTAAATTCAATTGAGTCTTTTACGTTATATTTGGACGATTTGGTTATGTTCGTGAGAATATTAACCAGATACTTGCATAAATTGTAAGAAGGGGAGTTGACAGACGAACAAATAGGTCTCAATGGGATATCTGCTTTATGAATTTTGGGCAGGCCATATAATCTAGGTGCATTGGACGTTTTGCTTATTAGTTTGTATTTCTCTTTTAAATCTGTAACTTTGTTTTTAAACAATTTTTCTACAATCTCGTTATTTTTTTCTTGTAATTTATTAGTGGGATCTCGTTTCAATACCCGGTATGCCGAAATGTCATTTACCAAAAGTTGTAACTTCTTTTCATAGTCCGACTTATCCATTAAAACGGTAACATTACCCTTATCTGCATTCAGAACCAATAAGTCTTTGTTGTTTTTTAGAAAAGTTTTGGCCGAGTGTAGGGTATCTAATACAAATTTGTCGCGCGCGTTATTTTTGGGTTTCTTAAGATGATCCCGTATTAGTGTTGTTAAATTATTCCTCTCAATCTCTTGCTGCTCTTTATCTTTGATAGTTTGAATGCAGTCTTCTCCGTCTGCTATTACCTTGAATAAACGGAACCCACGATTTGTTGTTGGCAAAGAGTATTTTGGACCTAAAGAGAGGAGCCACTGAATATCTGTAGGGATCTCGGTTTTCGTAGTATTATGAAACCATTAATTTTTAATGTTAAGACATTGCCTATGTATGTTTTTAAGCTTCTCGAATTTATGTGTGTGTGTTTTCCTAATTGTTGTTGTAGGGTTGTTAATTTGGAGTTTCTCGCTTTCAAAAAACGCGGTAGAATCTTCTGCATCAAGAGTTTGGTTTATTTTGTTGGTTAATGTGCTTACCACTCTTTCATTTTGTTTCTTATGTTCATATTTAATTTTTATGATCAGGTTCAAAAGTTTACATTCCACCGTTTCTATAAATTTTGTGAGAGCCTTATTGATGTTGTTGGGCAAATGCTTGTTGTTGGTGTTGCAGTTTAGTACGTACAAAATATTTTTGGTGGCGTTGTTTATGAATTTGGGTGTTATGCCACTTTTTCTGCAACTTACCAGAAACTTAATCGACTGTGTCAACTTAGCCAGCTGTTTTGTGCTTTGTTGGTATCGATTTGTGTACTTCTTGATCTCTATACCATACATCCATAGATCAATCATTATGTATCTACATAAACGAAACAATAAATGCGTCTACACATATGTACCATGTACGTATACGAGCAGCGGAGAGTCAGTACACAAACACATGCATATATCTGAGATACTCCTGAAAGTATGCAATGAGAAAAACTATAAAATCATGCAATTGTAGTTACAGCTGAGAAGTTTGAGAGCTGCTGGACTAGTAGATTCTGGAAGCGCCTAGAAGATGCGAATGTTGAAATCCGAGAGCATAAAAGGCGGCAATTGTAGAGGCGCTGGAATTCAGTTTGATTTGAGATTCCGATTAAGACGCTATCTAGCGAGCAAGAGCAGTATTATTTTGAATAGTAGAGTTTCATTTGAGCTATCAATCAGTTTGGTTATTAAGCAAGCTATTCGTTGCAAAGTTTGAGTGTTATTGTGAAGTACTTCAATAAAGGCCATTTTGCATTATTAAATATTGGAGTAATTTATTCAACAGTTTAGTGATTCGAACTTAGTAGAGGGTTGCAAATAAGAGGATTTGCAAGTAAATTCGTTACAATTGGTGTCAGAAGAGGAATTGTTGAATAAATTCCGAAGATTGGGAATAAAACTTGGACATGGCAAAGTTCAGTGAATTGAAGATCCAGCAACTGAAAAAGGAGGTGGAGAACCGTGGATTAAATACAACCGGCAATAAGATCGAACTTCAAGCACGGCTACGAGAAGTAATGTAGTCGCAAGGAATTGATGTGGACGAGTTTGTTTTTATCCTGATGGGGATGAAACAACAACAAAAATTGAAGAGAAAAACGAAACATCGCAGACAGTTACGAGCACAGACTTGAACAAGATATTGGCCGCAATAACTGCTCAAACATCGACAGTGGCATCTCAGCTGGAATCGCAGGAGACACGTTTAACATCCAAGATGGAAGAACAGAAAACTTATATGTCATCACAATTGGAAGAGCAGAAGACATATATGGCATCCCAACTGGAAGAGCAAAAGACATATATGGCATCCCAACTAGAATCACAAGAGAAACGTATCTCAGAGATATCGTCAGAAATAACATCTAAAATTGAGGAACAAGACGCACGAATATCCCAAATTTCGGCACAAATTTCAGCACAGGTATCATCGCAGATCTCTGCACAACTCAAGGCGCGTATGGACGAGAAAATAACGCAGTTTGAAGAAAAATTCGAGGCAGAGGTGGATGCTTTGAGAGGCTGTATACAGGAGTTGCAACTAATTCGCCCAGTTGTTTCAGCAAGCAATACGAAGGTAAAAACTCCATCTTTTGACGGCTCTGTTCCTTTCCAGGTCTTTAAGCTACATTTGAGAAGACCGCAACAGTGAACAACTGGAATTCTGAAGATAAAGTTGCTGCACTCTTCGTAGCATTGAAAGGACCAGCTGCCGAAATCTTACAGACTATTCCAGAGTACGAACGGAACAGCTATGAAGCATTGATGGCCGCTGTGGAGAGACGTTATGGAAGCGAGCATAGAAAACAGATATTCCAAATTGAGTTGCAAAACCGTCACCAAAGAGCGAATGAGACTTTGCAGGAATTTGCCTCGGATGTTGAAAGGTTGGCACATTTGGCAAATGCGGACGCACCCGTGGAGTACACCGAGAGGGTAAAAATCCAGAGTTTTATAAATGGCATACGGGACGTAGAAACGAAGCGAGCGACATATGCAAACCCAAAACCTACATTCGAAGAAACGGTATACCATACACTGACTCAACAAACAGCGTCGCTTTTGAGTAAGCCAGTGTACAAAGCTCATCGCGTGGAAGTGGAAAGGCCAGACTGGGTAGACGCAATTTTGGAAGCATTGAAGGGTACGAAGCAAAAGAATAATGATGCAGTCAAATGCTTTAAGTGTGGAAAGCTAGGGCGTATTGCACGTTATTGCAACACCAATCCTAACAGTTCCAATAATGTGGGTGGTCGTAAACGCAGAGCAGACGGAGATGAGCAAATCTCCAAGACCACTCAATCGTTAAACTAAATCGAGTCAGCCGCAAGGGGTGGCAGCTGGCTCCCGCAATTGAATGCCCCATAATCTTTATCTCGCAGATTGGAAGAAGATCGAGCAATCTTACTGTTGGAGAACATGTGGATAGAAAGGAACGTTTACTGACTGTAGATACCGCTGCATCCCATTCCATCATTCGATCAGATTTAGTCAACAAAAAGATAAGACCATTGCTTGGAGCAAGATTACGTACAGCCACGGGAGAGGATACACAGGTAATTGGAGAAGTAGAATGTGAAGTAGCAATTGGGAATGTTGCGGTATTACACAATTTTATAGTGGCAGGTATTGTTGATGAAATCATAATTGGAGTGGACTTCTTAATCAACCAAGGCATCAAAATCGATATGCAAAGCAAGACTATGCGATATAAGAGCATGGATGTGCCACTTAATTTCGGCTACGAGAGAGGCTACAGCAGTAAACGAGTGCTGGTGGAAGAGAGTCAGCAAATACCACAAAACTCAGAAGCAGTAATCTGGGCAAAGGTTGATGGAGATTGTGGGACAAACAAATTGTGGGTTGTGGAAGCAGAAAACAAGTCAACACCGAACATACTTGTAGGAAAAACCCGGGCTATGACAAAACAAGATGGACATATTCCGGTAAGAGTACTCAATGAGTTCAAGTCACCACTCAAACTGACCAAAGGAGCTATTTTGGGAAGATGCCAAGAGGCTGAAATAATTATTAACTGTGAACAGCTCCAGGAACACGTTTCATCTAGTAATACTGATCTTTCAAATGACATCACGGCATGGACGGAGGGGCTAGAGGAAGATTATCAGAGTAAGGCGAAGCAACTGCTCCTAAAGTACGCAAACATATTTGACCAGGATGGTTCCAAACCAGGCCGCACCAATGTTGTGAAACATTAAATTGACACTGTAGACGCGAGGCCGATACGTCAAGCTCCACGTAGTGTTCCACTGGCGGAGCGGGAAGTTGTAAGTCAAATTATACAAAAAATGAGCGACAGCGGCGTCATCGAACCATCAGCTAGTCCCTGGAGCTCACCGGTAGTACTTGTAAAGAAGAAGGATGGAAAAATGAGGTTTTGCGTGGACTACCGGAAGTTGAATGACGTTACGGAAAAGGATAGCTACCCATTGCCAAGAATTGACGACACTCTGGACTCGCTATCTGGTACGCAATGGTTTTCCAAACTGGACTTGAAAAGTGGTTACTGGCAAGTGGTGGTGAAGGGGGAGACAAAGAGAAAACAGCCTTTAGCGTCGGAGATGGTCTTTGGCAATTTACAGTAATGCCCTTTGGACTATGTAATGCACCAGCTACTTTCGAGAGACTCATGGATCAGGTATTGAAAGGACTACATTGGAAAATATGCTTGGTGTACCTGGACGACATCATCGTATTGGGCAAGAACTTTGATGAACATCTTAAAAACTTAGATGCAATTTTCCAGAGAATAGCTGGCGCTGGTCTGCAGTTAAGTTCCAAAAAGTGTGCGCTGTTTAAAAAGGAAGTAAATTATTTGGGTCACAAGGTAACGACAGAAGGTATCCGTACAGCGAATGAAAAGATAGAGGTAGTAAAGGATTGGCCAAGACCACAGAATCTGCATGAATTGAGAAGCTTCCTTGGGCTGTGCACATATTACCGCCGATTTGTACCAAATTTTTCCAGCGTAGCCCATAGCCTCCATGAGCTTACAAGAAAAACCAAAGCTTTTGAATGGAAGAAGGAGCAAGAAGTGGCTTTCCAAACATTGAAGGAGCGTTTTTGCACTGCCCCAATGTTAGGATATCCGATTCAGGGAGCAACATTTATTCTAGATACAGATGCGAGTGGATATGCTATAGGAGGCGTTTTATCACAACTGGTCGATGGACAGGAGAAGGTAGTTGCATATTACAGCCGTTCGATTGGAAAACCAGAGAGGAACTACTGTGTTACGCGGAGAGAGCTGTTGGCATTAGTAGAGTGCATTAAACATTTTCAATTTTCCATTGAGCATCGAAAGGGTAGTACCTATGGAAATGCCGATGCAATGTCACGAAGACCATGTAGTTTGGAATGCAAGCACTGTTCAAAGGCCAAGGCTAAAGAAGACATTATAGATATCCGGCTAATGACTATGACGTGTACGGATGAATGGGACAAGGAACAACTAAGAAAGTGTCAGCTAGAAGATATAGATCTGTCACATGTTATGCAAGGGCTCGAACGAAACGAAAAACCAAGCAGAGAGGAGATGTCAGCAGAGAGTCCCACTGCGAAGTCATATTGGGCACAGTGGAACAGTTTAGAATTGATATCCGGTTGCTTGCATCGAGTATGGGAGAGTGAGGATGGTCAATGCAAGAAGAAACTGATAGTTGTTCCCATAAAGAGGATTCCTGACGTGCTTAGCGAGCTGCACAATGGTCCAAGTGGAGGTCATCTTGGAATAACGAAGACACTCGAGAAAATTAAGCAGATATTCTATTGGGTTGGTTGTCGTCAGTCGGTCACCGAGTGGATTGCCAACTGCGAGGTATGCAACAGAGCGAAAGGGCCCAAAACCCGAAGTCATGGCCAGATGAAGCAGTATATTTCAGGTGCACCATTTGAAAGGATCGCCATGGATGTCGCAGGTCCATTTCCTACTAGCAACCGCGGAAACAAATACGTACTGGTGGTTATGGATTATTTCAGTAAATGGCCAGAGGTATACCCAATCCCAAACCAATAAGCAGAAACAGTAGCAGAATTGGTTAAAAACGAATGGGTTGCAAGGTATGGTGTACCAATGGAGTTACATTCTGACCAAGGCAGGAATTTTGAATCAGCTGTGTTCCAAGAAATGTGCAAGAAGTTTTGCATTCGAAAAACACGGACAATTGCATTGCATCCTCAGTCCGATGGTAGGGTGGAACGTTTCAATAGAACATTGGAGGAGCATTTAAGGAAAGTAGTAGACAAGTACCATAAGGACTGGGATACACACATATCATTATTCTTGATGGCCTACCGATCGGCAGTACATGACACAACGGTCCAAACTCCCTCAAAGGTAATTTTTGGCAATGACCTTCGACTGCCAGCTGATTTGAAGTATGGAATAGATGCCGATGCGGAGAGGAATGTCAAGAAATCCACTGGTGTCTTGGAAGAAGAGCTGAGAGAGATACACGATCTGGTAAGGCAACGAGCAAAGATTATAAGTGACAAGATGAAAGCTAGATACGATAAAGCAATTAATTCGGAAGGGTTTCAGGAAGGAGATTTGGTGCTGCTATACAACCCACAACGAAAAAAATGTTTGTCCCCGAAATTGCAGTGTAACTGGGAAGGCCCATACAAAGTTGTAAAACGGATCAACGATGTAGTGTACCCCATACAACCCACTACCAAACCACGAACCAAAATGAAAGTGGTTCATTTGGAGAGGTTAGCAGCATTTAAATCGAGAGATTTGTCTTAGGTGAGGGGCAGTGTTACGAATATTAGCAAAACTAAGGGGTGATGCTATCGTCTCTAATCCTATGCTAAGCAGTGACGTGAATTCACATCCATAGATCAATCATTATGTATCTACATAAACGAAACAATAATTGCGTCTAAACATATGTACCATGTACGTATACGAGCAGCGGAGAGTCAATACGCAAACACATGCATATATCTGAGATACTCCTGAAAGTATGCAATGAGAAAAACTATAAAATCATGCAATTGTAGTTACAGCTGAGAAGTTTGAGAGCTGCTGGACTAGTAGATTCTGGAAGCGCCTAGAAGATGCGAACGTTGAAATCCGAGAGTATAAAAGGCGGCAATTGTAGAGGCGCTGGAATTCGGTTTGATTTGAGATTTCGATTAAGACGCTATCTAGCGAGCAAGAACAGTATTATTTTGAATAAGAGAGTTTCATTTGAGCTATCAATCAGTTTGGTTATTAAGCAAGCTATTCGTTGCAAATTTTGAGTGTTATTGTGAAGTACTTTAATAAAGGCCATTTTGCATTATTAAATATTGGAGTCATTTATTCAACAGTTTAGTGCAGAGCCGGCCACACAAATACTAAAACAATTGCATAAGTGTGTGTAAAAATTGAGTGACAACTCCCCACAGTGTGCTAAAAGAAAATGTGGACTGTGAAGTTTGAAATTAAAAAGGACTTGGGTTATTTGATTTCAAGCTAAACCTGACTATATTTACTTATATTCGTATAATTAAGAACGCTGAGTTCGAGCTAGTCAGATGAAACTTTTTTATAAAAGAAAGTATCGTGTTTATTCAATGCAAAATTTGATTAAAAAAAAACTCACTTTTTCATTAAGAAAGAACTATAAAACAAAGTAAATGTGAAGATATAAATATATATTTTCAAAACATAAAGTTATTCAGTAAAAAAAAAAATTATGAAAATTAATAAAACTAAGTAGAACGTATGTATGTACAAAGGAAAAAGCCACTTTATCATTGCAGCATATTGTTTTTTTATGTGCCCAAAAAGTAACATGGCCTTTCCTTTCGCATTCACTGTTGATTTTAGTGAGTGACAAGCGAAAGCAAACGATCGTGATCACACATCGTTAGTGTCGGTGTGAAAATATGAACTCAAATTGCACAATGTGCAACTTTTGGCCGGCTTTGGTTTAGTGATTCGAACTTAGCAGAGGGTCGCAAATAAGAGGATTTGCAAGTAAATTCGTTACAATATGTACATATGCGTTAAGGTGTTTTATTGCAAGGCAAACTGTTTTTTATCTTTCGCCAAAATTTAGTTCCTTACAACAAATTTATTAACAAATAAAGCTATAAAAAATCTAAGCACTCTACATTATACAATTTATTTTTGCTTTAATAAAATTACATAGGGCTAATTATGCACATTCCAAAGGAATGGCATTAATCAAAGTTTTTCTGGTGTTTTTTCGGTAAAACAAGTACCGAAAAATCTTATTAAATTAAAAATCCAGATTTGCCTATATAACTTGAATAGAAAATTTAATTTCAGATTAACAAGCAAAGCTTTTTTATCTCTGTATATCGTCTGCAGAGTGGAATATCACCCTATGTCGTCTGCCGACTCAAAAACGCCGTATAATTGAATTACGCCCCATTTCAGAATTTGTTTCAAAAACGCCCTATCTGAGCTCAAATTCAATACATTTTGGCATTGGCTGGATCGTTTATGAAAAAAATTCTGAGAAAGGGCGTTCAGCAACCGAATTCTGAGATAGGGTGTTTTCGAAACGGGAGAGCAGTCGATACCTATACATTTTTTTAAGGAATCAGGTTTTTAAATTGGAGAAAGAAACAAAAATTGTGTCTGAAAATTGAACACCATAATATGAACATAATGTGTGATGAAAAATGTATATGCAAATCAAAAGAAATGTAGTTCTTTTAAAAATATAAAATATTTTATTTATTAAACTACACTTCACAGAAAACTAAAAAAACATTTTTTTTCAAGTAAAAGTTAACTTCGTTTATTTTTCAAAATTATTAAAGTATATTTTTTTGAATATTTTTCAAGGTAAATAAACATTCGTTCTATACCAATCTATATCAGATATACTGCACATTTATTTACTTTCCCTCTCTTCAATTCGAAACGTCCTCGATTCGATAAATACTTAAATAATTCTCATATATGAAATTTTTAATAACTTAATTGTAAAAGGTCAATATTTTAATTAAATATTAAATTTTAAAATGTTGTTTTATATTTAAATTATATTATTATTAGCGGCCACCGTGGTGTGATGGTAGCGTGCTCCGCCTATCACACCGTATGCCCTGGGTTCAACTCCCGGGCAAAGCAACATCAAAATTTTAGAAATAAGGTTTTTCAATTAGAAGAAAATTTTTCTAAGCGGGGTCGCCCCTCGGCAGTGTCTGGCAAGCACTCCGAGTGTATTTCTGCCATGAAAAGCTCTCAGTGAAAACTCATCTGCCTTGCAGATGCAGTTCGGAGTCGGCATAAAAACATGTAGGTCCCGTCCGGCCAATTTGTAGGGAAAAATCAAAAGGAGCACGACGCAAATTGGAAGAGAAGCTCGGCCTTAGATCTCTTCGGAGGTTATCGCGCCTTACATTTATTTTTTTATATTTAGTATTATTAGCGAATATTATCTTTGTGATTTTTTTCCATTAATTAAAATTGTTGTCCCAAGATCTTTTTGTACAACATTAGACGTAGATATTCCTTATTCAATTTATTACCTAAACGTTTATTTCTCCATACAAAAACTATCTCTCCTTCCTTAGAAGTCCTTCTGCTTTTGTTTGACCGTTTTAAAACATTATTCTGTGCTGAACTTAATAAATATTTTATAGAATTAAAATGCTCTTTTGATAATGAATAAGTTACGTCAATAGGTTTCGCTTGTGTTACTGAATGAACAGGGTTATTATAATGATAGGTTGCTAAAATAATTAAATCAATAATATCAGTAAATCCCTTTCTATTTTCAAACACCAAGATATTTCAATTATTGTGGATTGTACCCGTTGTCCATTACTCTTACTATGAAGAGGTGGTATAAAAAATTGATCTATGTCAAAGTAATTCTTTAATATGTTAGATATTGTATTTGTCTTAAACGACTTTTTATTATCAGACACAATAAATCTAGTTCTCCTTAAATGATTTACTAATAAAAATAATGCAAATTTTACTATTGATCTAGATGAAATAGGTATTATTTGAAAAAATATTATTTGCTGTTTATCATTTGAAATTGTATCAATACGTGAAATTTCTCCTGGGAATTCAGGAATTGGAATTTCCCCTATTTCAGCCTCTGGAGGATGTCTGTTACATATATTTATTCTTTAAGCAAATAATGCAATTCTTTATAATGCTTTTAAGTATATTTTTCATATCCGGGGGATGCTCTGATATGGAACTTATGAAAGGTATAAAAGTTTGTTTTAATTACATATACAATTTTAAAATTTTTAGCTTTTATGTATGTATGTATAATCTATAAGATCGTCCTAATCCCCCCTAATTGTTTGAAGTCTTTTTATACTCAGTTGAGCAGAGCTCACAGAGTATATTAACTTTGATTGGATAACGGTTGGTTGTACAGGTATAAAGGAATAGAGATAGATATAGACTTCCATATATCAAAATCATCAGTATCGAAAAAAAATTTGATTAAGCCATGTCCGTCCGTCCGTCCGTCCGTCCGTCTATCCGTTAACACGATAACTTGAGTAAATTTTGAGATATCTTGACGAAATTTGGTATGTAGATTCCTGGGCGCTCATCTCAGATCGCTATTTAAAATGAACGATATCGGATAATAACCACGCCTACTTTTTCGATATCGAAAATTTCGAAAAATCGAAAAATTGCGATAATTCATTACCAAAGAGGGATAAAGCGATGAAACTTGGTAGGTGCGTTGAACTTATGACGCAGAATAGAAAATAAGTAAAATTTTGGACAATGGGCGTGGCACCGCTCACTTTTAAAAGAAGGTAAGTTAGAAGTTTTGCAAGCTGTAATTTGGCAGTCGTTGAAGATATCATGATGTAATTTGGCAGAAACGTTACTCCTATTACTATATGTATGCTTGACAAAAATTAGCAAAATCGGAGAACGAACGCGCCCACTTTTAAAAAAAATTTTTTTAAAGTGAAATTTTTACAAAAAATGTAATATCTTTACAGTATATAAGTAAATTATGGCAACATTCAACTCCAGTAATGATATGGTGCAACAAAATACAAAAATAAAAGAAAATTTCAAAATGGGCGTGGCTCCGCCCTTTTTCATTTGATTTGTCTAGGATTCATTTAATGCCATAAGTCGAACAAAAATTTACCAATCCTTGTGAAATTTGGTAGCGGCTTAGATTCCAGGACGATAACTGTTTTCTGTGAAAAAGGGCGAAATCGGTTGAAGCCACGCCCAGTTTGTATACACAGTCGGCCGTCTGTCCTTCCGCTCGGCCATTAACACGATAACTTGAGCAAAAATCGATATATCTTTACTAAACTCAGTTCACATAATTACCTGAACTCACTTTCTATAGGCATGAAAAATGGCCGAAATCTGACTATGACCACGCCCACTTTTTCGATACCGAAAATTACGAAAAATGGAAAAAGTGCCATAATTCTATACCAAATACGAAAAAAGGGTTGAAACATGGTAATTGGATTGGTTTATTGACGCAAAATATAACTTTAGAAAAAAACTTTGTAAAATAGGTGTGACACCTACCATATTAAGTAAAAGAAAATGAAAAAGTTTTGCAGGGCGAAATCAAAAGCCCTTGGAATCATGGCAGGAATACTGTTCGTGGTATTATATATATAAATAAATTAGCGATACCAGATAGATGATGTTCTGGGTCACCCTGGTCCACATTTTGGTCGATATCTCGAAAACGCCTTCACATATACAACTACCACCACTCCCTTTTAAGGTTCTTATTAATACCTTTAATTTGACACCCATATTGTACAAACACATTATAGAACCACCCCTGGTCCACCTTTATGGCGATATATCGAAAAGGCGTTCACCTATAGAACTAAGGCCCACTCCCTTTTAAAGTATATCGTAAAAAAATTCTAAAGTCATCCCTGGTCCACCTTTATGGCGATATCTCGAAAAGGCGTCCACCTATAGAACTAAGGCCCACTCCCTTTTAAAATACTCATTAACACCTTTCATTTGATACCCATATCGTACAAACAAATTCTAGAGTCATCCCTGGTCCACCTTTATGGCGATATCTCGAAAAGGCGACCACCCATAGAACTAAGGCCCACCCACTTTTAAAATAATCATTAACACCTTTCATTTGATACCCATATCGTACAAGTTAATTCTAGAGTCACCCTGGTCCACCTTTATGGCGATATCTCGAAAAGGCGTCCACCTATAGAACTAAGGCCCACTCCCTTTTAAAATACTCATTAACACCTTTAATTTGATACCCATATCGTACAAACAAATTCTAGAGTCATCCCTGGTCCACCTTTATGGCGATATCTTGAAAAGGCGACCACCCATAGAACTAAGGCCCACCCACTTTTAAAATAATCATTAACACCTTTCATTTGATACCCATATCGTACAAATTAATTCTAGAGTCACCCTGGTCCACCTTTATGGCGATATCTCGAAAAGGCGTCCACCCATAGAACTAAGGCGCACACAGTTTTAAAATACTCATTAACACCTTTGATACTCATTAAATCATTTGATACCCATATCGTACAAATTAATTCTAGAGTCACCCCTGGTCCAACTTTATGGCAATATCTCTAAAAGGCGTCCACCCATAGAACTAAGGCCAACTCCCTTTTAAAATACTCATTAACACCTTTTATTTGGTACCCATATCGTACAAACTAATTTTAGAGTCACCCCTGGTCCACCTTTATAACGATATCCCGAAAAGGCGTTCACCTATAGAACTAAGGCCCACTCCCTTTTAAAATACTCACTAACACCTTTCATTTGATACCCATATCGTACAAACAAATTCTAGAGTCACCCCCTGGGCCACCTTTATGGCAATATCTCGAAAAGGCGTCAACTCATAGAACTAAGGCCCACTCCCTTTTAAAACACTCATTAACACCTTTCGATACCCTTATTGTACAAACGCATGGTCCACCTTTATAACGATATCCCGAAAAGGCGTTCACCTATAGAACTAAGGCCCAATCCCTTTTAAAATACTCACTAACACCTTTCATTTGATACCCATATCGTACAAACAAATTCTAGAGTCACCCCTGGGCCACCTTTATGGCAATATCTCGAAAAGGCGTCAACTCATAGAACTAAGGCCCACTCCCTTTTAAAATACTCACTAACACCTTTCATTTGATACCCATATCGTACAAACAAATTCTAGAGTCACCCCTGGGCCACCTTTATGGCAATATCTCGAAAAGGCGTCAACTCATAGAACTAAGGCCCACTCCCTTTTAAAATACTCACTAACACCTTTCATTTGATACCCATATCGTACAAACAAATTCTAGAGTCACCCCTGGTCCACCTTTATAACGATATCCCGAAAAGGCGTTCACCTATAGAACTAAGGCCCACTCCCTTTTAAAATACTCACTAACACCTTTCATTTGATACCCATATCGTACAAATAAATTCCAGAGTCACCCCTGGTCCACCTTTATGGCGATATCTCGAAAAGGTGTCCACCTATAAAACTATGGCCCACTTCCTCTTAAAATACTCTTTAATACCTTTCATTTGATACGCATGTGATACAAACACATTCCAGGGTTAACCGAGGTTCATTTTCCTACATGGCGATTTTCCCTTATTTTGTCTCCATAGCTCTCAACTGAGTATGTAATGTTCGGTTACACCCGAACTTAGCCTTCCTTACTTGTTTACTTTCAAGTCTGGGCAATTTCGCACGGCTCTCTAATGTCGTCGCCATAACAGCCTCTACATTTTCTGGTATAACCCGTTTGGAAACGCTAGCCAGCAATTGAACATGTCATTCCGTTCCTTGTATGTGTGATGGAATTTTTGGATCATTAAACGGTGGATCATCTTGAATTAAATATTCTTTCAATGTATCGTACGGAATGCTTCGCGTGAATGGTGGTTCAAATACGATATTTATATCATTCAAATTGATCATTTCCGTTTAACTTTTGCAAATAAAGTTTATATCTGGTTTTTTATAAACTCTAAGTTCCATTGGCTCGTCAACATATATTCGATAGCGCAGAATTTTCTTGATGGCACAGTCGCGCTTTTCTTTGCTATCATTAAACAACATTGATAACAAGATATTTTCCGAATGCGCATAATATGAATTATCTTTAATTACTTGATTGATAATTAAGCGTAAACGAGGTCCTAGAAATCGTGACCAACCAATGAACTTGAAAAATAATGCACTGCCGTACACGACAGAGCTGTAATACTTGATATTGAAGTACATTGGCACATAACATTTAATTATAAATTCAACCAGAATTCTTAAATTCGCATCTAGATTTTCCGTTGTCACATATAATCGCAATAATCTAGCGGCCTTGGTGAGCCACCGAGAATGTACAATTTTCCCTGGTTTGATGTTAGCCAGATCCACCGGAACCACGCCGCTAGAAATTGGCCATGTCGTATAAGTACTTCGAATCGGTGGAAAATTCAATTTTTCCTGTAGCAGGGGGCATATTTGGCAACTCAATTTTCTGGAAGCCGTCCACCACCTGAAAATATATAATAATAAAATAATTAAAAATGGTTGACAATTATAATAAATGACTGATAGCAATAACTTACCGGAAGAGTTTCACAAGTAAAAAATTGTTTCTAGATATTTCACATACTCTGTAAATTGTTGGGTGTTGTTTCTTCTCTTGATTTGCTCTTGATACTTGTCAAGCAATTTATTCAACTTATTAAATACACTTTTTTTCAGCATTATTTCCATACCAAGTTTTTCCCAAATTCCAATCAACTTATCTTGTACTTGAATAGTGAATGATTTATGGGAAAACTTTTTTTGTTCTGTTTTAGCACGTTCGCTTAAGTAAAAATAATATCTCAAGATATCCAGATGGGTTGGTAAATTAAGATCAGCTAATTCAGTAGACACACCAAAAACAGTAACATCATGCTTGGCTATATGACTCATTGGGTTTTCGATAGTTGTTGATTTAGTTGCTTCATCTTGCGGTGTAGAGGATGTTGGATTCATTGTAAACTTTTTGATTTGGAATGGCCACTTCACTTATTATTTTTTTTGAAAAATTTTTTTTATCTAAAATTAGCACTTCACACTTTGAGTTCTTCACAACGACTTAATGCATTCACAAAACTGTTGCGTTATATATGGTAAAGAAAAAACATAGGAATTTCGCTGTCTTTTTCATGTAAAGTGCAAAACCGGCGATTTTTTGGAATGATTGTATGGTGAACCCCCAGGGGGTTCCAGGGGGTGTGCCACTGGCATCGGTGGGTCGGGCCTCCAAAGTTAGTGGGGGTCGGTCATACATTTGGACTCGATTGGAGCACTCTAAATGGGTCAAAGTGGGATTTTTCAAAATTTGCCCCTACCCAGAAGCTCGAACCAAATTGGGGGACATCAGAATTCGTTTTAGAGGTATGGTTCCTTCGGCAAAGTTTCTTATTTTGATCCCCAGAGCAATGGGCGCTTTTTTTTGCCTCCCCACAAATCGACCCGGCCCACTTTACAGTATATAAGTAAATTATGTCAACATTCAGTTCCAGTAATGTTATATTGCAACAAAATACCAAAAAAAAGAAAATTTCAAAATGGGCTTGGCTCCGCCCTTTTTCATTTAATTTGTCTAGAATACTTTTAATGCCATAAGTCGAACACAAATTTGCTAATCCCTGTGAAATTTGGTGGAGGCATAGATTCTATGACAATAACTGTTTTCTGTGAAAATGGGCGATATCGGTTGAAGCCACGCCCAGATTTTATACACAATCGACCGTCTGGCCTTCCGCTCGGCCGTTAACACAATAAATTGAGCAAAAATCGATATATCTTTACTAAACTTAGTTCACGTACTTATCCGAACTCACTTTATCTTGGTATAAAAAATGGCCGAAATCCGACGTCCACTTTTTCGATATAGAAAATTACGAAAAATAAAAAAATACCATAACTCTATACCACATACGAAAAAAGGAATGAAACATGGTAATTGGATTGGTTTATTAACGCAAAATATAACTTTAGAAAAAAAATTTGTAAAACGGGTATGACACCTACCATATTAAGTAGAAGAAAATGAAAAAGTTCTGCAGGGCGAAACAAGAAGCCCTTGGAATTTTGGAAGCAAAACTGTTCGTGGTAATACATATATAAATAAATTAGTGGTACCCGACAGATGATGTTTTGGGTCACCCTGGTCCAGATTTTGGTCGATATCTCGAAAGCGCTTTCACATATAAAACTAAGGGTCACTCCCTTTTAAAAACCTCATTAATACCTTTAATTATATACCCATATCATACAAACACATTATAGAGTCACCCCTGGTCCACCTTTATGGCGTTATCTCGAAAAGGCGTCCACCTATAGAACAAAGGCCCACTGCCTTTTAAATAATAATTAACACCTTTCTTTGATACCCATATCGTATAAACGTATTATAGAGTCACCTCTGGTCCACCTTTATGACGAAATATCGAAAAGGCGTCCACCTATAGAACTAACGTCCACTGCCTTTTAAAATACTCATTAACACCTTTCATTTGATACCAATATCGTACAAACACATTCTAGAGTCACTCTGGTCCACCTTTATGGCGATATCTCGAAAAGACGCCCACCTATAGAACTAAGGCCCACTCCCTTTTAAAATACTCATTAACACTTTTACCCATATCGTACAAACACATTCTAGAGTCACCCTGGTCCACCTTTATGGTGATATCTCGAAAAGGCGTCCACCTATAGAACTAAGGCCCACTCCCTTTTAAGATACTCATTAACACCATTCATTTCATACCTTTATGGCGATATCTCGCAAAGGCGTCCACCTATAGAACTAAGGCCCACTCCCTTTTAAAATACTCATTAACACCTTTCATTTGATACCCATATCGTAAAAACACATTCTAGAGTCACCCTGGTCCACCTTTATGGCGATATCTCGAAAAGGCATCCACCTATAGAACTAAGGCCCACTCCCTTTTAAAAAATCATTAACACCTTTCGTTTGATACCCATATCGTACAAACGCCTTCTAGAGTCACCCCTGGTCCACCTTTGTGGCGATATCTTGAAAAGCGTCCACCTATGGAACTAAGCATCACTCCCATTTTAAATACTCTTTACCACCTTTCATTTGATACCCATATCGTACAAACACATTCTGGCGATATCCCAAAACGGCGTCCACCTATAGAACTATGGCCCACTCCCTTTTAAAATACTCTTTAATACCTTCCATTTGATACCCATGTCATACAAACACATTCCAGGGTTACCCAGATTCATTTTCCAACATGGTGATTTTCCCTTATTTTGTCTGCAAAGCTCTCAGCTGAGAATGTTATGTTCGGTTACACCCGAACTTAGCCTTCCTTACTTGTTTTATTAAATCTGTTACTAACTTTTCAGAGTGTATGAATTTTGTGATTGGAAAATTTGATGAAAGAATAGACTTCATTTTTGCTAAAGTTTCTAATTTGCTCCACACTCCATTAACAACGTCTGTATTAACCAGGGCTGCAAACCGCCTCGAAAATCGAAACGGTTCGGTTCAGTGGTTCGAACCACTCAGGCAAAGATTGAACCGGTTCGTGAATTATAAACTTTCAAAAAATTTCTGAGTGTGCAGTTTTGTAGCTCATCTAACTGTAGTGTAATAATGTGCAAGTTTCAAGAGGGTATTCGCATTTTTATACTCAGTTGAGCAGAGCTCACAGAGTATATTAAGTTTGATTGGATAACGGTTGGTTGTACATATATAAAGGAATCGAGATAGATATAGACTTCCATATATCAAAATAATCAGGATCGAAAAAAAATTTGATTGAGCCATGGCCGTCCGTCCGTTAACACGATAACTTGAGTAAATTTTGAGGTATCTTGATGAAATTTGGTATGTAGGTTCCTGAGCACTCATCTCAGATCGCTATTTAAAATGAACGATATCGGGCTATAACCACGCCCACTTTTTCAATATCGAAAATTTCGAAAAACCGAAAAAGTGCGATAATTCATTACAAAAGACAGCTAAAGCGACGAAACTTGGTAGATGAGTTGAACTTATGAGGCAGAATAGAAAATTAGTAAAATTTTGGACAATGGGCGTGGCACCGCCCACTTTTAAAAGAAGGTAATTTAAAACTTTTGCAAGCTGTAATTTGGCAGTCGTTGAAGATATCATGATGAAATTTGGCAGGAACGTGACTCCTATTACTATATGTACGCTTAATAAAAATTAGCAAAATCGGGAAAGGACCACGCCCACTTTAAAAAAAAATTTTGTTTAAGTAAAATTTTAACAAAAAATTTAATATATTTACAGTATATAAGTAAATTATGTCAACATTCAACTCCAGTAATGATAAGGTGCAACAAAATACAAAAATGAAAGAAAATTTCAAAATGGGCGTGGCTCCGCCCTTTTTTATTTAATTTGTCTAGGATACTTTTAACGCAATAAGTCGAACAAAAATTAACCAATCCTTTTGAAATTTGGTAGGGGCATAGATTTTATGACGTTAACTGTTTTCTGTGAAAATGGGCGAAATCAGTTTATGCCACGCCCAGTTTTTATACACAGTCGTCCGTCTGTCCTTCCGCATGGCCGTTAACACGATAACTTGAGTAAATTTTGAGGTATCTTGATGAAATTTGGTACGTAGGTTCCTGGGCACTCATCTCAGATCGCTGTTTAAAATTAACGAAATCGGACCGTAACCACGCCCACTTTTTCGATATCGAAAATTACGAAAAATGAAAAAAATGCCATAATTCTATACCAAATACGAAAAGAGGGATGAAACATGGTAATTGGATTGGTTTATTGACGCGAAACATAACTTTAGAAAAAACTTTGTAAAATGGTTGTGACACCTACCATATTAAGTAGAAGAAAATGAAAAAGTTCTGCAGGGCGAAATAAAGAACCCTTGAAATCTTGGCAGGTATTACATATATAAATAAATTAGCGGTATCCAACAGATGATGTTCTGGGTCACCCTGGTCCACATTTTGGTCGATATCTGGAAAACCCCTTCACATATACAACTATCACCACTCCCTTTTAAAGCTCTCATTAATACCTTTCTTTTGATACCCATATCGTACAAACAAAGTCTAGAGTCACCCCTGGTCCACCTTTATGGCGATATCTCGAAAAGGCGTCCACCTATAGAACTAAGCCCCACGCCCTTTTAAAACACTCATTAACACCTTTCGTTTGATACCCATATCGTACAAACATATTCTAGAGTCACCCCTGGTCCACCTTTATGGCGATATTTCGAGACGGCGTCCACCTATAGAACTAAGGCCCACTCCCTCATAAAATACTCTTTAATACCTTTCATTTGATACACATTTCATACAAACACATTCCAGGGTTTCCCCCGGTTTATTTTCCTACATGGTTATTTTCCCTTATGTTGTCACCATAGCTCTCAACTGAGTATGTAATGTTCGGGTACACCCGAACTTAACCTTCCTTACTTGTTTTCCATGCACCGCATGAGTAAAATTTGTTTTTATATGGAAGATGTGGGCAATACCCTCGGTGAAAAAAATTTTAAAGAATTAATGGTAACTCTCATCTACTTGAAATTTGCACTTTATTACACTACAGTTAGATGAGCTACAAAACTGCAAACTCAGAAATTTTCTAAAAACTGTTAATAAAATTTTTCGAAAATTGATTAAATTAAATAAATGAAAATTGAAATAGCTCTTTCATATACAAAGTTGTTATGCACGGAGTTGGAAGTCATTATGTAAATTTGTTTATTTTTTCACAAGCTTTTGACCACAAACGCAAATAGTAGACGCTATTACATAAAAAGTGACAACATGACGACATGCAATTTTAGCTTATAGTAGTATTTTCAAGCAAAGTTGTGAATAAGTAAGTGATTTTTTTGAAACTTTATTATTTTGACCCAACCATTTGTTTGGGTGGTTTTCAGTTCGGTTTTTGAATGTAAGAAAAAAAAAAAAAAAACGGTTCGGTTCGTGGTTCGGTTCAAAGCCCCAAAATAGCGGATGGTTCCGTTCGAACCGGTTTGCAGCCCTGGTACTAACACAGTACCGAAGTGATTGCAAAAGGTATTCGGCGGTATTGAAATTAATAGTATATCTTTTATAATTTTTAAAAGGAGTTTTCGATGATTTACTGTTACGACTAGAAGAAAAAAGAATAAGTTGATTTTTAAATTGATTCACTGGATTTTTTATGGACTTAATTGCTTCTGAGTAAGAAATTTCGCTATGGATACTTCGATTACTTGAGAAATTTTCAAATCTATGAATATATTGGTGTGAAAGAGCATTGTTTTCTCAACCACGCTTGTAAAAGAATGTAAGAGCACATGAATTAACAAAAGCCATCCATCTCTTAATTTTCGAATTCGGATTTTTGTCAGAAAGTGCAAACGTAAGGGGTTGATGATCAGTATATATATGAATATTTTTTTTTACCGTACAAATAATGTCGCAGTTTTTGAGTTGCCCAAACAATTGCAAGGAGTTCACGCTCATTTGTGGCATAATACAGCTTCTAGAGCAACTGGGGAAGCATCTGTTTTTATTATATTCAGGGTGCTTTGCACACAGAGTATATTAACTTTGATTGGATAACGGTTGGTTGTACAGGTATAAAGGAATCGAGGTAGATATGAACTTCCATATATCAAAATCATCAGTATCCAAAAAAAATTTGATTGAGCCATGTCCGTCCGCCCGTCCGTGCGTCTGCCCGTCTGCCCGTTAACACGATAACTTGAGTAAATTTTGAGATATCTTGATGAAATTTAGTATGCAGGCTCTTGGGAACTCAGTTCAGAACGCTATTTAAAATGAACGATATCAGACTATAACCACGCCCACTTTTTCGATATCGAAAATTTCGAAAAACCGAAATGCGATAAGTCCTTAACAAAGACGGATAAAGCAATGAAACTTGGTAGGTGGGTTGAACTTGTGACGCAGAATACAAAATTAGTAAAATTTTGGACAATGGGCGTGGCACCGCCCACTTTTAAAAGAAGATAATTTAAAGGTTTTGCAAGCAGTAATTTGGCAATCGTTTAAGATATCATGATGAAATTTGGCAAGAACGTTACTACTATTACTATATATAAGCTAAATAAAAATTAGCAAAAGCGCATGAAGAACACGCCCACTTAAAAAAAATTTTTTTTTAAGTCAAATTTTAACAGAAAATTTAATATCTTTACAGTATATAAGTAAATTATGTCAACATTCAACTCCAGTAATGATATGGTGCAACAAAATACAAAAACAAAAGAAAATTTCAAAGTGGGCGTGGCTCCGCCCTTTTTCATTTAATTTGTATAGAATACTTTTAGAGCCATAAGTCGAACAAAAATTTACCAATCCTTGTGAAATTTAGTAGGGGCATGGATTCTATGACGATAACTGTTTTATGTGAAAATGGGCGAAATCAGTTGAAGCCACGCCCAGTTTTTATACACAGTCGACCGTCTGTCCTTCCGCTCAGCCGTTAACACGATAAATTGAGCAAAAATTGATATATCTTTACTAAACTTAGGTCACGTACATCTGAACTAACTTTATTTTGGTATAAAAAATAGCCGAAATCCGACTATGACCGCGCCCACTTTTTCGATATCGTAAATTACGAAATATAATAAAAATGCCATAATTCTGTACCAGGTATGAAAAAAGAGATGAAACATGGTAATTGGATTGATTTATTGACGCAAAATATAACTTAAAAAAACTTTGTAAAATGGGTGCGAAACCTACCATATTTAGTAGAAGGAAATGAAAATTTCTGCAGGGCGAAACCAAAAGCCCTTAGAATCTTGGCAGGAATACTATTCGTGGTATTACATATATAAATAAGTCAGCTGTACCCGACAGATCATGTTCTGGGTCACCCTGGTCCACATTTTGTTCGATATCCCGAAAACGCCTTCACATATAAAACTAAGGGCCACTCCCTTTTAAAACCCTCATTAATTCCTTTAATTTGATACCCATATCATACAAACACATTATAGAGTCATCCCTGGTCCACCTTTATGGCGTTATCTCGAAAAGGCGTCCACATATAGAACTAAGGTCCACTGCCTTTTAAATAATCATTAACACCTTTCATTTGATACCCATATCGTACAAACACATTCTAGAGTCACCTTGGTCCACCTCTATGCCGATATCTGGAAAAGGTGTCCACCTATAGAACTAAGGTCCACTCCCTTTTAAAATACTCACTAACACCTTTCATTTGATACCCATATCGTACAAACACATTCTAGTCACCCCTGGTCCACTTTATGGCGATATCTCTCGAAAACGCTTCCACCTATAGAACTAAGGCCCATTCCCTTTTAAATAATCATTAACACCTTTCGTTTGATACCCATATCGTAGAAACGCATTCTAGAGTCACCCCTGGCCCACCTTTATGGCGATATCTCGAAAAGCGTCCACCTATAGAACTAATCATCACTGCCTTTTAAAATACTCATTACCACCTTTCATTTGATACCCATATCGTAAAAACAAATTCTGGCGATATCCCGAAACTAAAGAACTATGGCCAGGTCCCCTTTTAAAATATTCTTTAGTACCTTCCATTTGATACCAATGTCATACAAACACATTCCAGGGTTACCCTACGTTCAATTTCCTACATGGTGATTTTCCCTTATTTGGTCTCCAAAGCTCTCAGCTGAGTATGTAATGTTCGGTTACACCCCAAGCTTAGCCTTCCTTACTTGTTTTAAATGGCTTTGAATAATCAGGATGCTGGAGTAGTACATCTTCAGAAGCCAAAATAGATTTTAATTTTACAAATGCTTTTCTTGCTTCATCATCTAAAGATATTTTTAAATGCTTAAATTGTTTAATATAACCATATAGACATTCTAAATATTTTGCAAGGGGCTTAGATATATGAACATAATCTTTTTTAAATCCTCGGTAATAACCCTAAATGGCCGTAAGGATTTAAGTGACTTAGGTTGTTCATAATTCGCAGTCGCATTTATTTTATCTATCACTACATGCACGTATGCCATTCCCGTAATAAGTAATCCTGAAAACTCCACCTCATTCCTAAGGAACTTTGATTTTTATAGTGAGACGCGCATGCCTGCCTTTTCTATTTTTTTTACAATAAAATTAACATGCTGAAAATGCGAGCGCTCATCAGGCGAAAATATGAGGATGTAATCGTCATAGACATGACATATTTTACCAATACTTACACGTAAAATATTATCAAGGGCTCTCTGAAATATGCCCGGAACATTCTTCAAGCTGAATGGTAATCGACAGAATTCATATTTGCATTTGTTAATATTGAATGATGTTTTATGCCTGTCTTTTTCCGCAAGAGAAATTTGATGAAACCCAGAATTCAGATCTAAAGTAATTTAAAAGTTTTATTGTTGCAAATTTGCCAAAATTACAGAAAGATCGGGAATGGAATACCTATCTGA
The DNA here is from genome assembly GCF_040869045.1 of Eurosta solidaginis. Classification (NCBI taxonomy): domain Eukaryota; kingdom Metazoa; phylum Arthropoda; class Insecta; order Diptera; family Tephritidae; genus Eurosta; species Eurosta solidaginis. The sequence continues at coordinate 239,332,445 of NC_090319.1, forward strand.
AGGTGTGTTCATTAATCTTTTGATAAAGTCAAAAACCATTCTTAATTTTTGATTGCCTACATCATCCAAACCATTTTTATTGACCACATGTACCGCTGAGCTTTACGCGGAATATGATTTTTGAATTATACCATCATCAACCAGAGATTAGGTTTCCTTATTTAGAAATCCCGCCAAATATATCCTCAGCTTTGATTTCATTAATTGTTGATAGATTTGAATTAATTGATTAATGATTATTTACATTAAACAGTTGACCTTCTCAATTTTATTTGCTTGTTGTTTCTGATTAATTTGCGCTCATTGATTGATTATTAATTAACAACAATCAGCTAATCATTTCAATTGTATTTTTTTTCAATTCATTTTTGTATTCTCTTTTCTGAAACAGCGATTTATGCATAAACAATTGCATCTGATTTCTGTTAATTTTTCATTAGATCAAGTTCTTTTCTTAAGTCTTTAGTTATTAAAAAAAAAATAAATAAATAAAATTGCATACAGCATATTTTGGCATTCTTTTTCAAAGAAAATATCAACAGTTGTCACTTATTATACTCAGCGTGCTTTGCACACAGAGTATATAAACTTTGATAACGGTTGGTTGTACAGGTATAAAGGAATCGAAATAGATATAGACTTCCATATATCAAAATCATCTGTGTCGAAAAAAAATTTGATTGAGCCGCTAACACGATAAGTTGAGTAAATATTGAGATATCTTCACCAAATTTAATACACGCGCTCATCTGGACCCAGAATAGATTAGTATTGAAAATGAGCGAAACCACTTTTAATATATATAACATTTTTGAAAACACAAAAAACCTGAATATTTAGTAAATAATACGCCAAGAATGTTGAAATTTAACACGTGGACTAATAATGAGAATCTTAATAAAAATAAAAAAAAAATTTTTTTAAATGGGCGTGGCACCGCCCACTTGTGATAAAATCAATGTTACAAATATTATTAATCATAAATCAAAAATCGTTAAACCTATCGTAACAAAATTCGGCAGAGAGGTTGCCTTTATTATAAGGAATGCTTTGAAGAAGAATTAACAAAATCGGGTAAGAACCACTCCCACTTTTATATAAAAGTTTTTTAAAAGTTGTATCTTTGCAAAAAAGAGCTTTATTTCAATGGTATTTCATTTCCCAAATGGATTTATAATAATAGCTATGAAAAACTTCAAATTTTAAAAGTTGGGCATGGCACCGCCCCTTTTATGACCAAGCAATTTTCTATGTTTCGTTAGCCATAACTCGAAGAAAAATTAACGGATCGTAATAAAATTGGGTATACAAATTTTCCCTATAGCAGGAAATATTTCTTGAACAAAAAAAAAAAAAAAACATTGACGAGATCGGTTAAAGTCATCGCCCAACTTTTATATAAAATATTTTTAAAAGGGTCGTAGATGAAAATAATAAGCTATATCTTAGCGAAAAAAGCTTCGTATCAATAGAATTTTAGTTTCTAAATTGGATTATAACATTAAATTGAAAACACTAAAATTTTTGAAAATGGATGTTGCACCGCCTCTTTTATGACTAAGCAATTTTTTATGTTAATTATTATTATTAACGGATCGTAATGAAATTGTGTACGCATATTTTCCTTATAGCAGGAAAAATTTTTAGTAAAAATGGACGGGATATGTTAAAGACCACGGCAACTTAGATATAAAACAAGTTTAAAAGGGTCGTAGACTGGAATAATAAGCTATAACTTAGCAAAAAATAGTTTTGAATCAATGATATTTCACTCATCAAGTTTTACTGTAAAAGGAAATAGGGCGGTGCCACGTGTTATGTAGAAAAGTAATTTATCTGAAATGAAATGTATAATTGAAGCTCACGCTGAATATATAATAGATATATATAGATGTGTTCCAATTATGAGCCAAATCGGACCACAGGTACGATCTTTTCAAATATTTCGATATATGCGCCACCTAGCGTCGATTTTTTTCATAGGTCGCTTTCTATTCATGTATGTATTATGAGTTCCAAATATGAGCCAAATCGGACCACTAATACGATTTTTGTGAATATCTCGATCCTTGCGCCACCTAGCGACGATTTTTTTCGTATTATTGCATTGTCATCGGGTTCTGAACTATATTCCAAGTTTGAAGATTGTAGCTTATAGGGAAGTTACTTAAATTTTAATTACAAAATTCGTTCACAACGGCCGTCCGTGCAGCCGTGCAGCCTGTCAAGTCAACCTAAATAAACCGTTTAAAAAAAACACAGCTGATATTGCAAAGGCATCGACGACATGACCCCTTTATTTTGAAAGTGGTATAAGTCATTTCATGTCGTTTAAGTTCAGGGGCGATTTGTTGGTATCTCTCCTCGCCTCCTATTTGTTAGAGTCCAATAGCCCAAAAATGCAATTCTTATTATTAGTATATAATTGTAGAATCATCTACATATGCGTTCGTTCAGAAATAACAATGCGTTTAAGACCATGAGTTGGAAATGACTTATACCAGAGGGCGGCCCCCACTCCGTTGGAAGGACCAGGTGGAAAACGATTTAAACTCCCTTGGTGTGACCAATTGGCACCGGTTGGCGGAGCGAAGGAGCGACTGGCGCGCCTTGTTGGACGGCCATAACCGTTTAGACGGCTAAGCGCAAATTAAGTAAGTTTTATAGCTCCATGGGTAAAATAATCTTATTATATAAAAACACGTGTCACAATCTTTGGCCGCCATGGACTCCTAAACTACTGAACCGATTTTGAATTTGTTTTGCACCCCGGTTGTAGTTTGATCTAACTTGAAATACAGGGTAGGTTATATATCATTTTATAGTCGCAATATTATTTTATTGCAAGTTTTTTTTTATTTGTTTACACGTAATAATAAAATGTTACGTATACGCACCGGCACTCACATTTTCAGGGGCGCGGATATAATTCCGTGTAATTGGTTGGTGTTTAATTAAACAACGTGCTTATCAATAAAAAATATTATAGCGAATGATATCAAGTATAGCACATCACCAGGCCCGCCGAGAGGGTGGGGTTTCTGAGGGGGCCCGCGATTTAGAGGTACTATGACATTTTTTTTAATTCAGAAGAGTCTTTAGTTGTTCCATGTGCAATTTTTAAGCCGAATTTCAAAAGCAACGAAAATCTGCATTTCGTTTTAATATTATAGTGAAATGTGAAAAATAAAAAAACTATATAAGTATATAAAAAGAAAGGTTAAAATGTGTGTTAGTTGGTCGCCGGTGTTTGAAGAGATGCTTCTGTCGATTTTGTTCAAACTTTCACACAAGTTGCGTAAACCTCACGCGGTGGTTAATGCATAGCTTTGGTTGCGATCGACGTACAGGGTCTCGAGATATAGACCGAAACGTGGACCCGAGTACCCCTAGAATGTGTTTATAGAATATTGATAACAAATGAAAGCTGTTGATGAATGCTTTAGTAGAGGGTAATTTTCATACCCCTGGGTGACTAGGGTCTCGAGATATAGGCCAAAACGTGGGCCAGTGAATGCCTAGACAGTGTTTATACAATATAGATATCAAATGAAAGCTGTTGATGAGTGTTTTAGTACAGAGTAATATATTATCCAGAGACGCACTGGGAATGGGATTAGGACTAGGACTGGGACTGAGACTCGGAGTGGGACTGGGACTGGAATAAAATACATACCACCCTCTCTGAAAGGCAAAAAGGGATGCAGAAGAATGAGAAGGAATTGAGAGAAGTTAAAGAGAGAAGGATAAGGAGATTGAGAAAGAGATATAATGAGACGATAGGCCAAATTTAGGGCAGGACAACGTCTGCCGGGTCTTCTAGTTATAAATAAAAAAAATCGTCATACAATTGTATGTGAACCTCGAAAAGTTTTGGTGAGTTACGAGCTCCTCTAATAATTTGTGCCAAACCTTCAGGCACGTATACCGGAACCTTCGAACATACGAATGTGTGCTGTTCGTACTTTTTTTTTTCAAAAATTGTTGAGCCACATCAACGAATGTGTCATACAAACAGGAAAATCATTATCTTGTAGCCAGCCAGAAACATGAATTTATTTAATAATTTGGGAAAAATTTAAACAACGTGACATCAGGACGGACAAGGCGACAGCTGTTTCGATTATACCTTGTAAATCTCTTCAAAGCCTTTTCTCCCGGGAGTGGGAGTCGAACTCGCACCCCTACGATAGTTGAAATGGTTGTAAACGCATTCAGCTACGTCATGCCTGTTGTGAAGTCTTTCCCAATTGCCTTCTTTTTGCATATTTTAATCTTGTAAAATCTTGTAAAAATGTTTTCATACATTTAAAAAAAAAGCAATATGGGCAATCCCCGATTATTAAAAATCATAGAAACATGAATGTTCTACATTAATTTTTCTGGCTCAACTTTGTGTGATTTAATTATGCATTCGTGAAAATGGCACTGCAAATTATTGGGGTTTCCATGTGCGTAGGAAGCTCTATATTTAAGTAGAACCTAAAGAATCTACAAGGTAATACAACGAGGCCTATAACACAAAATCGGAAAAATTGCACATTCATGCTTCTGGTTAGTGGGCGACGATATGCCCTCACATACTCGTATAATTTCAAATCATATGAAAATGCTCGAATCTCTTATGAAAGTTCCAAGAAAAAGCACTCCCGTATGAAGCTAAAGAGCCGGCACTCAATACTTTGGCCACAAGAAAGCAACCAATTCATGTCGAATGTTTTCTCAAGGAAGTTTTGGTTAGTTTTTTTTAACTGCATCCTAAATATTTATGCGTTCTAGTCACTTTGCGTAATTGCGATGGTTGGAAAGAGAATTAATTAATTTAATGCAATGATTAAAATTAACACAAATACGCCACAACAATTTATAGAAAACATTTTTATATCCAGCTGTACTTGTACACAGGGTATTATAACTTTGATTGAATAACGGTTGGTTGTACAGGTATAAAGGAATCGAAATAGATATAGACTTCCATATAACAAAATCATCAGTATCGAAAAAAAATTTGAGTGAGCCATGTCCGCCCGTCCGTCCGTCTGTCCGTTAACACGATAACTTGAGTAAATATTGAGATATCTACACCCAATTTGGAACACGAGCTTATCTGGACCTGGAATAGATTGGTGAGCGAAATCGAATGATAACCACGCCCACTTTTTATATATATAATATTTTGGAAAAGGCCTGATTATTTCCTAATAATACACCTAGAACGTTGAAATTTTACGTGTGGACTGATATTGAGACTCTTGATAAAAATTAAAAAAAAAATTTTAATTGGGCGTGGCACCGCCCACTTGCGATAAAATAAATTTTACAAATATTATTAATCATAAATCAAAAATCTTGAAAGCTATCGTAACAGAATTCAGCAGAGAGGTTGCCTTTACTATCATGAATGCTTTGAAGAAAAATTAACGAAATCGGTTAAGGACCACGCCTACTTTTATATAAAAGATTGTTAAAAGGGTCGTGGACGAATAAACTAAGCTATATCTTTGCAAAAAAGAGGTGTTTCAATGGTATTTCATTTCCCAAGTGGATTTATGACAATAAACAGGAAAAAATAAAAATTTAAAAAAATGGACGTGGCATCACCCTTCTATGACTAAGCAATTCTCCATGTTTCGGGAGCGAAAACTCGAAGAAAAATTAACGGATCGTAATAAACTTGGGTACACAAATTTTCCCTGTAGCAGAAAATATTCCTAAAAAAATGGACGAGATCGGTTAAAGACCACGCCCACCTTTATATAAAAGGTTTTTAAAAGGGTCATATACGAAAATAATAAGTTAAATTTTTGCGAAAGAGAGCTTTGTATCAATAGAATTTTACTTTTAAATTGAATTATAACATTAAATTGGAAAACACTAAAATTTTTTAAAATGGGTGGAGCACCGCCCCTTTTTTGTCTAAGCAATCTTCAATGTTTCGGGAGCCATAACTCGAAGAAAAATTTACATATCGTAACAAAATTGGGTACATATATTTTTCCTAATAGCAGGAATTATTTCTAGTAAAAAGGGATAAGATTGATTAAGGACCACGCCCACTTTTATATAAATGACTTTAAAAAGGGTCGTAAGCAAAAATAATAAGTTAAATCTTAGCGAAAAATAGTTTTGTACCAATGGTATTTTGTTCCATTATAACAAGAAATGGAAAAACATTCAAATCTTGAAAAATGCGCGTGGGACTGCCCCTTTCTTACAATACATTTCCCAACGTTTCTGGAGCCATAACTCGACGACAAATTTGGTGCACATGTATGCCTTTTAACAGGAAATATTTTCAGTAAAAATGGACTAAATCGGTTAAATCGCCTTCTTTTATATAAAAGATTTAGCTATTTCTAGTATAAGTTGGAAAAATTCGTTAATAACCCTGCCCTGAGTTTGATTGGATAACGGTTGGTTGTACATATATAAAGGAATCGAGATAGATATAGACTTCCATATATCAAAATAATCAGGATCGAAAAAAAATTTGATTGAACCATGTCCGTCCGTCCGTCCGTCCGTTAACACGATAACATGAGTAAATTTTGAGGTATCTTGATGAAATTTGGTATGTAGGTTCCTGAGCACTCATCTCAGATCGCTATTTAAAATGAACGATATCGGACTATAACCACGCCCACTTTTTCGATATCGAAAATTTCGAAAAACCGAAAAAGTGCGATAATTCATTACAAAAGACAGCTAAAGCGACGAAACTTGGTAGATGAGTTGAACTTATGAGGCAGAATAGAAAATTAGTAAAATTTTGGAGAAAGGGCGTGGCACCGCCCACTTTTAAAAGAAGGTAATTTAAAATTTTTGCAAGCTGTAATTTGGCAGTCGTTGAAGATATCATGATGAAATTTGGCAGGAACGTTACCCCTATTACTGTATGTACGCCTAATAAAAATTAGCAAAATCGGGGAAGGACCACGCCCACTTTAAAAAAAAAAATTTTTTTAAGTAAAATTTTAACAAAAAATTTAATATCTTTACAGTATATAAGTAAATTATGTCAACATTCAACTCCAGTAATGATATGGTGCAACAAAATACAAAAATAAAAGAAAATTTCAAAATGGGCGTGGCTCCGCCCTTTTTTATTTAATTTGTCTAGGATACTTTTAACGCCATAAGTCGAACAAAAATTAACCAATCCTTTTGAAATTTGGTAGGGGCATAGATGTTATGACGTTAACTGTTTTCTGTGAAAATGGGTGAAATCGGTTTATGCCACGCCCAGTTTTTATACACAGTCGTCCGTCTGTCCTTCCGCATGGCCGTTAACACGATAACTTGAGTAAATTTTGAGGTATCTTGATGAAGTTTGGTACGTAGGTTCCTGGGCACTCATATCAGATCGCTATTTAAAACTAACGAAATCGGACCGTAACCACGCCCACTTTTTCGATATCGAAAATTACGAAAAATGAAAAAAATGCCATAATTCTATACCAAATACGAAAAGAGGGATGAAACATGGTAATTGGATTGGTTTATTGACGCGAAATATAACTTTAGAAAAAACTTTGTAAAATGGTTGTGACACCTACTATATTAAGTAGAAGAAAATGAAAAAGTTCTGCAGGGCGAAATAAAGAACCCTTGAAATCTTGGCAGGTATTACATATATAAATAAATTAGCGGTATCCAACAGATGATGTTCTGGGTCACCCTGGTCCACATTTTGGTCGATATCTGGAAAACGCCTTCACATATACAACTACCACCACTCCCTTTTAAAGCTCTCATTAATACCTTTCATTTGATACCCATATCGTACAAACAAAGTCTAGAGTCACCCCTGGTCCACCTTTATGGCGATATCTCGAAAAGGCGTCCACCTATAGAACTAAGCCCCACGCCCTTTTAAAATACTCATTAACACCTTTAATTTGATACCCATATCGTACAAACATATTCTAGAGTCACCCCTGGTCCACCTTTATGGCGATATTTCGAAAAGGCGACCACCTATAAAACGAGGGCCCACTCCCTTTTAAAATAGTCATTAACACCTTTCATTTGATACCCATATCGTACAAACAAAGTCTAGAGTCACCCCTGGTCCACCTTTATTGCGACTCCTCGAAAAGGCGTCCACCTATAGAACTAAAGCCCACTCCCTTTTAAAATACTCATTAACACCTTTCGTTTGATACCCATATTATACAAACGTATTCTAGAGTCACCCCTGGTCCACCTTAATGGCGATATCTCGAAAAGGCGACCACCTATAAAACTACCACCACTCACTTTTAAACCCCTCATTAATACCTTAAATTTGATACCCATATCGTACAAACACATTCTAGAGTCACCCCTGGTCCACCTTTATGGCGATATTTCGAGACGGCGTCCACTTATAGAACTAAGGCCCACTCCCTTTTAAAATACTCATTAACACCTTTCGTTTGATACCCATATTGTAGAACAAATTCTAGGGCACCTCTGGTCCACCTTTATGGAGATATCTCGAAACGGCGTCCATCTATGGAACTAAGGATTACTCCCTTTTAAAATACTCATTAACACCTTTCATTTGATACCCATATCGTACAAACAAATTCTAGAGTCAACCCTGATCCATCTTTATGGCGTCCACCTATAGAACTATGGCTCACTCCCTCATAAAATACTCTTTAATACCTTTCATTTGATACACATTTCATACAAACACATTCCAGGGTTTCCCTCGGTTCATTTTCCTACATGGTTATTTTCCCTTATGTTGTCACCATAGCTCTCAACTGAGTATGTAATGTTCGGGTACACCCGAACTTAACCTTCCTTACTTGTTATTATTATTACCTTTATTTTAAGTCCTTTTCATGTTTGTCCCCTCATTTCCATACGAATTTTTGACCCACGGAAAAGTCTTTTTCGGTAACTTCCCGTTGAGCTAGACACTCGATACGTAGAATATAGTTCAGATGTGCGAGACATTACAATGCAAGTGAAAACAAATCCGCTGGGTGGCGCACGGATCGAGATATACAGAAAATTTATTTTAAAATGGAAATTTTGTGATCGACTTTTAACTAACTTCTAGGTGATCCAGAGACTTGAAACTTAGCACATAGTTTGCGAGTCGATGGCACTACAATTCGTGGAAAACAAAATGCCGCAGGCGGCAGAGGAATTGAGATAAACGAAAAACCCTGAAAATCCCTGAAAAAACGCTGTCAGAACCCGGTGACAATGCAATATTTTACAAAGAAATTCCGCTAGGTGGCGCATGGATCGAGATATTAGGAAAATTAATTTTAATTTAGGAATCTTTCAATCCATTTTTGACAAACTTCCCGGTTACCTAGAGACTTGTAGCTTAGCATATAGTTCGAGACCCGGTGACAATACAATTTATAGAAAACAAAGCTCCGCTAGGTGGCGTGCTAATTGAGATAACAAATCCTTGAAAAACGAGGGGAATCTTGCGATCAATTTTTGAGTAACTTGCCGGTGACCTAGAGACTTGAAGCTTGGGCCGTGGGTCAGAATCCGGTGACAATGCAATATTTTATCAAAAAAATTCCGCTATGTGGCGCCTGGATCGAGACATTGAGAAAATTAGTTTTAAATTGGGAATTTTGCAATCGATTTTTTACTAACTTCTTGGATAGAGACTTGAAACCTGAAATATAGCTTAAAACTCGGTGACAGTGCAATATTTGATCAAAAAATTTGGGATACGTAGAACACAAGTCGAACTATTTAGAAGATCAGGCCATACCTTCGTGGCTAGCCTCTTGAGTGTTGCAGGAGTTGTAGAATTCCTCCTCGTTGAAGGCCCAAATCAATGCACGTTCTTGCATACTTTTAGGCGTACGCTACTTTCACCACGATTCTTTTAGACCGTCAGCGTGTGCGAATTGCACCACGATTTTCAGCTGTGCAAATTAAGTAGCTGACAAACGAGGTGGAATTCTTTTGTTATGATGCGAGGTGGAATTCTATTGTTTTCGCCAGTGTTGTCAGCGAAAATTCCACTAATTCTCTTAAATCTTTTTTACTTAGAATTTTTACTTAGGAATTACTTAAATTACTAATCAACGTTGCAATTGCCTTTTTGTAGACAATACTAAAAAATTGAAAATAAAAAGATGATAAAAAAATTTTAAGGACTACCTTTATATAAATGGACCAAAAAATAGAAGACAATTTTCCTTTAATACAGACGTAGTCTTGTTGAATTTTGTCTAAAAAACTTTAACAGTAGCTCTTGTAAAAGAATTTTGGGATTTAAAATTATAAAGGTAGAACGCGTTTTTAAATTTTAAATAATCAACTAGTTAATCCCAAGTACATGGTTTGCCTTAAATTGAAAGATTGCGCTCCACCTTTATATTTTTAAATCCCAAAATTCTTTTACCAGAGCTATTGTTAAAGTTTTTTAGTGAAAATTCAACAAGACTATGTCTGTATTAAAGAAAAAATTACCTTCTATTTTTTGGTCCATTTATATAAAGCTTTTATCATCTTTTTGTTATATTTTTTTTGTATATACTAACTTGTAAACAGTAGGGAAATCCCCATATCTGAAGGAAAACTGCATTATTACCCGCTCAAGGTCCATTGGTGTTGGCCTCTGTATCCTTTTTGCTTCTTTTAAACGAAAATTTGTTCAGAATAAATCCACATATATATGTATTATTGCGCAGCCTTGTAACACTATTAAGCACACAAAACAAACTACAATAGCATTTCAAGTGTACAGCTGGTTATGTAATGTTCAGTTGCACACGAACTTAGAATTCCTTACTTGTTTTAAATATATCTGACAAAAAACCAGCGACTACGGGGTACTTTCTGTGATTTTGTATTTAATTTCGGTTTTTTTTTTTTTCTGGTTATGAGAAATTTTTTGACTGAAAGTGGGGGGGCCAATAAGCAACAATGCCTATCATTTACTTGTGAAACATTTTATTAAATTCAGGTGGTATTTCAGCACCTCAGTAATCTCTGTTGCTAAAATATGTAAATTTGAACACAAATTTAAAACAAACCGCGCATAGCCGTCTAATTAGGCATTTCAAACTCAATTTCCAAAGCAACATTCGCGGGAATCTCCATATTCACTTTTAGTATGATTATTGAAAACTAAATTCCGACGATACATATGGAATATGTTTCCACAAAAACTGAGGCTAGAGGTCAATGTAATTTTTCGCTACTTTCAGAATTAAATTTATTGGCTCTTGTATGTTGATGATATAGTTATTTACGTAATATTTTAAGCAAACAATTTGCAACTTGAAACCAAATATTCAACCCTTTCCGATCTCAAACAATTAAAATTTTTTAAATATATATTTTTTAAATAAAAGTAAAGTTTCAGTGCGCATACAATTTTGTACATGTAGCGTGATTTGCACTTTCATATAAATAATTTTGAGCAGCACTGATTGAAAGGATTAACTGACAGATAAGTTTATAAGAAACCAAGGCGGCAAGTAACTAGGGCACAAAATGGGGTCTCTAGCCCACACTATACATATTTACAGTTCACATGAGAGTCGGGTTTGATGTATGTAAGTTGTAGATATATTGCACCATCCATCCATCTTTTTCCAATATTTCTATTCGTGTAGCGAAGCACACCGGGGTCCCGCTAGTGTATTATAAATATTGATAAGAGTTCAATTGAAAATGAAGAAATGAATTATGAATCGAAAACTACATACATAAATATTGAACACACGTGTTGATTCTCCATAGTTCTTAACAAAAAGACCTAATGTCAATATACATCGAAAGTACGATGTGACAGATATGTTGTGTGTGGTGTATGTCTTTCCATTGTATCTGAGAAATCACTATTGCCAAAATGGCAGCCATGTTCATTGTTCATACTCTTGTTTAAGAAAACTCGATGAGATGCAGATGAATCAGTACAACAAATCATAAATACATTTCTTCATTACTTTTTTTTTTAATTTTTTTATTTTTAAGGCATCAGAGTAAAAAGTTAGTAAGTGTGTAGGAATAACAATTTTCGGGACGCTGGTGAATATATTCGTTGAACTCGAGGGCTCCATGAGTTAGGTTACCAAATAGTTGTAGCGATATTGATTCGAAAACAGGTAGGCGAATGTTTCTAATGTTGACTTGATCAGAATGCAGTCGGTCAGCAATTTCCAAGATTATTTCAACTGTATTCATGGTTGTTTCTGAAGAAAAGCAACGCAATTTTATTACAATGTTGTTTCTTTGATACAACAAAATCACACTTAGTAAATTTAGTTGGACATTATTCATCAAATTGAAGCACAGCATATACCGAATTTAATTAAGTCCAGTTCATTTATTTTTTTCACAGTTTTTATGAAAAAAAAAAAACAAAACAAAAAAATGACTTCTTTTTTTGGTTTGGTTTTCACTTGAGAAATGCCGAACGTCAAATTATAATTCTAGAAACGTCAATTCCATTGAACAATGCAAAATGGAAATAAACACCACCTATTCCATTTCATGAAATAACGTAAATATGCAAATAAGCAACATCTATTGGTATGAAATGTAGCCGTAGCTTGGTGTGATATATGTATCTCATGAACCGCTCGGCCAAATTCAATGAAACTTTACAGAAACCCTCTACATGATAGCCCAAATTTACCGTAGAAATTTGGACGAATTTGGTGGGGCCGGTCTCAAGTTATAAAGTAACACGAAAAATGTGCACTTATTTTTATATATATAGATATTGCTTTGGTAATGTTAGGAGGGGGAGGGGGGCCAAAAAGATATTTTGCCCTTTGCGCAAGAAAACTTCACTACGCCACTGTTGAAGATAATGCAATAGAGAGTGAACAGGAAAAGCGAGTCTCATTTTTTAAATGTAGGCAAACCAAATTTCGGGAAAGACAACGTCTGCGGGTACGCACGATGGCCCTTAACTATAATTGATTGCAACAAATGTAATGCGAAGTTTATTATTGATTTTGAATGTAAATATAGTTAATATAGCAATATAGAGTAGAAAAACAATCAAATAACACCATAGTAACCATTTATGTTGCTTGGCCAAACTAATCATAATGTATCTTTTTGTAGGTGTTATATCTGTAGTAAGCGCAAACAACAATTTAGAAACAAGTTTTTTCAATTAGAAAACATTTTTCTAAGCTGGGTTTTCTGCCATGAAAAGATTCCCAATGAAAATTCACCTGCCTCGTAGCTGCCATTCGGAGGCAGCCAATTTGTACGAAAAAGTAACCTCATTAAAATTGGAAGAAAATCTAAGCCAAAATCTCCCTGCAGGTATAACGCATCTGAAATCTATTTTTATACTCAGCTGAGCAGAGCTTACAGAGTATATTAATTTTGTTCCCATAACAGTACCCCGTAACGGCATAAACAAATCGAGATAGATATAGACTTCTATATATCAAAATGATCGGGGCGAAAAAAAAATTCATTTAGGCATGTCCGTCCGTCTGTCCGTTAACACGATAACTGGAGTAAATTTTGAAGTATCTTAATGAAATTTGGTATGTAAGTTCCTGGGCACTCCTCTCAGATCAATATTTAAAATGAACGAAATCGGACTATAACCACGCCCACTTTTTGATATCGAAAATTTCGAAAAACCGAAAAGTGTGATAATTCATTACCAAAGACGGATAAAGCGATGAAACTTGGAATGTGGGTTGACCTTATGACGCAAAATAGAAAATTAGTAAAACCTGGGACAATAGGAGTGGCACCACTTTTATAAGAAGGTAATATAAAAGTTTTGCAAGCTGTAATTTGGCATTCGTTGAAGATATCATGATGAAATTTGGCAGGAACGTTACTCCTATTACTATATATGTTCTTAATAAAAATTAGCAAAATCGGATGGGTTGTTTAAAAAGTCAAACAAAACAAAAATTGAATATCTTTACAGTATATAAGTAAATTATGTCAACATTCAACTCCAGTAATGATATGGTGCAACAAAATACAAAAATAAAAGAAAGTTTAAAAATGGGCGTGGTTCCGCCCTTTTTCATTTAATTTGTCTAGAATAATTTTAATGCCATAAGTCGAACAAAAATTTACTCATTCCTGTGAAATTTGGTAAGGGCATAGCTTCTATGACGGTAATGGTTTTTTGTGAAAATGGGCGAAATCGGTTAAAACTACGGCCAGTTGTTTATACACAGTCTACCGTCTGTCCTTAGTTCACGTACTTATCTGAACTCACTTTATCTTGGCATTAAAAATGGGCGATATCCGACGACCATGCCCACTTTTTCGATATCGAGAATTTCGAAAAATAAAAGAATTTCCAGAATTCTATACCAAATACGAAACAAGGGATGAAACATGGTGATTGGATTCGTTTCTTTATGCAAAATACAACTTTAGAAAAAACTAAAATAGGTGTGACACCTACCATATTAAGTAGAAGAAAATGAAAAAGTCCTGCAGGGCGAAATCAAAAGCCCTTGGAATCGTGGCAGGACTACTGTACGTGGTATTATATGTATAAATAAATTAGCGATACCCGACAGATGATGTTCTGGGTCACCTTGGTTCACATTTTGGTCGATATCTCAAAAACACCTTCACATGTACAAATACAACCACTCCCTTTTAAAGTACTCATTAACACCTTTCATTTGATACCCATATCTTACAAACGCATTCTAGAGTCACCCCTGGTCCACCTTTACGGCGATATCTGGAAAAGGCGTCCAACTATAGAACTAAGGCCCACTCCCTTTTAAAATACACATTAACACCTTTCATTTGTTACCCATATCGTAGAAACACATTCTAGAGTCACCCCTGGTACACCTTTATGGCAATATCTCGAAAAGTCGTCAACCTATAGAACTAAGGCCCACTCCCTTCTAAAATGTGTAAATGAGTACACCTTTCATTTGATACCCACGTCGTACAAACACATTCTAGAGTCACCCCTGATACACTTATGGCGATATCTCGAAAAGGCGTCGACCTATAGAACTAAGGCAAACTCCCTTTTAAAATACTCTTTAATACCTTTCATTTGGTACCCATTTCACACAAACACACTCCAGGGTTACCCTAAGTTCATTTTCCTACATGGTGATTTTCCCTTATTTGACAGAGGATGAAGGAATATCGTTCCAAAAAAACGTCACCCGTGGTGTACAATTTGGTCGATATTTCTCAAACGTATATGATTTGGAATTATAAACCACTAATAAACCATCTACGAAACCCTACGAAACTAAAGCAGTTAAGCTCTCAGCTGAGTATGTAATATTCGGTTACACCTGAACTTAGCCTTCCTTACTTGTTTTTTTTTTAGCTTTTTTAATGTCCTGAACAATATTTTCAGAATGCCAAAAGGAAATATATATTTTTTGTTTGCCCCCTAATGTTATCGTACATTGTACAAGGGGGCATGACTTGTTTATTATGCAATCCAATCATAAACATATGTAAATATGAATATCGAACCCATAAAATTGAAGTATCGCGGCTCTGAACGTGTTCAAATGCCCAAATTACCATTTTAGATATTATAACAGTATAATATCTTCCTTCTTCGCTTGGCTTTATGAACAATTTATTAATTTTTTAATGCACCACGTAACTTTGCGCACAATCATATTTACGAATTATATCAAATTCCTAAAAATGTGAATGTGATGCGTGCTTGATGGTACAACATGTGCCATATTTACAATTAACATATGCATGTGTACATAAGCAAATGCGAAGTTGTAAAGGATACGAGTTCCATTTTTAACAGGTAAATAAAATAATTAAAAAAACGCGCCCAACGCTTTTATTTAATTGTCTGATCAACGCCCTAGATTGATGAGGAGTGTGATGACTAGTACCTAGGACCTTCCTAATTATTTTCTATTTTAGTATTATTATTACTTCATGTAAGTATTGTTTTCAATAAAACCGTTTAACTTAAAATTTTTTAAAATTATTTAATTTTCAAGTTTTTAGTCTTCATTGCCTATTAATTCTCATTCTATTTAGTTCACTAGTTTTACCCGGCGTACGTTGTAACGCCCGAGATCGAATGAATGTTCCGTTGTTTTTCTGTTTTGTGTGTTGATAATTTAGTTTATTGTTCTGTTAATTGAATTGAATTTTGTACGCATATTTGGTGAAATTTTCGTTTAAAATATTTTATTATTGTATCTTATTGTAATGCAAATTGGTACACAATATTTTTGGTTTTTTCGTTCGGTGCAAAGATAAGCAAATTTTTTGGCGTTCCAACTCTAGAGCAAGAAAGATATAGCTGGCCATGGGAAAAGCATGGACCCTCTAAATTTAATCCCGCGACAGTAAGCGATTGTCCTTGTGCTTTATTGATTGTAATTGCATCCGTGGTATCAGCCATCTTCACCTTTGCTTTTGCCGCTGATGATTGTTGCTTCGATTACATTCGACATTAATTTCTTAACGCAAAGTCTGGTTCCATTGCACAATTTTGGTGGGTCTAAATTCGGAAGAAGCATGATTGGTGAGACAATTTTTAAAGTTAATATATATAAGGAGTTTAGTCAAACTTTAGGTGTTAAAATAATAATAAGTTTGTACGGCAGCCATAGTTCTGAAAAACCCCATTTGTAGGGAAGGTGCCACGCCCCTTTTTTCTCAGAATTTTATTTTTAACACGCTTTTATTAGCTTGGCCTGAATGTAACGGAATCTTTGAGCTTAATTTTCACCGGTTTCTAGAAGTCTGATTAATTTGAAACTTTGCATACGAATCAAGGACCGATGACAATGTATTAATGTGGTGGTATGGTGATATAAGATCAACGGCCATAAGGTCAATTGGCCTTATTACCACTTTGAATGGACATTAGTTTAACTGAAACTTTGAACACGTATCAAGGCTCGATGAAAATGCATTATTGTGATGGTATGGTGGCCTTATTACCACTTTGAATGGCCATAAGTTTGATTGAAACTTTGCACACGTATCAAGGCTCGATGACAATGCATTAATGTGATGGTGTGGTGACATAACGACAACGGTCATAAGGCCAATTGGCCTTATTACCGCTTTTAATGGCCTTAAGTTTGATTGAAGCTTTGCACACGTATCAGGGGTCGATGAAAATGCATTAATGTGATGGTGTGGTGACATAAGGCCAACGGCCATAAGGTCAATTGGTCTTATTACCGCTTTGAATGGCCATAAGTTTGATTGAAACTTTGCACACGTATCAAAGCTCGATAACAATGCAATAATGTGATGGTGGGGTGATATAAGGTTAACGGACATAAGGTTAATTGAACTTATGACCACCCCAAATGGCCATAGAATTGAAACCTTGCACATAATGCGAAAAACGCATTCCTTTATTAATGATAGAAGTGGATGCATGGCACATCTACGAAAGAGCATACTGGAGCCCGTTTTTAACACGCTTTTATTAGCTTGGCCTGTATCTATGTAACGGAATTTTTGAGCTTAATTTTCACCGGTTTCTAGAAGTCTGATTAATTTGAAACTTTACACACGTATCAAGGACCGATGACGATGCATTAATGTGATGGTATGGTGACATAAGGTCAACGGCCATAAGGTCAATTGGCCTTATTACCACTTTGAATGGACATAAGTTTGACTGAAACTTTGCACACGTATCAAGGCTCGATGAAAATGCATTATTGTGATGGTGTGTTGACTTAAGATCAATGGCCATAAGGTCAATTGGCCTTATTACCACTTTGAATGGCGATAAGTTTGATTGAAACTTTGCACACGTATCAAGGCTCGATGACAATGCATTAATGTGATGGTGCGGTGACATAAGGTCAACGGCCATAAGGTCAATTGGCCTTATTACCACTTTGAATGGCCATAAGTTTGATTGAAACTTTGCAGACTTATCAAAGCTCGATGACAATGCATTAATGTGATGGTGTGGTGACATAAGGTCAACGGCCATAAGGTCAATTGGCCTTATTACCACTTTGAATGGCCATAAGTTTGATTGAAACTTTGCACACGTATCAAGGCTCGATGACAATGCATTAATGTGATGGTGCGGTGACATAAGGTCAACGGCCATAAGGTCAATTGGCCTTATTACCACTTTGAATGGCCATAAGTTTGATTGAAACTTTGCATACTTATCAAAGCTCGATGACAATGCATTAATGTGATGGTGTGGTGACATAAGGTCAACAGCCATAAGGTCAATTGGCCTTATTACCACTTTGAATGGCCATAAGTTTGATTGAAACTTTGCACACGTATCAAGGCTCGATAACAATGCATTAATCTGATGGTGTGGTGACATAATGTCAACGGCCATAAGGTCAATTTGCCTTACTGCCACTTTGAATGGCCATAAGTTTTATTAAAACTTTACACACAAGGCTCGATGACAATGCAGTAATGTGATGGTGCGGTGACATAAGGTCAACGGCAATAAGGTCAATTGGCCTTATTACCACTTTGAATGGTCATAGGTTTGACTGAAACTTTGCACACGTTCCAAGGCTCGATGACAAAGCAATAATGTGATGGTGAGGTCACGTAAGTTTAACGGACATAAGGTCAATTGAACTTGTGACCACCCTAAATGGCCCGAGATTTGAAACCTTGCACATAATGCGATAAACGCATTCCCTTATTAATGATAGAAGTGGATGCTTGGCACATTTACGAAAGAGCATACTGGAGCCCTTTTTAACACGCTTTTATTAGATTGGCCTGTATCTATCTATGTATCTGTGTATCCATGTATGTATGTAACGGAATCTGGAGTGTAGCCGAGAGCCCCTGTAATGCAGCGCACCGAACTCCGTTGCACCTTTTGAAGCATTTTAAGATAGGTACTTTTAGCTAGTGCAGGCCACCAGACCAAGGCACCATAGAGAAGAATCGGGCGCACAATGGCTGTGTAAATACAGTAGGTCACCTTAGGGGAGAATCCCCAGGAGGTGCCAATTGCCCTCTTGCAGGTAAACAGCTCTGCTGCTGCCTTCTTGGATTGCTCCACTATATGGTCACTCCATAATAACTTCCTATCCAGAATGACTCCCAAATAGTTGACTTGATCGCTAAACGCTAAGAACGTAACCCCAATTTTTGGCGGTGTAAGATTTGGTACTTTGTACCTCCTCGTGAAGAGAAGAAGCTCGGTTTTATCCGGGTTGACTTCCAAACCTGTGGCGGTTGTACTCCTGGAGCAGCTCCAGGATGTCAGCTGGGTCCGCTGGCGTCACTGGAACCCACCCCTATCAGCGTGACGGCGGCCCTATAGTGATTGACCGACCTGGCGTCGTCACAGGCAATTAGCTTGACATTGCCCTGGAACCACCCTGCATCGGTGTAAGATGGCGGTGGACCAGGGTTGTCTTTTTAACCTTAACGGCCACCGTAGAGAGCGCGGCCTCGATCCACTTACACTGTTGTGTCGGGATCCTGCAATCTTCGCTGATCTTGTCTATAATGCCAATGATTTGCCGACCCTTGGCAATTTCGGCGAAAGACCGCGTCCAGCCTCCCTGCGTCTTGCCCCTTTTCGGCGCCGTGGGGTTGGATTCATCCATGGACCGCTGGCGTTTCGAGGTTTCATCACTCTCGACTAAAACTTTTAAAATTACTTGAACTAAAAAATTAAAAATAAATAATAGTTTAAAAAAATTAAAAAAACACGCTTTTATAGCAAACTGAAATATAAAATAGAAAATAATTTTCACTTAAAAAGGGTTTATATAAGAGTAGTAGAAGGTCAAACAATCGTTTATAGTTAATCACCTCAAAATAAAATTATAATAAAATTTAAGTTATTAACAGAATAATTTAATTCATAGTAAAAAGCGTGGGGTGCTTGATATTGAATGTTACAATCATTCTATTGGCAACTATCTGAGAGGAAAGATATGAAATGTAGTCAAATGCACCCCACGCTTTTTAATGTGAGTTAAATTTTTCTGTTAATAACTTATATTTTATTATAATTTTATTTTGAGGTGATTTACTATAAGCGATTGTTTGACCTTCTACTACTGTTATATTAACCCTTTTAATTGAAAATTATTTTCTATTTTTTAGTTCGGTTTGCTATAAAAGCGTATTTTTTTGGTTTTTTTTAAACTATTATTTATTATATATATAAGATTTAATGAGTCATTAGATTTAATGACTCATTAGATTTAATGACTCATTCATATACGTTTCGTTTGCGCGTGAAAAAAACGCCTATCCTCGCTTAGATAATGCTTAGGAGACCCATCTAGCGGCAGTGGTTAAACAACTAGGTACAGCTACAGGGTGTACCTCAAAGCGGAGACACAACCCTCTGTTGTATTTCTGTGTATAACATATAGCTGAAACAGTTGTGATAGATAGTGGACGCGCATAGACTACATGGAATTAGTGCAGAGGGTGAAACATGGACACATATTTCAGTTACATTTGAGTATAATGCGTATTGAAATTTAGTAGTACTAATTTTATGCGTAGCAATTTCAGAGGTGTATTTAAAGTTTTTCGCTTAGCAGTCCATATAAAGTTTAAGCGTAAACATATATAGACGTGCAAAAAGATACAGCTATTAGCCGTGTTTTTTTTTTACACGCGTATGCGTTTGGTTTGCGCGTGAAAAAAAAAACGCCTATCCTCGCTTGGAAAATGCTTAGGAGACCCATCTAGCGGCAGTGGTTAAATAACTACAGCTACATCACAGGGTGTACCGAAAAGCGGATACACAACCCTCTGATGGCCATAGGGTATAACATATAGCTGAATCAGTTGCGATGTATTGTGGACACACATAGAATACATAGAATTAGTGTAGAGGCTGAAACCGAGACACATATTTCAGTTACATCTGAGTATAATGCGTATCGAAATTTAGTAGGACAAATTTTATGCGCAGCAATTTCAGAGGTGTATTTAGAGTTTGTCGCTTAGCAGGCCATATAAAGTTTAAGCGTAAACGTATATAGAAGAATAAAAAAACACAGCCATTATTACAAGGACCCTTTCCTGACAATTTGTTACAATTTAAGTCGTCGAACTCCAAAGTATCTTGATGTCACTTCTACCGGACTGTAATATTTGTTCCAAATATGAGCCAAATCGGACCACAAATACGATTTTTTTTCAATATCTCGACCCTTGCGCCACCTAGGGGCGATTTTTTTCATATATCGCTTTCCATTCATGTATGTATTATGTGTTCTAAATATGAACCAAATCGGATCACAAATAGGGTGAAATTTCTAAAAATGTGAGGCGCATCATAACTTGATTATGGTTCAGTTGGCCTTACTTACGACTATCAATAAAAATTTGGCGCGTCCAACCCTTTTATTTAATTGTCTGATCAACACCCTAGATTGGTGAAGAGTGTGGTGGCTAGTACCTAGGACCTATTTAATTATTTTCTAGCTTTTAGTATTCTTGTATTGTAAATATTGTTTTCAATAAAACCGTTTAGCTTAAAATTTTTTTTGTTATGAATCCGTATTTATATGGAATGATCCTCTACAATACAATACAACTCTGTCTTACTTCTATATGCCAAACAATAAATATATCCTTTACTTCCGGTTGAATTACAATTGAACTAAGTTGCTACTATTTTCACACGCTGCGGATATCGATTTGTATATAACACATCAACAGGTTATGGGCCTTAAGACATCGCGGGTGAATTGTAGAATTGTTAATTCTTGAAGTCGTTCTTGAAAAAAGTACACTTTGGTTGTCTCAAGATAAAAATATTGCGTTTCGAAAAACATAATGCAGGCGAACAATATTGGCATTCGAACGTCTAAAAGGGTGTGAAAACTTCGATGTATGAAAACTTCACGATAAATCTTATCTAGTGATTAAAGGTTGCTGGGACGTGGTATAATCGGGGTTAAACGCTGATGCCGCAGAAAAAGATATGCAAGCAGATGAACGCGCTCTTGCCAAAATCACTCTAATGATCGAGCCCATAAAATTTTCACACATTGCAACTGCTAAAACAGCAATAGAGGCTTGGGAAGCCTTGATTTCAGCATACGAAGACTCCGGTTTAACGCGCAAAGTCGGACTACTTAAACAACTCGTCCAATGTAGACTCTCTGATTTCTCGTCGATGCAGGAGTACTTAAACTTTTTAGTAATGACGTCATTAAAAGTGCAAAATGATGGACTGAAATTGATGAAGAGGTGACGGTTATGGCCGTCCAACAAGGCAAGCCAGTCGCTCCATCGCTCCGCCAACCGGCGCCAATTGATCACACCAAGGGAGTTTAAATCGTTTTCCACCTGGTCCTTCCGGGCCGCCCTCTACCTCTGCTTCCATAGGCGGGTTCCGATAGAAACACTTTCTTGCCCGGAGCATCATCTTTCATTCGCATAACATGGCCTAGCCAGCGCAGCCGCTGCGTTTTAATTCACTGGACTATGTTGATGTCTGCGTATAGCTCGTACAGCTCATCATTAAATCTTCTTCGGTACTCGCCATCGCCAACGAGAAGAACTTTTCTCTCGAACACTCCCAAAGCCACTTCATCTGCTGTTGTCACGGTCCATGCTTCTGCCCCATATAGCAGGACGGGTACGATAAGTGACTTGTAGAGTATGATTTTCGTTCGCCGAGAGAGGACTTTACTTTTCAATTGCCTACCTAGTGCAAAGTAGCATTTGTTGGCAAGATTGATTCTTCGCTGGATTTCAGTGCTGATGTTGTTGCTAGTGTTGATGCTGGTTCCCAAATAAACGAAGCCTTTTAATATTTCGAAATTATGGCTGCCAACAGTAGCGTGGTTGCCAAGGCGCATATGCGCTGACTCTTTGCTCGATAATAGCAGGTACTTCGTTTTGTCCTCATTCACCATCAAACCCATCTTTACCGCTTCTTTTTCCAGTTTGGAGTAAGCAGAGCTAACAGCGCGGGTATTTCGGCCGATGATATATATGTCATCAGCATATGCTAGTAATTGCACGCTTTTATAGTATATTGTTCCATTGCGTTTAAGTTCTGCAGCTAGTATAATTTTCTCCAGCATCAAATTAAAGAAATCGCACGAGAGGCGGTCACCCTGTCTGAAACCTCGTTTAGTTTCGAACGGCTCGGAGAGGTCCTTACCAATTCTGACTGAGCTGATGGTGTTGCAAAACATCATTTTGCACAGCCGTATAAGTTTTGCGGGGAAACCAAATTCAGACAAAGCGGCATATAGGCAGCTCCTTTTCGTGCTGTCGAAGGCGGCTTCAAAGTCGACGAAGGGGTGATGTGTGTCGATTCTCTTTTCACGGGTTTTTTCCAAGATTTGGCGCATTGTGAAAATCTGGTCGATGGTAGATTTACCAGGTCTGAAGCCGCACGGATAAGGTCCAATCAGCCGGTCCACGGTGGGCTTCAATCATTCGCACAATACACTTGAATACACTTGAAAGGACCTTATATGCGATACTAAGAAGGCTGATTCCACGACAGTTGGTGCATTTTGCAGTATCCCCCTTCTTGTGGACTGGGCAAAGAACACTTAGATTCCAACTGCTGCATGCGCCTTACCAACTCCTCGCCGCCGAACTTGAATAGCTCCGCAGGCAATCCATCAGCGCCCACAGCCTTGTTGTTTTTCAATCTGGTTATTGCTATTCTAACTTCGTCATAATCGGGCGGGGGGGGACATATATTCCATCATCATCGATTGCAGGATCGGGTTCTTAATCTCTGCGCGGTGAATTGCTGCCTCCATTTAGGAGAGCAGAGAAGTATTCCCTCCATAATCTAAGCACTCTCTGGACATCAGTTACAAGGTCGCCGTTTTCATTCCTACAGGAGTTTGCCCCGGTCTTAAAACCTTCCGTCTGTCGCCGTATTTTTTGGTAGAATTTTCGGGCGTTATTCCTGGTGGCTAGCAGCTCAAGCTCCTCGCACTCACGCCTTTCTGCTTCTGCTTTTTTCTTCCTGAAAAGGCGTCTCGCTTCCCTTTTCAATTCACGATAGCGTTCACACACCCCTCTTGTCGCGCTCGCTTTTAACGTAGCCCTGTAGGCAGCGTCTTTTCTTTCGGTTGCAACGCGGCATTCTTCATCGTACCAGTTGTTTTTTTGTGGCCGCCGGTAACCAATTTTTTCCTCGGCGGCAGTACGAAGTGCTTTGGAGATATGCTCCCATTGCTCCTGTATTCCTTCAGGATGAGTTGTGCTCTCAGGGAGCAGGTGTGAGAGTCGAGTTGCGAAATCATTGGCAGTCTGTCGTGATTGAAGCTTTTCGACGTCTAGCTTTCCTTGTGTTTTTTGTTCCTTGGTTTTAGCCGCGGGCACAGCCATGTAGCTTGATGTATCTTTCTATGCATGAACCTCGTGCTGGATATGACCATGTTTCGAGCACCGGCAAAGTCAATCAGCCTCAGTCCGTTAGGAGAAGTTTCATTGTGTAGTCTGAACTTTCCGATTGTAGGACCAAAAACACCTTCTTTGCCCACCCTGGCGTTAAAGTCGCCAAGCACGACTTTTATATCATGACGGGGGCAGCGCTCGTATGTGCGTTCTAATTGTTCATAAAAAGTGTCTTTCACCTCATCGTCTTTCTCCTCTGTCGGCGCATGGGCGCAGATGAATGATATATTAAAAAAGTTTGCTTTTATTCGGATAGCGGCGAGACGCTCGTCCACAGGCGTGAACGCCAGCACTTGGCAACAAAGTCTCTCTCCCACCACGAATCCGACGCAGAAACTGCGCTTATTCGTATGGCCACTCCAATATATGTCACAATTTTTGATCTTCTTTCTTCCTTGCTTCGTCCAACGCATTTCTTGGATGGCGGTGATGTCAGACTTTGCTTCGACGAGGACATCAACCAGCCGGGCATCTGCACCAATCCCATTCAGGGAGCGGTTTTAGCTATCGAGAACTCTAATCAAAAGCTTACAATTGATAGTGTCAAAACGCTTTTATTGCAAGATGGTAAAATTTGATAGACAAGAGTCTGAAAATGCGCTTTACATAAAGAATAAAAAAAAAACTATTAAATTTCTTAGATGCCACAATTGCAAAGAAAAAGGTCACTTTGCAAGAAAATGCCCCAATAAACGAAGAGGTGGCAATACTCACACAAAAGGTGAGAAAATTCTATTTGCTTCGTTGCTTTCGCATGACAGCCGCACAGCTGATTGGTATATCGATTCTGGCGCAACCACACATTTGACGCAAAATAAAAACATTAGTTTCAATGAAAAATAGTCAATTGATAAAAACATTATTTTAGCGAACAACAAAACCATTCCTGTCCCAGCAAACACAGTTTATAACGTTAGAGAAACATTGTAATTTTACATTAGAATTTTAATGTAGTTCTCTAATGCATTTCCATTCGAAGACTAGGCTAGACAACTAGGTTAGAATTCGACTGTAAAACGGTTCGAATAACACTAGAAATGCAATATTATGATCATTGTCACAGTTATCGATTATTTGCACGACATGATCACTCATCCTTAGTGTTATATAAACAAAATAAAAATAGTGAAAAGTTGTGTGGAAATATTATAAGTTGCGAAAAAAGTTTTTTTGTTTATAATAATAAATATTAGTAAGTGTAAATATTAAAAAAAAAATGTTAAAAAAGGAAAGCGAGCAGATTATGGAATTGCTACTTCAATGGCATGAAGAAAACGCTTCCTCATCCGTACCTCAAACCAACGCTGAGCTCAATATTTAAGTACGGTTTTAATTTAGTATAATAGAAAAAGTCTTTGAAATATTTTCATTCTTAATACACAAGCTTATAACCAAATAAAAGTATTTGATATAATGAAACCATGAAAATTCCGCTGATTTTGAATAATTAAACTTAATTGCGCATCACTTCAAAATTCTCATTAGAAACTCATTAGAAATTGACGTTAGAATTCGATAAGAATTCTAACCCTTTTCTCGATATCGAGAACGAAGTCCCCTTTTTGTCGAGAATGCTATAATTCGCGACAGTTTCGCAAATCGTCCTCTAACCTTCTACTTTAGAGAAAACCATTAGAATTCGATTCGCCTTCTAATCTTCTTCTAACCTAAATGTTTGTTGGGGTAGTGTCAAGTGGTAATGTTGTGTTTATCATCTGTATACGATGCTGTGCTCAAAGTATATAGCGTTCCCGAGTTGTGCGCAAATTCATTGTCCGTGCCAAAACGGCAATAAGGTAACATTCAATAAAGATTATTGCAGAATTTACGATAACCAGAGCAATTTGATAGCCACCGCGACCGCTGTAAATGATCTATACAAATTAATCATTCAGTGTGAAAAAAGTGCTTTTCTGGCTAGAAATGACTTTGATTTATGGCACCGCAGAATGGGCCATATGTGCACTGAAAAGTTAAGAAAAATCAAAGATTCGTGTAGTGGTGTTGATTTTGATAAAATTGGAAATAAGCAATGCGTCGTTTGCATTGAAGGTAAGCAAACTCGTGCGCCTTTCAAAGAAAGCGCTACGCGCGCTAACAACTTGCTTGATCTGATCCATTCAGACGTCGCCGGTCCATTTCCAACTAAATCTCACTCGGACCATAGATTTTTTGTGACCTCGTGGATGATTATTCTCGAAAAGTTACTGTAGTGCCAATCAAGCAAAAGTCTGACGTTTTTGATGAATTTGTCAGATTTAAGACACTAGTAGTAAATCAGTGCTCACAGAAAATAAAAATATTTCGCTCAGA
Organism: Eurosta solidaginis; assembly: GCF_040869045.1. Lineage (NCBI taxonomy): Eukaryota > Metazoa > Arthropoda > Insecta > Diptera > Tephritidae > Eurosta > Eurosta solidaginis. The sequence goes on from NC_090319.1 coordinate 239,359,079, forward strand.
GAATGGCACAGAGTACACCAACGGAAAGTTTAAAGAATTTTTAATGAAAAATGGCATGGTACACCAAACATCCTCGACATACACCCGAGCAAAATGGTGTAGCAGAACGACTGAATCGAACAATTGTAGAAAGAGTGCGCTGTATGTTGGTTGACTCGGGTTTAAACAAGAAGTTTGGGCTGAAGCGTCGGTCACTGTAGCTTATATTTTGAATAGAGTTCCCTGTAGTGAAGATTTTCGCTCTCCAGAAGAAATCTGGTCGAATAGAAAACAGTCACTAAAGCATTTGCGCGTGTTAAGCAGTAAAGCCATGACGCACGTACAAAATGAAAAATGTCAGAAATTAGACGTAAAGTCCATCGAATGCATATTTGTTGGGTAGTGCAACACGTCAAAAGCTTACCACTTGTTTGATCCGAAAACACGTAAAATTATAAGTAGCGATGTACTTTTCATTGAAAAAAAAACCGGCTAGGTCACACGTTTGTGAACTTTTCTATGACGTTTCTGATTCCAACGAAGTTCAGAATTCAGGGGCAATAGAATACGGAGAATTCACGAACTTTGAAGAAAAGCAAAAAGAAATAGAACATAAAGAACTTACGAACGTTGAAGAAATACAAGAAGAAGTAGAATATTGTAAATCTAAGAATGGCGAACAGAAGCCAAATGAAATAAAAAGTGAATGCGAAACAGATCCAATTGATTCTGATAATGCTGATTCCGATTGGAGGCGCTCCAAAAGAATCGCAAGTAAGAAAACCGAATTCAATTTTGTTGCCAGTGAGTATCGCTTGCAAGATCCTGAATCATTTGATGACGCCATATCTGATGAAAATGCTGACGACTGGAAGGTGGCCATAAATGAAGAGTTGTCTGATCTACGTTCCAATAATACTTGGATTCTGACAGAGCTACCTCAAGGCAAGAAGGCAATTAAATCGAAATGGGTGTTTAAAACCAAACAAAATGCTAGTGGTGACATTGTTCGAAGGAAAGGAAGGCTTGTCATCAACGAATACAGCAAAGAAAAGGGAGTAAATTATGATGAGACATACGCGCCTGTTGTTAGGTACACATCCATACGGATGTTGTTAGCCATTGCGGCTAAACGCGGTTTCTTTATACACCAGATGGATGCTGTAACTGCATTCTTAAATGCCGAGCTTAAAGAAGAAATTCTTATCGTACAGCCAGTTGACGTTGACGATAAGACTGGCCGTGTTTGTAAGCTGCAAAAGTCGCTCTATAGGCTTAAGCAGTCGAGCAGAATTTGGAACGAAACATTTAACAATGCTTTGCTGAACCTTGGTTTGAAACGTAGTGAGGTCGATCTATGTGTGTATTATAAAACAAATGATAGAGAACAAACATATGTGGCTGTATACGTCGATAACGTGCTTTTTTTCAAATAAAATAGCCTCAATTCGGAAACTAAAACAAGAATTGGCATCAAAATTTAAGATGAAAGATCTCGGTGAGGCCTCGTCAGTTTTTCCCATGCGCATTCAAAGAGATAGTGCAAAAGGCATAATAAAGGTAGATCAATCCCAGTATGTTGGTGATATACTAGAGCGATTCGGCATGGCTGATTCCAACACCATCTCATCTCCGCGTGACCTTAACCAACAAAGTAGTGCAAAAATGTGTCCATGTACTGAAGACGAAAAACAACAAATGTCGGATGTACCATACATGCAGGCTATTGGATGTCTACTCTTCGCGTGGCAAATAACGCGTTCCGACATTTCATTTGCCGTTAATTTGCTCAGTCGATATTCCGACAACCCAGGAAAGGCTCACTGGGTGGCACTTAAGCGCGTCATGAGGTACGTTTGACATGGACCTTGTTTTTGGCAGAGATGCAAGTGAAGTTAATGGTTTCTGCGACTCAGATTGGGGTAGTGACGTTGAACAACGACGATCGACTATTGGGTATGTATTTAAATACAAAGGTTCAGCTATTTCTTGGTGTACACGCAGGCAACGCACAGTTGCTTTATCGTCCACCGAAGCAGAGTTCATGTCAATCACTTCGGCAATTCAGGAAGCAATAAGGCTTCAAAGATTTCATCAGGAATCGGAGGGTACAGAAAAACCATTAGTACTTTACTGCAAAAATAAAAGTGCAATACAAATCGCAACGAATAATTCATACTCGCCCCGTACGAAACACGTAGATATCAAAAGCTAGTTTATTCGACAACATCTACAAAACGGAAAGATTATCCTCCGCTATATCTCGACAAACGACATGGTAGCTGATATTTTAATGAAAGGAGTAGTTAAGGGAGAAAAAAGCAGAAGCAGAAAGGCGTGAGTGCAAGGAGCTTAAGCTGCTAGCCACCAGGAATAACGCCCGACAATTCTACCAAAAAATATGGCGACAGACGGAAGGTTTTAAGACCGGGCAAATTCCTGTAGGAACGAAAACGGCGTCCTTGTAACTGATGTCCAGAGAGTGCTTAGAATATGGAGGGAACACTTCTCTATTCTCCTAAATGGAGGCAGCAATTCACCGCGCAGAGATAAAGAACCCGATCTCGCAATCGGTGATGATGGAATATATGTCCCCCCGCCCGATTATGACGAAGTTAGAATAGCAATAACCAGATTGAAAAACAACAAGGCCGCGGGCACTGGTGGATTGCCTGCGGAGCTATTCAAGTACGGTGACGAGGAGTTGGTAAGGCGCATGCAGCAGCTTCTTAGTAAATATGGGCGGAAGAGTGCATGCCCGACGGTTGGAATGTAAGTGTTCTTTGCCCAGTCCACAAGAAGGGGGATACTGCAAAATGCACCAACTATCGTGGAATCAGCCTTCCCAATATCGCATAGGTCCTTTCAAGTGTATTGTGCGAAAGATTGAAGCCCACCGTGAACCGGCTGATTGGACCTTATCAGTGCGGCTTCAGACCTGGTAAATCTACCATAGATCAGATTTTCACAATGCGCCAAATCTTGGAAAAAACCCGTCAAAAGAGAATCGACACACATCACCCCTTCGTCGACTTTAAAGCCGCCTTCGACAGCACGAAAAGGAGTTGCCTATATGCCGCTATGTCTGAATTTGGTTTCCCCGCAAAACTTATACGGCTGTGCAAAATGACGTTGAGCAACACCATCAGCTCAGTCAGATTTGGGAAGGACCTCTCCGAGCCGTTCGAAACTAAACGAGGTTTCAGACAGGGTGACCCCCTCTCGTGCGATTTCTTTAATTTGATTCTGGAGAAAATTATACTAGCTGCAGAACTTAACCGCAATGAAACAATATACTATAAAAGCGTGCAATTACTAGAATATGCTGATGACATTGATATCATCGGCCTAAACACCCGCGCTGTTAGCTCTGCTTACTCCAAACTGGAAAAAGAAGCGGTAAAGATGGGTTTGATGGTGAATGAGGACAAAACGAAGTATCTGCTGTCATCGAGCAAAGAGTCAGCGCATATGCGCCTTGGCAACCACGCTACTGTTGGAAGCCATAATTTCGAAATATTAAAAAGGCTTCGTTTATTTGGGAACCAGCATCAACACTAGCAACAACATCAGCACTGAAATCCAGCGAAGAATCAATCTTGCCAATAAATGCTACTTTGGACTAGGTAGGCAATTGAAAAGTAAAGTCCTCTCTCGGCGAACGAAAATCATACTCTACAAGTCACTTATCGTACCCGTCCTGCTATATGGGGCAGAAGCATGGACCGTGACAACAGCAGATGAAGTGGCTTTGGGAGTGTTCGAGAGAAAAGTTCTTCGAAAAATGTATAGACCTCTACGAGTTGGCGATGGCGAGTACCGAAGAAAATTTAATGATGAGCTGTACGAGCTTTACGCAGACATCAACATAGTCCAGCGAATTAAAACGCAGCGGCTGCGCTGGCTAGGCCATGTTATGCGAATGAAAGATGATGCTCCGGGCAAGAAAGTGTTTCTATCGGAACCCGCCTATGGAAGCAGAGGTAGAGGGCGGCCCGGAAGGACCAGGTGGAAAACGATTTAAACTCCCTTGGTGTGACCAATTGGCGCCGGTTGGCGGAGCGAAGGAGCGACTGGCGCGCCTTGTTTGACGGCCATAACCGTTTAGACGATTAAGCGCCAATTAAGTAAGTAAGTAGAGTAGTTAAGGGAAAGCATACATATCTCTCAGAGGCTATTGGTATCAAGTCTGTAAAATTTTAGATCATAAACTATTTTGTATGTATGCATATATTTAGTCATAAACCTCTTTGTATACATTATTTAAGGTGTTATGAATTCGTATTTATATGGAATGACCCTTTACAATACAGTACAACTCTGTCTTACTTCTATATGTCAAATAATAAATATATCTTTACTTCCGGTTGAATTACAATTGAACAAAATTGCTACTATTTTCACACGCTGCGGATATCGGTTTGTATATAACACATCAAAAATTTTCAAGTTTTTAGTCTTTATTTAACTGCCTATTATTTCTCATTATACTTAGTTCATTTAGTGACTGATTATTACAAGAACTCTTTCCCAACAGTTTGTTAAAATCTAAGTCCTCAACACAAAATCCTTCCAAAGACTTTACTCGACTCGGCGCCAAGTTTGCTTGTCCCTCCTCGCACTCCAAAGCATTTTGATGTCACTTCTACCGGACTGTATGTAATATTTATTCCAAATATGAGCCAAATCGAACCACAGATACGAGTATTTTTAATATTTCGATCCTTGCCGCAAATAGAGGGATTTTTTTCATAAAGCGATTTCTATTTGTGTATGTAATATGCGTTCCAAATGTGAGCCACATCGAATCACATACACGATTTTTTTAATATATCGATCCTTGCGCCACCTGGCGGGGATTTTTTTCATATGCCGCTTTCTATTCCTGTATGCATTATGTGTTCCAAACGTGGCCCAAATCGGACCACAAACACGATTTTTTTAAATATTTATATCCACGCGCCACCTATCGAAGTTTTTTCTTATTATTGCAAAGTCATCGGGATCTAAACTATATTTCAAGTTTCAAGCTTGTAGCTTATCGGGAAGTTACTTAAATTGTAATACTCAGTTGAGCAGAGCTCACAGAGTATATTAACTTTGATTGGATAATGGTTGGTTGTACAGGTATAAAGGAATCGAGATAGATATATAGACTTCCATATATCAAAATCATCAAGATCAAAAAAAAATTTGATTGAGCCATGTCCGTCCGTCCGTCGGTCCGTCCCTTAACACGATAAATTGAGTAACTTTTGAGGTATATTGATGAAATTTGGTATTTATGTTCCTGAGCACTCATTTCAGATCGATATTTAAAATGAACAATATCGGACTATAACCACGCCCACTTTTTCCATATCGAAAATTTCGAAAACCGAAAAAGTGGGATAATTCATTACCAAAGCCGGATAAAGCGATGAAACTTGGTAGGTGGGTTGACCTTATGACGCAGAATAGAAAACTAGTAAAATTTTGGACAATGGGCGTGGAACCGCCCACTTTTAAAAGAAGATAATTTAAAAGTTTTGCAAGCTGTAATTTGGCAGTCGTTGAAGGTATCATGATGAAATTTGGCAGGACCGTTACCCTTATTACTATATGTATACTTAATAAAAATTAGCAAAATCGGAGAAATTTTAACAAAAAATTTAATATCTTGACAGTATATAAGTAAACTATGTCAACATACAACAAAATGCAAAAATAAAAGAAAATTTCAAAATGGGCGTAGCTCCGCCCTTTTTCATTTAATTTGTCTAGGATACTTTTAATGCCATAAGTCGAACAAACATTTACCAATCCTTGTGAAATTTGGTAGGGGCTTAGATTCTGGGACGATAACTTATTTCTGTGAAAACGGGCGAAATCGGTTGAATCCACGTCCAGTTTTTATTCACAGTCGACCGTCTGTCCTTCCGCTCGGCCGTTAACACGATAACTTGAGCAAAAATCGATATATCTTTACTAAACTCAGTTCACGTACTTATCTGAACTCACTTTGTATTGGTATACAAAATGGCCGAAATCCGACTATGATCACGCCCACTTTTTCGATATCGAGGATTACGAAAAATGAAAAAAATGCCCTATTCTATACCAAATATGATAAAAGGGATGAAACATGGTAATTGGATTGGTTTATTGACGCAAAATATAACTTTAGAAAAAAAATTTGTAAAATGGGTGTGACACCTACCATATTAAGTAGAATAAAATGAAAAACTTCTGCAGGGCGAAATAAAAAACCCTTGAAATCTTGGCAGGAATACTGTTCGTGGTATTATATATAAATAAATTAGCGATATCCAACAGATGGTGTTCTGGATCAACCTGGTTCACACTTTGGTCGATATCTGGAAAACGCCTTCACATATACAACTACCACCACTCCCTTTTAAGAGCCTCATTAATACCTTTAATTTGATACCCATATCGTACAAACACATTCTAGAGTCACCCCTGGTCCACCTTTATTGCGATATCTCGAAAAGACGTCCACCTATTGAACTAAGCCCCACGCGCTTTTAAAATACTCATTAACACCTTTCATTTGATACCCATATCGTATAAACATATTCTAGAGTCACCCCTCGTCCACCTTTATGGCGATATCTCGAAAAGGTGACCACCTATAGAACTAAGACCCACTCCCTTTAAAATACTCATTAACACCTTTCATTTGATACCCATTTCGTACAAAAAAAGTCTAGAGTCATCCCTGGTCCACCTTTATGGCGATATCTCGAAAAGGCGTCCAACTATAGAACTAAGCCCCATGCCCTTTTGAAATACCATTAACACCTTTCGTTTGATACCCTTATTGTACAAACGCATTCTAGAGTCGCCCCTGGTCCACCTTTATGGCGATATCTCGAAAAGACGTCCACCTATAAAACTAAGGCCTACGCCTTTTTAAAATACTCATTAACACCTTTCGTTTGATACCCATATTGTACAAACGCATTCTAGAGTCACCCCTGGTCCACCTTTATGGCGATATCTCGAAAAGACGTCCACCTATAAAACTAAGGCCTACGCCTTTTTAAAATACTCATTAACACCTTTCGTTTGATACCCATATTGTACAAACGCATTCTAGAGTCGCCCCTGGTCCACCTTTATGGCGATATCTCGAAAAGACGTCCACCTATAAAACTAAGGCCTACGCCTTTTTAAAATACTCATTAACACCTTTCGTTTGATACCCATATTGTACAATAGCATTCTAGAGTCACCCCTGGTCCACCTTTATGGCGATATCTCGAAAAGGCGTCCACCTATAGAACCAAGGCCCACTCCCTTTTAAAACGCTCATTAACCCCTTTCATTTGATACCCATATCGTACAAACATATTCTAGAGTCACCCCTGGTCCACCTTTATGGCGATATCTCGAAAAGGCGTCCACCTATAGAACCAAGGCCGACTCCCTTTTAAAATGCTCATTAACCCCTTTCATTTGATATCCATATATTACAAACATATTCTAGAGTCACCCCTGGTCTACCTTATTGCGATATCTCGAAAAGGCGTCCAACTATAGAACTAAGCCCCACGCCCTTTTGAAATGCTCATTAACACCTTTCGTTTGATACCCATATTGTACAATAGCATTCTAGAGTCACCCCTGGTCCACCTTTATGGCGATATCTCGAAAAGGCGTCCACCTATAGAACCAAGGCCCACTCCCTTTTAAAACGCTCATTAACCCCTTTCATTTGATACCCATATCGTACAAACATATTCTAGAGTCACCCCTGGTCCACCTTTATGGCGATATCTCGAAAAGGCGTCCACCTATAGAACCAAGGCCCACTCCCTTTTAAAACGCTCATTAACCCCTTTCATTTGATACCCATATTGTACAAACGCATTCTAGAGTCACCCCTGGTCCACCTTTATGGCGATATCTCGAAAAGGCGTCCACCTATAGAACCAAGAATATTCTAGAGTCACCCCTGGTCCACCTTTATGGCGATATCTCGAAAAGGCGTCCACCTATAGAACCAAGGCCCACTACCTTTTAAAATGCTCATTAACCCCTTTCATTTGATACCCATATCGTACAAACATATTCTAGAGTCACCCCTGGTCCACCTTTATGGCGATATCTCGAAAAGGCGTCCACCTATAGAACTAAGGCCCACTCCCTGTAAAATGCTCATTAACACCTTTCATTTGATACCCATATCATACAAACAAATTCTAGAGTCAACCCTGATCCACCTTTATGGCGATATCCCTAAATGGCGTCCACCTATAGAACTATGGCCCACTCCCTCATAAAATACTCTTTAATACCTTTCATTTGATACACATATCATACAAACACATTCCAGGGATACCATCGGTTCATTTTCCTACATGGTTATTTTCCCTTATGTTGTCACCATAGCTCTCAACTGAGTATGTAATGTTCGGTTACACCCGAACTTAACCTTCATTATTTGTTATTACAAAATTCGTTCACAACGCCCGGCCGGCCGGCCGCACGGCTTGACAAGTCAAGCTAAATAAAACCGTTTAATTAAGGGTTATATGAGAAAAATATGTACCGAATTTAGTCGTAATACGAGTCTTTGAGTTATGACTGTCAAAACGTTAACAAAAACTGCTGCACTTCTAGTGCATTCGGAGCCAGTACTAGGTCGCCCCCTTCCATTTCATATTGTGGCGAATGTTGACATCACTAGGCTGTTAGTAAATAATCACGCAACAACAAAATCATGAAGTAGCCACTCTTGTGTACTTGTACACATTTAAGCTAGCAACACTTATGTACAAGGCAACGAAGAGATATCTCACACACACGGATGTAGTCATCAGCCGAAATGGTAACTCACACATACACACGCATGTGGCTATAAGAAAACCATGAACTACAAATATACATGTATATAGCTGGTAACCGGACATGAGATACAACTGTTCGCGAAATTACTAGACCTTATGAGAGTTGGGTTAACGGGAGTATACGAGCAGCGCGTGCTGAGGAATCAGTAATCAGTTTTGATTTTAACACGCTATTTGTTGTGAAGTATTACCTACCCCCAAAGTAATCTAAATAAAGACCAGCTCCTAATACTGAATATTGCAGTGATTTATTCAAGAGTATAGCGATTCGAACGTTAGCGGAAGGTGCAGTAATAACCAGGATTTCGCAAAATACATTACAATATGCTCTCAACTGACGAATTTAAGAGGGCAATGTCCTAGGCGGTAGAAACTGTCCCCGCTGCATTAGCTTTTCTAGTAGTTTCGAACTAGATTAAATGTCTACTTTAGAATTAGTTGGTTGATTGGCACTTTTTCCATAGTTCCCAACTAGTTCAAAAATCTTTTGTATAAATCTTATTGGTGCTATTTCGAAAGTTCCCAGCTTGTGTAAAAATTTACAGTTTAGATCTAGTTCTTTTGTTGGTAATATTTTAAATATGTTAAAATAGAAAGAATAAATGTAGTGCCGAAAATACCATTGTAACGAGCTGACAAGGTTTTTTGTCAGCTGATGCGAAATAAAAACGATCCGACAATTATGATGTGCTAAAGTAGACTGATAACTTTATTATACTCAGTTGAGCAGAGCTCACAGAGTATATTAAGTTTGATTGGATAACGGTTGGTTGTACATATATAAAGGAATCGAGATAGATATAGACTTCCATATATCAAAATAATCAGGATCGAAAAAAAATTTGATTGAGCTATGTCCGTCCGTCCGTCCGTCCTTCCGTCCGTCCGTCCTTCCGTCCGTCCGTCCGTCCGTTAACACGATAACTTGAGTAAATTTTGAGGTATCTTGATGAGATTTGGTATGTGGGTTCCTGAGCACTCATCTCAGATCGCTATTTAAAATGAACGATATCGGACTATAACCACGCCCACTTTTTCGATATCGAATATTTCGAAAAACCGAAAAAGTGCGATAATTCATTACAAAAGACAGATAAAGCGACGAAACTTGGTAGATGGGTTGATGTTATGACGCAGAATAAAAAACTAGTAAGATATTGGACAATGGGCGTGGCACCGCCCACTTTTACAAGAAGGTAATTTAAAAGTTTTGCAAGCTGTAATTTGGCAGTCGTTGAAGATATCATGATGAAATTTGGCAGGAACGTTACTTCTATTACTCTATATGTGCTAAATAAAAATTAGCAAAATTGGATGAAGAACACGCCCACTTTTTAAAAAAAAATTTTTTTTAATTCAAATTTTAACAAAAAATTTAATATCTTTACTGTATATAAGTAAATTAAGTCAAAATTCAACTCCAGTAATGATATAATGCAACAAAATACAAAAATAAAAGAAAATTTCAAAATGGGCGTGGCTCCGCCCATTTTCATTTAGTTTGTCTAGAATACTTTTATTGCCATAAGTCGAACAAAAATTTACCAATCCTTCTCAAATTTGGTAGGAGCATAGATTCTATGACGGTAACTGTTCTCTGTGAAAATGGGTGAAATCGGTGGAAGCCACGCCCAGTTTTTATACACAGTCCACCGTCTGTCCTTCCGCTCGGCCGTTAACACAATAACTTGAGCAAAATCCGATATATCTTTACTAAACTTAGCCCACGTACTTACCTGAACTCACTTTTTCTTGGTATAAAAAATGGGCGAAATCTGACCATAACCACGCCCACTTTATCGATATCGAAAATTACGAAAAATGAAAAAAATGCCATAATTCTATACCAAATACGAAAAAAGGGATGAAACATGGTAACTGGATTGGTTTATTGACGCAAAATATAACTTTGGAAAAAACTTTGTAAAATGGGTGTGACACCTACCATATTAAGTAGAAGAAAATGAAAAAGTTCTAGAAGGCGAAATCAACAGCCCTTGGAATCTTGGCAGGAATACTGTTAGTGGTATTGCATATATAAATAAATTAGCAGTACCCGACAGATGATTTTCTGGATCACCTGGTCCACATTTTGGTCGATATCGCGAGAACGCCTTCACATATACATCTAAGGGCCACTCGCTTTTAAAACCCTCATTTATACCTTTAATTTGATATCCATATCGTACAAAAACATACTAGAGTCACCCCTGTCCCACCCTAGTGGAGATATCTCGAAAAGGCGTCCACCTATAGACCTAATGCCCACTCCCTCTTAAAATGCTCAGTAACACCTTTCGTTTGATACCCATATCGTACAAACATTCTAGAGTCACCCCTGGCCCACCCTAATGGCGATATCTCGAAAAGGCGTCCACCTATAGACCTAGTGTGGCCCACCCTAATGGCGATATCTCGAAAAGGCGTCCACCTATAGACCTAGTGTCCACTCCCTCTTAAAATGCTCAGTAACACCTTTCGTTTGATACCCATATCGTACAAACATTCTAGTGTCACCCCTGGCCCACCCTAATGGCGATATCTCGAAAAGGCGTCCACCTATAGACCTAATGCCCACTCCCTCTTAAAATGCTCAGTAACACCTTTCGTTTGATATCCATATCGTACAAACATTCTAGAGTCACACCTGGCCCACCCTAATGGCGATATTCCGAAAAGGCGTCCACCTATAGAACTAAGGATTACTCCCTTTTAAAATACTCATTACCACCTTTCATTTGATACCCATATCGTACAAACACATTCTAGAGTCACCCTGGCCCACCCTAATGGCGATATCTCGAAAAGGCGTCCACCTATAGACCTAATGTCCACTCCCTCTTAAAATGCTCAGTAACACCTTTCATTTGATACCCATATCGTACAAACATTCTAGAGTCACCCCTGGTCCACCTTTATGGCGATTTCTCGAAGAGGCGTTCACCTATAGAACTAAAGCCCATTCCCTTTTAAAATACTCATTACCACCTTTCATTTGATACCCATATCGTACAAACACATTATAGAATCACCCCTGGTCCACCTTAATGGGGACATCTCGAAAAGGCGTCCACCGATAGACCTAAGGCCCACTCCCTCTTAAAATGCTCAGTAACACCTTTCATTTGATACCCATATCGTACAAACAAATTCTAGAGTCAGCCCTGGTCCACCTTTATGGCGATATCCCTAAATGGCGTTCATCCATAGAACTATGGCCTACTCTCTCTTAAAATACTCTTTAATACCTTTCATTTGATACACATGTTATACAACCACATTCCAGGGTTACCCCAGATTGATTTTCCTTATTTTGTCTCCATAGCTCTCAACTGAGTATGTTATGTTCGGTTACACCCGAACTTAGCCTTCCTTACTTGTTTTTGACTTAGAATTCAAGTTCATACCTTTCGCATATGAGAATATATGTATATGTATGCTTAGTACAAACTAATAAATTTATTGTTTTACAAACTAATGACCGTTACCGTTATCGGTTCACCTAATGCCAAAAACTAAATTTATTTATTAATACCTTCAGCTGTTATAATATGCCCAACAAAGTGTATGATACATACATATGTACATATGTGCATACAGCAATGCATATAAGGAAACAATAGAAATATAACGTTGAATGCGGTGAATGATGGGAGAAGATGACTACGAAAAAAGGTCGATGCACAGGCATATTTAACCTTTCCATGGACATCAATGCTTAACCCTTAACAACCATATTAAACTGGCCATAACAAAAAGGCAGTAAAGTGTTAGAAGTGAAATCTGAGAAAACTGAGATTTTTGTTTTGAAAATTTAAGACTTTTCAAGTAAACATCAAATTTAAAATCTGGGTTCGTATCGTGTTTTAAGATACGTGATCGAAATATATTTTTAAACCCAAATAGCTCAAAAATTGTGAAAATGATTAGAGACATTTGAGCTAAGGATAATACGCACACAATGGATTTACAATTTATTATCATTTTAATAAAGAGTTTAACAACTGTCGTATTTATCGTCTGAGTGGAAATTGTTTGTTATACGAGATCGTATAACACGACACGGGCTCTGGTTTCATCTCTGGATATAAGCTTGAAATGAGTATCTGTATAAGTAATGAGTAAAATATAATCGCATTAATTTATTGGCGACGTGTGGCACTCGGGGACTGCCGCGGTAAAGCTATTGCATATTATCAACTTATGCAATTATAATATTTATGCAACATTTTGTTTTCTTTGATATCAATTCAAGTTTTGTCTTTGATATTGTTACGAATATTAGCAAAACTAAGGAGTGCTGCTATCTCAAGCAGATGCTAAGCAGTGACTGGAATTCACATCAATAATTCAATCATTATGTATCTACATAAACGAAACAATAATTGCGTCTACACAAATGTACCATGTACGTATACGAGCAGCGGATAATCAATGCACCAACACATGCATATATCTGAGATACTCCTGAAAGTATGCAATGAGAGAAGCTATAAAATTGTGCAATTGTAGTTACAGCTGAGAAGTTTGAGAGCTGATGGACTAGTAGAATCTGGAAGCGCCTAGAAGATGCGAACGTTGAAATCACAGAGTATAAAAGGCAACAAATGTAGAGGCGCTGGAATTCAGTTTGATTTGAACTATTAAGCAGTTTCGATTAAGACGCTATCTAGCGAGCAAGAGCAGTATTATTTTGAATAGTAGAGTTTCGTTTAAGCTATCAATCAGTTTGAGTTAAACAATTTATCAGTAAGCGAAATATGTTATTGTGAAATACTTTAATAAAGGCCAATTTGCATTATTGAAGAGTGGAGTTATTTATTGAACAGTTTAGTGATTCGAACTTAGCCGAAGGTTGCAAATAAGAGGATTTGCAGTAAAAATCGTTACAATATTAATTCAAGTTAACCTTTTTAAGCGTGGTGACCGATAAGAAAACAAATTTTTTACTTTTATTGAATAAATGAGAAGTTAATATTTAACTTTCACTTTAACTTTAATTTTAAATTTAACTTTATTTTTAAATTTAACTTTCACTTTAACTTTAACATTCACTTTAACTTTAACTTTATTTTTATACTCAGTTGAGCAGAGCTCACAGAGTATATTAACTTTGATTGATAACGGTTGATTGTACAGGTATAAAGGAATCGAGATAGATGTAGACTTCCATATATCAAAATCATCAGTGTCGAAAAAAAATTTGATTGAGCCATGTCCGTCCGTCCGTCGGTCCGTCCGTTAACACGATAACTTGAGTAAATTTTGAGGTATCTTGACGAAATTTGATATGTAGGTTCCTGGGCACTCATCTCAGATCGTTATTTAAAATGAACGATATCGGACTATAACCACGCCCACTTTTTCGATATCGAAAATTTCGAAAAATTGAAAAAGTGCGATAATTCATTACCAAAGACGGGTAAAGCGATGAAGCTTGGTAGGTGGGTTGAACCTATGATGCAGAATTGAAAATAAGTAAAATTTTGGACAATGGGCGTGGCACCGCCCACTTTTAAAAGAAGGTAATTTAGAAGTTTTGCAAGCTGTAATTTGGCAGTCGTCGAAGATATCATGATGAAATTTGGCAGGAACGTTACTTGTATTACTATATGTAAGCTTAATAAAAATTAGCAAAATCGGAAAACGACCACGCCCACTTAAAAAAAAAATTTTTTTTAAGTGGAATTTTTACAAAAATTTAATATCTTTACAGTATATAAGTAAATTATGTCAACATTCAACTCCAGTAATGATATGGTGCAACAAAATACAAAAATAAAAGAAAATTTCAAAATGGGCGTGGCTCCGGCCTTTTTCATTTAATTTGTCTAGGATATTTTTAATGCCATATGTCGAACAAAAATTTACCAATCCTTTTGGAATTTGGTAGGGGCATAGATTTTATGACGCTAACTGTTTTCTGTGAAAATGGGCGAAATCGGTTGAAGCCACGCCCAGGTTTTATACATAGTCGTCCGTCTGTCCTTCCGCATGGCCGCTAACACGATAACTAGAGCAAAAATCGACATATCTTTACTGAACTTAGTTCACGTACTTATCTGAACGCACTTTATCTTGGTATAAAAAATGAACGAAATCCGACTATGACCACGCCCACTTTTTCGATATCGAAAATTATGAAATATAAAAAAAAAATGCCATAATTCTATACCAAATACGAAAAAAGGGATGAAACATGGTAATTGGATTGGTTTATTGACGCAAAATATAACTTTAGAAAAAACTTTTGTAAAATGGTTGTGACACCTACCATATTAAGTAGAAGAAAATGAAAAAGTTTTGCAGGGCGAAATAAAAAACCCTTGAAATCTTGGCAGGTATTACATATATAAATAAATTAGCGGTATACAACAGATGATGTTCTGGGTCACCCTGGTCCACATTTTGGTCGATATCTAGAAAACGCCACTTTAACTTTCACTTTAACTTTAAATTTAACTTTATTTTTAACTTTAACTTTCGCTTTAACTTTAACATTCACTTTAACTTTAACTTTAACTTTAAATTTAACTTTAACTTTAACTTTAAATTTAACTTTAACTTTAACTTTATTTTTAACTTTAACTTTCGCTTTAACTTTAACATTCACTTTAACTTTAACTTTATCTTTATGATTTGGGTGGGCGTGAGCTTAGCACCTGCTATATCCGTTACGGTTTTTTTTGATTTAGTCGCCAAGCCTGCGATAAAATCTATGCAATAGCTTAATAAAAATCTAGGGGTTCTTGGTTTCGAACCCATGTGCAACGGATTCTAGAAGCTTGCTTTACCTACATATATAATAATACCTCATAGGTATAACAAAGTCTTTCGAAAAGAATCTATGACTTGTAGAACTTTTCAAAAATAAAGTTTTTAATTTTGATCACAAAGTTAAAACTGTTGGGGTTTGTTTTAAAACCAGACTTGTATACAAGTTTTAATTTTTAGATTTATGAAACTTTTTGAACTTATACTCCTTTAGACGCGGTATGAAAAACTGATGAGAGTAAAATTTTTGTAAATGTGACACAAAAGTCACACGCTGAAAATGCGTTCGTTTGTATGTTCGCTGAAAATTGTACGAGCAAACTTGCTTTGAGTGTGATGTATATGGAGGTATTCGAAAATATGAAAGCATTCGCTAGCGTGGATGTATTTATGTATGTATTTTCATTCCATATCAGCTTGACATACATACATATTTAAGCGTGTCAGTGTTGTTAATGGTTAAGAAAACATGCATATGGCTTGAAAAATAATATTTAAGCTGTATTTCGTTGCTAACTGGTACAATTAAAACACTAGCTAGCTTACCAAATTGCATGGAAAGCAACAATAACAAGTACGGAAGGTCAAGCTCGGGTGTAACCGAACATTACATACTCAGTTGAGAGCTATGGTGACAACATAAGGGAAAATAACCATGTAGGAAAATGAACCGAGGGAAACCCTGGAATATGTTTGTATGACATGTGTATCAAATGAAAGGCATTAAAGAGTATTTTATGAGGGAGTGGGCCATAGTTCTATAGGTGGACGCCATTTAGGGATATCGCCATAAAGGTGGATCAGGGTTGACTCTAGAATTTGTTTGTACGATATGGGTATCAAATTAAAGGTGTTAATGAGTATTTTAAATGGGAGTAATCCTTAATTCCATAGGTGGACGCCGTTTCGAGATAACGCCATAAAGGTGGAGCAGGAGTGACCCTAGAATGTGTTTGTACGATATGGGTATCAAATTAAAGGTATTAATGAGGGTTTTAAAAGGGAGTGGTGGTAGTTGTATAGGTGGTCGCCTTTTCGAGATATCGCCATAAAGGTGGACCAGGGGTGACTCTAGAATGCGTTTGTACAATATGGTTATCAAACGAAAGGTGCTAATGAGTATTTTAAAAGGGAGTGGGTCTTAGTTCTATAGGTGGACGCCGTTTCGAAATATCGCCATAAAGGTGGACCAGGGGTGACTCTAGTATGTGTTTGTACGATATGGGTATCAAATTAAAGGTATTAATGAGGGTTTTAAAAGGGAGTGGTGGTAGTTGTATAGGTGGTCGCCTTTTCGAGATATCGCCATAAAGGTGGGCCAGGGGTGACTCTAGAATATGTTTGTACGATATGGGTATCAAATGAAAGGTGTTAATGAGTATTTTTAAAGGGCGTGGGGCTTAGTTCTATAGGTGGACGCCTTTTCGAGATATCGCCATAAAGGTGGACCAGGGGTGACTCTAGAATGTGTTTGTACGATATTGGTATCAAATTAAAGGTATTAATGAGAGTTTTAAAAGGGAGTGGTGGTAGTTGTATATGTGAAGGCGTTTTCCAGATATCGACCAAAATGTGGACCAGGGTGACCCAGAACATCATCTGTTGGATACCGCTAATTTATTTATATATGTAATACCTGCCAAGATTTCAAGGGTTTTTTATTTCGCCCTGCAGAACTTTTTCATTTTCTTCTACTTAATATGGTAGGTGTCACAACCATTTTACAAAAGTTTTTTCTTAAGTTATATTTCGCGTCAATAAACCAATCCAATTACCATGTTTCATCCCTTTTTTCGTATTTGGTATAGAATTATGGCTTTTTTTCATTTTTCATAATTTTCGATATCGAAAAAGTGGGCGTGGTCATAGTCGGATTTCGTTCATTTTTTATACCAAGATAAAGTGCGTTCAGAAAAGTACGTGAAATAAGTTCAGTAAAGATATGTCGATTTTTGCTCAATTTATCGTGTTAACGGCCATGCGGAAAGACAGACGGACGACTATGTATAAAGACTTAGCGCTGATTCAACCGATTTCGCCCATTTTCACAGAAAACAGTTAGCGTCATAAAATCTATGCCCCTACCAAATTTCAAAAGGATTGGTAAATTTTTGTTCGACTTATGTCATTAAAAGTATCCTACTCAAATTAAATGAAAAAGGGCGGAGCCACGCCCGTTTTGAAATTTTCTTTTATTTTTGTATTTTGTTGCACCATATCATTACTAGAGTTGAATGTTGACATAATTTATTTATATACTGTAAAGATATTAAATTTTTTGTAAAAATTTCACTTAAAAAAATTTTTTTTTTTAAGTGGTCGTGGTTGTTTCCGATTTTGCTAATTTTTATTAAGCATACATATAGTAATACAAGTAACGTTCCTGCCAAATTTCATCATGATATCTTCAACGACTGCCAAATTACAGCTTGAAAAACTTCTAAATTGCCTTCTTTTAAAAGTGGGCGGTGCCACGCCCATTGTCCAAAATTTTACTTATTTTCAATTCTGCGTCGTAAGCTCAACCCACCTACCAAGTTTCATCGCTTTATCCGTCTTTGGTAATGAATTATCACACTTTTTCGATTTTTCGAAATTTTCGATATCGAAAGGTGGGCGTGGTTATAGTCCGATATCGTTCATTTTAAATAGCGATCTGAGATGAGTGCCCAGGAACCTAGATACCAAATTTCGTCAAGATACCTCAAAACTGACTCAAGTTATCGTGTTAACGGACGGACGGACGGACGTGCATGACTCAATCAAATTTTTTTTTGATACTGATGATTTTGATATATGGAAGTCTATATCTATCTCGATTCCTTTATACCTGTACAACCAACCGTTATCCAATCAAAGTTAATATACTCTGTGAGCTCTGCTCAACTGAGTATAAAAAGTAATCGAGTTGAGTTGGCTAATACTAAGTTCAAACACACACCAAATTGGCAATTTCTACTATTTGGGCAATTTATTACGCAATTTGTCATATAATAAATTGTAATAATAAATTGCCAATTTAAAAAAAATTGCGTAATAAATTGTTTCAAGCTGCAAATGCAACATTGTAAAGTGTGTTTATTGAGTATATTTCAACGTCAGTTACGCATGGCTGAACTATATGGTTGGCTCATCTCATCAGCTGATTTTATGTCTTTCATTTCACTGGAGTAGGGATTGTCAAAAGAAGATGGCAAACTCAAAATGAAACCAAAACAATGAACACATTTTCTTACAACACACAAAAATTTCAAAGTTTTATGTTTTCATTCCATTTCATTCGCCTAATAATGTACGTGTTCATTTTGAAAGTCTGAACAAAGGTATGTTCTTGATGTAGAGATGAGCCAACCAGCTATCAAATTACTATTGTGTAAGCTAAATCGAGTTGTATGAACAGCACTCAATTCAAATCGAAATTTCCTCAATTTATTTTTCTGTTTGAACATAGTATAAGGTCTTTCAGTTGAAACCGCTTAGGTAATTGTCGAACTGATTGATAGCGTTGTATAGTGTTGCATATTCAAAAATAGGGCACTATTGTGAACGAGCGAATGAAATGAATATAGGAATGTGCAGATAAACGAAAATAACAAAATAACAGCGTGGCGGCAGGGTGACATACATAAAAACATCCACACGCATTTCGTGTATTTTGTTTTTGTAATTCTCTGGTTGAGTGTCAAAAATATACTGCGCTAGAAGTAGAAATGTCATAGCCGCGGAAAAAATTACAATTAGCTGATAAACCTCCATCATCTGTATGGTTTGGCATAATGAAGCTGTTTAGCTAGTTGAAGCGTTTTCTTCAAGCTCGCTTGAAAAAAATACACCTTTAGTTAAAAGTTTTAAACGTTTCGTTAAAACTCTTAAATGAAAGTTCTATTCTTTTGTATGTATGTATCTATGTATATACACTTCAGGTAAAAAAAGCCGAGGAAAATGTTTTGCCTATTATGGCGTTTACACAGTTACTACAGCTGGGTAACGAAACATTTTAGTTATTGTGGTTAACAGCGATAGTTCCTTAACTGATTGTGTGGCACCTTAAGGTGAGACAGGTAGAAAGTCCACAGCAGTTTTCGTTAAAGCAACTATATTTCATTAAAGTCATAGTTTTATCCTTGAAGAAAGAATTAACATAATTGTCTAAACAGAACAAATCACGCAAGATATGGAATGCGGCGGAGGACAATATAATAAATTATCCCTAAGTAGATTCTGGACGAAATATATTGAATAGGTGACTGTATTCACTCGTTATCGAAGTGGACGACTACGAAAGGCCACTAAACGCCTTAATATGAATATCGTCACTATAGCTCTTCTGAATACATTTAAAACTTTTCCAGAAACTTCCGCGGAATTGCAGGATAATATAAATATGATAACTATAATATTGTTGGTGCGCCGTCACTTGAGGTAAATTAATTAGATGGTGCCTGGCTGGAATAAAACCAAATTCATACCACAAAAATCCTTCCCTCCACTAAGCTTGTTCTGAGAAAAAAGAAACTGGCATCGGTGCGACTGAGGACGAGTCATATTCTCTGATTAGCGCAAAATGAATATATTCAATTAAGTTTTGTAATGTGTGGTTAGCCCCCAAAAAAAATATTGATTCACAGCAACGTTCAGATTACCGTGCTCGAATAGCACCCAATTCTTGGTGAGATGCCGTCTTGAATGCTATCAATGTAGGCGGCGGATATAATCTGCGATTCTATATATTTCATCCACAATCTCCTAAAGATGATTCATTACAATGTACATCGCCTACGCTATTCATATTTCGGGTTATTTGCGGTTTGTAAATATTTATGTAAATTTCCATCTTAAGGATAACATTATTAAATAAAAAAAAAAATTGTAACGTATTTAGGGCAATTCCTCTTATTTCCAATTTTTTACTAACGTTCGTATCGCTAAACTGTTGAATAAATAACTCTAATATTCAATAATGGAAAATGGCCTTTATTAAAGTACTTCGCAATAACACTGATACTTCATAACTAATAGCTTGCTTAAATCAAACTGATTACTGCTTACTCAGCTTTAACTCCTTTTATACTCTGTGATGTCTCGTTCGCATACTTCTAGGCGTTTTTATTTCTAGAATTTACTACTTGTTTACCAGCTATAAATTTCTCAGCTATAACTACACATGCACAATTATAGCTTCTCGCAAAGCCATATGCGCGTGTATATGTGAGTGATACTTCCACCGATGATTGCCTACTTTTGGAAGTATCTCAGATATATGCATGTGCTTGTGCATTCCTCTCCGTTGCTTGTATGGACATATGTGTAGACATAATGATTGATCTGTTGATGTGCATACAATTCACTGCTTAGTATCGGCTTAGAGATGATAGTATCCCTTGGTGTTGCTAATATTCGTCATACTGCCTTCCACCTAAGTCTGATCGTCCCGACCAGACAAATTTCCTGATCTAAACTCCGCTAGCATCTCCAAATGAACCACTTTTCTATTGCGTGGTTCCCCAATGTTTTGTATGCGGTAGATGGTATCACTGATCTTCTTCACAACTTTGTACGGGCCTTCCCAACTGTACCGAAATTTGGATGGAACACCTTTCCGCCGGTGAGGGTTGTATAACAGTACCCAATCTCCCTCCCGGAAACCTTCCGAATTATTGTTCTTGTATTACCTGTGTTTCATCCTAGTACTCATTATCCTGATTCGTTCCCTCGCACTCTGTTGCTTGGCCAATGAACTACTTCGTAGAGCTTGCGCTTGACGGATTGGCTTCGCATAATCAGTATCGTTCCGACATTTCTCAATAGTAGTGCGCCCTGGCTTGAAACCACCTTTGCATTCTTTCTGGGAAATTCTTTCGTTCGTTTTATGCGTCCATTAGGGGGTTTCAATGCCAGTGTTTTTCTCGCAGATACCTTCGGTTTTGATTTCTTTGGCCCATTCTTTCCATCAATCTTTGCCCGATCTACTTCCCTTGACTTTTGTGGTCTCTGTCGCATCTCTTCCACCAGAACTCGCTTACTGCTGAACTCTTTCTCCAAACTGAATTTAAGTGGCACATCTTTGTTCTTATTGCGCATAATCTTTCTCCGCATATCGATTCTGATGTCATGGTCAACTAAGAAGTCCACTCCCAATGTGACTTCATCGACGATCTCCGCCACAACCAATTTGTGTAGAACCATGACCTTCCCAATTAAGACTTCACAGATCACTTCTCCTTGGACTTGGTTATACTCACCAGTAACCGTACGCAACCTTGCTCCACGTAATGGCTTTACTCTCCTTTTGGCCAAATCAGATCGGATTAAGGAATGAGATGCGCCCGTATCTACAGTCAGTACACACTCCTTGCCATGCACATTACCTTTGACGGTAATGCTGCTCGAGTTTCTTCCAATTTGCGAGATAGATATCACAGGACATTCAATAGCTGGGTCAAGTTTTCGATCTTTACATCTGACTCGCTCTTGCTTATCTCCTCCAGCTTTACGTTTACGACCAGCCAAGCTGAAACTACCAGGACCGGTGCTGCAATGACGTGCAATGTGCCCTGGCTTTCCACACTTAAAACGTTGGATTGCACCTTTATTCTTCTGTTGCGTTCCTTTTAAAACATCCAAAATTGCGTATACCCACTCTGGCCTTTCTACTTCCACACGGCGTGCTTTGAAAACTGGCTTACACAGAAGCGACACTGTTTCCTGAATCAGAGCATGTGATACCGTTTCTACGAATATAGGTTTTGGGTTTGCGTATGTCGCTCGCTACGTTTCGGCATCCCGTATTCCATTAATAAAACTCTGGATTTTTACCCTTTGAGTATATCCCACGGGTGCGTCTGCATTTGCCAAATGAGCTAACCTTTCAATATCGTAAGCAAACTCCTGAAATGTCTCATTCGCTTTTTGGTAACGGTTTTGCAACTCAATTTGATATATCTGTTTTGTGTGCTCGCTTCCATAACGTCTCTCGACAGCGGCCATCAATGCTGCATAACTGTTCCGTTCATACTCTGGAATAGTCTGTAAGACTTCCGCTGCAGGCCCTTTCAATGCCACGAACAGTGCAGTAGCTTTATCTTCCACATTCCAGTTGTTCGCTGTTGCGGTCTTCTCAAACTGAAGCTTAAACATCTGGAAAGGGACAGACCCGTCAAAGGATGGAGTTCTTACCTTCGGATTAGAGGTTGAAGTGACGGGGCGGTCCAATTGTAATTCGTGGATCCTATCTTTCAAAGCATCCATCTCTGCCTTTATTTTATCCTGTCGACCACTGAAGGTTTCATGAAACTCGGTAAGTTTTTCTTCCATATGCGCTTCCAGTTTAGATGATATATGGACTTCCTGCTCTTCTAGTTGTGTGGAGATGTGAGGTGATATCTGTGCTGAAATTTCTGCCGACATTTCGGAAATACGCGTATCCTGTGCTTCAATCTTAAATATTATGCGTGTCTCTTGCGATTCCATCTTGGATGTTATTTGCGACGACATTTCTGAAATGCGTGCCTCCTGTATTTCCTTTTGTGAAGCCATATATGTCTTCTGTTCTTCCAGTTGAGATGACATTTGCAACGACATTGATGTTACTGTCGATGTTTGTGCAGATATTGCAGCCAATATCATGTTCAAGTCTGTGCTGGTAACTGTCTGCGATGTTTCGTTTTTCTCTTCAATTTTTGTTGTTGATTTTTCCACATCAGGATAAAAGACATACTCGTCCACATTAATTCTTTCCAACTCCATTACCTCTCGTAGGCGTGCTTGAAATTCGATCTTATTGCCGGTTGTATGCAATCCACGGTTCCGCAACTCCTTTTTCAGTTGCTGGATACTTAATTCACTTAACTTTGCCATGTCCTAGTTGTATTCGAAATCTCCAGAATTTATTCAAAAATTCCTCTTCAGACACCAACTGTAACTTATATAGGGCAATTCCTCTTATTTCCAATCTTCTACTAACGTACGTATCGCTAAATTGTTGAATAAATAACTCTAGTATTCAATAATGAAAAATGGCCTTTATTAAAGTACTTCGCTATAACACTGATACTTCACAACTAATAGCTTGCTTAAATGAAACTAATTACTGCTTACTTAGCTTTAACTACTTTTATACTTTGTGATGTCCCGTTCGTATACTTCTAGGCGTTTCTATTTCTAGAATTTACTACTTGTTTACCAGCTATATATTTCTCAGCCATAACTAAAGATGCACAATTATAGCTTCTCGCATAGCCATATGCGCGTGTATATGTGAGTGATACTTCCACCGATGATTGCCTACTTTTGGGAGTATCTCAGATATATGCATGTGTTTTTGAATTTCTCTCCGCTGCTTGTATAGACATATGTGTAAACATAATGATTGATCTTTTGATGTGCATACAAGTCACTGCTTAGTGTCGGCTTAGAGATGATAGTATCCCTTATTGTTGCTAATATTCGTCACAATATCATTGCTTTTACGAAAACTGCTAGGGACTTACTAACTTTTTTGTATTAACATATCACTAAATGAGCTGAGTTATTATCAACATATACCACAAGAACTAAAAACGTTCTTGGCGTAGTTGTAGTGACCATAGAAATTTTGTAAGAGGGAAACAATTTTCGTCGGCTTTTTTTTTTACCGTAAGTGTATATGTATTGTTACGAATATTAGCAAAACTAAGGGGTGCTGATAAGAAGTGACGTGAATTCACATCAATAATTTAATCATTATGTATCTACATAAACGAATCAATAATTGCGTCTACACATATGTACGTATACGAGCAGCGGAGAACCAATGCACAAACACATGCACATATCTTATCTGAGTTGCCACAAGAGAGGGCAATAATTTGTGCAAGTATTACTCAAATAAGAAGTTATAAACGTAGTTGTGGCTGGCGATTTTGTAGCTGAAACAAACTAGTAAGTTCTGGAATAGAAAAGCCTGGAAGTATGCGATGAGAAATCAAAAAGTAAAAAAGGCGCGACAGTAGAGGCGAAGAGGAGTTTCATTTGAGCTATCAATCATTTTGGTTATTAAGCAAGCTATTCGTTGCAAAGTTTGAGGGTTATTGTGAAGTACTTTAATAAAGGACATTTTGTATTATTAAATATTGGAGTTATTTATTCAACAGTTTAGTGATTCAAACTCAGCAGAAGATTGCAAATAAGGGGAATTGCAAGTAAATTCGTTACAGTATATTTGTAATGTTTTTGCACCAAGGAGATTTAATCTATTTATGTATATATATATAAAGAAGGATGTAAATATATTTGTATGCAGTTTATGTACTCCGAAAACACTCCGCCTATTTTATGTATTCAAATTTGTAGAATAGCTTCACAGCAACCCGGAGAGTGTTCCTGTAAAGTTTCTTTCCGGGAAGTAGTCCAGGGACCGATCTATCCTATTATTTGAAAAAAACAAAATTAATATTTATTTATTAAATATTTCAGATTTAAACTGATCTTTATTGACTTTGTTCACTACGTTTTCCCAGTACTTTTATTATTTTATTGCAATTAATTATTTCCACGCAATAACATTTTTTTAACGATGGAAAAGAAGTATAATTTCTCACTTTTAAATTGAAAGTACTTAATTGAGGGGTTTCCAATTTGGTACAAATAAATTTCAAAAATTGCTTAAACCGATGAGAGGTTTTAAAGTTATGCTCACAGTTCTAACCGTGTAGTTACTGACTTCCCCACAGGTTATAGGAAAGGTAATTAGTGTACCGAGTTTTTTGTTGACAAGTTAAAAGATTTTGATTTACAAAAATTTTTAAAATCTCATTTAAGGATGGCTTTTTCAACTCATGGCTATCGACCAACTTCTCTCATTTATCTTGTGTTTATAGACGAACGCATGGACATGTCTAAATTCATTTTTTTCACTCTGATCATTTTGATACATGGAAGTCTATGCTTACCTCGATAACTTCATTCCGTTACCAGCTATCATTATGCGGACAAAATGAATATACTGCCATCCATAGCAGAAAGGCAGTAAAATTAATACTATGACCCATTAAATGACTTTATGGAGAGCCATTATCATATTATTCTGGTACATAACTCACTTCAGAGCCCGAAATTAGGCGCCAACTGCCTTAATGTCGTGTAAACGTAAAAGCAGTAAAATGAAATTGACTGCTTTTCCCCTTTTTATACTCAGCTGAGCAGAGCCTTCGTCTGAGACCGACGTTGATGGCCTGTCGGCGATTTTGCTAAAGAAATGCCCAGCTCTCATCGAACCTCTTAAAATAATGTTTAATTTATCTCTTTCATCAGGTACTTTCATTAATGATTGGAAAGTAGCACACATAGCTCCGATTTTGAAATCTGGTAAAAAGAATGATGTTCGGAACTATAGACCCATCTCGAAGCTCTCTTCCGTTTCAAAACTTTTTGAGTGCATAGTAAAAGACAAATTGTTCTTTGCAACCAAGTCGCTTATTTGTCATAATGAGCATGGATTTGTACCAGGGCGGTCCACAGCCACGAACTTAGCTGTGTTTACCGACTACTGCAATACTGCCTTTTCGGCTGGATTTCAGGTTGACTGTGTATATACAGACTTTTCAAAGGCTTGGATAAAGTTTCTCATATAGTACTACTTAAAAAACTAGCATTTATGGGCTTCCATTCCAGCTTTTTGGAGTGGATAAAATCGTATCTCACTGATAGACGTTATGTTGTTACCATTGATGGTGTGTTCTCACAACCTTTCATTGCCTCTTCTGGGGTACCGCAAGGGAGCGTCTTAGGCCCTCTACTATTTGTTCTGTTCATCAATGACATTAGTAGCTGCTTTTCCTTCGCAAATTTTTTACTTTATGCCGATGACCTCAAAATATTCGCCAAAATCCAAGATGCCTCTGATGAAGCAAAGCTTCAATGCGATATCAACGCTGTTAATTCATGGTGTCTTCGTTTTCGTCTCCCTTTAAAAATAAAGAAATGTTTTAAAATGACATTTGCTAAAATTTTGTATTTTCGAAGTACGTCCTACCACATTTCTAATACTGTCCTTCAGAATGTCGTCGAAGTAATGGGCCTAGGAGTTTTTTTTAACCGAAAATGTCTTTTAACAAACATGTTGATTTCATCATTGCGAAGGCCTACTCTGTTCTAGGCTTTATTCGTCGGAACTGCACCAAGTTCTCAGACCCTTATACTCTTAAAATGATGTATATAACTTTTGTTCGCTCAAACCTTGAATATGCAGTTTTTGTCTGGAGGCCGTATAACCAGATATCAATAAAAAGAATAGAACGTATTCAAAAGGTGTTCATTAATTTCGCTTTACGGTTCCTCAAATTTGATACTCCCATTCCACCCTATGCATCCCGTATTATTCTACTTGACCTACAATCTCTCGAAACCCGTAGGTCAATCTTATCTTTGACTTTCATGTTTAATGTTATTCATGGTACGATAGATTGTCCTTATCTTCTGGAAAGGATTATTTTCAACATTCCAAAGCGAAATCTTCGCGTCACCTATCCTTTTTACTGTAAAAAAGTCAAAATTAAATTTGGCAGTAATGCTCCTCTTTCAAGATCTATGCGCGAATTTAATATTCTATCTCAGAGTATTTCCTTTGATTTTTCCTTGGGAAAACAAGCTTTTCTGAATATTCTACTCACTTATTTTAAGTAGGTATTTTTCATTTTGTAACCTACACCATTGTTATTAGTCTGTAAGAAATGTTCTTTTATAGACAGTATTGAATAAATATAAATATAAATATAAATATAAATTTTGAGGTATCTTGATGAAATTTGGTATGTGGGTTCCTGGGCGCTCATCTCAGATTTATTTAAAATGAACGAAATCGGACTGCAACCACGCCCACTTTTACGATATCGAAAATTTCGAAAAATAGAAAAAGTGCGATAATTCATTACCAAAGACAGATAAAGCGATGAAACTTGTTAGGTGGGTTGTCCTTATGACGAAGAATAGAACTTTGGTAAAATTTTGGACAATGGGCGTGCCACCGCCCACTTTTAAAATAAGGTAATTTAAAGGTTTTGCAAGCTGTAATTTGGCAGTCGTTGAAGATATGAAATGCCAACATTCAACTCCAGTAATGATATGGTGCAACAAAATACAAAAATAAAAGAAAATATCAAAATGGGCGTGGCTCCACCCTTTTTCATTTAATTCGTGTACAATACTTTTAATGCCATAAGTCGAACAAAAATGTACCAATCCTTGTGAAATTTGGTAGGGGCATATATTCTATGACGATAACTGTTTTATGTGAAAGTGGGCGAAATCGAAATCCTTCCGCTTGGCCGTTAACATGATAACTTGAGCAAAAATCGATATATCTTTACTAAACTTAGTTCACGTACTTATCTGAACTCACTTTATCTTGGTATAAAAAATGGCCGAAATCGGATTATAACGACGCCCACTTTTTCGATTTCGAAAATTACGAAAAATGAAAAAAAAAATGCCATAATTCTATATCAAATATGAAAAAAGGGATGAAACATGGCATTTGGATTGGTTTATTGACACAAAATATAATTTTAGAAAAAGCTTTGTAAAATGGGTGGACACCTACCATATTAAGTAGAAGATAATGAAAAAGTTATGCAGGGCGAAATCAAAATCCCTTGGTATCTTGCAGGAATACTGTTCGTGGTATTACATATTTAAATAAATTAGCGGTACCCAACAGATGATGTTGTGGGTCACCCTGGTCCACATTTTGGTCGATATCTCGAAAACGCCTTCACATATACAACTAAGGGCCACTCCCTTTTAGAACTCTCATTAATACCTTTAATTTGATACCCATAACGTACAAACACATTCTAGAGTTACCCGTGGTCCATCTTTATGGTGATATCTCGAAAAGGCGTTCACCTATAGAACTAAGGCCCACTCCCTTTTAAAATACTCATTAACACCTTTCATTTGATACCCATATCGTACAAACACATTCAAGAGCCACCCTGGTAAACCTTTATTGCGATATCTCGAAAAAGAGTCCACCTATAGAACTAAGGCCCATTCCCTTTTAAAATACTCATTAACACCTTTCATTTGATACCCATATCGTACAAACACATTCTAGAGTCACCTCTGGTCCACTTTTATAGCGATATCTCGAAAAGGCGTTCACCTATAGAACTAAGGCCCACTCCTTTTTAAAATACTCATTAACACCTTTCATTTGTACCCATATCGTACAATTAGATTCTAGAGTCACCCCTGGTCCACCTTTATGTCGATATCCCGAAATGGCGTGCACCTATAGAACTATGGCCACTCCCTTTTAAAATGCTCTTTAATACCTTACATTTGGTACCCATGTCATACAAACACATTCCAGGGTTACCCTAGGTTCATTTTCCAAAATGGTGATTTTCCCTTATTTTGTCTCCAAAGCTCTCAGCTGAGTATGTAATGTTTGGTTACACCCGAACTTAGCCTTCCTTACGTGTTTATAGAATAGTTTGACTTACGTGTTTATGCTTTGAGATCATTCTTTTTATTATGATGTTATTTTCATATGAAAATAATATAAATAACTTATATAAATAACTTGCATAC
Source organism: Eurosta solidaginis (assembly GCF_040869045.1). Lineage (NCBI taxonomy): Eukaryota > Metazoa > Arthropoda > Insecta > Diptera > Tephritidae > Eurosta > Eurosta solidaginis. The sequence goes on from NC_090319.1 coordinate 239,388,259, forward strand.
CCGGCAGACGTTGTCCTGCCCTAAATTTGGCCTATCTGCATACATTTTAATAAGCTTTTTCCGTCTGAATCTGCCCTCCCCCCTCTTCACTTTTTCCTAATCCATTTATCCACTCTTCCCCCCATTTTTCGCTTCATCTATCACCATCTTCGTCTCATTCTATCTCTCTCAGTCTCCTTCTCCTTCTCTCTTTTCTCTTATCTCAAGTTTTTCTCATTCTTCTTCATATCTTATTGCCAGTCCCAGAGGGTGGTATGTATTTTGCTCCAGTCCCATTCCGAGTCTCAGTCCCAGTCCCGCTTCGAGTCTCAGTCTCAATCCTAGTCCTAATCACAGTCCCAGTCCGTCTCTGGTCTACTTCCCGGAAAAAAGCATCGTAAATACTAATATAGGCTAATTTATATACCAAATTTCAGGCAAATCGAACAGGACGTATGTAAATAGGTATGTGGGTATTATTAATTCATGTCTTTATTTCGGCTTCGCATGCATATTTATCAGTTTTACCAGGTTGATGCGACTAAATCGAATTACACAATGAAAATTACTTTAAAAATCTCAGCAACAGCTTTCATTTGATATCCGTATTGTATAAACATAGTCTCTGGGTATCCGGGTCCACGTTTTGGCCTATATCTCGAGACCCAAGTCACCCAGCGGTATAAAAAATAATCTGTAGTAAAGCACACATCAACAGCTTCAATTTGATACCCATAATGTAAAAACACACCCTATTGTTACCCTGATCCACGTTTTTGCCTATATATCGAGACCCTAGTCACCAATAGGTATGAAAGCTACCCTGTATTAAAGCACTCATCAACAGCTTTAATTTGATATCCATATTGTATAATCACATTCTAGGGGTGCCCGGGTCCATGTTTTGACCTATATCTTGAGACACTAGTCACCCAGGGGTACGAAAAATACCAACTATCAAAGTACTCATAAACAGCTTCCATTTGATACCCATATTGTACAAACACATCCCAGGATTACCCAGGTCCACGTTTTGATCTCAATACCCTAGCCAGAACGGGATAAAAAGTATCCTATGTCCGTTCCCTGGTTCTAAGCTACCTCTCCACCATTTTCAGCGAAATCGGTTCATCCGTTCTTGAGTTATGTGTAATGTAACTAACACCACTTTCTTTTATATAAAGTAACCCGTTGTGGGTTTAAAACTTAAAAAAAATATTTTTTTGCCGGCTTATGCCGGTGTTTTGCACTTTATTGGTTTTACACGAGCAAAATACAACTGAACTTAAAATTATATTAGTATGGCCTTTTATTAGTTCTTATCGACGGCCCAATTGCAGCGGCGTCGCATCGTTGTTGGTATTTTCATATGTTGCAGTGATACCGTATCACTCCCAATGTTCCCATCCGCTGGTGACGCGCGGTTGGCGTGCTCGTATAGAAATATGAAGCTTAAAGGTATGCGCGGTACTGGCAGTGCGAACTATGTTCCCACGGAGCGGTAGTGAGGCATCAGCATTTATTCCGTATGCATGCGCGTTTTGTAACTGGAGTGAAGAATGCAGGTGGCTTATGTTGTTGATATCGTATCACCAGTAATTTTCCCATGATGTGAATATGCTAGTCAGCGTTTATCGCATACACGTGTGCTGCGATGTGACTAGAGAATGCAGGCAACCTACTATGTGAATATTTGTGAAGTTTGAATGTGGGTTGTATTAACTCCTCCCCTCTTAAAGACGGCTGTCGTCGATCGTCTGAAAAATTTGAAAAGTCCTTACTTCGGGCACTGGGACTTGGACTTGCCTGGTTATTTCTTGGCTCTGGCTGCCTTGAGTGATTGATTGTTATGGTTGCTCTGTATGTTTATTTGTTTTCTTCCTGCAGCGCTTCCTGAAGCTGGCAATGACAAGGATAAGTAGGATTATGGTAATACCTGAGAATATTCGGTTGGCCGTGTTTTCTGTTTGGAGGGACTGGATTTTTATAGTGTTGTTCAAATGTAACTCGCTAAGTGCTTCGAGTGACAAAACTTTGGTAAAGCTCTCCTCCCTCGGATTTGGCTGTGCTATTGCTGGCATCACCCTTAAAGGAGGTGTTTCAAAATTCCTATAAGTACTGCCGTTAGCTATTACGGTCTCATTTTTGAAGTTCAGTATATAGGTGCCATTCATTTTGCGCATATCGCCGCTGATACATATATTGCCATGGTAATCATTAAGGAATAGTATTCCTGGGGCAATTAGCTCGTCTCTTGGTATATGGTGGCAATTTATCATGGGGCACGAGGAATTAAGGCTTTTAATTAGGTTAGTTATACAAAAGTCATTTTTTAAATCTAACAATTCATCTTGCTTACAAATGCTAATTGAGTTATATTTTTTACAATTAATTTTTATTCCGAATATTTCTTCTTTATTTTGAATAATATTATTAAATTTTAAATTAATCATTACATCTTTTTTTATTACTGATTTTATAATAAAATTGTTATAAATTACTTTTGTAGTTAATGGAATTTTCAAGACATACAAAATAGAAGTTGAATTGCTTAATACGCTAACTTCGGATAATTCTAGAGCCTCTTCCATTGTGTTGAAGGGCATATTTTCCTTATTAAACTCCTTAATGGATATTTCAATTTCTTTCTTATTCAAAATCATAGAATTTATGATGCCTAATCTAGCCCATTGTATGGCATATTTTATGTTAATTATTTCTTCTTTTATAAGCCTAATTTTATTCTGTAAATTTAAAGCGATTTCGTTTACAATTACCTCTTCGATCTGAAAGGTTCTTAATATATCATTAGTGATTTTGGTTAAATTATTTATCTGCTGCTTAAAAGCATTGTTTATATAATATTGCTTATTATTATTGATATTTAGTTTTTCTAAATTACCATTTATCATAATTAGGTCGTCGTGATCGGGGTTTCCTGCCAGGTATTTCCAGGCAGTGCCAAGGATATCTAGGGATCTTCTTTGTCTGGGACTATGAGGAGGCTCTACGATTTCCAACTATAAAAATCTTGTTGGGCCTCTTGTTGCAAGGTGGGATAAATAGGATTTTCGGTGGTTAAAACTTTGTCCATCATCTCAGTAATATTTTGCAAAACTTGACGGTAGACTGCGGTATCAATGATGTGGATAAAGTTAAGGGTGCCATCCTTGATTTTGGAGAAACCAATATCGATGGTTATTAAGTGGGATGAGGAATAGTCGTGAATTTGGACTTCTCCCTGGGTAGTGCAGGCGAGTAGGCTGGAGAGAAAAAAAAAAAAAATTTGGGGATATTGTTAAATCGTTCGCATATGGCGTGTTAATCGATGGAAAATTCGTTACATGGAGGTAAGATAAGAAATGAGAAAACATGATTTTTCTTCTTTAAAAACAATTTTTTTGAGAGAAAAAAATTTTTTTTTTTTTATGTTTTTTTCTTGTTATATTTTTATCAGCTCCTTATCAGCCCTTTGTGCACCGTCTTCCCTGATTGGGTTATGAGTGTGGAGTTCCTGTCTTCTCTGACGACCTCCTTCCTGTACCTGGGTGTAAGCTTATTGCCTGCTCTTTTGCTCATTGTGACATAGATGATGTCATTGGGACTGTAAATTTTGAAGATTGATCTTTTTTTAATCTTTTATTTGTTTTTCAGCTAAATTTTTTATGTTTTCTTGCCTGTGGCTTTCCAATTGTTCGGGTTCGGTACTTACAGTCCTTCCGAAAAATACTTCTATTGGTTTTCTCTTAATTGTGGAATGGATGGAATAATTGTACTTGCAGAGTGATCTGTTAAGTAGAGCATAAAGGTTATGGTTTAAGGATTTTTCGTTATCAATAACGATTTTTTCTGGAATACCAAAAGAGGTTAGCAATTCTTGAAGGGGTTGTCTTATATGCTCTGTCGCCCTTGATCTAAGTACTTTCACTTGGGCGTATTTAGAGAATTTGTCGATGGCTGTGAGGATAACCTTATTGTTTGTGTGATAGATATCGATATGGACAATGTGTCCTGGGTAATTGGGAATTGGGGTTGCTTGTATGATTGGGGCAGTCGGATGTTTTTCGCACTTATTTTCATTGCATATTTTGCATTGTTTCGTGTTTCTTTTTATTTTGGCAGTCATTTGCGGTAAATAGCATTTATCTAAAAGCTGTTTTTTTATTTTCTATTGCATTTCGGTGAGCCCTATTATGCTCGTTTATGATTTTTGTTTCCTGTTCCCTTTCGTTCAAGATATCCTTTATGAATTTGCGGGTATAGAGTATAGAGGTTTACGCCGATCACTTTATCGACGGCGGCACTTTTTTGGAGAATTTGCTTTTTTTAACAACTTGAGGACAATTTGAGAACATGTTCGCCTTGTAATTTTATTTGAATTCATTGATAATTATTAATTAAAAATAAAATATATATGCAAAGTAAGCATATAAATTTATTATAAAACTTTTCTTTTAGTGTTTTGTTTTAATAACTTGGTGATTTGGGTGATGCAAAGTCCGTGTAATGCTGACATCGAAAGCGCCGATTTTTTACATTACTTTTGAACAGTTAGAAAGAGTTAAATTTCGCAATTAGTTTCTTATAACTGGCTGTGATGCGCATCCCCCAGCGGGTTAGGAGATCAGAATATACCCGCGGCAGGTATGCCTGTCGTAAGAGGGGACTAAAATACCAGATTCAAGGGGTTGTGTAGCGCAACCCTTTCAGGTTGCCAGCGCAATATATAGCTTCTCCAAACCCAATTGTCAACCTCACCTATCCGTGGCGAAATCCGTTTCATTAACAGCCGAGGCTCTGGCAACCCCGACTCCTCATGGATGTAGGGGTAGGGAGGGCGGGATAGCCAAGAAGGTCGCATATGGTTATATAACAAATCGTTCCCGAGATGGCCGGGCTTGGTACCGGAACATGCTGGATCTGCATCCGGCAAAGGACCATCAACATCGATAACACTCCCCAAGGCCTTCGGGGAGTGTCTTTATCGCTACAACAACAACAACATGCGCATACGTTGATACCACTTTTGACCATGTCCGACCAATTTTCGACATGAACAATAAATGGCCTAAACAGTCTTAAACGAGCAGAAAATATAGTAACGCGCCGGACGCTGCCGCCGCCGCCGCCGCGCCGATATTTTTGACATTCGGTGACGGCTTGCGAAAACGACCAAAATCGGCGGCGGCGGCGGCGTTTGTCGGCGGCGTATATCTATAATAGAGTACCCTGTATCTACTAAAATTAGTTTGGTAAATTGTTTGGGTTTTGCCCAAAATGCTATCTTCGGTTCTTATGCAGTTTCTTGTTGAAGGATTTAAGTATCGTTTTAGAAGGGTGGTGAGAGTTTCCTCCGAAAAATCCCTTTCGATTATGATATGACGGTGGTAGGTGGGGAAAATTATCTTAAATTGGTATGAAGGAGTTTCTCCTACTGAAATAAAAATTTGGTTCTTGAATGCATTGATGGGTGCATCCGTGTAGGGAATTAGGGTTTGATCTGAACTTTCGTCGCTGTGTTGGGTGGGTGTCATTGAATGTATTTCCTGTGGTGGTCTAGAAAGTGCGTCCGATACGTCGTTGTGGGGCTTGTATTTGATCTCATAGTTGTACTCTTCCAAGATGGCTTTCCATCCCTTGAATTTGCTATTGTTGTTCTTGTTGCTGAGGGCATATGTAAGAGGTTGGTGGTCTGTGAAAATTTTGACTACGGCAGGGCCGTAAAGATAGCTTCTCAAAGATTTTAGGGCCCAAATGATCGCTAATATTTCCTTCTCATTTGTTGCGTAGTTTTCCTCGGCCTTTGATAGAGTTCTAGATATGAATCGAATGGGTTTATTATCTTGTTCAAGCACTGCACCTATTGCGTAATTGGAGGCGTCGGTAGTCAGATGGAATTCTTTACCGAAATTGGGGAATTGTAACATCACGTCGTTGGACGTAAGCGTCCTTTTTATTTTATTGAAGGCGTCTATTGCTTCGTTATTCATGGTTATTGATGTTTTTGCAGATAAATGTTTACTCATTCGTCCTTCCTCCCCTCTTAAAATGAGAGTAAGGGGTTTTGCTATTTTGGCGTAGTCCTAATGAAACGTCTGTAAAACCCAAATATTCCCAGGAAGAATCTGAGGTCCTTTAGTGTTTTTGGTATAGGTACCTTTTATATTGCATCAATCTTTAATGGATTTGCTCTAATGCCGTCTGCAGTGACTATGAATCTTAAAAATTCTACTTCCTGCGTGAAGAATTTGCATTTGTCTAAATGGATTTTCATATTGGCTTGCTCTAGTGTATCGAAAATTATTTGTAAGGATTTAGCATGGTCTTGTTCTGTCTTGCTGAAAATTATGATATCGTCTATGTAGACGTAACACAACTTCCCTATATGTTGCCGTAGTATATCGTCGAGGGTGCGTTGGAAAATTGATGGTGTGTTTTTCAATCTGAATGGGAGTCTAGTAGATTCATATTTTGCGTTGTTTATGGAAAATGCGGTTTTTTCGATATTTGATTCTTTCAGGGTTATTTGGTGGAATCCGCTTTTCAGATCGATGACGAAAAATAACCTATTACGTCCTAGTTGCGCTAGTACCTCGTTTATTTCGGGGATGGGGTACCTGTCTGCAATAGTAACCGAGTTGAGCTTCCTGTAGTCGTTTACTAGTCTGTACTATTTATTTCCTGCAGAGTTTGGTTTCTTGTTAACGATCCAAACGGGGGAATTATAGGGGGAGTGAGATGGTCGTATAATCCCATCTTCAAAAAGTTTATTGACCTGTTTTTCAACTTCATTTTTTAGGAAAATTGGATAAGGATATTATTTGGTGTAAATTGGAGAGTCGTTTTTTGTACAGATTTCGCCGACGATTCTAGTGGTGAACGTAAGTTGTTTATCGGGTTCGGCGAATAATGTGGGGAACTGTTGCACTAAATATCGGAAATTTTTGTTCTGGTTTCTTATGTTCAGTTTTTATTTCTCTGTTGTTCACTGATTTAGAAATTTGTTGCTTAATGGGGACTTTTTTGTTTTCTATGAGCATGTAGTCGTTAGAGGTGTAAATAACAGCTTTGTGTTGCTTTAAGCTGTTGTTGTTGTTGTAGGAATGCTTCGCCCCACCTAATAGCCGCGACCGATCACAAATTGTCATCAATATCCTCTAACGGGAGTCCAAGGAAACTTGCCGTTTCAACAGGGGTGGACCATAAGGAAAGGGGTGTTAGAGGCGTTGGTTCCACATTACAATTAAAGAGATGGTTGGTGTCATGTTGGGACACATTGCAAACGGGGCATACATTTTGTATGTCGGGGTTGATTCTGGATAGGTAAGAGTTTAACCTGTTACAGTATCCAGAACGAAGTTGAGCAAGAGTGACACGCGTTTCCCTGGGGAGTATGCGTTCCTCTTCCGCGAGTTTTGGATACTTTTCGTTAAGTACTGGATTCACCGCGCAATCCCCGGCGTAAAGGTCCGACGCCTGTTAATGGAGTTCACCAAGGACCTGCTTGTGTTTTTTCGCTTCATACGGCTGGGTTCTCAGGTGCCGTATTTCCTCAAAATGCTTACGGAGATGACTCCTCAAGCCCCTAGGCGGTGCTGGTTCATCAATCAGATGTCTGTTGGGATGCTCAGGTTTCTGGGTATTCAACAGGAACTGTTTGGTCAGCACCTCATTTCTCTCCCTGATAGGGAGTATTCTCGCCTCATTATGCAGATGGTGTTCTGGGGACATAAGAAGACAGCCCTTGGCGATTCTGAGAGCAGTATTTTGGCAGGCCTGTAGTTTCTTCCAGTGGGTAATTTTTAGGCTTGGCGACCATATGGGTGACGGGTAGCACGTAATCGGCTGGCTAATTGCTTTGTATGTAGTCATGAGCGTTTCTTTATCTTTTCCCCAGGTACTGCCAGCGAGGGATTTGAGGATTTTGTTACGGCTCTGAATTCTCGGAACAATTACGGCTGCGTGCTCACCAAAATGTAGATCCTGATCCAACGTCACACCCAAGAGTTTGGGGTGTAGGACAGTCGGTAGCGTAGTGCCATCGATGTGAATGTTCAAAATGGTCGACATTTGGGACGTCCATGTTGTAAATAAGGTCGCGGAAGATTTAGTCGGTGATAATGCCAGGTTTCGCGAGGCGAAAAAACTGGAGAGATCAGGTAGGTAGCCGTTTATTTTATTGCATAGCGCATCAATCTTTGGGCCTGGGCCTGTGGCCATTATTGTGCAGTCATCGGCGTAGGAAACGATTGTGACTCCTTCCGGTGGTGAAGGTAGCTTAGATATGTAGAAATTAAACAAAAGAGGGGATAGGACACCACCCTGTGGCACCCCCTGTATAATTCTCCTTGGTTTTGATGTTTCGTTTCTAAATTGCACCGATGCCTGCCGACCACCCAGATAATTTGCGGTCCACCTTTTAAGACATGGTGGAAGGGTAGACCCTTCCAGGTCTTGCAGTAACGAGCCATGGTTGACCGTATCAAAAGCTTTTGATAGGTTTAGCGCTACGAGTACTGTTCCATGGTGGGGGTATTGATTTAAACCGCAATTTATCTGGGTGCTAATGGCATTTAGCGCGGTGGTAGTGCTATGGAGTTTTCTGAAGCCATGCTGATGAGAGGCTAGCTGCAAATTTGCTTGGAAATAAGGGAGCAAAATGGCTTCAAGCGTCTTTGCCACTGGCGATAGGAGAGATATCGGACGACACCTATGTTAGCTGGTTTCCCAGGCTTTAGTAGCGGGACCACCTTGGCCATTTTCCATTTCTCGGGTATGACAAAGGTTGAAAGAGACAGGTTGAAGACATGCGCTAAATATTTGAAACCCTCTATCCCTAGGCTTTTAAGCATCGGCATGGCTATGCCGTCTGGGCCCGCAAGTTTGAATGCCATAGATCATGATGGGCATTGAAATCGCCTAAGATAATGCGATTGTTGCCAGTGAGTAAGGCTCTGATATTAGGGGGGTATCCACTGGGGCAACAGGTGGCAGGAGGGATGTAGATGTTGATGATTTCTAGGTTTGCATCGCCTGACCGGACAGATAGGCCTTGACGTTCTAAGACATTGTCCCTGCGGTCGATGCCAGGATCAAATATATAATATTGCACAGAGTGGTGTATGATAAACGCGAGACCGCTTCCATTTCCGCTCTCGCGGTCTTTCCTGTGGACATTATACCCAGAACAGGTCTGCAATGCGGATCTTGCTGTGAGTTTAGTCTCTTGAATCGCAGCAATGCGGATGTTGTGCCGCTTCATGAAATCGACTATCTCCGTAATATTCCCAGTTAGTCCAATGCAGTTTAGCTGCAGAATTCTGAAGTGCATAAGGGGAGACGGCGCCACTCTGGGGGTAAGTAACGGGTGAATACTCCTGGGCTGTGGAAGGCGAGGGCGCAATTGCTGTTGTGGCCCTGGGACTGGGCGTCCTTGGGCAAGCATTGGGGTACCCGGATGATTTGGTTTGCGACCTGGCAACATGGCGCGATGAAACCCGTCGGAGGGTTGCCGTCGCGGAGACCAGAACATCTGGGAAAGTGGCACCACCCAAGGCAGGAGCTGCATTGGGCGGATGTCGCAAACCTATATATTCTGTGCTGACAGACGTTGCAAACGGAGGTAGGGACTAAGAGTCTGCTGGAAGGTAGTGGGGGGGGGGGGGGGCGCTTAGGCATAGACTACGGGACGCCCTTGGGCGTGAACAGCAAGGAGCCACAAAAGATTGATAAAAGTTACGTGGACTTCGGGTTTTGGGATCAAGCCAGAACAACCTGTCCGATGCAACCATCCCTTGCACGAGACACACTGAACAGAGTATGACTGTCCTAAAAAGATTCTTTTCCGGCAGATGCAGCAAAACCATTTCTCAGGACCGGGGTCAGGAGACGGACCCGGATTGGATTCGATGCCTTCCCCGAGTAAGAGAATATGGAGCAGTCCCGCTGCAAGGAGCTGCTGGGAGGATGACAATTTGTGTTAGGGACGCAACAAATTAAATGAAGTCACACTGAAATGACAGTCCTTGGTCGGGAAAAATCCCGAGTGGCTCCGGTACATAGAACCGACTGCCGTGGGAAGCGTTGCTTTAAGCTGTCGTTGCCAATTATGGCATGAAAGGATTTAAGGGTTGGTAGGATAAAGACTTTTAGCTTTATATCTCTGAGGCCAAAAAGTTTAAGTTCGGTATGATGTGATACACTTATTTTTCCTCCTACGGAGTTTGCAAAGAACACGCTGTCATTGGGCTTAGGGTTTGTAACTAACGCGGTCTGAATGTAATTTTTGTTTGAACAAGTGTCAACAAGGAATTTAAGTATTCTGCCATCGCTTGTTTTACATTCGAAGTAAGGAAGCGATGAGGAAGTTAATCTAAAAAATGAACGTCCGCATATTCATTTTCGTCGTCTTGACGATACTGGTGCTCCTGTTGCTCGTAAGTGTTGTAATAGTCCTGCCATGATTGCTCCTCGCTCTCCGGATCATATGTGTTGGTGTCGCCGTCGTATTGGCCAGAGTTGGTTGTGGTGGAATCGAGGGTTGGGGAAATATGGTTTACACGTTGAACTTTGTTCGGGAAATTCCTAATATGTTGATGGGATTGCGTAGGCGGTGGCCGCTTCGACGTAGCATTGTTGTCGTTAGGTCTGTTGATGTAGTTAACATTTCTCGTTTTCGGCGACTGGTCTACTTCCATTGGTACCGGCGGCTTTGGTTGAGTTGGTCTTGGAGGTGGGTCATTGTTAAGAGTTCTACCAGGAGGTACACCTTGACCATAGTAGTACTGAGGATAGGGCTGTCGGTATATGTGTTGTTGGTATATGGGTTGTTGATATGAGGTATGCTGGAACTGTGGGGGGAACTGTATCATGGGAGGGGTTGGTTGAGGTATGTGGACGAGCTGTGGGTAGAATGGATGATTTGCGTGTTGGAACTACCTTGCGGGAATAGTAGGTTTTTGGTGGGTGTTGAATGGGGTTGAAGGTGAACTCAATATTTTCGGAAAGCTATATTGGTTGTTAGCATGTATGTACCTAAAGTTTTGGTTTTCTAATTTAGTGCATAAATGTAATGCTTCAGGTAAGTCGGCAGGTTCTTTCATACCGAGGAGCCTGGAGAAGTCGCCTGATAATCCTCTTGCGAAGGTATCTAGTGCTTTATCGCGATATGTATTGGTGAATACACGCATGGCTTCGTCGTTAATTTCCATACAGGAAATTTTATTGAGGATGAGAGATAAGTGCTTGTACACTTCTGCGTATAACTCCTGTACCGACTTCCGTCCTTGTATGAGACAGGTCAATTGGTACTCGAGGGTGCTGAGATCCCTCTTGTCAGCGTAGTGCGTTGTAAGGCAATGCGATTTTGCCTTCCAATTGAGCGGGGTGTTATATGCCTCGAGCGCGGCATCTGCACCACCGACAATTTTGTTCCTGATAATGTTTAGGATACTGAGATACTTTTGAGTACCTACACTGGGTTCGTAAACCTTTAGTACCCTTTCCACGCTCTTTTTCTAACCACTGAACTCAGTAGGGTTTCCACTGAACTCTCTTAGGGAACGGACGACGTCAGGGATCTTGTCCATGTCGGAAATACTATTTCTGAACCTATCCTCAATTGTCTGATCAGTTAGCAAAGGGGGTTGAGCTCTAATTCTAGTCAGGACTGAAGCGTCGGTCTGAAGGATTTCGGCTAGGGTGCTTCTTACAACTTCCCTAAATTCCTCGGTCGTTGTTACGATTTGGGGAGGGGTTAGGTTTACAGGTGCTTTTGAGGCAGCAGTTGCTCCTGTATTTAGGAGTGGAGGCCTAAGTATATTATTCTGAGCCATTTTTCTCATTCGCTTACTGACCTCACAAGTTAGTAAAAACAAAAATTGTTTAACGATAGCAGTTCACTTTCACTTTCACTTCGCTTAACTTAGTTCTATCTTTATTGATTCACTTATGTATTACTCTAATTTAATTATTTCTTACATTAGTCCCACGGCGTAGAGGGTTTTTGGTCCTTTTTGCATCTTTTCTTGATAGTTATAGAAATTATCTGCTACTCTGGTTCCCTCGATGCGCACTCTGCGTGGGTGCTTGGCTTTCTTTGTGGGCTTAAAACTTAAAAAAACTATTTTTTTTGCCGGCTTATGCCGGTGTTTTGCACTTTATTGGTTTTACACGAGCAAAATACAACTGAACCTAAAACTATATTAGTATGGCTTTTATTAATTCTTAGCGATGGCTCAGTTGCAGCGGCGTCGCATCGTTGTTGGTATTTTCATATGTTGCAGTGATACCGTATCACTGCCAATGTTCCCATCCGCTGGTGACGCGCGGTTGGCGTTTGTTGGATGCTCGTATAGAAAGTTGAAGCTAAGGTATACGCGGTACTGGCAGTGCGAACTATGTTTCCACGGAGCGGTAGTGAGGCATCAGCATTTATTCCGTATGCATGCGCGTTTTGTAACTGGAGTGAAGAATGCAGGTGGCTTATGTTGTTGATATCGTATCACCAGTAATGTTCCCAATATGTGAATATGCTAGTCAGCGTTTATCGCATACACGTGTGCTGCGATGCGACTAGAGAATGCAGGCAACCTACTATGTGAATATTTGTGAAGTTTGAATGTGGGTGGTGTTAACTTTTATATAGATATTGAAAACGATAAGTAATAATAATACTAAAAGCTAGAAAATAATAAATCTAGGGCTTTTATCAGAAAAATAAATAAAAGCGTTGAGCGCATGCAATTTTTAAAAACATGAGGCATAGCATAACCTAATTAAGGTTCAGTTGGGTTTACTTATGCATATATGAAAATATCAATTATAAAGATACGTGCGGTTGACTATCAATAGAAATTTGACGCGACCCACGCTTTTATTTATTTTTCTGATCAACTCGTACCGGCATGCTTCTACTGGATCTTCTGAATCATCTCCTGATGGGAAATGTGTATCGAAAATCATGTCAAGGGACTCCTCATTATTACGTGACATTTCCCCGTTCTCTGTTTTTTTTTATTAGCCCCTGGACTATGTTTCCTTTTGCTCTATGTCCGCACAGAAATTTGTCCATGAGATTCTCTTCGCTCTGGAAATTTCACGCTTGTAGATCCTCAATAGATCCCTATACTCGTCCTGGCACGCTTCTCTTTCCATGGTCTTTGCTAGTTTAAACATCTAATACCTCGGCGACCGAGCTTTGCTCGGCAATCATCGAGTATGCCGCATAACATATTTTGTTCTACATGTCATCATTAATCAAACTCTACTTTTTTATATGTAAATTGGTTTCAAAAACATATCAAACACTAACCACAAAATGAACTGGAATGAACAATTTGAAATGGGTAACTCCAGCCTATAGTATAAGGGATTGTTATGACAGTTAGTGAAATCGAGAACTAAGTTATTTCGGTGGAGTACCTTCATGCGTCCAATTATTAATTTCAAAAATTTTTTTAGTTATACACTATGAAATTCTCACAATTTTATTACATTCCAAAAAATTGTAAATTTCACGAATGACAACTATCAGTTAGTTTAATTAAATGTCTACTTACTTTCTTAAGCGCCATCTGTTGGTAAGTAGTTAAATGGTTAGATGTCGTTTTCAAATGGAACATATGCCTCTAGTGTTCAACGGTAGCAAATTGCCAAGGTGAGATATCTTTTTGCTATGGTGAGTGTAGAGTTCTTATTATTTTTATTTAACTTTGTATTTTAGTTACTTTGAACTTTGTAATTTTTAAATGTATTATCAATATTTTAAGTTTCAATGTTGATTTTTGAATTATCATAAATTTTCATTATGAAAAGAAATTTGTAAAACAAAAAGTTAAAAAGGTCAAAATAAAGCATAAATTTAATTTATTTATAACCTACAATTGGCGATCCCTGCCTATTAAAAAAATTGTGTTGTGTGCAACTTAAAAGGCAAAAATAAGAGCACTTAAAATTAGCTCAATTAGAGAAGCAACGTGAATGCGAAGAGAAACGCAAGGCCCTAACATCAATGTTAATTTCGACAAGACAAAACATCTTAGCGATGCACAAACTCAACAACAATAATGGCGCTTAATATATTTAGTTTATAAGATTGTCGGTAAAAATAATAAGAAAATCAAGCGAATACAATGCGCTTACGCAGTGAAGTGCAAAAGGAAGCTGTGAAATGAATAGAATATAAAGAAATTGAATGCATTTACAATAAGAAATTAATAAAGGCACATATCTTTAAGGGGTGTAGAAAAGTGCAGTTTAAAAAGAACATACGAGTTTTAAAAGCTTGCTTTATCGATAGAAAACTTATTACAAAAAAAATTCTCAAGTGCACAAGTTCTTAAAAAGTTAATAGCACCCAAAGTCAATTGTGTGAGTGGGCGTCCCTTTCTAGATAAACAATAGCTAATAGCAAAGCACACCAACAAAAGTGTTGATAGTCTGCGAAACGTAGCATACTCTGCGCATCTCCAATCTCGCCAACCACAAGCTATTTGGCGTACCTTTCTCCAATAGCGACCTCAATTTAGCGGCGATTTGTCGAAAGCAAATCAGTTCAAAAACCCTAAATGTTTAAGATCGTCATAGAACATCGAAGGAGGCACGGAAACTTAAAGAAGCAGTGATTACATGAATTTTATTACCAATGCTTCATGAGCACAAACTAATTAAAAATTCAAGACTAGCGAAACGTGCATGCGGCAACAGCGGCACTTTTGGGCTAAACCACAAATGTACAGTAACAGCAATAACGAGCTAATCAAAAACTACTATCAAATTTGAAATCCTTTGGTATACAATTTATGAACGTATACTATACATATTTGTTTGGAACCACATTTAAGCGGCGTCTATAATAGTTCTTATCCATATTACACCCATCTACCCCTTCATCAAAGCCATTGCATAAACATAGCTGTCACATTTGACTTCAACGATTGAGCAGCAAAACAATCAAAAGCCATTGCATAAACATCAGTTGCAGCAGCAGAAACAATAATATCCGTATCAAGTATTTTTTTAACAACGACGTCATTTTCCTGCATTGTAACAATAATTTTGGTGAGGAGTCATATCTATTTTGTTTTTGTGTATGAATATATTTAATATATGTAAGTATACTGATATATAGATATATTTTAAATTTATTGTAAACTCTCTCTTTAAGTTATTTATTTAATACATTTTTCGAAATTCATAACATAATTACTGGTTTCTTTTACGTTTTGTTTGTGAACTCTCTTTTTCAAATTTTTCAACATGTTTCGTTCACCACAACAGAATACACAAACATCTACACTTTCTAGTAAACTAAATGATTCATTTATAAATATACCAAATGACATTTTACAAGAAAATATTACAAATCCGTATGATATTTACAATCAAAACGAAATTTCACAGTTTTGGACTAGTTGTCCAGAAGCGTGGTTTATACATGCTGAAACACAATTTAGCACCAAAAATATAACCCAAGAGAATACCAAATACGAACACATTATAACAGCACTTCCACAAGAAGTAATAGTAACAATTTTAGATTTTATCCAAAATCCTCCCCTTACTAACAAGTTTAGTGAACTTAAAAAAGTTTTGATAAAAAGACATTCGCTTAGTGAAAATTCAAAGCTAGACAAAATTTTAAGTGATTCAGAAATGGGTGATCGAAAGCCCTCTGAGTTTTATCGGTCATTAATTTTGTTAGCGGGTTCAAATTTTAGTGAAAATATTTTAAAGAGAATTTGGTTGAGAAAACTTCCCAAAAATTTAAATGTCATTTTGGCTAGCTCAAGTTGTGATAATATTAACGAATTAACAAAATTAGCAGATAATATTTGGGAAGTGATAAAAAAAATTAAGTATTTTCGGTTAATACAATTTCAGATACAAAAGTTCAAAATTCGGATTTTGAAAATTTAGTTAAAACCACTTCTTTAATGTGTGAAATTTTTCAGAAACTTTCTTTGGAGTTAGCAGAAATTAAAACAGCAGTGTATCGGAATCAATCTAGGTCGCGTTCTAATTCTAGGAATAATTATAGAAATTTTTTAGGCATCGTTCTAACTCGCGTAGTAATCCAAATTGGTTGTGTAGATTTCACTACAAATTTAGAAATAATGCTAGAAGTTGTGAACAACCTTGTTCTTATAACAAAAAACAAGGATTCAACAAACTAAATTCTTCCGTTGTTGCATCGACGAACAACGGAAATTTAGAATTTTCGACGCGTCGCTTATTTATTTTTGGCAGAGAAAACAAACATAATTTTTTAATTGATAGTGGAGCAGAAATTTCGGTATTACCCGCGTCTAAATATCCTCATACGAAACGTTCAGACATAATTCTCACTGCAGCTAATGGCTCAACAATTGCCACTTACGGGAAAAGGCTTTTAAACGTAAATTTGGGTTTAAGACGTGAATTTCCCTTTACATTTTTGATTGCGGATATAGCCAAGCCAATAATTGGCGCTGATTTTCTTTGTAAATATGGTCTTCTTATTGACATTAAACATAAACGTTTAGTAGATCCATTAACCAATCTCTCAGTTAATGCACTATCCTACTTTTGTGATATTCCATTACCTAAAGTATTTGGGTTTGACAATAAATTTAAAAAATTATTAAAAGAGTTTCCGTCACTTATTTCAGAACCAGATTATACCAAACCTGTTAAACATACAACAATACGTCGACTTGTAACAGAAGGTAGTCTTCCATTTTCTAAGCCCAGGCGCTTAGATCCGGTAAAATACAAAGTCGCGAAAACGGAGTTTGATTTTTTAGTTAAACAGGCATTTGTCGGCCTTCAAATTCTTCAGTAGCATCACCACTTCACCTTTTACCTAAAAAAGAGTTGAATGATTGGCGTCCATGTGGTGATTTTAGAAGATTAAATATTGTAACTGTTCCCGATCGTTATCCGTTACCTCACATTCAAGATTTTAATATGAACCTTCATAATAAAAATATATTTTCAAAATTAGATTTAGTTAGGGCATATCACCAAATTCCTATGGCTGAAGAAGATATTTATAAAACTGCTATTACAACTCCTTTCGGTATGTTTGAATTCATGAGAATGCCTTTCGGACTTAGAAATTCTGCACAAACCTTTCAAAGATTCATAAATGAGGTAGTAAGTGACTTAGATTTTGTATATGCTTACATCGACGACTTACTTATTGCAAGTAAAGGCGAAGAACAACATTTAAAAGATTTATGTATCCTTTTCCAATGCCCTACAGAGTACGGTTTAAACATTAAACCAAGTAAATGTACTTTTGGTGTGACAAATATAGATTTTTTAGGACATAACAATGGAACAGGTATTCGACCTTCCGATGAAAAGGTATCAGCTATTCGCAATTTCGAACGTCCAAAATCAGTTAAGCAGGCACAGAAATTTATTGGTATGGTAAATTATTATCATAGATACATTCCAAAACTAGCAGAATTTACAAACAAAATTTATGATCTAATTAACAAAGTAAATAAGAAACGTGACAAAACTTTGGTATGGGACGAGAATTCGAATGAAGCTTTTAAATGCATTAAAGATAAATTTGCATCTACGATATTGTTAAATCATTTTAACAAAGATGCTAAATTATCTTTAACAGTAGATGCATCTAACACAGCAATTGGGGGCGTTGTACAACAAAATTACAATAACAAAATTGAACCTTTTGCATTCTTTTCTAAAATACTTTCTCCAATTGAAATTAAATATAGTGCTTTTGGTAGGGAGTTATTGGCAATTTACTTAAATATAAAACATTTTAAATATCTTTTGGAAGGACGACAATTTACAGTTTATACGGACCATAAACCTTTGACTACAGCTTTAAATTCAAAAACAGAACGAAGTCCTAGACAAATGAGACACTTGGAATTTATAGCGCAATTTACTGATAACATACAATACATTAAAGGAGAATCCAATGTTGAGGCTTTTGAGGTTAATGCAATATATAATACAGAACTGAATTTTAAAATTTTACAAACTGAACCACAAAAAGATGATGACTTAAATCAACTTGTATCTGATTCTCAACATCTAAATTTAAAACCAATTAGTATTCCCATTTTAAATTTTAATATTTGGAGTGAAATTTCAAGAGAAACTCCTAGACCATTTGTACCGAGTAATTTGCGAAAGACAATATTTGATATTTTACATGGAATAGCACATCCGGGTACAAGAGCCACACGACGGCTCATAGTTAACAAATATTATTGGCCTAATATGAATAAGGATATTAATATTTGGTCAAAAGAGTGTCTTAATTGTCAAAAGTCTAAAGTTTATCGTCATACAAAATCCCCTGTTGTCAAAATTCAAATTCCCAAGAATAAATTTGAACACATCCATTTAGATAGAGTTGGACCATTACCTATTTCAAAAGGACATCGCTATATTTTAACGATTATTGAAAGATTTACCCGTTGGCCTGAGGCATATGCATTAAAAGATATTTCAGCAACTACAATTGCAAATAAGTTTTTTAGAGAATATATTTCTCGGTTTGGAGTTCCGTTAAAGATAACAACTGATAGTAGCCAATTTACATCGAAATTGTTTTCAGAGTTAACTAAATTACTTGGTAGTCACCAAATTACAACATCCGCATATCACCCTCAAGGAAAAGGTATGGTTGAAAGGTTTCATAGACAATTAAAGACTACTATAATAGCTAGAGAGGACACAAATAATTAGTATGACGAGTTACCTGTCATATTACTTGGTTTGCGATCTATTTACAAAGAAGATATTTCGGCTACACCAGCGGAAATGGTTTTCGGTCAGAATTTACGTTTGCCAGGGGAACTTGTTGTGCCATCAGCTAAAAATTTCTCATCAACTGAAGTTTTAAGTAATTTACGTGAACATTTTCGAAATGTTAGATCAAATTTAAGTCATCATAAAGATGCTGATACTAGAATTTATGTTCCAAAAGATCTTCAAACTTGTAAATTTGCATTTGTTCGAGTCATTAATAAACATTCATTACAACAACCATATGAAGGACCTTACAAAATTGTGGAAAAACACCAAAAATGTTTTAAACTTGAAATAGATAATAATATTAAAACTATTCCTATTGATAGATTAAAACCTGCAATAATTGAAACAACAGACACAAACAACACCAAGAATTTACATAAGAAGAGAGTTACATTCAATTTGTTTAATGATAAATTTTCTTGAAGGGGGAGTAATGTAGGGTTCTTATTATTTTTATTTAACTTTGTATTTTAGTTACATTGAACTTTGTAATTTTTAAATGTATTATCAATATTTTAAGTTTCAATGTTGATTTTTGAATTATCGTAAATTTTCATTATGAAAAGAAATTTGTAAAACAAAAAGTTAAAAAGGTCAAAATAAAGCATAAATTTAATTTATTTATAACCTACAGTGAGAAATCTTTCTAATAGTAATCTGTGAGGAATTGCAATTATTCATTTCATATTTGCCCAAAATATGCAATTAAATATAATTTGCTAGAATTTGCCACGGTGCCTTGATATTGCATTTCAATTTTATTAGCGTGTGTGAAATTAAGAAAATTAAGTCGAATCATGTGTACGATTTTTTTACGTAAATTTTTAACTTTAATGTTCTCGTTTAAAGCTTTAATTGAATATGAGTAATTAGAGTATTATTTCGTCTTACTACCCCAACTCTAAATGGCAACCTTACTCAAAAATGTCCCTATTGTAATGCGGAGTGAAATACCTTTCGTTTGATACCCATATCGGCATATCTCATGAAATTTGTTTTTAATTTCTAATAGGTGGCAACCCTACACAAAAATGTCTCCATTGTAATGCGGAGTGAAATACCTTTCGTTTGATACACATATCGGCATATCTCATGCAATTTCTTTTTAATTTCGAATAGGTGGCAACCCTAAATGGCAATCCTACTCAAGAATGTCCCTATTGCAATGCAGAGTGAAATACCTTTCGTTTGATACCCATATCGGCATATCTCATGCAATTTTTTTTTAATTTCGAATAGGTGGCAACACTAAAAGGCAACCCTACTCAAAAATGTCCCTACTGTAATGCGGAGTGAAATACCTTTCGTTTGATACCCATATCGGAATTTCTCATTCAATTTTTTTTAAATTTCGGATAGGTGGCAACCTTGTGAAACATTCTGAGTGGCACCACCTAGGTAGAAAGTCTAAGAAGGTGATACATAATCTCTGTTCCAAATTTCATTTAAATAGGTTGAGCCGTTCCCGAGATCATTCGGCTATACAACAAACAAGAATTGCTCGTTTAAAGTTACAAGATTTTACATGTCTTCGTAGAAGACTCAGCTCATTGCTCCACCATGACGGCTTTTCCTTTCCTCTGAATCTTCTTAGAGGGCAAGCAATGTTATGCCCAGTCACAAGCGTCCTCGTTAGGATATCATTGGACTCCTCCACATTGGCAACCTCTTCGGGTTGTCCTAGTTTTGTTTCTACATGTTTCCGGAATTTCGTCCAGTTCGTTGAACTAAGGTTTTTCTACCCTCTTTATGAGGATGCTGAAGCTGATATACGCATGTTCGGAGAAGAATGGTCTAACAAGAACCTTCCACTCATACCTTGATATATCACATTCAGAGCTCAATGTAATATCAAAAACATTGCTGGATGTTGGACCAATTTATGTACGGACACTTCCCTGTTGGCTATCCACAAATTAGTTTGCAGGATGTACCAAAACAGAGAGTCGCCTCTCTCATTTGTATCTCCTCCTCCCCACGCATTGTGGTACCCACGCCCAACCGCCCTTTGCGCCCTTTGTTCTGTACCAGCTTCTTAAAACATTTTTATACTCAGTTGAGCAGAGCTCACAGAGTATATTAAGTTTGATTGGATAACGGTTTTTTGTACATATATAAAGGAATCGAGATAGATATAGACTTCCATATATCAAAATAATCAGGATCGAAAAAAAATTTGATTGAGCCATGTCCGTCCGTCCGTCCGTCCGTGCGTTAACACGATAACTTGAGTAAATTTTGAGGTATCTTGATGAAATTTGGTATGTAGGTTCCTGAGCACTCATCGATAAAGCGACGAAACTTGGTAGATGAGTTGAACTTATGACGCAAAATAGAAAATTAGTAAAATGTTGGACAATGGGCGTGGCACCGCCCACTTTTAAAAGAAGGTAATTTAAAAGTTTTGCAAGCTGTAATTTGACAGTCGTTGAAGATATCATGATGAAATTTGGCAGGAACGTTACTCTTATTACTATATGTACGCTTAATAAAAATTAACAAAATCGGAGAAGGACCACGCCCACTTTAAAAAAAAAATTTTTTTAAAGTAAAATTTTAACAAAAAATTTAATATCTTTACAGTATATAAGTAAATTATGTCAAGATTCAACTCCAGTAATGATATGGTGCAACAAAATACAAAAATAAAAGAAAATTTAAAAATGGGCGTGGCTCCGCCCTTTTGCATTTAATTTGTCTAGGATACTTTTAACGCCATAAGTCGAACAAAAATTAACCAATCCTTTTGAAATTTGGTAGAGGCATAGATTTTATGGCGTTAACTGTTTTCTGTGAAAATGGGCGAAATCGGTTGATGTCACGCCCAGTTTTTATACACAGTCGTCCGTCTGTCCTTCCGCATGGCCGTTAACACGATAACTTGAGCAAAAATCGATATATCTTTACTAAACTCAGTTCGCGTACTTATCTGTACTCACTTTATCTTGGTGTGAAAAATGAACGAAATCCGACTATGACCACGCCCACTTTTTCGATATCGAAAATTACGAAAAATGAAAAAAAAACCATAATTCTATACCAAATACGAAAAAAGGGATGAAATATGGTAAGGTAACTGGATTGTTTTATTGACGCGAAATATAACTTTAGAAAAAACTTTATTAAATGGTTGTGACACCTGCCATATTAAGTAGAAGAAAATGAAAAAGTTCTGCAGGACGAAATAAAAAACCCTTAAAATCTTGGCAGGTATTACATATATAAATAAAGTAGCGGTATCCAACAGATGATGTTCTGGGTCACCCTGGTCCACATTTTGGTCGATATCTGGAAAACGCCTGCACATATACAACTACCACCACTCCCTTTTAAAACTCTCATTAATACCTTTAATTTGATACCCATATCGTACAAACTCATTCTAGAGTCACCCCTGGTCCACCTTTATGGCGATATTTCGAAAAGGCGAACACCTATAGAACGAAGGCCCACTCCCTTTTAAAAATACTCATTAACACCTTTCATTTGATACCCATATCGTACAAACAAAGTCTAGAGTCACCCCTGGTCCAGAAAGGCCCACTCCCTCTTAAAATATTCATTAACTCCTTTCGTTTGATACCCATATTGCACAAACGAATTCTAGAGTCACCCCTGGCCCACCTTTATGGCGATATCTCGAAACGGCGTCCACCTATGGAGCTAAGGATTACTCCCTTTTAAAATACTCATTAACACCTTTCATTTGATACCCATATCGTACAAACGCATTCTAGAGTCACACCTGGTCCATCTTTATGGCGATATCTCGAAAAGACGTCCACCTATAGAACTAAGGCCCACTCCCTCTTAAAATACTCATTAACTCCTTTCGTTTGATACCCATATTGCACAAACGAATTCTAGAGTCACCCCTGGTCCACCTTTATGGCGATATCTCGAAAAGGGGTCCACCTATAGAACTAAGCCCCACGCCCTTTTAAAATAATCATTAACACCTTTCATTTGATACCCATATCATACAAACAAATTCTAAAGTCACCCCTGGTCCAACTTTATGGCGATATCTCGAAAAGGCGAACACCTATAAAACGAAGGCCCACTCCCTTTTAAAAATACTCATTAACACCTTTGATTTGATACCCATATCGTACAAACAAATTCTAGAGTCACCCCTGGTCCACCTTTGTTGCGATACCTCGAAATGCGTCCACCTATAGATCTAAGGCCCACTCCCTCTTAAAATACTCATTAACTCCTTTCGTTTGATACCCATATTGCACAAACGAATTCTAGAGTTACCCCTGGCCCACCTTTATGGCGATATCTCGAAACGGCGTCCACCTATAGAACTAAGGCCCACTCCCTTTTAAAATACTCATTAACACCTTTCGTTTGATGCCCATATTGTGCAAACAAATTCTAGGGTCACCCCTGGTCCACCTTTATGGCGATATCTCGAAACGGCGTCCACCTATGGAACTAAGGAGTACTCCCTTTTAAAATGCTCATTAACACCTTTCAGTTGATACCCATATCGTACAAACGCATTCTAGAGTCACCCCTGGTCCATCTTTACGGCGATATCTCGAAAAGGCGTCCATCTATAGAACTTAGGTCCACGCCCTTTTAAAATACTCATTAATACCTTTCATTTGATACCCATATCGTACAAACGCATTCTAGAGTCAACCCTGATCCACCTTTATGGCTATATCCCTAAATGGCGTCCACCTATAGAACTAAGGCCCACTCCCTCATAAAATACTCTTTAATGCCTTTCATTTGATACACATGTCATACAAACACATTCCAGG
The DNA here is from genome assembly GCF_040869045.1 of Eurosta solidaginis. NCBI lineage: Eukaryota > Metazoa > Arthropoda > Insecta > Diptera > Tephritidae > Eurosta > Eurosta solidaginis. The sequence continues at coordinate 239,411,802 of NC_090319.1, forward strand.
GTTTCCCTCGGTTCATTTTCCTACATGGTTATTTTCCCTTATGTTGTCACCATAGCTCTCAACTGAGTATGTAATGTTCGGTTACACCCGAACTTAACCTTCCTTACTTGTTTTAAATTATTTTATTTACAAATATTATGGCGTCCTCCGTGGTGTGATGGTAGCGTGCTCCGCCTACCACACCGAATATCCAGCTTTCAGCAACATCAAAATTCTAAAAACAAGTTTTTTCGGGGTCGCCCCTCGGCAATATTTAGCAAGCACTTCGAATGTATTTCTACCATGAAAAGCTCTCAGTGACAACTTATCTGCCTTGCAGATGCCGCTCGGAGTCTGCATAAAACAAGTAGATCCCATCCCGCCAATTTGTAGGAAAAATTAAAAGGAGCACGACGCAAATTGAAAAAGAAGTTCGGCCCAAAATCCCTTCGGAGGTTATCGCGCCTTACATTTATTTTGTTATTTATTTTAATGGCTTTTAATTTAGTATATGTTACAGAGAAGCTCGGCCTTAGATCTCTTCGGAGGTTATCGCGCTTTACATTTATTTTTTTATTTATTTATGTTACAAATAATGCAATAACCTAGGTATATGGTTGATATTTTGTTATTCTGACTAGCGATTGTTGCTATGAAAAATCGTTTTAAAGGTGGTAAAAAAAGTGTTACCGTTGAAATATATTGATGGCCCAATAATTTTGTTTATAACTCTATATGCTTAAAAGTATCGAACCGTTTCGATTTGTAAACAAAATTTCAAAGGTTTGTAAGCTTAGGCCCACTTGCGGAACGGCAAGTTAACTTTTTAACTCATAGTTAACCTGTCACTTTGACAAATTTTTTTTTGTGGATGCTATTTGGCACTGTTGTATTTCTTAGGTCCAAGAAAAGTGTAGTAGCTGCTAACGAAAACTGCGTAAAATTTTTATTGTAAAATTACAAAGAAATATCCTAATTTACTTTGAAACGAGCACTTAATTACATCTCTCTTTAAAATCCATATGTTTTGGACAATTGTAATTAACAAATTGTGATACTTTATTACCGGGGACGATTGCTAAAACACGACCAAAACCGTCGGGGGAGGTATTAATAGACGCGTTTTTGCCTCGCTTCCAATATTTCGAATGCTTTTTCGCCTTTGGACTATTGATAACAGTACAAAACGCGTCTTTTCATTTCTCTTTCCACATTTTTGAACGGGTTATTGCAGTCGACCTCGGTTTCAAACTGTTTTTCGCGGAGAACTATTGAACGGGTAGAAAAATTTAGCACCCGTGTTTTGTATGCTTAATACTGGAATAACTACGCGTCCTCAGATACCTCAATTCAGACTTTTGTATAATTTTCTGTAGGACTCATATAGGTGCACTACATTTTCATACTAAATTCGTTCAAAAAAATTTACCATCACAGCAACCCATATCTGATATTCCGCTCCTTCTTTTGTTTCCCTGCGTCGCTTTCCACGACAGCAACCCCGGTAATTTTGACATTTCGTTCAGTGTCAAACGCATGTTCCACGCAGGTTCCACAATAGTTTGCCACTGACCGAAGTGTCAAACGGTAGTGTGTTAGAAAGAGAAAGGAATTGTTTCCTTCTCATACATATCATACTTGTAAACCTGTACTATGGTACTATGGTTTACTTTCCTTGTTTTGTTGCAATCGAGCACGAAAAAATGCTAGGGCAAAAAAAATTTACCTTTTTTGTTTGACACGAAATAACCATTACATTTATTTCACCCTTTGGCATGAATATTTCTACCGCTGCTGCTACGCCTCGCTCATCGCAGAAAATGGTGCTGACATATCAGCGGCAAGGTCAAAAGCATATTTCATTTGCCCATTCCATCTTCTTTGTATATTCGTTTGTCTGATTTATCCAAAGCGACATCGTCTGCCCATTTGATAAAGCAAGATGAAAAAATGTTGCGGCTTGGTATGTATTTGAATCCGTCGCCATAGCAGACTTTGTCTACATATCTTTGGAAAGAAAATACATGTGTATGTATTTAAGTGAATTTATTTTATTTGAGATAACATTCATCATTCAGTTATTTTTAAAGCAATTAAAAAGAGAAAAACAAGTTTTCGATACAAAAAATAACTAGAAAAATAAAACAAGTAAGGAAGCCTAAGTTCGGACGAAACCGAACATTATATACACACAGTGTCACAGTAATGTCGCGAACATTAAATGATATCAGTGCTTACCCAATAAACATTTTTGTCAATTCTCAGTTTGAGATACATTTGAGAACCCGTCCATTTCTCACATTTCAAACGTCAGTATTCAAATGAATTTCAAATAACCGTTGATAGCATTCTCAAGCTAAAAGGCACATTTTTAATATGGAATTTTTCTTTATTTTCAAATTGAGAATTTTTGGATTCTCAACTTTTTCTCAAACGAGAATAAAGAGGAACGAAATGGAATCCACTGTTGTACCACTTTCGGTAACCAAATTTATTATTTGCCTCACTTCACTTTTAACTCGTTTAGATTTATGCATAATGTAGTACATTATCACTTAATATTATTAAAATGTATAAATACTTCCTTATTTTTTCACTTTATGTTCAACTTCACTCAATAAAGCCGCTTGTTTACATTTCCAGCTAAAGTATGCAAATTAGAGATCGACGAATTATCAAAGGCACTAGCGACGACACTATCGATAGTATTGATGTAAAATAAGCATGCTGTACTATGTTTTATTTTATTTTAGGGTTTCATGAACACTTATTATGCACTTAAAAATTTAGACACATTGGCGCAAAAAGTATTCACATTATTATTAACGAAAATATTCCATGATATCGATGGTTTTCAACCAGAATGGAACGAAATGCAAGTATATCTCAAACCATTCTCAAGTTGAAGAACAACATTTGAGAAAAAGTTGTGTGGCGAGCGTTATTTACGAATTTTGTAATTGAAATTTAAGTAACTTCTCGATAACCTACAAGCTTGAAACTTGGAATATAGTTGAGAACCCGATTACAATACAATAAAAAGAAGAAAAAACTTCGCTACGTGGCCCATGCGTCGATATATTTCAAAAAATCGCATTTTTGGTCCAATTTGGCTCATATTTGGAGCACATATTACATACAGAAAAAAAATCGCATTATAAAAAAATCCCGCTAGGTGGCCGAAATATATTCAAAAAAATCATATTTGTGGTTGGATTTGGGTCATATTTCGAAGAAATAGTATATACAATTCGGTAGAAATTACATCAAAATACTTTGGAGTTCAGGAAAGGGAAAGTCTTTGGAAATAAAACCAAAAAACTTGAAAATAAAATAATTAAAAAAATGTTTTTAGTTAAACGGTTTTATTGAAAAGGATACTTACATTAAGTAATAATAATACTAAAAGCTAGAAAATAATTAGGTAGGTCCTAGGTACTAGTCATCACACTCTTCTTCAATCTAGGGTATTGATCAGACAAATAAATAAAAACGTGGGTCGCGTCAAATTTCTATTGATAGTCTACCGCTCATATCTTTACAAATGATATTTTCATATATGTTATGCTACACCTCACATTTTTAGAAATTTCACGCTTTTATTTAATTGTGTGATCAACACCCTAGATTGATGAGGAATGTGACGACTAGTACCTAGGACCTACCTAATTATTTTCTAGCTTTTAGTATTATTATTACTTAATGTAAGTATTGTTTTCAATAAAACCGTTTAATTTAAACATTTTTTTTAAATTATATACTGATATTAAATTCAACAGCTGTATAACAGGGAGGCCATTAGCTTCCAGACATAAAGGTAGAAAATATAGCCGTATAGCAAAGTGAGGTGTACGCTCAATTAAATGGGGTTACACTGAAATTACAGTCGTTGGTCGAGAAAAAAAATCCCAAGTCGCTCCGGTACATAGAACCGGTTGCCGTGGGAAGCGTATCAGAACTGCTGCATTCAGAACTGCCACCGGATGTCTCCTTATGACCCCAGAACACCACCTATATAGTTAGGCCAAAGAGATCAATATCAATCTTTACCACAACGAAATGCTGAACAAGTAGTTTTTGCTTAATTGTCACAAACCAGGACATCGCAGCAAACAACTGCTTGATCCTCCTCCTCCTGTTAAAACAACCAGTTTCCTTGAACTACCCTTAGAGGATTTTGATGACAATTTATGAATGGTCATGCCCATTGAATGCATGGCGAAGCACTGTTAATACAGTAAATGGTGTATGCAAGAAAACAGAGTGAGCCAACGATTAAATTAATGCCTAGTATCATGCGTGGCTGAACACCTCGAACTCGTTAATTTGCTTTGGGCTGTGTGGCAAAAATGTAAATATCGACATCCAAAATTTTTACATAAAAATTCTTTATACGAACACCTCAAACGTGCATTTGCAACAAATGACAAAAGTGCTTGATAGCCGATTGAAATATCTATCCACCAAAACAAGATTTTCTGATTAGCCGCTTTGCTAAGTTATCTGCTAGGTGAAATGCCATTGTTCTACTGCATTTTAATGACAGCAATTTTTTGGTAAGGAATTTATCAAATTAAATAACGGTAAAGGTGTGGAAATGTTTGTGCGTAGTGTTCCTCAATTATAAACAAACAAAAAGTAACAAATTCTCGGTTACCGCTTAAAAAGGACCAAAATTAAAAAAAGGGACCAGCGGACCAGAGGCGTTTGGAAGGGGCAATTTTTGGTCCAAATGGAACAAAGTGACAACCGTGCTTCTGATTTTATTCATTAATGTGAAATGCTTGACATCGTGTGGACGCACAGTTGTTCGCTCCGTTTTACAAGTCCGTCCCTAAATTTGAAGCTTATGTTGAGAGGGGCTTGGAAACATTTTTTAAAATTTGTTTTTGATCCTTCCACGTACAGCCGAAATTAATTTTTTAATGGTAACTTGGTTTTTTGATATCCGATGTTTAAATTATTACGACATTATTTTGCACTTGAAAATCTGCATATTTGCTTTTAATGTCCTTTGGAGCTGTGAAGTTCTTTTCACTTGATTAGGTCATTTAATAGTATCCTTTTGTTTTACGAGACAAAAGCATTTTCAAATTCATGACATTGTTGCTCTTGAGCCGTTTAAGTTAATAAACTGAGAACTTATAGCACTTTTAATGTTATTTATATCTACTAACTAGCAGACCCGGCAGGCGTTGTGCAGACTCCTTCCTCTACCGTTCTCATACTCTGCGTCTCTTTCTCCCTCTCCGTCTTTTCCTCATCTATTCCCATCTCTCTATCTTAGTCTAACTCAATCTTGTTCTCAGTCTCTTTCTCCTTTCCCCTTTCCTTTTTCTCTTCTTTATATTTCTATTTATTATTCTCCACCCTTTATTCCCAGTCATAAGCCCAGCTCCAATCCCAGTCCCAGCCCCAAATGCCCAAATGAGCAATACCTTAAGCTACACAAAAAGAGAATTGCCGATAACAGTTTTACAAGTCCGACCCTAAATTTGAAGCCTATTTTGAGAGGGGCTTGGAAACATTTTTTTAAATTTGTTTTTGATCCTTCCAAATACAGCCGAAATTGATTTTATTGTAACTTACGTGACCATTCCCCGTTCTCTTTCTTTATTCGTCCCTGGACTATATTTCCCCCTGCTAGGACTTTTCTCAACCGTGCTGTTTCGCTGTAGCACTTTATGTCCGTACAAAAGCTTTTCCATGAGATTCTCTTCGCCCTGGAAATTTCATGCTTGTAGATCCTCAGTAGATTCCTGTACTCGTCCCGACACGCTTCGCTTTCCGCGGTCTTTGCTAGCTTATATATTTCTTTTACCTGTCTTCTTGGAAGACTCAGCTTATTGCTCCACCATGGCGGCTTTTCTTTTCCTCTGAATCTTCTTAGAGGGCAAGCTTTGTTATACGCAGTCATAAGCGTCCTTGTTAGGAATTCATTAGACTCCTACAGTTCATCCACATTGGCAACTTCTTTGGGTTGTCCCAGTTTCGTTTCTACCTGTTTCTGGAATTTAGTCCAGTTTGTTGATCTAGGGTTTCTAAAGGTTTCTCCCTTCTCTACGCTCTTTAGAGGGGATGCTGAAGCTGATATACGCATGGCCGGAGAAGGATGGTCTATCAAGAACCATCCAATCATACCTTGATATATCACGTTCGGAGCTCAGTGTAATATCCAAGACATTGCTGGATGTTGGACCATTGTATGTCGGGACATTTCCCCTGTTCGCTATCTGCAAATTTGTTTGCAGGATGTAACAATATAGAGATTCGCCTCTCTCGTTCGTATCTGCTCCTCCTCACGCATTGTGATGTGCATTTGCATCCGCGCCTATGACCAACCGCCCTTTGCGCCCTTCGTCCTGTACTAGCCTCTTGCACTCCATCGGCGGAACCTCCGCAGCATGGGCCATGTAGTATGATGCCAGGATAAGTGCCTGCTCATTCCTCTGCTCAACGGCCACCACTACGAGGTCCTCAGTAGTGTAATTAGGCAGCATATATGAATGCAGCTGTTTCCTTACCATTACTACAATTCGCACCCGTCCTTCCGTTTGCGCATAGTAAACGCCAAATCCGCGCGCGCTAAGTTCAGAAACCTTTCCTCCCGATGAGAGCACGGCTCCTGGATCTGTGCCCCGTCGAACGAACCCTCCTCAAGGATTAGGAGGAGTTCGCTCGACGCCACTTTACTGTGTTGGAGGCTTATCTGTAGGACTCGCAGCACCATTGGGCTGTTTGTCCCCTCCAGCACATTCGTCGTGACGTCGTCGTCCTCCCCTTGCCCTTTTGGTTTAGAGTGTTCGAAGCCCCCTTCAGCCTCTTGTAAATGTTGTGCCGGGTGTTACTCTGTGCGACTCACAGCACCATCTGGCTGTTGGTCCTCTTCTAACACCTTCGTGATGACGTCGGCTACCTCCAACTGTCTTTTTTCCCTTATGCTTTTGAGGTCCTTTTCCACTTCGCCCACTTCTACCGTGTTAGGATCTTTACCAAAGGATATTTTTCCAAGCTGCGTGTACAATATATCCTACGCCTGCTTGTTTATTTGGAATATGTAGAACTGACCTTCCTCCGTAGGCCGAGATACAGTAAGTACCTTCCAATCCTGTGTATGTTTGGATTCTCATCCTGCAGAAGTCGCAGTGTATCCTCCGACTTCATCACGCATGGTATCCATTCCTTAATATTTGGTACCGTGGGGATTTGCGCTTTATCCACCAACTCAAACCGCGCGTTCGTGCCTTGCCTTTGGAGGTTTGGAACCACTTCCTCCAGCCACCGCAAGCTCGCGATGTTGTCGCACGCTATCATCTTCATACCATTATACCATACCCCCGATTCAAAGGTTGGAAGGGGCTTACTTGGTTGTTCCCGCATCATCTTAAGCGTTAAGCTAATAAGCTCCCTTTCTACAGATCTCCACCTTTCACTAGTCATCTGTCCGAAAGGACTGCTACGATCAACCAGCGCCACAGTCAGTGACTGCTTTGCCACATCACTCATCTTCTCGGGAAAAACCGGCGTCTTAGTGTTAACGCCTTTTGCACCTCCGAGAAAGCCGGAGTCTTAGATTTATCTCCCTTTAGGACCTCCGAGAAAGCCGGAGTCTTAGCGTTATCTGCCTTTGGCTTATCTTCTACTTCCATATTTGGAACTTCCCTCTGACTCGCAGCTTTCGAGGCACTTGCTACCTCGCTATTGGGGCCCATCTGCCTTACAGCTTTGGGCCTACTTGTCTTGTCTATGCGACTTCCCTGCCTCGCGGCTCTGGGACTGGGTCCTTTCTGCCTCTTGAAAGCAGGCTTGTCGCCTTCCGCCGAACGTTGACTCTTAATTCTGCCATACGAAGCTTCTTCCTCCTCGTACCGGTTGCAGAACCGAGGGTTTCTAGCAGCAAACCTTTTGAGCTGCCTTCGACCTATTTCTACCGCCTCATGGGCCCATTCCAAGCGCTCGATCTCCACTTGTGTTGAGTCGACCACTGCTCCCAGGCGTTGGAAAATTCTTAGTGCTGCACGGTAATGCGAGCGAGCTCTTTTAATTCCTCTGCTCCGTACTCTTCTACTCCATTTTCATTTGTGTGCTTTTCCAACACGGAGTTCATTGAACTAGCACTACTCTCGCTCCCCGAGTCCAACGCATCGCTCAATGCGTATTTGTCGTCCTTGGCTAGCGACTCAATCCTCCTCTTATCATTCTCCTTATTACAATTTGGTAATGAGTTGTTCATATTGGTCGAACGACAAGGCGGGCTGAGCGGTCCAGGTATTATATACGGGGAAAGAACCGTGAGCCACAGCAGCGCCCCTTACTGTGATAAGGGCATCAATACTTCCCGAGGTGGCCCGGTATCCAAAGTATTACCGGAACTTGAATTTTTACTTAAATTTCTCTTATAAAAATATGTGCTCCAAAGTATTTTGATGTCACTTCTATCGGACTGAGCCAAATCGGACAGAAAAGTACGAGTTTTTTGAATATCTCAATTCTTGTGGCACCTAGCGTGAATTTCTTTTACTAAAGCGGTTTTTATTTCTATATTTCAAATATGTTTTCCAAATATGAGCCTAATCGGACACAAAATACGATTGTTTTTTTGAATATCTCGACCATTGCGCCACCTGAAGGCGATTTTTTCATATGTTGCTTTCTATTCATGTATGTAATATGTATGTGTTCCAAATATGGGCTATATCGGACCCCAAATACGATTTTTTTGACTATCTCGATCCTTGCGCCACCTGGCGGCAATTCTTTCATATGTCGGTTTCTATTCATGTATGTAATATGTGTTCCAAATATGAGCCAAGTCGGATCACAAATAAGATTTTTTTGATATCGATCCTTGTGCCACCTAGCGGCGATTTTTTCGTAGGGCGCTTTCTATTCATGTATGTGTTCCAAATATGAGCCAAATCAGACCAAAAATACCATACGATTTTTTTGACTATATCGATCCTTGCGCCACCTGGCGGTGATTTTTTTCATAGGTCGCTTTCTATTCTTGTATGTATTATGTGTTTAAATATGAGCTAAATGGGATCAGAAATACAATTTTTTTAATATCTCTATCCTTGCGCCACCAAGCGGCGATTTTTTTCATAGGTCGCTTTCTAATCATGTATGTATTATGTGTTCCAAATATGAGCTACATATATCGGACCACATATAAAATTTTTTGAATATTCGATCCCGGCGCCACCTAGCGGTGATTTTTTTCATAGGCCGTTTGCTATTCATGTATGTATTATGTGTTCCAAATATGAGCTACATTTATCGGACCCAAATACGATTTTTTTACTATCTCAATCATTGCGCCACCTGGCGGTGATTTATTTTCATAGGTCGCTTTCTATTCATGTATGTATTATATATTCCAAATATGAGCCAAATCGGACCACAAATAAATTTTTTTTGAATATCTCGATACATGCGCCACCTAGCGGCGATTTTTTTCATAGGTCGGTTTCTATTCATGTACATATGTATTATGTCTTCCAAATATGAGCCAAATCGTACCGCAAGTATGATTTTTTCGAATATTTTGGTCCATGCGCCACCTAGCGGCAATTTTTTTCATAGGTCACTTTCTATTCATGTATGTATCATGTGTTCCAAATATGAGCCAAATCGGACCACAAATACGACTTTTTTAAATATTTCGATCCATGCGCCACCTATCGGAGGTTTTTTCTTATTATTGCATTGTCATTGGGTTCTGAACTATATTCCAAATTTGAAGCTTGTAGCTTATAGAGCTTTTATATCAGCTGGAAATTCTACTTTGGTTTTGTTACAAACTACTCATCGCTTTTGTTGTTGTTGTTAACCAAGATGTCATTTCGTTTATTTCGGAGTTTATCGTGTTTTGTTTCTTGTTTAGTTTTCAGTTTCCTTGTCAGTTTGTTGGCAACAATATCTTCTCTCATCATAAATTCTTCGAAGTCATCATCGCTCATTTGGTTCTTCAGTTTTGTTCTTATATTTTCCCCCTGCTGTTGATGTCTTTTTAGTATGTTGTGTTTTTGTTGAATACGTAAGCTTCTATCTAAACTTCTGTATATAACTATGTGTGTATCACGGTAAAATGAAAATAACTTATTACATCTAGTCGAATCTGTTATAAATTTTGGAATAAGTTTTACTTTCTGCATTTTAAAAGAAACTTAATACTAAATCTAATTTTCACAAATTTTTTTGATGTAATTTGATACTTATTTATCACTGCTGTTGCGTTTACATAGTTGTTCCTTATTTCTGCATATCCCATTTTGAAGTATTTGTTGCTTGTGTATGCTCACGGCCTGCCTTCCGTTTTTGTAAATATTAGTTTGGCGAGCTTTCTATTTCATAAGTTTTTTTTTTTTTGCCGGCTTGAGGTCTAATGATTTGGAAAATAAAACACAGATGTTTTAAATTTGTTTACCAATATATTTCTGTTATACGCGATAACCGTCCTCAGAATTATAAATTATTAGCAGAGTACCCGACGTCGTTCGGGTATAAGTAAAAGCAGTACTATATAGACTAATATATTAGAATAATCCCAACCCCCATTTGTATGGGAGATGCCACGCCCCTTTTTCGCTATCTTCAATTTTTCCTGAGGGGGTAGGGATTAGTCTTATATACCTCCTCACCTAATTTCAGTCGTCTAGCTTTAATACTTTCAGATATATTGACAACCAAAAATTCCAGTTGTATGGGAGGGCCACGCCCCCTTTTTCGTTATACCCAGTTTTTCTGCAGGGGGTAGGGATTGGTCTCATATAACCACTCACCTAATTTCAGTCGTCTAGCCTTAATACTTTCAGATATATTGACTACGAAAAATTCCAGTTGTATGGGAGGTGCCACGCCCCCTTGTCGAAAACTTGTTTTATATAGCCTACCATAGATTGACGCACTCAATGTCGTGGCAAAATTTCGTTCGATTCCATTTTGCGGTTTTGGCTGCAAGTCCAAACATACATACAGACATACTTTCACAAATATATAGTAGATTATTCTAAACGTCCCAAAAATATGATCATAATTACGGCTATGGGCTGTATAAGACGAATGATGAATATTACAGATGGCACTTACCATAATTACATAGAAAATGAAATAAAGATATTGTTAAAAGCCAATGATTTTCCTGATAAAATTATAAAAACTCTTTTAAAAAGATATAAATCACGAAATAGTCAACATAGAGAGGAAAACCCGAAAATATTCAAGTCGGTAACTTATGTACCTAAATTATCTGAGCGCCTATCAATATCTGACATCTATAATAAAGAAGATATTAAAATAGCACACAAACCTATGAGCACTTTAAAAAGTATGTTCAACCAAACTAAATCGAAAATACCGCAAATGGAAAAAAGCAACATTATTTATCAAATAACGACAAAGAATTGTGCAGCAAAGTATATGTTGGAACAACTAAATCTAAATTAAAGACTCGATTAGCACTACATAAATCAGATTTTAAATATTAACCGTGTTTTTTTTACACGCGTATACGTTTCGTTGGCGCGTGAAAAAAACGCCTATCCTCGCTTAGATAATGCTTAGGAGACCCATCTAGCGGCAGTGGTTAAATAACTACAGCTACATCACAGGGTGTGCCGAAAAGCGGATACACAACCCTCTGATGGCCATAGGGTATAACATATAGCTGAATCAGTTGTGATGAATTGCGGACACAAATAGAATACATAGAATTAGTGTAGAGGGTGAAACAGAGACACATATTTCAGTTACATCTGAGTATAATGCGTATTGAAATTTTGTAGGACAAATTTTATGCGCAGCAATTTCAGAGGTGTATTTAAAGTTTGTCGCTTGGCAGTCCATATAAAGTTTAAGTGTAAACGTATATAGAAGAATAAAAAAACACAGCTATTGTAATGATATAAATATAAATAACCAAAAAACCGCGCTTATGACTCATTGTGCAACGAGAAAGCACTGCCCGAATTTCGATAAAACAAAAGTAGTTCAACAAGAACAAAAATATGGAAAGAGATTCACACTGGAAATGCTACATATGATGAACCAATAAACAGATCCCGTATTAAAAAACGGGAGAGCAAAAAATTATAGTTAGCCGTTAAATAAATTTTCTCGGCGTGACGTCACGTTTTTGACAACATGTTTCATTACTGACGCAGTGTTCCAATTATTCCAATCGGAGCATTTTGCTCCGCTCTTACCTCCTACTACATTTTTTACCTCAAAGATTTATTTGGGTCGAGTTGAAAACAAAATAGTATTACTACCGAATATTTTTTGGTTGAAGTTTTTATTGTATACGTATGAAAAGCTGATGGTTTACAAGTGACGATTGGAAGAAATGACGTGAATTCATTGTTTGTGTCTTAAGACGTGTTTGTTCATATTTTACTAACAGTTTTTGTTGGGGGCACCAACCGGGGTCAAATTTCCTCCAACTGTCTCTCCCAACTCAGTGCAGGTTTTCTCTTTCCTCTGTTTACAAACTGCTGGAGCTTATTCGTTCATCCGCACAACATGGCCTAGCTAGCGAAGCCTTTGGATTTTCAATCGCTGCACTATCGCCATGTCTACGTAAAGCTCATATAACTCATCATTATACCTCCTTCGACACTCGCCGTCGACATCATGAAAAGAACTATGAACCTTCCGAAGAACTTTTCTCTCGAATACACCAAGCGCCATTTCATCTTCTCTCGACACCTTCCTCTCTCGATCATTCCGAGTCATATCTCACGACAAGTATGATGAGTGACTTTTAGAGCGAGAATTTTGTTCGTCGAGAGAGGACTTTACTTTTCAATTGCCTAAAGAAGCACATGTTGGCAAGAGTTATTCTCCGTTTGATTTCTAGGCCGACATTGTTTTTGCTTTTAATGCTGCTTCCCATATGAACGAAATCCTTCAAAGTCTCGAATTTATATCTGTTAATAATGGCGTAGCTATAAATGCCACGATGACAGCAAGTACTTCATCTTGTCCAAATTTACTGCAAGACCAACTTTTTTTTGCTTCTTTAACTTCGCCTCCATGTTTGAACAGCCCGGCGGGTATCCCGTCATTACTTGGCACCTTGTGATTTTTAGCCGTGATATTGGATGCCGGGGAGTATTTTTCATCATTGGCGATTGGGGTATCGGGTTCGTCTTCCCCCACACTCTGTACGTCAGTTAACAGGTCGCCATTATCGTTCGTACAGGAATCTGCCCCGGTCGTGAAACCTTCTGTCATTAAAAGAGCATGAAATATGTACAGTAAACCGAAAACAATAATAATAATATTTTTTCGCGATAAATATCCGGGGAGACAGAATGGGGTGTGTTAATAGGAGCATTAATTGGTCATTCTACACGTTTTAGGCCGACTCCATGTGCATCTGATAACGCAGATAACCTTTTTGCAAAAACACAATCGAAAGGTTTGCCAAGCCACCAAATCAATTTGATGTTAGTTGTTCGCCCGCTTTCAAAAAGGAAGAAAAAATATACCCCGAAAATTTATTTTTACTTGGGCGTAGTCGTTTCCTCAGGTAACTGTTTTAAATACTCCGAACACTGGTAGCGAAACATGAGAAAAATGTAATAAATAAATCGAAAAATTTAAAAAGCGCTACGTCATCAAACTTTTTTTTAACACGCTTTTATTAGCTTGGCCTGTATCTATGTAACGGAATCTTTGAGCTTAATTTTCACAGGTTTCTAGAAGTCTGCTTAATTTGAAACTTTGCATACGTATCAAGGACCGATGACAATGCATTAATGTGATGGTGTGGTGACATAAGGTCAACGGCCATAAGGTCAATTGGCTTTATTACCACTTTGAATGGCCATAAGTTTGATTGAAACTTTGCACACATATCAAGGCTCGATGACAATGCATTAATGTGATGGTACGGTGACATAAGGTCAACGGCCATAACGTTAATTGGCCTTATTACCACTTTGAATGGCCATAAGTTTGATTGAAACTTTGCACATGTATCAAGGGTCGATGACAATACATTAATGTGATGATGTGGTGACATAAGGTCAACGGCCATAAGGTCAATTGGCCTTATTACCACTTTGGATGGCCATAAGTTTGATTGAAACTTTGCACACGTATCAAGGCTCGATGACAATGCAATAATGTGATGGTGGGGTGACATAAGGTTAACGGACATAAGGTCAGTTGAACTTATGACCACCACAAATGGCCAAAGATTTGAAACCTTGCACATAATTCGATAAACGCATTCCTTTATTAGTGATAGAAGTGGATGCATTTCACATCTACGAATCGCATTATCTTAGGCGATTTCAATGCCCATCACGATCTATGGTACTCAAACTTGCGGGCGGACAGTAGGGGTGAGATGTTGGCGGATCAAATAGAAGAAACGACGTTCTGCACAATAAACGGAGACGCCCCCACACGTATGTTAGGAAGCTGTCACAGTTCGCCAGATATTTCAATCGTGAGCGCAGAACTCGTAAACTGCGTCAACTGGCAGCCGATGGTAACATTGGCATCCGACCACCTGCTTATACTTATTTGGCTCGAGCGTACCGCCGACTTCATCGTCACCGAAAAACGCACTTTCATAAACTTCAGAAAAGGAAAGTGGGAAGAATATAAATCTTTTACAGACAACCGATTTGCTGCCCTCCCTATCCCGACTGATGCCCGCCAAGGGGAGCCTGCCTTCCGTAATGTCATTGAATCCGCCTCGGCACATTTCAATCCCGCCGGGAGAATTCCCGAAATCCGGCCCACTTCCCGGCGGAGGCCCCAAACCTAGCGAGAGAACGTGACCTTATAAGACAGCTTGATCCAGGCGACCCCAAATAAGGGATATAAACCAACGCATCAGATTGCTTGTGGACGAACACAAGCGGGCGAAATGGGAGGAGCACCTAAGAGGTTGCAACCTCTCTACCGGTGTGGGTAAACTTTGGTCCACCGCAAAGTCCCTATCGAATCCGGCTAAGCACAAAGACAAAGTTTCCATCGCCTTTGGCGACAAAGTGCTGTCGGATGCGAAAAAATGCACGAGCGCTTTCTGCCGACAATATATAATGCATCCTACGGTCGACAAAGATAGACGGAGAGCCAATAGACACGCACATAAACACAAATTCAGCGTGTCACCAATCACCATCACCGCTAAAGAGGTTGAGGACGCAATTGGTCGCGCTAAACCATCCAAAGCAGTGGGCCCAGACGGCATAGCCATGCCGATGCTTAAAAGCCTAGGGAAAGAGGGTTTCAAATATTTAGCGCATGTCTTCAATCTGTCTCTTTCCACCTTTGTCATAACCGAGAAATGGAAAATGGCCAAGGTGGTCCCGCTACTAAAGCCTGGGAAACCAGCTAACATAGGAGAGTCGTATCGTCCCATATCTCTCCTATCGCCAGTAGCAAAGATGCTTGAAACCATTTTGCTCCCTTATTTCCAAGCAAATTTGCAGCTAGCCTCTCATCAGCATGGCTTCAGAAAACTCCATAGCACTACCACCGCGCTAAATGCCATTAGCACCCAGATAAATTGCGGTTTAAATCAATACCGCCAATATAGAACAGTACTCGTAGCGCTAGACCTATCAAAAGTTTTTGATACGGTCAACAATGGCTCGCTACTGCAAGACCTGGAAGGGTCCCCATGTCTTACAAGGTGGACCGCAAATTATCTGGGTGGTCGGCAGGCATCGGTGCAATTTAGAAACGAAACATCAAAACCAAGGAGTATTAAACAAGGAGTGCCACAGGGTGGTGTCCTATCCTCACTTTTGTTTGATTTCTACATATCTAAGCTACCTTCACCACCGGAAGGAGTCACAATCATTTCCTACGCCGATGACTGCACAATAATGGCCACTGGCCCAGGCCCAAAGATCGATGAGCTGTGCAATAAAATAAACGGCTACCTCCCGGATCTCTCCAGTTTTTTCGCCTCGCGAAACCTGGCATTATCACCGACTAAATCTTCCGCGACCTTATCTACAACATGGACGTCCCGAATGTCGACCATTTTGAACATCCACGTCGATGGAACTAGGCTACCGACTGTCATACACCCCAAAATCTTCGGTGTGACGTTTGATTAGGATCTACATTTTGGTGAGCACGCAGCCGCAATTGTTCCGAGAAT
This sequence comes from Eurosta solidaginis, assembly GCF_040869045.1. Taxonomy (NCBI): domain Eukaryota; kingdom Metazoa; phylum Arthropoda; class Insecta; order Diptera; family Tephritidae; genus Eurosta; species Eurosta solidaginis. The sequence goes on from NC_090319.1 coordinate 239,427,916, forward strand.
TCAGAGCCGTAACAAAATCCTCAAATCCCTCGCTGGCAGTACCTGAGGAAAAGATAAAGAAACGCTCATGACTACATACAAAGCAATTAGCCAGCCGATTACGTGCTCCGCGTCACCCATATGGTCGCCAAGCCTAAAAATTACCCACTGGAAGAAGCTACCGGCCTGCCAAAATACTGCTGTCAGAATTGCCACGGGCTGTCTTATTATGTCCCCAGAACGCCATCTGCATAGTGAGGCGAGAATACTCCCCATCAGGGAGAGAAATGAGATGCTGACCAAACAGTTCTTGTTAAATACCCAGAAACCTGAGCATCCCAACAGACATCTGATTGACGAACCAGCACCGCCTAGGGGCTTAAGGAGTCATCTCCGTAAGCATTTTGAGGAAATACGGCACCTGAGAACCCAGCCGTATGAAGCGAAAAAACACAAGCAGGTCCTTGGTGAACTCTATATACAGGCGTCGGACTTTATGCCGGGAATTGCCCGGTGAATCCAGTACTTAAAGAAAAGTATCCACAACTCGCGGAAGAGAAACGCATACTCCCCAGGGAAACGCGTGTCACTCTTGCTCAACTTCGTTCTGGATACTGTAACAGGTTAAAACTCTTACATATCCAGAATCAACCCCGACATACAAAATGTCTGCCGCGCTTGCAATGTGTCCCCACATGACACCAACCATCTCTTTAATTGTAATGTGTAACCAACGCCTCTAACACCCCTTTCGTTATGGTCCACCCCTGTTGAAACGGCAAGTTTCCTTGGACTCCCGTTAGAGGATACGATGAAAATTTGTGATATTGTTGTTGTTGTTGTAGCAATGCTCGCCCCACCTAATAGCCGCGATCGATCACAAATTGTCATCAATATCCTCTAACGGGAGTCCAAGGAAACTTGCCGTTTCAACAGGGGTGGACCATAAGGAAATGGGTGTTAGTGGCGTTGGTTCCACATTACAATTGAAGAGATGGTTGGTGTCATGTGGGGACACGTTGCAAGCGGGACATACATTTGGTATATCGGGGTTGATTCTGGATAGGTAAGAGTTTAACCTGTTACAGTATCCAGAACGAAGTTGAGCAAGAGTGACACGCGTTTCCCTGGGGAGTATGCGTTCCTCTTCTGCAAGTTTTGTGTACTGTTCCCCGAGTATTGGATTCACCGAGCAATTCACCGCATAAAGGACCGACGCCTGTTTGTGGAGTTCACCAAGGACCTGCTTGTGTTTTTTCACTTCATACGGCTGGGATCTCAGGTGCCGTATTTCCTCAAAATGCTTACGGAGATGACTCCTTAAGCCCCTAGGAGGTGCTGGTTCATCAATCAGATGTCTGTTGGGATGCCCAGGTTTCTGGGTATTCAACAGGAACTGTTTGGTCAGCATCTCATTTCTCTCCCTGATGGGGAGTATTCTCGCCTCATTATGCAGATGGTGTTCTGTGGACATAAGAAGACAGCCCGTGGCGATTCTGAGAGCAGTATTTTGGCAGGCCTGTAGTTTCTTCCAGTGGGTGTTTTTTAGGCTTGGTGACCATATGGGTGACGCGTAGCACGTAATCGGCTGGCTAATTGCTTTGTATGTAGTCATGAGCGTTTATTTACCTTTTCCCCAAGTACTTCCAGCGAGGGATTTGCGGATTTTGTTACGGCTCTGAATTCTCGGAACAATTGCGGCTGCGTGCTCACCAAAATTTAGACCCTGATCAAACGTCACACCCAAGATTTTGGGGTGTAGGACAGTCAGCAGCGTAGTGCCATCGACGTGGATGTTCAAAATGGTCGACATTTGGGGCGTCCATGTTGTAAATAAGGTCGCGGAAGATTTAGTCGGTGATAATGCCAGGTTTCGCGAGGCGAAAAAACTGGAGAGATCAGGGAGGTAGCCGTTTATTTTATTGCATAGCGCATCGATCTTTGGGCCTGGGCCTGTGGCCATTATTGTGCAGTCATCGGCGTAGGAAACGATTGTGACTCCTTCCGGTGGTGAAGGTAGCTTAGATATGTATAAATTAAACAAAAGTGGGGATAGGACACCACCCCGTGGTACCCCTTGTTTAATTCTCCTTGGTTTTGATGCTTCGTTTCTAAATTGCACCGATGCCTGCCTACCACCCAGATAATTTGCGGTCCACCTTTTAAGACATGGGGGTAGGGTAGACCCTTCCAGGTCCTGCAGTAACGCGCCATGTCTAGCGTTACGAGTACTGTTCTATGGTGAGGGTATAGATTTAAACCGCAATTTATCTGGGTGCTAATGGCATTTAGAGCGGTGGTAGTGCTATGTAGTTTTCTGAAGCCATGCTGATCAGGGGCTAGCTGCAAATTTGCTTGGAAATAAGGGAGCAAAATGGCTTCAAGCGTCTTTGCCACTGGCGATAGGAGAGATATCGGACGATACGACTCACCTATGTCAGCTGGTTTCCCAGGCTTTAGTAGCGGGACCACCTTGGCCATTTTCCATTTCTCAGGTATGACAAAGGTGGAAAGAGACAGATTGAAGACATGCGCTAAATATTTGAAACCCTCTTTCCCTAGGCTTTTAAGCATCGGCATGGCTATGCCGTCTGGGCCCACTGCTTTGGATGGTTTAGCACGACCAATGGCGTCCTCAACCTCTTTAGCGGTGATGGTGATTGGTGACGCGCTGAATTTGTGTTTATGTGCGTGTCTATTGGCTCTCCGTCTATCTTTGTCGACCGTAGGATGCATTATATATTGTCGGCAGAAAGCGCTCGCGCATTTTTTCGCGTCCGACAGCACTTTGTCGCCAAAGGCGATGGAAACTTTGTCTTTGTGCTTAGTCGGATTCGATAGGGACTTTACGGTGGACCAAAGTTTACCCACACCGGTAGAGAGGTTACAACCTCTTAGGTGCTCCTTCCATTTCGCCCGCTTGTGTTCATCCACAAGCAATCTGATGCGTTGGTTTATATCCCTTATTTGGGGGTCGCCTGGATCAAGCTGTCTTATAAGGTCACGTTCTCTCGCTAAGTTTGCGGCCTCCGCCGGGAAGTGGGGCCGGATTTCGGGAATTCTCCCGGCGGGAATGAAATGTGCCGAGGCGGATTTAATGACCTTACGGAAGTCAGCCTCCCCTTGGCGGGCATCAGTCGGGATAGGGAGGGCAGCAAAGCGGCTGTCTGTAAAGGATTTATATTCTTTCCACTTTCCTTTTTTGAAGTTTATGAAAGTGCGTTTTTCAGTGACGATGAAGTCGGCGGTACGCTCAAGCGAAATAAGTATGGGCAGGTGGTCGGATGCCAATGTTACCATCGGCTGCCAGTTGACGCAGTTTACGAGTTCTGCGCTCACGATAGAGATATCTGGCGAGCTGTGACAGCTTCCTACCATACGTGTGGGGGCGTCTCCGTTTATTGTGCAGAACGTCGTTTCTTCTATTTGATCCGCCACCATCTCACCCCTACTGTCCGCCCGCAAGTTTGAATGCCATAGATCATGATGGGCATTGAAGTCACCTAGGATAATGCGATTGTTGCCAGTGAGTAAGGCCCTGATATTAGGGTGGTATCCACTGGGGAAACAGGTGGCAGGAGGGATGTAGATGTTGATGATTTCTAGGTTTGCATCGCCTGACCGGACAGATAGGCCTTGACGTTCTAAGACATTGTCCCTGCGGTCGATGCCAGGATCAAATATATAATATTGCACAGAGTGGTGTATGATAAACGCGAGACCGCCTCCATTTCCGCTCTTGCGGTCTTTCCTGTGGACGTTATACCCAGAGCAGGTCTGCAATGTAGATCTTGCTGTGAGTTTAGTCTCTTGAATCGCAGCAATGCGGATGTTGTGCCGCTTCATGAAATCGAATATCTCCGTGATCTTCCCAGTTAGTCCATTAGAGTTTAACTGCAGGATTCTGAAGTGCATAAGGGGAGACGTCGCCACTCTGGGGGTAAGTGACGGGTGACTACGCCTGGGTTGTGGAAGGCCAGGACGCAATTGCTGTTGTGACCCTGGGACTGGGCGTCCTTGTGCAAGCATTGGGGTACTCGGATGATTTGGGTTTGCGACCTGGCAACATGGCGCGATTAAAGCCGTCTGGGGGTTGCCGTCGCGGAGACCAGAACATCTGGGAAAGTGGCACCCCCCAAATCAGGAGCTGCATTGGGCGGATGTCGCAAACCTATATATTCTGTGCTGGCAGACGGTGCAAACGGAGGTAGGGACTAAGAGTCTGTTTCCCTGACCTGCACGATTGCTGCCGGAAAAGAAGGGGGGAGAAGACGGGGGCAGGGGCTGATGCTCAGCATTGCGACCAACTCTACTACGAAGGTAGTAGTTATGAGTGGTATCAGCTGTTTGAGTTGTTGGCGCCGTGGGGCGCGAGCAGCAGCGGGTACTTGTTGTGGCTTGCTGAGCAGCAGGACTGCTGGAAGGTAGTGGGGGGCGCTAAGGCGTAGACTACGGGACGCCCTTGGGCGTGAACAGCAAGGAGCCACAAAAGATTTATAAAAGTTACGTGGACGTCGGGTTTTGGGATCAAGTCCAGAACAACCTGTCCGATGCAACCATCCCTTGCACGAGACACACTGAACAGAGTATGACCGTCCTAAAAAGATTCTTTTCCGGCAGATGCAGCAAAACCATTTCTCAGGACCGGGGTCAGAAGACGGACCCGGATTGGGTTCGATTGGGTCACACTGAAATGACAGTCCTTGGTCGGGAAAAACCCCGAGTCGCTCCGGTACATAGAACCGACTGCCTTGGGAAGCGGCTTTGTGATCGGTCGCGGCTGTTAGGTGGGGCGAAGCATTGCTACAACAACAACAACAACAACGAAAGGGCATACTGGAGCCCTTTTTAACACGCTTTTATTAGCTTGGCCTGTATCTATCTATGTATCTATGTATCCATGTATATATGTAACGGAATCTGGAGTGGAGCCGAGAGCCCCGGTAAAGCAGAACTCGGAACTCCGTTGCACCTTTTGAAGCATTTTAAGATAGGTACTTTTAGCTAGTGCAGGCCACCAGACCAAGGCACAATAAAGAAGAATTGGGCGCACAATGGCTGTGTAAATCCAGTAGGTCACCTTAGGTGAGAATTCCCAGGAGGTGTCAATTGCCCTCTTGCAGGTGGACCGCTCTGCTGCCTTCTTGGATCGCTCCACTATATGGTCACTCCATAACACCTTCCTATCCAGAATGACTCCCAAATACTTTACTTGATCGCTAAACGCTAAGAACGTACCCCCAATTCTTTGCGGTGTAAGATTTGGTACTTTGTACCTCCTAGTGAAGAGGACAAGCTCGGTTTTATCCGGGTTGACTTCTAAACCTGTGGCGGGTTGTACTCCTGGAGCAGCTCCAGAATGTGAGCTGGGTCCGTTGTCGTCACTGAAACCCAGACTCTAGCCCTTGGTCGTGAGGGGATATCACGCGCCTCCAACCTTGAGGCGCGCGCCCGGATATACCACCCCAATCAGCGTGACGGCGGCCCTATAGAGGTTTACCGACCTGGCGTCGTCACAGGCAATTCGCTTGACATTGCCCAGGAACCACTCTGCATCGGTGTAAGATGCGGTGGACCAGGGTTGTCTTTCTTAATCTTAACGGCCACCGTAGCGAGCGCGGCCTCGATCCACTTCCACTGTTGTTTCGTGATCCTGCCATCTTCGCTGCTCTCGTCTATAATGCCAATTATCTGCCGACCCTTGGCAATTTCGGCGAAAGACGCGTCCAGCCTCCCTGCGTCTTGGCCTTTTTCGGTGCCGTGGGGTTGAATTCATCCATGGACCGCTGGCGTTTCAAGGTTTCATCACTCTCGACTAAAATTTTTAAAATTAAATTAAAAAAATGTAAGGCGCGATAACCTCCGAAGAGGTCTAAGGCCGAGCTTCTCTTCCAATTTGCGTCGTGCTCCTCTTGATTTTTCCCTACAAATTGGCCGGACGGGACCTACATGTTTTATGTCGACTCCGAACGGCATCTGCAAGGCAGATGAGTTTTCACTGAGAGCTTTTCATAGCAGAAATACAATCGGAGCGCTTGCCAGACACTGCCGAGGGGCGACCCCGCTTAGAAAAATTTTCTTCTAATTGAAAAATCTTATTTCTAAAATTTTGATGTTGCTTTGCCCGGGAGTTGAACCCAGGGCATACGGTGTGATAGGCGGAGCACGCTACCATCACACAACGGTGGCCGCCGTGCTTGAACTAAAAAAATAAAAATTAATAATAGTTTAAAAAAACTAAAAAAACACGCTTTTATAGCTAACCGAACTAAAAAATAGAAAATAGTTTTCAATTAAAAAGAGTTTATATAACAGTAGTAGAAGGTCAAACAATCATTTATAGTTAATCACCTCAAAATGATATTATAATAAAATTAAAGTTATTAACAGAATAATTTAATTCACAGTAAAAAGTGTGGGGTGCTTGATATTGAAGGTTACAACCATTCCATTAGCAACTATCTGAGAGGACAGATGTGAAATGTAGTCAAATGCACCCCACGCTTTTTAATCTGAATTAAATTATTCTGTTAATAACTTAAATTCTATTACAATTTTATTTTGAGGTGATTAACTATATGATTCAATAATGAGAGGTGTTGTTATTTTTTTAATTTTTCTAAATTTGAAAAATTGTATTTTTTGTTTTTGGAATAGTAAGTAGACAATTTTTCAGACAACCTGCCATAGGTGCGCAGATAGATCCATTTCGAAGGGTGCTAAGCGTTCATCATCATCAGTATGCTTTGGGCACGCTGCGCTAAACATTTAGCAAAACAAAAACAATTGTTATTAACTATAAATGATTGTTTGACCTTCTGCTACTGTTATATAAACTCTTTTTAATTGAAAATTATTTTCTATTTTTTAGTTCGGTTAGCTATAATAGTGTGTTTTTTTAGTTTTTTTAAACTATTATTTATTCAAATTCGATTACAAATACAACAATTTCGGAATGGGGATCTTGGCTCATTCGATTATGGCTACATATACTAAGCACACCAACTAAGAAATGAACTAACTACAAATTAGATGTAGCAAAAATCGCGCTGTCCTATAGGCATCTAATAACAAACAAAAATAGTTAGCAACTCCACGTAGAAAGGAAAGACGTGTCAAAAATGTATGTTTTTAATGTTTAAGAAGTTTTGTTAATAATTGTTAATTTTTGTTTGATGTAAATTATATGTTAATTTGTGTTCTCTTTGTTTATAGTTCACCCTGAGGACGGTTATCGTGCATAACCGGAATATATTGGTAAACAAAATTTGAAACATCAGTGTTTTATTTTCCAAATCATCAGACATTAAGCCGGAAAATAAAAACTTATAAAAACATTTAAAAAAGGCGTTGGAAGCGCGTGGATTGAATACCACTGGCAATTAATCCAAGCTACGATAACGAGTAAGGGAAGCTATGGAATTGGAAGGAATCGACGTTGTTGAACACACTTTTCATCCTGATGTGGAAGAGTCGGCGACTTAAATTGAAGAGAAGATAGAGACTCCGAATCCATTGGCAAGTGTAGACACCAAAACGATTCTAGCAGTGCTGAAGTAAATGTCGTCACAAATGTCAGCCGATATGTCAACACAACACAAGTACAAGAGACACGGATAATATCCAAAATGGAATCCCAGAGACATATATAATATCCCAACCGGAATCGCTGCAGACACGTGAAGCATCCAATTTGGAAGCACAGGAGGAACGCTTATCATTGCAGGTGGCATATATGTCTTCGTAGTTAGAAGCACAGGAAGAAAGGGTATCATCAAAACTGGAAGTGCAGGATGCTAAAATCGCTCAATTTCAGGCAGAAGTCGATGATTTAAAAGGTCGCATGTAGCAGTTACAACTAAATCGCCCAGCCGTTCCGAAATTAAAAACTCCATCTTTTGGCGGCTCTGTTCCTTTCCAGATATTTAAGCTTCAATTTGAGAAGACGTCAGCAGTGAACAACTGGAATGCTGAAACTAAAGTTTCTGCACTGTTCGTGGCATTGAAATGGTCTGCAGCTGAGAAAAGGAAACAGATGTACCAAATTGAGTTGCAAAACTGCGACCAAAAAGCGAATGAGACTTTGCAAGAGTTTGCGTTGGATATCGAAAGGCTGGCCCATCTGCAAAATGCGGACGCACCCGTGGAGTACTGTGAAAGGGGAAAAACTCAGAGCTTTATAAAACGATGCGAGCTACATGCGAAAACCCAAAGCCAACATTTGGCGAAACGGTATCCCATGCACTGACTCAGGAAACAGCCTCACTTTTAAGTAAGCCAGCAATCGAAGCTCATCGCGTGGAAGTGGTAAGGCCAGACTGGGTAGACACAATTTTGGAAGCATTAAAAGGAACGCAGCAGAAAAACGATGATGCCGTCAAATGCTCTATGTGTGGAAAGCCAGGGCACATTTCACGTTATTGCAGTACCAACCCTAACAGTTCCAACAGCGTGAGTGGTCGAAAACGCAGAGCGGAAGGAAATGAGCAAATCTCCAAGTCCATTCAATCGTTAAACTAAAGCGAGTCAGCCGCAAGGGACGACAGGTGGCTCCTGCAATTGAATGCCCTATAATCTCTCTCTCGCAAATTTAAATAAGGTCAAGCAATCTTGCTGTCGGAGGACATGTGGTTTTAAAGGAACGTTTACTGACTGTAGATACGGGCGCATCTCATTCAATCATTCGACAACAAAAATATAAGGCAATTGCATGGAGAAAAATAGCGTACAGCCACTGGAGAGGACACCCATGTAATGGGGAAGTAGCATGTGAAGTCGCAATTGGGAAAAGGTACTACACAATTTTATAGTGGCAGAGAATGTTGATCAAATCATAATTGGAGTGGACTTCTTGATCGACCAAGGCATCAAGATCGACATGCAAAGCAAGACGATGCGAAATAAGAACATACATGTGCCACTTAATTTCGGCTACGAGAAAGTCTACAGTAGTAAACGAGTGCTGGTGGCGGAGAATCAGCAAATACCACCAAAATCAGAGGCAGTCATCTGGGCTAAAGTTGATGGAGATTTTGGGACAAACAAATCGCGGGTTGTCGAGGCATCAAACAAATCAATACCGAGCGTACTTGTTGGAAAAACCCTTGGCTATGTAAAAACAAGGTGGATGTATATATTGGGAAGATGCCAAAAGGCTGAAATAGTTATTAACTGTGAACAGCTCCAAAAAACCTTTTCAAGTAGCTAAGATTGATCTTTCAAATGACATCGCGGGATGGACGGAGGGTCTAGAGGAAGACTATCAGGGTAAAGCAAAACAACTTGTCCTAAAAAACGCAAACATATTTGACCAGGGTGGTTCCAAACCAGGCCGCAACGTTGTGAAACATCAAATTGACACTGGAGATGTGAAGCCGATCTGTCAAACTCCTCGGTGTGTTCCACTGGCGAAGTGGGAAGTTGTGACTCAAATCATACAAGAAATGAGCGACAGCGGCGTAATCGAACAATCAGCTAGTCCCTGGAGCTCACCAGTGGTACTTATGAAGAAGAAGGACGGAAAAGTGAGGTTTTGCGTGGACTACCGCAAGTTGAACTACGTCACGAAAAGCGATAGCTTCCCATTGGCAAGAATTGACGACACTCTGTTTCCCTATCTGGAACGAAATGGTTTTCTACACTGAAGGAGGAAGACAAGGAGAAAACAGCCTTCAGTGTCAGATATTGTCTTTGGTAGTTTACAGTAATGCCCTTTGCACTATGCAATGTACCAGCTACTTTTGAAAATCTTACGGATCAGGTACTGAAAGGACTACATTGGAAAACATGCTTGGTGTACCTAGACGACATCATCGTATTGGGAAAGAACTTTGAAGAACATCTTTCCAAACATTGAAAGAGATAAATAAATAAAACGTAAATAAATTCCAGGAGCAACTTTTATTCTACATGCCGATGCGAGTGGGTATGCTATAGGAGGGGTCTTGTCCCAACTGGTCGATGGACAGGAGAAGGTAGTTCCCTACTACAGCCGATATATTGGAAAACCAGAGATGAACTATTGAGTTACACGGATAGGGCTATTGTCATTGATAGAGTGCATTAAACATTTTCACAAGTACCTCTACGGGCGAGAATTCCGCTTCAGGACAGTTCACGCAGCGTTGAAATGGCTCCTGCAGTTCTGTAATCCAGAAGGTCAATTGGCACGGTGGATTGAGCGACTACGAAGCTATGACTTGTCGATTGAGCATCGTAAAGGTAGTACCCATGGCGATGCTGATGCAATGTTACGAAGACCATGCTGAGGGTAAGGAAGACAACATAGATGTCCGGTTTGTGACCATAACATGTGCGGATGGATGGAACAAGGAACAACTAAGGAAGTCGCAGCTAGAAGATACAGATCTGGCACATGTTACGCAAGGGCTGGAACGAAACGAAAGACCAAATAGAGAGGAGATGTCAGCAGAGAGTCCTATTGCGAAGTCATATTGGACACAGTGGAAAAGTTAACAATTGATATCAGGTTGTCTGCATCGAATATCGGAGAGTGAGGATGGTCAAAGTAAGAGACAAATCATAGTTTTTCCAAGGAAGAAGGTTCTTGGCATTCTCAGTAAGCTACATAACGGTCCAAGTGAAGGTCAGCTTGGAATCACGAAGACGCTCGAAAAAATTAACCAGATGAAGCAATATATTTCAGGCGCACCATTTGAAAGGATGTCACAGATCCATTTCCTACTAGCAACCGCGGAAAGAAATACTTACTAGTTGTTATTAATTATTTCAGCAAATGGCCAGGGGTATAGCCAATCCAAAATGAAGAAGCAGAAACAGTACCAGAAGTGTTTACAAACAATTGTGTTGGAAGGTATGATGTACTAATCGAGCATCATTGTAACCAAAAAATGTGTAAGACATTGGGCATTCGAAAAACACGGACAACTGCATTGCATCCTCAGTCCGATGGTATGGTGGAACGATTCAATAGAACCTTGGAGGAGCAATTAAGGAAAGTAGTGGACAATTTCCATAAAAAGTGGGATACACACATATCCTTCTTCTTGATGGCTTACCGATCCCGCAAAGGTAATTTTTGAAATAATAATGACTTTCGACTGCCAGCTGACTTGAAGTTTGGGATAAATGCCGATGCGGAAAGAAATTCCAGGAAACCCACTGGTGTCTTGGAGGAATAAATGAGATAATAGCATTTGCGTTGCCCTGCTCTTTTAATGCTAGAAGTCGAACAAAAATCGATCGTTCCAACGAAATTTAGTAATATCATTGCTTTTAGGACATTAACTGTTTTTAGCCTCTTACGAAGGATGATATTTGCATATGTTTAAGTAGTATATTTCAGCTTTCACATCATTTAGTTTTCTTTTGTTGTTTTTCTGTAGAAATGTGACGCTTAATTCGAGCCTTTTTTTTTGTTTTGGTAACTACATATCATTGAAGTGGTTCATTCTCTCTTGTAATTTAATGTTATTTCCATTTTAACAAATAAAAAACCAAGCGTCTTAATCTTTTGAATTCGTTCTCTATGTCTTCATGGACAAAGACAATCTCGATTAATTATTTTTTCTTTGTTGTTTTGGTTTTCGTTTGTAGTGGCTATTGTACTGCGACCATTTCCAATATTTATGTTAGCAATATATGTCCAAAACTGTATATGGATGTACACATGCATCTTTTTTTTAAGCAGCATCCACACTTGTGGGTCTGAACTGGTAAAGGATGAAGCTCGTGCGAATTGGTTTGCAAAAAACATTTAAATTTATTTCTTCATTTACATATTTTAGGGAGTACTGAGTTAAATTTATTTGTTCTGCTTAATATTCATTATTGGCCGGACTGTGTGCCGTGATGTCGCAGAGTAAGGCTTGCCTCCATTAACAAAAAAAAACAACTTTTAGCGTGGTTGTAAGTTTGATAAAATTTACCCAAAAATATTTACTATACTCATCTGAGCAGAGCTCACAGAGTATATTAATTTTGTTCGCATAACGGTAATCCGTAACGGCATAAACTAATCGAGACAGATATAGAATTCTATATATCAAAATGATTTGGGCGAAAAAAGAAATTTATTTAGCAATGTACGTCCGCCCGTCCGTCCTTCCGTCTGTCCTTAAACACGATAACTTGAGTAAATTTTTAGGTATCTTAATGTAATTTGGTATGTAAGTTCCTGGGCACTCATCTCAGATCGCTATTTAAAATGAAGGAAATCGGACTATAACCACGCCCACTTTTTCGATATCGAAAATTTCGAAAAACCGAAAATGTGCGATAATTCATTACCAAAGAGGGCTAAAGCGAAGAAACTTGGTAGGCGGGTTGACCTTATGACGCAAAATAGAAAATTAGTAAAATTTGTGGACAATGGGCATGGCACCGCAACAAAACACAAAAATAAAAGAAAATTTCAAAATGGGCGTGGCTCCACCCTTTTTCATTTAATTTTTCTAGAATATTTTAATGCCATAAGTCGAACTAAAATTTACCAATCCTTGTGAAAGTTGGTAGTGGCGTAGATTCTATGACGATAAGTGTTTTCTTTATTATTTCAAATCGCAATATTCTTTTACAAGAGCTATTGTTAAAGTTTTTTAGTCAAAATTCAGCAAGACTGTAGCTGTATTAAAGGAAAAGTTGCCTTCTATTTTTTGGTCTCTTTATATAAATGTAATCCTTAAAATCTTTTTATCATTTTTTATTTGAAGTTTTTTAGTACTACGTACAAAAAGGCAATCACAACTGTGGTTAGTAATTTATGTAATTGCCAAGCGAAAATTCTTATCTTTATTTATTTGTTCAAAATAGCAAGATTTAAGAGAATTAGTGAAATTTTCGCTGACAACACTGGCGAAAACAACAGAATTCCACCTCACATCATAACAAGAGAATTCCACCTCGTTTATCAGCTACTTAATTTGCACAGCTGAAAATAGTGGTGAAATTCGCATACGCCTGAAAATCTAAAAGAATCGTGGTGAAAGTCGCGTACGCCTAAGGACGTGCATTGGGTTGGGCCTTTAACGAGGTGGAATTCTACAACGCCTGAAACACTCAGGAGGCTAGCCCTGAAGGTATGGCCTAATCTTCTAAATAGTTCGACTTGTGCGTTACGTAGTTCAAATTTTTTGATCAAACATTGCACTGTCACCGAGTTTTAAACTCTATTTCAGGTTTCAAGTCTCTATATATCCAGAACGTTAGTTAAAAATCGATTGCAAGATTCCCAATTTAAAATTAGTTTTCTCAATATCTCGATCCATGCGCCACCTAGCGGTTTTTTTTGATAAAATATTGCATTGTCACCGGATTCTTATTTACGGCCCAAGTTTCATGTCTCTAGCTCATCGGAAAGTTACGCGAAAATCCATCTCAAGATTCCCCCCCCCCCCCCCCCCATTTTTAAAGGATTTGCAGTTATCTTGACTAGCGCGCCACCTAACGGAACTTTGTTTTCTATAAATTGTATTGTCACCGGGTCTCGAAGTATGTGCTAAGTTACAAGTCTCTAGGTAACCGGGAAGTTAGTTAAAATGGATTGAAAGATTCACAAATTATAATTAATTTTCCTAATATCTCGATCCAAGCGGAATTTTTTTGATAAAATATTTCATTGTCACCGGGTTCTGACTTACGGCTCAAGTTTCATATATCCAGCTCACCGGGAAGTTACTCAAAAATCGATTGCAAATTTCCCCTCGTTTTTCAAGGATTTTTAGTTATCTCACTTAGTGCAAACGTAGCGGCATTTTATTATCTGTAAATTGTATTTTCACCAAGCCTCGAACTGTGTGCCAAGTTTCAAGTCTCTAGGTCTAGGGAAGTTAGTTAAAAATGGATTGAAAGATTCCCAAATCAAAACTCATAGAACGAACTATGCTATGAATGAGCCTATATCCAAGACTATACATCTAGCAAATCGATATAGCAGTGTTCTCAATTTTAATAATAGCTTATATAAGTTTAAGCTTGAACTCTTTTCTATTTTTAACTAGTCTGTAAGAAAACCTGTACTTTTTAGACTGAATGAATAATAAATAAATATTCTTAATATCTCGACCCATGCGCCACCTAGCGATTTTTTTTGATCAAATATTGCATTGTCACCGGGTTCTGACTCAGGTGCCAAGTTTCAAGTCTCTAGCTCACCGGGAAGTTACTTAAACATCGATCGCAACATTCCCTGCGTTTTTTCAGGGATTTTCGTTTATCTCTATTCGTCTGCCACCTGGCGGCATTTTGTTTTCCAGGAATTGCATTGCCATCGACTCGCAAACTATGTGCTAAGTTTCAAATCTCTGGGTCACCGAGAATTTAGTTAAAAGTTGATCGCAAAATTTCCATTTTAAAATTAGTTTTCTGTATATATCGATCCGTGCGCGGATTTGTTTTCACTTGCATTGTAATGTCTCCCACATCTGAACTATGTTCTAAGTATCAAGTGTCTAGCTCAACGGGAATTTACTGAAAAAGACTTTTCCGTGGCTCAAAAATTCGTATGGATATGAGGGGACAAACATGAAAGGGACTTAATATAAAGGTAATAAAAAGGGATCAAACATGGTAATTGGATGGGCTTTGTTGACGCAAAATATAACTTTATAAAAAACTTTGCAAAATGTGTGTGACACCTACCATATTAAGTAGAAGAAAATGAAAAAGTTCTGCAGGGATGAAACATGGTAATTGGATTGGTTTATTGACGCAAAATATAACTTTTGAAAAAAACTTTGCAAAATGGGTGTGACACCTACCATGTTAAGTAGAAGAAATGAAAAGCCCTTGGAATCTTGGCAGGAATACTGTTCGTGGTATTATATCTAAAAATAAATTAGCGGTACCCGACAGATGATGTTCTGGGTCACCGTGGTCCACATTTTGGCCGATATCTCGAAAACGCCTTCACATATACAACTAAGGGCCACTCTCTTTTAAAACCCTCATTAATACCTTTAATTTGATAACCATATCGTGCAAACACATTATAGAGTCACCCCTGGTCCAACTTTATGGCCCACGCCCTTTTAAAACGCTCATTAACACCTTTCATTTGATAGCCATGTCGAACAAACAAATTCTAGAGTCACCCCTGGTCCACCTTTATAGCGATATCTCAAAAAGGCGTACACCTATAGAACTAAGGCCCACTTCCATTTAAAATACTCAGTAACACCTTTCATTTGATACCCATATCGTACAAACACATTCTAGAGTCACCCCTCGTCCACCTTTATGGTAATATCTCGAAAAGGCGTCCACCAATTGAATTAAAGCCCACTCCCTTTTAAAATACTCATTAACACCTTTCATCTGATACCCATATCCTAAGAACATATTGTTACGAATATTAGCAAAACTAAGGGGTGCTGCTATCTCTAAGCCGATGCTAAGCAGTGACGCGAATTCACATCAATAATTCAATCCTTATATACCTACATAAACGAAACAATAATTGCGTCTACACATATGTACCATCTACGTATACGAGCAGCGGAGAGTCAATCCAACAAACACATGCATATATCTGAGATACTCCTATAAGTATGCAATGAGAAAAGCTATAAAATTGTGCAATTGTAGTTACAGCTGAGAAGTTTGAGAGCTAATGGCAACTAGTAGATTCTGGAAGCGCCTAGAAGATGCAACGTTGAAATCAGACAGTATATAAGGCAACAAGTGTAGAGGCGCTGGAATTCAGTTTGATTTGAGATTTCGATTAAGACTCTATCTAGCGAGCAAGAGCAGTATTATTTTGAATAGAAGAGTTTCATTTGAGCTTTCAATCACTTTGGTTACTAAGCAAGCTATACGTTGCACAGTTTGAGTGTCATTGTGCAGTACTTTAATAAAGGCCATTTTTCCATTATTCAATATTGGAGTTATTTATTCAACAGTTTAGTGATTCGAACTTAGCAGAAGGGCAAATAAGAGGATTTGCAAGTAAAACTCGTTACAATAACATAGAGTCACCCCTGCTTCACCGTTATGGCGATATCTCGAAAAGGCGTCCACCTATAGAACTAAGGCCCACTTCCTTTTAAAATACTCATTAGCACCTTTCATTTTATACCCATATCGTACAAACACATTCTAGAGTCACCCCTCGTCCACCTTTATGGCGATATCTCGAAAAGGCCACTCCCTTTTAAAATACTCTTTAGTACCTTCCATTTGATATCCATGTCATACAAACACATTCCAGGGTTACCCTAGGTTCATTTTCCTACATGGTGATTTTCCCTTATTTTGTCTCAAAAGCTCTCAGCTGATTATGTAATGTTCGGTTACACCCGAAATTAGCCTTGCCTACTTGCTTTTATTTGAGTTTGGTCCACTGGCACTTTTTCATTTACTTTGTTCCATTTCAGAGAATTTCGATACGTGGGACTTGGGTACTTTAGTAGAAGAAGCTCACTTTGGCAACATGAAATCGCCTTATAATATCTCAAAAGACCTATGTGATATAAGCTACAGCTTATTAAATAACCATTTCGTGGCAACAATTTATTTTCCAATAAGACCGTTCTAAAAAGAGCTACAGGCAGTTTTTCACTTTCCTGTCTTCACTGCGATACTTCCGTTCCTATGTGTATTAAGAAATTTTCCCCTAACAAGAACTGCCAGGTCATCGGCATAAATCAAACATATCCAGCGCCTTCCCACAAAGTCCTGAAACAGGTCGTTCACAACTACGATCCAAAACAAAGGAGGAAGAAAACCTTCCTCTGGCGTTTCCCTAATCAACTTTCTTTTATCCGTCGCTTAGCCCTAAGATGTCAGAAGTGGCGCAGGAATTAAAATAATCATAAAACAAGTAAGGGAGGCTAAGTTCGGGTGTAACCGAACATTACATACTCAGTTGAGAACTATGGAGACAAAATAAGGGAAAATCACCATGTAGAAAAATAAACCTAGGGTAACCCTGGAATGTGTTTGTATGACATGTGTATCAAAAGGAAGGTATTAAAGACTATTTTAAGAGGGAGTGAGCCTTAGGTATATAGGTGGACGCCTTTTCGAGATATCGCCATAAAGGTGTGGACCAAAGGTGACTCTAGAATTTGTTTGTACGATATGGATATCAAATGAAAGGTGTATGCATATAGTAATAGGAGTAATATTCCTGCCAAATTTCATCATGATATCTTCAACGACTGCCAAATTACAGCTTGCAAAACTTTTAAATTACCTTATTTTAAAAGTGGGCGATGCCACGCCCATTGTCCAAAATTTTACTAATTTTCTATTCTGCGTCATAAATTCAGCTCACCTACCAAATTTCATCACTTCATCCGCCTTTGGTAATGAATTACCGCACTTTTTCGGTTTTTCGATATCGAAAAAGTGGGCGTGTTTATAGTCCGATATCGTTCTTTTTAAATAGCGATCTGAGATGAATGCCCGGGAACCTACATACCAGATTTCATCAAGATATCTCAAAATTTGCTCAAGTTATCGTGTTAACGGACAGACGGACGGACGGACGGACATGGGTCAATCAAATTTGTTTTCGATAATGATGATTTTGTTATATCGAAGTCTATATCTATCTCGATTCCTTTATACCTGTACAACCAACCGTTATCCAATCAAAGTTAATATACTCTGTAAGCTCTGCTCAAGTGAGTATAATTGAAACGGAACATTCCAAGGGACCTTCCACGCGCTCTTCGTCCAGATTCCATTCACTTTTCCCAGTGGGCCCAATAAAGTAGGATTACTCAAGATGATTCACACATTTAGGCAGAACCTTATCCAGGAGTTCCTCTTGGCTTTCCCAATATCATATTTCAAAACTCACAACCACCCAATTGGAGCTTGGTTTAGTTAAACAGCTGCACCGCTCCTGTGGCAAGCGCTTCAGTTAGACGTTCCTCTAGCTTGCAACCATGCGTTTATTCGTTAACTAGCGCTTAACCGCCAAGGCAGTTTTGGCAATTGTGTACTTTGTCACGAAAGTTATCCCTGTCTAGCCAAAACTGATGCCAATTGGGAGAACCAAGGGAGATCAAGTTTACGCCCACCTGTGTCCCCATAGAGGCCTCGCCTTCCCCGGCATCACGGACCGGACTATACATAATCCGGAAAACTTATCCTCGAACACTCCAAATGCTATTTAATCTTCTTGACACAGTCTGTTCTCTCGAACGTGATTTTTACCACCACCACACATTTAATCCCAAATCCCGATTATTGCGTCTTGGTTCATGCACGCTGCAGAAAACCAGCAGGATGTGTACGCAAGTGAAGGATTCTATAACAAACTCGTCCGCAACTTTGTGAAAAGACTGAAAGGAAAAGAGCTTCAGTAGGGGGCAATCGGTTATAAGGACTCATTAAAGTTAGGACTGCTATCCACCAATATTATGGCTGTAAGTGACTGCATCTATAACTGTAAATATATGTAAGAGAACCTTGTAGTACGTGATTTTTAAAAAATATATCACGCTGTTAAATCCTTAAAAATTTTTAAATATATTCTTTTTTATTACAGCGAGTAACTCGTTTCACTCTCGGCTGCGAAAGCGTAGGATCCATTGTGCACCGGCGGCGGAGGTTTTGTTTATATGAAGTTAAGGAAATGGATGTTTTGGACATTTCGGGAAGATCCAGGGTTTTTGCTTCAAAGTCGCGTTGCGGAGAGACTGTCCTTCATTCACTTAACCCCGGTTTTAGACCTGGTACTGCTGCGTCTGCCGAAAAAAATAAAAATATTTAAAATGATCACACTTTCGTCTGTATGTCTCGTGCAAAGCGTAGTTTCACCCAAGTAGATGTAATGGGCTAACTCCTAATACTCGTTGTCTACACAATTTCTTTAAATTATTTGTAGCTCCTTGCTATTCACGCACAAACGCGACTTACGGCCGCTATTAATGGTCTATTAAAAGTCGTGATCATCGTGGCACAGTTTCAACGATTAGCATCCTATTCTTTATCGCGAAAAAGGGCGCCTTCAGCTTTTTGGGCTGTTTTTAAGAGCTGCGATTTCCGAAATGTGAAAAGTAGCAATTCCGACCACCAGTCGCTACCACGCCTCCTGGTCCTCACACCATATGACAGCACAGAAGCTATAGTACTGCGACTTCGATCTCATACTTTTCTTAGAAGCTCTAGTTGTAGCTCCGAAGATTTTCTAGCGGATGGTTTTGTCGCTCCATGAGACTATTCGAATCACTAGAGAAACATCCTGAAACGTTAAGGAGTAACTATTCGGCCAAGGATTCTGCCCTCGAAATCATAAGCTGTCTAAGTGGATATCATTGCGCAACTCATTGGTGAAAATCATATAATCGTCGGCGCATCTACATAATTTAAAATTTTCAAGGACCCTGGGTAATATTTTTTAAATGTAGGCAAAATTTGCAGACGTTTGTGTTCGAGAGTTTTATATCAATAGTTTTAGTTAAAACAAAACGATATTTTAGAATGAAAGTCGACCGATTTTATGTTGAGAGATGAGGTTATATATATGCTCAGTCCAAATTCCAGTTTTTTTATTAGTTCGACTGTCCACTATGTTAGGGTAGTAGCACACCCGGTAATTTGTTCCGACTGTCGTGAGAAAGCTTTTGCTTTACCACCTTGAGTCTTCTTGAGAAGAACAAAGCATCACCTGGTAAATATACATATGTGTCTATGTATTCACATTTGTGATAGAAGCTGTAACGTGTAGGTGATATTTAAACTTGGTTGATATGCTATAATCAAAATTAACATTTCAGACGCTATTTTATAGTTTCGCAAATAAACAACATAAGGCCGAGTGATATACGTACATATATCTTCAACTTAAGTATGAGGCGAGAATCATTTCAAAGAAGTATTTAAACCAATGAAACCTAATTAAGGGTTTTGCGTCACCGATTTCGCTTATTCTTTTATCCAATCGGGATATTGCATTTTTTTTTTAAATCGGCACCTTTTTTGAATAACTTGCTTTTTTAATAACTTGAGGACCATTTAAAGACATGTTTGACTTAGGCCATTTTATTTGAATTCATGTTTTCTTTTATTAATTTTCTGAAAAAATTATGCAAAGTGAGCATGATTTCGGTGATGCAAAATCCGTGTTGAACTGGCATTGATAGCTCCTGTTTTTAAATAAATTTTGAACCATTGAAAAGAGTTAAATTTCGAGGAATGCAATAGCTAATCCCCAAAGAGTCATGTGTAGTATTTTTCGCGACTTAATTGATTCGAAGTAAATCAAGGTGTATATTGACGACAGTTTAATTGTCACATTAGAAGCGTAGAAAGAAATTTATAACTTATATTGAAAAAATTTCGACTTTTGATAGAATAAAATATTGTTACGAATATTAGAAACACTAAGGGATACTGTCATCTCTAAGCCGATGCTAAGCAGTGACTTGTATGCACATCAATAATTCAATCATTATGTCTACACATATGTACGTACACGCAGCGGAGAAGCAACGCACAAACACATGCAGATATCTTATCTGAGATGCTCCCAAAAGTATGCAATTATAATTGTGGAAGTGTCGCTCACAAACACACGCACGTGAGCTGTGAGAGAAGCTATAAAAATTGTGCATCTGTAGTTATAGCTGAGAAAATTTATAGCAGATAACCAAATAGTAGATTCTGGAAATGGAGCGCGCAGAAGATGCGACCGAAAAATCATAGAGCATAAAAGGAAGCAACAGTAGTGGCGCGAGAATGAGTTTGATTTCAGAAATCTAGCGAGCAATAGTAGTGTTATTGTGAAGAACTTTAATAAAGGCCATTTTGCATTATTGAATAGTGGAGTTATTTATTCAACAGTCTAGTGATTCGAACTTAGTAGAAGGTTGCGAATAAGAGGAATTCCAGCAAATTCGTTACAATTGGTGACAGAAGAGGAATTGTTGAATAAATTCTGAAGATTGGGAATACAACTGGGACATGGCAAAGTTGAGTGAATTGACTATCCAGCAACTGAAGGAGGAGTTGGAAGTCCGTGGATTGGCTACTTTTGGCAATAAATCCCAGCTACGAAGACGACTAAGTGTAGCTATGGTATTTGAAGGAATCAATGCTGTGGAGTATGTTTTTTTAATTTGATAGCGACAAAACAACAACAAAAATGGAAGAAAAAAACGAAACACCGTAGACAGTGACGAGCACAATATCTGCAAAAACATCGACAATGTCATATCAGCTGGAGTCACAGGAGGTACGCATTTCAGAAATGGCGTCACAAATTTCATCTCAATTGGAAGAACAGAAGACATATATGTCATCTCAACTGGAAGCGCAAGAGGCACGTATATCTGGAATGTCGATACAAATTTCGGAATAGGTATCATCGCAGCTCTTTGCGAAAGTGGAAGAGCAGGATGCAAAAATTTTACAACTCGAGGACAAAATGTATGCCGAGATAACAGCGTTGAAAAGTCTTATGCAACAGTTACAACTAAATCGCCCAGCTGTTCCAGCGAGCAATCCGAAGGTAAAAACTCCATCTTTTGACGGTTCTGTTCCTTTCCAGGTATTCAAGCTTCAGTTTGAGAAGACGTCAGCAGTGAACAACTGGAATGCTGAAGATAAAGTTGCTGCACTGTTCGTGACATTGAAAGGGCCTGCAGCTGAAATCTTACAGACAAAACCAGAGTACGAACGGAACAACTATGAAACATTGATGAGCGCTCTAGGGAGACGTTACGGAAGCGAGCATAGGAAACAGATATATCAAATTGAGTTGCACAATCGCTACCAAAAAGCGAATGAGACTTTGCAGGAGTTTGCGTCGGATGCCGAAAGACTGGCCCATCTAGCAAATGCGGACGCACCCGTGGAATACACCGAGAGGGTAAAATGGCAGAGCTTCATAAATGGCATACGAGATGTGG
The DNA here is from genome assembly GCF_040869045.1 of Eurosta solidaginis. Lineage (NCBI taxonomy): Eukaryota > Metazoa > Arthropoda > Insecta > Diptera > Tephritidae > Eurosta > Eurosta solidaginis. Next base: position 239,449,737 of record NC_090319.1, read on the forward strand.
AAGCGAAACGAGCTACATATTCGAATCCAAAACTAACATTTTCTAAAACGGTATATCATGCACTGACTCAGGAAACAGCCTCAGTTTTGAGTAAGCCAGCGTACAAAGCTCATCGCGTGGAAGTGGAAAGACCAGACTGGGTAGACATAATTTTGGAAGCACTGAAGGGGTTAAACAGAAAAATGACGGCGTTATGAAGTGTTTCAAGTGCGGTAACCCAAGTCACATTGCACGTCATTGCAGAACCGGTCCTGGTAGTTCCAACTTGGGTGGCCGTAAACGCAAACCGGGAGGATATGAGCAACAGCGTGCCAGATGTAAAAATCGAGAGCTAGCTCCAGTTGTTGAATGTCCTGTGATATCTGTCTCGCAAATTGGAAGATACTCGAGTAGTCTTAACGTCAGAGGAAATGTGGATGGCAAAGAACGTGTACTGACTGTCGATACGGGCGCATCTCATTCCTTGATCCGATCTGATTTGGTCAATAGGAGAGTAAAGCCATTACCTGGAACAAGATTGCGTACGATTACTGGCGAGCGTAACCAAGTCCAGGGAGAAGTGGTATGTGAAGTCTTAATTGGGAAGGTCATGGTTCTACACAAATTCATTGTGGCGGAGATTGTTGATGAATTCATATTGGGAGTGGACTTCTTAGTTGACCATGACATCAAGATCGATATGCAGAGAAGGGTTATGCGTTATGAGAACCAGGATATACCACTTAACTTTAGTTTAGAGAAAGGGTTCAGCAGTAATCGAGTACTGGTGGAGAAGACTCGACAAAGACCACGAAAATCAAAGGTAAATATTGATGGATAGAATGGGCCAAATAAATCAACACCAAAGGTACCTGCCAGAAAAACACGGGGATTGACAAACCATAATGGACGCACTAAAACGACTGAAAGAATTTTCCAGAAAGAATGCAAGGATGGTTTCAAGCCAGCGCGCACTACTGTTGTGAAACGTCAAGACGATACTGATGATGCAAAATCAATCCGTCAAGATCAAGTTCTGCTAACTAGTTCTTCATTGGCCAAACAACAGAGTCCGAGGGAATGGCCCCAGGGTAATGAGAAGTAAGATGAAACACAGGTACGACAAGAAAAATAATTCGGAAGGTTTACGGGAGGGAGATTTGGTACTGCTATACAACCCTCACCGGCGGAAAGGTGTTCCATCTGAATTTTGGTGCAGTTGGGAAGGCCCATACAGAGTTGTGAAGAGGATCACTGATGTCATCTACCGTATACAAACAATTGGGAAACCACGAAATAGAAGGGTGGTTCATTTGAAGAGGCTAGCAGCGGTCAGGTTGAGAGATTCGTCTGATCGGGACGATCAGACTTAGGTGGAGGGCAGTGTCATGAATATTATCAACACTAAGGGGTACTGTCATCTCTAAGCCGATACCAAGCAGTGACTTGTATGCACATCAATAATTCAATCATTATGTCTACACATATGTACGTACACGCAGCGGAGAAGCAACGCACAAACACATGCAGATATCTTATCTGAGATGCTCCCAAAAGTATGCAATTATAATTGTGGAAGTGTCGCTCACAAACACAGGTGCATGAGTTGTGAGAGAAGCTATAAAAATTGTGCATCTGTAGTTATAGCTTAGAAATTTATAGCAGATAACCAACTAGTAGATTCTGGAAATGGAAGCGCCTAGACGATGCGAACGATAAATCATAGAGTATAAAAGGCAGCAACAGTAGAGGCGCGAGAATCAGTTTGATTTAAGTTATCTGGTGAGCAATAGTAGTGTTATTGTGAAGAACTTTAATAAAGGCCATTTTGCATTATTGAATAGTGGAGTTATTTATTCAACAGTTTAGTGATTCTAACTTAGTAGAAGGTTGCAAATAAGAGGAATTCCAGCAAATTCGTTACAATATAATACTGTGGCGAATATTGACATTACTAGGCTGTTATTAAATAAATGTACAACAACAAAAACATTAAAGCAAGCTAAATAAATACATTAATCATCATTAAACACCAATGAACTGCAAAAATCGAACACAACAACGTTCGATTACATTCGTCAACATGATCGTGTTCAATGATACAACTTGCTTAAACGAACATAATCGACATTTATTTAAAATCAACCAACTTGTTGCATGCGTGAATATAATCAATTGAGGCGTTTGCTCGTTTGCCTAAACTGCGATTACATTCATCGGAATGAAAAGGCAAATATGAAAACTTTATGCGTCTGAATATTTGCATGATTCTTCTGCCCTTACGTCACGGCGACAAGCTACATATAAACATTGCTTACGATTCTCAATGGACAAAAATGCAATCTTTTGGTATTCGAACACTGTATGTAATTACAAACTTTATTATAGTTTAAGGCAGGGATGGGCCTTTTTTTGGCTCCTAAATTAGTTTCAGTGCCAGCGAGTGCTAGGTAAGACGTTTGTGTGTCTTGGGGTGTTAGGCGAGTAAAAAAATACATTGGAAATATCTTACACTTCACCTCAAACGATATTCATCGCAAGAAAGTTGCGGAGCACTAAAATACTGAAATGAAAATATTCTCTCTCAACCTCGAAAACCAATTCACAAACTGTCTTGCAATAGTACGAAAACCAGTAGCGGATCGTGAACTTGTGTGTGTGTGTGTGGGGGGGGTGGTATCAAAAAGTTTCATAAATTTGGTTTTATTTTTATGAAAGCGGTATTCATGTATAAATTGCCGTGCATCGTGAAATGCCAGAATTAAGTATTGACCATTTGAATATTTGAATGTCCCCTAGATCCTCGCCTGACGAAAACAAAAACATATATTTTTTGGCAAGAAATATGAAAAACGGAATAACCATAGACTGAAGTCGCTTTATGTTAAGCAGCGCATTATTGACATTCATTTCGCCTTCATATGCATTTAATTATACGCAAGCCGATTCATTTTGCAATATATACATAAAGGTATTTAAAAAAGTATTTTTGAAATAGTAGCATTAGAGGAAGTAGTAGTAGAAAAACGTAATAATGCACGTTTCGTATTCAATCGTGGGAAAACGAAACCCTTTTCAGACTTGTTGGCAGTGTTGCCGTGAGCCTAGAAAGAAATGTATCAGTTTACAAATAAAAAATGGTACCAATCGCATAAACCACGACTAATTTTACCAGTTTTATTATAAATATAACTGCTTTCATTTATAAATTTCAAATAATGGAGGAATTTCTTCAGCTCACATACGGAGCGGTGGCAGCTCTATTTTCCACATAGCTTGGTAACTGTTAAATATGTATTAAGCAAGATGAGCAAGATGTGTTTGTATATTATTCTCTTCCTGTGTTCTTCGCCCCACATACCTGCACTTGATCGTCCCTCGCCAAGCACTTAAATGTGCAAAGCGTTCCCGTATCTGCAAAAGGCTCATACAAGCCGTTTTGCCCATCGCTGGTATAAGGAAATGTAGTTTAGATTTCGTTTACAATAAATGCTTAGCCGCGAGAAGTTATATAAACCAAAATTTGTGCTTGCAAGTGTCACGAAAAAAACCAAGAAAACGAATAGCTCTCTCTCACCCATATGTTTGTATGTATGTGCAGTAGGGCAGGTCGATTTAAAAATCGCTCATTGCTCTGTAAAAATCGAATTCTAGGGATCAAAATAAGAAACTTTGCCGAAGGAACCATACCTCTAAAACGAATTCTGATGTCCCCCCATTTGGGTCGAACTTTTGGGTAGGGCAATTTCAATTCATTTTTTCATTTACATATGTTCTGACTAAATAAATTTCTAAAGAGAAAAATAAACTCCAAAAAGAAAAAACATAGGCATTTCAAAGTGGGATTTTTCAAAATTTGCCCTTACGACCCAAAGGGGGGGGGACATCACAATTCGTTTTAGAGGTATGGTTCCTTCGGCAAAGTTTCTTATTTTGATCCCTAGAATATGATTTTCACAGAGCAATGGGCGATTTTTTTGCCTCCCCTCAAATCGACCCGGCCTAATGTGCAGGTATGAGTTGTGACAATAGGAACTGCAAGAATAATTTATAGTAATAGATTGACATCAAACACATGAATTATGGTGACCATATGATCATAATTACTTAGCGTGAAGATATAAATATTGCGACGAGTATGAGTGACACTAAGTGATACTCACATCCCTAGTCTGATGCTAAGTAAATGAAGTCACAACAACAATATAGCACACAGTCACTTGTATCTACATAAACGAATCAATCATTATGTCTACACATATGTACGTATACGCAGCTGAGAAGCAACGGACAACCACATGCATATATCTGAGATACTCCTGAAAGTATGCAATGAGAGATCGTGCATCTGTAGTTACAGCTGAGAAATTTGGTAGCTGATGGCCAACTAGTAGATTCTGGAAAAGGAAGCACCTAGAAGATGCGAACGAGGAAATCAGAGAGTATAAAAGGCAACAATGGTGGAGGCGCAATAAGCAGTTTTGATTAAGACGCTATCTGGCGAGCAATAGCAGTATTATTTATTGTGAAGTACTTTAATAAAGGCCATTTTTCCATTATTCAATATTGGAGTTATTTATTCAACAGTTTAGTGATTCGAACTTAGTAGAAGATTGCAAATAAGAGTATTTGCAGTAAATTCGTTACAATATTAATAGCTGATTTTCAACTACTACACAAGGCAGTCGATATGAGAGCGCTGAAGATAAATGTACGTTACTTAGGTGTCAGCTGCTGCTCCGAACATCCTCCCCCTTTGAAACATTAGTGCTTTCAACACACTCTTTAACTGGAAGGACACACAGCGTATTTACTGCTCGACGCACGATACCTGCAGAGGTACGTAGAATGGCAACTCTCGCCGCACCATCCCTCCCAGTGATTACGTCAGTTACACGGCCCAGAGGCCATTTTAAGGGTGGAGAATTTTCATCCTTGATGCATATAATATCGTTTATTTGAATGTTGGTGCGCCACTTGGCGCGCTGCTGGAGAAGACTCAGATATTCTTTTCCACTTCTTCCAGAATATTTGTTGCAGATAAGTAACGCGTTGCCAACTATTAAGCCGATTATAATTTAGGGGCGTAAGGTCAGGCACTGGGAGGGCTGTGAGAGGACCACCGATAAGAAAATGGCCTGGTGTCAATACGTCGAGATCGTCCGGATTTTCGCAAATCGGTACTAGATGACGAGAATTGATTACTGCAGAAATTTCGCATACTAAGGTGCGTAATTCATCGAAGCCAAGAAGTGCAGATCCTATTGTGCGACACAAATGTTGTTTGGCCATCTTCACTGCAGCCTCCCATAACCCACCAAAGTGCGGCGAACGTGGTGGTAAGAATCGCCAATCGATTCCATTATTAAGGCAGTGCACGTGAAAACCTTTATGATGCCTTTCACTAAGGAATAAGCGACGTAAGTCCTTCAGCTCGTTATTGGCACCTACAAAATTAGTCGCGTTGTCAGACTAAATGCAGCTTGGTGTACCGCGAGTAGCAAGCATCGAGAAAGGCACTTGTTGAAAGATCCTTCACTAAGTCCATCCAAACAGCTTTTGTCGCAAACCAAATGAAAAGACTGATGTAACATTTTTGAGGCGATTTATTGCGCGCTTCGGGCTTATAATAAAAGGGCCCGCAGTTGTCAACTCCAGAAATGGTAAAGGGTGCGAGACTTCACTGCGCTCCTTGGATAAATCTACCATGATATGCTCGACGAGTCGTGGTTTTGATCTGCAACATATGATACATTTTCGTAGGGCGCGGGCCACAGTCTTTCTTCCACCTATGGGCCAATACTGCATGTGAATCGTAGCTAGAAGTGATTGGGGACCTGCATGATGATATTTACGATGAAAATGCATAATTATAGCAAACGTTAATGGATGATATTTTGGAAAGATGCTTGGATGTTGGGCTTCGAAGCCGAGGGTTGAATTCCTGAGTCGGCCACCAACATAAATTTTTCCTAAATCATCCAGAAATGGTGCTAACGAAGCGATGCGGCATACTCAGGCCAAAGTTGTGCCCTTAGAACCATGTGAATTAAAATTTGAGTTCCTTGATAAATGTTTTCACAGGTTAGCTCTTATGAACGTAGCGAAAAGTCAATTTGATCTTTTGAAGTAACCAGAGCTTTGTGACGAATTTCACGGAGATTAAGGTTGGACCACGTGCGTGGCTGACGTGCGGCCAATCACGCTAGTCTGCTTGCAAGAAAGGGGGCCATAAATCCAAATCGTTGATCGGGACAGCTCCTCTCCCTTTGACAAAATATCAGCTGGGTTAACGGACGTAGGGACGTAACGCAATTGCATTCCCTCTGTAAGCTGCTGTATGGTACAAATACGATTAGCTACGAACACGTTGAATTTGGAGTGCACTTCACGTAGCCATGACAACACCACAGTTGAATCGGACCAACAGTAATAAGGAAAATCGAAAAGCTTAATTTTAGCGATTTCGGCATCTAGCTGAGCTAGTAAATCAGCAGCACAGAGTTCAAGTTTTGGTACAGTGAGCGTCTTCAACGGTGCAACGCGGGCTTTTGAACATAATAACTGAACATGAAATCTATCATTTTTATTATGGGGCGTACGTACATAAATGCAAGCGCCGTATGCCTCAAGGCTGGCGTCACAAAATGCGTGAATTTCGTGTGCAGTTCCGATGTAACGTGGGAATGACAAAAAATGAATGTCTGAAAAGGCTTTGTAGAATGCAGACAAAGCTGTATCAAGAGATTGTGGTAGGATCTCATCCCAATCAAGTTTATCCCTCCACATTCGCTGCAATATAATTTTCGCTTTAGTCAAGGTCGGGCCAATGTGTCCAAGCGGGTCGTAAAAGCGAGCTATGGTGGAAAATACAGAACGATTCTAATTTTTTCCAGGTGTGATTAGGGGAGTAAAAGCAAATAAAAAAGTATCCTTGAGCGGATCCCATGCAAGACCCAATGCCTTTGTAATGTTGCTGTTGTTATCGAATTTCAAAAAACTTCCACGGTCCGTATCAGGAATATGCAAAACGTCCAGATCATTAGAACACCACTTACGCAAGCGAAAGCTGCCTCGAGAGAGGAGATTTTTTGTTTGCTTCCTGATTTCAATAGCTTCTTCTACCGTGTTCCCACCAGATATCAGGTCATCAACGTAGAGGTCCCGCATAATGATTTTGGCGCCGAAAGGAAATGATGAGGATTCGTCCTCAGCAAGCTTATGCATTGCCCGAATGGCAAGAAAGGCTGCTGGCTTGGTTCCATAAGTAACTGTGTCTAGTTCAGAAACGCTAAGATCACCTCCTGGACAGTCACGTCACAAAATGCATTGGAGCCGGTTGTGAGTTGGCGATACCTTGGCATAGCGATACATTTTACAGATATGGCCAGTAAGCGCTACAGAAAACGAACGAAATCTAATATGGATATTGAATAATTTTGGCTGAATTGTTGGTCCTGTCATAAGGATATCATTCAATGATAAGCCCGAGGTTGTAGTAGCTGAGCCGTCAAATACAACTCTAAACTTCGTTGTATAAATATCTTCCTTGAAGACGCAGTGATGTGGAAGAAAGTATTTACACTCATCAACAGCCACCGTGGCACAGTGTTTCGTATAGAACAAGCTAGCTGGACAAAATTATTTTATGAGATTTTCCGTTTCATATGCAGTCATTTATTACAAATACGTAAATTTTCAGCCACATTTTTTTTTATTTTTTTCCAAAATTTTACTTCATATGCATACATTTGCTTATTTCATATAGAGTAACTCATGTGAATAAGTGACATAGGTCCAAAAAAATTTAAAGGACTTGAGAATATTACTTTATTGTACTTAAATTGAATGGACTACAAATCTCAATATTCTAAATTCTTCGAATTTTTCAAACATTTTTTAAATATAATTTAGATTTTGTTATGGATCGTGACACATTTTCTTATTGGAAATTAGTTAAAACAAATTTGCGAAAGCGAAAATTGTAAGAATTGTCCAAAAAGGGGTGTCTACTTATTTATGTGAGTGACTGTACATATGTACATACATATTTTTTATTTATTTGAGTATTTATCCTGGCACTACAATTTTTACAAAATTATTTTATAGTACAAGTCAGGAATGTAAAAGTAATTACAATAATAATAATAACAATGTAAATAGTTTAATTAATTATGTGAAAATTACTTATTACAAAAAACTTAAAAGTAAAGTATCATACAAAGTAGAAAAGACAATAGATTTAAATTAAATAAAACCTGATCCAACAAAAAGTTATAGGGTAGGTTATCTTTTATAATTATGTTATTATTCGCTATCATCACTTTCATTCGATGAGTCACTTGTGGAATAGTCATGAGCATCAGCAACACTACTGTGAAAGCTTGAAACAACTGGGGTATTTTTTGACTCCCCAACATTATCGGGGAACAGTAAATTTAAGACTTCTGAAGTCAGACATTTAAATTTTTTCTTAGGTATCTCCCAAAAAATGTTAATTAAATGATCCGATATTATAAGCAACATATTCATAAGATCTCTATTCGTGGCTTCGCGCGACTGCTTTTGTGTGTTATCGTCCCTGAATCGTCTCAAATCTGTGTTACGAGCTTCCTCAGAAAGTTGACCAATAGGTAGAATTGCTGATTTTATAATATCAGTACTATGCACTAAGATTTTATGAACTGTAACAGGCATATTAAACCATGGATAGAGATCTATATATAGTTTTTTAGTCTCGACCTCAAATTTTTCAAATATTTGGATATTTATATTGTACGCAGATGCTAATGCGCGAAGGAGAGTTTCGAATCTTTTGATGAGCGTTACATCCAATCCCGTATTCTCAGCACTAGCCTCAGAATTTTCGAACAACCTACGAGCAGTGTTGCCGTCATCGGTATTGCCGAAACCTGGTTTTGGTTTATCTACTGTCAATCCAAGTACACTTTTAAATTTATTCTGGATTTCGTTGGAACGTAGCTTTACACTCTCTTTATCTGCCTCATTCATAAGCTGCCATCTTTTTACTTCGAGGCGATGACTTATGTGAAGCAAGCATTCAAAACATCTTATCCATGTATGGAGAGTAGACAAACCAAAACCAAGGTTATCTAGGTTAGGCGTAAAGTCCCGTAACTCATTATTCATGTCTTTTGGAGTGGCACACAAATATAACACTTTTGTGCGGAAGAAGTTTCAGTCAAAGCATTGCAAACTTTTCTGTCAATCATTGTAAGAAGCATATTGTGATTTGCGGAAACTTTGTATTCTTCGAGCATGTTCTTTGTTGGCAACAACGCACTTATCTCCTCTAAAAATTTGTTCGTTTCAAAAATAATAAAATCTTTTGTTTCTTTAGAAAAAAAAAATTTAATTGGTAGAAGAAGGTCGAGGATTCTGCCGAACAATGTTACCTTTTTCATCCTGTAATTGAAGAGGAACGAAAGAAAATATAAACAAAAACTCATCAGTGTCAGAACTGCATGTAAACTTTTGCTTATATGTGCTATGGCCAGAGCTTCCATCGCAACCCCACTTACTGATTAAAGTATACGTCAAGTTTGTAGGTAATAAACTAACAAAAACTTCTTGATTTGCTAAAACTAAACGCTCAACAGTTTTATCTAATACGGACTGGACTTTAATTTCCGCAAGTGTTTCACCCACATCAATTTCATTTGGATAGCATTCTACCTTAGCTTTTCTTAGACTATAAAATGATGGATAAACCTTATGGGCTGCCTTGATGCTCCACTGCCAAGTCGTTTTGTACCCATGAGTCGTCGACTTGCTATCTACGTAGTATGCTAAAGCTTCTACATTGCTCAATTATCTTGCATCTGGCTCACATGTCATCTTTTTGCCGGATATTTGAGTGGTTTCCTGTGTTTTTTTTTATAATGTTAGCAACATTTCTGTTGCCGGACATACGCGTTGATACTTCTGCCGCATAAAGTAACTCACCAGGACTTCCAGATTGCAAGAGGTCATCCACTCGACGCCGTTTGGTTTTTTCACTGCAGCTAACAAAGTCCTTCTTTCGTTTTCCGGGGTCGGGGTTACCTGAAGAAGTGGTTGGTTGGTCTGATGGCTACTTTGAATCCACCGTTATTGTAAATGTGAAGTCTGGACTCGAAAGCCACTCCGAGTTTTTATTCAAAAATCGCTCCTTATGTCTTCCAGAAGTGTTCCACTTTTGATCCAGCTTCGACGAATATGCCGATATTTGTAAGCTTAAACTTTTTATCGAATACTCTGCTGCTTCGCTTAAATCGTACTTAAGTACAACAAAACTCAATAATTCTTTATATCTGGTTTCCTTCGAATGTTGAACCCAAATATCAAAAAACTCCGTTCTTGGTACGGTTATAACTAAACTGCTTTGTGTTGTTGATTTTCCGACAGGGTGTATAGCTGATGATTGTTGTGCTGCCATCTTAAGATTCGTTGATCGTTCTGATTTGTTATCAGTTGTGCAGTATTTATATTACATTCAGGTATTGGCGTAGATGCTACCAAATGGGGTTGTTTTGTGTAGCGTTCCTGTGTGGTTATACCTGCATTAGGATTGTTTTGTATGTACCTGGTTTTATGCCTTGGTGACTGTTGTGGTAGGTTGTGGCAGATTGAAGTCAGTGATCTTCGCCTTTTTGCTTTTGGTGTGCTCTGGTTGACCTTGCGCGTTTATTTTTGTGTGTTTTATGGCTACGTGTTTGTTCCCTGTACCTGAGAATTGGTTTTGCCGTTTGTATATCGGCTTTAAAGGTTGAAATATCTCGTCGGAGCTGGTACGTACACACATCCTATTTTATATGTGGAGATAACAAAATCTACAAAAAAAAAAAATTTAAAATAGATGTGCAAAGAGTTCGCAATGGTTTTTTCTTTCTATTATTAGAGAATATTTCCATCTGTAACACATATAAAATTTAGCCCGGATGTCCGCGGATGTATGTAACTTTTTTGTCCCTAAAGTTAAAAATATAGAGAAAAAATACCTTTTCTTATAAATAACGGAATGTTAAATATATTGAAAATACTCTAATTGCAAAAGAATTACTATTAAAAAATTTTACTTACCTTCTGGCTTGGAATGCATCAAAAAAATTATATAAAAGTGTTCACTTAAAATAAATATGAAGCTTAATATTCAACAAGAATTTTGCAAATTAATCAGTTCATTTTACGGTCACTCATGCCTTCTTACTTCAATTACTCAATATATATGAGCAAAAATATCAAAAAAAAAACAGAAATCCCGTTATTTTGTTTGTTTTCTTTCATTTCTCATTACACTTTTCTTGGAATAAGAACTTTGTTTTTGTTCAGCTAGCTTGTTCTACACGAAACACTGTGCATGGGGACTAATGACATGTGCTTAAAATCGAGGTATTCTTTTATGAAGGCGCGATAGCTTTCCATAACATCAGTGTTCCGAAGTAATTTGCGCTCAACAGTTTCAAATCTTCGTTTAGCCTGCATGTATGAGTCGCCTAACAACTGCGGATCAAGCTTTGTTGGCAACCGAACCGAATATTCGCCCGAAGGCAAGAGCGAAAGGTGTTGTGAAATATAGGACTCGCAATCGAGCTCCTCCTTTTTGGTCTTAGATATGGGTTTAGAAGCCGACGTACCGAATCATCCAGTCGATTATTTGGTTCGATGTCACTAATTGATTTTTGATTTACGACGAAAGACGAAAGTTTTGAATTGTGCTGCGCACCCCCTGACAAAACCCATCCGAAGAAAGTCTTTTGAAGCACCGGCAATCCCGAAGCTAATGGATTTGCCCCACGCAAAGCAGTTTGAAAAATAGATTGGCTCCGATGAGCACGACAATACGCTGCGGTATGTTGAAATTAGAATCATCCAGTGGAATATTGGGACGTTCCAGTCAGCAGTATTCAAAGAAAACCTAGGTTGGTCATCTGCAATTGTTTGCACAACAACAGCAGTGATTTGCGTTACGAATTCTGAAGTACGCGACTTCAGGTCAATATCAACAGAACATCTTTCTGTCAAAAAGTTGGCATCTCCAATGCACGAAACTGCTGCCGAGAATTTCATTCTGCGAAGCTGAAGCTGATTGGCAAGGCGATTAGTAACAATATTAAGTTGAGAGCCCGAGTCCAAAAGAGCACGATAAGGCACGAAGGTTCCGGCACGATTTTTTACCAGTATGATGGCAGTAGCGAGAAGCACAGCATCAAAACGACATCTTGCTGGAGGGGCATGGACAAGGAAAGAGGAAGTTGCCACCAACGCGTTTGACTGCGAACTGATAGATTGAGAAGCTGGCAATTGATTGGTAGATGTAGATGTGGGTATGCGATCAAAGTGCAGAAGGGTATGGTGCCTCGATTGACAGCTCCTACAAGAACCAGATTTGCAATCTTTCAGTTGGTGGCCTTTCCTAAGACAACTGAGGCAAAGCGCAAGCTTTTTAGCCTCCTTTTGCCGAAGATTTGGTGATACATTTGTAAAACACTGACAGTGCTGAGAATTTGATGCTCTGAGCTATCGCAAAACATACACCTTGTTGTGTTTGTAATGCTCGTATATGCGATGTGACCTTGTCCGTTAACTCACGCAACTTATTTGTCTCTACCTTGTCCAGCCCGAATATCTCTCTGATGTGTGCCTGTAATATAAGTCTCTTATTATCAAAACGTTAATGTAGTAAATCTAATGTAATTTTGTAATTGGCTTCTTTTATTTCCAGTGATCTGATGGTGTCTAACGCTGCACCACTCAGACAGGAACGCAAGTGCTGCAACTTGTCGGCTTGTGTGAGGTCAGCATCCTTGGCAATAACGGAAGTGAACATAGAAAAGAAATTGGTCCACTCGGTGTAGACCCCACTGAATTTTGGCAACGTAAGCAAAGGCAACCGAGAGCGATTTGCATTTACCATAATTGACTGCGAATCGTTGGTGTTCATTTTGAATGTTGTACAATGTTGAGATACACTACGCTTACTAATTTCTCATTGTAAAGTTGTCGTGATGTTTACTAGCTTTTCATCAAACTTGTATGGTAAATCACTGTTCAAGCTTTCGACATCTAGTTCCTCAAGACTATTGTGCGCTGCTGAGAATACGGACTTTAATTCACCCAATGATTCGATCATTGCCGACAGGGCATACTCATCCATGTTTTGCAGCTTATCACTATTAATATCTGTCGCTATACGCACGAGACGATTAAATATAGCCATGGTTTTTAATTTTAAGAAGGTAACTCGATCAGGAAATACCGCTGCAGGATCTCCCACATTGGAAGAATCACCAGTCATTTTTAGGCTTCTAAGTACAGAAAATGACTTGCGCAAAAAATTTAACGAATGGAAAAAAATGCAAGACGAAGTTGTTTATGGTAGCAGTACTATTCAAGTATGTATATGATTTGCGAAAAAACGTATGTATATAAAATGCGATTGGTAGTTCGGTACGACACAGGCTGGTTATTTACTGGAAGTTACAGTTCTAACAGTTAAATGCCGTGCTACAAAAACTCCAATATGTATGTGTGAAAATCCGAAATATGAACGTGTGCTTGTTGAGCTGCACACTCTTTGTTCGCCATACGCTCCAAATGAACCCAAATGCAACCTTTTAATATTGGAACAAATCCAAATGAACAAAAACGCAACCTTTTGATATTCGACCACTGTATGTATTTACAAAGTTTATTATAGTTTAAGGAAATGTAGATTAGATTTGGTTTACGGTAAATGCTTAGCTGCGAGAAGTTACAAAAACCAAAATTTGTGCTTGCAAGTGTCACGAAAAAACCAAGAAAACGAATTGCTCTCGCTCGCCCATATGTTCGTATTGTGACGAATATTAGCAACACTAAGGCATACTATCATCTCTAAGCCGATACTAAGCAGTCAATTGTATCTACATAAACAAATCAATCAATAATGTGTACACATATGTACATACAAGAAGCGGTGAGATATGCAGAAACACATGCATATATCTGAGATGATCACAAAATTATGCAATCATCGGGCGAGGTATCACTCACATATACTCGCGCATATGAGAAGCTATAAACGTGCATCTGTAGTCTATAGCTGGTGAGTTTAAAGCTGGTAAACAAGTATTAAATTCTAGAAGGAAAAACGCTTAGAAGTATGCGAACGAGGAAGCCGAAGAGTATAAAAACAGCACCAGCTGACGCATGGGCAATCAGTTTGATTTAAGAACGCTATCAGTTGCGAAGTGAAGTTTAATTGCGTAGTACTTTCAGAGTAGTCTAATAAACAACATTTTGCATTATTGGATATTGGAGATATTTTATTCAACAATTTAGCGATACGAACGTTAGCAGGAGGTTGCAAATAAGAGGAGTTGCACTAAATTCGTAACAGTAACGTATGTGCAGTTATGAGTGACGGAAGAGTTGTGACAATAGGAAATGCAAGAATAATCTATATATTAGTACGCTAACAAAATCTCCATACAATCAATTGACAGGCTGTTTCGCATACTTAGCATACGTAAAATCATATAAAAGTTATATGAATTGATTCGTATTGATCAGCCGTAGTGAATAGGCATATTTTTGTTAACAAATATTACTCCATTTGTTTATAATTAATAGAAAAAGTTTTTTGTAAATTCTAACAATTCATACAAATATCGAAATTAATTTTCGTGCACAAGCGCGCCATCTTTAGGAACATTTATCTATGTGTTCTAATGCGAATTTCAAAGACCTAAACCTTATTGATTCCCTGCTAAATTCGAAAGCACAAATGTTTCACGTACATACAAATATGGTGCCCAATGTTGCCACTTACCTATAATAGCCTCTACCAAAATCCTAAAAAACTGTTCCAAAATAATTTGTAGCGTACCAAAAAACCTTAAATAGAATTAATTTTTGAACGGCCCGTTTTTTGTGGCAAATTTTACTTACATGTAAATACATAAGTCTTTACTTAACAGATTATTTGTTTTTTTATTTTAGTTGTTTTCAAGAAAACATGAAATCACAAATAATGAGTTAACTTTTGGTGAAGCTAACTAAATTCATTTATAAAAATTAATGGCAAATTTGTCCGAAAATGTTTTTGCATTTGCAGATTTAATCCTCATTTTAAATAAAGTACGTCTTATACTGAACAAAAAACAAAAAATTTACAAAAATATAATATTAAATTTTTATATTGTCTTTTATGCTAATTTATTTTATTTGTTATTTTACTTTATTATTATTTAAATGCAACTTGACTGAATCGGAAAACTTCACGTTGTATATTAAACGAAAAAAAAACGTCCCATGATTTCAAGTGAAAACGGCAACCGGCATCATGGCGGCCGTATTGCATAGGCAGTATTTTACCCACTATCTATATATTAATACGCTAACAAAATTTCCATACAATCAATTGACAGGCTGTTTCGCATACTTAACATACGTAGAATCATATAAAAGTTATATGAATCGATTCGTATTGATCAGCCGCAGTGCATAGGTCTATTTTTGTTAACAAATATTACTCTATTTGTTTATAATTGATAGAAAAAGTTTTTTGTAAATTCGAGCAATTCATACAAATATCGAAATTAATTTTCGTGCACAAGCGCGCCATCTTTGGGAACAATTATCTAAGTGTTCTAATGCGAATTTCAAAGACCTAAACCTTTATGATTCCCTGCTAAATTCGAAAGCACATATGTTTCACGTACATACAAATATGGTGCCCAATGTTGCCACTTACCTATAATAGCCTCTACCAAAATCCTAAAAAAAACTGTTCCAAAATAATTTGTAGCGTACCAAAAAACCTTAAATAGAATTAATTTTTGAACGGCCCATTTTTTGTGGCAAATTTTACTTACACGTAAATACATAAGTCTTTATTTAACAGATTATTTGTTTTTTATTTTAGTTGTTATCAAGAAAACATGAAATCACAAATAATGAGTTAACTTTTGGTGAAGCTAACTAAATTCATTTATAAAAATTAATGGCAAATTTGTCCGAAAATGTTTTTGCATTTGCAGATTTAATCCTCATTTTAAATAAAGTACGTCTTATACTGAACAAAAAACAAAAAATTTACAAAAATATAACATTCAATTTTTATATTGTCTTTTATGCTAATTTATTTTATTTCTTATTTTACTTTATTATTATTTAAATGCAACTTGACTGAATCGGAAAACTTCACGTTGTATATTAAACGAAAAAAAAACGTCCGTTGATTTTAGGTGAAAACGGCAACCAGCATCATGGCGGCCGTATTGCATAGGCAGTATTTTACCCACTATCTATATATTAATACGCTAACAAAATTTCCATACAATCAATTGACAGGCTGTTTCGCATACTTAACATACGTAGAATCATATAAAAGTTATATGAATCGATTCGTATTGATCAGCCGCAGTGCATAGGTCTATTTTTGTTAACAAATATTACTCTATTTGTTTATAATTGATAGAAAAAGTTTTTTGTAAATTCGAACAATTCATACAAATATCGAAATTAATTTTCGTGCACAAGCGCGCCATCTTTGGGAACAATTATCTAAGTGTTCTAATGCGAATTTCAAAGACCTAAACCTTTATGATTCCCTGCTAAATTCGAAAGCACAAATGTTTCACGTACATACAAATATGGTGCCCAATGTTGCCACTTACCTATAATAGCCTCTACCAAAATCCTAAAAAACTGTTCAAAAATAATTTGTAGCTTACCAAAAAACCTTAAATAGAATTAATTTTTGAACGGCCCGTTTTTTGTGGCAAATTTTACTTAAAACTTAAATACATTAATCTTTATTTAACAGATTATTTGTTTTTTATTTTAGTTGTTTTCAAGAAAACATGAAATCACAAATAATGAGTTAACTTTTGTTGAAACTAACTAAATTCAGTTATAACAATTAATAGCAAATTTGCCCGAAAATGTTTTTACATTTGCTGATTTAATCCTCATTTTAAATAAAGTATATCTTGTACTGAACAAAAAACAAAAAATTTACAAAAATATAACATTAAATTTTTTATATTGTCTTTTATGCTAATTTATTTTATTTCTTATTTTACTTTATTATATATTCGTTTATTTCAACTTAGTTTGTTATTATTTAAATGCAACTTGACTGAATCGGAAAATTTCACGTTGTATATTAATCGAAAAAAAAACGTCCCTTGAGTTTAGGTGAAAACGGCAACCGGCATCATGGCGGCCGTATTGCATAGGCAGTATTTTATCCACTATCTATATATTAATACGCTAACAAAATTTCCATTCAATCAATTGACAGGCTGTTTCGCATACTTAGCATACGGAAAATCATATAAAGGTTATATAAATCGATTCGTATTGATCAGCCGCAGTGCATAGGCCTATTTTTGTTACCAAATATTACTCTATTTGTTTATCTATATATTAATACGCTAACAAAATTTCCATGCAATCAACTGACAGGCTGTTTCGCATACTTAGCATACGTAAAATCGTATAAAAGTTATATGAATCGATTCGTATTGATCAGCCGCAGTGCATAGGCCTATTTTTGTTAACAAATATTACTCTATTTGTTTATAATTAATAGAAGAAGTTTTTTGTAAATTCGAACAATTCATACAAATATCGAAATTAATTTTCGTACACAAGCGCGCCATCTTTGGGAACAATTATCTAAGTGTTCTAATGCGAATTTCAAAGACCTAAACCTTTATGATTCCCTGCTAAATTCGAAAGCACAAATGTTTCACGTACATACAAATATGGTGCCCAATGTTGCCACTTACCTATAATAGCCTCTACCAAAATCCTAAAAAACTGTTCCAAAATAATTTGTAGCGTACCAAAAAACCTTAAATAGAATTAATTTTTGAACGGCCCATTTTTTTGGCAAGTTTTACTTACACGTAAATACATAAGCCTTTATTTAACAGATTATTTGTTTTTTATTTTAGTTGTTTTCAAGAAAACATGAAATCACAAATAATGCGTTAACTTTTGTTGAAACTAACTAAATTCATTTATAACAATTAATGGCAAATTTGCCCGGAAATATTTTTGCATTTGCAGATTTAATCCTCATTTTAATTAAAGTACGTCTTCTACTGAACAAAAAACATAAAATTTACAAAAATATAACATTAAATTTTTTATATTGTCTTTTATGCCATTTTTTTTTTATTTCTTATTTTACTTTATTATATATTCGTTTATTTCAACTTAGTTTATTATTATTTAAATGCAACTTGACTGAATCGGAAAATTTCACGTTGTATATTAAACGAAAAAGAAAACGTCCCTTGATTTTACGTGAAAACGGCAACCGGCATCATGGCGGCCGTATTGCATAGGCAGTATTTTACCCACTATATTTATTATTAGGCTAACTTTGTTGGATTATATATCCTTTAATCGGATGCTTAGATCCCATATGCCTAATTGTTTTATGTCGCTTAAAGTTATGAAATCAATTTTATTTTAGTAAATATGTTTGCGTGAATAATTTCAATGTTTTTGTTTGTTTTTCTTCTCTTTCTAATTTTTTCTGCTTTGTTATATCTTAGTATTATATTGTTCACAGATGATATTTTATGGTAGATATGGTCATATCTATTCTTGAAATGGAGTGTTTACAAATTTAATACAAATTAATTACGTACACAGATCTCAATGGGAATCCCAACTTTAAATATCCGAATATTAGAATCTTCATATTTCCACAATGATCACATTAAAACCCGGAAAAAATTCTAAGTGCAATTTAAGTACTTTATTTTTTTTCTTTAATTAAACATTTTTTTAGTGAACTCTGCCTTCTTTCTCATTACAAATTTTTTTATATTTTTAATATATTTTTTATGAAGGTATCTTCTATTCTACTCGAAATGTTTGTTTTGTTTCACACTTACATATTAGATATGTATTTATACAAAATTAAACGGGTGGCGTGAAATAGGTTAAATTCCTTAAGCAAATTTCTTCGTTTTTAACTAAAAGTTCATGTTTTTTGAGTTATGACGCTATTGAAGTAAATGGGCGATATATGTATGTATATTGGTGATATAGGCCTACTGGGGAACCGAGCTCCCAAAACTAACTTCGGCAGCGCGCCAACGGGGACTATCCGGGTGGTGTGGAAAAACCAATTTTTCAATTCAATTTCAAGTAATTTCACCATAATTCTATGTCAATTTCATTTGATTTTACATAATTTTTATATTTTTGTTTAAGGAGCTCTATACCAAAACGTTATAATTACATGTGAAAAGTTTGTAGAAAATTTAAGAAAATACAATCAAAAAGTACAAAGTCTTAGATCAAATTCAAAATTTTAAAGAAAAAGGTAAGTAAGTTAGACCAGTTTGCTATATTTCCAGCACCTGATGCATAGACTGAGTTGAAAAAAATACACGTTGGTCGAATTTCGACCACAGGCGATACTAGTTTATAGTAATAGATTGATATCAAATGCATGAATTATGGTGACCATATGATCATAATTACGTAGCGTGAAGATATAAATATTAAATAGCTGATTTTCAAACACCACACAGGGCAGTCGATATGAAAAAAAATGTACGTGAAAACTTGCAAACTTCCCGGATGCCCCAACGATATAAGCCAACGAGCCGATCCCAGCAACAAGGTATAAGACAGTGTACTACGAGTACCGCCAGGAAAAGGAAAGAATACACACTTATCGAGATGGAGCTGAAAATAATGGAAGAAAATATTTATTTAAGTTAAAAATATTTCAAACAAAAAGATTGAAATCTATTAAATTTTGAAATCTCATTTTAAAAATGCATATTTAAAGAAATTTAGAAAGTACACACCCATTTTACAAAGTTTTTTCTAAAGTTATATTTTGCGTCAATAAACCAATCCAATTATCATTTTTCATCCCTTTTTTCGTATTTGGTATAGAATTATGAGATTCTTTTTAATTTTTCCTAATTTTCGATATCGAAAAGTGAGCGCGATTATAGTCGGATTTCGGCAATTTTTTATACCAAGATAAAGTGAGTTCAGATAAGTACGTGGACTAAGTTTAGTAAAGATATATCGGTGTTTGGTCAAGTTATCGTGTTAACTGCCGAGCGGAAGGACAAACGGTGGACTGTGTATAAAAACTGGGCGTGGCTTCAACCGATTTTCACAGAAAACAGTTATCGTCATAGAATCTATGCCCCTACCAAATTTCAGAAGAATTGGTAAATTTTTGTTCGACTTATGGCATTCTAGACAAACTAAATGAAAACGGGCAAAGCCACGCACGTTTTGAAATTTTCTTTTATTTTTATACTCAGTTGAGCAGAGCTCACAGAGTATAAGTTAACACCACACACATTCAAACTTCACAAACATTCACATAGTGGGTTGCCTGCATTCTCTAAGTCACATCGCAGCACACGAGAATGCGATAAACGCTGACTAAGCATATTCACATCATGGTAACATTACTGGTGATATGATATCAACAACATAAGCCACCTGCATTCTTCACTCCAGTTACAAAAGCGCATGCATATGAAATAAATGCTGATGCCTCACTACCGCTCCGTGGGAACATAGTTCGCACTGCCAGTACTGCGCATACCTTAGCTTCATATTTCTATACGAGCATCCAACAAACGTCAACCGCGCGTCACCAGCGGATGGGAACATTGGCAGTGATACGATACCACTGCAACATATGAAAATACCAACAACGATGCGACGCCGCTGCAATCGGGCCGTCGCTAAGAATTAATAAAAGGCCATACTAATATAGTTTTAAGCTCAGTTGTAGTTCAGTTGTATTTCAGTTGTATTCTTCTCATGTAAAAGTAATAAAGTGAAAAACATCGGCATAAGCCGGCAAAAAAAATATTTTTTTTTAAGTTTTAAACCCACAACGGGTTAACTGGCGCCCAACGGCCCAGTCGCGAGTTAAAAGGCCCTAAAGTAGTGCCCCGCGAATTTAATGCTCCAAAAGGTCCTAAAGCAGTGCCTCGCAAACAGATTCGCGGAAAACTCATCGCGACAACGGGAATCCACAAGTGAATAGCTTCAGTAGAAGAAAGTCACGCACCCACGCAGAGTGCGCATCGAGGGAACCAGAGTAGCAGAGAATTTCTATAACTATCGAGAAAAGATGCAAAAAGGACCAAAAACCCTCTACGCCGTGGGACTAATGTAAGAAATAATTAAATTAGAGTAATATATAGTTAACCAATAAAGATAGAACTAAGTTAAGTGAAGTGAAAGTGAACTGCTATCGTTAAACAATTTTTGTTTTAACTAACTTGCGAGGTTGGTAAGCGAATGAGAAAAATGGCTCAGAATAATATACTTAGGCCTCCACTCCTAAATACAGGAGCAACAGCTGCCTCAACAGCACCTGCAAACCTTTCCCCTCCCCAAGTCGTAACAACGACCGAGGAATTTAGGGAAGTTGTAAGAAGCACCCTAGCCGAAATCCTTCAGACCGACGCTTCAGTCCTGACTAGAATCAGTGCTCAACCCCCTTTGCTAACTGATCAGACAATTGACGAGAGGTTCAGAAATAGCATTTCCGACATGGACAAGATCCCTGACGTCGTCCGTTCCCTAAGAGAGTTCAGTGGAAACCCTACTGAATTCAGTAGTTGGAAGAAGAGCGTAGAAAGAGTACTAAAAATTTACGAACCCAGTGTGGGTACTCCAAGGTATTTTGGTATCCTGAACATTATCAGAAACAAAATTGTCGGTGGTGCAGATGCCGCGCTCGAAGCATACAACACCCCGTTCAATTGGAAGGCAATTTCGCGTTGTCTTACAACGCACTACGCCGACAAGAGGGATCTCAGCACCCTCGAGTACCAAATGACCTGTCTCATCCAAGGACGGAAGTCGGTACAGGAGTTCTACGCAGAAGTTTACAAGCACCTATCTCTCATCCTCAATAAAATTTCCTGTATGGAAATTAACGACGAAGCCATGCGTGTACTCACCAATACATATCGCGATAAAGCACTAGATACCTTCGTAAGAGGATTATCAGGCGACCTCTCCAGGCTCCTCGGCATGAAAGAACCTGCAGACTTACCCGAAGCATTACATTTATGCACTAAATTAGAAAACCAAAACTTTAGGTCCATACATGCTAACAACCGATATAGCTTTCCGAAGATACTGAGTTCACCTTCAACCCCATTCGACACCCACCAAAAACCTTCTATTCCCGCAAGGAAGTTCCAACACGGAAATCATCCCTTCTACCCACAGCTCGCCCACATACCTCAACCAACCCCTCCCATGATAAAGTTCCCCCCACAGCTCCATCATACCTCATATCAACAACCCATATACCAACAACACATATACCGACAGTCCTATCCTCAGTACTACTATGGGCAAGGTGTACCTCCTGGTAGACTTCTTAACAATAAACCACCTCCAAGACCAACTCAGCCAAAGCCGCCGGTACCAATGGAAGTAGACCAGTCGCTGAAAACGAGGAATGTTAACTACATCAACAGACCTAACGACAACAATGCTACGTCGAAACGACCACCGCCCACGCAATCCCATCAACATATTAGGAATTTCCCGAACAAAGTTCAACGTGTAAACCATATTTCCCCAACCCTCGATTCCACCACAACCGACTCTGGCCAATACGAAGGCGACACCAACACATACGATCCGGAGAGCGAGGAACAATCATGGCAGGACTACTACAACACTTACGAACAGCAGGAGCACCAGTATCGCCAAGACGACGCAAACCAATACGTGGACGTTCATTTTTTAGATTAACTCCCTCATCGCTTCCTTACTTTGAATGTAAAACAAGCGATGGCAGAATACTTAAATTCCTTATCGACACTGGTTCAAACAAAAATTACATTCAGCCCGCGTTAGTTACAAACCCTAAACCAAATGACAGCGTGTTCTTTGCAAACTCCGTAGGCGGAAAAATAAGTGTATCACATCATACCGAACTTAACCTTTTTGGCCTTAGAGATAAAAAGCTAAAGTTCTTTATCCTACCAACCCTGAAATCCTTTCACGCCATAATTGGCAACGACAGCTTAAAACAACTCAAAGCTGTTATTTGCACCTCTAACGACTACATGCTTATAGAAAACAAAATAAAAGTCCCCATTAAGCAACAAATTTCTAAGTCAGTGAACAGCATAGAAATAAAAACTGAACATATGAATCCAGAACAAAAAGTCATTATCGGGAATTTAGTGCAACAGTTCCCCGCATTATTCGCCGAACCCGATAAAAAACTAACATACACCACTAGAATCGTCGGCGAAATCCGTACAACAAACGACTCTCCAATTTACACCAAATATTACCCTTATCCAATGTCTCTAAAAAATGAGGTTGAAAAACAGGTCAATAGACTTGTCGAAGATGGGATTATACGACCATCTCACTCCCCCTATAATTCCCCCGTTTGGATCGTTAACAAGAAACCAGACTCTGCAGGAAATAAACAATACAGGCTAGTAATTGACTGCAGGAAGGTCAACTCGGTTACTATTGCAGACAGGTACCCCATCCCCGAAATAAACGAAGTACTAGCGCAACTAGGACGTAATAGGTTCTTTTCCGTCATCGATCTGAAAAGCGGATTCCACCAAATACCCCTGAATGAATAAGATATCGAAAAAACCGCATTTTCCATAAACAACGCAAAATATGAATTTACTAGACTCCCTTTCAGACTGAAAAACGCACCATCAATTTTCCAACGCACCCTCGACGACATACTACGGCAACATATAGGGAAGTTGTGTTACGTCTACATAGACGATATCATAATTTTCAGCAAGATAGAACAAGACCATGCTAAATCCTTACAAATAATTTTCGATACACTAGAGCAAGCCAATATGAAAATCCAGCTAGACAAATGCAAATTCTTCGCGCAGGAAGTATAATTTTTAGGATTCATAGTCACTGCAGACGGCATTAGAGCAAATCCATTAAAGATAGAAGCAATAGAAAAGGTACCTATACCAAAAACACTAAAGGACCTCAGATCTTTCCTAGGAATGTCTGGGTTTTACAGACGTTTCATTAGGGACTACGCCAAAATAGCAAAACCCCTTACTCTCATCTTAAGAGGGGAGGAAGGACGAATGAGTAAACATTTATCTGCAAAAACAGCAATAACCATGAACAACGAAGCAATAGACGCCTTCAATAAAATAAAAAGGACGCTTACGTCCAACGACGTGATGTTACAATACCCCAATTTTGGTAAAGAATTCCATCTAACTACCGACGCCTCCAATTACGCAATAGGAGCAGTGCTTGAACAAGATAATAAACCAATTCTATTCATATCTAGAACCCTATCAAAGGCCGAGGAAAACTACGCAACAAATGAGAAGGAAATGTTAGCAATCATTTGGGCCCTCAAATCTTTGAGAAGCTATCTTTACGGCCCTGCCGTAGTCAAAATTTTCACAGACCACCAACCTCTTACATATGCCCTCAGCAACAAGAACAACAATAGCAAACTGAAGAGATGGAAAGCCATCTTGGAGGAGTACAACTATGAGATCAAATACAAGCCCGGCCACACAAACGTCGTAGCGAACGCACTTTCTAGACCACCACAAGAAATAAATTCATTGACACCCACCCAACACAGCGACGAAAGTTCAGGTCAAACTCTTATTCCCTACACCGATGCACCCATCAATGCATTCAAGAACCAAATTTTTATTTCAGTAGGAGAAATTCCTTCATACCAATTTAAGATAATTTTCCCCACATACCACCGTCATATCTTAATCGAAAGAGATTTTACGGAGGAAACTCTCACCACCCTACTTAAACGATACTTAAATCCTTCAACAACAAACTACATAAGAACCGAAGATAGCATTCTGGGCAAAATCCAAACAATCTACCAAACTCATTTTAGCAGATACAGAGTACTCTATACCCGCAAATTCATAAAGGATATCTTGAACGAAGCGGAACAAGAAACAGAAATCATAAAGGAGCATAATAGAGCTCATCGAAATGCAATAGAAAATAAAAAACAGCTTTTAGATAAATGCTATTTCCCGCAAATGACTGCTAAAATAAAAAGAATCACAAAACAATGCAAAATATGCAATGAAAATAAGTACGAAAGACATCCGACTGTCCCAATCATACAAGCAACCCCAATTCCCAATTACCCAGGACACATTGTCCATATCGATATATATCACACAAACAATAAGGTTATCCTCACAGCCATCGACAAATTCTCTAAATACGCCCAAGCGAAAGTACTTAGATCAAGGGCGACAGAGGATATAAAACAACCCCTTCAAGAATTGCTAACCTCTTTTGGTATCCCAGAAAAAATCGTTATTGATAACGAAAAATCCTTAAACTCTGTAACCATAACCTTTATGCTCGAAAACCAATACGGAATAGAGATTTACAAGACACCCCCTTACACCAGTACTGTCAACGGCCAGGTTGAACGCTTCCATTCCACCCTTTCAGAAATAATGCGATGCGTGAAAAGTGAAAGGACGCACGATAGCTTCGAAGATCTACTTAACAGATCACTCTGCAAGTACAATTATTCCATCCATTCGACAATTAAGAGAAAACCAATAGAAGTATTTTTCGGAAGGACTGTAAGTACCGACCCCGAACAATTGGAAAACCACAGGCAAGAAAACATAAAAAACTTAGCTGAAAAACAAATAAAAGATTTAGAATTCCACAATAAAAAAAGATCAATCTTCAAAATTTACAGTCCCAATGACATCATCGATGTCAGAATAAACAAAAGAGTAGGCAATAAGCTTACACCCAGGTACAGGAAGGAGGTCGTCAGAGAAGCCAGGAACTCCACAGTCATAACCCAATCAGGGAAGAAGGTGCACAAAGGGCTGATAAGGAGCTGATAAAAATATAACAAAAAAATAAAAAAAAATAAAAATTAAAAAAAATTTTTTTTTAAAGAAGAAAAATCACTTTTTCTCATTTCTTATCTTACCTCCATGTAACGAATTTTCCATCGATTAACACGCCATAGGCGAACGATTTAGCAAACAAATTTCACAAAACTTCGAATAAATAGAGTAAGGAAATTTCATAAAATGGTCGTATCCCCAAAATTTTTATTTTTTTTTTCTCTCCAGCCTACTCGCCTGCACTACCCAGGGAGAAGTCCAAATTCACGACTATTCCTCATCCCACTTAATAACCATCGATAATGGTTTCTCCAAAATCAAGGATGGCACCCTTAACTTTATCCACATCATTGATACCGCAGTCTACCGTCAAGTTCTGCAAAACATTACTGAGATGATAGACAAAGTTTTAACCACCGAAAATCCTATTTATCCCACCTTGCAACACGAGGCCCAACAAGCTATTGAAATGTTGGAAATCGTAGAGCCTCCTCATAGTCCCAGACAAAGAAGATCCCTAGATATCCTTGGCACTGCCTGGAAATACCTGGCAGGAAACCCAGATCATGACGACCTAATTATGATAAATGGTAATTTAGAAAAACTAATTAACAATAATAATAAGCAATATTATATAAACAATGCTTTTAAGCAGCAGATAAATAATTTAACGAAAATCACTAACGATATATTAAGTACCTTTCAGAACGAAGAGGTAATTGTAAACGAAATCGCTTTAAATTTACAAAATAAAATTAGGCTTATAAAAGAAGAAATAATTAACATAAAATATGCCATACAATGGGCTAGATTAGGTATTATAAATTCCATGATTTTGAATAGGAAAGAAATTGAAATTTCCATTAAGGAGTTTAATAAGGAAAATATGCCCTTCAACACAATGGAAGAGACTCTAGAATTAGCCGAAGTTAGCGTATTAAGCAACTCAACTTCTATTTTATACGTCTTGAAAATTCCATTAACTACAGAAGTAATTTTTAACAATTTTATTATAAAATCAGTAATAAAAAAAGATGTAATGATTAATTTAAAATTCAATAATATTATTCAAAATAAAGAAGAAATATTCGGAATAAAAACTAGTTGTAAAAAATATAACTCAATTAGCATTTGTAAGCAAGACGAATTGTTAGATTTAAAAAATGACTTTTGTATAACTAACCTAATTAAAAGCCTTAATCCTTCGTGCCCCATGATAAATTGCCACCACATACCAAGAGACGAGCTAATTGCCCCAGGAATACTATTCCTTAATGATTACCATGGCAATATAAGTATCAGCGGAGATATGCGCAAAATAAATGGCACCTATATACTGAACTTCAAAAATGAGACGGTAATAGCTAACGGCAGAACTTATAGGAATTTCGAAACACCTCCTTTAAGGGTGATGCCAGCAATAGCACAGCCAAATCCAAGGGAGGAGAGCTTCACCAAACTTTTGTCACTCGAAGCCCTTAGCGAGTTACACTTGAACAACACTATAAAAATCCAGTTCCTCCAAACAGAAAACACGGCCAACCGAATATGCTCAGGGATTACCATAATCCTAGTTATCCTTGTCATTGCCAGCCTCAGGAAGAACTGCAGGAAAAAAACAAATAAACCTACAGAGCAACCATTACAATCAATCACTCAAGGCAGCCAGAGCCAAGAAACAACCAGGCAAGTCCAAGTCCCGGTACCCGTCTTTAAGAGGGGAGGAGTTAACACCACACACATTCAAACTTCACAAACATTCACATAGTGGGTTGCCTGCATTCTCTAAGTCACATCGCAGCACACGAGAATGCGATAAACGCTGACTAAGCATATTCACATCATGGGAACATTACTGGTGATATGATATCAACAACATAAGCCACCTGCATTCTTCACTCCAGTTACAAAAGCGCATGCATATGAGATAAATGCTGATGCCTCACTACCGCTCCGTGGGAACATAGTTCGCACTGCCAGTACTGCGCATACCTTAGCTTCATATTTCTATACGAGCATCCAACAAACGTCAACCGCGCGTCACCAGCGGATGGGAACATTATTGGCAGTGATACGATACCACTGCAACATATGAAAATACCAACAACGATGCGACGCCGCTGCAATCGGGCCGTCGCTAAGAATTAATAAAAAGCCATACTAATATAGTTTTAAGCTCAGTTGTAGTTCAGTTGTATTTCAGTTGTATTCTTCTCATGTAAAAGTAATAAAGTGAAAAACACCGGCATAAGCCGGCAAAAAAAGTATTTTTTTTTTTAAGTTTTAAACCCACAACGGGTTAACTTATATTAAGTTTGATTGGATAACGGTTGGTTGTACATATATAAAGGAATCGAGATAGATATAGACTTCCATATATCAAAATCATCAGTATCGAAAAAAAATTTGATTGAGCCATGTCCGTCCGTCCGTCCGTCCGTTAACACGATAACTTGAGTAAATTTTGAGGTATCTTGATGAAATTTGTACGTAGGTTCCTGAGCCCTCATCTCAGATCGCTATTTAAAATGAACGATATCGGACTATAACCACGCCCACTTTTTCGATATCGAAAATTTCGAAAAACCGAAAAAGTGCGATAATTCATTACAAAAGACAGCTAAAGCGACGAAACTTGGTAGATGAGTTGAACTTATGAGGCAGAATAGAAAATTAGTAAAATTTTGGACAATGGGCGTGGCACCGCCCACTTTTAAAAGAAGGTAATTTAAAACTTTTGCAAGCTGTAATTTGGCAGTCGTTGAAGATATCATGATGAAATTTGGCAGGAACGTTACTCCTATTACTATATGTACGCTTAATAAAAATTAGCAAAATCGGGGAAGGACCACGCCCACTTTAAAAAAAAAAATTTTTTTTAAGTAAAATTTTAACATCGCGGGTTCGAATCGAGCTCAAGGCCTAACAATAATTTTTTATCATTATTATTGTTATGATAAATTTTTTCTTAATTGAAAAAAATTTTAAATTAGAATAGAAGAAAGAAAAAATTCAGACAACTGCCAAAGCTCGTTGTATAGATCCATTTCGGGAACTGCTAAATTCCTTCATCGGCAACGTTTAGGCGCCGCTGCTATAACCATTCAGCCACCACAGCGGTTTTTTGTTTGTCTTCATTAATCCTACTTCTATTCTGGTTCGTGCCAATTGATATTCACAACACTGCGACATCTGTTGCAGAATGGCTGTGAAAATTGGACTTATTTGTTGGCAATGCTGCCATAGTGTCATATTTTTATTGACACTTTTTTCCCCGTGCTCTGGGATGTATTAACAATTTTTGTTGTTATATCGGCCTACTGATTTTAATATCGCGGGTTCGAATCGAGCTCAAGGCCTAACAATAATTTTTTATCATTATTATTGTTATGATAAATTTTTTCTTAATTGAAAAAAATTTTAAATTAGAATAGAAGAAAGAAAAAATTCAGACAACTGCCAAAGCTCGTTGTATAGATCCATTTCGGGAACTGCTAAATTCCTTCATCGGCAACGTTTAGGCGCCGCTGCTATAACCATTCAGCCACCACAGCGGTTTTTTGTTTGTCTTCATTAATCCTACTTCTATTCTGGTTCGTGCCAATTGATATTCACAACACTGCGACATCTGTTGCAGAATGGCTGTGAAAATTGGACTTATTTGTTGGCAATGCTGCCATAGTGTCATATTTTTATTGACACTTTTTTCCCCGTGCTCTGGGATGTATTAACAATTTTTGTTGTTATATCGGCCTACTGATTTTAATATCGCGGGTTCGAATCGAGCTCAAGGCCTAACAATAATTTTTTATCATTATTATTGTTATTATAAATTTTTTCTTAATTGAAAAAAATTTTAAATTAGAACAAAACAAAAAATTTAATATCTTTACAGTATATAAGTAAATTATGTCAACATTCAACTCCAGTAATGATATGGTGCAACAAAATACAAAAATAAAAGAAAATTTCAAAATGGGCGTGGCTCCGCCCTTTTTTATTTAATTTGTCTAGGATACTTTTAACGCCATAAGTCGAACAAAAATTAACCAATCCTTTTGAAATTTGGTAGGGGCATAGATTTTATGACGCTAACTGTTTTCTGTGAAAATGGGCGAAATCGGTTTATGCCACGTCCAGTTTTTATACACAGTCGTCCGTCTGTCCTTCCGCATGGCCGTTAACACGATAACTTGAGTAAATTTTGAGGTATCTTGATGAAATTTGTTATGTAAGTTCCTGGGCAATCATCTAAGATCGCTATTTAAAATTAACGAAATCGGACCGTAACCACGCCCACTTTTTCGATATCGAAAATTACGAAAAATGAAAAAAATGCCATAATTCTATACCAAATACGAAAAGAGGGATGAAACATGGTAATTGGATTGGTTTATTGACGCGAAATATAACTTTAGAAAAAACTTTGTAAAATGGTTGTGACACCTACCATATTAAGTAGAAGAAAATGAAAAGTTCTGCAGGGCGAAATAAAGAACCCTTGAAATCTTGGCAGGTATTACATATATAAATAAATTAGCGGTATCCAACAGATGTTGTTCTGGGTCATCCTGGTCCACATTTTGGTCGATATCTGGAAAACGCCTTCACATATACAACTACCACCACTCCCTTTTAAAGCTCTCATTAATACCTTTCATTTGATACCCATATCGTACAAACAAAGTCTAGAGTCACCCCTGGTCCACCTTTATGGCGATATCTCGAAAAGGCGTCCACCTATAGAACTAAGCCCCACGCCCTTTTAAAATACTCATTAACACCTTTCATTTGATACCCATATCGTACAAACATATTCTAAAGTCACCCCTGGTCCACCTTTATGGCGATATCTCGAAAAGGCGACCACCTATAAAACGAGGGCCCACTCCCTTTTAAAATAGTCATTAACACCTTTCATTTGATACCCATATCGTACAAACAAAGTCTGGAGTCACCTCTGGTCCACCTTTATTGCGACTCCTCGAAAAGGCGTCCACCTATAGAACTAAAGCCCACTCCCTTTTAAAATACTCATTAACACCTTTCGTTTGATACCCATATTATACAAACGTATTTTAGAGTCACCCCTGGTCCACCTTAATGGCGATATCTCGAAAAGGCGACCACCTATAGAACTAAGGCCCACTCCCTTTTCAAATACTCATTAACACCTTTCGTTTGATACCCATATTGTAGAACAAATTCTAGGGCACCCCTGGTCCACCTTTATGGAGATATCTCGAAACGGCGTCCACCTATGGAACTAAGGATTACTCCCTTTTAAAATACTCATTAACACCTTTCATTTGATACCCATATCGTACAAACAAATTCTAGAGTCAACCCTGATCCATCTTTATGGCGTCCACCTATAGAACTATGGCTCACTCCCTCATAAATACTCTTTAATACCTTTCATTTGATACACATTTCATACAAACACATTCCAGGGTTTCCCTCGGTTCATTTTCCTACATGGTTATTTTCCCTTATGTTGTCACCATAGCTCTCAACTGAGTATGCAATGTTCGGGTACACCCGAACTTAACCTTCCTTACTTGTTGTATTTTGTTTCACCATATCATTACTGGAGTTGAATGTTGACATAATTTACCTATAAACAGTAAAGATATTACATTTTTTGTTAAAATTAGACTTTTAAAAAATTTTTTTTGAAAAGTGGGCGTGGTCTTCATCCGATTTTGCTAATTTTTATTTAGAACATATATAGTAATATTAGTAACGTTCCTGCCAAATCCCATTGTCCAAAATCTTACTAATTTTCTATTCTGCGTCATAAGGTCAACCCACCTACCAAGTTCCATCGCTTTACCCGTTTTTGGCAATGAATTATCGCATTTTTTCGGTTTTTCGAAATTTTCGATATCGAAAAAGTGGGCGTGAATATAGTCCGATATCGTTCATTTTAAATAGCGATCTGAGATGATTGCCCAGGAACTTACATACCAAATTTCATCAAGATACCTCAAAATTTACTCAAGTTATCGTGTTAACGGACAGACGGACGGACGGACATGGCTCAATCAAATTTTTTTTCGATACTGATGATTTTGATATATGGAAGTCTATATCTATCTCGATTCCTTTATACCTGATTTTGATATATGGAAGTCTATATCTATCTCGATTCCTTTATACCTGTACAACCAACCGTTTTCCAATCAAAGTTAATATACTCTGTGAGCTCTGCTCAACTGAGTATAATAAGAGAAGTAAAATACTACCTACACGAAAAAATATCATTTTGAAAATTTGTCGAATTTAGAATAAATCTAAAATTACGAAATTCGAATATTTATTGTGAAAATTACTTTAAAATTGAAGTAATTTAGAATTTAAAAATTTTGATATTTCATTGAAAGGAAAAAAAACATTTTAAAAGTGAAAATGCGGAAATAAAATTAGTTAAAAACAAGTAGGGAAGGCTAAGTTCGGGTGTAACCGAACATTACATACTCAGTTGCGAGATATGAAGACAAAATAAGGGAAAATCACCATGAAGGAAAATGAACCTATGGTAACCCTGACATGTGTTTGTATGAAATGAGTATCAAAAGGAAGGTATTAAAGAGTGTTTTAAGAAGGAGTGGGCCATAGTTCTATAGGTGGACGCCATTTAGGGATATCGCCATAAAGGTGGACCAGGGCTGACACTAGAATTTGTTTGTACGATATGGGTATCAAACGATAGGTGTTTTTTATTTATTTATTTATTTATTTATTTATCAGTCTACAAATTAAACAATTATACAGACCAAATATACCGACACTTAATTCTCAGATGTAATACACGATATAAACAACATAAGCAGTCATAAATTTTAAAGTAATATTTAAACAGTATTTAATTAAACGCTTGACAATTTCAATTAAAAATTTAGAAATAAGCAAAAGTTAAAATGTTGTAAATGTGTTAAAATGTACTCATGAAGGAGCTATTATATAATAATTTATGAAATTGACAATGAATCAGATTAATAGTAGATAAAATATATACAGAATAGAATTTATACAGAGTAAATTTGATTGCATACATATAAAAATAATGATCACAACGCAATTTTGCAAACAAGTTTCAAGTAACTTGTACTTCATATTTGAAACAGAGGGTTGAACAGTATATCACGGTTTAGCGTTGTTTGCTTCATTTCGAATTACAAATTTAATGTAGTTAAAAATTATTTTTTAATACCAAGAAATGAGTCGCAGACGTCTAAATTT
Organism: Eurosta solidaginis; assembly: GCF_040869045.1. Lineage (NCBI taxonomy): Eukaryota > Metazoa > Arthropoda > Insecta > Diptera > Tephritidae > Eurosta > Eurosta solidaginis. The sequence continues at coordinate 239,482,868 of NC_090319.1, forward strand.
TTACAGTGTTTATTAAAATCATGACATAAACAGCGAAGTGGTTCGTGCATTTCATAATACGACAAAAATTGATTGAAAATGTTTAGATGGCCTAATAGGAACGTTAAACTTAATTTCACCAAGCAAAAATGGACTATTTATTGACCCTCTTATTAATTTAACAATAAATAAGACACCAAGCAACTCCCTGCGGCTCTACAATGTGGCCAGCTGTAAGTTTAACCAGCTGCAATAGGTGGGAAGATTTTTAGAAGAATCCCATGGTAAGTGTTTTAAAGCGAAAAGCAAAAATTGTTTCTGGACCGATTCCAGCTTGTCAGAATGAGCCTGATAACGCAGATTCCAAATTATTGAAACATATTACAAAGTAGGTCTGACCAATGATATAAAAAGAGTTTTTGTAGCGTATGGGTCCTTACATGCTTTAGACCAACGTTTAACAAAAGCCAAAGCACCTTTAGCGCTATTCACTCAAGATTCAATATGAAGTTTAAAATCTAGTTTTGGGTCCATTGTAACGCCTAAATCAATAAAATTAGTGACTTGCTTGATTACATAGTCGCCAATAACATAATCATGGTATTGGAAGGACTTCCTTGTAAAACACATGAACTTATATTTAGGTAGGTTTAGTAACATGGTGTTTACATTACACCAGTCACTTCGACTATTCAGACCAGCCTGAAGACATGCCCTATCCACGGGTGAGCGGATAGGCATTACAAGTTTGACATCATCAGCGTACATCAACGGCTTGCAGCTCTTCAAAACACTAGGAAGGTTATTAATGAAAAACAGGAACAAAACCGGACCAAGATGGCTGCCTTGAGGAACACCAGAAGTTACGTTTATGAACCGAGACCAACAATTATTAAATATAACTGTTTGTTTTCTTTCCTTCACATAAGAAGAAACCCAAGATAGAAGCAAAGGAGGAAATCCTAACCGATCAAGTTTGAATAAAAGTATAGAATGAGAAACTGTCGGGTACCGCTAATTTATTTATATATGTAATACCACGAAAAGTATTCCTGCCAAGATTCCAAGGGTTTTTAATTTCGCCCTGCAGAACTATTTCATTTTCTTCTACTTGATATGGTAGGTGTCACACCCATTTTACAAAGTTTTTTCTAACGTTATATTTTTCGTCAATAAACCAATCCAATTTTACTAATTTTCGATATCGGAAAAGGGGCGTGGTCATAGTCGGATTTTGGGCATTTTTATACCAATACAAAGTGAGTTCAGATAAGTACGTTAACTGAGCTTAGTAAAGATATATCGGTTTTTGCTCAAGCTATCCTGTTAACGGCCGAGCGGAAGGACACACGGTCGACTGTGTATAAAAACTGGGCGTGGCTTCAACCGATTTCGCCCTTTTCACAGAAAACAGTTATCGTCCTAGGATATAACCCCTACCAAATTTCACAAGGATTGGTAAATTTTTGTTCGACTTATGGCATTAAAGGTATCCTAGACAAATTAAATGAAAAAAGGCGGAGCCACGCCCATTTTGAAATTGTCTTTTATTTTTGTATTTTGTTACACCATATTATTACTGGAGTTGAATGTTGACATAATTTACTTGTATACTGTAAAGATATTAACTTTTTTTTAATTTGATTTAAATTTTTTTTTTTTAAGTGGGCGTGGTCGTTCTCCGATTTTGCTAATTTTTATTAAACATACATATTGTAACGAAATTGCTTGCAAATCCTCTTATTTGCAACCCTCTGCTAAGTTCGTATCGCTAAACTGTTGAATAAATAACTCCAATATTGAATAATTGAAAAATGACCTTTATTACAGTACTTCACAATAACACTTATACTTTGCAACGAATAGCAAGCTTAATAACCAAACTGATTGATAGCTCAAATGAAACTCTACTATTCAAAATAATTCTGCTATAGCTCGATAGATAGCTCTTAATCGAAATCTCAAATCAAACTGAATTACAGCGCCTCTTCATCTGTTGCCTTTTATACCCTTTGGTTTCCTCGTTCGCATTTTTCCAGAATGTAATAGCATTGTCCATGAGCTCTCAAACTTCTCAGCTATAACTAAAATTGCACAATTTTATACATCTTTTAGGCGCTTCCAGAATCTACTAGTCCAGTAGCTCTCAAACTTCTCAGATATATGCATGTGTTTGCGCATTGACTCTCCGCTGCTTGTATTCGTACATGGTACATATGTGTACACGCAATTATTTCTTCGTTTATGTAGATACATAAAGATTGAATTATTGATGTGAATGTTTGTAGTTTACAGTCTCTCGCGCGCACATAGGCGTATAAGTAAATGCATCTGTGTGTGACATCTCTCTGTGCTGCCTTATATATGTGTATACTTGATTTGATTATTAACGTAAATACTGCTTGGCGTGGCCTTAGCATCGCCTTAGTGATGGGATAACTTAGTGATGGTAATATCCGTGACACTGCCCTCCACCTAAGTCTGATCGTCCCGATCAGACAAATCTCTCGATCTAAACGTTGCCAGCCTTTCCAAATGGACCACTTTCATTTTGGTTCGTGGTTTACCGATGGTTTGTATGCGGTACACTACATCGTTGATCCGTTTTACAACTTTGTATGGGCATTCCCAATTACACTGCAATTTCGGGGACAAACCTTTTTTACGTTGTGGGTTGTATAACAGCACCAAATCTCCTTCCTAAAAACCTTCTGAATTAATTGCTTTATCATATCTGGCTTTCATCTTGTCACTCATAATCTTTGTTCGTTGCCTTATCAGATCATGTATTTCTCTTAGCTCTTCTTCCAAATCACTAGTGGATTTCCTGACATTTCTCTCCGCATTGGCATCTATCCCAAAATTCAAATCAGCTGGCAGTCTAAGGTCATTGCCAAAAATTACTTTTGCAGGGGTTTGGCCCGTTGTCTCATGCACTGCTGATCGGTAAGCCATCAAGAATAATGGTATGCGGGTATCCCATTCTTTATGGTACTTGTCTACTACTTTCCTTAAGTGCTTCTCCAATGTTCTATTGAATCGTTCTACAATACCATCGGATTGAGGATGCAATGCAGTTGTCCGTGTTTTTCGAATGCCCAATGATTTACACATTTCCTGGAACACAGCTGATTCGAAATTCCTGCCTTGGTCAGAATGTAACTCCATTGGTACACCATACCTTGCAACCCATTCGTTTTTAACCACTTCTGCTACTGTTTCTGCTTCTTGGTTTGGGATTGGGTATACCTCTGGCCATTTACTGAAATAATCCATAACCACCAGTACGTATTTGTTTCCGCGGTTGCTAGTAGGAAATGGACCTGCGACATCCATGGCGATCCTTTCAAATGGCGCACCTGAGTTATATTGCTTCATCTGGCCATGACTTTGTGTTCTGGGCCCTTTCGCTCTGCTGCAAACCTCGCAGTTCGAAATCCACTCAGTGGCCGACTGACGGCAACCAACCCAATAGAATCTCTGTTTAATCTTCTCGAGCGTCTTCGTGATTCCAAGATGACCTCCGCTTGGACCATTATGCAGCTCGCTGAGCACGTCAGAAATCCTCTTTCTGGGAACAACTATCAGTTTATTCTTGTATTTACCATCCTCACTCTCCCATACTCGATGAAGGCCACCGGATATCAATTCTAAACTGTTCCACTGTGCCCAATATGACTTCGTAATGGGACTCTCTGCTGACATCTCTTCTCTGTTTGGTCTTTCATTTCGTTCGAGCCCTTGCATAACACGTGACAGATCTGCATCTTTTAGCTGGCACTTTCTTAGCTGTTGCTTGTCCCATTCTTCTGTACATGTTATATTCATTAGCCGGACATCTATAATGTCTTCTTTAGCCTAGGCTTTTGAACAGTGCTTGCATTCCAAACTACATGGTCTTCGTGACATTGCATCAGCATTTCCATGGGTACTACCTTTTCGATGCTCAATGGAAAAGTCGTAGCTTTGTAGCCGCTCGATCCACCGTGCCATTTGTCCTTCCGGATTACGGAACTGCAGAAGCCATTTCAACGCTGCGTGATCTGTCCTGACACGGAATCGCTGGCCGTAGAGGTATTTGTGAAAATGTTTAATGTACTCTACCAATGCCAACAGCTCTCTCCGCGTAACACAGTAGTTCCTCTCTGGTTTTCCAATCGAACGGCTGTAATATGCAACTACCTCCTCCTGTCCATCGACCAGTTGTGATAAAACGCCTCCTATAGCATATCCACTCGCATCTGTATCTAGAATAAATGTGGCTCCTGGAATCGGATATGCTAACATTGGGGCAGTGCATAAACGCTCCTTCAATGTTCGGAAAGCCACTTCTTGCTCCTTCTTCCATTCAAAAGCTTTGTTTTTTCTTGTAAGCTCATGGAGGCTATGGGCTACGCTGGAAAAATTTGGTACAAATTGGCGGTAATATGTGCACAGCCCAAGAAAACTTCTCAATTCATGTAGGTTCTGTGGTCTTGGCCAATCCTTTACAGCCTCTATTTTTTCGTTCGCAGTGCAGATGCCCTCTGTCGTTACCTTGTGACCCAAATAATTGACTTCCTTTTTAAACAGCGCACACTTTTTGGGACTTAACTTCAGACCAGCGCCAGCTATTCTCTGGAAAACTTCCTCCAAGTTCTTAAGATGTTCATCAAAGTTCTTGCCCAATACGATGATGTCGTCCAGGTACAACAAGCATGTTTTCCAATGTAGTCCTTTCAGTACCTGGTCCATGAGTCTCTCAAAAGTAGCTGGTGCATTACAAAGTCCAAAAGGCATCACTGTAAATTGCGAAAGACCATCACCAACACTGAAGGCTGTTTTCTCTTTATCTTCCTCCTTCACCTCCACTTGCCAGTAGCCGCTTTTCAAGTCCAGCGTGGAAAACCATTTCGTACCAGATAGCGAGTCCAGAGTGTCGTCAATTCTTGGCAATGGGTAGCTTTTTCGTTACGTCATTCAACTTCCGGTAGTCCACGCAAAACCTCATTTTTCCATCCTTCTTTTTTACAAGTACTACCGGTGAGCTCCATGGACTAGCTAATGGTTCGATGACGCCGCTGTCGCTCATTTCTTGAATGATTTGACTCACAACTTCCCGCTTCGCCAGTAGAACACTACGTGGAGCTACGGATCGGCCTCGCATCTCCAGTGTCAATTTGGTGTTTCACAACGTTGGTGCGGCCTGGTTTAGAATCATCCTGGTCAAATATGTTCGCGTACTTTAGGAGCAGTTGTTTTGCCTTACTCTGATAGGCTTCCTCTAGCCCATGCGTCCATGCCGTGATATCATTTGAAAGATCAGTATTACTAGATGAAACGTATTCCTGGAGCTGTTCACAGTTAATAACTACTTCGGCCTCTTGGCATCTTCCCAAAATAGCTCCTTTGGTCAAATTGAATGGTGACTTGAACTCATTGAGTACTCTTACCGGAATACATCCATCTTGTTTTGTCATAGCCAGGGTTTTTCCTACAAGTATGTTCAGTGCTGATTTATTTGCTGCTTCGACAACCCACAATTGGTTTGTCCCACAATCTCCATCTACCTTTGCCCATATGACTGCTTCTGATTTTGGTGGTATTTGCTGACTCTCTTCCACCAGCATTCGTTTACTGCTGTAGCCTCTCTCGTAGCCGAAATTAAGTGGCACATCCATGTTCTTATATCGCATCGTCTTGCTTTGCATATCGATCTTGATGCCTTGGTTGATTAAGAAGTCCACTTCAATTATGATTTCATCAACAATACCTGCCTCTATAAAATTGTGAAGTACCGTGACGTTCCCAATTGCTACTTCACATTCTACTTCTCCAATTACCTGGGTGTCCTCTCCCGTGGCTGTACGTAATCTTGCTCCAAGCAATGGTCTTATCTTCTTGTTGACTAAATCCGCTCAAATGATGGAATGAGATGCACCCGTATCTACAGTCGGTAACCGTTCCTTTCCGTCCACATGTCCTCCAACAGTAAGATTGATTGACCTTCTTCCAATTTGCGAGATAGAGATTATGGGGCATTCAATTGAGGGAGCCAGCTGTCGCCCCTTGCGGCTGACTCGCTTTAGTTTAACGATTGAGTGGATTTGGAGATTTGCTCCTCTCCATCAGCTCTGCGTTTACGGCCACCCACATTGTTGGAACTATAGGAATTGCTACTGCAATGACGTGCAATGTGACCTGGGTTACCGCACTTGAAACATTTCATAACTCCGGCATTTTTCTGTTGTGATCCCTTCAGAGCTTCCAAAATTGTATCTACCCACTCCGGCCTTTCTACTTCCACACGATGAGCTTTGTATGCTGGTTTACTCAATAATGACGCCGTTTCCTGAGTCAATGCATGGGATACCGTTTCAGAAAATGTTTGCTTTGGGTTCGCGTATGTGGCTCGCTTCGTTCGACGTCCCGTATGCCATTTATAAAGCTCTGAATCTTCACTCTTTCCGTGTATTCCACGGTGCATCCGCATTTGCAAGATGAGCCAATCATTCAATGTCCGAAGTAAACTCCTGCAAAGTCTCGTTAGCTTTTTGGTAGCGGTTTTGCAATTCTATTTGAAATATCTGTTTCCTGTGTTCGCTTCCGTATCGCCGTTCTACAGCAGCCATCAATGCGTCATAACTGTTCCGTTCGTACTCTGGAATAGTCTGTAAGATTTCGGCAGCTGGTCCTTTCAATGCTACGAAGAGTGCGGCAACTTTATCTTCCACATTCCAGTTGTTCACTGCTGCGGTCTTCTCAAACTGTAGCTTAAAGACCTGGAAAGGAACAGAACCGTCAAAGGATGGTGTTCTTACCTTTGGATTACTCGCTGAAACTGCTGGACGATTTAATTGTAACTGCTGAATCCGATCTTTCAAAGCATCCATCTCAGCTTCCATTTTATCTTGTCGTTCACTAAAACCCTCCAACTGCGATGATATGCGATCCTCTTGCGCTTTCAACTGCTGAGCCAACTGAGATATCATATATGTCTTCTGTTCTTCCAGTTGCGATGCCATATATGTCTTCTGTTCTTCCAGTTGAGATGACATTTGCGACGACATTTCTGCCATACGCGTTTCTTGTGCTTCAATCTTCGATGTAATCTGTGTCGACATTTCTAACATACGCGTTTCTTGTGCTTCAATTTTCGATGTTATTCGTGTCTCTTGGGATTCCATCTGTGATGACATTGTCGATGTTTGAGCAGATATTGCAGCCAAAATCATGTTCAAGTCTGTGCTCGTAACTGTCTGCGATGTTTCGTTTTTCTCTTCAATTTTTGTTACTTCCTCGCCATCAAGATGAAAGTCATACTCTTCCACATCAATTCCTTCCGCTTCCATTGCCTCTCGTAGCCGTGCCTGAAGTTCAAGTTTAACGCCGCTTGTATTCAATCCACGGCTATCCAACTCCTTCTTTAGTTGCTGGATCTTCAATTCACTGAACTTTGCCATGTCCTTTTTGTCCTCTGGAATTTATTCAACAATTCCTCTTCTGACACCAATTGTAACGAAATTGCTTGCAAATCCTCTTTTTTGCAACCCTCTGCTAAGTTCGTATCGCTAAACTATTGAATAAATAACTCCAATATTGAATAATTGAAAAATGGCCTTTATTACAGTACTTCACAATAACACTTATACTTTGCAACGAATAGCAAGCTTAATAACCAAACTGATTGATAGCTCAAATGAAACTCTACTATTCAAAATAATCCTGCTATAGCTCGCTAGATAGCGCTTAATCGAAATCTCAAATCAAACTGAATTACAGCGCCTCTTCATCTGTTGCCTTTTATACCCTTTGGTTTCCTCGTTCGCATTTTTCCAGAATGTACTAGCATTGTCCATGAGCTCTCAAACTTCTCAGCTATAACTAAAATTGCACCATTTTATACATCTTTTAGGCGCTTCCAGAATCTACTAGTCCAGTAGCTCTCAAACTTCTCAGATATATGCATGTGTTTGCGCATTGACTCTCCGCTGCTTGTATTCGTACATGGTACATATGTGTACACGCAATTATTTCTTCGTTTATGTAGATACATAAAGATTGAATTATTGATGTGAATGTTTGTAGTTTACAGTCTCTCGCGCGCACATAGGCGTATAAGTAAATGCATCTGTGTGTGACATCTCTCTGGGCTGCCTTATATATGTGTATACTTGATTTGATTATTAACGTAAATACTGCTTGGCATAGCCTTAGCATCGCCTTAGTGATGGGATAACTTAGTGATGGTAATATCCGTGACAATATGGTTATAGGTGTAACGTTCCTGCCAAATTTCATCATGATATCTTCAACGACTGCCAAATTGCAGCTTCCAAAACTTCTAAATTACTTTCTTTTAAAAGTGGGCGGTGCCACGCCCATTGTCCAAATTTTTACTAATTTTCTATTCTGCAACATAATTTCAACCCACCTTCCAAGTTTCATCGCTTTCTCCGTCTTTGTTAATGAATTATCGAACTTTTTCAATTTTTCGAAATTTTCGATATCGAAAAAGTGGGCGTGGTTATAGTACGATATCGTTCATTTTAAATAGCGATCTGAGATGAGTGCCCAGGAACCTACATACCAAATTTCATCAAGATACCTCGAAATTTACGGACGGACATGGCTCAATCAAATTTTTTTTCGATACTTATGATTTTGATATATGGAAGTATATATCTATCTCGATTCATTCATACCTGTACAACCAACCGCTATCCAATCAAAGTTAGTATACTATGTGAGCTCTGCTCAACTGAGTATAATTAGGAAAATCATTTTAGGAAAACCTTTATTTTTTTGTGATTTAAGATCAACAAAATTTCACAATGGCTAACACAAATAATTTAATTAGGCCATCAATGCTAGCAAATACAACGCCCCCTACAGCATCAGCATTAAATGCAGCACCCCACTTTAGCCCCCCCCCTAATCTCTGCAGAATTAGTAAATCTTTGTACGAAACTGGAAAATCAAAATTTCAGGGCATATCACGCCAACAATTAGGTGTTAAACGCACCTTCGACCTCCCCCAAACAAAGCTTTAATTCCGTAAACCCACGACAACATCTTTTTACATCAAGATATTCTCAACGGCAGCTAAATCAACAATTCCAACCACCGTCAATTTTCAATCCCGAACTAGCTTACATACCCCAAACCTTAACAAATCCTATTCCACAAAATTATCGTCAACAAAATTTTAATCCCCCCAATTACCAACCCTATGCCAACCAAAACCCAAACCAACTTAACCAAAACAATAGATACCAAGCACAAAACCCGCTAAACGAACAGAATTATCCCCCTCCAAGACCATCTAAACCACCTCAACCAATGGACGTAGACGAAAGCGTCAGGACTAGAGCGGTAAATTATATAAACCGCCCTAAAGCCCAGGAAATAGGTAAAAGACCGGCCAATACTTCGATGATAAATCATCCCCCTCCAAAGCTTCAAAGAAACTTCCACATAAATTCAGAAGAAGCACAAGAAAATCAATATCACGAGATGCCTTACAACGACAGCGACAAACATAACGAAAACGAACCAAGCTACAGCTGACGAATTGCTTGACTTGACCGACGTACATTTTTTAGATTAAATAGCTGTTCGTTGCCCTACTTCAGATGCAATACGAAGAGCATATTAAATATTCTAGTAGACACAGGGTCCAACAAGAGCTACATACAATCTCGCCTAGTAAAAAAGAAAATCAAAAACGACAATAATGTTCTTGCAAATTCAATAGTATGTGAACCTTTTCAATGTACCAAATATTAGTTTAAAGTTCTATCTTCTCCCACCACTTGTCTCTTTTCATGCGATACACGGTAATGACAGACTGAAAGAATTTGCAGCAGTCATCCACACGAAAGAAACTTGACCATTAATAATTCAGTTAAAATTCAACTTAAGCAACTGCTTTCACAGGACGTCAACCATGTCAACATCCGAAATGACTATATGAATGATTTTCAAAAACAAGTAATGAATTCCTTAGTTAGTAGAAATATTGATCTCTTCTCTGACCCCAATGACAAGTTCACTTATACCACCAAAGTCGTTGCCACAATGAGGACGAACACGAACGTACCAGTCTACACGAAATACTACCCCTAACCGATGTCCTCAAAAGGAGAAGACGAAAAACAAATACAGAAATTGTTAGACGACGGAATCATAAGACCTTCACGGTCTCCATATAACTCGCCCATATGGATCGTACCAAAGAAACAGGATGTTTCTCCAGAAAAAAAATTCAGACTAGTAATAGACTATAGGAAACTCAATTCCATAACGATAGCCGATCGTTATCCAATACCCGACATCAATGAAGTTTTAGCACAACTAGGTAAAAATAATTTCTTTTCAGTAATAGACCTAAAAAGCGGTTTCCACAAGATTCCATTGAAACACTCTGATATTGATAAAACTGCTTTTTCAGTTAAAAACGGTAAATATGAATTTACACGTTTGCCGTTCGGACTAAAAAATGCTCCACCATTTTTCCAACGTACTTTGGACGATATATTAAGAAAATATATCGGAAAAATCTGTCATGTTTATATCGATGATATAATCATATTCAGTAAAGACGAGAAAACACATGCCCAAAACATCCACGAAATTTTTGAGACCCTACGAGAAACAGGCATGTAAGTCCAAATAGACAAGTGCGAATTTTTCAAAAAAGAAATTGAATTTTTAGGATTCCTAGTTTCATCTAATGGAATTGCTACAAATCCGACTAAAGTTAAAGCAATAGTTGATTTCTCTTATCCAAGAACACTAAAAGACCTAAGATCATTCTTAGGCCTCTCCGGCTACTATAGACGATTCGTGAAAGATTACGCTAAAATTACAAAACCGCTCACTACCCTTCTTAGAGGAGAAGATGGAAGAATATCGAAAAACCAATCAAACAAGTGAGGAAGGTTAAGTTCGGGTGTACCCGAACATTACATACTCAGTTGAGAGCTATGGTGACAACATAAGGGAAAATAACCATGTAGGAAAATGAACCGAGGGAAATCCTGGAATGTGTTTGTATGAAATGTGTATCAAATGAAAGGTATTAAAGAGTATTTTATGAGGGAGTGAGCCATAGTTCTATAGGTGGACGCCATAAAGATGGATCAGGGTTGACTCTAGAATTTGTTTGTACGATATGGGTATCAAATGAAAGGTGTTAATGAGTATTTTAAAAGGGAGTAATCCTTAGTTCCATAGGTGGACGCCGTTTCGAGATATCTCCATAAAGGTGGACCAGGGGTGCCCTAGAATTTGTTCTACAATATGGGTATCAAACGAAAGGTGTTAATGAGTATTTTAAAAGGGAGTGGGCCTTAGTTCTATAGGTGGACGCCGTCCCGAAATATCGCCATAAAGGTGGACCAGGGGTGACTCTAGAATGTGTTTGTACGATATGGGTATCAAATTTAAGGTATTAATGAGGGGTTTAAAAGTGAGTGGGGGTAGTTGTATAGGTGGTCGCCTTTTCGAGATATCGCCATTAAGGTGGACCAGGGGTGACTCTAGAATATGTTTGTACGATATGGGTATCAAATGAAAGGTGTTAATGAGTATTTTAAAAGGGCGTGGGGCTTAGTTCTATAGGTGGACGCCTTTTCGAGATATCGCCATAAAGGTGGACCAGGGGTGACTCTAGACTTTGTTTGTACGATATGGGTATCAAATGAAAGGTATTAATGAGAGCTTTAAAAGGGAGTGGTGGTAGTTGTATATGTGAAGGCGTTTTCCAGATATCGACCAAAATGTGGACCAGGGTGACCCAGAACATCATCTGTTGGATACCGCTAATTTATTTATATATGTAACACCTGCCAAGATTTCAAGGGTTCTTTATTTCGCCCTGCAGAACTTTTTCATTTTCTTCTACTTAATATGGTAGGTGTCACAACCATTTTACAAAGTTTTTTCTAAAATTATATTTCGCGTCAATAAACCAATCCAATTACCATGTTTCATCCCTCTTTTCGTATTTGGTATAGAATTGTGGCATTTTTTCATTTTTCGTAATTTTCGATATCGAAAAAGTGGGCGTGGTTACGGTCCGATTTCGTTAATTTTAAACAGCGATCTGAGATGAGTGCCCAGGAACCTACGTACCAAATTTCATCAAGATACCTCAAAATTTACTCAAGTTATCGTGTTAACGGCCATGCGGAAGGACAGACGGACGACTGTGTATTAAAACTGGGCGTGGCATAAACCAATTTCGCCCATTTTCACAGAAAACAGTTAACGTCATAAAATCTATGCCCCTACCAAATTTCAAAACGGTTGGTTAATTTTTGTTGGACTTATGGCGTTAAAAGTATCCTAGACATATTAAATAAAAAAGGGCGGAGCCACGCCCATTTTGAAATTTTCTTTTATTTTTGTATTTTGTTGCACCATATCATTACTGGAGTTGAATGTTGACATAATTTACTTATATAATGTAAAGATATTAAATTTTTTGTTAAAATTTTACTTAAAAAAAATCTTTTTTTTTAAGTGGGCGTGATCCTTCCTCGATTTTGCTAATTTTTATTAAGCGTACATATAGTAATAGGAGTAACGTTCCTGCCAAATTTCATCATGATATCTTCAACGACTGCCAAATTACAGCTAGCAAAATTTTAAATTACCTTCTTTTAAAAGTGGGCGGTGCCACGCCCATTGTCTAAAATTTTACTAATTTTCTATTTTGCCTCATAAGTTCAACTCATCTACCAAGTTTCGTCGCTTTAGCTGTCTTTTGTAATGAATTATCGCACTTTTTCTGTTTTTCGAAATTTTCGATATCGAAAAAGTGGGTGTGGTTATAGTCCGATATCGTTCATTTTAAATAGCGATCTGAGATGAGTGCTCAGGAACCTACATACTAAATTTCATCAAGATACCTCAAAATTTACTCAAGTTATCGTGTTAACGGACGGACGGACGGACGGAATGGCTCAATCAAATTTTGTTTCGATCCTGATTATTTTGATATATGGAAGTCTATATCTATCTCGATTCCTTTATATATGTACAACCAACCGTTATCCAATCAAACTTAATATACTCTGGGAGCTCTGCTCAACTGAGTATAAAAAGAAATCCATTCAATTAAACGACGCACTATGGCACCTCTGCCCGAAAAGCTTGGCAAAAATCTATTTTAGGAGGTAGAGCCGCTCAAAGTTGATTAATTTTTAACACTTAGAAAAATTTGTGGTTTTTGTTCTTTTTTGTTGTATTAAAAATTGCTTTGTCTCTAAATAAAACGGCCTGCTGCTGCTTTCTTGTATTATAACGAAAGGATATTTAATTCTAGGTGGAAGCAAGACATAAAATTTGTTTTTAAGCTATTGCATAGATTTTATCGCGGGCTTGGCGACTAAATCAAAAAAAACCGTAACGGATATTTGTCAAAAAAGATTCGAAAAGTTTCGAAAAAGGTTCGGTGTTAGCAACAGGCCAAATAAATAAAATTGGATCTCTATCATAAAGTTAAAGTTAAAGTTAAACTTAAAGTTAAAGTTAAAGTTAAAGTTAAAGTTAAAGTTAAAGTGAATGTTAAAGTTGAAGTTAAAGTTAAAGTTAAAGTTAAAGTCAAAGTTAAAGTTAAAGTTAAAGTTAAAGTGAAAGTTAAACTTAAAGTTAAAGTTAAAGTTAAAGTGAATGTTAAAGTTAAAGTTAAAGTTAGAGTTAAAGTCAAAGTTAAAATTAAAGTTAAATTTAAAGTTAAAGTTAAAGTTAAACTTAAAGTTAAAGTTAAAGTTAAAGCTAAAGTTAAAGTTAAAGTTGAAGTTAAAGTTAAAGTTAAAGTTAAAGTTAAAGTTAAAGTTAAAGTTAAAGTTAAAGTTAAAGTTAAAGTTAAAGTTAAAGTTAAAGGTAAAGTTAAAGTTAAAGTTAAAGTTAAAGTTAAAGTGAAAGTTAAAGTTAAAGTGGAAGTTAAAGTTAAAGTTAAAGTTAAATTTAAATATTTAAAAATAATATAAATAATATTATGACTCCGAATATTGAAATAAATATTGCACACGTTAGCGATGTTAATGTTAAGAGCTCATTTGTTGGAGATATTTGTGCGTGCTTATGCAAACCTGGAAATGGTCTACACATTGTCATGGTAGCAATTTACATTTCTCGGAATCCAAAATTGGACGAGGAAGAGCATTTTATTCATCGCACTTTACTGGAGTACTCTGAGGAAGGGGCAAAAATGTTTGGTAGAAATGGTAATTAATTTCCACTTATCTTGGCAGGCGATTTCAACATCAATTTCGCTGATAAAAAATCAGAGCGGTTGACAAGTTTTCTTTTTGAAAAATACAATTTGAAAATAAATAATGATTTAAAAGAATCCACAACAAAATATGGGTCCATCATTGACGCGGTATTTTCAAGATATTTAGAGGATATCAAATCTCAAACGTATGTTTCCTATTTCAGTTACCATAAACCTATAATTTCAATTATAAATATTCCTGAATAACCTACATATGTATGTACATATCTTGTAAGATAATAATAAAAATTTTACAAGAAAAGTGGGTAATGATTAAAGAGTTCACAAGGATACCCAAACAGCTGTTTATGGAGATAACAACATTCTGTATAAAAGAGAGCAGATATTTTAAGTTTAATAATACCATATACACGCAATTGAAAGGAATGCCGATGGGAGCGCACACATCCCCAATCATAGCGGATATAATAATGGAGAAACTTTTGGATAGTAGTATGGAAAAATTGCGGTATAAACCTAGGATACTTACGAAATACGTCGATGACCTCTTTGCCATAGTACGTGAAAATGAGATACAAAATACACTTGACACACTCAACAATTTTGACAAGAATATAAAATTTACTGTAGAAGTAGAAAATAATTGAAAATTAGCTTATTTAGACTCTGAAATAAACAGGCGAGGCAATCGACTAAAACTTAAGTGGTATAAGAAAGAAATAGCTTCAGGACGAATGATAAATTTTAATTCTAAGCATCCCAAATCCATGATTGTAAAAACAACATTGGGCTGTATACGGAAAATGCTACTTACCTCAGACGAAGTGTACCACAAGGAAATAAAGAAAGAAATAGTCATATTGTTAAGAAATAATGATTTTCCTAAACACACAATAAGAAGGTTAATCAAAAAAGCTAAATTGCCAAATAACACACAAAAATCCGGAAAACCATTAAATTTTAAGTCGCTGGCCTATGTACCTTAATTATCAGAACGTTTGGCTAAATCTGATTGTTATAACAAGGATAACACAAAAATAGCACATAAACAATTTTTCAATAAAACGAAGTCAACTATACCAAATATGGACAAAAGCAACGTTGTGTACAAAATTCCCTGTAAAGGCAAGGTCGAGGAAGCTTGCAATAGTATTTATGTCGGTACAACTAAGTCCAAACTAAAAACAAGACTATCACAACATAAATCCGATCTAAAACAATGCCATCAACAAAATAACCAGAAAACAGCACTCATGGCACACTGTGCAGCTAGTGGGCACATACCTAACTTTGACGAGACCAAAATACTGCAACAAGAACAACACTACAGTAAACGATTCACTCTTGAAATGTTACACATTATCAACGTACCGACTAACATACGACTCAACTTTAAGAGCGACGTTGACAATTCCGCGCATATATACAAACACTTGCTTAGAGGAAGACAGTACCATACTTCACGTCACACAGGGCAGACGTGCTAAGAAATGTATGTGCAGATATAAAATGATAAATTTTTGTGATAATTTGTTAATTGTTTATTTATTATTAGTTTTGTAACCCTGATGACGATTGCGGCAGAGCAGTCGAAATACATATATTGGTTGAGAAAAAAGAAAAAATCATCAACGGTGTTTTATTTTACAACACAGACCTCGAGCCAGCTAAATAAGATAAAAATTTTTTAACCAATACTAACTTCTCATTTATTCAATAAAAGTAAAAAATTTGTTTTCTTATCGGTCACCACGCTTAGAAAGTGTAACTTGAATTAATATCAAAGACAAAACTTGAATTAATATCAAATAAAACAAAATGTTGTATAAATATTATAATTGCATAAGTTGATAATATGCAATAGCTTTGCCGCGGCAGTCCCCGAGTGCCACACGTCCTTTTTTGTTATGCAAGTTGTTAGATCTACCTGTTTTTGTAAAAGCCTATTTTTAGGACCTTTTTCAAACTTTGATGGAAAATAAAAAAAGGACAAAAACGTCTCCGTGAAATTTACAGTAGGTATTTGCAAAATATTTAGTTACGTGAATTCATAAGGTCTACCTGCGTCCAGCTGCGATTTCACTTTTTACATCAAATAAAGTGAAGTAACCATGGGTATAAATACGCGCCTGAGCAGGTATAGGTAAGAAGGAGGCGAATTTAGTACGGTCACTTTTGTTGTTTGAATTTGTTAATAAAACCAAAATTTTCGGTTACTAGCTGCATAATATACCTGGATCTCGTTTGCATAATTTGAGTATATAAACAATGTTTAATACAATGCCCAAAATCAGTCGTTTTTTGGAGTCTATAGAATAAAGTAACAACAAAGAAGACGAAGGCTTGAAAGAAAAAATTGGCTTTCTACATTCCAATACAAGGAAATGGCAAGCAGTCGGTCGTTATACTTCAAGGTTTATAAGTAAGAATGAAAGCTGGCTAGTTGGTAAAAGTTTTTTGGACGAAGAAAGCACATCAACCAATCGAACTATATGAAGACCAACAAAACCCATAGAAGAATGTTCGACCTACACAAGAAAAAATAAGCTGTCAGATTATACAAAAACTATCGCCATGACTCATATTTCAGAAGCATTGGCTATTAAATATAAAAAGGACGAAGAAAACACCAAGTGCCATATCATGGGAGCAGTTGCGTTAGCAAGTCCAGTGCGATTGAGAAGAATCAAAAACAGGATTACCACACCACCAAATGCGCTACCTAGGAGACGCACTCCTGAAGAGACTTTGGCGCTGCTTATAGATCTCGGGTTATCGAAGGATAAATATAAAATATTGCGTGAGTAATTATTGCAACATAATACTGATATTTTCTCTGGATACAAACAAATAACTCGAGCCAAGAAAGAAGCAGTTCCTCCAAGAGCCAAAATAAGCGAAGTATCAGCTGAAGTTGAGCTCCAAAACTTAATGGATCATACGTCTATGCGGCTCTTGAAAAGTTTTTCTGAAGAAAAGTTGAAATCATTGCCAAAAATCATCAGTCATCAGTTAAATTTTGCCGCCGATATTTTTTAAATATGAGAACTCATAAAAGCTACAGTGAGGGATATAAAACATCAAATCGCAAAATTAGAACCAACAATAATTGAAATCAAAGACGGGAATGTTATTACCATAAAGCATGATTTTCTTCTAACAATGTTCCATGGAATAATTTTAAACTTACTAACAACCACATCATCTACATTGAAATGTCCAATATGTAAGAAGAGTCAAAAAGACTTTGAAAATTTTATGATTCAATTATTGACGAAGTAATAAAAAAAGGAAAAGGAATATCTCCTTTGCATGCGAGGATAAGGTGCATGGAATTTGTTTTGAAACTGGTTTATACACTACCACAACAAGGAGAAGTTTTCGACGACAATGCAACATCTAAGGAAAAACAAAACATTAGAAAAAAATAATTCATTATGCATTCTATATAGAGCTTGTCCTGAGAGTTCACTGCCCAAGGTAGGGATACGGCAACACAAATGATGGAAAATCTTCAAGAAGATTTTTTGAACACGATGAAATGACTGCTCGCATTACTGGAGTCGATAGAGATATTGTCAAACGATTGGGAGTAATTTTTAATATTTTAAATTGCCATGAAAAAGTTAATGTACCAACATTTGGAGAATATGCATCGACAACTGCAGAGCTGCTGCTTTAAAAGTATGCTGAGAAAAAGCTCACACCAACGGGACATACAATTTTGGCACATGGAAAAGATTTATTAGAATACCAGTGTTTACCATTAGGGGAATTGTCTGAAGAAGCTCAAGAATCTAAAAAAAAGGACTACAAAAAATATAGAAGTACTAATACTTGCAAAATCTCACGAGTTATACAAAACGAGGACCTTTTCAACATGATGGCTATCTCTTCTGATCCAGTCATATCATCCATGAGGCATGTAAGATCACAAAAAGATCTTACAGACACTTATAACTCAGAAATGGTTTCGTTGTTAGATATATTTTCAAGTGACGAAGAGTACCTCAAGATTAAATAAATTATCCACTTTTTTCTATCACAACAAAAAAATTATTTGGTACTTAGTTTTGTTATTTTATTGAAAAAAAAAATGTAATCAATAAATACAAAACTTTTAATCATAAATGGGTAGAGCCACACTCCTTCATACAAATCATAAGTTTATCTGATTTCATGTTCAAATACATCCTCATAAAAAAAATTTCAAAAGTTTGTCCTTCAGTTTTTAACAAAAACATTTTTTTTTGTATTTTTCTACAATTTTTCAAATTTGACGAATTATTGTGAAACACCCTGTTACTCTGGCACCCTGTATTTTAAATTGTCCAAAGTCTAAATAATTAGCTTTCAGGTGCAGTATAAATCTTTAAATTATCTCATTAGTTCAGAAGTCACGATTTTTGCAAAGAAAAAACTCAAAAGGCGCCATAGTGCGACGAGGCAATTAAAGCATTCAACAAAATTAAAAGCTCACTTATTTCAAGAGAAAATAATTTCACCTAATCATGGATGCCTCAAAATACGCTATTGGTGCAGTTCTAGAACAGGAAGGAAAACCAATCACTTTCATTTCAAGAACACTAACAAGAACAGAAGAGCATTATGCTGCAAACGAAAAAGAGATGATCGCGATAACTTGGATCTAAAATCTCTACGAAACTATTTATATGGGACAGCCAAAATAAAAATATTTACGGATCACCAACCCTTAACATACGCCCTCAGTAATGAAAAACGACAATTCAAAATTAAAAAGATGGAAAGCAATTTTGGAGGAATATGACCATGAACTCAAATATGAACCAGGCAAAACTAATGTCGTTGCCGACACTCTTTCTAGGCTTCCAGAACTAAATTCAGTAACAATAGCCACTCACTCCGACGAGAGCTTAGGACACAATTTAATACCGTCAACAGAAGCTCCGATTAACGTACTTGAAAACCAGATTTGGATAACTACCGGACAAGAAAGCTCATACGTCTCTAAAATTCCTTATTCCTTATTAAGTCTAGATCTAGATATACAGGAACCCCTCAGACAACTACTTTTTACATTTGGAATGCCACAGAGTATAGTAATAGACAACGAAAAATCACTTAACTCCCATTCAATAATCTTTTTGCTAGAAGACCAATTGAGAATCAAAATTTACAAGACACCACCACCCACAAGTAGAGCAAATGGACAGGTAGAAAGATCCCATTCGACCCTCGCTGAAATCCTGAAATATTTAAAAACAGAAAATGTTGACAGAACTTTCGAAGAATTACTTGACAGAGCCATTTACGAATATAATTTCTCAATCCACTCAACAACTGGACAGAAACCTATAGAAAAATTTTTCGGACGTAGAATTCATATTAAACCTGAACAATACGAAGCAGCAAGACGAAATAACATACAGAGACTGAAAGATACACAGGTAAAAGATCTGCAATAGGACACCCTGTAAGGAATATTTCCCAGGTCAGACCATCTACATTAAAATTAATAAACAATACGGTGCCAAACCAACCCCCGCTATAAAAAAGAAATAGCTAAGGAAAACAAGTCATCAACGGTCATAACAGAATCAGGCCAAGTGGTTCATAAGAGCTTAATAAAACAGAAATAAAAAAAATTTTAAAACCGATTTTAATGAATTTCCTTTATTTAATTCGAATACTACTCAACAATCGAATTAAAGTAGACTAAATTCGTTCAAACGCAGCTTAAATTAGATTAACTTTAAACCGATTAAATAAAAAAGATGAAAACAATTATTTTTTCTTTTCGAACTCTCTCGCAAAAGAAAACCGAAAAGAAAAAAGTTTTTTACTAATAACAAGTAAGGAAGGCTAAGTTCGGGTGTAACCGAACATTACATACTCAGCTGAGCGCTTTGGAGACAAATTAAGGGAAGTCACCATGTAGGAAAATTAACCCAGAGTAAGCCTGGAATGTGTTTGTATGACATGGTTATCAAATGGAAGGTATTAAAGAGTCTTTTAAAAGGGAGTAGGCCATAGTTCTATAGGCGGACGCCATTTCGGGATATCGCGATAAAGGTGGGCCAGGGGTGACTCTAGAATGTGTTTGTACGATATGGGAATCAAATGTAAGGTGTTAATGAGTATTTTAAAAGGGAGTGGGCCTTTTCGAGATATCGTCATAAAGGTGGACCAGGGGTGACTCTAGAATTTGTTTGTACGATATGGATATCAAATGAAAGGTGTTAATGAGTATTTTGAAAGGGAGTGGGCCTTAGTTCTATAGGTGTACGCCTTTTCGAGATATCGCCATAAAGGTGGACCAGGGGTGAATCTATAATGTGTTTGTACGATATGGGTATCAAATTAAAGGTATTAATGAGGGTTTTAAAGGGGAGTGGTGGTCGTTGTATATGTGAAGGCGTTTTCGAGATATATACCTAAATGTGGACCAAGGTGACTCAGAACATCATCTGTCGGGTACCACTAATTTATTTATATATGTTATACCACGAAAAGTATTCCTGCCTTGATTCCAAGGGCTTTTGATTTCGCCCTGCAGAACTTTTTCATTTTCTTCTACTTAATATAGTAGGTGTCATACCCATTTTACAACGTTTTTTTTTTCTAAAGTTATATTTTGCGTCAATAAACCAATCCAATTACTGTAACAAACTTCTCCTCACACTGCTACTTAAACTAGGGAAACCTACGAAGTTGCGTTCGGATAGAAGTGGGGTGGCACACCTAGCTCTGCTTCAGCTTAGCTCAGGGAAAATGGGAGTGGGTTTGATTCATCCTTGCGCAGCGAAGTCGTATAAAAAGATTTAAATTGTATGCAGAAAACCAATTTTAAATCTATCAAATCAAAACAAAAACGAAACCAGCGAAATGCAAACTGCAGCCAAACAACCAAAAAAAATCTATAATAAAAACAGCCTACGATTAACTCTTTAGAAAAACTGGGGACATGGAGTATTTTGCGAAAACAACTGCCGATGGGAGAAAAAGGTGGACAAATCTCCCATATCTATACCCACCCAACCTGTTAACCTAGGAAAGATATTTGTTTCGGTTCACCCAAGCTATACTTACTTCTCCTCAGCTCATCATACCTCTACATTTCATCATCGACCAAAGGAAATTTAGATCTTGATTTTAATATTCAAGTTTTTATATTTTATTCAATCCAAATCTAAACTAAAGTTTAAGTCCTACGCCTACATCAGAATACTTAAAAAATTAGCATCCGCTTTGTGAATATTTAGGAATTTAATTTCAACAATTCGCAAGTATCAAAAAAAAAAAAAAAAAACACTATTTGCCTAATATTTAATATTCGCAATTTTTCTTTTTCGAATTCAACACAAAAAAAAAAAAAAAAAAACAAAACGATAGCCATAAAAAAATGTCTCCTTTAAATTGAGATATGCATCTAATTAATTTTAGTTAATTTGTACAAAGAAAAAAAAACTACATCAAAATCAAAATATAAAAAGAATCAAATAACATTATGTTCAAATGCCTGTAAGTATGTCGATCGAACATTTTACATCGGTATGTAAGCCCTAAACCTAACTACGTCTACATAACATCAGTATGTTCGATCCAAACGCATATTTTGGTAATTTTTCATTGTTATAAAATTAGGACAGATTACTTACTTGCATTCAGCTATTCCATCGGTGCGACGTTTTAGATGATGCCTTCAAAGAAATAACAAGCGATCTAGGTTGCACAAGAACAACTGGTTCGGAATCATTAAAAGGGTATTCAGGGTCGAGCAGGTTCGACTAGTACTATCGGAACAACTTATATGTGATTTCTTTTCATATTTACGTAGGCAAACAAGTTGCCTTTTTCAAACACACATACTCATAGGCATGCCTAAAAGCACACAAAGTAATACGCCTCGAACACTATGCAATGAAATATTGCGAATATTTTACAGTGCTCGTTTTTTCTTCTGACTTCTAACACTTAAAACATTTTAAAACTTTAATGCAATTCTTTTTTTGTTTTTTTGAATATTATTTTAGATATAGTTTTTTTGTCGTCTCTACATTTCTATTTTAATTTTTTTTTTCTATTAATTTTTACTTATATATTTTTCTTTCGCTAACATTTATGCTTGAACTGTGCATTGTTTCCTTCATGATTACAATTAGAACTAAATAAAAAATAATAGAATTAAGGGTTTCTTACGATTCTTGTATACTCTTTTTATATTTAATTTTTTTTTGTTTTTTGCTTGAGAGATAATTTATACTTTCTAATTTTGTATTCAACAATTCGGAAGAAATTTATATTCCGAATAACCAAAGAGATTCATGTCTTTCCTACTGCTTATTTTTATACTCAGTTGAGCAGAGCTCACAGAGTATATTAAGTTTGATATAAAGGAATCGAGATAGATATAGACTTCCATATATCAAAATAATCAGGATCGAAAAACAATTTGATTGAGCCATGTCCGTCCGTCCGTCCGTCCGTCCGTTAACACGATAACTTGAGTAAATTTTGAGGTATCTTGATGAAATTTGGTATGTAGATTCCTGAGCACTCATCTCAGATCGCTATTTAAAATGAACGATATCGGACTATAACCACGCCCACTTTTTCGATATCGAAAATTTCGAAAAACCGAAAAAGTGCGATAATTCATTACAAAAGACCGATACAGAGACGAAATTTAGTAGATGAGTTGAACTTATGACGCAGAATAGAAAATTAGTAAAATTTTGGACAATGGGCGTGGCACCGCCCACTTTTAAAAGAAGGTAATTTAAAATTTTTGCAAGCTGTAATTTGGCAGTCGTTAAAGATATCATTATGAAATTTGGCAGGAACGTTACTCCTATTACTATATGTACGCTTAATAAAAATTAGCAAAATCGGAGAAGGACCACGCCCACTTTTAAAAAAAAAATTTTTAAAGTAAAATTTTAACAAAAAATTTAATATCTTTACAGTATATAAGTAAATTATGTCAACATTCAACTCCAGTAATGATATGGTGCAACAAAATACAAAAATAAAAGACAATTTCAAAATGGGCGTGGCTCCGCCCTTTTTCATTTAATTTGTCTAGGATACTTTTAACGCCATAAGTCGAACAAAAATTAACCAATCTTTTTAAAATTTGGTAGGGGCATAGATTTTGTGACGTTAACCGTTTTCTGTGAAAATGGGCGAAATCGGTTGATGCCATGCCCAGTTTTTATACACAGTCGTCCGTCTGTCTTTCCGCCGTTAACACGATAACTTGAGCAAAAATCGACATATCTTTAACGAACTTAGTTCACGTGCTTACTTGAACTCACTTTATCTTGGTATGAAAAATGAACGAAATCCGACTATGACCACGTCCACTTTTTCGATATCGAAAATTACGAAAAATTAAAAAAATTCTATACCAAATACGAAAAAAGGGATGAAACATGGTAAGGTAATTGGATTGTTTTATTGACGCGAAATATAACTTTAGAAAATACTTTATAAAATGGTTGTGACACCTACCATATTAAGTAGAAGAAAATGAAAAAGTTCTGCAGGGCGAAATAAAAAACACTTAAAATCTTGGCAGGTATTACATATATAAATAAATTAGCGGTATCCAGCAGATGATGTTCTGGGTCACCCTGTTCCACATTTTGGTCGATATCTGGAAAACGCCTTCACATATACAACTACCACCACTCCCTTTTAAAACTCTCATTAATACCTTTAATTTGATACCCATATCGTACAAACTCATTCTTATAGAACTAAGGCCCACTCCCTTTTAAAATACTCATTAACACCTTTCGTTTGATGCCCATATTGTGCAAACAAATTCTAGGGTCACCCCTGGTCCACCTTTATGGCGATATCTCGAAACGGCGTCCACTTATGGAACTAAGGATTACTCCCTTTTAAAATGCTCATTAACACCTTTCGTTTGATACCCATATTGTACAAACAAATTCTAGGGTCACCCCTGGTCCACCTTTATGGCGATATCTCGAAACGGCGTCCACCTATGGAACTAAGGATTACTCCCTTTTAAAATACTCATTAACACCTTTCATTTGATACCCATACCGTACAAACGCATTCTAGAGTCAACCCTGATCCACCTTTATGGCTATATCCCTAAATGGCGTCCACCTATAGAACTATGGCCCACTCCCTCATAAAATACTCTTTAATGCCTTTCATTTGATACACATGTCATACAAGCACATTCCAGGGTTTCCCTCGGTTCATTTTCCTACATGGTTATTTTCCCTTATGCTGTCACCATAGCTCTCAACTGAGTATGTAATGTTCGGTTACACACGAACTTAACCTTCCTTACTTGTTCTGAATACATTGACCGATTGCAAGACTTCAGAAATTGCACTTAGCAACATTTTGCAAAATTTAAATTTAAACAAAGATTTTTGATTTATAATAAAAGAAATAAAAATAAGTGTTTCACAAACAGCAACATTGGCACTATGGATTTCGGGATCTTCACGGTAGGCCTCAGGAACATGGTTTTGGGAATATGACGTCAAGCGCGGATCTCTACAGTTGTCTACGCCTTTAAGAAAATTCGCCTAGGTTGGCAATCTAAGCCACTTCACCTTCATTTTGCATATTTATGGTTTTAACTGACGCACTTATTTTTTTATTTTAGTGCAACGTAAAATCGTTTGAAGTTTTTGTTAGTTTATACTAACTAGTGCAAAAAGTCACTATACTTCACATTTTAACTTTTTTATACTCAGTTGAGCAGAGCTCACAGAGTATATTAACTTTGATTGGATAACGGTTGGTTGTACAGGTATAAAGGAATCGAGATAGATATAGACTTCCATATATCACAATCATCAGTATCGAAAAAAAATTCGATTGAGCTATGTCCGTCCGTCCGTCTGTCCGTTAACACGATAACTTGAGTAAATTTTGAGGTATCTGGATGAAATTTGGTATGTGGGTTCCTGGGTACTCATCTCAGATCGCTATTTAAAATGAACGATATAGGACAATAACCACGCCAACTTTTTCGATATCGAAAATTTCGAAAAATCGAAAAAGTGCGATAATTCATTGCCAAATACGGATTAAGCGATGAAACTTGGTACGTGAGTTGAACTTGTGACGCAGAATAGAAAACTAGTAAAATTTTGGACAATGGGCGTTGCACCGACCACTTTTAAAAGAAGGTAATTTAGAAGTTTTGCAAGCTGTAATTTGGCAGTCGTTGAAGATATCATGATGAAATTTGGCAGGAACGTTACTATTATTACTATATGTCTGCCTAATAAAAATAAGCAAAATTGGAGAACAACCACGCCCACTTTTTAACAATTTTTTTTTTTAATTCAAATTTTAAAAGAAAAGTTAATATCTTTACAGTATATACGTAAATTATGTCAACATTCAACTCCAGTAATGATATGTTGCAACAAAATACAAAAATAAAAGAAAATTTCAAAATGTGCGTGGCTCCGCCCTTTTTCATTTAATTTGTCTAGGATACTTTTAATGCCATAAGTCGAACAAAAATTTACCAATCCTTGTGAAATTTGGTAGAGGCTTAGACTCTAGGACGATAACTGTTTTCTGTGAAAAAGGGCGAAATCGGTTGAAGCCACGCCCAGTTTTTATACACAGTCGGCCGTCTGTCCTTCCGCTAGGCCGTTAACACGACAAATTGAGCAAAAATCGATATATCTTTACTAAACTCAGTTCACGTACTTACCTGAACTCACTTTGTATTGATGTAAAAAATGGCTGAAATCCAACTATGACCACGCCCACTTTTTCGATACCGAAAATTACGAAAAATGTAAAAAATGCCATAATTATATACCAAATACGAAAAAAGGGGTGAAACATGGTAATTGTATTGGTCTATTGACGCAAAATATAACTTTAGAAAAAAACTTGGTAAAATGGGTGTGACACCTACCATATTAAGTAGAAGAAAATGAAAAAGTTTTGAAGGGCGAAATCAAAAGCCCTTGGAATCTTGGAAGGAATACTGTTCGTGGTATTAAATATATAAATAAATTAGCGGTACCCGACAGATGATGTTCTGGATCACCCTGGTCCACATTTTGGTCGATATTTCGAAAACGCCTTCACATATACAACTAAGGGCTACACTCCATTTTAAAATCCTCACTAATACCTTTAATTTGATACCCATATCGTACAAACAGATTCTAGAGTCACCCCTGGTCCACGTTTATGGCGATATCTCGAAAAGGCGTCCACATATAGAACTAAGGCCCAGTCCTTTTTAAAACACTCATTAACACCTTTCATTTGATACCCATATCGTACAAACAAATTCTAGAGTCACCCCTGGTCCACCTTTGTGGCGATATCTTGAAAAGGCGTCCACCTATAGAACTAAAGCCCACGACCTTTTAAAATACTCATTAACACCTTTCATCTGATACCCATGTTGTACAAACGCATTCTAGAGTCACCCCTGGTCCACGTTTATGGCGATATCCCGAAAAGGCACCCACCTATAGAACTAAGGCCCACGCCCTTTTAAAATACTCATTAACACCTTTCATTTGATACCCATATTGTACAAAAGCATTCTAGAGTCATCCTTGGTCCACGTTTATGGCGATATCCTGAAAAGGCATCCACCTATAGAACTAAGGCCCACTCACTTTTAAAATACTCATTAACACATTTCATTTGATACCCATATCGTACAAACAAATGCTAGAGTCCCCCTGGTCCACCTTTATGGCGATATCTTGAAAAGGCGTCCACCTATAGAACTAAGGCCCACGCCCTTTTAAAATACTCATTAACACCTTTCATTTGATACCCATATTGTACAAAAGCATTCTAGAGTCATCCTTGGTCCACGTTTATGGCGATATCCTGAAAAGGCATCCACCTATAGAACTAAGGCCCACTCACTTTTAAAATACTCATTAACACATTTCATTTGATACCCATATTGTACAAACGCATTCTAGTGTCACCCCTGGTCCACCTTTATGGCGATATCTCGAAAATACGCCCACCTAAAAAAGCATTCTAGAGTCATCCTTGGTCCACGTTTATGGCGATATCCTGAAAAGGCATCCACCTATAGAACTAAGGCCCACTCACTTTTAAAATACTCATTAACACATTTCATTTGATACCCATATTGTACAAACGCATTCTAGTTTCACCCCTGGTCCACCTTTATGGCGATATCTCGAAAATACGTCCACCTATAGAACTAAGGCCCACGCCCTTTTAAAATACTCATTAACACCTTTCATTTGATACCCATATTGTACAAACGCATTCTAGTGTCACCCCTGGCCCACGTTTATGGCGATATCCCGAAAAGGCGTCCACCTATAGAACTTTTAAAATACTCATTAACACCTTTCATTTGATACCCTCTTAAAATACTCATTAACACCTTTCATTTGATGCCCATATCGTACAAAATAAATTCTAGAGGCACCCCTGGTCGACCTTTATGGCGATATCTCGAAAAGGCGTCCACCTATAGAACTCATTAACGCATTTTATTTGATACCCATATCAAATAAATTCTAGAGTCAGGCCTGGTCCACCTTTATGGCGATATCCCTAAATGGCGTACATCTATAGAACTATGGCCCACTTCCTCTTAAAATACTCTTTAATACCTTCCATTTGATACACATGTCATACAAACACATTCCAGGGTTACCCTAGGTTCTTTTTACAACATGGTGATTTTCCCTTACTTTGTCTTCACAGCTCTCAACTGAGTATGTAATGTTCGGTTACACCCGAACTTAGCCTTCCTTACTTGTTCTTTAATAAATCTTTTTTAAATATTTTCGCGCCAAAATATCAAAGATGTTTTCATTTCAAGTACCGGCAAAAGACTGACTTTTCTCCTCCAGTCAACATCAAGCTCAGCTCAAAAAGTCTTGCTAACCTTGAACTAATGTTGAACTAGGACTAGCGGTATTTACTGATATTGTTCCAGCTTAGTGCAATGTTAAAATAAACAAATAGTAGGCATAGAAAAATTTTAAATAATAGTCGGCATAGGTGACTTCACGATCACGCTACTTAAATATGCTTTCTGTCCTCTAATTACTAAAAAAAATCTACTTATATTTATTCATTGCCAAAAAGGTTTCTTATTTGCGAATTGGTTATTTTGTGAACTATGCATTTACGAATTAAGTGTGAAATATGTATTCCTAAATTAAGTAAGTATGAATTAGATATTCCTGAATTAAATAAGTATGAATTAGGCATTTATTGCTAACGCAAACATTAATTAAATACGAATTAATTGTTCGCGAATTACGTGAGTATGAATAAGGTTTAAATGAATTCCGTAAGTTTAATTAAGTAGTCTCGAATTAGGTAAACATGAATTAGATATTTATTCATTAAGTATAAAGTCAGTATTCATGAATTAAGTACATATGTTGTAGGTATTATTGAACTAAGTAAAGATATATCAGGTATAATGATAAGGAATTAATAAATAACTCAGGTGTTTTCAAATTAGGCATGAGCGAATTAACTATAAGAAATTGAATTACGAAAGTGTGAATTAGGTATTTGCGAATTAGGTATTAGCGAATTAGGATTGACGAATTAACGCATCAGATAAATTATGTAGTACGGATTTATTACTTAGGTGTTTGCGAACGTCTAAATTACCTATCAATGAAGTAAAGTGCACGAAGGAAGCATTAAAAAAAATTTTTAAATATTTTATGCTAAACTCAATTGACCGACAGAAATGTGTAGCGCCACAAGTACTTAAAGAAAATTGTTTTTTTTTGTTCTCAAAAAATCGCCTGATTATCCCGCTATGGTTTATGCAAAAAGTATGTGCATAGGTATTTATTGTAACACCTCTAATAGTTATTCTATTGTGGCCATATCACTTAATGTAGAAAACAACTCTATACTCGAATGGCCCTGTAGGGTATATTTGGCATGAGCGCTACATTACCATGTTTCATCCCTTTTTTTGTATTTGGTATAGAATTATGGCATTTTTTTAATTTTTCGTAATTTTCGAAATCGAAAAAGTGGGCGTGGTCATAGTAAAATTTCGCCCATATTTCATACCAAGATAAAGTGAGTTCAGATAAGTACGTGAACTGAGTTTAGTAAAGATATATCGATTTTTGCTCAAGTTATCGTGTTAACGGCCGAGCGGAAGGACAGACGGTCGAATGTGTATAAAAACTGGGCGTGGCTTCAACCGATTTCGCCCTTTTTCACAGAAAACAGTTATCGTCCCAGAATCTAAGCCCCTACAAAATTTCACAAGGATTGATAAATTTTTGTTCGACATTAAAAGTATCCTAGACAAATTAAATGGAAAAGGGCGGAGCCGCGCCCATTTTGAAATTTTCTTTTATTTTTTATTTTGTTGCACCATATCATTACTTGAGTTGAATGTTGGCGTAATTTACTTATATACTGTAAAGATATTACATTTTTTGTTAAAATTTGGCTTAAAATATTTTTTTTTTTTAAGTGGACGTGTCGTTCTCCGATTTTGCTAATTTTTACTAAGTATACATATAGTAATAAGAGTAACGGTCTTGCCAAATTTCATCATGATATCTTCCACGACTGCCAAATTACAGCTAGCAAAGCTCTTAAATTACCTTCTTTTAAAAGTGGGCGGTGCCACGCCCATTGTCAAAATTTTACTAATTTTCTATTCTGTTTCATAAGTTCTACTCACCTACCAAGTTTCATGGATTTATCCGTCTTTGGTAATGAATTATCGCAATTTTTCTGTTTTTCGAAATTTTCGATATCGAAAAAGTGGGCGTGGTTATATTCCGATTTCGTTAATTTTAAATAGCGATCTGAGATGAGGGCCCAGGAATCTACATACCAAATTTCATCAAGATACCTCAAAAGTTACTCAAGTTATCGTGTTAACGGATGGACGGACGGACGGACATGCCTCAATCAAATTTTTTTTTCGATTCTGATGATTTTGATATATGGAAGTCTATATCTATCTCGATCCCTTTATACTTGTACAACCAACCGTTATCCAATCAAAGTTATTATACTCTGTGAACTTTGCTCAACTGATTATAAAAATAAATAAGATAAAAAATATTTATGACATTATTTTTATTATCGAACTTTTAGATTGATTGCGATTGCGTTAATAATACCAATACGCACAAACGTGCAAATACTGGACTACTCATCATCCCACCTAGTTACAGTAGGTATAGGACCGACAAAACTACAAATAGGAAACTTTAAAATTATTCATTTAATAGAACTACAGGATTATACCAATACCATAAATAACTTGGAGACAACTATAAACAAAAAAAATTAACAAACCACCCCCTGAAACCTATCCTGTCATCCCTCATCAATCAATCCAAAAATTATGTAAATATTATATTATAAATTATATAAATATAATAAGAATAAATAAAACTAGTGAAAAAAGATCATTCGATTTTATAGGTACCACTTGGAAGTGGATAGCCGGAAATCCGGACCATAGCGATTTTAATATTTTAGTGGAAAAAATGAATAACGTTTTAGATAATAACAACAGAAAGATTGTAATAAGCACATTGACAAACGAAAAAATTGAAGAAATAATAGAAAAAAGTAATAAAATCTCTAAAATAGTACAAGATGAAGAGGATATAGAAAACGAATTAATAATACAAATAAAGTTAAAACTAGAAGTAATTGAGGAAGAATTAATTAGCATAGCTTATCCCATCCATTGGGCAAAAGCAAGTATAATTAATTCATATATCCTATCAGAAAAGAAAATTGAAATTACAAAGACATCTTTACAAAACGAAAATGTACCGTTTATAAATTTAGAGGTGGAGCATTAGAATTTGCGGAAATCAAAATTGCATCAAATAAAGAAACTCTAATTTATATAATCAATCTTCCAAAAACGGCAAAAGAGGATTGTAGGACCTTAGAAATAAGACCAATGAAAAAGAAAGAATTAATAAATAAAATTGATTACAATTCAATGTTATGGAAAAATCAAAGATTGTAAATCATACAATAACTTGTCTATATGTTCAAGGAATATCGTAAAGAATATTACAAATGGCAAATGCATAGTATATCTCCTAAAAAGTAAAATATATAATTGTACAAAAATATACTGATATACTGTTTCTAAATGAATATGACGGTTTTATTAAATTTGATAATGAAAATGTAAAACTAAAAGGAACCTACCTAATAAAACATCAGAACACAAGTATTATAATAAATGACAAAACATATTTTCCAAAAGAAATTACTGAAAAAACCCATGCCGGTGATATTACAGCCAATGGCAGCAAATAGTAAAGTAGAGGAAAATTTTATCTTTAAAAGCAATCAAAGAATTCAAAACTAATGAATTAAAAGAAATTACAATGTTGAAAAACGGAATTATATATATTTATCATTAAACTTAACATCTATATGAATAATTATATTTGCAATTGTAATTGTATTATTTAAATATAAAAAATATAAAATAAATGACAAACGCAACCAAGAAACTACTGAAATCAGAATTGATAATTTGTCTAAGTATTGCATAACTCCATCGAACGAGGAGGCTCGAATTTAAGGGCGGAGGAGTTAACATACAATATATTTGGCTCTCACATAATGATTTACATATTTACTTACATACCTTTCGGCAAACAGATTTAGTTCCCATAAACATATTTATGCTGACATAACATTTAAATTATTTAAATTCAACTTACCTTCCTATAAACAAATTAATGCTAACATGCAATTATGCGAACTTGCCAACTCAGAATTTCACACAGCTAAATTCTTAATAATTTTTGATAATCAAAATTCAATAACAACTTTCTGCATTTCCTGTTTCGCAAGGGCAAGAGCATTTACTTATTTTGTTGTTGTAAATAATAAACGAAAAATCATTTTAATAACAATTAATTGAACACAAATATTCAGTCTTCATTCTGTAGTGTCTGGGTTCAGTACAAAAAACCATAAAAGATATTTGCTTCAATTTACAATTGTCCAACTTACATGTATATAGCTAATAACCAAGCAAGGGATACAATTGTTCTGGAATACAGTTTCGCGAAATAACTAGACCTTAGGAGAAATTTATAAACGAGAAAACTGAGAGTATAAAAGCAGCGCAAGCTGAGGAATCAGCAATCAGTTTGATTTAAACACGCTATCAATTGTGAAGAATAATTGTGAAGTATAAGTTTACTACTTCCAAAGTAGTATAATAAAGACCATTTTGCAATACAGAATATTGGAGTTATTTATTCAACGTTCACCGATACGAACGTTAGCGAAAGGTTGCAAATAAGCGGAATTTCTTTAAGTTCGTTACAATTGGTGTCAGAAGAGGAACTGTTGAATAAATTCCAGAGTTGCAGAGCACAACAAAGACATGGAAAGTTGAGTGAATTCAAGATCCACCAACTGAAGAAGGAGTTGGAGAGCCGTGGATTGAATACAACTGGCAATAAATCTGAACTTCAGGCACAACTACAAGAGTTTGTGGAATTGGAAGGAATCGACGTTAATGAACACACTTTTCATTCTGTTATGGAAGAGTCGACAACAAAAATGGAAGAGAAATAAATTAAACATCCCAGATAGTTACGAGCACAGACTTGAACATCATATTGGCTGCAATATCTGCACAGACGTTGACAATGGCATCTCAACTGGAATCGCAAGAGACACGTTTAGCATCCACGATGGAAGCACAGGAGGCACGCATTTCAGAAATGTCGTCGCAGATGTCATCTCAACTGGAAGAACAGAAGACATATATGGTATCTCAACTGGAAGAACAGAAGACAGATATGACATCTCAGTTGGCTGAGCAGTTGAAAGCACAGGAGGCCCGCATATCCTCGGAGCTGGAGGCACAGGAGATAAGGGTATCTTCGAAGCTGGAGGCCCAGGATACAAAAATTTTACAGTTTAAGGAAAAAATCGAGGCCGAGGCTTTGACGTAACGAGCAGTTACAACTAAATCGCCCAACAGTTTCAGCGAGTAATCCAAAGGTAAAAACACCATCATTTGACGGTTCTGTTCCTTTCCACGTATTTAAGCTTCAATACGAGAAGACGTCAGCAGTTAAAAACTGGAATACTGAAGATAAGGTTGCAGCGCTGTTCGTGGCATTGAAAGGACCTGCAGCTGAAATCTAACAGACCATTGCAGAGGTAGAACGAATCAATTACGAAACATTTATGGGCGCTCTAGAAAGGCCATACGGAAGCGAACACAGGAAGCAAATACACCAAATAGAATTGCAAAACCGCTACCAAAAATCTAACGAGACTTTGCAGGAGTTTGTTTCAGACATTGAAAGACTGGCAAATACTGCAAATGCGGACGCATCCGTGGAATACACTGAAAGTGTAAAGATTCAGAGTATTATAAATGGCATATGGGACGTCAAAAAGAAGCGAGTTACATACGCAAGCCCAAAGAAAACATTTGCTGAAACAATATCCCATGTACTGACTCAGGAAAGAGCATTGCTTCTGTGTAAGCCAGCTTTCAAAGCACGCCGTGTGTGCCAGATGTAAAGATCGAGAACTTCCTCCAACTATTGAATGTCCTGTGATATCTGTATCAAAAATCGGAAGAAAATCGAGCAGTCTTACCATAAGAGGAAATGTGTACGGCAAGGAGCGTGTACTGACTGCAGATACGGGCGCATCACGTTCCTTGATCCGATCTGATTTGGTCAACGGGAGAGTAAAGCCATTACCTGGAGCAAGATTGCGTACG
Source organism: Eurosta solidaginis (assembly GCF_040869045.1). Lineage (NCBI taxonomy): Eukaryota > Metazoa > Arthropoda > Insecta > Diptera > Tephritidae > Eurosta > Eurosta solidaginis. Next base: position 239,516,833 of record NC_090319.1, read on the forward strand.
GTCACTAGTGAGTATAACCAAGTCCACGGAGAAGTGGTATGTGAGGTCTTAATTGGAAAGGTCACGGTTCTACACAAATTCGTTGTGGCAGAGATCGTTGATGAAGTCATATTGGGAGTGGACTTCTTGGTTGATCATGGCATCAAGATCGACATTATGGATTATGCCATATAAGAACAAGGATGTACCACTTAACTACAGTTTTGAGAAAGGTTTCAGCAATAAGCGAGTGATGGTGGAGGGGACTCAACAAAGACCACGAAAGTCAAAGCCAGAAATCCCGGAAAGGATTAGTGGAACGAATAGAACACACAAATCAATACCGAAGATACCTGCGGGAAGAACACTGGCATTGAGAAACCGAAATAGACGAAATAAAATGAAGGAAAGAACTTCGCAGAAAGAATGCAAGGATGGTTCCAAGCCAGGGCGCACTACTGTTGTGAAGCGTCAGAACGATACTGATTATGTAAAACCAATCTGTCAAGCTCAAGCTATTCGAAGTAGCCCAGCGGCCAAACAACAGAGTGTGAGGTGACCAACTAGAATAATGTGTAGTAAGATGCAACACAGGTACGACAAGAACAACAATTCGGAATGTTTGTTGGAGGGATAGTTGGTACTGTTATACAACCCTAACCGACGAAAAGGTGTGCCATCCAAGCAGTTGGGAAGGCCCATAAAAGTTGTGGAGCGAATCAATGATGTCATCTACCGCATACAAACCATTGAGAAACCACGAAATACAAGGGTGGTTCATTTGGAGAGGCTAGCAGCGGTTTGACCGAGAGATTCGTCTGATCGGGACGATCAGACTTAGATGAAGGGCAGTGTGGCGAATGTTGACATCCCTTTGTTGTTATTAAATAAATGCACAACAACAAAATCATTAAAGCAAGCTACGTAAACACATTAATCATCATTTACACACATATATAGAAGGCGACGAAGAGATTACTCACTCACACACATGTAGTCGTCAGCAGAAGTAGTTATTCACCCATACCCACGCATATGGTTAAAAGAGAAACATAAACTACAAATAGGTATACATATATATAGCTAATAACCAAGCAAGGGATACAATTGTTCTGGAATACAGTTTCGCGAAATGACTAGACCTTAGGAGAAATGGATGAACTGAGAGTATAAAAGCAGCGCAAGCTGAGGAATCAGTAATCAGTTTGATTTAAATCAGTTGTGAAGGATAATTGTGAAGTATAATTTTGCTACTCCCAAAGCAAACGAAAAAAACAACAAGGCCGTGGGCGCTGATGGACTTCCATCGGAGCTATTCAAGTTCGGCGGCAAGGAGTTGGTAAGGCGCATGCAGCAGCTTCTTAGCAAAATATGGGCGGACGAAAGCATGCCCGACGGTTGGAATCTAAGTGTTCTTTGCCCAGTCCACAAGAAGGGGGATACTGCAAAATCGCATATAAGGTCCTTTCAAGTGTATTTTGCGAAAGATTGAAGCCCACCGTGAACCGGCTGATGGGACCTTATCAGTGCGGCTTCAGACCTGGTAAATCTACCATCGACCAGATTTTCACAATGCGCCAAATCTTGGAAAAAACCCGTGAAAAGAGAATAGACACACATCACCTCTTCGTCGACTTTAAAGCCGCCTTCGACAGCACGAAGAGGAGCTGCCTATATGCCGCTATGTCTGAATTTGGTTTCCCCGCAAAACTTATACGGCTGTGCAAAATGACGTTGAGCAACACCATCAGCTCAGTCAGAATTGGGACCTCTCCGAGCCGTTCGAAACTAAACGAGGTTTCAGACAGGGTGACCCCCTATCGTGCGATTTCTTTAATTTGATGCTGGAGAAAATTATACTAGCTGCAGAACTTAACCGCACTGGAACAATATACTATAAAAGCGTGCAATTACTGGCATATGCTGATGACATTGATATCATCGGCCTAAACACCCGCGCTGTTAGTTCTGCTTACTCCAAGCTGGAAAAAGAAGCGGTAAAGATGGGTTTGATGGTGAATGAGGACAAAACGAAGTACCTGCTGTCATCGAGCAAAGAGTCAGCGTATATGCGCCTTGGCAACCACGCTACTGTTGGCAGCCATAATTTCGAAATAGTAAAAGACTTCATTTATTTGGGAACCAGCATCAACACTAGCAACAACATCAGCACTGAAATCCAGCGAAGAATCAATCTTGCCAATAAATGCTACTTTGGACTAGGTAGGCAATTGAAAAGTAAAGTCCTCTCTCGGCGAACGAAAATCATACTCTACAAGTCACTTATCGTACCCGTCCTGCTATATGGGCAGAAGCATGGACCATGACAACAGCAGATGAAGCGGCTTTGGGAGTGTTCGAGAGAAAAATTCTTTGAAAGATTTATGGACCTCTACGCGTTGGCGATGGCGAGTACCGAAGAAGATTTAATGATGAGCTGTACGAGCTATACGCAGACATCAATATAGTCCAGCGAATTAAAACGCAGCGGCTGCGCTGGCTAGGCCATGTTATGCGAATGAAAGATGATGCTCCGGCCAAGAAAGTGTTTCTATCGGAACCCGCCTATGGAAGCAGAGGTAGAGGGCGGCCCCCACTCCGTTGGAAGGACCAGGTGGAAAACGATTTAAACTCCCTTGGTGTGACCAATTGGCGCCGGTTGGCCGAGCAAAGGAGCGACTGGCGCGCCTTGTTGGACGGCCATAACCGTTTAGACGGTTAAGCGCCAATTAAGTAAGTAAGTAAGTAAAGCGAACGCTCATAAACGCGCAATCGCTAATTACCGAATCCCGACGAACCAAAAGGAGCTCCGATCCTGTATAGGCTTGTTTTCATATTTTAAAAATTTCGTCCGAACTTTCTCAAAAATTGCTAAACCATTGTTAGACCTGTTGCGCCAGGAAGTTACATTCCATTTTACAAACGATTGCTTGAAAGCTTTCTAAGAATTAAGAAATTGGTTATTTAAAGCACCGGTGTTAGCCACCTATTATCCTACGCGTGTGACAGTGCTGCATTGTGATGCTAGTAGCCATGGATTTGGGTCTGTCCCGATGCAAAAGCACGACGATAAGAAACTCCACCTAATGGCATATTTTTCGAAAACGACGACATCTTCAGAATCAGGGGTACCATAATTGTAAGCTAGATACATCGTCCATTGTAGAAGCCTTTAGGATTTACCTGGAAGGAACGCCGTTTGAAACCGTTACGAAATGCAATTCACTCACCATGACTCTTAACAAAAAACAGATTTACCCACAAATAGCCCGATGGGCATTAGAGCTGTACAAGTTTAATTACACAATTCAGCACCGCAAGGGTGTGAACCTTACCAATGCAGATGCGATGAGCCGTTATACATTGCCGGTGAATGAAGATAGTCGCACCGAGGTTATTGTCGATGGTAATGACCCAGTTAAACCCCCGGATATACTTAAAAGCAACCTGGTCGCTACTGTAGACCCTGAAGATCTGCGTTTTCAGATCCAAGTCGCTCAAAATCGAGACACCGAAATAAAAGAGCTTTCCAAGAAGCTAGAAGAGGGAAAATAGAGTAGTAGTAGATGGACTCGTTTTCCGCAAAATTGGCTAACAACTTTTGTGAGAAAACATACTTCGGAAGGTGCATGAGAAAATCGGTCATATGGGAGTCGATAAGTGCTGCAACCAATAAGGAAATATTTTCGGTTCATTTAAAACTGCATAAAGTACATTATCTTCTCTGCGCCAGCTCGATCTAACGAGAAAAACCTTTTCAATATCCCGAAGAAACCAATACTATTTGACACCCTCCATATGAAAAATGTCGGCCCCCTACCAGGTATTAAATCAAAACGCAAGCATTTAATTGTAGCTATCGATGCGTTTACGAAGTCTGTAAAACTATACCCTGTTAATTCCATTAGTACGAAAGAGGTTTGTTGGGCTTTGAAAAGTATTAATCCTATTATAGCCGACCAAGGCGAATGCACATGCACATGCTTTACTTCCCTTAAATTTAGTAACTTCCTCTTGAAGCGAAATATAGGTCACGTAAAGGTTGCAGTAGTTTCGCCAGAAGCGAACGGTCCAGTCGAAAGAGTTACCGAATAATTAGGGCAATGCTAAGCAGATTAACAGAATCAATCGAGCATGAAGTTCATAGCACGACTGTATATACCCCCAGTGAGTAGTTATTCGGTGTAAATCAACGCCGATATATGGTGAATGAACTAACAGAATTTCTTGAAGATAAGTTCCTAAATGATACTCCTAGAGACCTAGTTAGTGCGTGAAAGGGCTAAGGAAACAAGTAGGTAAGGCTAAGTTTGGGTGGAACCGATCATTACATACACAGCTAGGAGCTTTGGAGACAAAATTGTCTTTTTCATGGATACATACAAATGGTAATACTGAGAAGTGGAGCAACTTGCCTTTTCTATCTGTCTTCAGTTATCAATTCGATTTATTTGAACATTTTGTTTAAATATGAAAATTTGGTTAAATTTGAACGCAATTCTTCATCATTTTTTTTTAACCAACCCTGAAGCGCTCTTAATTATGAGTACGATAAGAGTCCGAAATTGTAGACCAAGGGTGACGTTTTGGAACGATCTCCCTTCATCCTTTGTCAAATAAGGGAAAATCACCAGGTAGGAAAATGCACCTAGGGTAACCCTGGAATGTGTTTGTGTGACATGGGTATTAAAGAGTATTGTAAAAGGGAGTGGGCCTTAGTTCTATAGGTGGACGCCTTTTCGAGATATCGCCATAAAGGTGGACCAAAGGTGACTGTAGAATATGTTGGCACGATATGGGTATCAAAGGAAAGGTGTTAATGAGTATTTTAAAAAAGAGTGGACCTTAGTTCTATAGGTGGATGCCTTTTCTAGATATCGCCATACAGGTGGACCAGGGGTGACTCTATAATGCGTGTTTGGTTAGATTCGGCCCACTGTGCCAGCGCATCATACATACTTTCATATCTACATACATAATCTCTAATTTAATCATTTACTTACGCTGGCTAATTACATAGCTATCCTCAATCGCTCTCATATCTTCATATATGTATGTACTTGCATTTGTTATACTCAGTTGAGCAGATCTCACAGAGTATATTAACTTTGATTGGATAACGGTTGGTTGTACAGGTATAAAGGAATCGAGATAGATATAGACTTCCATATATCAAAATCATCAGTATCGAAAAAAAATTCGATTGAGCCTTGTCCGTCCGTCCGTCCGTCTGCCCGTTAACACGATAACTTGAGTAAATTTTGAGGTATCTTGATGAAATTTGGTATGTAGGTTCCTGGACACTCATCTCAGATCGCTATTTAAAATGAACGATATCGGACAATAACCACGCCCACTTTTTCGATATCGAAAATTTCGAAAAATCGAAAAAGTGTTATAATTCATTACCAAATACGGATTAACCGATGAAACCTGGTAGGTGAGTTGAACTTATGACGCAGAATAGAAAACTAGGAAAATTTTGGACAATGGGCGTGGCACCGCCCACTTTTAAAGGATGGTATTTTAGAAGTTTTGCAAGCTGTAATTTGGCAGTCGTTGAAGATATCATGATGAAATTTGGCAGGACCGTTACTCTTATTACGATATTTCTGCTTAATAAAAATTAGCAAAATCGGAGAACGACCACGCCCACTTTTTAAAAAAAATTTTTTTAATTCAAATTTTAAAAGAAAAGTTAATATCTTTACAGTATATATATGTTGCAACAAAATGAAAAAAATTCCATAATTATATACCAAATACGAAAAAAGGGATGAAACATGGTAATTGTATTGGTCTATTGACGCAAAATATAACTTTAGAAAAAAACTTGGTAAAATGGGTGTCACACCTACCATATTAAGTAGAAGAAAATGAAAAAGTTTTGCAGGGCGAAATCAAAAGCCCTTGGAATCTTGGAAGGATTACTGTTCGTGGTATTACATATATAAATAAATTAGCGGTACCCGACAGATGATGGTCTGGGTCACCCTGGTCCACATTTTGGTCGATATCTCGAAAACGCTTTCACATAAGTTTATGGCGATATCTCGAAAAGGCGTTCACATATAGAACTAAGGCCCACTCCTATTTAAAATACTCATTAACACCTTTCATTTGATACCCATATCGTACAAAAAAATTGTAGAGTCACCCCTGGTCCACGTTTATGGCGATATCCCGAAAAGGCGTCCACCCATAGAACTAAGGCCCAATCCCTTTGTATAAAATGCACTAATGCGGCTAGACGCACTGAGGTATTAAGGGGGGTAGCACTTCACTTTACTAAATAAAATAAAAGCGCGATAACTTTCGATTTCAAATATAAACTTTATTTATTAGGATTAACTATTTAATAATTTCGAATTTATCACTTTTGTTTATTTTGAATATTTATATTTGCGACGATTATATTTAGGGTGATGGCGAATAACTAACATTACAACGGCCCAGCACATTCCACTGGACCGTTTACTTCTTTTGCTGAGCGCATACGTATGTATGTGGGTATACATAGATATGTGTACGCTAAACAGTAATTATGTTTCTTATTTACAGGGTTCTTCAAACAGGTAAATATACATGGTATTCCAAAAAGGGTGAGTATAGAATAAAGGTAAGTAATTTTAAGCAAATATTTCATATAGGTAAATATTTCAAAGGTAAGTAAAAGGTAAATATTTATAATATAAGTATTAGAAATTAATTCATTTCAGTATAATTATAATTTTTCTTTTCAGATAATATGTATGTATTATATATATAAATTTATTTTAATCCTCAAACTCTATAAGGTTATCGCTCATGTCTTCAACATGCCGGCGGGCCTGGGGCGAGGTGATCTGCATGAGATCCTGCAGCTCCTCCAGCGTTTCCTTGGCTTGATTGAATAAGCCGCGAAGGCGCTTTTGGAGGATAGGACGACGTGGTTGGCGCGGCTTCTCTACACGACTGCGCTGGGACTGAGTAGTGGACTTCGGCCTGGTTGCCGTGCTAGTTCGCTGTTTCTGATTCCTCGGAGGTCGATTTGTTTCGCGGTCATGATTTGGCGAGCGTTTTGATAGAGCGCGGGGGGGCCTGTGAAGCAGAGTATGGTGTGCTAGCCCGCAGCGACGACAACTTGTTGGAGAGTCACAGGCGCCCGTTACATGTGAGGTGGCTAAACAATTTATGCAGTAACGGTGCGCCTTTGCGGATTCATAGCGCTCGTCTGGAGTCATAGCCAGAAAAGCGCGGCAAAATCGAAGTGAGTGAATGCGGCAGCAGAGGCGGCACTTCCGATAATCCTTGGATCTGGAAAGAAACGTCGAAACCTTATTAGAAGGGGGTATGTGTGATGAGGAGAGATTACATTCGGGTATCATGAGGGGTCCTATAAAAACTGAGGAATACGATTAGGCGGGGGGTAACAGACAGAGTTTCGTTATGTTGCGAGTGACAGTTCCGCCCTCGGTTCGGATATCTACTACGCGAACACTTTGATCACGAGCAGTATAAAGTTTTGTGATTCGGCCTAACCGCCATTCGTTGGGTGGTAAGAGATCGTCTTTAATGACGACGAGGTCACCTTCCTTAACGTTGGCTTCTTGGCGTTGCCATTTGTATCGCTTGTGGAGTTCCTGGAGGTATTCGGTTTTCCAGCGTTTGCTGAATTGGTGATGCAGTACCTTTAGCTTTTGCCATTTGTTCACTAAAGAGAGGTTCTCACAGTTAGGCTCAGGAATAGACAGAAGGGGAGCACCGCGTATAAAATGACCTGGAGTTAAAGCTTTTAGATCGTCGGGGTCTTGTGACATTGGTGAAAGCGGTCTGAAGTTGAGGACCGCTTCTATGCGAATGAGGAGAGTGCTGAACTCCTCAAAGGTAAACTTCTGATTTCCGGCAACCTTGGTTAAGTGAATTTTAAAGCTTCTCACTGCTGCTTCCCACAATCCTCCCATGTGGAAGGCGTACGGAGGGATAAACTGCCATGAGAGTCTGTGGAGAGCATATTTGCTTACGATGTCTTCGGCAGCTTCCTGGAGAAATGTGGTAAACTCGCGTTGCAGGCTGCGTTGGGCTCCTACAAATGTTTTACCATTATCGGACATAATCTTTGAGGGGATGCCTCGACGGCCCACAAAACGGGCGAATGCTGCTTTGAAAGCTTCAGTGGTGAGGTCTGAGCAGACTTCGAGATGTATGGCTTTGGTGGAAAAGTATACGAAAACGCAGACGTATGCTTTGGCGTATGATGCACGTCGGACAGTTGACGTTTTGACGAGGAAAGGCCCTGCAAAATCTACTCCAGTGGTATGAAAGGGCAGTGAGTAAGTTACGCGCTCTGGTGGTAGAGCGGCCATCACTTGAGATTTCATTTTTTGCTTATAGATAGTGCATTTCTTGCACTGAAATATGCATTTTTTCACCCTTTGTTTCAGGCGGGGAATATAATATTCTTGTTGGACCATGCGGATCATAAGTTGTGCATCGGCTTGGAGTAAGGTTGCATGGAGGAAGTCCAAAAGGAGAGCGCAGTACCGTGAGTTGTCGGGTATGATTATAGGGTGCTTTTCGTTGTGACTAATGTCTGCATAGGCGAGGCGTCCATTTACGCGTAATAGTCCCATTTCGTCCAAGACCGGGTTGAGCGGGAGCAACGCACTTCCTTTTCCGAGAGACTTTGCGGCTTTGAGGTCTGCAATCACTTTTCCATACTGGTTTTTCTGAGCGTTCGCAATGAGCTGCACCTTTGCATGACGAATCTCTTCTTGGGTGAGATGAATTGTGGAGTGTATCAGCTGTTTCCTGGACTTCGAGACAAATCGGCGAATGTAAGCGAGGACTCTCAATGCTCGAGCAAATGACGAAAACCGGTCCAGAAAGTCATGATTTTCCAGTGAGTGCAGGGCTTCTATCCGTCGTTGTTCTGGGGTGAGTCATTATGACACATTCCACTGGACCGTTTACTTCTTTTGCTGAGCGCATACGTATGTATGTGGGTATACATAGATATGTGTACGCTAAACAGTAATTATGTTTCTTATTTAAAGGGTTCTTCAAACAGGTAAATATACATGGTATTCCAAAAAGGGTGAGTATAGAATAAAGGTAAGTAATTTTAAGCAAATATTTCATATAGGTAAATATTTCAAAGGTAAGTAAAAGGTAAATATTTATAATATAAGTATTAGAAATTAATTCATTTCAGTATAATTATAATTTTTCTTTTCAGATAATATGTATGTATTATATATATAAATTTATTTTAATCCTCAAACTCTATAAGGTTATCGCTCATGTCTTCAACACCCTTTTAAAACACTTATTAACACCTTTCGTTTGATACGTATATTGTACAAACAAATTCTAGAGTCAACCCTGGTCCACTTTTATAACGATATTCCGAAAAGGCGTCCACCTATAGAACTAAGGCCCACTCCCTTTTAAAATACTCATTAACACCTTTCATTTGATACCCATATCGTACAAAAAAATTCTAGAGTCACCCCTGGCCCACCTTTATGGCGATATCTCGAAAAGGCATCCACCTATAGAACTAAGGCCGCTCCCTTTTAAAATACTCATTAACACCTTTCATTTGATACCCATATCGTACAAACAAATTCTAGAGTCACCCCTGGTCCACCTTTATGGCGATATCTCGAAAAGGCGTGCACCTATAGAACTAAGGCCTACGCCCTTTTAAAATACTCATTAGTACCTTTCATTTGATACCCATATTGTACAAACGCATTCTAGAGTCACCCCTGGTCCACGTTTATGGCGATATCCCGAAAAGGCGTCCACCCATAGAACTAAGGCCCAATCCCTTTTAAAACACTTATTAACACCTTTCGTTTGATACGTATATTGTACAAACGCATTCTAGAGTCAACCCTGGTCCACTTTTATAACGATATTCCGAAAAGGCCTCCACCTATAGAACTAAGGCCCACTCCCTTTTAAAATACTCATTAACACCTTTCATTTGATACCCATATAGTACAAACAAATTCTAGAGTCACCCCTGGTCCACCTTTATGGCGATATCTCGAAAAGGCATCCACATATAGAACTAAGGCCCACGCCCTCTTAAAATACTCATTAACACCTTTCATTTGATACTCATATCGTACAAACAAATTCTAGAGTCACCCCTGGTCCATCTTTATGGCGATATCTCGAAAAGGCGTCCATCTATAGAACTTAGGCCCACGCCCTTTTAAAATACTCATTAATACCTTTCATTTGATAACCATATCGTACAAAATAAATTCTAGAGTCACCCCTGGTCCATCTTTATGGCGATATCTCGAAAAGGCGTCCATCTATAGAACTTAGGCCCACTCCCTTTTAAAATTATCGTTAACACATTTCATTTGATACCCATATCGTTCAAACAAATTCTGGAGTCAGGCCTGGTCCACCTTTATGGCGATATCCCTAAATGGCGTCCATCTATGGAACTATGGCCCACTTCCTCTTAAAATACACGTTAATACCTTTAATTTGATACACATGTCATACAAACACATTCCAGGGTTACCCTAGGTTCTTTTTACAATATGGTGATTTTCCCTTACTTTGTCTCCACAGCTCTCAACTGAGTATGTAATGTTCGGTTACACCCGAACTTAGCCTTCCTTACTTGTTTTAACTAGCCTACTTTGCGTGTCACCTAAGAATTTACCCGCATTGTTTTATATTAACGCCCCGATTCTAGTGTGGTAGCAACATTCTTCGCCCCGGTAACGAAATCATGTGGAAACTTTTACACCCTTTTGGTATTCTATCCGCGAAAGTAGCCGGATAATTTTTTACCCACAAAAGTAGGTGGTTACATCGAAATAACCACACAACAGCTGTTGTTTAGAAAAAGGCAAAACTGAAAAATAACGAATTGTAAGCGGAAATAAGTAAAGTTAATAGTAAAAAGTGTTGCCTCTTGCTATATATTATATATTTGTTTACATTATGTTCTTTTACATAATAAATTACAATATAACTATGTAAAATCTTATGCATGTATGTACATATATACACATCGTCTCGTTTATTCGTTTACCTCGTATCTACGAGTGACACATTTTCGGTAAAGCCATGGCGGAAACATACAAGGTGGCAGCATGGTGACATACCTACAAACATAAATAAAAATTGCATGTACTTTGTTTTTGCAAATTCGATGGACGAATGTCAAAATCGTACTGCGCCGGAAGTTGTTGTATCAAATCAAATAAAAAGTTTATATTCAGCTGTCGCATGCTGCCACTTTGTATCGTTCCGCCATGGATAAAGCGAAGAAACCCAACTTTTAAATTTCACCCCAGACATTGGTGAGTTCTTCGGTGATGACAGCGTTTCTACTTTGGCCAGAATCGCGAATAAAAGAACTGGTAACGATTTTCGGTTACATAATGTTCTGGGTACTATTTTACCGGTAACGCTCAGGATCGGCCCGTAATACTATCTTATGCCCGTGGGTTTTACCCCACGTTTCTATAAAAATATGCAGGCTACGAGTAACTGGCCATGGGTAAAACATGAGTTCGTAAGATTGAATTCTGCTACAGCTAATGACTGTTGTTGTATGATATATTCACATTTGTATCAGGATTCCCTTCGCGTAGGTTAGGTTGACAATTGAGTTGCAGAAGCCCTGAAGCTATAAAGGTTTGTATTGTGCTCATCAATGCCTTGATTCGCAGCTAATGATCGTCCTTGACCTTCATTGATAGGGATAGGGAATTTGAGGCATTTAAAATTGAAAAGACAAACCTATTGGTATCTATGGAGTCCCTGGTTTTAAACTTTTTTGTTTTCGAAAATTTCCGATAAAATGAATTGCTCCAATGACACTTGTAAAAGTTTTGTGATGAAAAGCCTTGTCCCATTACATAAGCGTGGAGGATCGAAATAACGAAGCATAAATATTATGATATTATGGGCCCTTTTTAAGGACCAATCAATGAGGAGAAATTTCTGATGGCTCAAAAGAGCAAATATCGGATATGCTCAGCGTACGACTCTTCCACGACTGTGTTAATAGAGTGATAAATTGTCTTGGTTCTAGTGATATTAACATCCTCATTTTAAGGTGCCTAAAATGCCTTTTCTCAAAGCCATTTATTGTTTGTAAAGATATGTACAATATCTGGAAGAAACATTAGCTAATAAAGCTTCAGGTTGTATCATAATTTCTCAAAAACTTGCAGGAAAAGAAATCAAATCTCTTAGTAAAGAAATAGGAATTTAGCCATAATTAATTTCAAGAAGTTGCTTAGCAAAAGTTGCGGCTGAAGTGTTTCCGCCAAATTGACCTCTCATATTTCTAAAGAGAGTAAATTTTTGGTACGTAAAACCGTCTATAGACGAAAAAGAACGCATTTACTTCAACTGCGGCTGTTCCAGCAGGTAACAAGAAAGTACCACCTTTGGGATGGCCATTACACCTTAAATTCTTAGGAGTTCGGTCCAAAACTTGACACCCTCACTTTGGCCTGACCGTTTGCTTATTTTGCACATCGGTGTATCAGACAGCGGTCATTTAAATGCGGAGTTGTACGTCCATCACACAAAGGGTATCCGCGGTATCTGAGAAAGCAACTGCCATAGTGATTTCTCTTTTTGCTCTTACATCAATTAATATAAGATTAAAAAGAAATGTTTTTTCCGGTTTCTCCAGGCGTATCCAAAAATACCAACCTTAAAGATAACAAAAAAGAATACTAAAGGAATAACAGCCAAACCCAACTCTGCAATCAAACTTTAAAAAAATAAAAAAAAAAATAAATAAAAACAAGTAAGGAAGGTTAAGTTCGGGTGTAACCGAACATTACATACTCAGTTGAGAGCTGTGGAGACAAAGTAAGGGAAAATCACCATGTTGTAAAAAGAACCTAGGGTAACCCTGGAATGTGTTTTATGACATGTGTATCAAATGAAAGGTATTAAAGAGTATTTTAAGAGGGAGTGGGCCATAGTTCTATAGGTGGACGCCATTTAGGTATATCGCCATAAAGGTGGATCAGGGTTGACTCTAGAATTTGTTTGTGCGATATGGGTATCAAATGAAAGGTGTTAATGAGTACTTTAAAAGGGAGTGATCCTTATTTCCATAGGTGGACGCAGTTTCGTGATATCGTCATAAAGGGGACCAGGGGTGACTCTAGAATGCGTTTGTACACTACGGGTGTCAAACGAAAGGTATAAATGAGAATTTTAAGAGGGCGTGGGCCTTAGTTCTATATGTGGAAGCCTTTTTGAGATATCGCCATAAAGGTGGACCAGGGGTGACTCTAGAATTTGTTTGTACTATATGGGTATCAAATGAAAGGTGTTAATGAGTATTTTAAAAGGGAGTGGACCTTAGTTCTATAGGTGGACGCCTTTTCGGAATATCGTTATAAAAGTGGACCAGGGTTGACTCTAGAATGCGTTTGTACAATATGGGTATCAAACGAAAGGTGTTAATAAGTGTTTTAAAAGGGAGTGGGCCTTAGCTCTATGGGTGGACGCCTTTTCGGGATATCGCCATAAAAGTGGACCAGAGGTGACTCTAGAATGCGTTTGTACAATATGGGTATCAAATGAAAGGTGTTAATGCGTATTTTAAAAGGCCGTGGGCCTTAGTTCTATAGATGGACGCCTTTTCGAGATATCTCCATAAAGGTGGATCAGGGTTGACTCTAGAATTTGTTTGTGCGATATGGGTATCAAATGAAAGGTGTTAATGAGTACTTTAAAATGGAGTGATCCTTATTTCCATAGGTGGACGCCTTTTCGGGATATCGTCATAAAGGTGGACCAGGGGTGACTCTAGAATTTGTTTGTACTATATGGGTATCAAATGAAAGGTGTTAATGAGTATTTTAAAAGGGAGTGGGCCTTAGCTCTATGGGTGGACGCCTTTTCGGGATATCGCCATAAAAGTGGACCAGAGGTGACTCTAGAATGCGTTTGTACAATATGGGTATCAAATGAAAGGTGTTAATGAGTATTTTAAAAGGGAGTGGACCTTAGTTCTATAGGTGGACGCCTTTTCGGAATATCGTTATAAAAGTGGACCAGGGTTGACTCTAGAATGCGTTTGTACAATATGGGTATCAAACGAAAGGTGTTAATAAGTGTTTTAAAAGGGAGTGGGCCTTAGCTCTATGGGTGGACGCCTTTTCGGGATATCGCCATAAAGGTGGACCAGGGGTGACTCTAGAATTCGTTTGTACGATATGGGTTTCAAATGAAAGGTGTTAATAAGTATTTTAAAAGAGCGTGGGCCTTAGTTCTATAGGTGGACGCCTTTTCGAGATATCGCCATAAAGGTGGACCAGGGGTGACTCTAGAATCTGTTTGTACGATATGGGTATCAAATGTTGTTGTTGTTGTTGTTGTTGTAGCGATTAGTTACTCCCCGAAGGTTTTGGGGAGTTTTATCGATGTGATGGTCCTTTGTCGGATACAGATCCGATACGCTCCGGTAACACAGCACCATTAAGGTGCTGGCCCGACCATCTCGGGAACGATTTATATGGTCACATTAAACCTTCAGGCCATCCCTCCCTCCCCACCCCCAAGTTCCATGAGGAGCTTGGGGTCGCCAGAGCCTCGTCTGTTAGTGAAACGGGATTCGCCGCTCGAAGGTGAGGTTGACAATTGGGTTGAAGAAGCTATATATTGCGCTACACAACCCCTTGAATCCCATGGGTATCAAATGAAAAGTGTTAATGAGTATTTTAAAAGGGAGTGGGCCTTAGTTCCATAGGTGGATGCCTTTTCGAGATATCGCCATAAAGGTGGGCCAGGGGTGACTCTAGAATTTTTTTGTACGATATGGGTATCAAATGAAAGGTTTTAATGAGTATTTTAAAAAGGAGTGGGCCTTAGTTCTATATGTGGACGCCTTTTCGAGATATCCCATAAACGTGGACCAGGGGTGACTCTAGAATATGTTTGTACGATATGGGTATCAAATTAAGGGTATTAATTAGGGTTTTAAAACGCAGTGGCCCTTAGCTGTATATGTGAAAGCGTTTTCGAGATATCGACCAAAATGTGGACCAGGGTGATCCAGAACTTCATCTGTCGGGTACCGCTAATTTATTTATGTATGTGATACCACGAACAGTATTCCTTCCAAGATTCCAAGGGCTTTTGATTTCGCCCTGCAAAACTTTTTCATTTTCTTCTACTTAATATGGTAGGTGTCACACCCCTTTTACGAGTTTTTTTCTAAAGTTATATCTTGCGTCAATAGAGCAATAGAATTACCATGTTTCATCCCTTTTTTCGTATCTGGTATATAATTATGGCATTTTTTTCATTTTTCGTAATTTTCGATATCGAAAAAGTGGGCGTGTTCATAGTCGGATTTCGGCCATTTTTTACACCAATACAAAGTGAGTTCAGATAAGTACATGAACTGAGTTTAGTAAAGATATATCGATTTTTGCTCAAGTTATCGTGTTAACGGCCGAGCGGAAGGACAGACGGTCGACTGTGTATAAAAACTGGGCGTGGCTTCAACCGATTTCGCCCTTTTTCAAAACAGTTATCGTCCTAGAATCTAAGCCTCTACCAAATTTCACAAGGATTGGTAGATTTTTGTTCGACTTATGGCATTAAAATTATCCTAGACAAATTAAATGAAAAAGGGCGGAGCCACGCCCATTTTGAAATTTCTTTTATTTTTGTATTTGTTTGCGACATATCATTACTGGAGTTGAATGTTGACATAATTTACTTATATACTGTAAAGACATTAACTTTTCTTTTAAAATTTGAATTTAAAAAATTTTTTTTTAAAAAGTGGGCGTGGTCGTTCTCCGATTTTGCTAATTTTTATTAAGCAGACATATAGTAATAAGAGTAACGTTCCTGCCAAATTTCATCATGATATCTTCAACGACTGCCAAATTACAGCTTGCAAAACTTCTAAATTTTACTAGTTTTCTATTCTGCGTCATAAGTTAAACTCACCTACCAAGTTTCATCGCTTAATCCGTATTTGGTAATGAATTATCGCCCTTTTTCGATTTTTCGATATCGAAAAAGTGGGCGTGGTTATTGTCCGATATCGTTCATTTTAAATAGCGATCTGAGATTAGTGCCCAGGAACCTACATACCAAATTTCATCAAGATACCTCGAAATTTACTCAAGTTATCGTGTTAACGGACAGACGGACGGACGGACGGACGGACATGGCTCAATCGAATTTTTTTTCGATACTGATGATTTTGATATATGGAAGTCTATATCTATCTCGATTCCTTTATACCTGTACAACCAACCGTTATCCAATCAAAGTTAATATACTCTGTGGCTCTGCTCAACTGAGTATAAAAAAATCAAACTTTACGTGTTGAAATAACCTCAGTTTTTAAGGTAGCCATAGTTCTGAGAGCCCATTTGTCATGTTTTTTTTTTCAATTCCATATATTACTGGTGCTGTTAGGACTTAACGTCATATAGCTCCTTACCAATTTTCATTATTCCATTTGTATGATAGCTGCCACCCTCTTTTTTATATTGAAGTTATATTTAGCCTATGACAATCTTTGGAAAGTTTCTAGTGGGTGATTAAAATTTAGTTGTGATCGGCCGATCCGTTTAGGGCGCAACCCGATTTATACCTACATACAAACATTCATAATTTTAACTTTATATATATATATACTTATAGATAGAAGATGTGGATAGACTGAAGTTAACAAAAAATTTTAACGGCGGAAGATTGTTAAACATCCAAAAGGAATAACAACCAAACAACTGTAGTCAAATTTTAGCTGTTATAAAAACCTAACTTTGTAAGGCAGCCATAGTTCTGAAAATTTCCATTTGTAAGGAAGGTACCACGCCCTCTTTTCCCCAATTCCACAGTTTACTGGAGGTGTTAGGACTTAACCTCATATGGCTCCTTAACAATTTTCACTATCCTACCATTTCTACATCCAGAGATATGCAGTATGATAAATTCCATTTATATGGGAGGTGCCATGCCCCTTCTACCCCACCCCACATTTTCTTGCGGGTGTTAGGGATTGGCCTCATATAACTCCTTACTAAATTTCAATGTTCTAGCATGAATACCTTCAGAGTTATGTAGTACAAAATATTCATTTTGCATGGGAGGTGCCACGCCCCTTTTATTTTAAGCTGGGTCGATTTATTAAAATATATCACGCCATCGATCTTTCGATAGGTTTTGGGCTCAGGAAAAAAAGTTCCACTAAGCATACCCAAAAAAATAATATTCGAGCCTGCAAAATTTGAGTTTTTTGACCTTTTTTCTTTGATTTTTAAGGCTTTTTTCATGGCCTAGTTAAAAAATTTTCATTTGATTTTAAAATTTTTATGTTTACCCTGTCCGACTCAAAACTGTCCGCTAAAAACTTTGGCGATAACAGTTTTTTGAAAAAAACAAAAATATCTTTTTGGGTTTTGAGAAAATAATAAATTTTTTCGCCATTTTTTTAAGGGTTTTATTCAGAAACGTGCAAAAGTGTTGTCGATGAAAACGAATTTGTGTCATTGTTCCTATCCCACTTAAAATTATGCGATAAAAACGCTTGCATTAACAGCTTTAAAAAAAATTTCTTTTTTGGTTTTTGGGACTTCTCTTGTCGAAATCAATTTTTTTCATTTTCAAAGCTCCAAATCATTTTTTATGTATATGTTTCCGTTAGACCCGGCCCACCAATAAGTATACCAAAATGATCAGGGGAAGAGCTAAGTTGATTTAGCCATGTCCGTCCGTCTGTCCGTTTGTTTGAACGCAAACTAGTCCCTCAATTTTTGAGATATCCTGGTGAAATTCGGTAAGCAGGCATATTTTGATGGGGGATTTGACACCTGTCGGAAGCGACCGGATCGGACCAATATAGAATATACCTCCCATACAATCGATTGTTCAGTAAGAGGGTTTTCGCCATTTCTGCCCCATTTCTGCCTCATTTTAACAGCTAGCAACATCAAATTTTATCACAAACTTACGTATTGGGCATAAATTGTTGTCTGAAAAAATTATCAAGATCGGACATATTTAGAACATATATCCCATACAACCGACTGTTCAGGTAAGAGGATTTTTGTTGATAAACGCCCTAGACTGATGAAGAGTGTGATGACTAGTAGTAGCTAGGACCTACCTAATTATTTTCTAGTTTTTATTATTATTATTAGTTCATGTAAGTATCGTTTTCAATAAAACCGTTTAACTTAAAATTTTTCGTTAAATTATTTTATTTCGTATTTGGTATAGAATTATGGCATTTTTTCATTTTTCGAAATTTTCGATATCGAAAAAGTGGGCGTGATCATAGTCCGATTTCGACCAATTTTAATACCAAGATAAAGTGAGTTCAGATAAGTACGTGAACTAAGTTTAGTAAAGATATATCGATTTTTGCTCAATCATCATGTCAATGTTAATGTCATCATTATCATGTTAACGGCCAAGCGGAAGGACAGACGGCCGACTGTGTAGAAAAACCTGGCGTGGCTTCAACCGATTTGGCCCATTTTCACAGAAATTAGTTATTGTCATAGGAGCTGTGCTCTTACCAAATTTCACAGGGATTGGTAAATTTTTGTTCGACTTATAGCATTAAAATTTTTCTAGACAAATTAAATGGAAAAGGGTGGAGCCAAGCCCATTTTGAAATTTTCTTTTATTTTTGTATTTTGTTGCACCATATCATTACAGGAGTTGAATGTTTATGTAATTTACTTATATACTGTAAAGATATTCAATTTTGTGTTAAAATTTGACTTTTACATTTTTTTTTAAGTGGGCGTGTTCGTCATCCGATCTTGCTAATTTTTATTTAAAACACATGTAGTAATAGGAGTAACGTTGCTGCCAAATTCCGTCATGATATCTTCAACGACTGCCAAATTACAGCTTGCAAAACTTTTAACTTAACTTCTTATAAAAGTGAGCGGTGCCACGCCCACTGTCCAACATTTTTCAAATTTTCTATTCTGCGTCATAAGGTCAACGAACGTACCAAGTTCCATCGCTTTATCCGTCTTTGGTAATGAATTATCGCAAGAACTTACCTACCAAATTTCATTAAGATACCTCAAAATTTACTCAAGTTATCGTGTTCACGGACAGACGCACGGACGGACGGACATGGCTAAATGAATTTACTTTTTTCGTCCGGATTATTTTGATATATAGAAGTAAATATCTATCTCGATTAGTTTATGCCGTTACGGGGTACCGTTATGCGAACAAAATTAATATATTCTGTGAGCTCTGCTGAGCTGAGTATAAATATTTAAAGGTCGCAAGAATATAGCTTTCAATAGTTCCTCAGGAATAGTGCGCCGCAAAGAAAAATTCTGTAGGTGACTTTGTAGTGATCAGACATGTCGATACTTCAGCATGAACGAATAAATCGTTTATTCAGAAATACCGTGGCCCTTAGTTCACAAAACCTTGTAAAGTTTATTTTGTATTACTTACTTAATTGGCGCTTAGCCGTTTAAATAGTTACGACCATCCAACAATACGCGCCAGTCGCTTAGTCGCTCTGTCAACTGTTGCCAGTTGGTCACACCAAGGGAGATTAAATCGTTTTCCACCTGGTCCTTCCAGCGGAGTGGGGCCGCCCTCTTTCTCTGCTTCTATAGGCTGGTTAAGATAGCAATATTTTCTTATACGGAGCGCCGTCTTTCATAACTTGACCTCGCTGGATTATGTTGATGTATGCGTAAAGCTCGTACAGCCAACGCGTAGAAGATCATAAATCTTTCGAAAAAAATTTGTTTCAAACACTCCCAGAGTCGCTTCATCTGATGTTGTCATGTTCCATGCTTCTGCACCATATATTTAGTAGGACGGGTATTATAAGTGACTTGTAGAGTATGCTTTTCGTTTGCTGACAGAGGACTTTACTTTTAAATTGCCTAGCTAGTCCAAAGTAGCATTTATTGGCAAGAGTGACTCTTCGATGGATTTCAGAGCAGATGTTGTTTTCAGTGTTAATGGTGGTTCCCAAATGAACGAAGTCTTTTTCTGTTTCGAAATTATGGTTGTCAACAGTAGCGTGGTTGCCAAGGAGCATATCCGCTGCCTCTTTGATTGATGACAGCAGGTATTTCGTTTTGTCCTCATTCAACATCAAACCCATATTTTCCCCTTCTTTTTCCAGTTTGGAGTAAGCAAAACGTACGGCGAGGGTGTTCAGACCGATGGCATCAATGTTGTCAGCAAACGCCAGTAAATTCACACTTTTATAGAATATTGTTCCAGAGCGGTTAAGTTCTGTAGCTAGTATAATTTTCTCCAGCATCAAATTAAAGAAATCGCAGGATAGGGAGTCACCTTTTCCGAAACCTCGTTTAGTTTTGAACGGCTCGGAAAGGTCCTTCCTTCTGATTGAGCTCATGGCCTTGCCCACTGTTATTCAGCCCTATAAGTTTTGCCGGAGGCCAAATTCAGATAAAGCGGCGAATAGGCAGCTCCTTTTCGTGCTGCCGAAGGCGGCTTTAAAATCGACGATGAGGTGATGTACATCAATTCTTTTTCTTTGGGAGGAATGGGGTTCATCATCACAGTGCGGTACATCGCTGTATTCATTTAGGAGAGAAAAGAAGTATTCCCTCCATAATCTAAGCACTCTCTGGACAAGGTCGCCGTTTTCGTTCTTGCAGGAGTTTACCCCGAACATAACCCCTTTTTTATATAGCGAACCACTTGATCCAAGAAAGACGCCTGCTTGCAGCCGCACCTCGTGGTCGACAGACGCTGCCGATGAAAAATCCCTCAGCTAGCCCTTAGACTGAGCATGTCAGAGTGGCCCAGCCAGGTTGTCGCCTTCTCACATTAGCTAACTAAACGGATGTTCAGTGGCTACCCAGAAGATACTTGGCCGCAAGCGACAGGAAGTAGTTAGCTGCTTGAACCGCATGCAAAAGAATAGCTCTGACCCAGCTGAATGGCAGTCAGAAGCATTACCTACTTTCGAGAACTTCTACATACGGCTCCAACTTTTTAAATTGTATTAAGCAACATGAATCACCTCGCAATGCATTAAGGGTTCAATATCAAAATATGTGTTTGAAGTACCCTGTTATATCATTCTGTCATAATATGTTCAGCTATCTCGTGTCATTGACAGCTTCCTTTTTCCGTTTGAGTTTTTGACAAGTAAAGATTCAAATTTAAGCCAGCGAATAAATAGCGACTATAACCTGCAAGTGTAGACCTCTCTAGTTTCAAATTGAAACCCAGTACTGGCCACTAATTATCACGGTATAATTTAAATTTTAAACCAAATTTCGTTTGGTCGTATATGTAGTACAAAAAGTTTCAGATTTAGGCTCAAACTTTTAGCCGTGTACTGCATTAAAGTTCAAATAGTTTCATATATGAAACAAGTCGAAAGTGATTGGAATTTTCCAAAATTAGTAGTGAAACCGTAAAGAGCAAAAATATAGTACGCGCAAAGCACTTTTGCAAACCCGGTATTTAGCCCGTTGTTGTTGTATTGACGATAAAGATACTCTCCCAAGGTTTTGGGGAGTGTTATCAATGCTGATGGTCTTTTCCGGATACAGATACGGTAAGTTCCGTTAACAAAGCACCATAAAGGTACTGGTCCGACCATCTCAGGAACGATTAATATGACCACATTAAACCTTCTAGAATAATTACATTATATTCATTTTGAATCATGATCGAAAAACTATAAATTTTTTATTTGAAAAATACAAGAACCACAAAATAATGTGCAATTGCTTTTCGCAAAGCTCCTGACAGAAGTGAAATTTTTAATATCAGCCTAGAGACGATAGTTATTTAGTTCAAAAAGAAGCGTTTTAACTCCCCCGATATTTTTGGACGTGTTAAGCATTAGTACGCTTGCTTTTTTTTAAATGTAAAATACCATACAATTTTATATGGAAAATATATCGCATTTGTGGCATGGTTTGAAGAACTAATAATACTAGTTATTAGTTTGATAATTTGTTCTAACTTTTTAGTAATATTTTATGGAGCGATTCGGGAAAAAAGGGTTGAAGATAACAGCTACCCTATGTGCTGCCAACTTTCAAAGTACTGATCCCGATTGTTCCAATGAGATTTAATCGTGATGCAGAGCTCGATGACTCAATGGAACGCTACTAGTAACACATATTCGATGTTTCGGAAGTAAAATGACAAATAACGGCGTTATTGCAAAACCGCGGATAAAGAGTAGCATAAAATATGAGCACAAAAACGCGGTTGTCTTAGTTGGTTACACTCTAAAGCGAAAATCGTAAATTTACTACCAAAATGGTACACTCTAAAACTTCTGTATGAAATTAAGATTAAAATGGGGATAAATTCCTGTTGAAATAATTTTTAGGTGTAAAAATGCCCATTTTTTGTACGTACTCATGTTTATTTAGTAGAAAGTACTTCGGTTACGACTCACTTGGATCTCCCGAGGATTTATCCAAAGTTGAGATCGGTATCATTCGGAGCTTTATCGTTGCTACCCAACGATTCTCTAAGTAGCTAGATCTAAGTCACCGTTATTTTTGGTGTATCTGGTATCACAACGGACCTTCGTGTTGTCAAAGTGAGCTATCCTTATCAGGCCAGCTACCACCTAACCTAACCTAACCTCATGTTTATTTATTTATTCAAAAGTTAAAATTAAAATATGAAATTATAATATAGCTATAAAGCCATAGCAGCAAGGGCCTTAGGCTAATTAATAGGTAATGCTTATAGCTAATGCTTAATCTAAGAGAACCTATATTTTACAGGCTTTTTGAACTAATTGTAAAGGTCTATTTTATGCTAAGCTAAAAGAAGTATTAAATATTGAAGTAAAGATGAGTTTCTTATAATAATTCTATTACAGATTTTATATTTGTGTCCGTGGGATCAGACAAACAATCCAATATATTATGATTCGTAAATATTTTTTGTCTAACGTATGTGGATTTAGTACAATGGAAAAGAAAGTGGTCAATAGAGGCTATTGTTGAACAACTGCAAAATTTACATAAATTTGAATAGCTTCTATTAGGAGTTGCTGTGTCACTCGAGTATGCCCTAATATTAATGGGATATATTTAATCAAATCATGTCATTTTAAATTATGCTGTCCTATACGGGAAATTTTATTTATTACGCTGTTGTTGTTAGGGTTAGATATTTTATACCAGTTTGAAGTTTTATTGAAACAAGAAATGTGGGATTTTTGTAGTTTTGTTTTTAGCAATCTTATAATATCTGTGTTGTTAATGTTTTTATTTAAGAAGGAAGGCGATTTTCGAGCTTCTTTAGCGATCCTGTCGGCGAATTCTTTACCAATAATATTTACATTCCCGGGTACCCAAAGTAAAATAAATTTTGGAAAACTATTAATTAAAATAGTTCTTATTTGGTTCGAATAAAAATTTTTGTTTTTTAAATTTTTAACAGAACTAATAGAATAGCTCCAAGTGAATCAGTGCAAATAATATAGTCACTATTGTTATTTTTTAGTAACAATAATGCTTCGAGAACAGCTACTATTTCAGTCGAGTAGACAGAACTATACTCAGGGAGTACGCCTACTTTTAAAGTGGTTTTTCTTGTTGTAATGTTGAATGTTTTGATCTCATTTGACTTTGATCCACCAGTGTATATAAATTTATAGTTTTTGTATCTATTCCGAATAAAACTTAATTTACTGCGGTAGATCTCTGGGCTGTGTCTGATTTCATAAAATAACGCAGGCTGCCTTCAATGCATTCGTCACTTAAAAACTACGGAGGGTATCTTTCAGTAACTGATTTTGAAGTTATATATGGTATGCCTATCTTTTTACATAACTCAATACCTTTTTGTATAGCGGACTTATATTTTGGTGCTTTTTTTAGGAATCTATTTTCTTGACAATATTTGAAAGCAGTTTATTGTTTTGCAATAATATTTTAAAGATTTTAGTTGTTGAAAATAATACACGATTTTCTATTGGTGATATTTTTGATTCAAACAATAAATTGCTTATATTTGTTGTGCGGTAGGTTCCAAGTGCATTCTTATAGTTGAATGATATATTGATTTGACCTGTCTAAGAGAAGAAGATGCTTCATAACCATATAAAAATAAAGAATAATCAATCTTTGACATCAGTAATGCATTTACTATACTTATAAGATTTGGTGGATTACAGTTATAACTATTGCTGGAGAGGCATTTTGCTATCTTCAAGCTATCATTGAGGGATTTTTTGAGTTTAATAATATGATTTCTCCAATTGTATCTTTTATTAAAAAGAACGCCAACTATTTTTAGTTCATCAACTCTAGGGATGGGAATGTTATTTACTCTTAGGTTCACTAGGCAATTTTTCTTACGGAATATATGTATTTCTTTACATTTTTCTGGGGATAATTTCGCTCCTGTGTAATCGCACCAGATGGATATATCATTGTACAAATTATTAAGTTCAATTGTTTGGTTTTTGTGTTTTATAAGTTTTATGGTGAGAACAAAATAGTCTATATAGGCACAAAAGCTTATTTCCTTATGAATTGCAATCACATCGCATATTTTATTATATGCCACAAAGAAAAGGACCACGGATAATGATGAACCTTGTGGTATGCCATTTTCGATATTGTAAGGTTGCGAGCAGAGCGATTCAACGCGAACTCTAATTTTTCTATTGGACATAAAATTCTTTACATAATTCGTTATTTTCTACCTACTTTCCATTTTTATAGTTGATCTACAACTGCATGTACTCCTATCCTATAAAATGCTGTTTTAAAATCTAAATACATCCAAATATCAATTGGCACGAACCAGAATAGAAGTAGGATTAATGAAGAAAAACAAAAAACTGCTGTGATGGCTGAATGGTTATAGCAGCGGCGCCTAAACGTTGCCGATGAAGGAATTTAGCAGTTCCCGAAATGGATCTATACAACGAGCTTTGGCAGTTGTCTAAATTTTTTCTTTCTTCTATTCTAATTTAAAAATTTTTTCAATTAAGAAAAAATTTATCATAACAATAATAATGATAAAAAATTATTGTTAGGCCTTGAGCTCGATTCGAACCCGCGATCTTAAATACAGAATAGAGATATGACTATGTGATGACAAAGAATTCTTTACTAAACAATCTATATATCGTAAGTTGTTTGAAACAGACTGTCATTTTTTAAACCCAGTTTGATGGCTACGTAAAAAGTTTTTATTATTTAAATACCACCAAAGTCTATTTGCTACAATTTTGTCCATAACTTTTGAAATACGCGAATTTAAACAAATTGGAAATTGGAGCACTTATTTCTGTTTTATTTGTATTGGTCTTCAATATGGGAATGACAATGCTGGGTAAAAAAATTTGGGGGCATTGTTATTGAGAATGTTATTAAATAGTTCTAATAACCTTAGTTTGACGCATTTGGGTAAGTTGAAAGCATTTCCCTCTTTTATTATTTTTATATGATCCTCAGTTTGTATGCTATCCATTTAAATCGCCTGTTATCAAAGTTTGATGTCTAGTTGTATTTATTGTGTTTTGCAAATCTGTTATATTAAATGATTTGTTTTGGCGAAATGTAAGCAGAAATATTTGTAAACTTAATTTTTGAGGTAACTGTTGCAGAGATTATATCACTCATACTATTGTTAGTTGTATTTAAGCTATGCTGCACAGAATTATGTATCAAAAGTGCAGCTCCACCAAATGAGTTAGAAATCTTAGAAATTAATAAATTATAATTTATTGGAATAAGCATATTTATTGTAGACTAGCAGACCCGGCAGACGTTGTTCTGCCCTAAATTTGGTCTATCTGCATACATTTTATTAAGCGTTTTCCGTCTAACTCTGCCTCCCCCTCTTATATTTCTCTTAATCCTTTAATTCACTCCTCCTTCTGCCTTTTTCGATTCATCTATCTCTATTTCGTCTCACTCTATCTCTTTCTTAGCCTCCTTCTCGTTCCCTCTTTTCTCTTCTCTCAAGTTCTTC
The DNA here is from genome assembly GCF_040869045.1 of Eurosta solidaginis. Classification (NCBI taxonomy): domain Eukaryota; kingdom Metazoa; phylum Arthropoda; class Insecta; order Diptera; family Tephritidae; genus Eurosta; species Eurosta solidaginis. Next base: position 239,542,774 of record NC_090319.1, read on the forward strand.
TCATTCTTCTTCATCCCTTATTGCCAGTCCCAGAGGGTGGTATGCAGGGCCGTAGAGAGAAAATCCAGACCCGGGACTAAGCAGTTTACAGGCCGCCTATAAAAAATCCACTATTACATTTGATTAACTTGAATTAATGACGTCTCATTCATGCAGGGGCGGATCCAGCACGATTTGATAGGGGGACGATTAGGATGATCTTATAAATTATACATATATAAAAGCTAAAAATTTTAAAATTGTATATGTAATTAAAACAAACTTTTATAATTTTCATAAGTTCCAGATAAGAGCGGGCGGCGATCGCCCCCTCGCCCCCTCGCCCCCACCTGGATACGCCACTGCATTCATGAATCATTATTGATGGATTACATCAAACAAATTATTTGCCACATCAACTAAATGATTTTTGGACTAAGATCTGACAATAAAATTAACACAGGATATTTACTATTTATACTATTTTATTGTAACGTAGAAATAAAATTCTCTTTTAACAGCCACGTATTGTTTCAAATAATCTTTTCTAGTTATTTGCTAACATTTTTATAATAATACATTTTAATAATACATTTTTAATAATACATTTCTGATAAATTTAATTATTATAAATTTTAATTATTCAACATAGAAGGTTCGGATATCAAAGACAGGCTTTACTTGCTTTTTTCGCTGCAAAATTTTTATAATAATATCAAAATTTAATTGTCTTGCCAAAACGGATTCAACACAAATCGTGGCAAGTCCTGAAACTCGCTCTTGAGATGAACACGATCTATGAAAGTTTTTTATTCTTTAAAGGACGCTGAAGGAACTTTCTGCACTAGCTACAGTGACAGGTATAGTGCAAAAGATACGTAAAGCAACACAAATGTTGGGGAAAATTGTATACAGATTTTGCACATATGTAGATGACATTTAGCAATTCCAATGGTTGCTTCGTAAATATGTTTCAAGTGAATTATTTCGCATTCTAAGCTTTTAGAAATGTCCGAATTGTATTTTTCGGCAAATTTTGCTGCGCTCGCCCGAACCGTAGATTCATCCATGTCTTCAAATTACCACAAAAAGGAAAACGTCTCGCTCAAATTTCTCATAGCTGCAAATCGTTCAGTAATACCAGTGATTACCAAATAAACGATCACCAGGAATGTATTGTTTTTAAAATCAGACTCTGAATCATATGTAATCATCTCATATAAATTATCTTCAGAACGTCTTCTGGGGTTTCTCTTTCGTATGTCCGGAAACTTTGGCGAGATGTCCAATTGAATAGCAACTGTTTTGCTTTCTTTTAAAATGTTTCCCATTGGTTCCTGATCAACTTCAAATCAGCTATTAAGGCATCTAGATGTCGGACCTCAACATCGATGGTGGCGTATCTGACTTGGAGGACCACGTTTCTTTCATTAATGGTAGTTAGTATTTTGAGCCAAATTGAGTACAGCAACATACATTCGAACTTGTTGATGTACTTGAGAATGCCGGTAACATCGCGGTATGCTTACGCAGTCAAATTTGGCTTTTGGCTGAAAGACTGTGAAGAGAGCTCGGTACATTTTTTTTTGAGGATGTCCCATCGTTGTAGGGCGCTGCTGAAAATAGTAAAACATTTTTGTACAACTACGAAGAAAGTAATTGCAGCTGTACAACATTCTGCAGCATCAACACTACAAAAATTGAGACTGTGGGTTGCACAAGGCGAGTAATCGGCATTCGAGGTTTTGTCAAGAATGTGACGTAGTGCTCCTAATACGGCTAGGGAATTTAATATCTACTCTGACAGCCGAGCGGCTATCAAGGCCTTGAGCTCAACTACAGTGCGATCGAGGGTGGTCTGGGAGTGCCTGACCTCGCCTGCGATTGCATCAAATTATTTTTCAGTTAAGATTATCTGAGTCCCGGCCTATAGTGATTTCGGGATTCCGCTGGCCACCTGTGGATTGCTCCTCCATAGGTGGGCCTCGAGTCAGCTCAGCAAACGTTGGGTGGACACCACGTCGTGGAGGGTAGCAAGATCTTCCTGGCCGAAAGTGGATGGCAGGAGGTTGCTGAAATAATTGGGTTCACTAAGGCTCTCCTATCAATGGTCATTGGGGTTTTGACAGGGCACTATCCCATGGGTATCCATGCGGTTCGTCTCAATATAATGGAAACTCCATCCTGTTGCAGCTGTATGGAGGATGATGAGGTGGAATCATCAAATCACTTTATGCTAGATTGCCCAGCTTTTGCCAGAAATAGGCGAAAGTACTTCGGTCGCGACTCACTTGAATCTCCCGAAGAATTATCCAAAGTTGAGATCGGTATCATTCGAAGCTTTATCGTTGCTACCCAACAATTCTCTAAGTAGTATCACAACGGACCGTCGTGTTGTCCAACTGAGCTTTCCTTATCAGGGCAGCTATCACCTAACCTAACCTAACGTAGTGCTCCGTTGTAAGCTCCATTCATATTGGCCCCGTTATCGTACCCTTGTGCACGACAATCCTCAATCATGTATGGCAAATTAGATCAGCGATTTTCTGACCAGTTTTGTGGTTACAATCTACGAAAGCCAAAAACCGTTTTTGAATTATAAAGTTTGTTGTTTTCGAATTGAAATGCAGGTAGCGCAATATGAACGTAGTCTGTTCAACGTGACTAGCATCAGGCATAGCATCAACGATAATAGCAAAATACTTGGCTTTCTTGCCTTGATCTAATATAGTTTCCCCAAGTCTGCTTTGCACAAATATCTATATACCCGTTTTGAATGTCTGGGGAAAGGTAGTGAACTTGTAAACATTTGTGCTGCTGCTGTGAAATCCTAACTTTCTCCAAATAATCTCTAAGTATCGGATCATATTGGCTTATGAGATTTTAGATGCCCAAAAATGTCCATCGTTTCGTTCACCAAGATATATACTTTCGCCTTTGAAAGCTAGGCCTCTTTCACCCAAAAATAAAATAGTGTCCAAAATTCTATATAAAATTTCTTTCCACTTTTGATTTTCAGTGATTAGCTGGTCATTGATATGTGTATCAGTTGTAGCCTCATTTTGAATTAGATTTTGTAAAGATTGCCATTGAATATAACATTTACGCCCCGATTCTAGTGTGGTAACCACATTCTTCACCACGGTAACGAAATAATGTAGCAACTCTTACACCCTTTTGGTATTCTACTCGCTAAAGTAGCCGGATAATTTTTTACCCACAAAAGCAGGTGGTTACATCGAAATAACCACACAACAGCTGTTGTTTAGAAAAAGGCACAACTGAAAAATAAAGAATTGTAAGCGCAAATAAGTAAAGATAATAGTAAAAAAAGTGTTGCCTCTTGCTATATATATTTGTTTACACTATGTACTTTAACAGAATAAATTACAATATACCTATGTAGAAACTTATCATGCATAATATGCATATACACATCGTCCCGTTTATTCGTTAAACTCGTATCTACAAGTGAGACATTTACGGTAAAGCGAACACGGTTGCCACACCATGTTTTCATTTGGGACCAAAATTCATCGAAAAAAAGGACCAACTTTTTGTTTTATTTTATTAGTATAAAATACAAAATTTTAGGATGTTTCCATATAAAATTTTACTGAACATAGTGAAGATTTTCCTTTAATTCAAGCTGAACAAACTAATATATGTGGATGCAACCAAAAATGGTACTATATTTTGACATAGGATAAGTATATGTCTTTCACAAACCAAACGTTGTGAACCAAGTTTTGGTCACAAAGCTCTTGGTTCTAGCATTATGTTTGATTGCAATGCAATAAAATGTATAGCGCAGTTAGGTTTTAGTAAGAAATGGTTCAAAATTTGCGTTCTGTTGTTGCCGAACTATGTATGTGGAAAACTCAGTAAATCATAAATGAAACTAGGCAATTTTGTTAGTGCTATTTTTATAGATGCTTTCTTTTTCCCTTAACGTTTAAACTTCATTTCAGAGCCTAGATTCAATAAGTGTGAGTTTTGATCTCAGGTCTCAGGGGTTCTGCTAGCACCTACGGGAATAATTTTATACAAAACATTTCTTCCGAAAACAAATCTCCTTTGCATTTGCTTCCTTCTGTCTTAGAGTTAAAATATTTCTTGTGCCAAGATACTAAGTTTTCAATTACCTTGCGTGGCTTAACACCACAATAGTCCTGGAATTCCTTGAACTCATTGAGCTGGGTGAGAAAGATTTAAATATCAACGTGCCAAACCAGAAGTAATGCATAGAATTTCCTTGTATAAGTTTTGAAAATGTTAGGCTCACGGCAGAGTGCTCGCTATAAGCTATGCTAGGCGAGAAGCAATTTTTATTTTCATATATTTACATAGTGCTTGATAACAGATCGAAATATCTAGCCGTTATTAATATTATTATGAAACAAGAGTTTTTTTGATTAGTCTGTTATTTTATCAACAATTAACGGCAATGTGTTTGCCAACACTTTTCTTTTTAATGCCTGGCATAAATTATATCCTAGGTGAAATGTTATTGTTTTGGTACATTTTATTGATATTTTATTATTATTTATAATTCAAAATTATATGGGAGCTAACGAAAGTGTGGCGAATTTTTGGGCAATATTGTGAATTTTTACCTGAGTGAAAAAGAAAGAAAAGTACCAATCATGGCTACTGCCTAAAAAGGACAAAAAATTGAAGAGAAGGGACCAGCGGACCAAATGGACATCCCCAAGGACCATTTTTGGTCCAAATGGACCAAAGTAGCAACAGTGAACGCGAAGAAAAGTACCTTTCAAATTTCTCCACAGACACTGGTGAGTTTTTCGGTGATGACAGCGTTACCACTTGGGCCAGAATCGCGGATAAAAGAACTGGTAACGATATTCGGTTACATAATGTTCTGGGAACTATTTTACCGGATTCAGAATCGAGGCGTTAGTGTGATTTTGAGTATTTTCGTGTGCTGGCAGCGTATAGCTTCTTCCACACCTGGAATTTAGAATATCGGCCAGGACAACAAATTTTTGGTCGATTTAAAGTATTGGTGCTTAACAGACTACATGGTAGGCAATAAAAAGCATTGCTACTGGCACTCCACACTAACCAGTCACGCTCTACTTTCTCTCTATTTGGCAAGATTTAACAACGAGGTAGGAAATGCCTCGTCATGAATCACGTGGAAAAATAACAAGACACTTTTGATGACCTCGACGAATTATTTCGTTGACTTCTTCAGATAGCAAAACTCATTATTAACGGCACCGATATCGAAGTCGTTTAAATAATCTGGACTTTGATACAGAGTTGGTGGTATTTTTGGAAGACTTTTTGAAGATGAACCTTCATCAGTGTCACCACGAAAACTTTACGATTCGAATTCATGTAAACATATGTACGTTTTTGTTTGATGTTTTTATTTTCTCCTCAGGCTCAGGCAAAAAATCATTATCAATATTCGTTGCTTTTGAAATTCGGCTTAAAATTTGCACATGGAACACTAAAGACTCTCCTGAATTAAAAAAAATATCATAGTACCTCTAATGCGCGGGCCCCCTGATAAACCCCGGGCGTGGGGGAATCCTCCCATTCCCCCCTCCCTCTCAACAGGCCTGGTGGTATGTATTTTGTTCCAGTCCTATTCCGAGTCCCAGTCCCACTCCGAGTCTCAGCCCCAGTCCTAGTCCTAATCCCAGTCCCAGTCCGTTTCTGGTCTAGTTCCCGGAAAAAAGTATCGTAAATACTAATACAGACAAATTAATACACCAAATTTCAGGCAAATCGAATAGGACGTACATATGTATATAGGTATGTGGGTATTATTAATCCATGTCTTTATTTCGGATTCGCATGCTTATTTATCAGTTTTGCCAGGTCGATGCAACTAAATCGAATATGACAATGGAAATTACTTTAAAGCTCTCAGCAACAGCTTTCATTTGATATCCATATTACACGCACATTTTAGGGGTATCCGGGTCCACGTTTTGGCCTATATCTCAAGACCCTAGTTACCCAGCGATATAAAAATTACTCTGTACTAAAGCACACATCAACGGTTTTTATTTGACACCCTTATTACACACACATTATAGGGGTATCCTGGTCCACGTTTTGGACTATATCTCAAGACCCTAGTCACCCAGGGATATGAAAATTACCCTCTACTAAAGCACTCATTAACAGCTTTCATATTACACACACAATCTAGGGGTTTCCGGGTCCACGTTTTGGCCTATATCTCGAGACCCTAGTCACCAATAGGTATGAAGATTACCCTGCACTAAAGCACACATCAACAGCTTTCATTTGATATCCATATTGTATAAACACATTCAAGGGGTGCCCGGGGCCACGTTTTGGCCTATATCTCGAGACCCTGGTCTCCAATAGGTATGAAAACTACCCTGTACTAAAGAACTCATCAACAGTTTTCATTTAATATCCATATTGTACAAACACATTCTAGGGGTGCCGGGTCCACGTTTTGGCCTATATCTCGAGACCCTAGTCACCAATAGGTATGAAAACTACCCTGTACTAAAGCACTCATCAACAGCTTTCATTTTTTTTTTTTTTTTTTTTTTTTTTTTTTTTTAATGGACGTTGTGGCAGCGCGCTGCCCTCAAGTGGCCCAATGAAACCAGGCTAATCCTGTTCACGCGATCGATTTATATATATATATAATAACTTTTTTTTTTTTATTTTGCCGAGTCTTTGATGGGCAGCGGTTTGTCAAGCGTCACGATCTGAGACCGCTCAGCTACAGAAGAAATTTCATCAGCCAAGCGTAATACTTAAAGAGAACAGAAGCAAACGTATTATACATTAATTTAGAGAGGTGAGAACAATCTTTTTTATAGAAAAAAGGGAGTCCGAGCTATCAAATGTGTTTGAGTGAGAGTTATAATCTTGGCATAAACGCCGAAAAGGTTCATTTTGTTCGAAATTCGTTCTACATTGTTTCAGCAGAAGAGGTTTGAAGTGTCTCGATGTCCGAGAGGGAACGCAAAAGTTCACTTCATTCAGAAGGAATGGGCTCCAAATTGATCCATTTAAAATTTTTGTCATAAATATCACACCAAGCATTTCCCTTCGACTAGCAAGAGTTGGAAGATTGATAAGCTTTAATCGATTAGTATAAGGTGGAAGATTAGTTAAAGAGTCGCATTGGAAATTTCTTAAGGCAAATAGTAAAAATTGTTTTTGTATTGATTCGAGACTGTCTGCATGGACTTGATAACGCGGATTCCAAATTATCGAGCCGTATTCTAATATTGGCCTAACTAATGTTGTAAAAAGTGCTTTAGTTATGTAAGGGTCGTTAAATTCTTTTGACCACCGTTTAACAAATGCAAAAACACCTTTGCCTTTATTCACTGTAGCATTAATATGAAGATTGAAACTAAGTTTGGAATCCATCATGACTCCCAAGTCAATAAAATTATTTACAGTTTCTAGATTATAGTTGTTAATTGTATATGAAGCTGGTGGCGAAACTCTCCGAGAAAAACACATGAATTTACATTTTTTGAGATTGAGCGGCATATAATTTACATTGCACCAGGTAACCAAGTGATTTAAATCCATTTGAAGCAAGGAATGTTCCTCAACCGAGGCACATGATTTGAAAAGTTTTACATCGTCTGCGTACATCAAGATTTTTGAGTATTTAATTGTACCAGATATATCGTTTATGAACAACAAGAACAGAATCGGACCAAGATGGCTGCCCTGAGGAACACCAGAAGAAACATTGATGACCCCAGAAAGTGTATTTTTAAAGATTACTTTTTGCGTACGATAACCAAGATACGAAGAAATCCAACATATAAGACGGGGTTGAAAACCGAGTTGACTGAGCTTATGAATAAGTAATGGGTGTGATACTTTGTCGAAAGCTTTACTGAAATCGATGTAAATTACATCAGTGTGAAGGCCTTTTCTAAATCCATTAGAAACGTGGGTGGTAAATTCTAGTAAATTGGTGATAGGTGATTTGCCCTTACAGAACCCATGCTGCGAGCTTGCAATTATGGGGGAAATAGGGAATGTTAGGTGGTGGGTAACAATAGCATCAAATAACTTTGGGATAGCGGATAACTTTGCTATGCCCCGGTAGTTTTCTATTGAAGACCTGCTTCCATTTTTATGAAGCGGAATAAGAAAAGATTCCTTCCATATTGTTGGGAAAACGCCATAAATTAAAGATAAATTAAATAAATCTGTTAGCGGCTGATAGATGTTTGCGGCACATTTTTTAAGAAAGTGTGTCGGGATCCTGTCGGGGCCGTATGAATATGATACTTTTAAAGTTTTTAAATAAGATAATACATCTTCTGAAGATATAAATGGAGCTCTGATTGAATAACATGAATCAATATGGTATGGGTATTCATTAGGTGAAACGTTGGTCTCAATAGAGTAATTTGATTTGAAAAATTCCGCAAAGAAGTCGGCGATCTCTTGATCATCGCTGGAAATATTATCTTGGAATTTCATGGATGATGGAAACCCTTTCACCCTGCGTTTAGAGTTTACGAATCCGTAAAATGCCTTCGGGTTGCAAATTATATTTCTTTTCATTTTACAAAGATAAGCTTTGTAACACTTTTTGTTCAATTGAAAATACTTGCAGCGTAGAATCGAGTACTGTAAGTAATGGTTATGTAAACCCGTCTTTTTGAACAACTTGAAAGATCGAGACTTTTTATTCTTTAAAATTTTCAGCTCTTTAGTGAACCATACTTGGCTTGTATCGGAATGTACACAAATCCGCTTAGGTACGTATTTTTCAAAAAGACAGTAAATGGTATTGTAAAAGTGAGAAACGCTTTGCTCCACATCAGCATTAAATGTTGGCCACACTATTCGAGATAGATCACGATTTAATTTTTTTAAATTGGCCTTCGCAAAGTCGAAGCGATAACTGGAGTCGTATCGTTTATTTCCGCTGTTACAAGCATAATTTACAACTTCGAAAACTATTTTGAGGGAAGGGTGGTAAGCATCTTCAGGTTCAATAATGGGTTCGCATCGACTAATGGAATATTTAGATTCATCATCCACAAAGGCTAAATCCAACACTCTTCCGAATTTATTCGATTGGATGTTGATTTGTTGAAGGCACAGCTCAGACATTCCGTCTAGAAATTCACTGTTGGAAGACTTTGACGAAACTGGTACGATATTAAAGTCAGAGATGCACCATGATATGTGTGGCATATTGAAGTCACCCAAGACAATAATGGAATCGGAAGGCTTTAGCATCGAATTAACAGTTCTTAGCAAGGAAATGTGATTCATATAAACGGACAGTTCAGAAGATGGCGGGATATAACAGATGGCCAAATAAATGTGGATATTTGCTAGTTGTGTGCGAATGCACAAGAACTCAGTTGTATCGGTGGCGGTTACGCAAATCTCTTCAGATGGTATTGAAGAGTGTACAGCAAGCAGAACCCCACCTCCAACCCTGTTCAGGCGGTCATTCCGATATATTTGGTAGTCATTACAGAGGATCTCTGAGTTAAAAACATGAGGTTTCAGCCAGGTTTCGGTTAAAGCAATTATATCGTAGCTTGAGTTAAATGATTTTAAAAACAGTTCTGTTAACTTGGTGTTTAAGCCTCTAACATTTTGGTAAAGTATATCTAAAGCAGATTTTTCGTTTAGTTTTTTGACTCAGTGTTATTAACAGGGATCTTTGCCAAGTTTGGAACACTCTTATTCCGCCTATATTCAAATTCCCGCACAAGTGCCCCAGAGGGCCAAAAATCGTTACTCAAGATAGTGTCAAAATGGTCAATAGGTACATCTAATCTAAAGGAAGATACGTTTCTTTCATAACTAAAATTAAATTTCCGAATTGTTACGTCATGGGTTTTCCTTTTTGAGAAGATATACGATTTCAGATCCTCCTCAGTAGTATCCCTCTCGAATCTTGACACGAATATCGATTTTTTAGGAGGGACTACAACCAACTTCCTAGTTCCAGGCTCAGTCGCCTGAGAACGGTTTGCAGGTTCAATATTTTTTCTAGCTGCTAGTTTTGTTGGAGGTGCCTTTGATGTTGAAGGCTCTACTGTAAGAGGACTTGGAGATGCTAAGTTTATTAATTCTATCGTGCTAGGTGTAGGAACGATTGGGTTCTGGATGTTTTGAACGGGGTCTAGGGTCAATACGCCAGCCGAGACATCAGTTCGTTTTCGTTTGCTGTCACGACTGTCGCTGTTAGCATTAGCAGCTGAATCGGTAATACATTTGAAAGTTTTAAACAAGTTTTCATATTACTTGAATTTATCCCCTAATGTAGAAAGTTCCTAACCGATTTCGGAGAATGCGTTTCGGGTATGTTTGAAAAGCTTAAAAAGATCCACTTCGGTGGATCTGCATTTCAAGCACGACCAACGCACACCCTTGTTATCGTTGATCGCATCACACACCCTTGCTGTCAAACTAGCGCACTTCATATGAGCAAGCTCATCACAAAGCCAGCACGACACGAAACGCTCGGTATCACCTTTCAATTGGCAGTTAACAAAATTGCAAGACATTATAAGTTAAAGTAAAATTGATTAAACAGACGGAGGCAGTGAAAATAGTTTGGAGATCACAGTAAGAAAATCACTGTTTGAGCAGTTTGAAGATCACTGCATGAGCAGTTTAAGATCGCTATTAACTGACGCTTAACAACACACAATGCAAACAGCTGTGGCAGTGAAAAGAAAATGAAGTAAATGTGCACGAGCAAATAACAATTGAAAACTGAAAATATATAAATGCCAATCAAATGCAACAACAAATATGCAAAGTGACTCGGCAAATATGTATGTATGTATGGATATACACACTTTATCAATTATTTTTAAGATACAATTTATTTTAGTAAAGAAAAGCAGAACTTTAAATTGCCGATGCAGTACACAACGCGTTTACACTTATTTTTAGCACAATAATTATTTAAACAAACAAATTTATTTATTTAAGACAAAATAAGGCACAGTAGAAATCAAAACACAACTTCACAGCTTGACGTTCGCACTTTTCTCCTGATATCCATATTGTATAAACACATTCTAGGGGTGCCCGGGTCCACGTTTTGGCCTATATCTCAAGCCCCTAGTCACCAATAGGTATGAAAACTACCCTGTAATAAAGCACTCATGAACAGCTTTCATTTGATAACCATATTGTACAAACACTTCCTGGAATTACCCGGGTCCATATTTTGGCCTATATCTCGAGACCCTAGTCACCCGGTATCAAAGTACTCATTATACAAACATTCCCCGTGGAAAAATACATATGGGGTATTCCATCCCATTTCGACCAATTTTGAACACGACCCCTTTAGAATTGGCTGAAAGTTTTTCTTCTTTTTCTAGCTCACGAAAGACGTTTTTCAGAAGTTTTTCAAATTTTTTCATCCAACTCAAAAAAAGTTATGAATTTTTAAAAAAACACCTTTTTTGTTTTCAAAATGCTATAACTTTTTCAAAAATTGACCGTTCGGGATCTTTTTTTTTTAAATTTGTTTTTAAATGTACTTTTCGGAAAAAATTCAAACAAACTTTTAAAGTTTTTTTTTTTTGTTATTTTTCAGTTTTTCGAGATTTTTCGAATTTCCCCTTTTTTTCTCATAAAAAACTTCAATCAATTCTGCAATCATCCCCACTAATCCCGGAGTGGGCCGAGAATTTTTTTTTTGTTTATTTATTGAAAAAAAAAAAACTTTAAAATTTTTTTTTGTATTTTTTCCGAAAAGTACATTTAAAAACAAATTTTAAAAAAAAAGATCCCAAACGGTCAATTTTTGAAAAAGTTATAGCATTTTGAAAACAAAAACAGTGTTTTTTTTAAAATTCATAACTTTTTTTCAGTTGGATAAAAAAAAATTGAAAAACTTCTGAAAAACGTCTTTCGTAAGCTAGAAGAAGAAGAAAAACTTTCAGCCAATTCTAAAGGGGTCGGGTTCAAAATTGGTCGAAATGGAATGGAATACCCCATATATATACCAATTTTCATAATAACTGGTCCAGTAGTTTTTGAGTTTATCGATGACATACATACAAACATGCATTTTTATATATATAGATTGCAAATGAGTTTCTTGAAGACTGGTGATTTTTGGTGATTTCACTTTTATCAATATTAATAACTCATTGTTATTATTCAAATAGCCTCTTATGTTCCACTGATTTATACTGCAGTTCATTATGACAAACTTAAAAAGTAGAGAGTAAAACTAAGTAAGAAAGGAATAAAAAAGGTTTAGTGAGAATTACGTTCTAAAATAAAAGAGTATGAACTATGCCATTAAATTGAGTCAGAAAAATTAAACTCTTCCTCCTTCGCCTCAATTGTCTTCTCCGACTTTTTATACTCAGTTGAGCAGAGCTCACAGAGTATAATAACTTTGATTGGATAGCGGTTGATTGTACAGGTATAAAGGAATCGAGATAGATATAGACTTCCATATATCAAAATCATCAGTATCGAAAAAAAAATTGATTGAGCCATATCCGTCCGTCCGTTAATACGATAACTTGAATAAATGTTGAGGTATCCTGATTAAATTTGGTATGTAGGTTCCTGGGCACTCATCTCAGATCGCTATTTAAAATGAACGATATCGGGCTATAACCACGCCCACTTTCTCGATATCGAAAATTTCGAAAAACCGAAAAAGTGCGATAATTCATTACCAAAGACAGACAAAGCGACGAAGCTTGGTAGGTGAGTTGAACTTATGACGAAGACTAGAAAATTAGTAACATTTTGGACAATGGGCGTGGCACCGCCCACTTTTAAAACAACGTAATTTAGAGGTTTTGCAAGCTGTAATTTGGCAGTCGTTGAAGACATCATGTTGAAATTTGGCAGGAACGTTACTTGTATTACTATATGTATGCTTAATAAAAATTAGCAAAATCGGAGAACGACCACGCCCACTTAAAAAAAACAAGTAAGGACGGGGCTGTCTTCGGCTGTGCCGAAGACTTCATACCTTTCATGAATGGGGCTGAACAATAATCTTACCCCGTTCGTAATCTTGAAATAATCGGATGTATAAGATAATAAATATATAGTGAACAGATGACCAGGGGTGACTCTAGAAAGCGTTTGTACAATACGGGTATCAAACGAAAGGTGTTAATGAGTTTTTTAAAAGGGAGTGGGCCTTATTTCTATAGGTGGACGCCTTTTTGAGATATCGTTATAAAGGTGGAACAGGATTCACTCTAGAATGCGTTTGTACAATATGGGTATCAAACGAATGGTGTTAATGAGTATTTTAAAAGGGAATGGCCTTATTTCTATAGGTTTCGAGATATCGCCATAAAGGTGAACCAGGGGTGACTCTAGAATTTGTTTATGCGATACGGGTATCAAATGAAAGGTGTTAATGAGTATTTTAAAAGGGAGAGGGCCTCAGTTCTATAGGTGGACGCCTTTTTGAGATATCGTTATAAAGGTGGAACAGGATTCACTCTATAATGCGTGTGTACAATATGGGTATCAAACGAATGGTGTTAATGAGTATTTTAAAAGGGAATGGCCTTATTTCTATAGGTGGACGCCTTTTCGAGATATCGCCATAAAGGTGAACCAGGGCTGACTCTAGAATTTGTTTGTACGATACGGGTATCAAATGAAAGGTGTTAATGAATTTTTTAAAAGGGAGTGGGCCTTAGTTCTATAGGTGGACGCCTTTTCGAGATATCGCCATAAAGGTGTACTAGGGGTGACTCTAGAATTTGTTTATACGATATGGGTATCAAATGAAAGGTGTTAATGAGTATTTTAAAGGGGCATGGGTCTTAGTTCTATAGGTGGACGCCTTATCGAGAAATCGCCATAATGGTCTTTAATCGTAATTTTCGATATCGATAAAGTGGTGTGGTCATAGTCGGATTTCGACCATTTTTTATACCAATACAAAGTGAGTTCAGATAAGTGCGTGAACTGAGTTTAGTAAAGATATATCGATTTTTGCTCAAGTTATCGTGTTAACGGCCGAGCGGAAGGACAGACGGTAGACTGTGTATAAAAACTGGGCGTGGCTTCAACCGATTTTGCCCTTTTTCACGGAGAACAGTTATCGTCCTAGAATCTAAGCCACTACCAAATTTCACAAGGATTGGTAAATTTTTGTTCGACTTAGGGCATTAAAAATATCCTAGACAAATTAAATGAAAAAGGACGGAGCCAAGCCCATTTTGAAATTTTCTATTATTTTTGTACTTTGTTGCACCATATCATTACTGGAGTTGAATGTTGACATAATTTATTATATACCGTAAAAATATTACATTTTTTGTTAAAATTTGACTTAAAATTTTTTTTTTAAGTGGGCGTGGTCGTTCTCCGATGTTGGTAATTTTTATTAAGCATACATATAGTAATAGGAGTAACGTTCTTGCCAAATTTTGTCCAAAATGTTACTAATTTTCTCGTCTGCGTCATAAGTTCAACACACCTACCAAGCTTTATCGCTTTGTCCGTCTTTGGTAATGAATTATCGCACTTTTTCGGTTTTTCGAAATTTTCGATATCGAAAAAGTGGGCGTGGTTATAGCCCGATATCGTTCATTTTAAATATTGATCTGAGACGAGTGCCCAGCAACCCAAATACCAAATTTCATCAAGATACCTCAAAATTTACTCAAGTTATCGTGTTAAAGGGCAGACGGACGGACGGACGGACATGGCTCAATAAAATTTTTTTTCGATACTGATGATTTTGATATATGGAAGTCTATATCTATCTCGATTCCTTTATACCTGCACAACCAACCGTTATCCAATCAAAGTTAATATAATCTGTGAGCTCTGCTCAACTGAGTATAAAAACCCACACAACCATGTTTACGACATGCAAATGCATTACAGTGATGCCTTGGTTTTAAAAGGGTTGTAAAAACGCTAATTTCTAATAATTTTTATACTCAGTTGAGCAGAGCTCACAGAGTATATTAAGTTTGATTGGATAACGGTTGGTTCTACATATATAAAGGAATCGAGATAGATATAGACTTCCATATATCAAAATAATCAGGATCCAAAAAAAATTTGATTGAGCCATGTCCGTCCGTCCGTCCGTCCGTTAACACGATAACTTGAGTAAATTTTGAGGTATCTTGATGAAATTTGGTATGTAGGTTCCTGAGCACTCATCTCAGATCGCTATTTAAAATGAACGATATCGGACTATAACCACGCCCACTTTTTCGATATCGAAAATTTCGAAAAACCGAAAAAATGCGATAATTCATTGCCAAAGGCGGTTAAACCGATGAAACTTGGTAGATGGGTTGACGTTATGACGCAGAATAGAAAATTAGTAAGATTTTGGACAATGGGCGTGGCACCGCCCACTTTTACAAGAAGGTAATTTAAAAGTTTTGCAAGCTGTAATTTGGCAGTCGTTGAAGATATCATGATGAAATTTGGCAGGAACGTTACTACTATTACTGTATATGTGCTAAATAAAAATTAGCAAAATTGGATGAAGAACACGCCCACTTTTAAAAAAAAAATTTTTTTAAACTCAAATTTTAACAAAAAATTTAATATCTTTACTGTATATAAGTAAATTAAATCAAAATTCAACTCCAGTAATGATATGATGCAACAAAATACAAAAATAAAAGAAAATTTCAAAATGGGCGTGGCTCCGCCCACGTACTTATCTGAACTCACTTTATCTTGGTATAAAAAATGGCCGAAATCCGACCATAACCACGCCCACTTTATCGATATCGAAAATTACGAAAAATGAAAAAAATGCCATAATTCTATACCAAATACGAAAAAAGGGATGAAACATGGTAACTGGATTGGTTTATTGAAACAAAATATAACTTTGGAAAAAACTTTGTAAAATGGGTGTGACACCTACCATATTAAGTAGAAGAAAATGAAAAAGTTCTACAAGGCGAAATCAACAGCCCTTGGAATCTTGGCAGGAATACTGTTAGTGTTATTGAATATACAAATAAATTAGCAGTACCCGACAGATGATTTTCTGGATCACCTGATCCACATTTGGTCGATATCGCGAGAACGCCTTCACATATACATCTAAGGGCCACTCGCTTTTAAAACCCTCATTAATACCTTTAATTTGATATCCATATCGTACAAACACATTCTAGAGTCAACCCTGGCCCACCCTAATGGCGATATCTCGAAAAGGCGTGCACCTATAGACCTAATGCCCACTCCCTCTTAAAATGCTCAGTAACACCTTTCGTTTGATACCCATATCGTAAAAACATTCTAGAGTCACCCCTGGCCCACCCTAATGGCGATATCTCGAAAAGGCGTCCACCTATAGACCTAATGTCCACTCCCTCTTAAAATGCTCAGTAACACCTTTCCTTTGATACCCATATCGTACAAACATTCTAGAGTCACCCCTGGCCCACCCTAATGGCGATATCTCGAAAAGGCGTCCACCTATAGACCTAATGCCCACTCCCTCTTAAAATGCTCAGTAACACCTTTCGTTTGATACCCATATCGTACAAACATTCTAGAGTCACCCCTGGCCCACCCTAATGGCGATATCTCGAAAAGGCGTCCTCCTATAGACCTAATGCCCACTCCCTCTTAAAATGCTCAGTAACACCTTTCCTTTGATACCCATATCGTACAAACATTCTAGAGTCACCCCTGGCCCACCCTAATGGCGATATCTCGAAAAGGCGTCCTCCTATAGACCTAATGTCCACTCCCTCTTAAAATGCTCAGTAACACCTTTCCTTTGATACCCATATCGTACAAACATTCTAGAGTCACCCCTGGCCCACCCTAATGGCGATATCTCGAAAAGGCGTCCACCTATAGACCTAATGCCCACTCCCTCTTAAAATGCTCAGTAACACCTTTCGTTTGATACCCATATCGTACAAACATTCTAGAGTCACCCCTGGCCCACCCTAATGGCGATATCTCGAAAAGGCGTCCTCCTATAGACCTAATGCCCACTCCCTCTTAAAATGCTCAGTAACACCTTTCGTTTGATACCCATATCGTACAAACATTCTAGAGTCACCCTTGGTCAACCTTTATGGCGATATCTCGCAAAGGCGTCCACCTATAGAACTGAGGATTACTCCCTTTTAAAATACTCATTACCACCTTTCATTTGATACCCATATCGTACAAACACATTCTACAGTCACCCTGGCCCACCCTAATGGCGATATCTCGAAAAGGCGCCCACCTATAGACCTAATGCCCACTTTCTCTTAAAATGCTCAGTAATACCTTTCGTTTGATACCCATATCGTACAAACATTCTAGAGTCACCCTTGGTCCACCTTTATGGCGATATCTCGAAAAGGCGTCCACCTATAGAACTAAGGATTGCTCCCTTTTAAAATACTCATTACCACCTTTCATTTGATACCCATATCGTACAAACACATTCCAGAGTCACCCCTGGCCCACCCTAATGGTGATATCTCGAAAAGGCGTCCATCTATGGACCTAATGCCCACTCCCTCTTAAATCGCTCAGTAACACCTTTCGTTTGATACCCATATCGTACAAACATTCTAGAGTCACCCTTGGTCAACCTTTATGGCGATATCTCGAAAAGGCGTCCACCTATAGAACTGAGGATTACTCCCTTTTAAAATACTCATTACCACCTTTCATTTGATACCCATATCGTACAAACACATTCTACAGTCACCCTGGCCCACCCTAATGGCGATATCTCGAAAAGGCGCCCACCTATAGACCTAATGCCCACTTTCTCTTAAAATGCTCAGTAACACCTTTCGTTTGATACCCATATCGTACAAACATTCTAGAGTCACCCCTGGTCCACCTTTATGGGGATTTCTCGAAAAGGCGTTCACCTATAGAACTAAAGCTCATTCCCTTTTAAAATACTCATTATCACCTTTCATTTGATACCCATATCGTACAAACACATTCTAGAGTCAGCCCTGGTCCACCTTTATGGCGATATCCCTAAATGGCGTCCATCCATAGAACTATGGCCTACTCTCTCTTAAAATGCTCTTTAATACCTTCCATTTGATACACATTTCATACAACCACATTCCAGGGTTACCCTAGGTTCATTTTCCTACATGGTGATTTTCCTTATTTTGTCTCCATAGCTCTCAACTGAGTATGTAATGTTCGGTTACACCCGAACTTAGCCTTCCTTACTTGTTTTTTATTTCTTTTCTATTACTAAGTTAAATTCATTTTTTCATTTACATATGTTCTGACTAAATAAATTTCCAAAGAGAAAAATAAACTCCAAAAAGAAAAAAACATAGGCATTTCAAAGTGGGATTTTTCAAAATTTGCCCCTACGACCCAAAGGGGGGGACATCAGAATTCGTTTTAGAGGTATGGTTTCTTCGGCAAAGTTTTTTATTTTGATCCCTAGAATATGATTTTAACAGAGTGCAATGCTATAGTGGTCCGATCCGGCCGGTTCCGACAAATGTCTAATCGGACACCCAAATACACCCGCTCACCAAATTTTATCAAGATATCTCAAAAATTTAGGGACTAGTTTCCATACAAACAAACAGACGGACATGGCTAAATCAACTCAGCTCTTCATCCTGATTATTTCGATATACTTAATGGTAAATCTATCTATTTTGCTTTAAGGACTTACAATTTTGGGATTCGTGACGAAATTAATATACCGTATCATTTTCATGAAAGGTAACAAATTTTTATACTCAGTTGAGCAGAGCTCACAGAGTATATTAAATTTGATTGGATAACGGTTGGTTGTACATATATAAAGGAATCGAGATAGATATAGACTTCCATATATCAAAATAATCAGGATCGAAAAAAAATTTGATTGCGCCATGTCCGTCCGTCCGTCCGTTAACACGATAACTTGAGTAAATTTTGAGGTATATTGATGAAATTTGGTATGTAGGTTCCTGAGCACTTATATAAGATCGCTATTTAAAATGAACGAAATCGGACTATAACCACGCCCACTTTTTCGATATCGAAAATTTCGAAAAACCGAAAAAGTGCGATAATTCATTACAAAAGACAGATAAAGCGACGAAACTTGGTAGATGAGTTGAACTTATGACGCAAAATAGAAAATTAGTAAAATTTTAGACAATGGGCGTGGCACCGCCCACTTTTAAAAGAAGGTAATTTAAAAGTTTTGCAAGCTGTAATTTGGCAGTCGTTGAAGATATCATAATGAAATTTGGCAGGAACGTTACTCCTATTACTATATGTACGCTTAATAAAAATTAGCAAAATCGCAGAAGGACCACGCCCACTTTAAAAAAAAAATTTTTTAAAGTAAAATTTTAACAAAAAATTTAATATCTTTACAGTATATAAGTAAATTATGTCAACATTCAACTCCAGTAATGATGTGGTGCAACAAAATACAAAAATAAAAGAAAATTTCAAAATGGGAGTGGCTCCGCCCTTTTTCATTTAATTTGTCTAGGATACTTTTAACGCCATAAGTCGAACAAAAATTAACCAATCCTTTTGAAATTTGGTAGGGGCATAGATTTTATGACGTTAACTGTTTTCTGTGAAAATGGGCGGAATCGGTTGGTGCCACGCCCAGTTTTTATACACAGTCGGCCGTCTGTCCTTCCCCATGGCCGTTAACACGATAACTTCAGCAAAAATCGACATATCTTTAATGAACTTAGTTCACGTGCTTACTTGAACTCACTTTATGTTCGTATGAAAAATGAACGAAATCCGACTATGACCACGCCCACTTTTTTGTTATCGAAAATTACGAAAAATGAAAAAAATGCCATAATTCTATACCAAATACGAAAAAAGGGATGAAACATGGTAAGGTAATTGGATTGTTTTATTGACACGAAATATAACTTTAGAAAAAACTTTATAAAATGGTTGTGACACCTACCATATTAAGTAGAAGAAAATGAAAAAGTTCTGCAGGGCGAAATAAAAAACCCTTAAAATCTTGGCAGGTATTACATATATAAATAAATTAGCTGTATCCAACAGATAATGTTCTGGATCACCCTGGTCCACATTTTGGTCGATATCTGGAAAACGCCTTCACATATACAACTACCACCACTCCCTTTTAAAACTCTCATTAATACCTTTAATTTGATACCCATATCGTACAAACTCATTCTAGAGTCACCCCTGGTCCACCTTTATGGCGATATCTCGAAAAGGCGTCCACCTATAGAACTAAGCCCCACGCCCTTTTAAAATACTCATTAACACCTTTCATTTGATACCCATATCGTACAAACATATTCTAAAGTCACCCCTGGTCCACCTTTATGGCGATATCTCGAAACAGCGTCCACCTATGGAACTAAGGATTACTCCCTTTTAAAATACTCATTAACACCTTTCTTTTGATACCCATATTGTACAAACAAATTCTAGGGTCACCCCTGGTCCACCTTTATGGCGATATCTCGAAACGGCGTCCACCTATGGAACTAAGGATTACTCCCTTTTAAAATACTCATTAACGCCTTTCATTTGATAGCCATATCGTACAAATGCATACCCCTGGTCCACCTTTATGGCGATATTTCGAAAAGGCGACCACCTATACAACAACCACCGCTTCCTTTTAAAACCCTCATTAATACCTTTAATTTGATGCCCATATCGTACACATTCTAGAGTCACCCCTGGTGCACTTTTATGGCGATATTTCGAAACGGCATCCACCTATAGAACTAAGACACACTCCCTTTTAAGATACTCATTAACACCATTCGTTTGATGCCCATATTGTACAAACAAATTCTAGGGTCACCCCTGGTCCACCTTTATGGCCATATCTCGAAACGGCGTCCACCTATGGAACTAAGGATTATTCCCTTTTAAAATACTCATTAACATCTTTCATTTGATACCCATATCGTACAAACGCATTCTAGAGTCAACCCTGATCCACCTTTATGGCTATATCCCTAAATGGCGTCCAGCTGTAGAACTATGGCCCACTCCCTCATAAAATACTCTTTAATGCCTTTCATTTGATACGCATGTCATACAAACACATTCCAGGGTTTCCCTCGATTCATTTTCCTACATGGTTATTTTTTTTTTATATTTGTCACCATAGCTCTCAACTGAGTATGTAATGTTCGGTTACACCCGAACTTAAACTTCCTTACTTGTTTTAAGTAAAATTTTAACAAAAAAGTTAATATCTTTACATTATATAAGTAAATTATGTCAACATTCAAGTCCAGTTATGATATGGTGCAACGAAATACAAAAATAAAATAAAATTTCAAAATGGGCGTGGCTTCGCCCTTTTTCATTTAATTAGTCTAGAATACTTTTAATGCCATAAGTCGAACAAAAATTTACCAGTCCTTGTGAAATTTGGTAGGAGCATAGATTCTGTGACGATAAATGTTTTCTGTGAAAAAGGGCGAAATCGGTTGAAGCCACGCCCAGTTTTTATACACAGTCGACCGTCTGTCCTTCCACTCGACCGTTAACACGATAACTTTATCAAAAATCGATATATCTTTACTAAACTTAGTTGACGTACTTACCTGAACTCACTTTATCTTGGTAAAAAAAATGGCCGAAATCCGACTATCACCACGCCCACTTTTTCAATATCGAAAATTACGAAAAATTAAAAAAATGCCAAATACGAAAAAAGGGATGAAACATGGTAATTTGATTGGTTTATTGACGCAAAATATAACTTTAGAAAAAAAGTTTGTAAAATGGGTGTGACACCTACCATATTAAGTAGAAGAAAATGAAAAAGTTCTGCAGGGCGAAATCAAAAGCCCTTGGAATCTTGGCAGAAATACTGTTCGTGGTATTACATATATAAATAAATTAGCGGTACCCGACAGATGATGTTCTGGGTCACCCTGTTCCACATTTTGGTCGATATCACGAAAACGCCTTCACATATACAACTACCACCACTCTCTTTTAAAACCCTCATTAGTACCTTTCATTTGATACCCATATCGTACAAACACATTATAGAGTCACCCCTTGTCCACCTTTATAACGATATCTCGAAAAGGCGTCCACCTATAGAACTAAGGCCCACTCCCTTTTAAAATACTCATTAACACCTTTCATTTGATACCCATATCGTACAAACAAATTCTAGAGCCACCCCTGGTCCACCCTTATGGCGATATCTCGAAAAGGCGTCGACCTATAGAACTAAGGCCCACTCCATTTTAAAATGCTCATTAACATCTTTCCTTTGATACCCATATCGTACAAACGCATTCTAGAGTCACCCCTGGTCCACCTTTATGGCGATATCTCGAAAAGGCGTCCACCTATAGACTAAGGTCCACTCCCTTTTAAAATACTCATTAACTCCTTTCATTTGATACCCATATCGTACAAACAAATTCTAGAATCACCTGTGGTCCACCTTTGTGACGATATCTCGAAAAGGCGTCCACCTATAGAACTAAGCCCACGCCCTTTTAAAGTACTCATTAACACCTTTCATTTGATACACATATCGTACAAACAAATTCTAGAGTCAGCCCAGTCCACCTTTATGGCGATATCAATAAATGGCGTCCACCTATAGAACTATAGCCCACTCCCTCTTAAAATACTCTTTAATACCTTCCGTTTGATACACATGTCATACAAACACATTCCAGGGTTACCCTAGGTTCATTTTCCTACATGGTTATTTTCCCTTATTTTGTCTCCATATCTCTCAGCTGAGTATGTAATGTTGGGTTACACCCCAACTTAGCCTTCCTTACTTGTTTCTTAATGCACATTGAGCTTTACGAGCAATTTTTATTTGCCTTTTCAAACGCTTTGATGCATTTTTAGGCAGTATAGTGATTTTCTTTGCTGTGCTGCTTTCCGAGCATGTATCTACTTGCGCGAACTGTATTACGTGTCATTGCTTACCTTTGCTGAGGTAAGAGTGCTACTTTCAATTGCTTTACTATAGCAACTGGTTGTGTTTTCGTTTGGCTTTGCCGGTGTGAGAGTGTTGGATTCCGCTGAGTGTATTTCCGCCGTCTCGCTAGCGTTTTTGTTTAACGTTGCTAGGTTGAGAGTGCTGTTTTCAGCTGTGTGAATTTCCGCTTGCGATGGGATGTCATCATAGATTTGTACTGTACGTGAGTTGTTATTTCCTTTTGTTACATCAGAGTATATATAAGGTAAAATATACCGGTCGTTGTATATTTTGAGTGCTACTTTATGCCCAACCTTTTGAAGAGTACATATAGTTTGAAGCTCTTTCTCTTTTACAAATATGGGACATGTGGAACTTATGACGAAGTGATCAAATTTCTGGTCGGTAGATTTACCGTTGATGCAAACGGTTTCTCTTTTGCATTTATCATTGGTTTCTTTGTTTATGTGCGAAGCTTGACTGCAATTATTACAGATTTCATTATTTATGCAAAATTTGGAAATATGTCCGCACTGGAAGCATTTGTTGCAGCGAATTGGACGCGGAATATATGGTCGAACTGGTTTTCTCTCATATCCAATATATATATGAGTTGGTAGTGATGATAAGGAGAAAGAAAGTATTATTAGCCCCGTTTCGATCAATTGACAATTAACTTTTCTTTTTATTTTTTGGACGTCAACAACAAAAGATGATTTTAGTTCTTCTACTGTCTCTTTCTAATCAATACCACGTAAATTATTGGAACATATAACACCTTTAGTATAATTTAGAGTGGGATGTTCTGAGACTTCCACAAATATTTGTTCATTGAGAGCAGTGAGCGATACTAGTTTTTTAGCTTGCTCTAAGTTGTTTGTTTTAATTAGACGCATTCCATTATTGAGTTTTATACACTCACTCACTTCACTTCCACATATTTTGTCTATACCAAGCGTCGACAAATTGGAAATGCAGATGTGTTAGTGAGAGCGCACATCACGTGATGCATCGGTTTGCTTAGTTCATTCGCTTATTAGCAAGCAACAAGACAAAATCGTTTGTTATTATATTTTTAATGCACACAATGGGAAGCAAAAAGTTTATACAATTAAATAGATTATATTTGCCCAAAAGGGTTGGTCAACATTAAATATTTTTCGCTTTTGCGCAGTGAAAAAATTAACAAACGATCTTTGCTTATTGCTTGCTAATACTAGGTTCAAACACTCACCAAATTGGCAATTTATACTATTTGGGCAATTTATTACGCAATTTGTCATATAATAAGTTGTAATAATAAATTGCCAATTTAAAAAAAATTGCGTAATAAATTGCTTCAAACTGCAAATGCAACATTGTAAAGTGTGTTTATTGAGTATATTAAAAGTCAGTTTCTCATGGCTGAACTATATGGTTGGCTCATCTCATCAGCTGATTTTATGTCTTTCATTTCACTGGAGTAGGGACTGTCAAAAGAAGATGGCAAAATCAAAATGAAGCCAAAACATTGAACACATTTTCTTACAACACACATACATTTCAAAGTTTTATGTTTTCATTTCATTCCATGCACCTAATACCAACACGCACATTTTGACAGTCTCAACAAAGATATGTTCTTACTGTAGAGATGAGCCAACCAGCTATCAAATTACTATTGTGTAAGCTAAATAGAGTTGTATGAACACCACTCAAGTTAAATCGAAATAGCCTCAATTTATTTTTCTGTTTGAACATAGTATAATAACATTCGTCAAAATTGCGAGCAACGCACATAATCGATGTTGTTGCGCCAAATGCTCAGTGACTATTAAACTAAAGAGAATAAGAATACATGTGAATTGAGTGTGCCAAATTGTGCCAGTAAATGCCGATGCCTGGTCTATACATTTTTTAATAAGAAAAGGGGAAATATTGTCAAGCTGCTCTCTTTATTTTCAGCCTCGTTAATTGCGCCGTTATTATAACTTCCGTTCAGAAAACTTTTGTTTTTATCTTTTGTAACTGGTTCTGATGAATTTTTACTGTTTTTAATTCTTTTCATTAGAAGAAATTTAGGTCCAGGAGTTAAATTTTTTAATTTAATTGATTTATCAAAAATTAGTTGTAAATGGCTACTTTCTCCGCCCCTAAGGGGGGTCGACAAAGTAATATTCTCTTCCATTGGTGAACATTTTTTTCCTTTAAATACCCGACATATATGTAATGCACTGATTTTAAATCGCGGAGAGAAACTGCAGTAACGACCGATCACTACGGACATCCACTCAAGACTGTGACGTACTCATGCTGATGGATGATATTACTATAAAAAAACGTGTAATATTTTGATTTACACCCGAAAAGTACGTAGTTTTACGCAAGAAGTGTGCAAAAGTATACATGCTTTGTAATTTCAGACAGCAATGTGTAAGTTTCGGTCACTTATTATCGTATTTTGCTTCAGGTAGCTGTAAATTTTCATTTTCTGTAAAATCGTCGCGTTTTCGCCTCGTGGTGGAAAAAAGTAAATAAGCTTTAAAATATCATATATATTGTGACGAATATTAGTGACACTAAGTGATACTCACATCACTAGTCTGATGCTAAGTACATGAAGCCACAACAACAATAAAACAGGCAGTCACTTGTATCTACGTAAACGAATCAATCATTATGTCTACACATATGTACGTACACACAGCGGAGAGAGATGCTCCAAAAAGTAGGCAATTATTTGTGGAAGTATCACTCACATATACACGCGCATATGAGAAGATATAACGTGCATCTATAGTTATGTTATAGCTGGTAATTTTATAGCTGGTAGCAAATCCTAGAAAAAGAAACGCCTAGAAATATGTCAACGAGGAAACCAAAAAGTATAAAAGCAGCAGCAGCTGAGGCACGACGAATGAGTTTGATTTAAGCACGCTATCTGTCGAGTAGTATAAGTGTTATTGTGAAGTACTTTAATAAAGGCCATTTTGCATTATTGAATAGTGGAGTTATTTATTCGAACGTTAGTAGAAGGTTGCAAATAAGTTACAATATTATTTCTAATTGAAGTTTTTATGTCGGGTCTCTTTTTCGTTCTTATTTGGAATCCAAATCTATAAATAAGGTTTTGGTTGTAAAGATGGAGATTCGGGCTATTGGCGAGCTTGGGTCAATTTTGGTACTAGTGCTTTTTTAGCTATATCTTATTAAAATAATTTGTTTAAAATAAACGATTGTGAACACACAAAGAAATCTATTTGTACTATGGCACTATTGTTAATATTTGCACTGCATTATCGAGAGTTGCTATTGTACGCAAGATGGCAGCGCAAGCTGTAAGTTTTAATTGATAGACGGCAGTCACCCTTATACGCTAGATGGAAGCGCAAGCTGTAAGTTAATAGAACAGCTGATTTCTGTTGATATTTAATAAGAGACTTTTATATTGGTTGGGCAATATACGCACGGGTCAGGCTCGTAATTATAAATAGGGGCAATAAGCTATAAAATATGTGTCAATATAAATAAGTGATACGCTTTACAAATACATATATTGGAAATGTTTGTGTGTAAAGACGCCGTGGTTGAAGGTGTCACCACTGTGTACCACAAAATCAATTGTTCGATGGCTTCTTGCAACTTTTCCGCTACAAGCATACATGAAATAAAATAACAAAAAAAATTTTTTAGTTAAACGGTTTTATAGAAAACCATACTTACATGAAGTAATAATAATACTAAAGGCTAGAAAATAATTAGGAAGTTCCAAGGTACTAGTCATCAAACTTCTCATCAATCTAGGGTGTTGATCAGACAATTAAAGCGTTGTACGCGTCAAATTTCTATCGATAGTCATATATAAGACCAACTGAACCTTAATAAGGTTATGCTACCCCTCACATATTTAGAAATTTCACGTGCCCAACACTTTTTTTAATTCTCTGATCAACGCCCTAGATTGATGAGAAGTGTAATAACTAGTACCTAGGACCGTCCTAATTATTTTCTAGCTTTTAGTATTATTATTAATTCATGTAAGTATTCTTTTCAATAAAACCATTTAACTTAAATTTTTTTTTATTGTTTTTTTTTCAAGTCTTTAGTCTTTATTTAATTGCCTAATATTTCTCATTCTATTTAGTTCATTTAGTGACTTATTATTATATGCACTCTTTCCTGACAATTTGTTACAATCTATGTCCTCGATACATAATCCTTCCAAAGACTTTACTCGACTCTGCGCCACGTATGCTTGTCCCTCCTCGAACTACAAAATATCTTGATGTCACTTCTACCGGACTATATGTAATATTTGTTCCAAGTATGAGCCAAATCGGACATCATAAGTTGCTTTCTATTCATGTATGTATTATGTGATCCAAAAATAAAATTTTTTGAATATCTCGATCCTCGCGCCAGCTAGCGGCGATCTTTTTCACAGGCCGTTTTCTATTCATGTATGTAATATGTGTTCCAAATATGAGCCAAATCGGACCACAAATACGATTTTTTTTAATATCTCAATCCTTGCGCCACCTAGAGGCGATTTTTTTATAAGTCGCTTTCTATTAATGTATGTGTTATGTGTTCCAAATTAGGCCCAAATCGGACCGCAAATACGATTTTTTTGAATATCTCGATCTTTGCGCCACCTAGCGGCAATTTTTTTCATAGGTCTCTTTCTATTCTTGTGTGTATTATGTGTTCCAAATATGAGTTAAATCGGACCAGAAATACGATTTTTTTGAATATCTCGAACCTTGCGCCACCTAGCGGCGATTTTTTTCATAGGTCGCTTTCTATTCATGTATGTATTATGTGTTCCAGATATGAAAAAAATCGGGCCACAAATACACAATTGTAACGAATTTACTTGCAAATCCTCTTATTTGCAATCCTCTGCTAAGTTCGAATCACTAAACTGTTGAATAAATAACTCCAATTTGTAATAATGCAAAATGGCATTTATTAAAGTACTTCACAATAACACTCAAACTGTGCAACGAATATCTTGCTTAATAACCAAACTGATTGATAGCGCAAATGAAACTCTACTACTCAAAATAATACTGCTCTTGCTCGCTAGATAGCGTCTTAGTCGAAACTGCTTGACAACTCAAATCAAACTGAATTGAAATTAAATCTATTGATACTCCGACCAAAGAAAAAATACTTCCTTTATTTATTAGCATTTTAAAATGTTACGGTCGCGAAATCTCGTTGTTACGGCCTGGACATGGTTTTTTTAGTGTATATTGGGTGGTATCTCCACAACAGGTTGTTGTATACAAACGAAATGCATCATATCTGGATAGTATGAAAAGTTCCTTTTGTGATAGAATATTTGTGTGTAGAATATTTTAAGGGCATCTAGGTCCAAACGTTGACCAATATCTCGACAACGAAGGCTTACATAAAAATATGATTAGTACTACTAAAATCAGTGAAAAAATTAAATTAAATATAGTGCCTTCAGTAGTGTGACCGCCGTTATTTTTTTTTTTTCGTATTTTCACTTGGCAAACTCCTTAGATTTATTCCAAATTAAAAAGAAAAATTATATATAAAAAATTCTAGATCGTTTGCATAATTATTGGGCGTGCCTTGAGCCCACAAAATTTGCTAAAAATGCTATTTTTCTCACTATGGCTCGCTTTAATTGTTCTTAACTTCAGTAATATTTATTTTATAGAAAACCTTTATTCACAAATATTATAGGGACGTATCTGATGAACAATGGTGCTCCGTATTAGTTTTCTTTAACACAAATATTTAATCCAGAAAAAACCAAATTAAAAAACAAGTAAGAACGGGAGTGTCTTCGGCTGTGCCAAAGACTTCATACCTTTCATGAATGGGGCTGAAAAATAATATTATCCCGTTCGTAATCTCCAAATAATCGGATGTATAAGATAAGAAATATATAGTGAAAAGATGTACATACCTAAACGATTTTTAAGAAAAATATAAAATAAACAAGTAAGGAAGGCTAAGTTCGGGTGTAACCGAACATTACATACTCAGTTGAGAGCTATGGAGACAAAATAAGGAAAATCACCATGTAGGAAAATGAACCTAGGGTAACCCTGGAATGTGGTTGTATGACATGTGTATCAAATGGAAGGTATTAAAGAGTATTTTAAGAGAGAGTAGGCCATAGTTCTATGGATGAACGCCATTTAGGGATATCGCCATAAAGGTGGACCAGGGCTGACTCTAGAATTTGTTTGTACGATATGGGTATCAAATGAAAGGTGTTACTGAGCATTTTAAGAGGGAGTGGGCCTTAGGACTATCGGTGGACGCCTTTTCGAGATATCGCCATTAAGGTGGACCAAGGGTGACCCTAGAATGTGTTTGTACGATATGGGTATCAAATGAAAGGTGGTAATGAGTATTTTAAAAGGGAATGGGCTTTAGTTCTATAGGTGAACGCCTTTTCGAGAAATCGTCATAAAGGTGGACCAGGGGTGACTCTAGAATATGTTTGTACGATATGGGTATCAAATGAAAGCTGTTAATGAGTATTTTGAAAAGGAGTGATCCTTAGTTCCATAGGTGGACGCCGTTTCGAGATATCGCCATAAAGGTGGACCAGGGGTGTCTCTAGAATGTGTTTGTACGATATGGGAATCAAATGAAAGGTGTTACTGAGCATTTTAAGAGGGAGTGGGCATTAGGTCTATAGGTGGACGCCTTTTCGAGATATTGCCATTAGGGTGGGCCAGGGGTGACTCTAGAATGTTTGTACGATATGGGTATCAAACGAAAGGTGTTATTGAGCATTTTAAGAGGGAGTGGGCATTAGGTCTATAAGTGGACGCCTTTTCGAGATATCGTCATTAGGGTGGGCCAGGGGTGACTCTAGAATGTGTTTGTACGATATGGGTATCAAAGGAAAGGTGTTACTGAGCATTTTAAGAGGGAGTGGGCATTAGGTCTATAGGTGGACGTCTTTTCGAGATATCGCCATTAGTGTGGGCCAGGGGTGACTCTATAATGTTTGTACGATATGGGTATCAAACGAAAGGTGTTACTGAGCATTTTAAGAGGGAGTGGGCATTAGGTCTATAGGTGGACGCCTTTTCGAGATATCGCCATTAGGGTGGGCCAGGGGTGACTCTAGAATGTGTTTGTACGATATGGGTATCAAATGAAAGGTGGTAATGAGTATTTTAAAAGGGAGTAATCCTTAGTTCTATAGGCCTTTTCGAGATATCGCCATTAGGGTGGGCCAGGGTGACGCTAGAATGTGTTTGTACGATATGTGTATCAAACGAAAGGTGTTACTGAGCATTTTAACAGGGAGTGGGCATTAGGTCTATAGGTGGACGCCTTTTCGAGATATCGCCATTAGGGTGGGCCAGGGGTGACTCTAGAATGTGTTTGTACGATATGGGTATCAAAAGAAAGGTGGTAATGAGTATTTTAAAAGGGAGTAATCGTTAGTTCTATAGGTGGACGCCTTTTCGAAATATCGCCATAAAGGTGGACCAAGGGTGACTCTAGAATGTTTGTACGATATGGGTGAGTAAGGGAGTAATCCTTAGTTCTATAGGCCTTTTCGAGATATCGCCATTAGGGTGGGCCAGGGTGACGCTAGAATGTGTTTGTACGATATGGGTATCAAACGAAAGGTGTTACTGAGCATTTTAAGAGGGAGTGGGCATTAGGTCTATAGGTGGACGCCTTTTCGAGATATCGCCATTGGGCTGGGCCAGGGGTGACGCTAGAATGTGTTTGTATGATATGGGTATCAAACGAAAGGTGTTACTGAGCATTTTAAGAGGGAGTGGGCATTAGGTCTATAGGTGGACGCCTTTTCGAGATATCGCCATTAGGGTCGGCCAGGGATGACTCTAGAATGTTTGTACGATATGGGTATCAAACGACGTGTGTTACTGGGCATTTTAAGAGGGAGTGGGCATTAGGTCTATAGGTGGACGCCTTTTCGAGATATCGCCATTAGGGTGGGCCAGGGGTGACTCTAGAATGTGTTTGTACGATATGGATATCAAATTAAAGGTATTAATGAGGCTTTTAAAAGCGAGTGGCCCTTAGATGTATATGTGAAGGTGTTCTCGCGATATCGACCAAAATGTGGACCAGGTGATCCAGAAAATCATCTGTCGGGTACTGCTAATTTATTTATATATGCAATACCACTAACAGTATTCCTGCCAAGATTCCAAGGGCTGTTGATTTCGCCTTGTAGAACTTTTTCATTTTCTTCTACTTAATATGGTAGGTGTCACACCCATTTTACAAAGTTTTTTCCAAAGTTATATTTTGCGTCAATAAACCAATCCAGTTACCATGTTTCATCCCTTTTTTCGTATTTGGTATAGAATTATGGCATTTTTTTCATTTTTCGTAATTTTCGATATCGATAAAGTGGGCGTGGTTATGGTCGGATTTCGGCCATTTTTTATACCAAGATAAAGCGAGTTCAGATAAGTAGGTGGGCTAAGTTTAGTAAAGATATATCGGTTTTTGCTCAAGTTATTGTGTTAACGGCCGAGCGGAAGGACAGACGGTGGACTGTGTATAAAAACTGGGCGTGGCTTCCACCGATTTCGTCCATTTTCACAGAGAACAGTTACCATCATAGAGTCTATGTCCGTACCAAATTTGAGAAAGATTGGTAAATTTTTGTTCGACTTATGGCATTAAAAGTATTCTAGACAAACTAAATGAAAATGGGCGGAGCCACGCCCATTTTGAAATTTTCTTTTATTTTTGTATTTTGTTGCATCATATCATTACAGGAGTTGAATTTTGACTTAATTTACTTATATACAGTAAAGATATTAAATTTTTTGTTAAAATTTGAATTAAAAAAATTTTTTTTTTAAAAAGTGGGCGTGTTCTTCATCCAATTTTGCTAATTTTTATTTAGCACATATATAGTAATAGTAGTAGCGTTCCTGCCAAATTTCATCATGATATCTTCAACGACTGCCAAATTACAGCTTGCAAAACTTTTAAATTACCTTCTTGTAAAAGTGGGCGGTGCCACGCCCAATGTCCAAAATCTTACTAATTTTCTATTCTGCGTCATAACTTCAACCCATCTGCCAAGTTTCATCGCTTTAACCGCCTTTGGCAATGAATTATCGCATTTTTTCGGTTTTTCGAAATTTTCGATATCGAAAAAGTGGGCGTGGTTATAATCCGATATCGTTCATTTTAAATAGCGATCTGAGATGAGTGCCCGGGAATCCACATACCAAATTTCATCAAGATACCTCAAAATTTACTCAAGTTATCGTGTTAACGGACGGACGGACGGACGGACGGACGGACGGACGGACGGACATGGCTCAATCAAATTTTTTTTCGATCCTGATTATTTTGATATATGGAAGTCTATATCTATCTCGATTCCTTTATATATGTACAACCAACCGTTATCCAATCAAACTTAATATACTCTGTGAGCTCTGCTCAACTGAGTATAAAAATGGCAAAAAACCCTTCTTATCTGAACGATCGGAATGGGATATATATTATATATAGCTCCGATCGAAATGATTTTTACAGGAAATCTTCTATGATATATTAGAATATATCACCAAGTTTCACGTTTTTATATTCGAAGCTAAGGGAAAAATGACCAAAAATCTTTCTATCTGAACGATCGGTTGTATGGGATAGGTATATACTATATACATATAGCTCCGATCAAAGTGATTTTTTCAGGAAATCTTCTATGATATATTAGAATAAATATCACCAAGTTTAACCAAGATAACGCAGGCTGAGGAAGCAATTTTCCGATCGACAGCATCGGCCGTAGGCCATGATGCTAATGTCATGACCTACGAAAAGTGCTTCCTCAGCCGGCGTTGTCTCCGCCTCTGCCAGCGTTCTTGCCGTTCTTGTCGTCGTCGTCGTCGTCGTCGTCGTTATAGTGTTTTATTATTTTTACCACGCATAGTGCGGGTGTAGAACATATATTTTTAGACATGAAAATCGTATATAAGAGCTGAAATTTTTAAGTTAATGTTATATGTTTTGTAACAGTGACAGTGAAAATAGTGTGTGCAGCTATTTTTATTCTGCCGAAAATAATGTTGAAGAAACAAGTGAAGATGAATCGGGAACCGGTGGTGATCGACGATATGTCGCCCGTACTGACAGAAAACGAAGAGGAAGTGATATCAGAAGAGATGTCGAAAAAAAAAACGAAGATCAAGTTCAATCTCTTACAACTACTCAGAAGAATCAATTTCCGAATACTCAATTAGTAGAGATAGCACTAACGAAAGAGAAAAAACGGAAAAGGAACATGGAAGCCAATCAGGAACCGACGAACAAGAAGAAGAAAATATCTTTAATTACTTGATTGACAATTTAGCGTAAACGAGGTTCTAGAAATCGTGACCAACCAATGAACTTGAAAAATAATGCACTGCCGTACACGACAGAGCTGTAATACTTGATATTGAAGTACATTAACACATAACATTTAATTATAAATTAAACCAGAATTCTTAAATTTGCAGCTGGATTTTCCGTTGTCACATATAATAGTAATAATCTAGCGGCCTTGGTGAGCCACCGAGAATGTACAATTTTCCCTGGTTTGATGTTAGCCAGATCCACCGGAACCACGCCAATAGAAATTGCATTGGCCATGTCGTATAAGTACTTCGAATAGGTGGAAAATTCAATTTTTTCTGGAGCAGGGGGCATATTTTGCATTAATTTTCTGGAAGCCGTCCACCACCTGAAAATATATAATAATAAAATAATTAAAAATGTTTGACAATTATAATAAATGAGTGATAGCAATAACTTACCGGAAGAGTTTCACAAGTTTCGATTTGACGGCTCAGTTTTCCGGTTGCCGATTTTGGTCCAGTGCTGGTTGATTTATCCAAAGCTTCAAAAAAATGCCGAAACGGAAGTTCGTTGAAGTGTAGAAGCAAACGAACCAATGCAATGGTCTTTTTAACAGGAATTCGAATCGTCGTATAATTCCACTGTGTGGGCCAGTGTTTGTTGGCTCACCGTCAGTGCATATTCCAATTAATGCATCCAGTGATATATTTTTATCGTTGAAAAAACCATTTAATTTGGTTGTTTTGTATTCAGCGGTTTCTTGTTCCAGTCTTACGTAACCAATCAATTCAGAATTGGGTTCTCTCAAAATAACAAGATGAGGATCTTTTACCATCCTAGTATGATACTTCTCATCAATTTTGTCTATCGTTAAAGTATCATCTTTTCTGCCATCGAATGGAAACGCTAACAAATTGGTATCATCTAACCGTTTGCGAAGCTTTTATTGTCTGCATTTCTCTTTTTCTCTTCGAACTTTCGATTTATCCACGATGAGAGGTTTCCCATGCTTATCTTTAATTTTAAAATCTTGCAAAAGAGCGGTTCCCAATGCTGATGCTACTCTGTCAGGCACACCAAATCTGTCACATACCAAAGAAAAGTTAAAACAATCGTATCTCTCTGTGTATTGTGAACTTGTGCTTCTATCCATATCTTCTTGAACCGGTGGTGGCGCGTATGTTGAATCATCGGGATTTTGGTATGTTGGCATTGATGACATAGACGTTGCTCCTTGCTCTTCAGTTTCCATCATAAATGCATTCATTTTTAGTCTTCTCTGATTATGTTGATCGTGCATGAACTCTTTGAGGCGTTCGGGAACCCAGCCGCATGCACATGGAGCTGCCTTCAAATCGCATTTACATGTTCCAATGTAAAAAATTGCTTCCAGAGATTTTACATACTCTGTAAATTGTTGGGTGTTGTTTCTTCTCTTGATTTGCTCTTGACACTTGTCAAGCAATTTATTCAATTTATTAAATACACTTTTTTTCAGCATTATTTCCATACCAAGTTTTTCCCAAATTCCAATCAACTTATCTTGTACTTGAATAGTGAATGATTTATGGGAAAACTTTTTTGTTCTGTTTTAGCACGTTCGCTTAAGTAAAAATAATATCTCAAGATATCCAGATGGGTTGGCAAATTAAGATCAGTTAAATGAGTAGACACACCAAAAACAGTAACATCATGCTTGGGTATATGACTCATTGGGTTTTCGATAGTTGTTGATGTAGTTGCTTCACATTGCGGTGTAGAGGATGGTGGATTCATTGTAAACTTTTTGATTTGGAATGGTCACTTCATTTATTATTTTTTTTAAAATATTTTTTTATCTGAAATTAGCACTTCTCACTTTGAGTTCTTCACAACGACTTAATGCATTCACAAAAACTGTTGCGTTATATATGGTCTAAGAGACGAGGTAATAAGAATGAAATGGTAATTTCAATTCTACCTGCTGTGTCTTGTGGTGGCTTAAAAAAAACAACACAAGCAATTTTACGATCTGCAATTGTATCACAGTGATACCTTCATTTTTTAAAACGGTTGAATAAACAAGTAAGAACGGGACTGTCTTCGGCTGTGCCGAAGACTTCATGCCTTTCATGAATGGGGCTGAACAATAATCTTATCCCGTTTGTAATCTCCGAATAATCGGATGTATAAGATAAGAAATATATAGTGAACAGATCTACATACCTTAACGATTTTTAAGATAAATATAAAATAAAAAACAGGTAGGTACTTCGTGTGAGGATGCAAAGTTTCAGGTTTTTTGTGGTCTGCGTGTAAAAACTATGACTACGAATCACGTATTTCAAAAATATATGACGAAAACGTAACTATTTGATGAAATTTGATGAATTTTGAAGATTCTAGCCGTAAAAAAGGGGTCAAAATGACAGTTTTTATGAAGTATATAATATATATACGACCGATCTCTATGATTTTTTCAGACAACAATATAAGCATTTTGTGAAATTTGAAGCTTCTAACTGTTAAAACGGGGCAGAAATTGCGCAAAGTTTCTTATCTGAACAATCGGTTGTATGGGATATATACTATATATACCACCGGTATCTATGATTTTGTCAGACAACAATATATGCTATACACGTAAGCATTTGGTGAAATTTGAACATATCTAAACGATTTTTAAGATAAATATAAAATAAAAACTAGGTAAGTAATCTGTGTGAGGATGCAAAGCTTCACGTTTTTTGTGGTCTGCATGTAAAAACTATGGCTACGAATCACGTATTTCAAAAATATATGACGTAAACGTAACTATTTGATGAAATTTGATGAATCTTGAAGCTTCTAGCCGTAAAAAAGGGGTCAATATGACAGTTTATATGAAGTATATAATATATATACCACCGATCTCTATGATTTTTTCAGACAACAATATATGCTATATACGAAAGCATTTTGTGAAATTTGAAGCTTCTAACTGTTAAAACGGGGCAGAAATTGCGCAAAGTTTCTTATCTGAACAATCGGTTGTATGAGATATATACTATGTATAGCACCGATCTCAATGATTTTTTCAGACATCAATATATGCTATACACGTAAGCAGTTGATGAAATTTGAAGCTTCTAGCTGTTAAAATGGGGTAGAAATTGCGAAAAGTTTCTTATCTGAACAATCGGTTGTATGAGATATATACTATATATACAACCGATCTCTATGATTTTTTCAGACAACAATATATGCTATATACGTAAGCAATCAGTGAAATTTGAAGCTTATAGCTGGTAAAATGGGGTAGAAATTGCGAAAAGTTTCTTATCTGAACAATCGGTTGTATGAGATATATACTATATATACAACCGATCTCTATGATTTTTTCAGAGAACAATATATGCTATATACGTAACCAATCGGTGAAATTTGAAGCTTATAGCTGTTAAAATGGGGTAGAAATTGCGAAAAGTTTCTTATCTGAACAATCGGTTGTATGAGATATATACTATATATACAACCGATCTCTATGATTTTTTCAGACAACAATATATGCTATATAAGTAAATATTCGGTGAAATTTGAAGCTTCTAGCTGTAAAAATGGGGCTAAAATTTGCGAAAATATATATATGTATACTATATATATATACTATATATACCACCATATATATACTATATATACCACCGATCTTTATGATTTTTTCAGACAACAATATATGCTATATACGTAAGCATTCGCTGAAATTTGAAGCCTCTAGCTCTTAAAATAGGGCAGTAATTACGAAAAGTTCCTTATCTGAACAATCGGTTGTGGGGGATATATACTATATATACGACCGATCTCATAAATTTTTTCAGGCAACAATATGTGCAATATACGAAAGTATATGGTGAAGTTTGAAGCTTCAATCTGTTAAATTGGGTAAGATATTACAAAAATCCTCTTTTTCTGAAAAATCGGTTGTATGGAGGATATATGCTATAGTGGTCCGATCCGGTCGGTTCCGACAAATGTCTAATCGGACACCCAAATACACCTGCTCACCAAATTTTATCAATATATCTCAAAAATTGAGGGACTAGTTTGCATACAAACAGACAGACGGACAGACGGACAGACGGACAGACGGACATGGCTAAATCAACTCAGCTCTTCAACCTGATTATTTCGGTATACTTAATGGTGGGTCTATCTATTTTCCTTTAAGGACTTACAATTTTCGGTTTCGTGACGAAATTAATATACCATTTCATTTTCATGAAAGGTATAAAAACCCACACAACTATGTGCAAATGCATCACAGTGATGCCTTGGTTTTAAAAGGGTTGTAAAAACGCTAATTTCTAATAATTTTTTTTAATTTCTTTTCTATTACTAAGTTAAATTAATTTTTTCATTTACATATGTTCTTACTAAATAAATTTCTAAAGAGAAAAATAAACTCCAAAAAGAAAAAACATAGGCATTTCGCTGATTTTTTCATGTAAAGTGCAAAACCGCCGATTTTTTGAAATGTTTGTAAGGTGAACCCCCAGGGAGGTTCCAGGGGGTGTGCCACGGTGGACCGGGCCTCCAAAAATAGTGGGGATCGGTCATACATTTGGACTCGATTGGAGCACTCTAAATGGGTCAAAGTTGGATTTTTCGAAACTTGCCCCTACCCAAAAGTTCGACCCAAATTGGGGGACATCAGAATTCGTTTTAGAGGTATGGTTCCTTCGGCAAAGTTTCTTACTTTGATCCCTAGAATACGATTTTCACAGAGCAATGCGCATTTTTAAATCTACTCGCCCTAACGTTTATACTTTCTAAATTGCGGCAGGAATGACCAAAATCGTCTTATCTGAACGATCGGTTGTATGGGAGATATATGTTATAGTGGTCCGATCCTACCGGATCCGACAAATGTCTAATATAATACAAAAATATATCCTTGTGCCAAATTTCATTGAGATATCTCAAAATTTGAGGGACTAGTTTGCGTTCAAACAGACAGAAGGACGGACAGACGGACATGGCTATATCAACTCAGTTCGTCGCCCTGATCAATTCGGTATACTTAATGGTGAGTCTATCTTCTATGTTTCTTAACGTTTCAAACATCGGACCAAACTTAATATATTATTTCATGTTCATGAAAGGTATAATAACAGCGAAATTTTCACATATCTTCGCTTTCATTGCCTGATGATTATTTATTTTATTAAATGATCTAATTATAAAAAGTTTTGTAATAAAATCTCCTTCGTGCTCATAGGAAATTGTTTTTGATAGTTTTTGACTACTTGCAATATATATTAGGGGAGTTCAGGATTTTGTGCAAATGGTCTAGAATCGTTGCATTTGCAAACCGGTGTAGAATTTTTTCACAGAACGGAAAAAATTATACGGCTATACATTTGCTACGTCATGGCAAATACGCAACATCAAAAACCGTAGTTCATTTTTTCAATTTTTAATAGCAAATTAACAACTGCCCAAACAAAACAAAATGTGCAAAGAAAAAATTAAAATGAAAAAAAGTTGTTCACGATCCGTAATCGTTTTTGTTCCTCGTTTTTTGTGAGCACTGGGTTGTAGCCTTGCATCAATTTTACCGCTCGTTCAGATGTATCGTTTACCACGTGTATGTCATTAACAATTTAAAGAGCAGTTTTAAAATTACTATCCGCAGGCCATAAACATGGATCATTTTTCAAAAACGCTGTATTGATTTTAAAGCGAAGAAAAAAATAGTTTGTCTCAGAAGAAATGATGTGATCCATTCCGCCTTCAATAACATGCATAAAAATTAAATTTTGAATTGAGGCTCCTTTTACCTCTTCATCTAAAGTCTCCACGAGTCAGTGCCTTGACCATCTCTTTTTTTGACTCAACAGAAACACAGTTATCAAAAAATGCTAAAGCCACACATTCAGGACTCAAGTACCATAAGTAGTTTTTAAATTTGTGCAATGCAACTTGAGATATATCAGCATCAATTTTTTTAAAAGAATACAGTTTTTTCAAAAACTGGAAATCTTTGTATGGTTCTTGTTCAGCAGAAGGGGCAGAGAACCACATCTCAACATATATTGAAACAATAAGAATACATACATTACGTAAAGCTTTCCTACCTTTTACTGCCAAATCAAATTCACGTCGAAATAACAACATTTTTAAGCAGTATATAGCTTTTGCCATCCATTTCGCGTGGTGGACAGCCCCAGTGGCGCGAAAAGCGGCATCGCGAAAAGGTGGAGTATCGCCAAGATATATTAGTGTTAGCTCAAGAAACTCTCTGTACTCATCTCTTGGCTATTTAGTTTTGATCACATCGTTCTAAAATTCAATTATTTTATCTTTATCTACTGTTAAATATTTTTTGACATCATTATCTTGCATTCCAGACTGATAATTATTTTAGTTAATATTTCCCCATATATATTTAAATTGCTGCTTTTAGGACTGTGTTCAATAGTCGTACTGGTTCTATTAAAACGGCCTGTATTTACGGCAGTTGTGTCGAACACCAAGGCTTTTTTATGATCTTGAAGTCTCAAATATAGCTTTACAAACAACAGACGCCTGCTCTTTGTCAGTTCCACTTTTAAGTGCGGGCACTTCAAGTAGCTGCTCCGTACGCTCGCATGAAATTATGATTGGAAGTCTGTCAACTTTTTCATTCCCAGTAAAAGCTGGTAACAGCTTTCCGTCCCGTCCGGTCCTTTCTTTCTTTGATTCTTCAAAAATAATTTGTCCTCTGAATTTTTAATAAAGTACAGTGCATTTGCATTTGCTATATCAAATAAGTCATCTAACTTCGACGGCCCCGCCTCTTCTCTTTCTCTTTGCGTTTCCGATATAATTTTAGAAATTTTATTCACTTTCCTCCATGCATTATATAAATCTTAAAGTTTTGTTATGCAGTGTTGCTTGGATTTAGTGGGGATTCGACCTTTATCCCAAAAAATATTCACTTCTTCGACAACTAATTTAGCACTCTCACGTAAATTTCTTACTGCTCGTAAATTAAAAAATAATACCATCATAACTTCTTTGTAAAAGGTAGTTTACACCCACTTAAGAAAGGAGAAAAATAAACTAACTAATGAATTTCACACAAAATTCTTGATGACATGCCTAATTCTTTCAATGCACGACAATAAATGAAATGTAGTCGTCGTTAAGTAAAACAAAAGTAATATTCTGCTCTGCTACTCAGTAAGAACTAACGGTAAACTATTGCACTAATTATATGTTGCAAATAATTATATGAAAATATGCTCGTACGCAAAGAATGCGAAGATGTGTGAAAATTTAGCTGTTATTTTTATACTCAGTTGAGCAGAGCTCACAGAGTATATTAAGTTTGATTGGATAACGGTTGGTTGTACATATATAAAGGAATCGAGATAGATATAGACTTCCATATATCAAAATAATCAGGATCGAAAAAAAATTTGATTGAGCCATGTCCGTCCGTCCGTCCGTCCGTCCGTTAACACGATAACTTGAGTTAATTTTGAGGTATCTTGATGAAATTTAGTATGTACGTTCCTGAGCACTCATCTCAGATCGCTATTTAAAATGAACGAAATCGGACTATAACCACGCCCACTTTTTCGATATCGAAAATTTCGAAAAACGGAAAAAGTGCGATAATTCATTATAAAAGACAGACAAAGCGACGAAACTTGGTAGATGAGTTGAACTTATGACGCAAAATAGAAAATTAGTAAAATTTTGGACAATGGGCGTGGCACCGCCCACTTTTAAAAGAAGGTAATTTAAAAGTTTTGCAAGCTGTAATTTGGCAGTTGTTGAAGATATCATAATGAAATTTGGCAGGAACGTTACTCCTATTACTATATGTACGCTTAATAAAAATTAGCAAAATCGGAGAAGGACCACGCCCACTTTGAAAAAACAATTTTTTTAAAGTAAAATTTTAACAAAAAATTTAATATCTTTACAGTATATAAGTAAATTATGTCAACATTCAACTCCAGTAATGATGTGGTGCAACAAAATACAAAAATAAAAGAAAATTTCAAAATGGGCGTGGCTCCGCCCTTTTTCATTTAATTTGTCTAGGATACTTTTAACGCCATAAGTCGAACAAAAATTAACCAATCCTATTGAAATTTGGTAGGGGCATAGATTTTATGACGTTAACTGTTTTCTGTGAAAATGGGCGGAATCGGTTGATGCCACGCCCAGTTGTTATACACAGTCGTCCGTCTGTCCTTCCGCATGGCCGTTAACACGATAACTTCAGCAAAAATCGACATATCTTTAATGAACTTAGTTCACGTGCTTACTTGAACTCACTTTATCTTCGTATGAAAAATGAACGAAATCCGACTATGACCACGCCAACTTTTTTGCTATCGAAAATTACGAAAAATGAAAAAAATGCCATAATTCTATACCAAATACTAAAAAAGGGATGAAACATGGTAAGGTAATTGGATTGTTTTATTGACGCGAAATATAACTTTAGAAAAAACTTTATAAAATGGTTGTCACACCTACCATATTAAGGAGAAGAAAATGAAAAAGTTCTGCAGGGCGAAACAAAAAACCCTTAAAATCTTGGCAGGTATTACATATATAAATAAATTAGCGGTATCCAACAGATAATGTTCTGGATCACCCTGGTCCACATTTTGGTCGATATCTGGAAAACGCCTTCACATATACAACTACCACCACTCCCTTTTAAAACTCTCATTAATACCTTTAATTTGATACCCATATCGTACAAACTCATTCTAGAGTCACCCCTGGTCCACCTTTATGGCGATATCTCGAAAAGGCGTCCACCTATAGAACTAAGCCCCATGCCCTTTTAAAATACTCATTAACACCTTTCATTTGATACCCATATCGTACAAACATATTCTAAAGTCACCCCTGGTCCACCTTTATGGCGATATCTCGAAAAGGCGAACACCTATAGAACGAAGGCCCACTCCCTTTTAAAAATACTCATTAACACCTTTCATTTGATACCCATATCGCACAACCAAAGTCTAGAGTCACCCCTGGTCCACCTTTATTGCGATACCTCGAAAAGGCGTCCACCTATAGAACTAAGGCCCACTCCATTTTAAAATACTCATTAATTCCTTTCGTTTGATACCCATATTGCACAAACGAATTCTAGAGTCACCCCTGGCCCACCTTTATGGCGATATCTCGAAACGGCGCCCACCTATAGAACTAAGGATTACTCCCTTTTAAAAAACTCATTAACACCTTTCTTTTGATACCCATATTGTACAAACAAATTCTAGGGTCACCCCTGCTCCACCTTTATGGCGATATCTCGAAACGGCGTCCACCTATGGAACTAAGGATTACTCCCTTTTAAAATACTCATTAAAACCTTTCTTTTGATACCCATATTATACAAACAAATTCTAGGGTCACCCCTGGTCCACCTTTATGGCGATATCTCGAAAATGCGACCACCTATACATCAACCACCACTCCCTTTTAAAACCCTCATTAATACCTTTAAT
Organism: Eurosta solidaginis; assembly: GCF_040869045.1. Lineage (NCBI taxonomy): Eukaryota > Metazoa > Arthropoda > Insecta > Diptera > Tephritidae > Eurosta > Eurosta solidaginis. The sequence goes on from NC_090319.1 coordinate 239,585,455, forward strand.
TTGATACCCATATCGTACAAACACATTCTAGAGTCACCCCTGGTCCACCTTTGTGGCGATATTTCGAAACGGCGTCCACCTATAGAACTAAGGCCCACTCCCTTTGAAAATACTCATTAACACCTTTCGTTTGATGCCCATACTGTACAAACAAATTCTAGTGTCACCCCTGGTCCACCTTTATGGCGATATCTCGAAACAGCGTCCACCTATGGAACTAAGGATTACTCCCTTTTAAAATACTCATTAACACCTTTCTTTTGATACCCATATTGTACAAACAAATTCTAGGGTCACCCCTGGTCCACCTTTATGGCGATATCTCGAAACGGCGTCCACCTATGGAACTAAGGATTACTCCATTTTAAAATACTCATTAACGCCTTTCATTTGATAGCCATATCGTACAAATGCATTCTAGAGTCACCCCTGGTCCACCTTTATGGCGATATTTCGAAAAGGCGACCACCTATACAACAACCACCGCTTCCTTTTAAAACCCTCATTAATACCTTTAATTTGATACCCATATCGTACACATTCTAGAGTCACCCCTGGTCCACTTTTATGGCGATATTTCGAAACGGCATCCACCTATAGAACTAAGGCACACTCCCTTTTAAGATACTCATTAACACCATTCGTTTGATGCCCATATTGTACAAATAAATTCTAGAGTCACCCCTGGTCCACCTTTATGGCGATATCTCGAAAAGGCGTCCACCTATAGAACTAAGCCCCACGCCCTTTTAAAATACTCATTAACACCTTTCATTTGATACCCATATCGTACAAACATATTCTAAAGTCACGCCTGGTCCACCTTTATGGCGATATCTCGAAAAGGCGTCCACCTATAGAACTAAGGCCCACTCCCTTTTAAAATACTCATTAACACCTTTCTTTTGATACCCATATTGTACAAACAAATTCTAGGGTCACCCCTGGTCCACCTTTATGGCGATATCTCGAAAAGGCGTCCACCTATAGGACTAAGCCCCACGCCCTTTTAAAATACTCATTAACACCTTTCATTTGATACCCATATCGTACAAACATATTCTAAAGTCACCCCTGGTCCACCTTTATGGCGATATCTCGAAAAGGCGTCCACCTATAGAACTAAGGCCCACTCCCTTTTAAAATACTCATTAACACCTTTCTTTTGATACCCATATTGTACAAACAAATTCTAGGGTCACCCCTGGTCCACCTTTATGGCGATATCTCGAAACGGCGTCCACCTGTAGAACTAAGCCCCACGCCCTTTTAAAATACTCATTAACACCTTTCATTTGATACCTATATCATACACATTCTAGAGTCACCCCTGGTCCACTTTTATGGCGATATTTCGAAACGGCATCCACCTATAGAACTAAGGCACACTCCCTTTTAAGATACTCATTAACACCATTCGTTTGATGCCCATATTGTACAAATAAATTCTAGAGTCACCCCTGGTCCACCTTTATGGCGATATCTCGAAAAGGCGTCCACCTATAGAACTAAGCCCCACGCCCTTTTAAAATACTCATTAACACCTTTCATTTGATACCCATATCGTACAAACATATTCTAAAGTCACCCCTGGTCCACCTTTATGGCGATATCTCGAAAAGGCGAACACCTATAGAACGAAGGCCCACTCCCTTTTAAAAATACTCATTAACACCTTTCATTTGATACCCATATCGCACAAACAAAGTCTAGAGTCATCCCTGGTCCACCTTTATTGCGACTCCTCGAAAAGGCGTCCACCTATAGAACTAAAGTCCTTTTAAAATACTCATTAACACCTTTCGTTTGATACCCATATTATACAAACGCTTTCTAGAGTTGTTGTATGTATGAACAAAAGCTCAGTCGAAGGATTCGTCTCTTGTAGATTTAAGGTACGGCAGCGGCGCTTCACAGTACGATTATTATTATTATTATTATTATTTACTTATTGACTTAGGATAATAAATTAACCTAAACAATGTTTAAAAAAGCACTAGCGACATAGGTCATCGGCTTCCTTATATTGTAGAGTATAAGTCTTAAGTTGTACATATTGGTAAATTGAATATTATTGTATAAATTCTTATATTTCAAAGTAGATTTTCAACTTACAAATAAACTTAATAAATTTTTTTTATATTTTCTGTGGTTATATTTTCTAATATCTGTCTTGGGTCTTGTTCAAAATTCTCTTGCCTTAGATATTCTAGTTGGGGACAGGAATATAGGATGTGGGTGGGGGTAAGGAGTTTGGTGTTGCAAAAATTGCAGGTTGGCGTTTGTGCCTTTTCCAATAAGTGTTTGTGTGTCAGACGAGTATGGCCCAATCGGAAGCGTGTATAGACGATTAACTGTTTTCTCGGTATTTCATTTGGAAAGATGGGACGATAGCGCATGGGGTTTATTGACTTGTAGCTGTGTGAATAGGTTGTCCATAGGTCGTTTGCGGATTTTAGATGAATATTGCGTACTGCATTCTTGATGTCTGCTTTACTTGAGGCGTTGATTAGTTTAAGTGGTGATATGTTGCCAGCTTAGCAGTGTTATCAGCGAGCGTGTTGCCGGGAATTCCAATGTGGTTTAGTACCCAAAGTAGCCTAATCTTTTGGGGGTAACAGATTAGTAGATTTCGTATTTGGCTTATTGTTGAATTGCTGTGGTTGATGTTTAGAACTGCTTGAAGTGACGATAGTGAGTCTGAGCAAATCATGTATTTTGCATTTCTTACTTTTCCTAGTAGAGAGGCGTTAAATATGGCTGTTGCTTCGGCTGTAAATACTGAAGCAAATGATGGTAAAATGTTTGTCTGAATTGTTGAGTTCTCGTCAACGATGCTGCATCCAGTAGCACCTTGGTCTTTTGAGGCATCTGTGTACAGAAATTTCCAGTCGGAATAACTTCTGCGGATGTTTAGGAACTCCTGGATAAAGACGATATTCGGAGTGTTGTCTTTTTTGTATTTTGCCAGTATTAAAATAACTGAGTTTGACTGTAGCAACCACGGAGGGCTTTGAGAACCAGCGCATGTGCCCATGTTGATACTAAGACCGAAATTTTTTGCAAAACTTATGATAGCTTGCAGAGCTGATGGTTTTCTATTTAGCCGTTCCTTCTAGGCTTAAAAGTTTGGATGTTAGATTTCTACTTGTGTATTTAATTCGATCTTGTATTTGTGGGAGTCCAGCCTCAGTGAGAATATTTATGACTGGAGTCATCCGAAAGGCCCCGATTGCTAATCTAGCTGCTGAGTGATATACTGATGAAACTTTTGCGATATTGTTTTGTGTGGTATTTCCGTAGATTGGGAGGCAGTAGTCTATTTTTGAGAGTATTGTTGATCTGACTATTAGGGTAAGGGAATTGGTATTACATTTTTATATAGGGTTGCTAAGAGACTTAATTATATTTAGTCTACTTTGAAGCTGCTTACATAAATGTTTTATATGATCGTTCCATGTGTATTTGTTATTAAAAACTAAGCCAAGGATATTTAAGGTTTTGACATTTGATATAGTTTGATTATTGATACTTATATCTAGATTGTTACAGGAGTGTTTATTGCAAATATGTAAATGTTTTGATTTTTCAAAAGATATTTTCGTTCCGCTAGTTTTACACCAGTTGTAAATTACATCAGTTAGTTTGCGGAGCTCGTTATAAAACGTTTAAGTGTTTCGGACTTTTGCAAATACATAAAAATCATCGGCATAAGCAACAAGATTAAAATATTTATTGTTACGGATAATGACATTAAGTTTATTGTATTTTATTAGGAAAAGAGTGACGGATAATGGAGATCCCTGGGGAATTCCATTTTCGAGAGGGTAAAGGTCAGATATAGTGCCATTTGCTTTAACTCGCATCTTCCTATTTGTGAGGTAATTTCTGATGTAGTTGATAATATTAGGGCCAATCTTCCATTCTATTAATGGTTCGATTATCGAATGTATCCCAACTCTGTCGAAAGCTTTCTCCATGTCCAAGGCTAGCAATGAGAAGTGGCTTCTCGTCGATATAGAGTTTGTTATGTGTTCATCTAATGCTAGAAGGGCGTCGGTAGTTCCGCAACCTCTTTTAAAGGATGTTTGGTTGTCTAATAGAAGCTTTTTGTTGTTTAAGTACCACATGAGTCTTCTCGATATCATTTTTCCATTACTTTCGATGTGCATGATATAAGGGATATCGGACGAGATCCTTCTATGCGGTCTTTCGGTTTATTGGATTTTGGAATAGGATTAATGATAGAAGGTTTACATAGTTTGAGTTTACCTTCTGGAGGTAGGTTTTTGAGAAGAGGGTGGGGAATTTTGTCGATTCCTGGGGTTTTACCTTTCAGTGTTGAGAGGCATGAATTAAGTTCCATTAGGGAAAATGGAAGCTCAATTTGTTGTGCTTGCTTACTGGGTACGTAGCTTATAGGGACTGGACTTAGGTGGTGGGATTTGGATTGTATAAATTCCCTAGGGAAATTTGTGTCTCTGGAGGAGTCGGACCAGGCTTTGGCTAAATAGTTTGATATGTTAATGGGTGCGGATAATGTGTCCCCTTCCGCGGAGTGTATAACATGTATATATTTTTAGGTTCTATTTCCATTTAGAGAGTTAACTTTATCCCAGAGTAATTTGCTAGGAGTTTTAGAGCTAATTTCCTTAGTGAGCTCTATGAAGCTATTTCTTTTAGGTATTTTTACCTCCCTTTTGAAAAGTGCATTTGCTTTTTTATATTCAATTATATTTTCTTTGGTCGGATTTCTCTTGGCTACTTTCCAGAGGTGACCTTTTCTTCTCCTGAGAGTAGTTAGGTTTTCATTCCTCCAATATGTTTTGCGAATGTCAGGCCTTGTATTGACGATTGGTATAGAAGATTTTGCGCTTAAGTGTATTTTCTTGAGAAGTAAGGCAGCTGATTTATTAATATTTTCAGGTTGAAAGGTTAGATTTTCGAAGTGGCGAGAAATCGATGTTTGATATTTTTCCCAGTTAGCTGAGTCTAGTTTGTATATAAGGGGTTTCCCTAAATTTGGAGTATGGGGGTAAGAAAAGGGTTTAATTGTAATGGGCAGGTGGTCACTACCATGTGGATCCTTTGCGATATTCCAAACGGAAGCTATGTTCAAAGGAGGGGTACATATGCTGAGATCTATGTTAGAGGTGGTCTGGCGTGTTGAAAAATGTGTGGGTGAATTGTCATTCAAGATAATGAAGTTACTGTTTTGAACGAACTTCGTGGTACTTCTACCGGTTTTGTTGAACTTTGGGGAACCCTATAATGGGCTCCAGGCATTGAGGCCTCCCAGAAGTAGCACCGGATCGTTAAAGTTGCTAACGAGTTGATGCAGATCTTGTTCAGAAATTGTATCTCTTGGGGCTATGTAAAGGCTTACAACTATGAAGGTCAAGTGCGATTTAACTTTGACAGCCATGGCTAGGATATTCGTATTATAGTTCACTTCAGTGTGTTCTATAGTATCATGAACTAGAATTGCGACCCCTCTTTTAGAGACAGAATCTAAGGCAATATCATTTTGGTGTATATTTGAAAGTGTTTAGGTATAAAATTTGGGTGAGGATTTGAAGTAAGATGGGTTTCTTGGCGGACGATTAGCTGGTAGTTGTTGCCTTTTATTAGTAGAGTGAGCTCATTGTAATTATTGTGGTAGCCATTAAGGTTCCATTGAAGAACTGTAAGTACCATTTTGGGCAAATGGGTATATATATAGGAAGCTCAACAATCGAAATTAAAGAATTTCGATTGTAAGAATTTCCTATATGTCCATTGAGTGTTGATTGTCAGAACTATCAGTATCAGCAGTTGCGGATTTTGAGAGTGTTATTTCATTTACAGAATACTTGTTAACAGATTTATTGAGAAATTGATTTAGTAAATTTGTTTGGAAAGGTGAGAAAGAATGTTTATTGTTTGTTAAAGAGTTATCTATAAAGAAATTAGTTGTTGGGTTGTTGTTGGAGAGTGTTTTAGAAGTTAGAGATTTGTTATATTCAGTGGAGTCATGCTCAGTGACGGCACTATCAATTGTATGCAGTGTTGCCAGGTTAGCCTTTTCGAGGCTAGATTTAGCCTTTTTTTTTGCCTTTAGCCTCGGAATTTCGGGTTTAGCTTCGTGACTTTTTTCTAGCCTTTTTTACTCCGAATGTATTTTTAAAAATTTCTAAAATAAAATAATTTTAATAGTTCCTGTGAACACCTAATACCTAATAAATATGAGTTCTCTACAAAAGATTAATTCTTTTTCTGCTGAAAATTTCAAAGCCAGATGTATTTTCTTACTTTGAAAAAGAGAAGTATAGTTATTCTTCAAGTCAAATAGCATTAATAGAGCTACAGTGGCGAAAACTTATAAATAGACAATGGAAAAATGTACACTCCACCATGGAATTTTGATCGGAAGTCCGAGAACATAAAAATGCATTAAACGAACCTCCTTTTTTAGAACTTGTCGAATTCATATTTAGTTTTTTAGTATTGCCACTCAGTAACGCGGAGGTTGAAAGAATTTTTAGTGGCATGAAAATTCTGAAAACTAAATTAAGGAACAAACTAAAAATTAATATGCTTAATGCGCTGCTTAATATTAGATGCTCGTTAAAACGCTTATCTAAATGTTGTAATGACTTTGAAATTACCGATGATCTCATATCTATGGTAAATAGCCAAACTTTATACCCAGACTTATGCTCTTCTGATTCTTCAGACGGGGAATATTTTATATAAATAATTATTTTGTAATATTTTTTTTATGTATATACACATATGCAATCATTTAAAGTAATTCCATGTGCTAGTCAAGGAAAATGTGCCTGATATATTTTGAAACAGGAAGTTATTCTTAAGTTATGTTGATAAGTTTTTATTTACAAATGTGTAAACTAAAATATAAAAAAAATTTAATGAATTAACCAAAAAATTTCTGGCCTTTTTTAGCTTCTTTTTTTTAAATTTAGCATTTTTTAACCTTTTTTTTTTGCCAATCTAGCTTCTTTTTTTTGTATTACCTGGCAACACTGATGGTGTGTTGACTATGAGTAGAATTGAGAGAATTGCTCGAGCTATTGTTGTCTTTGCTCATGGATTGTGTTTTTTGTTCTTGGGGTTTTCGTTTTCTTTTTTGTGTTGCTTCTTCTAGTTTCTAAGCAAGTGGACTGTACTCTTTTTGCGCATTATTTAAGCCGAAGTCATTGGTGCCGTATGTCGTATCGCTGTATCCGTATCGCTAACGTAATCAGCTGTTTATCGTTACGACGGTAAACCAAAACCCAATTAGTTGGATACGATACGGTTACGACCTTAGCGGCACCAATAATCGATTGCATTGATTCTCATAAGGTTGGTCGAATCAGCTGTTATAAGGTTACCGATACGGTTACCGATAAAGCACCAATGTCTCCAGCTTTATTGTTTCTGTTGCTTCACGAAAAGAACATTTGTTTAAGGTCTTGTATACTAAAATGTCTTTCCTTTTTAAGTATGTGGGGCAGTTTTTGTTATCCGAGCGGTGTTGTTGTTTGCAGTTTATGCATTCGACCTTTGAGCAGGGATTTGGTTCGTGGGTACCGGATGAGCAAACGTTGCATTTGGACTCGGATTTGCAATGTTTAGAAGTGTGGCCTATAAGGAAACAATTTTTACATTGCATTGGGTTGGGGATGTATGGTTCCACTTTAATTTTTAGCCATGCCACATTCACCTCTTTAGGAAGCTCATAACAATTAAATGATATAATGTGCAAAGGTGTGTTTACTGTTTTGCCATCTTTAACTTTGGTGATCTTTTTGCATTCGGTGACATCTTGCTCGCGTAAACCATTTACAATTTCGTCTTCACTAAGGTTAACCAGAAAACTGGAGTAAATAACACCTTTAACAATGTTGAGTGTTGGGTGAAGGGATACCGTTATGTCACACAGGTTAGATAGCTTAGATGCCTTGAGGAATTTCGCTGTTTTTTGGTTGTTTTTTGAGAGAATAAGCAGATCTCCTTCTCTATTAAATGAAATTGATAGCGGTTGTTCAGTGGTAATAGATTCCAGGGCTTTTTGTATCAGAAAGATATTAAAGTCTCTTACCCTGCAAAAATCGTTGGATCATGTGGTCCACTGGAGTACTTACCATTGTACTCCATTGTAATGCAGCAATGGACCAACTCATTATTCTACACGAACATATTGTAAGCCGATCATTGCTCGTTTTTAATGATTGTAATCACTACACGATGTTTATTGGACTGTGGGTACTCCATGGATTACTCTGATGTAATGCGGAGCTGGAGTATATGGTCCCGTCCTAGGACACCGCAATGTTAATTGGACCATATTTTTTATATGAATTGTGGTTAATTTTGGAGCACTCGGTTGGTCCATAGCGAGTACTCCATACATGCATGCATGGAGTACTCGCGATTTTTGCAGGGTAGTTTCTTATCACCATTGCTTTTTATTATCAAATATTTAGGACAAGAAGCTGTCTTTGAAATTGCGTGTTGAGTGGGTTTCTTTAAAGGGGGATAATCGCGAGTATTATTAATGTTCACTGTTCTACGTTTTGCAGGGGGTTGGTCACCACGTATGGCAAAATAGTTTTGGTCTCCACCTCCCGGGTCGGAAGCCATTTTGGATCAGATTTTTATAGATCTGTACTACACACGTTAAATATTTTAATAAATTAAAATGAAATTACGCGGCGGTAGTACGAGAACACGAAATGGAAAAAGGGCACTAACAAAAGCACTACTTTATATAGCGGACGAAAAATTAAAGAAAGAACGCAGTAAGCACGTGTGCAATGTTCGGCAATCGATTACTCACTGTCACAGTACGATATATTTTGGTAATTCACATGAAGCGGCAATCGAGGGTCACATTGCGGCGAAAGTTTGTGTTTATTTTTGTTTGCAAAATGGACGACATAGAGTTTGAAGCTGTAATAGTTTCATTTTTCTACGAGGAAGAGGCTATGGCTCGATATAATGGCAATAGATGATGACATTCCGCCCCGTAATTATCCCTATCGAAACACACATTTAGCAGCAGGAAAGTAAAGGGACCCCCACTGAACTGGAAGTAGGCGGTGAGGAAAGGTTGATGTCTCTTGGTTCTCTCAATTCATAAAACTCAACCCAAATTAATTTACTACGTTTCTATGTATTTAGTAAAATAGTATTATCAAAAAAATTTTATATTTATGTATGTGTATCCATTTTACATTGTTTTACTTTAATGTACATCATATATATATATCGCTTTAAACTAAAAGTATACAAATTTCATGTTTAATGGATTGAATCTGCGATTTTAATTGTGATCCATCATTTTCGCACCAAGGTGGCTATTGTACGAGAATCGACGGGTTAGGTCTCAGCAGTCATAACAATAGTATCGAAAAGATCAAGATTGAGTCTTTGGTGTCATCATTAGCTACCTGTTGCAACAAATTCTGCTCCAATTTCTTTGGATATTTTCCAAATATTATTTTTTCTCATTTTCTCATGCTTAAATTTATTTTGCCGCACGGACAGCCATGTAATTCACACTTAGCGGCAGCAGCACTGCACGACACTTCCATATGCGGTTTTTTTTTTTGCCTAGTTGATAAAATTTGAAGCGCTGAGCCGAGTCGCGCAGTGCTGCTGACTCTAGGTGTGAATTGACATGCAAAGAATATTTTGCAGTGAAGTGCAGTGCTGCGTAGTGCAACCTAGTGTGGCCTTACCTTTGCGTTTCTTACGTTATGCCAAAGTGAAGGCGAAAGCACTTGCCAAATAATTTGGTTATATTCCTTGCTTATTTCATTTGAATAAAAATGGCTTTTTGGCTCCTGTTTAAAGGACGAATACTTTGTGCCCATTGTCATATAGGATGAAAATGCAAAAATATTGATGTTTCTAACAAACACCTAGCCAGATGTAAATCCTTCAGATGCGGTTGCAGATACATTGGGCCGGACAAATCTGGATATTAGAAAACATAAGAAAAACAGAAGATACCTATTTTAACACAAAGTTTTTATTATTATTTCATTAGTTTAGTGAAACGACGTTAAATGTCATTCTCCACATGAGGCTAAGCCTGATGAGTCAATGGATTTGCATATCTTTATGCATATATATAAGCTCAGTAAAACCATGTTTTTTTATGAAAGAAACATTTTTACACTTGACATTTTGTTTTGTTGTTTTGCCGAACGATTGTAATAAATTTCCTACATTTTCGTGACGTAAGAATCATCTGTTTTCATCTGTAGCTGTGACCGTTTAAGAAAATACAAAGAGGCGAGTGGGTTAGGGGGTCAGAATATACCCGCGGTAGGTATGCCTGTCGTAAGAGGCGACTAAAATACCAGATTCAAGGGGCTGTGTAGCGCAACACTTCAGGTTGTCAGCGCAATATACAGCTTCTCCAAACCCAATTGTCAACCTCACCTATCCGCGGCGAATCCTGTTTCAATAACAGACGAGGCTCTGGAGGCCCCAAGCTCCTCATGGAACTTGGGGGTGGGGAGAGAGGGGATGGCCTGAAGTTTTAATGTGGCCACATAAACCGTTCCCGAGATGGTCGGGCTAGCACCTTAATGGTGCTGTGGTACCGGTGCGTACCGGATCTGTATCCGGCAAAGGACCATCGCATCGATAACACTCCCCAAAGCCTTCGGGGAGCAACCTTATCGCTACAACAACAACAACAACAGGCTAGCGATTTTCTCACAATAGAGAATGAAGCCCTAAATTTTTTTTCGAAGAAACACATTTAAATTTTTGTTATTTTAACAAAACCTTGATAAAAATACTTCATTTTTTGGTTACTAAAATCACACACGTTTGCACACTTTTGTGGGGAAACGAATCGGAAAAAGTACCATAAACGGAATATGAAAACGGATGTTTTTTTCAGTTTTTTGTAAGTGTTTTCCTCCATTTTCTGATAGGTTTATGGTTTATTTATAAAAAGTAATAATAAATTATAAATAAAGATATAAATATTTTCAGTTCCTCGAATTGTTGTTACTAAAAAACTACTTAATTTGAAGAGGTGAAATTCGGAAATCTATTCTGAAATTCTGAAGCACTGCAATAACAATGACTAAACAAGAAAATGGGATAAATGTATTAATGGAAAAATTGTATTGAGAAATTAGCTTGTCTCGTTAATCAAATACACAGAGTATTCTCCATAAAAGATTCTGAAAGTAAGAAATCCCATATTTTGATAGTGACTATTATTCCGTTGATTTCTGTATTATGAAATACACTAGAAAAAAAATTTTGAGGTTTTTATCAAATCAGATCCTCTGCAATGACTACCAAATATATTGAAATTACCACCTGAATAGAATCGGAGGTGGAGTTCTACTTGCTGTACACCCTTCAATACCATCTGAAGAGATTAGCGTACCCGCCATCGATACAATCGAGTTCTTATGCATACGCACCCAGCTAGCAAATACTCGTAGCCACATTTACTTAGCCATCTGTTATATCCCGCCATATTCTGAACTGTCCGTTTATATGCATCACATTTCCTTGCTAAAAACTGTAAATTCGATGCTAAATCCTTCCGATTCCATTATTGTCTGGGATGACTTCAATATGCCGCACATTTCATGGTAGGTACATCTCTGACTGTAATATCGTACCAGTTTCGTCAAAGTCTTCCGAGTTTCTAGACGGAATGGCCGAACTTTGCCTTCAACAAATCAACATCCAATCGAATAAATTCAGAAAGTATTAGATTTAGCCTTTGTGGATGATAACTCTAATTATTCCATTAGTCGATGCGCGCTCCATACTACCGGGGAATAGCAAAGTTATCCGCAATCCCAAAGTTATTTAAAGCTATTGCTACCCACCATCTAAAGTTCTCTATTTCCCCCATAGTTGCAAGCTCGATACATGGATTCTGTAAGGGCAAATCAACTATCACCAATTTACTGGAATTTACTACTCACTTTTCTAATGGATTTAGAAAACGCCTTCACACCGATGTAATTTACACCGACTTCGGTAAAGCCTTCGACAAAGTATCACACCCATTACTTATTTATAAGCTCAGTCAACTTGGTTTTCAACCCCGTCTTATAAGCTGGATTTCTTGGTATCTTGGTAATCGTACGCAAAAATTATTCTTTAAAAATACATTTTATGGGGTCATAAATATTTCTTCTGGTGTTCCTCAGGGCAGCCATCTTGATACCATTTTGTTCTTGTTGTTCATAAACGATTTATCCAATACAATAAAATATTCAAAAATCTTGACGTACGCTGACGATGTAAAACTTTTCAAATCATACGCGTCTGTTTAGGAACATTCCTTGCTTCAAACGGATTTAAATTACTTGGTTACCTGGTGCAAATTATATGCCGCTCAATCTTAAAAAATGTAACGTTATGTGTTTTTCTCGGAGAATTTCGCCGCCAGTTTCATATACAATTAACAACTATAGTCTAGAAATTGTAAATAGTTTTGTTGACTTGGAAGTCATGATAGATTCCAAACTTAGTTTCAACCTTCATATTAATGCTACAGTGAATGAAGGCAAAGGTATTTCTGCATTTGCTAAACGGTGGTCAAAAGAATTTAACGACCCTTACGTAACTAAAGCACTTTTTACAACATTACTTAGGCCAATATTAGAATAAGGCTCAGTAATTTGGAATCCGCATTATCAAGTCCGTGCAGACAGTCTCGAATCAATACAAAAACAATTTTTACTATTTGCCTTAAGAAATTTTCAATGGGACTCTTTATATAATATTTTACCTTATACTAATCGATTAAAGCTTATCAATCTTCTAACTCTTGCTAGTCGAAGGGAAATGCTTGGTGTAATATTTATGACTAAGCTTTTAAATGGATCAATTTCAAGCCCATTCCTTCTGAATGAAATGAGCTTTTGTTATCCCTCTCGGACTTCGAGACACTTCAAACCTCTCCTGCTGAAACAAAGTAGAACGAATTTCGAACTAAATGAACCTTTTCGGTGTTTTTCTATAAAACAGGCTGTTCTCACCACTCTTAATAATTAATGTATAAAACGATTGCTTCTGTTCTCTTTAAGCATTGCGCTTGGCTAATGTTATGATATATATATATATATATAAATCGATCGCGTGAAGAGGATTAGCCTGGTTTCATTGGGCCAATTGAGGGCAGCGCGCTGCCACAACGTCCATTAAAAATCTAAGTTGCAGAAATTAGGGTTACCAGGTTTTTTGTTCACCTAATTTCAGTACATTCGCCTTTTTCAGCCCCATTGTGAATTCCTGCAAGTGAAAAATCTTTATATTCCTTCATTGCCATAGCTACCTGTCAAATAATAGAGACACTCATGGGCAGGGCCGTAGAGAGAAAATCCGGGCCCGGGACTGAACAATTTACGGCCCCCTATAAAAAATCCACTAATACATTTGATTAATTTGAATTAATGACGTCTCATTCATTAATCTTTATTGATGGATTACATCAAAAAAAATTTTTGCCACATCAACTAAATGATTTTTGGACTAAGAGCTGAAAATAAAATTAACACAGAATATTTACTATTTATACTATTTTATTGTAACGTAGAATAAAATTCGCTTTTAACAGCCACATATTGTTTCAAATAATCTTTTATAGTTATTTGGTAATATTTTAATACATTTCTGATAAATTTAGTGATGATTATAAATTTTAATTATTCACTATAGAAGGTTCGGATATCAAAGAGTGGCTTTTCTTGCATTTTTCGCTGCAAAATTTTTATACTCAGTTGAGAAGAGCTCACAAAGTATATTAACTTTGATTGGATAACGGTTGTTTGTACAGGTATAAAGGAATCGAGATAGATATAGACTTCCATATATCAAAATCATCAGTATCGAAAAAAAAATTTGATTGAGCCATGTCCGTCCGTCCGTCCGTCCGTTAACACGATAACTTGAGTAAATTTTGAGGTATCTTGATGAAATTTGGTATGTAGGTTCCTGGGCACTCATATCAGATCGCTATTTAAACTGAACGATATCGGACTATAACCTTTCTAACTTTTTCGATATCGAAAATTTCGAAAATGCGAAAAAGTGCGATAATGCATTACCAAAGACGGATAAAGCGATGAAACGTGGTAGGTGAGCTGAACTTATGACGCATAATAGAAAATTAGTAAAATTTTGGAGAATGGGAGTGGCACCGCTCACTTTTAAAAGAAGGTAATTTAAAAGTTTTGCAAGCTGTAATTTGGCAGTCATTGAAGATATCATGGTGAAATTTGGCAATAACGTTACTCCTATTACTATATGTATACTTAGTAAAAATTAGCAAAATCGGAGAACGACAACACCCACTTAAAAAAAAATTTTTTTTTTTGTAAGTCATATTTTAACAAAAAATTTTATATCCTTACAGTATATAAGTAAATTATGTCAAGATTCGACTCCAGTAATTATATGGTGCAATAAAATACAAAAATATAAGAAAATTTAAAAATGGGTGTGGCTCTGCCCTTTCTCATTTAATTTTTCTAAGCTAATTTTAATGCCATAAGTCAAACAAAAATTTACCAATCCTTGTGAAATTTGGTAGGGGCTTAGATTCTAGGACGATAACGGTTGTCTGTGAAAAAGGGCGAAATCGGTTAAAGCCACGCCTAGTTTTTATACACAGTCCATCGTCTGTCCTTTCGCTCGGCTGCTAATACGATAACTTGAGCAAAAATCGATATCGTACTTATCTGAACTCACTTTGTGTTGGTGTAAAAAATGGCCGAAATCCGACTATAACCACGCCCACTTTTTCGATATCGAAAGTTACAAAAAATGAAAAAAATTACATAATTCTACACCAAATACGAAAAAAGGGATGAAACGTGGTAATTGGATTAGTTTATTGACGCAAAATATAACTTTAGAAATAAACTTTGCAAAATGGGTGTGACGCCTACCATATTAAGTGGAAGAAAAAGAAAATGTTCTGCAGGGCGAAGCCAACAGCCCTTAGATTCTTGGCAGGAATACTGTTCGTTGTATTGCATATATAAAAAAATTAGCAGTACCCGACAGATACTTTTTTGGGTCACCCTGGTCCACATTTTGGTCAATATCTCGAAAACGCCATTACATATAAAACTACCACCACTCCCTTTTAAAATACTCACTAACACCTTTCATTTGATACCTATATCGTACAAACAAATTCTAGAGTCAGTCCTGGTCGACCTTTATGGCGATATCCCTAAATGCCGTCCACCCATAGAACTATGGTCTACTTCCTCTTAAAATACTCTTTAATACCTTCCATTTAATACACATGTCATACAAACACATTCCAGGGTTACCCTATGTTCATTTTCCTACGTGGTGGTTTTCCCTTATTTTGTCTCCATAGCTCTCAGCTGAGTATGTAATATTCGGTTACACCCGGACTTAGCCTTCCTTACTTGTTTATAATAATATCAAAATTTAACTGTGTTGCCAAAACGGATTCAACACAAAGCGTGGCAAGTCCTAAAACTCGCTCTTAAGTTGAACACGGTCTATGAAAGTTTTTGGTTCGTGAAAGGACGCTGAAGGAACGTTCTCCACTAGCTACAGTGACAGTTATAGTGCAAAAGATACGTAAAACTACACAAATGTTGGGGAAAATTGTAGGTATACAGATTTTGAACATAGATGACATTTAGCAATTCCAATGGTGACAGACCTTTATCAAAATTTCGTAATTGTGTTTCAAGTGAATTATTTCTCATTCTAAGCTTTGAGAAACGTCCGACTTGTATTTTTCGACAAATTTTGCTGCGCTTGCCCGAACCGTAGTTTCATCCATGTCTTCAAATTGCCACCAAAAGGAAAACGTCTCGTTCAAACTTCCCATAGCTGCAAATCGTTTAGTAAAGCCAGTGATTACCAAATAAACGATCGCCAGGAATTTATTGTTTTTAAAATCAAACTCTGAATCATACGTAATCATCTCATTTAAATTACTTTTAGAACGTCTTTTGGGCTTTCTCTTTCGAATGTCCGGAAACTTTGACGAGATGTTCAATTGAATAGCAACTGTTTTGCGTTCGTTTAAAATTGTTTCCCATTGGTTCCTGATCAACTTCAAATCAGCTAATAAGGCATCAGGATGTCGGACCTTAACATCTATGGTGGCGTCTCTAGCTTAGGGGACCACGTTTCTTTCATTAATGGTAGTCAGTATTTTGATCCAAATTGAGGACAGCAAAATACATTCGAGATTCTTGATGTACTTGACAATGCCGGTAACATCTACGTATGCTTGCGAAGTCAAATTTGGCTTTTGTCTGAAAGAGTATGAAGAGAGCTCGGTACATTTTTTTGAGGATGTCCCATCTTTGTGGACAGCTGCTGAAAATAGTAAAACATTTTTGTACAACTCCGAAGAAAGTAATTGCCGCCGTGCAACATTCTGCAGCATCAACACCACATAAATTGGGAGTGTGGGTTGCACAAGGCGAGCAATCAGCATTCGATTTTTTGTCGAGAATGTGAAGTAGTGCTCCGTTGTAAGCTCCTTTCATATTGGCGCCGTTATCGTACCATTGTGCATGACAATCTTTTAATGGGATTTCATGTTTACCTAGAGTATGGCAAATTAGATCAGCGATTTTCTGACCAGTTTTTTGGTTACAATTGACGAGAGCCGAAAACCGTTCCTGAATTGTAAAATTGGTTGCTTTCGAATTGAAATGGAGTTAGCGCAATATGAACGTAGTCTGTTCAACGTGACTAGCATCAGGCATAGCATCAACGATAATAGCAAAATACTTGGCTTTCTTGCCTTGATCTAATATAGTTTCCCCAAGTCTGCTTTGCACAAATATCTATATACCCGTTTTGAATGTCTGGGGAAAGGTAGTGAACTTGTAAACGTTTGTGCCGCTGTTGTGGAATCCTAACTTTCTCCAAATTATCTCTAAGTATCGGATATAATGGCTTATGAGTTCTAAGATGCCCAAACAAATTTTCATTGTTTCGTTCACCAAGATATATACTTTCGCATTTGAAAGCTAGGCCTCTTTCACCCAAAAATAAAATAGTGTCCAAAATTCTATATAAAATTTCTTTCCACATTTGAGTTTCAGTGATTAGCTGTTCATTGATGAGTGTGTCAATTGTAGCCTCCTTTTGAATTAGATTTTGTAAAAATCGCCATTGAATGTAACATTTAATGCGATCTTGAGTATTCTCGTGTGATGGCAGTTTATCGTATAGCTTCTTCCATACCTGGAATTTCGAATAACTGTCAGGATAACAAATTTTAGGTCGATTTAAAGTATTGGTGCTTAACGGACGACATGGTAGGCAATAAAAAGTGTTGCTACTGGCACTCCACACTAACCAGTCACGCTCCACTTTCTCTCCATTTGGCAATATTCTGTTTAACAACGAGGTAGGAAATGCGTCGTCATGACAATCACGTGGAAAAATAACAGGACACTTTTGATGACCTCGACGAATTATTTCGTTGACTTCTTCAGAACTCATTTTTCACGGTACTGATATGGAAGTCCTTTAAATAATCTGGACTTTGATACAGAGTTGGTGGTATTGTTGGAAGACTTTTTGAAAATGAACCTTCATCAGTATCACCACGAAAAATTTACGGTTTCGGATTCATGTAAACATACATATTTGTTTGACGTTTTTATTGCCTCCTCACTGTTCGGAGGACCAGCAAAAAATCAATCAATATTCGTTGCTTTTGAAATTCGGCTTAAAATATGCACATGGAACAACTAAAGACTCTTCTGAATTAAAAAAAAATGTCCTAGTACCTCTAAATCGCGGGCCCCCTGAGAAACCCCGGGCCCGGGGAATCTCCCCATTCCCCCTCCCCTCTCGTCGGGCCTGCTCATGGGTCTATTAAAACCTGATGTTCTCAATTAGAACTTATGTGACAAGAAACAGTTGTCCCCCGTTATGAAACATCAGTATAGTGTGACATCTGATATCACTACTCAAAGCGCTTACCAACTCAAAAAGAGAGGCTATTGTAACTGCTTTAAGTTAGTAAATGTTTTGTAATTAATTAACCTGTCAGTAAATACCTCATAATTTTAAAGAACTGTTTCTTTAAACTTATTAGCACAAAAAATACAGCCAATGATATATCGTTAGCTTAATGTGAAAATGTGCTAAGTCAACTTTTACGAATTTTACAGGAGACGAAAAAAGCTGAATAATTTTTGAAATACCCTTCTTTTTCAAAACTGTGAATGAGGATACCTTAATTGCAATGCTTTTGGGTGTAGAAGCTTTGAAAAAGATAAATAAAAATCATGTATGCCAACCCAGCAGCTTTTTTTTGACTTAGCACAATTTCCGCACTCAAAACAAATTTTTTCTCCTGACTTAGCACTTTTTACTCAATATGTTTTCCCATCACTCCTCCCCTTTAATGATTGAAATATAACACTAAAACTATATATTTGACAAAAATACTATTTATTTGTCAAACTATTTCTAACGGTTCTGATGTGGACTATTTTGGCGGATGGTGCGCAGACAATAATTTATTCTTAGTCAAACAAATGCTGTGTTGTGTCTTACTTCAAAAAACTGACACATACTGTATCTTCAAACTAAATCTCTTAATCGTTGTCAAGAGAGTAAATACTTGGGTGTAGTTTTTGACTGCAAACTTTTTTTCCAGTCACATTGACTTCATTGTTTCAAAATTTGTTGCAATGGTTGGGTTCAGTAGACGTAACACCAGTGACATGAAGGACCCTATGACGTTGAAGGCACTTTATATATCCTTAGTCAGAAGTGGTCTTGAATATTGCTCAATAATATGGAATCCTTTATATGAATATAACTCCTATAAAATTAAGGGAGTTAAACTTTTTTTTACAAATATTGCTTTCCGTATGCTTTACCGGCCAGACGGCCTCCCATCACATACCAGCAGGCGCAAATTGATGGACTTCAGGCTTTGCATGACAGAAGAACTTTTATCTCACTCATGCGTGTGTAGAGGTATGGTGAGATAGCAAACTTATGGTGTGAGACAAAATTTTAAGAAAAATAAGACTCAATTCAAGAAAATTAGTAATCGACTATATCATGTCTATGTTATCGCAATCGATTTTCAGGTGTAGGGAAATTTAGAAACATGAAAATTTCAAAATGCGATATCTCAGCGAAAGAAAACGATATTTGAGCAAACTAAACGCCATTTGAAAGAAGAAAACTTGTACTTAAAGATGCCTTACTTTAGTTTTGGTGAAAGAAAACATCTGCAAGGCTACATAACCTCAAATATAGGCATAAACGGTGTTTTTTGTACTTATGTTAGGATATCTCAAAAACCAGAGCTGATAGAGCAAGGCCAGATTTGGATTCAGCGCATCATAAACCTTCGGAAATATATAGCCTGGTTTCTAGGTCTGATTAATGGTTGAATTTTGTCGGCCTGTGTTATTTATCGAAATAACTCATAAAACGAATTATGCTATGAATAAGTCTATAACTAGGACTATACATCTACATAGCAAATACATACAATAACAGCTTATATAAGTTTAAGCTAGAATTGTTTTATATTTTTAACTAGTCTGTAAGAAAGCATGTAGTTATACACATGTAAAAGTTAAGTAGATAAAAGTCAGCGCAAAGCATTTATCAGACACCAAAGGCATGTCTCAATTGGGTGAATCCAATTTCAAGGGGTTGTGTTCGCAACCCTCTCAAGGGGTTGACAGCGCAATATATAGCTTCTTCAAACCAATTGTCATCCTCACCTACCCGTGGCGAATCATGTTTCATTGACAGCGGAGGCTCTGGCGACCCCAGGAACCTCATGGAGCTAGGGGTGGGGAGAGTGGGATGGCTTGGAAGGTTTTATGTGGTCATATAAATCCTTCCCGAGATGGTCGGTCTAGTACCAGTCCTAGTCCTAACCCCAGTTCCAGCCCGTCTATGGTATACTTCTCGGAAAAAAGCATCGTAAATACTAATATATGCAAATATATATACGAAATTTCAGGCAAATCGAATACGACGTATGTAAATAGGTATGTGGCTATTATTAATTCTTGTTTTTATTTCGGCTTCGCATGCATATTTATCAGTTTTGCCAGGTTGATGCGACTAAATCGAATATCACAATGAACTTTAGAGTTCTCAGCAACAGCTTTCATTTGATATCCATAATACACGCACATTCTAGGGGTATCCATGTTTTGGCCTATATCTGGAGACCGTAGTCACCCAGCGGTGTAAAACTTACTCTGTACTAAAGCATACATCAACAGCTTCAATTTGATACCTAAATGTAAAAACACATTCTAGGTGTATCCGGGTCCATGTTTTGGCTATATCTCGAGACCCTAGCCTCCCAGTGGTATGAAAATGGTCCTGTACTATAGCACCCATCAACAGCTTTCATTTGATATCCATATTGTATAAACACATTTTAAAGGTACCCTTTCCACGTTTTGGGCTATATCTCGAGACCCTAGCCTCCCAGTTGTATGAATATTATCCTGTACTATATCACTCATCAGCAGCTTTCATTTCACATCCATCTATAAATCTTATAAAATAAAGTCGCTAAATGCCATGTATGCACATAACTTCACACAGAATGCTCCGATTTTAAAACGGTTTTTTGCATTTGAAAGCTTAGCTACGTGAGATGGTACAGTTAATATAATTTGAAGGTATATATTATAGGGACGTGGCAAATTGCCAAAATGTAGTAAAAAATCATTAAATTTTTGTTTACACAGCTATAACTCATAAACGGAAGGATGGATTTGAAAAATTCTAGTTTTCAGTAAAACTTTGAAAATTTATCTTCGTTCTGCATTAAAAAAATTCCTGATTCCTTTCTTATATCAGCCAAATTGTTTCTACAAAAGTAACATTTTTACAAAAAAATTCGTGTGTGATTGTTCGGTGTCAACTATGTGAGCAAATTACTTTTGGGTTAGGCATGATGCGACACATACGTATATACACATAGCATTGGCTGCGTTATTTAACTTCGGCCCTAGGTTTATAGGTATGTATGTATTTTCATATCAGCTTGACATACATATGTATGTACATACATAAATAATAATAAATGGTTAAGAATGCATAAATCTCTTGAAAAATACTCCTCCGTTAAAAATATTGAACATTTCCTTAAAATTCTTAAACAAAAGTTTTATTTTTTGGTATTTTTGCATGTATCACTACGTAGTATAGAAGAGAGTCGCTTTTTCTATCCTATGTCCCTTTGAATGCTCAAACCTTTAAGACTACGCAACGGATTTTGATGCGCTTTTTTTAGTAGATAAAGTGATTGAAGAGGAAGGTTTATATATATAATAACATCCATTAAATAGTAGAGAAATGCTGTTAAATTTGAAGTTTCTAATTTGATGTATATATATAAAAGAAAGTGGTGTTAGTTACACTATTTATAACTCAAGAATGGATGAACAGATTTGGCTGAAAATTAGTGGAGGGGTAGCATAGAACGGAGACAGACACAGGATACTTTTTATCCCGTTCTAGCTAGGGTCTTGAGATCAAAACGTGGACTTGGGTAATCGTGGGATATGTTTGTCCAATATGGGTATCAAAGGGAAGCTCTTTATGAGTATTTTGATACGCGGTATTTTTCGTACCCGTGGGTGACTAGGGATATAAGCCAAAACGTGGACGCGGGTATCCCTAAAAAGTGTTTATAGAATATGGATAACAAATGAAAGCTGTTGATAAGTGCTTTAGTACAGGGTAGTTTTCATATCTATTGGTGACTAGAAAGTGGTAATACAACATGGATAACAAATGAAAGTTGTTGATGAGTGCTTTAGTACATAATAATTTTCATACCTATGTATTTCTGACTAGGGTCTCGAGATATAGGCCAAAACGTGGATGAGGCTAACACTAGGATATGTTTTTACATTATGGGCATCATATTGAAGCTGTTGATGTGCGCCTTAGTACAGAGTAATCTTTATACCCCTGGGTGACTAGGGTCTCGAGATATAGGCCAAAACGTGGACGCGGGTGCTCCTAGAATGTATTTGTAGAATATGGATAACAAATGACAGCTGCTTATGAGAGCTTTAGTACAGGGAAGTTTTCATATCTATTGGTGACTATGGTCTCGAGATATAGGCCAAAACGTGGACCAGGGTAACACTTGGATGTAGTTTTACATTATGGGTACCGAATTGAAGCTGTTGATGTGTGCTTTAATGCAGAGTAATTCTTATACCCCTGGGTGACTAGGGTCTCGAGATATAGGCCAAAACCTGGACCCGGATACACCTAGAATGTGTCCGTAATATGGATATCAAATGAAAGCTGTTGCTGAGAGCTTTAAAGTAATTTTCATTGTGATATTCGATTTAGTCGCATCAACCTGGAAAAACTGATAAATATGCATGCGAAGCCGAAATAAAGACATGAATTAATAATACCCATATACTTATTTACATACGTCCTATTCGATTTGCCTGAAATTGGTATATAAATTTGCCTATATTAGTATTTACGACCCTTTTTTTCCGGGAAGTAGACCAGAGACGGGCTGGGACTGGGATTAGGACTAGGACTAGGACTGAGACTCAGAGTGGGACTGGGACTCGGAATGGGACTGGAACAAAATACATACCACCCTCTGGGACTGGCAATAAGGGATGAAGAAGAATGGGAAAAACTTGGGAGAAGAGAAAAGAGGGAAGAAGAAGGAGACTGACAAAGAGATAGAGTGAGAGGAAGATAAAGATAGATGAAGCGAAAAAGACGGAGGAAGGAGAGAATAAAAGGCTTAAGAAAAAGTGAAGAGGGAGGGAGGGCAGGGGTAGACGGCAAAAGCTTATTAAAATGTATGCAGATAGACCTAATTTAGGGCAGAACAACGTCTGAAGGGTCTGCTAGTATTGTATAAAAACATTCTAGGGGTACCCGGGTCCACGTTTTGATATCAAGACCCTAGACACGTAGCGAAAAAAAGGTAGACGTTGGCCGATTCTCAGACCTACCCAATATGCTCACAAAATTTCATGAGAATCGGTTCAGCCGTTTGGGAGGAGTTTAGCCTCTAAAATCGTGACAGAAGTATTTTATATATATATTAGATTAATAAATGTTAAAATGTTAATAACATAATTTATCATATATTTCTCTTATTGAGAAATTCTTCTTATTTGATGATGCTCTCTGAATATATACTTGAAACATTTCATAACAAGTTTGCAAATTACTTGTGCATATATGAGTGGAACTGAACGAAAAACAAGTAAGTAAGGCTAAGTTCGGGTGTAACAAAATAAGGGAAAATAAACATGTAGGAAAATGAACCTAGGGTAACCCTGGAATGTGTTTGTATAATATGTGTATCAAAGGGAAGGTATTAAAGAGTATTTTAAGAGGGAACAGTCCATAGTTCTATGGGTGGACGCCATTTAGGGATACCGCCATAAAGGTGGACCAGGGCTGACTCAAGAATTTGTTTGTACGATATGGGTATCAAATGAAAGGTGTTAATGAGTATTTTAAAAGGGAGCGGGCCTTAGTTCTATATGTGGACGCCTTTTCGAGATATTTCCATAAAGCTGGACCAGGGGCGACTGTAGAATTTGTTTGTACGATATGGGTATCAAATGAAGAGTGATAATGGGTATTTTAAAAGGGCGTGGGCTTAGTTCTCTAGGTGGACGCCTTTCAAGATATCGCCATAAAAGTGAAGCAGGGGTGACTCTAGAATTTGCTTGTACGATATGGGTATCAAATGAAAGATGTTAATGAGTATTTTAAAATGGCGTGGGCCTTAGTTCTATAGGTGGACGCCTTTTAGAGATATCACCATAAAGGTGGACCAGGGGTGACTCCAGAATTTGTTTGTACGATATGGGTATCAAATGAAAGGTGTTAATGAGTATTTTAAAAGGGAGTGGGCCTTAGTTCTATAGGTGGACGCCTTTTCGGGATATCGCCATAAAGGTGGACCAGGGGCGACTGTGGAATTTGTTTGTACGATATGGGTATCAAATGAAAGGTTTTAATGAGTATTTTAAAAGGGAGTGGACCTTAGTTCTATATGTGGACGCCTTTTCGAGATATCTCCATAAAGGTGGACCAGGGGCGACTGTAGAATTTGTTTGTACGATATGGGTATCAAATGAAAGGTGTTAATGAGCATTTTAAAAGGGCGTGGGCCTTAGTTCGAGATATCGCCATAAAGGTGAACCAGGCGTGACTCTAGAATTGGTTTGTACGATATAGGTATCAAATGAAAAGTGTTAATAAGTATTTTAGAAGGAAGTGGGCCTTAGTTCTATAGGTGGACTCCTTTTCGAGATATCGCCATAAAGGTGAACCAGGGGTGAATCTAGAATGCGTTTGTACAATATGGGTATCAAATGAACGTTGTTAATGAGTATTTTGAAAGGGCGTGAGCCTCAGTTCTATAGGTGGATGCCTTTTCGAGATATCGCCATAAAGGTGGACGATGGGTGACTAGAATTTATTTGTAAGATATGGGTATCAAATGAAAGGTGTTAATGAGTATTTTAAAAGAGCGTGGGCCTTAGTTCTAGAGGTGGACGCCTTTTCGAGATATCGCCATAAAGGTGGAACAAGGGTGACTCTAGAATTTATTTGTAAGATATGGGTATCAAATGGAAGGTGTTAATGAGTATTTTAAAAGAGCGTGGGCCTTAGTTCTAGAGGTGGACGCCTTTTCGAGATATCGCCATAAAGGTGGACCAGGGGCGACTCTAGAATTTGTTTGTACGATATGGGAATCAAAAGAAATTTGTTAATGAGTATTTTAAAAGGGAGTGGGCGATAGTTCTATAGGTGGACGCCCTTTCGAGATATCGCCATAAAGGTGGACCAGGGGTGACTCTAGAATTTGTTTGTAAGATATGGGTATCAAATGAAAGGTGTTAATAAGTATTTTAAAAGGGAGTGGTGGAAGTTGTATATGTGAAGGAGTTTTCGAGATATTGACCAAAATGTGGACCAGGGTGACCCAGAACATCATCTGTCGGGTACCACTAATTTATTTATATATGTAATACCACGAACAGTATTCCTGCCAAGACTCGAAGAGCTTTTGAATTCGCCCTGCACAATTTTTTCATTTTATTCTACTTAATATGGTAGGTGTCACACCCATTTTGCAAAGTATTTTCTAAAGTTATATTTTTCGTCAACAAAACAATCCAATTACCATGTTTCATCCCTTTTTTTGTATTTGGTATAGAATTATGGCATTTTTTCATTTTTCGTAATTTTCGATATCGAAAAAGAGGGCGTGGTCATATTTCGGAATTTGTTTGTACGATATGGGTATCAAATGAAAGGTGTTAATGAGTATTTTAAAAGGGAGCGGGCCTTAGTTCTATATGTGGACGCCTTTTCGAGATATCTCCATAAAGCTGGACCAGGGGCGACTGTAGAATTTGTTTGTACGATATGGGTATCAAATGAAGAGTGATAATGGGTATTTTAAAAGGGCGTGGGCTTAGTTCTCTAGGTGGACGCCTTTCAAGATATCGCCATAAAAGTGAAGCAGGGGTGACTCTAGAATTTGCTTGTACGATATGGGTATCAAATGAAAGATGTTAATGAGTATTTTAAAATGGCGTGGGCCTTAGTTCTATAGGTGGACGCCTTTTAGAGATATCACCATAAAGGTGGACCAGGGGTGACTCCAGAATTTGTTTGTACGATATGGGTATCAAATGAAAGGTGTTAATGAGTATTTTAAAAGGGAGTGGGCCTTAGTTCTATAGGTGGACGCCTTTTCGGGATATCGCCATAAAGGTGGACCAGGGGCGACTGTGGAATTTGTTTGTACGATATGGGTATCAAATGAAAGGTTTTAATGAGTATTTTAAAAGGGAGTGGACCTTAGTTCTATATGTGGACGCCTTTTCGAGATATCTCCATAAAGGTGGACCAGGGGCGACTGTAGAATTTGTTTGTACGATATGGGTATCAAATGAAAGGTGTTAATGAGCATTTTAAAAGGGCGTGGGCCTTAGTTCGAGATATCGCCATAAAGGTGGACGATGGGTGACTAGAATTTATTTGTAAGATATGGGTATCAAATGAAAGGTGTTAATGAGTATTTTAAAAGGAAGTGGGCCTTAGTTCTATAGGTGGACTCCTTTTCGAGATATCGCCATAAAGGTGAACCAGGGGTGAATCTAGAATGCGTTTGTACAATATGGGTATCAAATGAACGTTGTTAATGAGTATTTTGAAAGGGCGTGAGCCTCAGTTCTATAGGTGGATGCCTTTTCGAGATATCGCCATAAAGGTGGACCAGGGGTGACTAGAATTTGTTTGTAAGATATGGGTATCAAATGAAAGGTGTTAATGAGTAATTTAAAAGGAAGTGGGCCTTAGGTCTATAGGTGGACACCTTTTCTAGATATCGCCATAAAGGTGGACCAGCGTGAATCTAGAATTTGTTTGTACGATATGGGTATCAAATGAAAGTTGTTAATGAGTATTTTGAAAGGGCGTGGGCCTCAGTTCTATAGGTGGATGCCTTTTCGAGATATCGCCATAAAGGTGGACGATGGGTGACTAGAATTTATTTGTAAGATATGGGTATCAAATGAAAGGTGTTAATGAGTATTTTAAAACGGCGTGGACCTTAGTTCTAGAGGTGGACGCCTTTTCGAGATATCGCCATAAAGGTGGACCAGGGGCGACTCTAGAATTTGTTTGTACGATATGGGTAGCAAATAAAAGGTGTTAATGAGTATTTTAAAAGGGCGTGGGCCTTAGTTCGAGATATCGCCATAAAGGTGAACCAGGCGTGACTCTAGAATTGGTTTGTACGATATAGGTATCAAATGAAAAGTGTTAATAAGTATTTTAAAAGGAAGTGGGCCTTAGTTCTATAGGTGGACGCCTTTTCGAGATATCGCCATAAAGGTGGACCAGGGGCGACTCTAGAATTTGTTTGTACAATATGGGTGTCAAAGGAAAGGTGTTAATGAGTATTTTAAAAGGGCGTGGACCTTAGCATAGGTGGACGCCTTTTCGAGATATCGCCATAAAGGTGGACCAGGGGTGACTCTAGAATTTATTTGTAAGATATGGGTATCAAATGGAAGGTGTTAATGAGTATTTTAAAAGAGCGTGGGCCTTAGTTCTAGAGGTGGACGCCTTTTCGAGATATCGCCATAAAGGTGGACCAGGGGCGACTCTAGAATTTGTTTGTACGATATGGGAATCAAAAGAAATTTGTTAATGAGTATTTTAAAAGGGAGTGGGCGATAGTTCTATAGGTGGACGCCCTTTCGAGATATCGCCATAAAGGTGGACCAGGGGTGACTCTAGAATTTGTTTGTAAGATATGGGTATCAAATGAAAGGTGTTAATAAGTATTTTAAAAGGGAGTGGTGGAAGTTGTATATGTGAAGGAGTTTTCGAGATATTGACCAAAATGTGGACCAGGGTGACCCAGAACATCATCTGTCGGGTACCACTAATTTATTTATATATGTAATACCACGAACAGTATTCCTGCCAAGACTCGAAGAGCTT
This sequence comes from Eurosta solidaginis, assembly GCF_040869045.1. Classification (NCBI taxonomy): domain Eukaryota; kingdom Metazoa; phylum Arthropoda; class Insecta; order Diptera; family Tephritidae; genus Eurosta; species Eurosta solidaginis. Next base: position 239,612,989 of record NC_090319.1, read on the forward strand.
TTGAATTCGCCCTGCACAATTTTTTCATTTTCTTCTACTTAATATGGTAGGTGTCACACCCATTTTGCAAAGTATTTTCTAAAGTTATATTTTTCGTCAACAAAACAATCCAATTACCATGTTTCATCCCTTTTTTTGTATTTGGTATAGAATTATGGCATTTTTTCATTTTTCGTAATTTTCGATATCGAAAAAGAGGGCGTGGTCATATTCGGATTTCGGCCATTTTTAACACCAATACAAAGTGAGTTCAGATAAATACGTGAACTGAGTTTAGTAAAGATATATTGATTTTTGCTCAAGTTATCGTCTTAACGGCCGAGCGGAAGGGCAGACGGTCGACTGTGTATAATAACTAGGCGTGTCTTTAACCGATTTCGCCTTTTTTCACAGAAAACAGTTATCGTCCTAGAATCTAAGCCCTACCAAATTTCACAAGGATTGGTAAATTTTTGTTCGACTTATGGCATTAAAATTAAAATAATAAAAAAAAAAGTAATAAAAGTCTTTTATTTTTGTACTTTGTTGCACCAAACCATTCCTTGAGTTGAATGTTGACATAATTTACTTATATACTGTAAACGTACTAAATTTTTTGTTAAAATTTGACTTAAAAAAAAATTTTTTTTTAAGTGGGCGTGTTCATCATCCGATTATGCTAATTTTTACTTAGCACACATATAGTAATAAGAGTAACGTAACTGCCAAATTTCATCATGATATTTTCAACGACTGCGAAATTACAGCTTGCAAAACTTTCAAATTACCTTCTATTAAAAGTAGACGGTGCCACGCCCATTGTCCGAAATTTTACTAATTTTCTATTCTGCGTCATAAGTTCAACTTACCTACCAAGTTTCATCGCATTATCCATCTTTGGTAATGAATTATCGCCCTTTTTCGGTTTTTCGAAATTTTTGATATCGTAAAACTGGGCGTGGGTATAGTCCGATATCGTTCATTTTAAATAGCGATCTGAGATGAGTGCCCAGGAACCTACATACCATATTTCATCAATATACCTCAAAATTTACTCAAGTTATCGTGTTAACGGACTGACGGACGGTCATGGCTCAATCAAATTTTTTTCGATACTGATGATTTTGATATATGGAAGTCTATATCTATCTCGATTTCTTTATACCTGTAAAACCAACCGTTATCCAATCAAAGTTAATATACTCTGTGAGCTCTGCTCAACTGAGTATAAAAACACAAATAGTGCATACACAGTGGTGATAAAATAATACAAATTAATAAACTTGACAATTCAATTGAAAACTGTGATATATGTATTTTTAAATAACTCAATATTTAATATAAAAAAAAATAAATGTAAGGCGCGATAACCTCCGAAGAGATCTAAGGCCGAGCTTCTCTTCCAATTTGCGTCGTGCTCCTCTTGATTTGTCCCTACAAATTGGCCGGACGGGACCTACATGTTTTATGCCAACTCCGAACGGCATCTGCAAGGCAGATGAGTTTTCACTGAGAGCTTTTCATGGCAGAAATACACCCGGAGCGCTTGCCAGACACTGCCGAGGGACGACCCCGCTTAGAAAAATTTTCTTCTAATTGAAAAATCTTATTTCTAAAATTTTGATGTTGCTTTGCCCGGGAGTTGTACCCAGGGCATACGGTGTGATAGACGGAGCACGCTACCATCACACCACGGTGTTAATAAAAATGTTATATGTATTAATGTTTGTATGAGTTAAAAAAAATCATGTACAATGTAAGGAAAAACTTTACACCATTACATTGTGAGTCAATATGCAATGGGGAAACAATATTAAATTGAGAAAAAATTATATTGTAATTGAGCGTTTTGTAACTAATTGCTATTTTTCATGTTTATTGTTAATAAAAACAGAATACCCCAAGGATGGCGTTGTTCCGTCGAAACGCTTAGGTATGAAAAAACAATAAATTTTGTTTTATTACCAAAACGGCCGAATCAGCTCACTATACAACAGACAATTTAAAAGAAATTTGGCAAAATTGCACACTTCATAAATTAAATTTGGTTTCATAAGTTCTGTGATTTAGCGCATTATTTTAACAGTTGTTTATAATTTAAAAATACATGGGACATTCAATAGAATATACACTTTTCTTGTTGTTGTTGTTATAGCGATAAGGATAAGTGCACTTTTCTTCATCTTATCATGCTCCTAATTGCACACGATAAAACAAACTAAAACACAAAATTTGATTGAATTGGGGTTTAATAAAATAGTTATATGGCGGCCACCGTGGTGTGATGGTATCGTGCTCCGCCTATCACACCGAATGCCCTCGGTTCGCACCCCGGCCAAAGCAACATCACAATTTTAGAAATAAGGTTTTTCAATTAGAAGAAAAATTTTTCTAAGTGGGGTCGTCCCTCGGCGGTGTTTGGCAAGCGCTCCGGGTGTATTTCTGCCATGAAAAACTCTCAGTGAAAACTCATCTGCCATGCAGATGCCGTTCGGAGTCGGCATAAAACATGTAGGCGCCGTCCGACCAATTTGTAGGGAAAATCAAGAGGAGCACGACGCAAATTGGAAGAGAAGCTCGGCCTTAGATCTCTTCGGAGGTTATCGCGCCTTACATTTATATTTTTTTTTTTTAATAGTTATATATTGCTCCAAGCCTTGTTCAATATTTAAGCTTTACTTTTCGCAAAAAGAAATAAAAAAAATATTTGGCACGATTTACCGCCGAAGACATTTACACCGAACTTTTCTTCCAATTTCCCTATAAATTTTCGGGATGGAACCTACATGTTTTACGCAGAATCTGAGCGGCATCTGCAACTAAAATGAATTTCATGGTAGAAGTACACTCGGAGTGTTTGCCACACCACTGCCAATGGGCGGCACAGTTTCAAAATGTTTGATGTTATGTTGGTTGCCCGGTACTTTATCCATCATCCATCAAAGATTTTCCAACAAAATTATAAACTTTTTAGACCCGGATTTTCAAAGAAGTTCAACTCAGTTTGTCAGTTAAGGCTGGGTTTAACTGTAGGTAACCAGTTAGTCAGTCGCAATAGCGAAGAATATACCCAACAAGCATTTAATAACAAGCATACATATAAAATCTCAAAAGTTGTTTCGGAACAGTGGGTTAGCTTGAGAACCATATCGTTCTCAGCAAAAAAGGAAATTTTTTATGAAGCAAAAAATGCTGAATAGTCTGGGACTGATCAAAAAGTAAAACTTATATGTTTCCGAAATCATCTCGAAAAGAAATTTATGAGGTAGCCCCGTTGTTGTCTCTAGCAGTTTTCACTATCACTAGAGTAAAAACTTTGTGCTAGTGACGATTGTTTTCATTGTCACTTATTTTTTAGTGATAGCACATATGTAATACTTCTGTATTGTTAGTACAGACAGGATAAACTCGCAAACATAAAAGTGCCGATATATAAAATCTTTTAGGTTTCTGTTTTGATACGGGAATGTACATACCTAAATTTAATTTTTTCTTGTCACACTTAGGCCCACTTGCAGAACAGCAAGCTATCTTTTTAACTCAGAGTTAACCTGGCACGAGGAATTAAACCCATACATTTTTGACACATTTTTTAAATTAACTCTGAGCTAAAAAAATAACTTGCCGTTCTGCAAGTGGGCCATATTCGGCTACAATCACAAACAATTTTAGGCTGTCTTTCTTCGTTTTCCAACTCAAAACTCATTACGAACACATTGTTATAGCATTACATACATATATGTATGTTTGAGTTGTAGTGAGCGCTTAGAGCACTAATTTTTTAATGCACCCTGCCCAACTCTGGTAACGAAAAGGATGATACCAGAAATTGTCAATTCGCGATTTTTACCCTTCCTTTAGCAGAAACCCCCGGAATTTGCTTTTGCGACTTTCGTTAATAACTTAATATGCTTTTTTAATCCTGAAATATCATCGGGTTGGTTGAAACACATACATAGTTGTTGCTGATTTTAAATGATAAAATTGCTTCAATGTTTGCGTAGTGCTAGAAAAGTTATACAATGTGTCCCCAGGGCGCACTAAACCGCTATATACACATTATAAAATGGACAAAAGTTTGCGGAGGATGCGTGAGCATCTACAAAAAGGGCACACACATGTCTAGCGTCCATTTAGTAAATATTTTGTGTTCTTGCCAATGTGCTGGTGCTATGCCCATAAAAGTAAATTTCATTGCCATGAATGTTTAAGTTTGTAAAAAGTAAGTTGGAGAGGGAAAATTCATTTTACTTTTATGTTATGAACTGGTTTACTATAGTGTTTGTATGTCTTCCCAGCAAACAAAAGCTCTCGTTGTTCAGTCAATGACTTCACTTGTTTGAAATTCCGCCCGTCTTACAGATGTGTGGACTTGGCCCCATTTTTAATCTCATTGAAAATATTTGGAGCCATAATTTTTTTTTGTAGCGATATTGAATTAAACTGCATTAAATTGAAATTTTTTCTCACGATCCTGGGTTAAAAGACCTAAATTATCCTGCTCATGCTCCTTCTTCATGCAAAATATCACAACCTTTAATAAAATAAAAAAACCTCAAATTAATGAAATAATAAATTTTTCGTTTTCACGCAATCTTCAGTAATGAACAGTGGCTAAAATTTTTTTATATTGAAGTTCAAATCACTATAAATGTACAAAGTTGTATGTACACTGGAATTTTTCTTGTATTTAAAAAATACAAAATAAAGTTTTAAATATTTAAAATTTTCGGGTCCAGAATTCGTTCGTAAGGTTAATTTTTAAATTTCTATATGAATCAATTTAGATTTCAAATTCTTTTCAGTGCTATACTATTTTTGAATAAATTTAGTTGTCAATTTGGTTTTCATACCCGAGTGCGTGAGCTTCATATGAAAGTGCTTTTTATTTACAGGAAGGAAACTCAGGCCCTTTCAAATGAATCGTCATTATATATGAGGGCATATGGAAGTGCGATGAAAATATTTTTTATATTTGAAGTGTAGATTTGTATCTGTGGCTATGATTCAGAGCAAAACAAAAACCAAAGTGCTACAAGTGTATAGGTGTTGGGCAGCTCTGGTAATGGACATCCGCCAGCATACCGTTTCCTCCTTGTGTGCTTATTTTTTAAAAATCCATATTATATTTTGCTGCAAATGCTCCAAAAATAAAACTTTGCAGTTTACTGGTGTTTTTATATTTGTCGTAAATTATTGAAAATATTTATTTTTGAACGTGTTCCTAAGCGCAAGCCTCGAGAACGTTTAGACCCGTTCCGCTAATTCTTTTTTTTTTAATATAAGGTTTTTACGGAGAGAAAAATTATAAATATTGCTCAACAAAGGTTTAAAAACAGCACTTTTGCAAAAAAAAATCATCACATTTTTGTTTACACAGTTATAAATTCAAAACGGATGGATTGATTGAGATATTTCTTCTTTGCAGTTAAACTCTGAAATCTTTACCTTCGTTATACTTAAAAAAAAAAAAACAATAAATATTTGATTCTTTTCTAATATGAGAAAAATTGTTTAAAGAAAAGTAACATTTTTACTAACTAATGCAGTGCGTGTGTTTGTTCGCTGTGAACTTTGCCCGCAAACTTGTTTCGAGTTCGATATTATGCATCCCATACGTATATACATTCGCTAGCCTTATATAACTTCGTGGGTACATTTATAGGCACATATTATGTATTTTTATTTCGTATCATCTTGACATATCGTACACTAACTACAAAGGGTCACAACTTGAAAAATGTAAATGTTCGGGAGAGAAGAAAAACGGTTTATGTGAAAACGTCTCTAATGTTATACTGAAATCCAGTTTTCCAACGAAGGAGACCTTCATTATGAAATGAATTGTGGAAATTTTGTTGTAATTATTTGCTTACGGACAAAATATATAGCAATTTTGAATTACGACTATTTATGAAAATTATATATGACAATTATTTCATCAAAAAAGGCACATTTCACGATAATACAAACAAATTTACTTACTCTTTACATATAAAAAGGCACCATTTTAATTAATACACAACAAAGTTAAAACTTTTTTGCAACAAGATAGTCAGAATTTAAAATAATACGCTTTATGCGTAAAAAAACTGTTCACTTATTCTTAAGCACATTGACACAACTAAAAATAGTACTCAATAGTTTATAGAGCACAAGCGATGCAATCAACACCAAAACTGGCATAACGGTAATTCTCCAGTTAAAGAAGAAAATAATGACAACGCAATTTTAGGGGCAGTTAGAGATGTACTGTGAATTGGTTTATGGAGAAAACCGATTTTGAAAAATTTTAAGTTATTACTCTTTTGTAGTTAGTGTGCGATAAGCATGCACATATTTATGCTCGTTGCCAAGTTAGTGCAGTATAAATGGTTAAGAATGCATACATCTTCATTCATTTCAAAGTATATGAAAAGATGTATGCATTCTTAACCATTTATATTGCACTAACTTGGCAACGCGCAAGTTGTCACACTGCTACAACGCCAACAATGCAAACATTTCTTGCAAAATACTCTTTCGTTGAAATTTTTTAAACATTTCGTTAAAATTCTTAAACAAAAGTTCTATTTTTTGGTGCGTTTGTATGAATATGCTAATTTTTGTGCACTAGTGCCTGGTTTTTCAGTGCGAGTTTAAATTATAGTTAAAATTGACTAGAGTTTAAACTTGTCCCTTTTTTCCGATAACATAAAATTTTGCTGCTGATCTCAGCTTAAGCGGCCGAAGTGGCAGGGCTAAATTCTAGTCAACTTTAACTCAAGTGTAAACTCGCACTAAAAACTCTGCCAAAGGAGATTTAATTCTTCAATACATTTTTCATGCCGATTTGTATGCAGATCGTAAAGACAAGATAAATGAGTATCCATTTTTGTTATTTTTCCATGGCACCCCTTAATCTTTTCTTTTAAACGGTACAGTTAATTTTCACCAATTTTCTAATTAAAATTTATGTAAGCTGTACTCATAGTGAATTAATTTAAAATACTGTAATGAATTTCGGGAAACTCCGCTTATTTTACACCTTCTACTAATGTTCGTATCGCTAAATTGTTGAAAAAATAACTCCAATATTCAATAACAATAAAATGGTCTTTATTAGACTACTTTGAAAGTGCTTCACAATAACGCTTAACTTCACAACCAATAGCGTGCTTAAATCAAATTAATTGCTGCTTACTCAGCTTTCGCTCCTTTTATACTCTCTGCTGTCTCGTTCGCATACTTCTGGGCGTTTCTTTTTCTAGACTTTACTACTTAGTTACCAGATACATATATGCATTTGAATTTGTAGTTTATAGTCTCTCGCATAGCTATATGCGTGTGTATATGTGAGTATTGATGATTGCATACTTTTGTGAGTATCTCAGATATATGCATATCTTTGTGCGTATCTCTCCGCTGCTTGTATGTATATATGTGAAGACATAATGATTGATTTGTTTATGTACATACAAGTGACTGCTTAGTATCGGCTTAGAGAGGATAGTATCCCTTAGTTTTGCTAATATTCATCACACTGCCCTCCACCTAAGTCTGATCGTCCCAATCAGACAAATCCCTTGATTTAACCGCTCCTAGCATCTCCAAATGAACCACCCTTCTATTTCGTGGTCTCAATGGGTATGCGGTAGATGGTATCACTGATCTTCTTCACAACTTTGTACGGGCCTTGCCAACATCACCAAACTTTGGATGGAACATCTTTCCGTCGATGAGGGTTGTATAACAGTACCAAATCTCTCTCCAGGAAACCTTCCGCATTATTGTTCTTGTCAAACCTTTGTTTTATCTTACTACTCATTACCCTGGTTCGCTCCATCACACTCTGTTGCTTGGCCAATGAACCACTTCGTAGAGCTTGACCTTGGCGGATTGACTTTGCATCATCAGTATCGTCTTGATGTTTCACAACAGTAGTGCGCGCTGGCTTGAAACCACCCTTGCATTCTTTCTGAGAAATTCTCTCCTTTTTTTAGTGCGTCCATTAGGGTTTGTCAATGCCAGTGTTTCTCTCGCAGGTATTTTTGATTTTGATTTGTTTGGCCCATTCGTTTCATCAACTTTTGCCCGATCTGCTACCTTTGACTTTTGTGGTTTTTGTGGAACCGTCTCCACCAGTACTCTCTTACTGCTGAAGCCTTTCTCCAAACTGAAGTTGAGTGGTACAACCTGGTTCTTATAGTGCATAATCCTTCTCTGCGTATCGATCCTGATGACATGGTCAACTAAGAAATCCACTCCCAATATGACTTCATCATCAAGCTATGCTACAACGAATGTATGTAGAATCGTGACATTTCCAATTAAGACCTCACATGCCACTTTTCCTTGGATTGGGTTATACTCGGAGGTGACCGTACGCAATCTTGCTCCAGGTAACGGTTTTACTCTCCTTTTGAACAAGTCAGATCGGATTAAGGAATGAGGTGCGCCCGTATCTACAGTCAGTACACGTTCTTTGCCATCCACATTCCCTCTGACGGTAAGACTGCTTGATTTTCAGCTTTCTTATTAAGACCACCCATGCTATTGAAACCACTACGATCAAGATCGCAATGACGTGCAATGTGACCGGGCTTCCCGCATTTGAATCATTTGATAATTCTTTCACTCCGCGTATGCAATCCTTTCGGCGCCTCCAATATTGTGTTCACCCAGTCCGGCCTTTCTACCTTCACACGGCGTGCTTTGAACGCTGGCTTACACAGGAGCGATGCTGTTTCCTGAATCAGAGCATGTGATATGGGAATGTAGGTTTTGGATTTGCGTATGTCGCTCGCTTCGTTTCGGTACCCGTATTCAATTAATAAAGCTCTGGATTTTTACCCTTTCGGTATATTCCACGGGCGCGTCCGCATTCTCTAAATGTGCCAGCTTTTCAACATCAGACGCAAACTCCTACAATGTTTCACCAGGCCTCTGGAAGCGGTTCAGTAACTCCATTTGGTATATCTGTTTTCTATGCTCGATTCCGTATCGCCTTTCTAGAGCGCTTATCAAAGTTTCATAGCTGTTCCGTTCGTAATCTGGAATTGTCTGTAAGATTTCAGCTGCAGGCCCTTTCAATGCCACGAACAGTGCAGATTTTATCATCCTCATTCCAGTTATTCACGGCTGACGTCTTCTCAAATTGAAGCTTAAGTACCTGGAAAGGAACAGAACCGTCAAAGGATGGTGTTTTTACCTTTGGAGTACTCGCTGAAATTCCTGGGCCATTTAGTTGTAACTGCTCGATATGTCCTCTCAAAGCATCCAACTCGGCCTCGATTTTTTTCTCAAACTGTAAAATTTTTGTATCTTGGGCCTCCAGCTTCGATGATACCCTTATCTCCTGTGCCTCCAGCTGCGAGGATATGCGAGCCTCCTTTGCTTTCAACTGCTCGGCCAATTGAGATATCATATATGTCTTCTGTTCTTCCAGTTGAGATACCATCCTGCATGTAATCTGTGTCGACATTTCAGAAATGCGCGTTTCTTGCGCTTCAATCTTCGATGTTATACGGTTCTCCTGCGATTCCAGTTGAGATGACATATTGTGGATGTGATGACATTTCTGTTATGCGTGTTTCCTGGGTTTCCATTTTGGCCCATATCTGTGATAACAGAGCCAATATCGCATTATTCTCGCCGCTTGCGATTGGACTCGAACTTCCGTTCGTCTCTTCAATTTTTTTTGTTGTCTCGTCGATATCGGTATGAACGACGTACTGTTCAACATTAATTCCTTAATACCCCATAGCGTTTCGTAGCCGTGCTTGAAGTTCGATCTTATTGTCGGTTGTAGTCAATCCACGGTTCTCCAACTCGTTTTCAGTTGTTGGATCCTTAATTCATTTAACTTTGCCATATCCTTGTTGTCCTCTGGAATTTATTCAACAATCCCACTTCTGACACCAATTGTAACGAATTTCGGGAAACTCCGCATTTTTTACACCTTCTACTAACGTTCGTATTACTAAACTGTTGAATAAATAACTCCAATATTCAATAACGCAAAAATGTTCTTTATTAGACTACTTTGAAAACAATTCACAATATCGCTTAACTTCACAACCAATAGCGTGCTTAAATCAAACTGATTGCTGCTTACTCAGCTTTCGCTCCTCTCATACTCTCTGTTGTCTCGTTCGCATACTGTTAGGCGTTTCTTCTTCTAGAATTTACTACTTAGTTACCAGATACATATATGCATGTGAATTTGTAGTTTATAGTCTCTCGCATAGCCATATGCGTGTGTATATGTGAGTACTGATGATTGCATACTTTTGTGAGTATCTCAGATATATGCATGTATTTGTGCGTATCTCTTCGCTGCTTGTATGTACATATATGTAGACATAACGATTGATTTGTTTATGTACATATAAGTCACTGCTTAGTATCGGCTTAGAGATGATAGTATCCCTTAATGTTGCTAATATTCGTCACAATACAAACAAAAGGGTGACTTTTTAAACAAAAATGAATAGCCCGATCGCGTAAATTTATCAAAATAATTGCAAAGATTTTCAGTGAACTTTCCTGAAAGAAAAAGAAAGAATAGAAAGGGAACTAAAGGAGAGGAAAGGATGGGAAAGGAAAGGAAAGAAAATGAGATAGAGATAGTATTGAATGAAGAAGGAGAGACAGGGAATGAGCCAAATTAAATACTTCCTTTTGATGGTTTGTTTTTTATTGTCCCACGAAGTTTAAAAAATTGAGTTTTGCCCCCTTTTATAAAAACTAATTTCAATTAAATAAACAAATTTATTCCGAAAATACTTAATTGTTCTGATTTAATAAAGGAATGAGAAAGTTATTAAAAAAATAGCGAGTTGCCACCCTTTTGAAAAAATCGAATCCCAGCAACATATGTGTGAAGAAGAGTAAGAAAGCATAAAAAACTGTAGGTCTAATCTGTTTCCAGGAATATATAGGAAGCGATTAAAATACTCAATTGATTCGAGGGGTTGTGTGGCACAACACTTTCAAAGGATTTTCAGCGTTATTTATGGCTTCTCCAGTGTGGCTCACAACTTTAAGAAGAATAAAAAGGCATACAAATCTGTAGGTCTAATCTGTTTCCAGGAATATATTAAAAGTGGTAAACCGAGCTTTGCAGAGAGCCTCGACCTTAATCGCCTCGAAGGTATCTATTTATTTTTTATAGTATTTTCTTCTACCCCCAACAGTTAGGAGGCTTAGAATATACCCGGGGCAAGTATGCTCTGTTGCAGAAAGCGATTAAACTACTCAGTTGATTCGAAGGGTTTTGTAGTACAACCCTTTCAAGGGAATGTCAGCGATTTTTATAGCTTCTCCAACCACATTGTCTACCTCACCTACCTACGGGCACTTCTGTTTCTTTAGAAGCCGAGGCTCTCGCGACGACAAAACGTTTGAGGAGTATCTTTATCTCTACAACAACACCAAAAACCACGCCTAAGGACCTGGGTTCAAGTGCCGGGAATTGCAATATCAAAAGACTTGAGAAACAACTTTGGTTCGCACATCGGCAATATTTTGACAGACACTCCGACCATATTTCTGCCTTGACTGTTTTTTCAATGTTTCTTGAGCGCATTAATGTTACAGACTATACAACATTTTTTAAGCAATTTCCTTCACTCTCGTAAACCAAGTTCAAAGTTTGTTGGGTATATAACCCTGGTTTGTAATTAAAAGCTAGGCATGTGTGGGTTGATATCTTGTACAATTTTTTACGATAGAAATCGATGCCACATGGCATAGGTGCACACATATGTACATATTGAAAAGGGTTGAGCCTGCCATTTTCCTTTTGAAATCAATGCTATGGATTGAAGAGTTAAAACGATTTCAAAGGGTTAAAGCTTTCCTCCCCAATAACGATTTATCAGGGGTTGCAAGGAAGATGTTCGTTCATGCATACATATACATACATATATGCTTTACTATCATACACATCCAAAATTGCAGTATTTACGTTTATAATGAACATGAATAAACCTATTTTTTCTTGTTAACTTAGCTGATTTCTAGCCTTGAATTTGGTAAAGTTTCGTGCAACAGTGTAAATGCGTTTTAAAATTCAAACTCATCCTGGCCAATTTCGTTGCCAAATTATACACATAAATACTGGTAGTGGACATAATGAGTCTCCAAGTAAAGATTAGTGAAATTGCTAGTGCAGCTTTGCTAATGTGCATTAATTTTAAGGTATTAATGCTTGAAATCGAAACACATCTATTTGATATACGCCACCGTATGTATATTAGGGTTGACCTCATAAATGAAATAAGCAATTTTCTAAAGTCTCATCCTTTCAAACGACTATACCAAGGTAAAAACATATACAAAATAAATTTTGGAACCCGATTGGCGACGATTAGTGGGTGCCGAACAGGGGTTAAACTAATTATTTCTCTATGGAGACTCGAAAAATTAAAATTAATTATTTTTGTATTCGAATACCCAAAACCTATAATAATGTAGTTGGTTATATCACACATAACTTTTAGACTCGTTTGAATCAAAATTACCCTATGAAGAGTTAACGCATGCCACTCTGGCCCAAAATATATATGCGATATCGCCAACATAGTATTATAGAGTTTTGGTATTAGAATTTGATTTAAAAGGAACACCCTAATGAATATAGATGTGCACCTACGTAATTTGCATGATATTTTATTTGACCAAGTGGATTGTTAATTTTGAGCCAAAAGTGGGTACTAAATGCTTTTGATAGTTATGTGCACTTTTCGAAATTGGTACTCAAAACCAGTCCTGCACGAAATAATATTTTACAAACTTTTTTGGCACACATACTGTTCATCTTTCAACTATGTAGATAAAAAAGTCATTATTAAGTTGTATAAAGTGTTTTTCATCGGATTTTCAGCACTAAGTACTGTACTCTCAGATTACAGGTTCTTAATTCACATTTTTTAGGGACGACTAAACGCGATTTTTTACCATATTTTTGTAGTAATTTCTGTAAATTTTCTCTATTGATTATGCGTAATTATTTTAAAGAGAAAAATCTAAGGCTGGTGCCTTCTAATTGGCTTATACGAACTGATTCCAGGGCTTTCTTCTTTTCTCTGGTAACATATCCATTATAATTAGCTCCCCAGTTGAATCCCTGCAGTCAATATCCTCGAGCTCTTACTAAACATGAAGCAACTCGGTCAGGTATGCCAATTCTGTCGCACATCGCTGCTAAATTTAATTCCGAATACTTTCTGATGTAAACTTTTAGTTGCACTGAAGTTATTGCCTCAGATGCTGATATTTGTTTATTATTATTTCATTTAAGCTTAAAATCAATTTTAAGACTAACAAGCAAAAGAGGGCTAGCTGCTATGGTAAGCTATACTAATTGACACTGGTGGAACGGTTGCTAATGTAACGATTTTTAGGAATTTCTGATTATAACACACCTTCTGTTAACGAACGTCGAATAAATAAGTCCAATATTCGGTATGGAAAAATGTTCTTTACGTAGTACTTCACAATTACAATTACACGACTACAAAAAAATTTTTGTTCTTTGTCCTAAAATTTATTTCATGATTTTCTGTTTTATTATAAACAAAAACGAAAAGAAAATACCTTTTTTCGGTATAAAGTTTGCTTTCGTAATAGTTATAGTAACAATACTCATGGCGCTAGTGATAACTAAACAACGATCAGGTGATTCGTACAAATCTAGAATAACCCAAAATGTCATCGCGAAAGTGTAAATATGAAGCTGATGCTTTTTGTTATATATGTACGTGGGCAATTTATTAAAGTTCGAGATATAAAATATGAATTAAATACATCTCTCATCCTCCGAGAAGCCTACGAAGCATATTTTGGCTGTCCTGTTGGAATCAATAGTTATTGTAAAAGATGTTTGGAAGGTAAGCAAATTTTATTTAAATAGTAAATTAAATAAAGTAGACATATTGATTTCTCTTTCTATATTTTAGGTTGGTATCCAGGTGAGAAAAGATCTATGAAATTTGCAACACTAAGAATCTGACGATAACAAAACGACCACGTTAAAAACTGCTACTTTTGTATTGTGAATCAGAGTAAAAGACGTAGAGGTAAAAATGCAAAACGTATCGAGTATCTTGATCTGGAATCTTCTTCTGCTCCAGTCGCACACGATCTGACACGACCAGTACCAGAGCCACCGAAAAAATTATCGCAGAGAAGTTGATCATCTCTTAGTTCTTATAAAAGCAATGCCGATAAGGAGTTTTTACCGAAACCAGAACAACCAAAACATCATTTCTTCATTACTGAAGATTTTAATGATTTTACTAGAGATCTAAATTTACTAAAAATAAAGCAGAGCTTATAAGCTCTTCTTCGAACAATGTTATCAAGGCCAATATAATGAAAACAGAATGGGAGAATATATTTGGGGTTTATTGAGGGATAGTACCCATGAATATAAAAGGAAAAGTGAAAGTGTACACTTTTAAATCATTTTATGCTTTTGTGTAAGTTATTTCGATATTAAAACTTAATAAAAATATTTATTTGAAATGTTTCATTTTCAAGTAAAATTAAAACCACAGATTTTGAAAAATTTCGTTTAAGCGGTTTCCTAAATAGGAAAGCAAACTTTTTCATGCCATATATATATATTTATTTTTTTCGTCCAATTATGACCGAAGAATTGAAATTTAATGCTTTGAAGTCAAAGTCAAATTTTGTGTTGACCCGTGTTATCGCGTTCCTCACTAATAGCGTGTTTAAATCTAACTGATTCATTATTCCCCAGCTTGCGCTGCGCTGAGAATATATGTACCTCTATGTTTCCTCATTCGCATATTACTACAAGGGTCTAGAGCAGGGCCATTCATTTCATAGCACAATTGTGCCCTCTCAATTCACACGCATATGAATCGCTCTGTCGTCGTTAATTGAGTTAAGCTGGAGACATTGGTCAGGTAAACATGAGTGGTAGTACAGGTGACAGGCTAGACTCCGTTAATAAGATCTACCAAGAACTTGGTAGCAGTATCCTTGGACACAAAAACAAAGCAAAGAAAGTATGGCTAACAAATAATACGTGGACACTTATTGAACAGCGGCGGAAAATTAAAGAATCGCTTCTCAGACGGACGAACAACAATGACACGGAGGAAGCAAGGCAGTTAGCCGCAAGGTATAAAGAAAAATGCAAGCAAATTAAGAAGTCTGCTAGAAAAGACAAGAGGGAATGGGCTGACACATTAGCAAGTCGAGCTGAAACGGCAGCCAGATTAAATAATATGAGGGAACTCTATGAGATTAGTAGGGAACTCACCGGAAAATACAGGAGTGGTCAAAAACCAGTAAAAGACTTAAACGGAAATCTTATTACTGAAAGCGAACAACAAATGAGTGTATGGGTGGAACACTTCAAGAAAGTATTAAATAATCCTGTAGGTGAAGCGACCTTAAATTCCAACACTATTGCTGCAAACTACAACAGCCAAGCCCACTTCAATGGGGTAAACAGCGCGCCCCCTACGAAAAATGAAATAATTTCAGCAATCAAGTCCTTAAAAAAGGGCAAGGCCCCAGGAACTGATGACATATATGCTGAATACCTCATAGCAGATCCAGATACCGCAGCTGAAACCTTACTTCCAATCTTCCGTCAGGTATGGGAAGAAGAATCCTACCCTCGTCAGTGGAATGAAGGCATACTTGTAAAAGTCGCAAAAAAGGGAGATACCTCTGATTGTAACAACTACAGAGGTATCACCTTACTCTCGATTCCTAGCAAAGTGTTCTCCACGATCTTACTGTCCCGAATTGAAGAGGCGGTGTATGGAACTCTAAGAGAAAATCAGTTTGGCTTTAGACAAAACCGATCCTGTGTTGATCTAATAAATACCGTCCGAATCATTGTTGAACAATGCTGTGAATACAGAACATCAGCTTATTTACTTTTTATCGACTTTAAAAAGGCTTTTGATAGTCTCGACAGGAAATATATTTGGGAAATACTACGAAAACGAGGGATGCCCAATAAAATAATCAACATTATAAAGGCAATGTATGCCGAATTTAAGTGCCGGGTCAGTCACGATGGGCGCCTCTCAGAACCCTTCGAAATTAAAAGCGGGGTGCGACAGGGATGCATACTCTCCCCGCTCTTGTTTATCTTGGCATTAGACGAGATTATGAGGAACGCAGAAAATGGTGGACACGGTGTACAGTGGACGCCTTTCACTCAGCTAGGGGATTTAGAATATGCAGACGATGTCTGTCTGCTAAGCCACAGAAGTACTGACCTTCAACACAATTTAGAAGCTGTCAACACACATGCAAAGGAGGCCGGACTAAGCATCAATACAGCGAAAACCAAAGTCATAAGATGCGGCTATAGTATTTCATCAAGGCCATTGACGCTTACGGTTGACGATAATGAAATTGAAGGTGTAGAGTCCGTTGTTTATCTTGGTAGTATTGTCTCAAATAAGAGCGGTGCAGATGAGGACGTTCAGTCTCGCATAAACAAAGCAAGAATGGTTTTTGGGCAACTGGCAAACGTGTGGAGGTCCAGCCAAATATCTTTAAAAACGAAGCTTCGAC
The DNA here is from genome assembly GCF_040869045.1 of Eurosta solidaginis. NCBI lineage: Eukaryota > Metazoa > Arthropoda > Insecta > Diptera > Tephritidae > Eurosta > Eurosta solidaginis. The sequence goes on from NC_090319.1 coordinate 239,629,522, forward strand.
TGTTTAATTCGAATGTTAAATCAGTACTGTTTTATGCTTGCGAGACGTGGAAAAGCTCAACTTCAATTCAGAAACGTCTACAAGTTTTTATTAATAAATGTCTGCGCCGAATCCTGAAAATTCGATGGCCGGAAAGAATTTCAAATGACGACTTATGGTCTAGAACAAATCAACCTAAGGCTACCACAGAAATAACCAAGCGTAAATGGTCGTGGATTGGTCACACTCTCAGAAGACCTCCAGTAAATATAGCCAGACAAGCATTGCGATGGAATCCACAAGGAAGCCGACGACCTGGTGCACCTGCGAAAACTTGGCGCAGAACTGTGGATAAAGAACTCGAAGACGCAGGATATGCGTGGAATGACATCACAAAAACTGCACCTAACAGAATAAGATTTAAGTCGGTGGTCGAGGCCCTATGCTCCAATAGGAGTTGAGGAGGATGATGATGATGATGATGATGGAGACATTGGTGCTTTATCAGTAACCGTATCGGTAACCTTTTAACAGCTGATTCGACCAACCTTATGAGAATCAATGCAATCGATTATTGGTGCCGCTAAGGTCGTAACCGTATCGTAGCCAACCAATTGGGTTTTGGTTTACCGTCGTAACGATAAACAGCTGATTACGTTAGGGATACGGATACAGCGATACGACATACGGCACCAATGACTCCGGCTTTAGTCGTCGCTTGGCATTTGGCGTAGCAACATCAGTTGTGAGTATCGGCAGATCGGTGTCAAAATATGTATGAAAAATTATGCGCGATACTTATAATTGTTGTTAGCTCGTTGCTTGCTAGTAAGCGACTAAATGAAAAATCAATTCACCCGCACGATCATCGTGACGATTGCGCTCTCACTATAACAGATGCACTTTCAGTTTTGAATGGCCCTGGTCTAGAGCAGGCATCGGCGTTTCATACACCTTAAGATGGTGAGCAGCTCACACAGATAGCCTGCGCTCTTTGTTTAGTGAATGGTTCAGTCTGCAATGAGCAGTTGGCGTGTCAACATCGAGTGTTGGTATCGCTAGTTGCGCAGCGAAAAATGTATGCACGTACTTACGTAAATACATTTTATTAATATGAATTAATTTAACTAATTTAATATGAAAAAATGCAACTCTCCTCAAAAAGTTTTAATTTTTTTGTTGCATTCAACTTATTTAAGTTTTTATGCGAACTTTCAAAATGTCGTTTGATGTTATTTACATAAGTCGCTGAAAATGTTTTGTAGCATAAACCCCATTGAATTTGCCCAAAGGCGTTGTTCAACATAAAATATTCGCTTGCCATTGTGCGCATCAATAATTTATTATTTATTGCGTGCTTAGCCGTTGCAGTTTTACAAGCGAATGATCAGTGAATCAATTGGTTCGTGCGATCAAAGCGCTCTCACTAATACATCCACACAACATTTTTGCCGACACTTGGTCTAGAGTCTAGACTTTTTACCAACAATCTCCTTATTTATTTCTCCTGTATGTATCTGATATTCAAGTTTTGTGTTCTCTTCTGGTTATATGAGTGTGTATGTGTGAGGAATAAATTCTGCTCTTAGCTGCTGTATACATGTATGGATTTGAAGTATTCTCATCGCAGTTAGAGTCGCTGTTTACATGTATGTGTGGCTACTTGCTATATTGTTGTCGTGCATTTATTTAGTAGCAGCGTAATAATGAACTGAAATGCTGATATTCGCATCTAGTCCAATCGCCAGCCTTTCCAAATTAACAACTTTCATTTTGCTTCGTGATTTCGCGAATGGTTTGCATTCGTTAAACAACATCGTTGCCCCATTTTACAAGTTTGTATGGGCCTTTCCTGTTACACTGAAACTTCGGGGATACACCTTTCTTTCGTTATGGGTTGTATAACAGCACTAAATCTCCTTCCCGAAAACCTTCCAAATTAATGGTTTTATCGTATCTGGCTTTCATCTTGTTACTCATAATACTGGTTCGTTGTCTTACAAGATCGTGTATTTCCTCATCTCTTCCTCCAAGACACTTGTGGATTTCCTGCATTTCTTTCTGCATCGGCATTTATCCCAAACTTCAAATCTTCAAACTTCAAAGCATACAGTAGAAAATCCTTGCCAAAAATTAACTTTGCGGGGGTTTGGCCCGTTGCACTTAAGGAAAGTAGTAGACAACTTCCATAAAGAGGGGGATACACAAATATCATTATTCTTGATGGCTTAGCGATCGGCAGTGCATGAGAATGCACTTGTCTACTACTTTCCTTAAGTGCTCTTCTAAGGTTCTATTGAATCGTTCCATCGGGCTAAGGATGCAGTGCAGCTGAACGTGTTTTTCGAATGCACAATGTCTTACACATTTGTTGGAACACAGTTGATTCAAAATTCCTGTCAGAATGTAACTCCATTGGTTCACCATACCTTGCAACCCAATTTTTATACTCAGTTGAGCAGAGCTCACAGAGTATATTAACTTTGATTGGATAACGGTTGGTTGTACAGGTATAAAGGAATCGAGATTGATATAGACTTCCATATATCAAAATCATCAGTATCGAAAAAAAATTCGATTGAGCCATGTCCGTCCGTCCGTCCGTCCGTCCGTCTGTCCTTTAACACGATAACTTGAGTAAATTTTGAGGTATCTTGATGAAATTTGGTATGTAGGTTTCTGGGTGCTTATCTCAGATCGCTATTTAAATTGAACGATATCGGACAATAACCACGCCCACTTTTTCGATATCGAAAATTCCGAAAAATCGAAAAAATGCGATAATTCATTACCAAATACGGGTTAGGCGAAGAAACTTGGTAGGTAAGTTGTACTTATGACGCAGAATAGAAAACTAGTAAAATTTTGGACAATGGGCGTGACACCGCCCACTTTTAAAAGAAGGTAATTTTGAAGTTTTGCAAGCTGTAATTTGGCAGTGGTTGAAGATATCATGATGAAATTCGGCAGGAACGTTACCCTTATTACTATATGTATGCTTAATAAAAATTAGCAAAATCGGAGAACATCACGCCCACTTTTTAAAAGTTTTTTTTTTTAATTCAAATTTTAAAAGAAAAATTAATATCTTTACAGTATATAAGTAAATTATGTCAACATTCAACTCCAGTAATGATATAGTGCAACAAAATACAAAAATAAAAGAAAATTTCAAAATGGGCGTGGCTCCGTCCTTTTTCATTTAATTTGTCTAGGATGCTTTTAATGCCATAAGTCGAACAAAAATTTACCAATCTTTGTGAAATTTAGTAGAGGCTTAGATTCAAGGACGATAACTGTTTTCAGTGAAAAAGGGCGAAATCGGTTGAAGCCACGCCCAGTTTTTATACACAGTCGACCGTCGGTCCTTCCGCTCGGCCGTTAACACGATAACTTGAGCAAAAATCGATATGTCTTTACTAAACTCAGTTCACGTACTTATCTGAGCTCACTTTGTATTGGTGTAAAAAATGGCCGAAATCCGACTATGACCACGCCCACTTTTTCGATATCGAATATTACGAAAAATGAAAAAAATGCCATAATTATATACCAAATACGAAAAAAAGGATGAAACATAGTAATTGTATTGGTCTATTGACGCAAAATATAACTTTAGAAAAAAACTTGGTAAAATGGGTGTGACAGCTACCATATTAAGAAGAAGAAAATGAAAAAGTTTTGCAGGGCGAAATCAAAAGCCCTTGGAATCTTAGAAGGAATACTCTTCGTAGTATTACATATATAAATAAATTAGCAGTCCCCGACAGGTGATATTCTGGATCACCCTGGTCCACATTTTGGTCGATATCTCGAAAACGCCTTCACATATACAACTAAGGGCCACTCCCTTTTAAAACCCTCAATAATACCTTTAATTTGATACCCATATCGTACAAACACATTCTAGAGTCACCCCTGGTCCACGTTTATGGCGATATCTCGAAAAGGCGTCCACATATGGAACTTAGGCCCACTCCCTTTTAAAATTATCATTAACACATTTCATTTGATACCCATATCGTACAAACAAATTCTAGAGTCAAGCCTGGCCCACCTTTATGGCGATATCTCGAAAAGGCATCCACCTAGAGAACTAAGGCCCACTGCCTTTTAAAATACTCATTAGCACCTTTAATTTGATACCCATATCGTACAAACAAATTCTAGAGTCACCCCTGGTCCACCTTTATGGCTATATGTCGAAAAGGCATCCACCTTTTAAAATACTCATTAACACCTTTCATTTGATACCCATATCGTACAAAAAAATTCTAGAGTCACCCCTGGCCCACCTTTATGGCGATATCTCAAAAAGGCATCCACCTATGGAACTAAGGCCCACTCCCTTTTAAAATACTCATTAACACCTTTCATTTGATACCCATATTGTACAAAATAAATTCTAGAGTCACCCCTGGTCCACCTTTATGGCGATATCTCGAAAAGGCGTCCACCTATAGAACTTAGGCCCACTCCCTTTTAAAATACTCATTAACACCTTTCATTTGATATCCATATTGTACAAAATAAATTCTAGAGTCACCCCTGGTCCACCTTTATGGCGATATCTCGAAAGGCGTCCACCTATAGAACTAAGGTCCACGCCCTTTTAAAATACTCATTAACACCTTTCATTTGATACCCATATTGTACAAAATAAATTCTAGAGTCACCCCTGGTCCACCTTTATGGCGATATCCCTAAATGGCGTCCATCCATAGAACTATGGCCTACTCTCTCTTAAAATACTCATTAACACCTTTCATTTGATACCCATATCGTACAAAAAAATTCTAGAGTCACCCCTGGCCCACCTTTATGGCGATATCTCAAAAAGGCATCCACCTATAGAACTATGGCCTAATCTCTCTTAAAATACTCATTAACACCTTTCATTTGATACCTATATCGTACAAACAAATTCTAGAGTCAGCCCTGGTCCACCTTTATGGCGACATCCCTAAATGGCGTCCATTCATAGAACTATGGCCTACTCTCTCTTAAAATACTCATTAACACCTTTCATTTGATACCCATATCGTACAAAAAAATTCTAGAGTCACCCCTGGCCCACCTTTATGGCGATATCTCAAAAAGGCATCCACCTATAGAACTAAGGCCCACTCCCTTTTAAAATACTCATTACCACCTTTCATTTGATACCCATATCGTACAAACAAATTCTAGAGTCACCCCTGGTCCACCTTTATGGCGATATCTCGAAAGGCGTCCACCTATAGAACTAAGGTCCACGCCCTTTTAAAAAACTTATTAACACCTTTCATTTGATACCCATATTGTACAAAATAAATTCTAGAGTCACCCCTGGTCCACCTTTATGGCGATATCTCGAAAAGGCGTCCACCTATTGAACTTAGGCCCACTCCCTTTTAAAATTATCATTAACACATTTCATTTGATACCCATATCGTACAAACAAATTCTAGAGTCAAGCCTGGTTCACCTTTATGGCGATATCCCTAAATGGCGTTCATCTATAGAACTGTGGCCCACTTCCTCTTTAAATACTCTTTAATAGCTTCCATTTGATGCACATGTCATACAAACATATTCCAGGGTTACCCTAGGTTCTTTCTACAACATGGTGATTTTCCCTTACTTTGTCTCCACAGCTCTCAACTGAGTATGTAATGTTCGGTTACACCCGAACTTAGCTGTCCTTACTTGTTTGTAAATACCTTTGCTACTGTTTCCGCTTCTTGATTTGGGATTGTGTTGGCCTTGACTTCGGGTTTTGCGCCCTTTTGCTTTGCTGCAAGCCTCACAATTGGCAATCCCCTCAGTGACCGACTGACGGTGACCAACCCAATAGAATCTCTGCTTAATTTTCTCGAGCGTCTTCATGATTCCAAGATAACCTTCACTTGGACCGTAATGTAGCTTACTGAGAACGTCAGGAATCTTTTTCCTTGGAACAACTATAAGTTGTCTCTTACTTTGGCCATCCTCACTTTCCTATATTCGATATAAAAAAAAAAATAAATGTAAGGCGCGATAACCTCCGAAGAGATCTAAGGCCGAGCTTCTCTTCCAATTTGCGTCGTGCTCCTCTTGATTTTCCCTACAAATTGGCCGGACGGGACCTACATGTTTTATGCCGACTCCGAACGGCATCTGCAAGGCAAATGAGTTTTCACTGAGAGCTTTTCATGGCAGAAATACACCCGGAGCGCTTGCCAGACACTGCCGAGGGGTGACCCCGCTTAGAAATATTTTCTTCTAATTGAAAAACCTTATTTCTAAAATTGCTGTTGCTTTCCCCGGGGTTTAGGCGGAGCACGCTACCATCACACCACGGTGGCCGCCGATATCGTCGATATAGAGAACCTGATATCAACTGTTAACTGTTCCACTGTGCCCAATATGACTTCGCAACAGCACTCTCTGCTGGCATCTCCTCTCTATTTGGGTTTTCGTTTCGTTCGAGCCTTTGCATAACATGTGCCAGATCTGTATCTTCTAGCTGTGGCTTTCTTAGTTGTTCCTTGTCCCATTTATCGGCTGCGTGAAGCTGGCACCCCAAAGTGCGAATATTAAAAAAAAAAAAATACAGGGTTTATTTGCCCAAGGTTAGCTCAGGATAGCCCACCTTTTTTCTCGTTAGCCCACCCTTGAAAAAAAAAATCGTGAAAACAAAATTTTCAAGTTGAAAACTCTCCAAAATAAAAAAGTTGAAAAATGATTGTTTTTTCAATGTGGTTCTTTTGCCCCAGGTTAGCCCAGGATAGCCCCACCCTTTTTTCCGTTGGCCCACCCCTGTAAAAAAAATTATCCGAAAAACAAAATTTCAAGTTGGGTGAAGTTGGCACCCCGAAATGCGAATTTTTAAATAAAAACTATGTGGTTCGATTGCCCAAGATTAGCCTAGGATAGCAAAACCTTTATTTTCGTTAGCCCACCCTTAAAAAAAAATTATCGTGAAAACAAAATTTTCAAGTTGAAAACTCTCCAAAATAAAAAAAGTTGAAAAATGATTGTTTTTCCAATGTGGCTCGTTTGCCCAAGGTTAGCCCAGCATAGCCCAACCTTTCTTTTTGTTAGAACACCCTTAAAAAAAAAAAAATTATCGTGAAAACAAAATTTTCAAGGTGAAAACTCTCCAAAATAAAAAACTTGAAAAAACGGTTGTTTTTTCAATGTGGTTGGTTTGCCCAAGGTTAGCCCAGGATAGCCCAGCCTTTTTTTCGTTAGCCCACCCTTAAAAAACAATTATCGTGAAAACAAAATTTCAAGCTGAAAACTCCTAAAATCAAAAAAGTTTGAAAATGATTGTTTTTTCAATGTAGTTCGTTTGCCCATGGTTAGCCCAGGATAGCCCACCTTTTTTTTCGTTCGCCCACCCTTGGAAAAAAAAATTATCGCAAAAACAAAATTTCAAGTTGAAAACTCCTAAAATCAAAAAAGGTGAAAAATGATTTTTTTTTTCAATTAGGTTTGTTTGCCAAAGGTTAGCCCAGAATAGCCCAACCTATTTTTCGGTAGCCCACTTTTGGAAAAAAATTATCGTAAAAGCAACTAAAATTCACTGGGCTACCTAAAATTTTAAGGAAAAGTATTTTTTAATTAATTAATACGCTTAGATATAATATTAAAATAAACAATTGAAGTTATCGAAATATCAAAGAACTGCCCAAAAACCCTATTAAGCGAGTTGAGCAAATGTAAGGTAAACAATTTATTACTACATATGTTTATACGCGCGCTTACGTTGCTTTGATACAATGTGATTACACTCAAAACGCATGCATAAACAGTTTTTCAAATCGCTTTAAAAACACGAAGCAGTTCGACTCGGCTTCGTTTTCAAATCGGTAGTTCATATCTCCAAACGGTTAGAATGACCGTATAAACACTTTTCGGAGACAAAGCGTATCGAGAATTAGCTATTTACCACAATTTCTTCACTGGAATATCACTAAATATGTTTTAAGTTTTAAACTTTAATTAGGTTTTGGAAAACAAAAGGCGGAATAAATTTTTTTGCAGATATTTATGAATTTAATCTGGTCAGTGAAAGGTATATTTCAAGGCGGTTGATTTAATACCGATATAGAAATGTGCGTATAAACTCTTTAAGCAAACATGTGGTGAACCAAATCGGTTTTACACAGCACGCCTATTTTGTCGGTATAAACAAGGTATAAGATCAGCAAATTAGCGTAAAATTCAAACTTTTGTATAATTCGTACTCAACGGTGCGTTCAGAACAAAAGTAGTGTTTGCTGAAAGCGCCCACTTCTTTTACATATCCAAATTAGATCCATAACGGGATCAAAAATTGCGAGCAGTACAACAGTGCACGGACTTATTAACTTTTTAGTCGTTTTTTTTATTTTCTACCACCAAAAATTTACCAATATTATCACCACAGAAATTTCATATTATTCATTTATCGAGATTTAAAATCTTCGGACAAATTACGTACAAGTTTTTGAAAGGAAACGTTGTTTAAAATTGTATTGAAAAACAGCTGCGAAAGCTTCTTTTTTAGTTTCAACAATTGATAACGAATATTGATTTTTACAAAAGCAAAAAGCTGAAGAGGTAGATGAATACTAACATTATCTAAGAGCGTTGAACCAGATCCCTTAGCAATCTCGGCCACTCTTCAGTTTAATAAATATTTTCATTTACGGCAAGACATTTAATTAAAATTTATTTCTTGTAAAAGGAATTTACCAACTTCTACCATTTTTTCTTTCTCATAAAAGTCCGTGCACTGAGCACATACTATGTACATATGTGAGCCTCTTTCTCTAAGTTAATAGTTACGCATCCGCCTCATCGATATAATACGATTTAAGTCAACATCTGTCAACTGAACGTTTGGCCTAGTGGTTGGGGGCTTGCATTAGCTCACGTTCAAATCCCGTTGGCGGCTGAAAATTTTTCCAGTTATTATTATTTATTATTATTATTATATTATTATAATTTTTTTAGTTAAAAAATAATCTATCGGACCAATTCTAAGTATTCTCGCGGATTTTTTTATTCCCGCGGAAAAATTCCTCCAATTCTTTTCTCCTAGGGAGAAGGATAATTGGGGAATAGGAATTTCGAATTTTCGAAGTCAGCTGTTTTGTCAATTGAAATTTCGTTGCGCATTTCTTATTTTGTTTAAAAAATTGTAAAGTTTAATTATTGTTGCCAATTTGTTTGAAATTAAGAAATAAGGTATAAACAATGCACATTATTGCATTTCATGTGGTATTCAGAGAAATGAGTAATGAATTGGTGCCACAGCAACATCAACAGAGGAGCATAAGAAGAAGACCGCCGGGATAACACAAATCCGCCGGAGTTGCCTGCATTCATTCTGCAAAGCAATTTTCTAGCGGCCAAGTCGAGTTGAGTTTGCCTTTCGCCATATGCCAAAATCTGTTTAAGCCTTCTTAAAAAATCCTTGCGCAATTTCTGGATGGCTGCATCAAGTATGCGAAGAGCTCCTCCGTTGCTTATGATATATTTTTCGACTTAAAGAATATTGTGGTTGTTGTTGTATTAATAGTGAGAATATTGTGGTAGAATGTAAATACATATTTTAGCACAAATTTGTACAAATAAGTGTTCTTTTTTAAAATAACCAATTTCCTTTAACTATCTTGAGGCATTCCCTTTAATTTAACTAGTGAAAAAACTCCTATGAAATGGCAGAAAAATCTCCCTCTCCCTCAGATTCATAATACCTACTTTTCTTTTATACCGGTTTCCGCTTTTTCGAACATTGTTCAGAATAGGAGGAAAGAGAGAAGTGAAAAAACTCACAAGAAATTTTTATTTGGAATACGAGGAATGGGAGAAGGGAAAAAAACTCGCACGGAATTTTCGTCTAGAATTGGGCTGTATATAAATCCAGTCAATAGGTAACAATGGCTTGCTATTTATTTTCCGTGTCTGGTCTTACAACTTTGAAATAAGTTTCAAATTAACGTATATTTATACTTCCGATTTTTTATTTACCTTCAATAAAAATTTGCAACCGCGCCATAAGAAGTTAACTTCAAAAAAATTGAAAAAAGCTAGAGACTTGGTCTCAATTTTCCAGGCTAAGCGGAGAAAAAAAAGCTAAATCTGGCCCAGAAAAGGCAAAAATGGCAACATAAGTAAATAAGTAAATATGTACACACATATATATGCATATCTAGAACATATCTTGTAAGCGACATGGTACAGGAAGAAGATAAATAAGTTGACATTGAAGTGGTTCGGTCGTTCTTCACATTTTAGGGTACGTACTTGCTAAAAATGATTGAATGTGTAAATTTCATTGCAAAAAAAATGTCCATGTGTGTGAGTTTAGAAAAATACACCAAGTAGTGATAAAACTAGCAAAACTTGTGGCGAAAGTGCGAAGATAAAACACCACACTCCAGCGTCACGTCGCACAGTGTTTCGTGTAGAACAAGCTAGCTGGACAAAATTATTTTCTGATATTTTTAGTTTCATATGTAGTCATTTATTACAAGTATAATATTTTTTCAGCCATATTTGACTTTTTTCTTATTTGTTTCTAAAATTTTACTTCTTTTTACTTTACTTTACTACTTACTGATCAAGGAAAAGTTATAGCGTAAGCTTTCATTTATAATTATGTTACCATTCATTATCGTCACTGTCATTCGATGAGTCACTTGTGGAATAGTCATGAGCATCATTACTGTGAAAGCTTGAAACAACTGGGGTATTTATTGACTCCTCAACATTATCGGAGGACAGTAAATGTAAGACTTCTGAAGTCAGGCTTTTAAATTTTTTCTTGGGTATCTCCCTTAAGCTGTTAACTAAGGGATCCGATGTTATAAGTAACATATGCATAAGATCTCTATTCGTGGCTGCACGCGACTGCTTTTGTGTGTTATCATCCCTGAGTATCGTATCTTTTGATGAGCGTTACATCCGATTCCGTAGTCTCAGCACTAGCCTCAAAATTTTCGAAAAACCTTCGAGCAGTATTACCATCATTGGTATTGCCGAATCCTGGTTTTGGTTGATCTACTATCAATACAAGTTCACTCCTAAATTTATTCTGGATTTCGTTGGAATATTTCTTAACACTCTCTTTATCTGCTTCATTCCTAAGTTCACATTTATTTACTTCGAGGAGATAACTTATGTGAAGCAAGCATTCAAAACATCTTATCCAGGCATAGAGAGTAGACAACCCAAAACCAAGATTATCTCGGTTAGGCATAAAAGCCCGTGTCTTATCATTCATATCTTTTGGAGTGGCACCGCAAATATAACTCTTTTGTGCAGAAGAAGTTTCATTCAGAGCATTGCAAACTTTTCCGTCAATCATTGTTAGGAGCATGTTGTGATTTACAAAAATCTTGCATTCTTCGTTAAAGTACTTTACCTCCTCTAAAACTTTGTTCGTTTCAGAAACAATAAAATCTTTTGTTTCCTTAGAGAAAATAAATTTAATTGGACGACAATACATCGTAGAAGAAGGTCGAGGATTCTGCCAAACAATGTTACCCTTTTCGTCCTGTAACTGAAGAGGAAAGAAAGAAAATATAAACACAAACTCATCAGTGCCAGCACTGCATGTGAATTTTTGCTTATATGTACTATGACCAGAACTTCCATCGCAACCCCACTTGCTGATTAAAGTAAATGACACAGATGTAGGTAACAAACTAACAAGAACTTATTGATTTGCTAAAACTAAACGTTCAACAGTTTTATCTAATACGGCTTGAACTTTAATTTCAGCACTTGTTTCACCCACATCAATCTCATTTGGGTAGCATTCTGCCTTAGCTTTTCTTAAACTATAAAACGATGGATAAACCTTATGGCCTGCCTTGATACTCCACTTCCGAGTCGTTTTGTACCCATGAGTCGTCAACTTGCTGTCTACATAGTATGCCAAAGCTTCTACACTGCTCAAGCATCTTGCACCTTGCTCACATGTTACCTTCTTCGTCGTTTTTTGTGTGGTTTTTTGTGAACTTTTTATAATATTAGCAATATTCCTATTCCGGACATCTGCGTTGATACTTCTGCCGCATAAACTAACTCATCAGCACTTCTGGATTGCAGTAGGTCGTTAACTCGACGACGTTTGGTCTTTTGACTGGAAAGTAGAAAGTCCTTCTGTGGTCTTCCGGGTCCTGCGTTACCTGAAGACGAAGCTGGTTGCTCTGATGGCAACCTTGCATCCATCGTAATTGTAAACTTGAAATTTGTTCTCGAAAGCCACTCCAAGTTTTTATTACAAAATCGCTCCCGATGTCTTCCAGAGCTGTTCCATTTCTCATCGATGTTGGACGAATATCTTGAAATTTGTTGACTTAAATTTATTAACGAATGCTCAGCTACTTCTCTTAAATCAGCCTTAAGTAAAATACCACTCAATAACTCCTTATTTCTCGATTCTTTCGAATATTTCAACCATATTTCAAAAAACTCCATTCTTGGTATGGTTAATACTAAATCTACAAAAAAAATAAAAATAGATGTGCAAAGAATTCGCAACGGTTTTTCTTTCGACTATTAGAAAATACTTGGGACTATAACATATGTAAAATTTGGCGCGGGTGCACGTGTGTACATATAACTTTTCCATTTCTTAATTTAAAAATGTAGGTAAAAAGTACCTTTTCTTCCTAATAACGGAATCTTAAATATATTAAAAATATTCTAATTGCGAAAAGATTACTATTGAAAAATTCAACTTACCTTCGAGCTTAGAATCTATCACAAAAATTATGTAAAAGTGTTTTATTAATAGTATTATGAAAAGTAATATTCAACACTATTTTTGTAAATTAATCAACGAAAATTACGGCCACTCCTGCTTACTTACTTCAATTACTCAAGATATAATAAGCGACAAAAACAAATGTGTGCAAAAATCCCGTTATTTTGTTGTTTTCTTTCATTTTCCATTACAATATTCTAGGAATAAAAACTTTGTTTTTGTCCAGCTAGCTTGTTCTACACGGAACACTGTGCGTCGCCTGTATTTATTTGAACAAATGTATTAGGATGTGTGTGTGCATTGAAACCCAATAAACATTTTTGTTGGAAATTGCTTTGAGGTCAAATGGAAATCCAACTCGTTTTCCAAATTCCAATGTTTAATATCCATTGTACCTCCATTGGAGAACCAACCCATTCTCAAACAAAACGGCACATTTTTTATACATAAATAATTTCAGTTCTCCACTTGAGAAATTCTTTGAAATTTGAACTCCAACATCAATCTCCAATTGGATTCAAGTGAAACAGAAAACTCTTCTAGAATTAAGTTTCCCATCCAAATTGAATAAAAATAACAGCGTTGTATATAAATTTGGTTTCAGTTTAATAGATAGTAATTCATTTTACATATTTAAAAATAAATTAAAAGTACTTAAAAATTTAAAGTAATTGTAATTCATTAATTAGATTCTTAAAAAATTGTAAAAACTCTTTGTACCAAAGCTGAGATATTTTTTTTCGTGCTCAAAGCAGAGAGAGAAATCACCAAAAATTGTTGTACCCTGTACAAGATCTCAAAAGTGGGGGAAAATCCGTTTTTTGCGTAGATAACCTCAGTTATCTCAGAATTTCTCCGGTAGATCTCCACTTTTTTTACATTTTTCTATTTTTCTCGGTGCTTTGAGCACGAACAAGGGTAAATACTTACGACACAAGTGGTGTGCCTCATAGTGCCAAACGTCCTGTGGAAGGTAAAGAGCGTTTGGAAACCGGGAAACAGCTGCTCTTTAAACCCCTGACTTTGCCAATCATCGCGCCAAATGGTGAAAAGAGGGTAAGTAATCTGTAACAAATTATAATAAAAGTCGACGAAGAGGAAGGAGTGCAACCGTTGTTTCAAATGGCTTCGGAAAAACATGACACAAACCATATTTCTTACTAGTTACGAGAAATTATAAGAGATGGAGCTCCTAAACCACTTGGTGTAGATTGTGATTATTCCATGGCCCTTTTGAATGCAGTCAGTTTAGCTTACAACGAAAGAAGTTTGGCAGGATATATAGCTGTTAGTTTTCGGTGGATGCAAATGGTTGATTTGCAGCATCCAATAATGTGCTACATTAGAATCGACATAGCTCACTTAATCAAAATTATATGCCAAAGAAAGATTCCAAAGGTCGAAACTAGGGAAAGCTAAATCTTTGAAAAGAAATCAATATACTATAAAAGATTAAAAAAATGTGTCAAATATATCAAACAACTTTCGCAAAGATGACGATGATTATTTGAATAATCAGGAGAATTGGCTGGGCCTTAATCCTGATGTAAAGAAGCCAAAATTGGATGAGTCGGATAGCGCAGCTAATTATAGCAGCACCTTAGACTCAACATAGGACTCCATAAAAAAAGATGAAAATAATAGTATTGTTGGCGAAAATACCCCAATCTCAAAAACTTCGCCTTTGGTATAAATTCACCAAAATTGTAGAGGAAAATATGTGAGGCCCTGCCCTGATATAGAATTAATATATGGTAGAACACTCCGAATAAAAAAAGGACAAATACTTTTAAATGGCAGCAAATCGGATCCTAAAATTATTAGTGGAAAAAAGTTTCCGTCAAAAACACTTGTGCTTTCGATGCAATATGTGAAATGTTTACTCATTGTTATTCAAACAATCCATACTTCAAAGACTTTGTAGACGCAAGATCTAATATTGGACTTTACGCTTTTGTAATAGACTACGTGAACAAAGGGGTATCTAAGGCGTTGTATTTAAAAAGAGCTACCATATTAGCTACTATATTCGAAATAAAAAACAATATTTTAAATTGTTACTGTAGCGCCACAAACCTTCTGCAGGACCTAACAGCGGATTCCCCATCTTAAATAATTAATATAAGAGGTCACGAACCATGTAATTCGACAAAGAAGGTATTCGAGTACCTAGTAATTGATGGGAATGATGGCGAGCGAAGTTTCGATGACTACGTCAAACATTTTATTGCTACAACCTTCAGCAAAACAACAGAAATATGCAGGATGTGCAAGAAGCATGAACAAATCGAAATTAATGTTGGACCTCATTTAATATTAGAAACACAAATTTCTTTTATGAGAATAAATCGAGGTACCACAAAGGCGTGGAAATTAGCGAAATACCTGAAAAACTTAAGGTTCAAAGCGAGCAGTTCATCTTTGGAGAACTTTTACGCCATATGCCGGAGCATTATACAGCCTTTTCCAGAAGCCCATTAGGGAGGTGGGTTGAGCATGATGATGTATGCAAAAAACAAAAAAAACGTTAACAAAAATGAGCTTGTTGTAGGTGAAATTTTATTTTATAAATTTTTTAGAAAACCGTGTAATTTTTTAACTTTTGAATCATCAATGTATACTTGCGTTTCTTTCTGACATTTCGTTTGAATTATTATTATATATGTAAAACTATATAATTTGCATTATTAAACTGTTTTCATCAATTACTAAATTTTTTCGAAATTGCTTAATGGGATCGGCTATGTAATCCGATTAATAAGATATTTTTTTTTTTTTCAAAAAAAAAAAAAAGGCTGGGCTATCCTGGGCTAACCTTGGGCAAACGAACCACATTGTAAAAACAATAATTTTTCTACTTTTTGGTTGTAGGAGTTTTCAACTTGAAAATTTTGTTTTTACGATAATTTTTTTTCCGAGGGTGGGCTAACGAAAAAAATGGTTGGGCTATTTGGGGTAACGAACCACATTGAAAAAACAATAATTTTTCAACTTTTTTTATTTTGGAGAGCTTTCAAATTGAAAATTTTGTTTTCACGATAATTTTTTTTAGGGGTGGTCTAACGAAAAGAAAGGCTGGGCTATCCTTGGGCAAACGAACCACATTGAAAAAACAATAATTTTTCAACTTTTTTATTTTGGAGAGTTTTAAACTTGAAAATTTTGTTTTCACGATAATTTTTTTTAAGGGCGGGCTAACGAAAAAAAAGCTTGGGCTATCCTGGGCTAACCTTGGGCAAACGAACCACATTGAAAAAACAACCATTTTTCAACGTTTTTATTTTGGAGAGTTTTCAACTTGGATATTTTGTTTTCACGATAATTTTTTTTCAAGGTGGGCTATCGAAAAAAAAAGGTTGGGCTATTCTGGGCTAACCTTGGGCAAATAAACCCTGTATTTTTTTTTTTTTAATATTCGCACTTTGGGGTGCCAGCTTCACGCAGCCTCATTTATCCGTACACGTTATGGTCATAAGACGATAACATCTAACTTAACAAGGGGGCAGACACACTTACTTGTAAGAATGTGCTGACACCACACTTCAACAAACACAAGCAAAGCCAACGTAGGTAATTGATCCGATATCATATTGCGTAAGCAGACAAAATGCAATCCATGGGAACTGCAGCGTAAGCGATATGATATGCGGACAAAATGCGAGTCGCGTGATTCGCCACGCAAGCGATAAAATATTATTTTGGCCAATCGTGGGAAGTGCAGTGTCAGCAATTATGAAATCACTTAGACTAATGTAGAAGCTTAGAGCTTAGTTTAAGTTAATGATAAAGTCAGTCTGTGTTTGACATTCAACGGAAATAAATGGTAAATATTATTAAGCGGACCAAAAACTATTTTTATTTGGATCTTTACAGGTTGCAATGGGGCTGCGGGGCGGCCCCAACTTTAACTTTTTGGAGCCCTAGTACTAAGGCTCCTTAACTGGCGCTCGAGCAGGGACCCACTGGCAAGTGGGTCCTTCAAAAAGGACCTCCTTAAATGTGAGGTCCATAGTGATTAGTGACAAAGTGATAGTGATAGTGGAGTGCTAAGGGAAAAAGAAAAAATAATAGAAATTTTACCGATAAAGGAATAAAAAATAGAGGCAAGACCACAGCTTAAATAATTTAAGGCTTGTACACCAATAACGAAAATACCAAAACCGAGATTCACCTTCGAGAGGCCCTCCGGTTATAACGATAGCTTAACTCTGCGATTCCCTTCGGGACCCTACAGGGTATAAAAGCTCCTCTCCCCAGGAGAGGTAAAACGAATAATAAAAAAAAAAACAAGTGAATAACAAAAAGTTGAGCGAAAAGTGATGCTACAAGCAATAAATTACTACGTCCAATCCTAAAAGCCCTCAGAGGGCTATACAGGAATAATATTAAAAGAAGCGAGCCTGTTACCCCTAAGATCCTCTGGCGCGCGAATAAAATTCAACACGAAAATTGAAACATGATAAGTGAATTATCCTACGGCCTCACTATTGCTATTCCAAGTGCACGTATAATCACATTGGCAGGGTGAGTCCGTATACCTATACTTCTAGGACGGACTTCACCATACCAAAGCCCGAAAAATGGTTAACGACTCCTGTGACCGTGTCATGTACACAAAAAATTTTTTTTGCAATATGCAACTTGCCGCTCCCTTCAGGAAACGGCAAAAATTTCCTTCTGAAAAAGTTAACCCGAGCGTACACATAAGAACACACTTAGGCCGGCTTTAAAAGTTAACCCGAGCGTACACATAAGAACACACTTGGGCCGGCTTATCCTTTTGTGGAGTTTCCAGGGTACACATCAGCACACACTGGAAACGGTCACTCGTTACTTGCGATACTTTCAGCGTACCCATAAGAACACGCTAAAGATTTGCAATATGTCCAGAGCGTTGTGGAGCAACTGTGCCTTAGTAGGTTGCCTTCAATCTGATTGTCGACGACTAAAAAGGAATTACACAGCCTCCCCTGACCAAAACCATAATTATTTAAAGACTAATGTACTGTGAAACGCCAACTTGGTACATGTCGCCGTTGCCATAAGAACACGGTAAAAGTTTCACAAATGTAACCAAAGTCCTTTTTTTCTTTGCAGGAAACTGTCAAAGTGTAAGGAAAACCTTAAAACTAAAATAAAAAACAAACAAATCGTCTGTGCTATAAGGACTATCCCGTCAGGTGATCGCGAACGCCAGTAAGTAACACAAAAAAATAAAAACAAATTTTAAAGAGCCACTGTGTGCCAAATTAAAATTTAAAAATATATTTCTTAATCTCAAACTAAATTTTTTTTCTGAAATGGACGCTTTAGCCACGAAAGTTAATGAACTTAATGGGGAGCATCAATGCTCTCCTCGAGCAGATTAGGCGGGTTGAGACACGCCTTGGGGGTATCGAAAGCAACGGTGTTGCTCTGAACTCTAGGCTAGGGAAAATTGAATGCAATAACGCGAGTTTAGAACAAAATCTTGGCAGAATCGATGAGCGATTGTGAAGAGTAGAACAGGGTGGCGTAAGAACGCAGCCACAGGGGGTATTGGCAGCGGTGCGAACACCACTGTCGGAGCAAGACCTAAAGGATATTGGCAGACTTCCCGACTGCGTGAAGGAGCTGCAAGTTTTTGAAGGCAGCCCTTCTCAATACATCTCATGGGTTCACAGCGTTGAAGGAATTCTGTCGGACTACGATATCGTCAAAGAAAGGCCTCTGTATCGTGCCATCCTGCAACATATTAGGCAGAAAATCCGTGGCTTTGCCGATGCAGCACTGGTAGCGTATAATGTTCTCGATAGCGATTGGGTAGAAATAAAAAGGGTATTATCGCTGCATTACGCAGACAAAAGGGACATTAGGTCTTTAGAGCACCAACTGAATCAGCTAGCTCAGAGAGGTTCAAAGATAAGTTCTACCCAACGGTCAATCATCAGTTGTCTCTAATATTGAACAAAATCAAGTGCGATGACTATAGCCAGGAAACCGTGTCGGTCCTTGTGGAAACGTACCGTAACAGGGCACTCGATGTTTTCATACGGGGTCTCAGTCCAGAATTGTCACGTATGCTTATAGTGCAGAAGCCAAAAACACTGCCAGAAGCATACTCGGCCTGCGTTGATATTCAGAACCTAACGTTAAGGAACACAATAGTCCATGCAAACACTCCAAATAGAGTAGTTGTCCCCACCAATACCCTGTCGCAAGTTACTCAGGGACCACCGTTACCTCCTCGTTCACGGTCTACATACAACTGGACGAATCGGAACAATACTCAAGGGAATAGCCGGTCATCCTACAACAGATTCCAAGGCAATCAAGGGACGAACACCGCACCTCCTGGTAGACCCGCAGCCCCAAAACCTGCGGAAAGAATGGATGTCGACGACAGTGTTCAAACCAGACAGGTGAACTACATGAACCGACCGACGAATAACAACGCCTTCAAAAGGGGACCTACATCATCGATTGAAAAGATGCCCAAACAGCAGAGGCTCTACAACCTGGAAGCCAACAGCGCAGATGTAGAAAGCGGACCTTCGGCGTATGCTGAATCGACAGAAGACAACTTCCAGCAGGTAAATTTTATGGCGGACGGGCCACCAGCCTATTTCATATGAGGACTACCGCGCAATCCAGTATACCCTATCTCACTTGTTTGACACCAAACAAAGTAGCCCTAAAGTTCTTAGTTGACACAGGGGAAAATAAAAATTGTATAAGACCTGAATTGGCAACTAACACAGTCCCAGTCAATCCACCTTTCTCAGTAACCACCGTAGCAGGACCTCTAGTAATAAACAAAAAAATCAGTGGGAGATTTTTCCAAATTCTGGCAATGAAGCTACGGTGACCTTTTACGCACTTCCTGGTTTAAGCTAGTTTGATATGATAATAGGCGATGATACCCGTCAGAGACAGGAAAAAACATGTCCTTACAATAGATCCCAATATAAGAATTCCGCTCAAAAACAAAGTCGCAGGAAGTTTAAATTTTTTCGAAACTGACGATATGCCCGACGCAATTCTCCCAAGCCTAAAAGCCATGATAGAAAAATATTCTCATTTGTTTGGTCCACTTAACATCAAAACAAATATTAAAACCACAGTTCGAGCTGAGATAAAGACTACCACGAATGAGCCCATATACACGAAAAATTACCCATATCCTGCAAACATGAGGGAAGAGGTAGAAAAACAAATTACTGAGTTGCTTGAAGAAGGAATTATACGACCATCCAAAAGCTCGTACAATTCTCCTATTTGGGTAGTTCCGAAAAACCCAAACCCTCTGGTGAAAAGCAATATAGAATGGTAGTGGACTTCAAACGTCTGAATGCAGTCACCGTGCCAGACGCCTATCCCATTCCAGATATTAATGCAACGCTGGCCAGTTTAGGGAACGCAAAATATTTCACAACTATAGATCTGACCTCAGGCTTTCACCAAATCACAATGAAAGAAACAGATATACCCAAAACAGCGTTTTCAACCATGAATGGAAAGCACGAATTTCTGAGATTACCTTTTGGGTTAAAAACGCTCCGGCTATATTCCAGCGAATGATTGATGACGTCCTTAAAGAGTATATAGCGAGGATATGCTACGTGTATATCGACGACATTATTGTCTTTGGAAAAAGTACCGACGAACATTTAGTAAATTCAGAGATAGTGTTTAAACGGCTTGCGGATGCTAATTTGAGAGTGAATTTGGAAAAAACTAAGTTTATGAGAACGGAAGTAGAATTTCTGGGATATGTAATAACATCCCACGGGATGAAGGCAGATCCTTCAAAGGTCCAAGCTATAGAGAACCTCTCACCCCCAGAAACGCTTAAGGAACTAAAAAGCTTTTTTGGAATGACGTCGTATTACCGAAAGTTCATTCGAGATTACGTTAAGGTTGCTAAACCCTTGACCAATCTCACACGCGGTGAGAATTCGCAGGTCAAGGCAAATCAATCTAGAAGAGTGCGTATCAAAATGAATTCCGATGCCCTTCAGGCCTTCGATACCCTAAAAAAACTACTCGTTTCTTCAGATATTCTCACATTTCCAGATTTCGAAAAACCATTCAACCTTACCACCGACGCCTCAAACTATGCCATTGGTGGGGTGCTATCCCAAGGAGAAACAGGGAAAGATCGACCCATCGCCTATATCTCAAGATCTTTAAGTAGAACAGAGGAAAACTATGCCACAAACGAGAAGGAAATGTTAGCTATAGTTTGGGCTCTAGACAACTTGAGATCCTACCTCTATGGGGCGAAAAAAGTTGGAATTTTCACTGACCACCAGCCTCTCACTTTTGCGTTAGGAAGTCGAAACTATAACGCCAAGTTGAAGAGGTGGAAGGCTAGAATAGAAGAGTATAACCACGAATTGATTTACACTCCTGGTAAATCGAATGTCGTGGCGGATGCTCTCTCCAGAATTCCATGCCAGGCAAACCATTTGACAGCACCGTCGGAACCCAACGATGCACCAACAGAAGCTAGAAGTGACGAGGGGATAGCTCACAGTGCTGAACAGGATTCTTCGGACCTTATTCCACACGTAGAAGCCCCTTTGAACGTTTTCCTAAACCAAATAATTTTTACGGAGGGGAATGCAATGACTTGTGTTGAAAACCGACATCCAGGATTCACTCGTCATTATGTGAGACTGGATATAATTGAAAAGGCCAGCTTAACCGAAGCCTTGAAGGAACGCCTATACCCGGCATTCATAAATGGAATAAAGATTCCAGAAAGTTACTTGCAACTCCTACAAGAAGTATATATAGAACATTTCCTTTTATACAAAATTAGGATAACTCAGAGGGTGGTCGAGGATGTGGCCAACGAGGATAGGATTTGCGGTATAATAGAGACAGAACATAGGAGGGCTAATAGAAACTCAAAAGAAAATAGGGAACAAATCTTGGAAAAGTATTATTTTCCCAAAATGGATAGTAAGATAAAAAATTTCACTTCTAACTGTGAAACCTGCCTTGCTAACAAGTATGATAGGCATCCGGCAGTACCACCGATAAAAGAGACTCCAGTGCCGAAATATCCATGCGAAATAGTGCATGTGGACATTTTTGAAATTCAAGGGGAGACATTTTTATCTTGCATAGACAAATTTTCAAAATTTGCCAAGCTTTTTCACATTAAAAATAAAGCATCCGTCATTGTCCGCGCTAAGCTAGCCAAAGTAATACACTATTTCACAACTCCTAAAATGATAGTCACCGACAATGAGAGGGGATTTATGACTCCCTTGGTATGTAACTACATAAGAGGTTTGGGAATCGAACTATATCAGACTCCAATTCAAAGAAGTGAAGTAAACGGCCAGATCGAAAAATTCCACTCTACCATTATTGAGATTTATCGGTGCCTCCGGAAAGAAATTAATAACACTAGACCAACTTCAAAAGTGGGGTCCACAAGGAGATCAGGGAACAAATCAAGATGACCAGGAGTTAAGAATTCTCCGATTGAATAAAAAAAGGAAAAGAGCTAAGGAATTTAGGCCAGGAGATGAGATTTACGTCAGGGATAAACAGATAAAATCAAAACAAAATGCACTTTACAAAAAGGAAACGGTTGGTAAGGACAATACAGTGACATTGCTCAAAGACACTGGCAAAAGGATTCATAAAGCACAGATAAAAACCACGTCAACATAAGGTAAAAAAAAAAAAAAAAATTAGGTCACCACGGGAAGTCAACAACAAAAAGATGTCCCAATAAGGGACCACAAAGATTTGAAATTCTATAGCACAGACGACGCAAAAAAGGCGTCCGCCAAATTTCAAGATCAAAGATCTTTTCTGTAACAAACCACATAAGCGATTAAAGAGGCAACATAAAATATTGCAACAAAAAAAAAAAAACAAAAAAAATACAAGAAAAAGAGAGCAAACGATTTTTCGTTTAAAACTTTTTAATGAAGCAATATCTGCCCACAAGAAATTAGTTACACGCTTAATAAAAGAGGCAAAATAAAAAATAATTTTTTTTTGTCTTAAGAAGAAATCTGCCCACAACAAAAAACTAATTATGCGCTTACTAAAAAAGACAAATTAGACAAAACAAAAAAATATAAAAAAAAACATAAAAAACTTTAAAGAAGGGAGTAAAGAGGAAACATTTCAGTAATTCTTAGAAATATTATCCTCTTTCCTCAGCTTCTTTACCACGAGTTTTTGTAAGGCGGCAGGATCCAAGGGTAGTAACCTTTAACGCTACCTTTCAAACAAAAGTAAAGAATTTGTTGCGGTCACCCTGTGCTACGGATCTGGACTTAAAATATGGCAACCTCTTGTCCATGCCATGTCAGCAAATGACAGACGTCAGTTGCACGTTTATCGGTGCAATTTCCGCAGCCAACTTCCCTTTTTATAGACAGCAGCGGAGGTGAACACAAGCACCGATAGAAAAGTTCCCACCAGAAAAAAAAAAAATTTCGCGGCAATCACTACCTCCGGTTAACCCTTTTACAATCGGGTTTGGAGGCCATCCAGGGGCGCAAAGTTTAAGCGCACCCCATCGCGGCGAGTACCCGTTTGGACCACCAAGGGTGGTAATTGTTCGGCGCAGAATCGGCAGGCATCCACAGCAAGCCATATACGTGCCTGGGCTGCAACCATATTTTTGACAAACTGCAACATTCGCCAGCGGCGTTGGAAAAAGGTAAGTGAACATAATGAATGCGGGAACGTAGGAAAATAATATCTCGTCCCCATAGCCACAGTCGGGGCCAGCCGGGCGAAACAGCTAGCGTATCGCCAAGACGTTCGGGGCCACCCGGTTAGGGAACCAAGCGCGGCACCCGCAAGTGAATTGGTCGAACCGGCACGAAAAGGGCGGAAGACGAAACACCGCATATAGACGACCCTGCGCGAATGTATAACTTCCCTGGGCAACTAAGGCACACTTGAAAGCAGTATAAACACCTCCAACGATATTTCCAGCAGGACGCAGCGACGATCATCCAAGGCGCAAGTACCCTATACGACCATATCGATTTCGTGAGGCAACATTATCCAGGTTTCGCTAGTTTAAGTAGAGTAGGTTTAGTACACTGGGTTAGGTATATAAACGTACTTGTAGGCAGCCATATTTGGTGGTGAATTTTCGGAGTCTTCGAGGGCACAGCGAACGGCGTAGTCTCGCCCTCGAAATAGAGATTCAAATTTAAGCGTGGGAGGGGAATAAGACCAAAGGGAAGGGTCTGAAGGGAGAGATAAATTATTCGCCACCGAGGGACCACCCAATTATCCTGGACTTATTCTCGGATACAAGACGTCTTGTAGGGCCAGTTGGGAAGTGACTTTAAGTGTCTGATGAACTCCTAGAGGAACCTAACCCGTTCGGTTGTTGCGTTGGTTTGCTTTTGGTTTGTTTTGCAAAAAAAAAAAAAGGGGGCGATCCTGCGCTCGTACGTATACCTGTAGTGCATTTGTGAGGCCCGGCTAGCTCAGTAGAGGGTACCGATAACGCCAAACGCTGGTACCCTACATATACGTTTATTAGTTTTTTTTATAACTTATGCAACCACGAATGACAATTTGTATTAGCAAGGACAATTGTTAACAATAACTCGGGGATGAGTCCCGGAACTGAAGGCACGTATACGCATAAGTTAATGTAATTGTTAGATTAAACATTCGTATATATTTAAACCAAGACCGGTTGAACAGGTCAGCCATTATATAAAGTAGTTCATAGAATGTAAATAATAGTGGTCGCCGAATTAGACCCTAAACTGAGACTATATGGTAATGTGGAAGATTCCGGTGAAAAGTTTTTCCCGGACAGCGTGGTATCCCTAGAGTGAACATGAAGAGTATCAGGTATGTATTTTTTTTTTGTATGGTGCGGTTGGCATGGCTCAGAGTCGCAAGAACCACCCCGTAGTCCGGCGAGCTAGCTCGTGCTAAAAGCAAGCATACCTGCGCGACGACTGGGGCATGCAACATGATGGTGTGGCAAGCGGGAGAGCATGCGTCCGCCTGGAAAAAATACCGCACGTAACAGAAAATGGCGCCCGAACGTGGGGCCCACAGCCTTGTGGGCTTTAAATAGAGTTTTTTTGTCGGACACACTCTGGGGGTATACGGGTTTGCCCAAGGGATTTGAATGGGTTTCGCCCCAGGATTTCAGGTATATTTTGGGGGAATTAATAACTACAATTGGTTCAATTTAGATTTTTTTTTTATAATGCGATGCATTGGGATCTTGATCAGGCTTGGGTATAGCCGGTCAATAGTGCCAATGGCGGGGGGGTATGATGAATGGTGTTCTGTTATCGGGCAGCTTGTCTTGGGCGTTGTAGGTACTGGGCAATAGTGTCAGAGGACAAATACCACTCACCAGGAGTCCCATTCCGGGCAGCTCGTTTTGCCAATCGAGAAGTAGTAGACGAAAGTGTTCGGGGCGGGATTTTAATTGGTTTGGGGTGAGCTGATTAGGTATCTCAGTTGGTCATTTAGAAGCCATCTGATTGTGCTAGCAGCCGAGAAAGGGGTTGACAGAGTCACTTTAGGGGGGGACAGACATCAACGGACGACATTAGGGTGGACAGACCCCACATCTACTAGATGAGTCACGATGTTTATTATTATTTTTTTTATCTAATCAGTTGCGTTTGATTCATCTAATCGTATGTAGGTGTTACATTTAACCACTTCTATAAACCACGTCTATTTCAATTTTTTTCATATTTTCGACAAGGCCTAACGTCTCGGAAGCAGGAAATTATTTTGAGATTCTGGAATTTTTTTTGGTTTAGATTATCCGATTTGACGTCGCGCTAGGCTGAACACCATTGGGTACGCATTTTTTTTATCACCCTTGGAAGTGAAGCTTGGCG
Source organism: Eurosta solidaginis (assembly GCF_040869045.1). Lineage (NCBI taxonomy): Eukaryota > Metazoa > Arthropoda > Insecta > Diptera > Tephritidae > Eurosta > Eurosta solidaginis. Next base: position 239,655,091 of record NC_090319.1, read on the forward strand.
AATCGTAAACGAACAACGAAATTTTTTTTGTTACCTTTTTATAACACATATTTTGAATTATCCGACTGCGAGTCGGTTTGATTAGCATCCGCGTGCTCATCTTCGGTATTATCCCTCGACTATCCGAGGATAAGACAGCTAGGAACATAACATCAGGTCACACATTTCATCCAGCGCTTACGCAGCTGACGGGGTATAGCGACACCTTGGAACGCGCTTAATAGAAGCGGGTGCTGACGCTCGGCGATCTGAGGGTCAAGGATCTTCGAGCGTTAACGGTTGCTGTCGCAGTTGTACCAATTACGGTCTTCGGCGTCCCGCGAATTTAAACCTAAGCAGCAATTTCCATCACAACACTTGAGAGCTGGACGCGCGCGCGCAGCTTCGGTAATCAGTTGTAGCAAATTTTTTTTTTTTCCTTTTCCTCGGGAATCTGTGTAACGCGGTAGATGTCTGAACCACCCAAAAGGCACGGACTTAGAAGCGGAAAGAAGATCACGGACGGCGAAGACAACGATTCCAACATGGCACCAGGAGAAGGTCACGTTGGCCAGCAGAACGCGGAGCAACAAGGCGACGACAATGACGACAGGCACAGTCGCGATGGAGAGCGCAACGAAGAGGGAAACGCGAGCCTACACGCACCGCGTAACCAGGACCGCGGGAACCATGGCGACGAGAACGACGATAGCGATGACAAAGAGGCGAACGCGCCCCAATCAGGATCGCAGTCACCAGAGGCCGGAACAATTAACGCGCACATTCCTAAAGTAGCGGCAACCAGCGGTCTAAGCGACGATTTCATGGAAAAGTTCGAATTGATGTTTGTGCAACATCAATTAGAGGTAAGCCGCTCTACCACGGAGGCGGTCAAAGGTTTGGTGCGTACGCTGAAAAAGGAAATGAGCAGCCTCTCGGGAAGGCTCTCGGTGTTGGAAGACACAGACGCGCACGCGCGCTCAGGGATGCAGAGCGGGGACTGGTTGCTGGACGCGACGCCTGGCGAGAGGAGGCCGAACATGAGCGAAAACGAAAGGGATCAGACAAGGAGCGAGCGCAGAGGAAGCGCGAATCACAAGTTAGCGTTAGGAGCAACAGAGCGACGGGGAGAGTCGGGGGGCGCGCGGTATGAAAGGGGCGCGACAAAAGCGATACGCGACTGGCATATAAAGTTCGACGGTGGGTCCAAGGCGATTCCAATCGAGCGCTTCTTATTCCGCGTGGACACCCTGCGGAGAAAGCACGGTATATCGTCGCAAGATTTGTATGCAAATTTCCACTTACTGCTCGAGGGTCAAGCGCAGGAGTGGTATTGGTTGTATACCGAGGAGCACCCAGACGACTGCGTGGTCGATTTTCAAGCGTTTCGAGTAGCGATGGTAGAGCACTTCCGCCGGGCGGACTGCGACGAAGAGATCCGCCAAGCTATGAACGAACGTAAGCAAGGATATAATGAAAAGTTCGAGGAGTACTACGCTGAAGTCCGAGGTCTAGAGCTTACCATGAGGACGCGGCTTCCGGAGTTGAGTCTAGTGAACCTCATGCGCAGGAATTTAAGACCCCGAATCAAAAATCTGATATTTGGCTGCCAAATTACGTCACTGGAAGAGCTGCGAAAAGAGTGTCGCAGAGGGGAAAAACATCTAGCCGAATTCGAAGTCAAGCCTCAGCGCAGGAAGGCGGTGGATGAACTGGAGGGCGATCAAAGTGAAGATCTGCAGGAAACATTAGAGGCTTTCCACCGACCAGCGAGGGATAAGCCGGCGCGAAGGGAAGCCATGGGAGACGGGGGCACGAAGCGGGAAGGCCCGACGGTAAGGAAGGGCGACGCGGTTAGCTGTGATGGGCGATTACACAGCATGATATGCTATAAATGTAATCAACCCAGTAGGCAGTTATGTGCAGAATGCCAACCGAAAAACTTAGAGGGTGGCGGGAAAACCGGGGAGCCCTGCCAACGTCAACAGACCCCGGAGAACTAACCAATTTTGACATACCGGATCTAACCAACCAAGACGAACGACATTCTGGCAATCAGTCAAACCAATTTTTGACAAATAGACAAACGAAGCCAGTGCGCGGACCGATACCACACCTAACGCTGCAGGAGCGGCAAGCCCGATATGACGCGGCGCGGAAAAGAATTTTTGGAGACTCAAAGGACATGGAAGCCAAGAATAGGGAGCTAAGCGCGGCGAAGGCGAATACGGAACGAGGGCCATGTAGGAAGTGGCGGAAGATTGCGGAGTTACGCCGGCGTGCACGGAAGCGGCGAAGTGAAACGCGGTCAATAGAGGAATCGGTTATTCGCGACTCGGTTGATAATCGGCCATACACTCAAGTGGACATCGAGGGAATCCGAATGCAAGGGTTGCTGGATAGCGGCGCGTCGATAAGCTGTCTGGGGTCAGTGGCGCGCGTTTGGGAGGAAAAAATGGGGAATAAGATGCACAAGTTGAAGGAGCGATTGAAAACAGCGGATGGGAAAACACAAGCAGTCGTGGGCAAGATTGACGTGACCGTAACGTGGAGGGGCAAATCTAAGGCAATTACGCTCTATTTGGTCCGAGCCTGAAACAAGAACTGTATCTGGGTATCGACTTCTGGGACGCCTTCGGAGTGGCACCGATGGTGATCTCAGAACTGGATACCCAGGGACAACTTGAGTTGTCAGTCGACCAATGCCGAGAACTGGAGCGCATCAAAAAGCTTTTCCCATCTTTCGCTGAATTAGGACTTGGGAGAACGCACCTTATTGAGCACACGATCGAAGTATCAGATGAGACAATACCGATTAAACAACGCCACTACCCCATGTCGCCAGTTAAACAAAAGTACGCATACGAAGAAATCGACCGTATGCTGGAACTGGATGTAATCGAAGAGAGCAACAGTGCTTGGAGTTCGCCGATTGTTTTAGTGGAAAAGCCCGGGAAAAAGCGCCTGTGCGTAGATATGAGGAAGCTTAATGAACGCACCAAGAAAGACGCATACCCAACTCCACATGTGGAAGGGATTCTAGCACGGCTGCGAGAAACACATTTTATATCGGGGATTGATCTCAAGGACGCCTTTTGGCAGATTCCACTAGAGCAATCTTCTAGAGAAAAGACCGGTTCACAGTTCCAGGTCGGCCGCTTTATCAATTTAAGGTAATGCCATTCGGCTTGTGCAATGCACCGCAGCGACTATGCAGACTGATGGACAAAGTTATACCGGCGCGCCTAAGGGAAAATGTTTTCGTGTATATCGACGACCTGTTGGTTTGCTCTCCGGATTTTCAGTCTCACATAGTTCACCTGGCGGAAGTGGCAGAGTGTCTCGCTAACGCTGGCTTAACAATAAATCTAAAGAAGTCAAAGTTTTGCCAGAAAGAATTAAAATATCTAGGGTTTGTTGTTGGACAAGGTGAGCTGAAGACCGACCCCGAAAAAGTTCGGTCCATAGTCGAATTCCCAGTACCAGTAACCATAAAACAGCTTCGGAGATTTCTGGGCATGTGCGGGTGGTATAGGAGTTTTATACCAAACTTTTCCACAATTGCGGCACCCATGACTGAGTGCCTACGTAAATCGAAGACGTTCGTCATGTCGGAAGAAGCGACTGCAGCGTTCGACAAACTGAAAGAAGCCCTCACATCCACCGACGTGCTAGTGAACCCAGATTTTTCTAAGCACTTTTATATACAGTGTGATGCGTCGACTCAGGGTATCGGGAGCGTCCTATTCCAGCGGGACAACGAAGGAAATGAGCGACCCATTGCATTCATGTCGCAAAAATTAAATTCGGCTCAGCGAAACTATACTATAACGGAATTGGAATGCCTTGCCGCAGTGGTGAGTGTGAAAAAGTTTCGCGCGTATGTAGAAGGGTTACCATTTACCATCATCACAGATCACATGAGTCTAAAGTGGCTCATGGGTCAGAAAGACCTTTCCGGACGTTTGGCCAGATGGAGTTTGAAACTTCAAGCATTCAATTTTGAGGTGGAGCATAGGAAGGGGGCGCAGAATGTCGTCCCCGATACCTTGAGCCGAATGCACATGGCGCAGATTGACGAGCCGGACCGCACAATGGAGGTCAATGTCGCGTCACCAGAGTTCTCAAGCGAAACGTATGAAGCGCTGAAACGACACGTGGAGCAGAATGCTGAACGACTACCTGATTTACGGATGGTGGACGGCGTGGTGTATAAGAGAATCCGCCCGAGGTGCGCAGAAGAGATAGAGGAGTCTGCATGGAGGATATGGACACCGGAGGGACTTACGTTAGGACTCATCGAAAAGGCACACGACGATCGGTCGGCCGGTCACGGCGGTATAGCAAAAACGTTGCATAGGCTGCGCTCCAAATATTTCTGGCCTGGCATGGTGGGGGCAGTCCGTAACTTTGTAGCGCGCTGTGAGGTCTGCAAATGCTCGAAAGCCCCGAATCTATCTCAAAGACCACCTATGGTGAATCGATTTCAGTCCGAAAAACCCTTTCAACGGCTTTACGTGGACTTTTGTGGACCTTATCCACGATCTCAGACTGGAAACACGGTGGTGTTCGTAGTACTCGATCATTTAACTAAGTTTATATTTATTAAGCCAATGCGACAGGCCACGGCGTCGGAGGTGATCAAATATTTAGAAGAAGAGGTTTTTCATGTGTTCGGAGTGCCTGAGACCCTGCATTCCGATAATGGGAGGCAATTTGTCGCCGACTCGTTCGCAGGGGTCCTCAAAACCTACGGTGTAAATCATGTCAAGACGGCCGCATATGCCCCACAGTCGAACGCGTCCGAAAGAGTTAACCGGTCGTTACTGGCCATGATAAGATCATACATCGCGGGAGGCAGTCAGTCCAGATGGGACCAGCACGTTTCCCATGCAGCCTTCGCATTACGAAGCGCCGTACACGAGGCCATCGGTATCGAGCCATACAAGGCGGTTTTTGGCCAGACAATGGTCCAACATGGCTGCACCTACGAAATTCTTCGGCGATTGGGGGCCTTGAGGGAGAGCGATATGGAGATCCTGCACAGAGATGATCGTTCATGGCTCATGCGGGAGAGACCGATCCGCAATTTGGAGGAGGCATACAGAAAAGGACAACAGACGTACAACACCCGAGCTAGACCAGTTAAATATCGAGAAGGAGACATTGTGTATAGGAGGAACTTCAAGCTCAGCAACGCAGCGGATGGATTTAATGCCAAGCTGGCTCCGAAGTATCTTCGATCCACGGTGCTAGCAGTCAGGGGGAACGCATTATATGAGCTGGGCGACGTAGCAGGTCATTCCGTAGGGGTTTACCACGCCAAAGACATACGGCGATAAGAGAACGGAGATAAGGCGACCAGCCCTTCGAACGCTTAGCCAAGCGGAGCCGGCAGCAGCGCTCGCCCTGTTGCGGTCACCCTGTGCTACGGATCTGGACTTAAAATATGGCAACCTCTTGTCCATGCCATGTCAGCAAATGACAGACGTCAGTTGCACGTTTATCGGTGCAATTTCCGCAGCCAACTTCCCTTTTTATAGACAGCAGCGGAGGTAGGTGAACACAAGCACCGATAGAAAAGTTCCCACCAGAAAAAAAAAAAATTTCGCGGCAATCACTACCTCCGGTTAACCCTTTTACAATCGGGTTTGGAGGCCATCCAGGGGCGCAAAGTTTAAGCGCACCCCATCGCGGCGAGTACCCGTTTGGACCACCAAGGGTGGTAATTGTTCGGCGCAGAATCGGCAGGCATCCACAGCAAGCCATATACGTGCCTGGGCTGCAACCATATTTTTTGACAAACTGCAACATTCGCCAGCGGCGTTGGAAAAAGGTAAGTGAACATAATGAATGCGGGAAACGTAGGAAAATAATATCTCGTCCCCATAGCCACAGTCGGGGCCAGCCGGGCGAAACAGCTAGCGTATCGCCAAGACGTTCGGGGCCACCCCGGGTTAGGGAACCAAGCGCGGCACCCGCAAGTGAATTGGTCGAACCGGCACGAAAAGGGCGGAAGACGAAACACCGCATATAGACGACCCTGCGCGAATGTATAACTTCCCTGGGCAACTAAGGCACACTTGAAAGCAGTATAAACACCTCCAACGATATTTCCAGCAGGACGCAGCGACGATCATCCAAGGCGCAAGTACCCTATACGACCATATCGATTTCGTGAGGGCAACATTATCCAGGTTTCGCTAGTTTAAGTAGAGTAGGTTTAGTACACTGGGTTAGGTATATAAACGTACTTGTAGGCAGCCATATTTGGTGGTGAATTTTCGGAGTCTTCGAGGGCACAGCGAACGGCGTAGTCTCGCCCTCGAAATAGAGATTCAAATTTAAGCGTGGGGAGGAGAATAAGACCAAAGGGAAGGGTCTGAAGGGAGAGATAAATTATTCGCCACCGAGGGACCAACCCAATTATCCTGGACTTATTCTCGGATACAAGACGTCTTGTAGGGCCAGTTGGGAAGTGACTTTAAGTGTCTGATGAACTCCTAGAGGAGACCTAACCCGTTCGGTTGTTGCGTTGGTTTGCTTTTGGTTTGTTTTGCAAAAAAAAAAAAAAGGGGGGCGATCCTGCGCTCGTACGTATACCTGTAGTGCATTTGTGAGGCCCGGCTAGCTCAGTAGAGGGTACCGATAACGCCAAACGCTGGTACCCTACATATACGGTTTATTAGTTTTTTTTATAACTTATGCAACCACGAATGACAATTTGTATTAGCAAGGACAATTGTTAACAATAACTCGGGGATGAGTCCCGGAACTGAAGGCACGTATACGCATAAGTTAATGTAATTGTTAGATTAAACATTCGTATATATTTAAACCAAGACCGGTTTGAACAGGTCAGCCATTATATAAAGTAGTTCATAGAATGTAAATAATAGTGGTCGCCGAATTAGACCCTAAACTGAGACTATATGGTAATGTGGAAGATTCCGGTGAAAAGATGCATTTTTTTTTTTGATGATAATGCGCCCAAGTGCATGAGTGCATATATGTAAGATCCGTATAAGGGCTCACGTAAAGAGCGGCTAGCATTGCCATAGATCTCACGCCTTACCTACTTAAGTATATATATATGCACGCATGCATGGTCCGCGCAAAGGGAGGGACGTTCAGGTACATAATTTTTAAGGCTAATTTAGTTAATTAGTTGTGAAATCATAGCTACATATGATAGCATACGTATTTACATGACATATTAAGATAATAAACATGAATTGTTAATTTGCAGATTTGGTGACGATATTCTTTTAGATGTGGGGGAGACGAACGGACATGTGGACAGTAAAGGGGGGTGAATTTTAAGGGGGCCGACACTGGCATTCGGTTTGGGGTCGGCAACAATACCATTAGCCATTGCCGACCATGGAAGGGTGGGTTGTGAATGGCTGGCCAATTGTCATCTCTGGCCAAGGGGGGGGGGGGGGGGGGGGGGGGGGGGGGGTTTCCCGGACAGCGTGGTATCCCTAGAGTGAACATGAAGAGTATCAGGTATGTATTTTTTTTTTTGTATGGTGCGGTTGGCATGGCTCAGAGTCGCAAGAACCACCCCGTAGTCCGGCGAGCTAGCTCGTGCTAAAAGCAAGCATACCTGCGCGACGACTGGGGCATGCAACATGATGGTGTGGCAAGCGGGAGAGCATGCGTCCGCCTGGAAAAAATACCGCACGTAACAAATTACAAACTACCTCGCTTTCATATCCATGCTCTCAGATCCTGTGGACCTTCCAAGTACCACGATGGGTATCCGAGGACGGTGGTAGGATATAGGAATACATTTAAACGCAACAAAAAACACATAAATAAATTGCAGTTCAATTCAAAAAGCACACAAAAAATTTAATTTCTCCCTTAGTGTGGAAATATTTTTTTTTTTTTTATTATAAAATAGAATGTTCTTTAAATAATAATAATAAAAGAAAAAAAAACAAAAGAAAACAAGATTTACATTATGTAACCATTTATTATTAGTTCACGGTGCCTGGGATAAATAATAAAAGTGCCTAAAAACAAAAAATGGTCAATACTAATCTTACCAACACTAATAAGGTTTTTTCTCTCCATAATGGAACACAGTTTATTTTTAATATCTGGCGTGTACGGCCTCAACATCTACAATTATGGCTCCCCACTGGTAACTATTGAGCACGGGCGTGGTTGGATCCTGAACGGACACTTCAATTTAGTCCACGTGGTCGACCTAAATTACTTCAACACGGCTTTGGTCAAATTGATGGAGTCAACAGAGCACGATATTACAAGCAGGGCTGTGCGGACTGTGTTACAATTCCACCTAAATCAAACTAAGCTGCGTCTCGACGAACTACAAATAAGCAAATCACGAAGGGTACGTTCCATTGACTAGATTGGTTCTGCATGGAAGTGGATAGCTGGGTCTCCAGATGCAGCGGATTGGGACTATATTCTTCGAAGCATGAATGACGTGATAATAAACAACAATCACCAGTACTGGGTCAACGAAAAACTATTCAACTGTACCCGCGAGGCAATCGAGAAAGCAAACGAAGCGATGCTCCACATTAACGCTATAAGCAAAAACATTAGCGACCTAAGCAAAGTCCTTATCTTGAAGGAATAGGTGTCAGAAGTCGTCCAAGCGTGCCAAATGGCGAAATCTGGCGTAATCAACACAAATCTTCTTGATCGAGACGATATTGGAAGGCTCATAATGGAGGCAGATTCCCTACCATATCAGAACACCATTGAAGCCATAGAGTACGGGTCGGCCTCCGTGTATTCAAACGGTAGCACACTTTTGTACGTACTCTCAATGCCAAAGGTAAAACCAGATGGCTACCGACTTCTAATAACACGGGCCGCTGTTATAAAAGGGCAACACGTTGACCTCAGCTATAAAAAATGCTAATAAAAGAAGTTGAAACGTTCGGGGTGAACGAGGATTGCCCTTCGATCAGCAATACAATAAATTGTTCTCCCAAATCCCTGACTAAACTTCGGAAAAACGGGTGCCTAGCTAGGATAGTTAAAGGTGGCGATGCCAAATGCCACTTTGAATCAGACAACACCAAAACCGTATAGATGATCACAGACTCAACAATATTTGTTACAAATTTTGAAGGCCTATTACAAGGGAGGAACTACTCCAAAACCCTAAATGGAACGTACGTCATTATTTTGAACAGCGAAACAGTCACGGTGGGTAATCAAACATTCACCAGCAGATCAGTACGCACAGCGCAGGCCCTGCCACCGCCCTTGGTAAACATCACGAGCGAAGGACTAAAATTGAACCTTAACTACATACACGGCCTGAGCATGGAAAATATTAATCAGCTTAAACAACTTGGTAATAATTTTCACTTTTCGCTAATTTTTGACGCTCTTGCCTTGGCCATTCTGGCAGCCGTATGCTACATTATCTGGAGAAAACTCACTACTACAATCAACTTTCCTAGACTAAATCAGACCGCAGATCAGGACCAGCCAAGCCATGCAAAGGATCCTTCTGAAAAAGGAGCTCATCTGCGGGACGGAGATGTTTAAAGGGGGGTACTTAACAAGGGGGCAGACCCACTTACTTGTAAGAATGTGCTGACACCACACTTCAACAAACACAAGCAAAGCCAACGATATCATATTGCATAAGCAGATAAAATGAAATCCATGGGAACTGCAGCGTAAGCGATATGATATGCGGACAAAATGCAAGTCGTGTGATTCGCCACGCAAGCGATAAAATATTATTTTGGCCAATCGTGGGAAGTGCAGTGTCAGCAATTATGAAATCACTTAGACTAATGTAGAAGCTTAGAGCTTAGTTTAAGTTAATGATAAAGTCAGTTGACATTCAACGGAAATAAATGGAAAATATTATTAAGCGGACCAAAAACTGTTTTTATTTGGATCTTTACAGGTTGTAGTGGGGCCGCGGGGCAGCCCCCAACTTTAACTTTTTGGAGCCCTAGTCCTTGGGCTCCTTAACTTCTATGATGTCTTCTTGAGCCTTAGCTTTTGAGCAGTGTTTGCATTCCAAATAACATGGTCTTCGTGACATTGCATCAGCATTGATACGAAACTGTATGAGCCATTTCAACGCTGCGTGATCTGTCCTGACACAGAATCGCTGCCCTTAGAGGTACTTGTGAAAATGTTTAATGCACTGGTTTTCCAATAGATCGGCTGTAAAATGCAACTACCTTCTCCTGTCCATCGACCAGTTGCGACAAAACACCGCCACTGCCATCGTTATCTAGAATAAAAGTTGCTCCTGGAATCGGATATGCCAACATTGGGGCAGTGCACAAACGCTCTTTCAATATTTGGAAAGCCACTTCTTGCTCCTTCTTCCATTCAGAAGCTTTATTTTTATTTTTTTTAGGCTCATGGAGGCTATAGGCTACGCTGGCAAAGTTTCGTACAAATCGGCGGTAATATGTTCACAGCCTAAGGAAACTTCTTAACTGATGCAAATCCTATGATCTTGGCCAATCCTTTACTGCTTCTATCTTTTCATTCGCGATGCAGACGCCCTCTCTCGTTGCTTCATGACCCAAGTAACTAACTTCCTTATTAAACAGAGAACACTTTTTGGGACTAAGTTTCAGATCAGCACCAGCTATTCTTTGGAAAACCTCCTCCAAGTTCAGAAGATATTCCTCAAATTTCTTTCACAATACAATGATGTCGTCTAGGTACACCAAGCATCTCTTCCATTGTAGTCCTTTCAGTACGTGATTCATGAGTCTCTCAAAGGTAGCTGGTGCATTACATAGTCCAAAGGGCATTACTGTAAACTTTCAAAGTCCATGATTATAGGGAATTCAATTGCGCTTTAGGTAACGATTGAGTGGACTTGGAGATTTGCTCATCTCCTCCAGCTTTGCGTTTACGACCACCCACAAAAGGAACTCTTAGGGTTGGAGCTGCAATAACGTGCAATGTGACCTGGCTTTTCAGACTTACAGCATTTGACTGCGTCATTATTGCACCACCGCAACAGCTTATGCCATACTGAAGTTTAGAGTGGACTAGCGCATAACACAGAACCTTGAGGGTTGCATTTGTACAGATGTTTCTAAGATTATAAAAGTGTTGAACCGTGCTTCGCAAACATGTTTTTAAACGAGAAATATGTGAAGACCAGTTAAGACTTTGATCAAGATACAAACCCAAATATTGAAACTCCTTAACCTTGTAAAGCAGGAATCGCTACAATGAGCATTGCAATTGAAAGATCTCATTGGACAAGATAAGCCATGTAGGGAAAAATACGTGCAATTAGTAGAATGAAGAACAATATTTCCGTCGGGCATATCTCTCGTATGTAGAATAAAAAAACATCATCTGTGTTTTTTTAGTTACAACAAGCTTATGATTAGCAAACCATGTTCTTAGCAAATACACATCACGGTAGATACCTGCCACCAAATCTAAAAAATTCGTTGAATCGTATGCAATCGCGATGTCATTCGCGAAGGCATTAACTTTTCCGTAGAAAGGTAATGTCAAAAATTGAGTTCAAGTAAACTAAAAACCATATTGGGCATAATACAGACCCTTGTGGTACCACAATGTTAATTGAGACTGAATTACTTAAACAATCATTGACTCTTAACCTCTGAACTATTCCTGTTAAGTAGGAACTAAACCAATTATGAATAATCCAACGAAAACCGGCGTAATGCAATTTATGTAGCAAGATTTTATGATCTACCATATCAAAAGCCTTAGTAATATCCACAAATAGGCCAGCGCAGGTCTTTCTGTTATTTAAGTCGGCATTTATAAGGGAACACAAGTTAAGTAAAGCACCTTTGATAGACCGACCTGATCTAAAACCGAACTGAACGGAGCTAAAGAAGTTTTTATTTTCCAGAAACGGAAGAATCCTATTCCTTTGAAATAGAAGACAGTAAAGAGATATGTCTATAATTTTTTTGTCTTTTTATACTCAGTTGAGCAGAGCTCACAGAGTATATTAAGTTTGATTGGATAACGGTTGGTTGTACATATATAAAGGAATCGAGATAGATATAGACTTCCATATATCAAAATAATCAGGATCGAAAAAAAATTTGATTGAGCCATGTCCGTCCGTCCGTCCGTCCGTCCGTTAACACGATAACTTGAGTAAATTTTGAGGTATCTTGATGAAATTTGGTATGTAGGTTCCTGAGCACTCATTTCAGACCGCTATTTAAAATGAACGATATCGGACTATAACCACGCCCACTTTTTCGATATCGAAAATTTCGAAAAACACAAAAAGTGCATTAATTCATTACAAAAGACAGATAAAGCGACGAAACTGTGTAAATGGATTGAACTTATGACGCAGAATAGAAAATTAGTAAAATTTTAGACCACGCATGCTTAACCAACGAACCGATATCATTTCGTTACGATAATTAACGTTAATAAACGAAACAAAGTCGGGATAGGTGAGGTTGACAATTGGATTTGGAGAAGCTATATATTCCGCTGGCAACCTGAAGGGTTGCGCTACACACCCCTTAAATCTGGTATTTTAGTCGCCTCTTACTACAGGCATACCTACCGCGGGTATATTCTGACCCTCTTACCCGCTAGGTGTGATGGTAGCATGCTCCGCCTATCACACCGAATGCCCTGGGTTCACACCCCAGGCAAAGCAACTTCAAAATTTTAGAAATAAGGGGTTTCAATTAGAAGGCAATTTTTCTAAGCGGGGTCACCCCTCGGCAGTGGTTGGAAAGCACTCCGAGTGTATTTCTGCCATGAAAAGCTCTCAGTGAAAACTCATCTGCCTCGCAGATGCCGTTCGGCGTCGGCATAAAACAAGTAGGTCCCGTTGTTGTTGTTGTTGTTGCTGTAGCGATAAGAACACTCCCCGAAGGCCTTGGGGAGTGTAGTCGATGTTGGTTGTCCTTTGCCGGATGCAGATCCGGTACGTTCCGGCACCAGGCCCGACCATCTCGGGAACGATTTTTTATGACCACATGCGACCTTCTTGGCCATCCCACCTTCCCAACCCTAGATCCATGAAACAGGATTCGCCACGGATAGGTGAGGTGGACAATTGGGTTTGGAGAAGCTATATATTGCGCTGGCAACTTGAAAGGTTTGCGCTACACAACCCCTTGAATCTGGTATTTTAGTCGGCTCTTATGACAGGCATACCTACCGCGGGTATATTCTGGCCTCTAACCCACTGGGGGTCAAACTGATGTATTATTCCTCAGCATGCGCTGTTTTTATACTGTTGCCTTGTTCGCATATTACTTCAAGGGTGTAGGCTTTTCACGAACAACCTTTTTATTCATTTCACCTCTATGTAGCTGATATTCACGTTTTGTCTTCTAGTTATAAGCGTGTGTATGTGTGAGTAATAAATCTGCTCTTAGCTGCTGCATATATGTATATACATATGTGAAGTATTCCCTTTTCTGCTAGCTTCGCTGTTTATATGTATGTGTGGCTGCTTGCTTTGATGTTTACATGTACATAAGTGTGTCTGCATGCTTTATTGTTGTTATACATTTATTTAGTAGCAGCATAGTGATGAACCGAAATGCTAGTATTCGCCACACTATTGTTCACACTGCTCCTTAACGAGCGGAAAAATGGCACCAACTACTGACAACGCCACTAATTTTGAATATTACTTACATACTTAATTATAAATATTACTTACTCACTTAATTGGTTCTTAACCTTTTAAACGGTTATGGCCGTCCAACAAGGCGCTCCACTTCTTCTTATAAATATTATCGAATGAAAATCACAGCTTGCTTATCTTTTTGGAAGACATTCGCATTTTTATATTTTCATGTGGACAAAATTTACTGTATAAAAAGCATCAAAAGTTTACAAAAATTTGCAGTAAAGACTGTAATAACTGATAAAAACTTAACCAGAATTTTGATCTTAACTCAAGAATTTGCATTTTTCTGTTAAATTAATTTAACAGAAATATTTGGGCTATCACAAATATGTAACAAAGCATATAATAACATCTTATATGTATAAGATAATGAATGAATTTAAACGCTTGCTTTTTGTTAGTGAAATACATACGATTTTTTATTCTTACCCCATTATTCATACAAATAAAGTAGCTTTATTAAGCTCGTAGAATTCGAAATTCTTATGGAAATGTCATATTAAAAGGCTTTATAAACCCTTTTAAATATTTATAAATAAGGGGGTTAGACTTTGGGATTGGTTTTGAAACAGTTTTGAGATTTAAGAAGAATTGTTCAATTAAGTTCAAAATGTAAATCCAATAAAATTTGAAGGTGTAGAACATAAGTTAATGGCGATCAATGAAAGGTTCTAGGGCTTAGAGACAGTATATGAGCGTATTAAAACACTTGTTGGTGAAGTAAGCGCTGTCAAAGCTACATTTAATAAACACCATGTGCCCTGCAGTCAAATCAACTAGTTGTATACCAGAAGAATACTAGTTTCCCAAAAATTCCAACTAGTATGAGTTCTGTCTTTTTTCCATATTAGCAACTGGTACTTTGAATACGGCGATATCCTACGAAATATCAATTGCCAGCCTCTGCATCAGCATCATACTAATTTACAAACTAGTAATTATACACACCAACATCATACCAGATGACATAATAGTCAGCATACTCATCAGGGTCATACCAATTAACATACCAGTCAGCTTTTCCGCCAGCATTCTACCAGATGGCATACTAGTTATTATATACATCATATCATACCAATTGTGACATGCTAGTTAGTGTATTCAATATCAACATACCAGTTGGCATACCACTCAGTGTATGCATCGTTATAATATCAGTTGTCATACTAGTGGATATTTGCATCAGCATCCTACTAGTTCATATACTAGTCCTAGTCGGGTTGAAAAATTACTTGAAAATTGATAAATTTGCTCAAATTCATTTTATTCATTATATTTCATATATATAAAAAAGTATGTATATATACATATATCACTTTAAAATTTATCACTTCAATAAATAATGCTTTGGAATAGATTTTAATAAAAATACATATACGTATATAAAAACTAAAAAGTATAATTCAGAATTGCTAAACTAGTTCAAATCCATTTTTGATTAATTTAATTAAACTATAAAAGTATTTATGTATAATATTTGAAGGCAAATAAAAATATTTTTAAAAAGTATTTATGTATAGATATCACGTCATATATATCACTCCAAAATATATAAACCTAATGTAAATTATAATTACTTATATATAAAAACTACAAAATTATAATTCAAAGTTTTCAAACTAAACTCAAATTCATTTCAAAAATTAACCTTCAAAGTTTCATCATTCTTATGCAACTAAATAGCTACATCTTTTTTAGTTTTAGTTGAGAAAGTTGCAGTTGAAGTACAGAATTTTAAATTCAAGTTCAGAAAATTATAATTGGAGGTAAGAAAATGACAATTTTAGCTCAGAATATATAATTGTAGTTAAAAAAATTTCAATTGTAGCTCAGAAAATTTTAAATCCAAATTTTTTGGACTTCAATTGTAATTTTCTGAATTTCAATTGCAAATTCTGAACTAAAATTGTAATTTTCTGAACTCCGGTTGAACATTCTGAACTTCATTTGTAATTTTCTGGACTTCAATTACAATTTTCTCAACTAAACCTGGAAAAGATGTAGTGAAAACAGTTTACTCCAGACATTGTGGCAGTGTTTTTACTGCCTTCGCCATGCCGCCTTTTTTTTTAAAACCCGCTTCTGGTGCAACTGCATTGCTTTTCTAAGTTGTTCTTCCAATTCATCATTGGAAGTCGGGCTTGTAATAGATTCTGCGAAATAATAAAATATTAAGATTATGTAAACTTAACACTTTTACGGATGTTACCCAAGAAAACTGAATAAAATTTGGGTGGTCTTTAAGACCCTTCTTCAAATGCGTCCCGTCAATTTTGTAGTCCATTATGACTGCACTGCTGACGACTTTTTCAAGGTTGTTCTTCGCCGAATTTTGCAGCAAGGTCCTAAGTGTTGAAATCTGTGAAAGTGAAAATAATTACTAAAATAGACCAAGTAAGATACAAAATCGTTCCAAGCACAACACAGCTTTAGCTTCATTCGCAAAGTCCATAACAAAGTTCACATACCTTGTATTTGTTGGTTAGGGACTTTATGAATTTAGCTACCGAAAAGTAATTAAGAAAACGCTAAAACAAATGTTTACTGTCCAGAAGAAAGTACAAACAGTAAAAGACTATTGAAAAAAGTGTTTGAAATTTTTGTGCTGGGTCCGTATCTTGTTCTACAATGACGTAACCACTTATTCGTTTTTAATTTTTTATTTAAAAAGTAAAATTAAGTCTAAGATCGGATGTAACCAAACTCCATATTCTCAGCCAGAGCTCTTATTGTACTGACAATTAGTTTAAGTTTTTTGAAATTAAATAAAATTAATAATTGGCGTGATTTACCTATGACGAGGTTTAGGCCGAACTTCTCTTTCAATTTGCATGGTGATTTTTATACTCAGTTGAGCAGAGCTCACAGAGTATATTAACTTTGATTGGATAACGGTTGGTTGTACAGGTATAAAGGAATCGAGATAGATATAGACTTCCATATATCAAAATCATCAGTATCGAAAAAAAATTTGATTGAGCCATGTCCGTCCGTCCGTCCGTCCGTCTGTCCGTTAACACGATAACTTGAGTAAATTTTGAGGTATCTTGATGAAATTTGGTATGGAGATTCCCGGGCACTCATCTCAGTCGCTATTTAAAATGAACGATATCGGACTATAACCACGCCCACTTTTTCGTTATCGAAAATTTCGAAAAACCGAAAAAATGCGATAATTCATTTCCAAAGACGGATAAAGCGATGAAACTTGGTAGATGGGTTGACCTCATGACGCAGAATAGAAAATTAGTAAGATTTTGGACAATAGGCGTGGCACCGCCCACTTTTAAAAGAAGGTAATTTAAAAGTTTTGCAAGCTGTAATTTGGCAGTCGTTGAAGATATCATGATGAAATTTGGCAAAAACGTTACTACTATTACTATATATGCGCTAAATAAAAATTATCAAAATCGGATGAAGAACACACCCACTTAAAAAAAAAAAAATTTTAAAAGTCAAATTTTAACAAAAAATTTAATATCTTTACTGTATATAAGTAAATTAAGTCAATATTCAACTCCAGTAATGATATGATGCAACAAAATACAAAACTAAAAGAAAATTTAAAAATGGGCGTGGCTCCGCCCATTTTCATTTAGTTTATCTAGAATACTTTTAATGCCATAAGTCGACCAAAAATTTTCCAATCCTTCTTAAATTTGGTCGGGGCATAGACTCTATGACGGTAACTGTTTTCTGTGAAAATGTGCGAAATCGGTTGAAGCCACGCCCAGTTTTTATACACAGTCCACCGTCTGTCCTTCCGCTCGGCCGTTAACACGATAACTTGAGCAAAAGCCAATATATCTTTACAAAACTTAGTCCACGTACTTACCTGAACTCACTTTATCTTGGTATGAAGAATGGCCGAAATCCGACTATAACCAGGCCCACTTTTCGATATCGAAAATTACGAAAAATGAAAAAAAATGCCACAATTCTATACCAAATACGAAAAAAGGGATGAAACATGGTAATTTGATTGGTTTATTGACGCAAACTATAACTTTAGAAAAAACTTTGTAAAATGGGTGTGACACCTACCACATTAAGTAGAAGAAAATGAAAAAGTTCTACAGGGCGAAATCAACAGCCCTTGGAATCTTGGCAGGAATACTGTTCGTGGTATTGCATATAAAAATAAATTAGCAGTACCCGAAAGATGATTTTCTGGATCACCCTGGTCCACATTTTGGTCGATATCGCGAAAACGCCTTCACATATACATCTAAGGGTCACTCGCTTTTAAAACCCTCATTAATACCTTTAATTTGATACCCGTATCGTACAAACACATTCTAGAGTCACCCCTGGCCCACCTTTATGGCGATATCTCGAAAAGGCGTCCACCGATAGACCCAAGGCCCACTCTCTATTAAAATGCTCAGTAACACCTTTCATTTTATACCCATATCGTACAAACACATTCTAGAGTCACCCCTGGTCCACCTTTATGGCGATATCTCGAAAACGCCTTCACATATACAACTAAGGCACAATCCTTTTTAAAATACTCATTAACACCTTTCATTTGATACCTATATCGTACAAACAAATTCTAGAGTCAGCCCTGGTCCACCTTTATGGCGATATCCCTAAATGGCGTCCATCCATAGAACTATGGCCTACTCTCTCTTAAAATACTCTTTAATACCTTCCATTTGATACACATGTCATACAACCACATTCCAGGGTTACCCTAGGTTCATTTTCCTACATGGTGATTTTCCTTATTTTGGCTCCATAGCTCTCAACTGAATATGTAATGTTCGGTTACACCCAAACTTAGCCTTCCTTACTTGTTTTAGTTTTTTTTATAAATTGGAGAGACGCGAACTACAAGGCTTACGGCGACTCTGAACGTCAACTGCAAGCAGATGAATTTTCACTGAGAAGCTTTTCATGCAGAAATACACTCTTAGTGTTTGCCAAATCACTGTCGAGAAATACTTTATTCTAATTGAAAAAATATGTTTCTAAATGTTTGATGTTTTTTCCCGGGACTTGGACCCAGGACCTTCGGTGTGGTATGCGGAGTGGCCTTTCTGAAAAAATTCAACCTAAAGTTCCTAAAACCAAATTGATTACTTATAATTTTCACTGTTGGAAAAAATACTTACAAACAAACTTCGATTTTCAGGAACAACCTTTTCATCAATCTTAAACAAATCCTCTACACACGACAGAGGAAAGCAAGATTTGACTGAGCATGCTGCAGCCTCTTTTTGAACCAACTTGCTCATCACCACTTTCTGGTCTGCAAGTGCAGTATTTTGAGAAGACATGAAAGCTAAAGAAAATCAAGTTGAATTTAAGTAAATGTAATATATAGAAAGCGACTGGCGCGCCTTGTTGGACGGCCATAACCGTTTAGACGGTTAAGCGCCAATTAAGTAAGTAAGTAATATATAGAAATATGTTTAACATTCTTACACAAAATGGTCTCCTTCAGGTTTCCGACGGTATATCTTGCATTCACGTAGAGTTTTTTGTTATGCGAATGAAAATTTTTTTATAAAAAAGTTGCGTACCAGCAAACTTTGTCCTGCCCTAAAATTGGGCGAATTGCAAGCAAAAAGGAATAATTGCAATAACTTTTGAGAAAGAATACCCTACTTGTAACTTTCTGAACTTGAATTTACATATTCTGAACTTAAATTGTAAATTTCTGAGTTTAAATTGAAATTTCTGATCTTCTGTTGTAATTTCCTGAACTTCACTGGAAAATGTGTAGACTTTTAACAAAAATTCTTTTATTACCCGGAATCGTAAATGGAGCACTAATGGAATATGCAGCCAAATCATCAAAATTTCAACAACCACAAAATTTTAAACTTTTTTTGCTGATATCTCTTCTTAGAGTTTTGTAACTTTCCAACATATCCTGTTTTTTTGATGAAAATAAGTATATTGATCTGATTTGGATTTATATTGTATGGGAGATGTCACGACCCTTATTCCCATGTACACCGCGTCTCGTTAAAGCTATGAATTTAACAATATCAGATATGCCAAGTTTATGTAATGTGACTTAATCTGTTAAGGATATGTGATATTGAAAGAACCACACCCTCCTTTCCAATTCTTACCACTTTTCTCCGCTGATATAATATTGATGTTGGGCATCTGCTTATTGCCGCGGTATAGTTGGTATATATATCAGATGCCAAGCTCCATACATAACAAAATTACCTCCTATGCACTGAATCACTTTTTTGTGCAAATTGGTGTATATTTCATTTAAATCAGCCACACGGTGAAAATTTGCGTGTGGCTTATTAATATATAAACAGATTTTTTATTCAGTTTTGGGAATCGAATCTTCCAATTCCAAATGGTGGCAAGAGGACTTTTAAGATGCCTCTACACTGAAAGAAAAAGACCGGTAAAATCAACCGAGATACGGGTAAATTCAACCGAAATTTCTGTAAATTTTTATCCATCGCAACAAGATGTTGAATCAACTGCGCAGAAATCGTTGATTCGTAATTGACCGTTTTTGAAGTTAAATAAACAAAAAAAAAGTGGTTTGTTATACTTTACCCATAGTTTTGTTAAATTAACAATTATTTCTGTCGCTTTAATTATAGCAATAAAAACTGTTAATATGAAAGGAATTTCTGTTCATTTGAAATTACCAGTACAAACTGATAAATTAAGAGTTTAATATTAAGAAGAGACTAACAGCGTGTCGTCGAAATGACAGAGATTTTTGTTTTTTTTTAGATTAATAGCGCCAACTTTTATATCAACTGTTCATATGACATTAATACCTGTGGAAAAAATAAAAGCCAGATAAATATTGTAACGAATTTGCTGAAAATCCTCTTATTTGCCCCTTTTGCTAGGTTCGTATCGCTAAACTGTTGAATAAATAACTCCAATATTGAATAATGGAAAAATGGCCTTTATTAAAATGCTTCACAATAACACTCAAACTGTGCAACGAATAGCTTAATAACCAAACTGATAGCTCAAATGAAACTCCACTAATCAAAATAATACTGGTATTGCTCGCTAGATATCTTCTTAGTCGTAACTGCTGATCAACTCAAATCAAACTGAATTACTTCTTACTCGCCTGCACCGCTTTTATAGTTTACGCTGCATACTTCTAGGCTCTTCGATTTCCAGAAGTTACTAGTTGTTTCGGCTACAAAATCGCCAGCCACAACTACGTGCACAAATTATTGCCCTCTCTTGTGACCACTCAGATAAGATATATGCCTGTGTTTGTAGTTTACAGTCTCCCGCACACACATAAGCGTATAAGTAAATTCATCGGTGTGTGACATCTCATCTCTCGCTGCCTTGTATGTAAATGTTGCTCGTCGGAATGTGTACATATGTGTAGACGCAAGTATTGATTCGTTTATGTAGATACATAATGATTGAATTATTGATGTGAATTCACGTCACTGCTTAGCATCGGCCTGGAGATGGCAGCACTCCTCAGTTTTGCTAATAATCGTAACAATATATATATAAACTTACGTAGTTTTTTTTTTATTTGCATAAATTACACATAAGTGCATTTCATTTCTAATGATTTGATTATTATATTTAGAAATATTAATTAAAATAATAATAACTTAAATCTGAATTCAAATAAACAAAACTTGTTCCGAATTACCATCGACAGCTTTGCACGAAAGTATGTTGCCATATATATACGTAAATATGTGAATATATAAATACGTATGCTGGCTACATACATATTAACACACGTGTTAGTACATACTCCATCGAGAATAACGTCACTGCACCGTTTGTTAAACCACATTGGCGTCGGTTTCAAGAACTGTATTCCAACTTTTTCTTCAAAAATTTACAGCATATTGTTATATTATAATTATATTTACATATATTTGTGTACGCACATTTGATATAAAATGTTTCCATTTTCTTTGAATTTAAAACAAAAATCGGACAAATAAGTACATACTTACATACATATGTATGTACTTACTAACCGAACTTCAATTGGGCGTACATCAAATATGTTGGCACACATTAAACATTATACACTTTATTACTTTGTTTTATTAAACGCACTTTCACCAAAATAATTTTTTTATAATTTATTTAATTTATAGTTTTGAACTTCGTAGTAGTCACGAAACTGATTCTCAATTCTTTCAGTTGGAGGTCATTCTCAATTTCTTCTCTCGCATGTAGAGTTGCCACACTTGATTGTTTCGAACAAAACTTGTAGTATAAGTGTTTGACATAACATTTTCAATAGAGAACTTTAAGTTATAGAAAACTAAAGAATCATATCGCGGGAAGGTAATTCACCACTGTAGTAACTTTAGATGTAATTCGGCAAGTTTTATACTCCTAACACTTTATTTTGAAACGATTCCAAAACAAGTCAAACTTTAATGCTGTCGGAAACATCAACAGTAAGGATGTTTTCTATTATCTTAATAGATTCTTTCGCATGAGTGAAAATTTCTTAAAAACTCGAACAAAATGTTACTAACTTTGGAAAAATACTGTTCGTTCAAACAAAACTTTTGCAACATAGGGCGCAATTTTGCATTTCGCTTGGAGGAGAAGTTGCAAAATTGTACCCTATAAATAGGTGTCCCGGTATCGCATAATTTTTTACATTGTTACGCACAGTAGATAAATTCAAAGAAGGGTTTTTTTCGTTTTGTATTGATAACTGAAAAACTAGTGTTTTGTTGTTTTCCCAATTTGTGTGTTTTTTCGATTTGGTGGTTTTCTTGGGTTTTTTTTGTGTTTTTGTTTTTAACAAGTGGCACAAAATATCAGCCTCACTCAGCTATAGTGGTAGTGAAGCTGAGCAACTTTCCACTAAAGTTTAAAAGCTAGTAGTGAAAATATTTTGAGCTTCGGCTTAGTGCACAAACATTTTTCTTCACTCATTTGAGTGGAGGCAAAGAAAACGTCCAATAATGATATATTTTGTTTCTCCATAAGCTGAGTGGTAGTGAAAAAATAAAATGACTGCAATAATTTTTTTTAGCCTTAGTGGAGAAACGCTGCACTATCACTACAGTGATGAAAAACTAGTGCGCAATCAATGTTTTCCAATATAGTATAATGCTAATGAAAATGTAATGCTATAAAAATTTAGTGAACTTCCCCCAACTTTGCTAGTCGTGTGCGTATATCGATCAAATTTGTTGATGCCAATTACCTGCGGTTCAAATAGCTCACTTCCAGATGCGATGAAAAAATGCATAATAATCGTATTTAAATATGATTCCAAAAAACCTTCCAATGTGATTGAAAAATGTTCGTCAATATCATCAGAAAATTAATGTGATATGAAATACGATACAAAGACGAATAAAAAGTGTTTAAAAATATGAATCATAAATGATTATTCATACTGATATGACAGTACCGGTAGGGGTATAAAAAGAACCAGCTCGACAGTATCCCATCAGCTATAAAGAGAAACAATTAATATTAGCACCGAAGAAGATGTTAAAAAAAAAACCGTCCAACCCAAATAAAGAGATCAAAAATGGCTATAATCGTAAGTTCCTATGAGACTAGTCGTAAGTTAATCCTATTTTTTTTTTGCAGAAGTGGATATATAATTACATATACAGGCATACATACAATATTACTGTCGTTTTTATACTCAGCGTGCTTTGCACACAGAGTATATTAACTTTGATTGGATAACGGTTGGTTGTACAGGTATAAAGGAATCAAGATAGATATAAACTTCCATATATCAAAATCGTCAGTGTCGAAAAAAATTTGATTGAGCCACGTCCGTCCGTCCGTTTGTCCGTTAACACGATAACTTGAGTAAGTATTGAGATATCTTCACCAAATTTGGTACACGAGCTTATCATCTGGATCCATAATAGCTTGGTATTGAAAATGAGCGAAATCGGATGATAACCACGCCCACTTTATATATATATAACATTTTGGAAAACAAAAAAACCTGATTATTTAGTAAATAACACACCTAGAATGTTGAAATTTGACGTGTGGACTGATATTGAAACTCTTGATAAGAAATTGAAAACAAATTAAATGGGCGTGGCACCGCCCACTTGTGATAAAATCAATTTTACAAATATTATTAATCATAAATAAAAAATCGTTGAACCTATCATAACAAAATTCGGCAGAGAGGTTGCCTTTACTATAAGGAATGCTTTGAAGAAGAATTAACGAAATCGGTCAAGGACCACGCCAACTTTTATATAAAACATTTTTAAAAGGGTCGTGGACGAATAAAATAAGCTGTATCTTTGCAAAAAAGAGCTTTATGTCAATGGTATTTCATTTCCCCAGTGGATTTATAACAATAAATAGGAAAAACTTCAAATTTAAAAAGTTGGGCGTGGCACCGCCCTTCTATGACTAAACAATTTTCTATGTTTCGGGAGCCATAACTCGAAGAAAAATTAACTGATCGTAATAAAATTTGGTACACAAATTTTCCCTATAGTATAAAATATTTCTAGTAAAAATGGACGGGATCGGTTAAAGACCACGGCAATTTAGATATAAAACAAGGGGCTAAGATACTTGGCTTGGATATCATAAGTGGTTCCAGACTCTGGATCAGGGACTGTTATAAGTCTTAGACCGGCCATAGTGACGAATGTCACGTGTGATTAGTTATCACGTCCTGAAGGAAGTGCCCCTGCTTCTACTGATTAATGCGGATCTAGAGAGGACAACTCGATAAAACCCGCACCCCTGAGTCATTGTGCTGAGCTCAGGGGAGGAAGAACTCTATAAGAGTCAAAATCGGTACACAACGGTGACGAAATGGATTGTTTAGGGCTTTTGATTATTGACATTGAATTTTGAATTGATGATTTTGGGCTGGTAGGTGCGGTATTCTGCCACTTTAGTAGGTCGGGATGAAATCCTACCGAAATGGCTGGTAGGCTAATGCTGCACCTGCCCACATACAGTTAAAACCGTGGTGGGCCTCAAGGTACGTACCGGCTCCGTCGCCGTTAGTTGGTGGTGTAGTTGCGGTTGGAAATTTTTGTCTCGCTTCGCGGCCGGTCCTGCTCTGAACGCATTACTCATAAGGTAATGCGTCAACCCTCGCGTGACCTCCCTGCGTAGCATAGATAACCACGAGACCGTTCAAGGGCGACTACACAATCGGCTCCGGATAGCGGCATTGAGGGGGGATTTTTTAGAATCGACACGACTAACACGAATCCGCCAAGGATGGGGTGCGGTAGAAAAGCGGTTCTGATGGAAATCCGTCAAACCAATCTTCAGCACTCTAAGGCGGCTTCCGCAAACTTGTTGCTCTGCCTTGACAAAGGCGGACTGGATATAGTCCTTCTACAGAAGCCGTGGCTGGCCGACTGGAAAATTCAACACCTTGGTGCATGGGGAGGCAGATAGGTCTAGATCCTGTGTGCTTGTTAAAAAAGAGATTAAAGTTTTTGTTCTCTCTAATTTCAGCAATGATGACGTAACTACGGTCTGCCTCGAGCAAGAAAGTAATGAAATGTGGGTGGTCTCAGCGTACATGCCCCACGGGGACGTAGCGGGACCACCAACTGCGATACTGGGCGAAATCACCGCTGAAGCAAGGCGGAGAAGTGTTGGCGTGATCATCGGTGCCGATGCTAATGCCCATCATAACATCTGGGGAAGCCCGGATACCAACACTAGAGGTGAGTCTTCATTTACTTTTATTGTAGATGAGGTGCTTTGTATATGTAATAGGTGGAATGACCCGACTTTTATTACTGCTGTAAGGGAGGAGGTCCTGGACCTCATCCTGATTAGTAGGGAACTGGAAGGTCGGATATCTGGCTGGAGGGTTCTCAACGAGCATTCCTTCTCTGATCACCGATATATTCAGTTCTCGGTGAACGAAGAACGTCACGGTAAAATATTGTAACGAATTTACAGCAACTCCCCTTATTTGCAATCTTCTGCTAACGTTCCTGGAAAACTTCACTTCGGCAAGCAATAGTGCCTTTCAGCTGTCCTGCCCATTTAAAACTTACAGGGGGAAGGGAAAGCCGCCCTGGTGGTCTGATTCTCTTGACGACCTAAGAGCGTCCAGTCGGTGGCCCTTCAACAGAGCCAAGAGGAGTAAATTACCCTCCTCTGGGAGGATAGCCAAGCGAGATGCATGGCGAAGCTTCTGCGAAAACGTAGAAGGCTGCAATGAATCCGCGAGGCTTAGAAAAATACTCCCTACGAATCCCGCTCCTCTGGGTATCTGAAAGATGATGGTAGGGCCTGGTCGATGAGTAGCAAGGAGTCCCTAAAGCTTTTACTGGACAATCATTTTCCCGATGTCCCAGTTACGCAGGGATCTTCGCCTGCATGGTCGGCGGTCGTTTGCCATGCAGAAGTGCCTGTTATTCCAATACGGGAAAGCAAATAACCTGGGCTATAAGGTCGTTCAAGCCATATAAGTCTCCGGGCCCGGATGTAATTATTTCTACGCAACTTCAAAAGTCTTTGGGGATTTCCTGCCGCTGGTTGGCCATCATTTATGCCTCAGGTTTAACTATATCCCGAAGTCTTGGCACACGGTTAGGGTTATTTTCATTTCGAAGGCCGGCAGAAGCTCTCATGTATCAACTAAGGATTTCAGGCCAATCAGTCTCTCGTCGCTTCTTCTTAAGACGTTTGAGCGGTTGATTGACCTGTACCTACCTGAAAGGATATCTCGGGGGTTACTGTCGGCTTCACAGCATGCGTACTGCAAGGACAGATCGACGGAAATGGCTCTCCATTCGATTGTAAAGCAAATAGAGGGGTACCTAGAATACAAAGAGTATGCTCTAGGTGCTTTTCTGGACATCGAGGGGCTTTTAACGATGTCTTACCGGGGGCAATCGAAAGAACTCTGGTGGGTTTAGGAGTCGAGGCGGCTCTGGTTGAATTTATTAGCAAAGTTCTATGCGGCAGAATTGTCGCATCGGAGTGGGGAGGTGCCATAATTAAGAGGAAGGGGTGCAGGGGCACGCCACAGAGGGGTGTCCTATCTCCTCTCCTCTGGGTTGTGGTAGTTAACGAGCTTCTTGTGGAGCTGGAAGCCATTGGTTTTCGGGTGGTTGCCTATGCAGATGACCTCGCTATCCTAGTCAGAGGCAAATGTCTGGGCACCCTGCGCGATGTTCTGCAGGGCTACCTGGATACTGTGGCTAGGTGGGCCGAATCATGTGGATTGGCCGTCGACCCGGGAAAAACGGAATTGGTCCTTTTCACAAGGAGATATAAGATGCCCGGTTTCAGAAATCCCTCGATTGGAGGGGTACCGTTGGTACGTTCTGATAGGGTTAAATATTTGGGGATTGTTTTGGACAAGAAACTGTCCTGGAGACCCAATATGGAAGATCAGGCCAGGACGGCCGCCATTGCCTTGTACTGCTGCAGAGAGGCTTTCGGAAAGAGATGGGGACTCTCGCCAGGAATAGTACACTGGCTTTATGTGCTGGTGTGGTGGAAAGCACTGGACAGGGCCAGCATTTCGAAAATGTTAGCGTCAGTGCAACGGACGGCGCTGATCGGTATCAGTTGCGCTCTCAGAACAACACCTACCCTGGCACTGAACGTCATGCTGAACATATACCCAGTAGATATTTCAGGAAAGGCGGCCGCGGCAAGGTCGTTGGTCAGGCTTCGTGATATGGGATATGGGCTTTCTGACCGCGGACACTCTAGCCTACTTACCAGTTTCGACTTTATCCCGTACAGAATGGACTATTGTATGCCGATAACTGCTCCCTATACAACCTTCACCCCAGTCATTCCACCGAGAGAGGATTGGGGAAGAGGAATTATCTGGGGCATGGGACCGGTTAACTTGTCCACGGATGGCTCGAAGCTGCATGGAAAGGTTGGTTGGGGGGCGGGGGGGGGTCTTTTGTCAAGAGCTAAATATAAGCCTCAAGTTTAAGTTGGCTGATCACTGCAGTGTATTCCAAGCGGAAGTTGCTGCGATTAAGGATGCGGTGGATGGAATGCTATCCAGTGCTACTACGGTAAGGGAATTTAACATCTACTCTGATAGCCAAGCGGCTATCAAAACCTTGAGCTCAACTACAGTGCGATGGAGGGTGGTCTGGGAGTGCCTAAACTCGCTTGCGATTGCATCGAATTATTTTACAATTAAGATTATCTGGGTCCCGGGCCATAGTGATAGTGATGGCTGTAGGGATTTCAGGATCCCGCTGGCCACCTGTGGATTGCTCCTCCATAGCTGGGCCCCGATTCAGCTCAGCAAACGTTGGGCGGACACCACGTCTTGCAGGGTAGCAAGATATTTCTGGCCGAAAGTGGATGGCAGGAGGTCTGCTGAAATAATTGGGTTCATTAAGGCTCACCTATCAATGGTCATTGGGGTTTTGACAGGGCACTGTCCCATGGGTATCCATGCGGTACGTCTCAGTATACTGGAAACTCCATCCTGCTGCAGCTGTATGGAGGATGATGAGGTGGAATCACCAAATCACTTTATGCTTGATTGCCCAGCTTTTGCCAGAACTAGGCTAAAGTATTTCGGTCGCGACTCACTTGGATCTCCCGAGGATTTATCCAAAGCTGAGATCGGTATCATTCGGAGCTTTATCGTTGCTACCCAACGATTCTCTAAGTAGCTAGATCTAAGTCACCGTTATTTTTGGTGTATGTGGTATCACAACGGATCTCCGTGTTGTCCAAGTGAGCTATCCTTATCAGGGCAGCTACCACCTAACCTAACCTAGATATAAAAAAAGTTTAAAATGGTTGTAGACTAGAATAATAAGCTATAACTTAGAAAAAAATAGTTTTGAATCAATGATGATATTTCACTTATCAAGTTTTATTGTAAGAGGAAATGGGGAGACATTTTTTTTAAACGGGTGGTGCCACGTGTTATGTAGAAAATTAATTTATCTATGAAATGTGCAATTGAATCCCACGCTGAGTATATAATGTGCTGTTACACCCGAACTTAGACACCTTTACTTGTTTTATCAGGCAACGAACAGCCTCCAGATTAAAGTGCAACAATTTGAGAGCAACCACAAACATGGCAATGATGCACCCAAAACCTTCCCCGTCGCTTTGGAATCTTTCAAAAGAGATGCAGTGAACGCGGTTTATGATTCAACTATAATCATAAATTCGAGAGTACATAAGCCCCAGAGTGTTTGTGCCAAAATACATGAGACATTTAAATATAATGGCCAATGTATACACATGTTTGTATTTGAAGTGATAAATAACATTGTGTAACACAGCAAACATCCACTCGTGATGTAGATGATCGACATACATATGTACATAAATGTGCATACATGTAAATAAGTGAATATGAGTATGTCCTTTGGATACTTGAAACTTCGAATATTCCAGAATATTGTTTGCCATAAATTTTTGGTCACAAGGAGTCAAATCATGACCAACCAGGAGACTAAAAATAAACAAATATGTACTACATGTTGACCCCTATTGTTGGTGTGAGTGTAACAACTACTGTTTCATATACCATTGTACAAAATACTAAAGCCACTGTTAAGTAGGGATGCAAGTTTTTCCTATATTTATGATTTCGGGATAGTCATGGGTGTTAGGCGATTAAAGGTACTAATTGCATTCAACAAATTTTAAGGGATTCAAGATGTTGCGCTACGCAGGGTGACCAGCGCAATCTATTGTTTCTCCAACCCAGTTTTAAGCCGCACCTACCAGGGAAGCATCCTGTTCATTTAGCCGGCGAGGCTTTGCCACTCAAAGTTCTTCAAAGAAGGAAGTGGTTGGGTGACCTAGAAAGTTCAATGTCAATCTCGAATTGATCTCTTTATATTCGGGATAGTACCTTAATAGCACTATTTTCCGGAACAACATCGATGAAACTCATTGACGTTTTTATTCAATTGATTTTTTTTTGTTCCGCCGTAAATTTTCTTGGTTGGAATTAGCAATTTTCATCACGCCGTGGACGTTATATTCAAAATGCCTTAAGTAAGGAGATTTTCACAGTTTTATTTTTCTTTTTTAAAGTTTTTAGGCGTCGGATCATAAAAAAACGCTCAAAATAAATTTTTTTATTTCCCACTTTTAAGCCAAACTTGATGCTTTTTTTCTGGAAATATTTACATTAGTTTTTTGTTATTCATTTTCCTTACAAAATTTCGGTCGAGAAGCGTAATATCAATTGAAACAAGCGAGGATTTCTTGAGCAAATTTTGAATATGCTCAAGAAATACTGGCAGATTTAAATTTAGGGTAGCAGCATGCATATTGGAAGAAATTTTGTGGAGAAATTGAATAATAAAAAAGTAAATACATACATTTTTAAAATCAGTTTAGAAGAAGAAAATAAAAAATTAGAGTTTTCTTGTGATCTGGATACCGCGCTTTAGATATTAAATATATGTAGTTCTTCCATCCTCATGTGCAGAAATCTGCTCTCCTTTTATTGGTGTGAAAGGATACTTTTTGGGTGAAAGAGGTGTTGGGTTTAAACGCTTATCGGAGATATATCGCGCAAAGTTATTATTATTTGTTTTTTTGTTATTACTATTTGCACGGCTCAATTTTAAATCATTCAGCAATTTTTCAAAACCGTACTAAATCAAAACCAATAAGTTTTAACTTGCTGTCTAAAATATGTTTTGTAATTTATAACTCAGTGGATAGAGCACGCTATTTCGACCCGGAGTTTCACGAAACCTTCATAATTTAAATTTTAAACCAAATTTGCTGTAACTCATAGTTTCCATGATTGGAGCTGAACAATAATCTGCGCCTGTATCGCGTTATGCTATCCGTAATCGAAATCAATTTTTCAATTCGCAATAGCTATGAATCCTTTGAATGGCATATGTTTACAAGTGACAAATCTTCTGCACATAGATCATTGGTTATCACCACACTAAGTTTCACGGTTTCAACTATCAATATGGCCTGTGTCGGTGAATCTTTTACCTGAACAAATTGTTGGTATGGAAATAAGCAAATGGTAAAATTGTATGCTTGAACTTGTAAGAATGTGGACGAAATGGTGAAAACCCTATAATATATGTATAATCGGTTATATGGGAGATATATGCTATTGTGGTCCGATCCGGTTGGTTTATCGGGCATCAAATCATCAAACTTCATCAAGATACGAAAAGGTGGCTTATGACTCAAAAAAGAAATTGCGAAAAACAGCTGTTAACAGCTGTTTTTTTTAGTCATAAGCCATCTTTTCATAGGCCGGGTCACATATATTGAATACCGAGTGACTAGTTTGTGTTCAAGCTGACAATTATACAGGAATTGCTAAATCAACTAAGCTCGTGATCCTAGTCAGTTCTATACTTTTTGTTGAATCTATCTGTTCTCCTTTAGGGAATTTCCATTTTCGAGAATCGGACAAAACTTAATAGTCCATTTCCATTTTATTTTGACGAAAGGTATAAAAATAACTGACTTTTGCATTGCTAGATTCCACACTTGTCGATTTATTTAAAATATTTAAAGTAATGATTATTAACGACCTTCTAATTATTTTGTACAAAAATTCACGTGGCGGTATACTGACGTGTAAAATACAATTTACGTGAAAAAGCTTAAAAACATAATGTGTTTTTTTGAATTTTTTGACCTTGAACCTGCCAAACATTAAAAATTAAAAGTACTTATTGGAATAAAAGAAGCCACCTCCATATATACTCAGAGATTTAATTATTAAAATCGTGAATCTTGGATAGCCTCAATGGTTTTCATACCCTTGATAACCACTAAACTTATAATGATTTAAAAAATAAATAAATGTAAGGCGCGATAACCTCCGAAGAGATCTAAGGCCGAGCTTCTCTTCCAATTTGCGTCGTGCTCCTCTTGATTTTTCCCTACAAATTGGCCGGACGGGACCTACATGTTTTATGCCGACTCCGAACGGCATCTGCAAGGCAGATGAGTTTTCACTGAGAGCTTTTCATGGCAGAAATACAATCGGAGCGCTTGCCAGACACTGCCGAGGGGCGACCCCGCTTAGAAAAATTTTCTTCTAATTGAAAAATCTTATTTCTAAAATTTTGATGTTGCTTTGCCCGGGAGTTGAACCCAGGGCATACGGTGTGATAGGCGGAGCACGCTACCATCACACCACGGTGGCCGCCCTTATAATGATTTGCAAATATATTAAAACTAGTGCACCCGGCAGACTTTTTCCTGCCCGAAAACTAGTTTGTCTACATTCAAAAAATTAGCCCCACTTCCCCTCTTCTCTTTACCATGCTCGTCTACTTTGTCCTCCATTCCTCTTCTTATTATTCTTGTCCACCCCTTATTCCACTTATTTCCCTTCCACTCTACTCGTACTCTCACTGCACCCCCATTCATATATCGAATCTCTATACAAAATTTTGAATACTATGAATTAATAGGGGCATGTCACCGCCACACAAAATTTTTTCTAAGCCATCCTTGAACCATAACAATTGAAAAAAAAGAGATTATAGAATCGGCCAAGCGTTTTAAGTTTCAAGTTTTAGCGAGACTGACGCACAGTAATTAAATTTCATATACATATACACTTTGATATTATAAATTTTATTTTTATGAAAATAGTAATTGAATTTTGAGCATGTCGATCTATTTTCAATTACCAGGTTGCTTTGCCAAAATGCGCCGCTTGATCAAAAAACTTCTTCAAACGTTCACGGTTAGAAAAACTCATAAAATGTTAGGGCTCAAGACTATGATCGTTCAGAAAGTCGTTTGCTTTGCAATTAAATTTGTATTCAAACGTGAGTTTCCATAATCCCGATGTATTTGGGCATTAAAAGGGCGGGATTCCTAGTATTGATGCATCGGAAGTGAACAAAAGCAAAAATAACAAGGAGTACTGCAATGCAGTTAATCCAGTATGTTGTCCATCTGACCAATGTGTAGAACTTAAGTGTTTAAATTGTCTTTAATAGGCTTTTTATTTAGCTAAGCTATTTTCATTTAACACCACATAAATTAATGATGCCAAACAGTTAAGAGTTCAGTATAGAAAACTGCCAGATTCAACAAGAATTGATTTTGTTAACTTCTGATTTGACCTTTTTTAAAAAGATAATGAGGCATATGTATTCAAGCATACCCCGTTGTTCTAGAGGGGCATGATAGCTAATTCTACAAATACTTTATAATGGCTCCCTTACCATGCCCATTTTGAAGCCTTTTTGGTGCATATTTCTCAAGACGTTTCATTTGCTACGTGGACGCTACTTCCTATGACGTGCCAATGTTAAAGGGGCCAGGAAATTGGACGATAACCACAACCACTTTTTATATAAATAAAATTTTCGAAAACGAAAAGCGGTGTGATGACAACCTACAAAACTTGGTAACCTGATTAACCTTGTCATAGAGACTGGGTCTAGAAAAATGAACGAAATTAGTAAAAGGCTATTCCCAATTGTTGGAGAAATAAAAATATCTAAAAGAACTAATTATTTGTCAATGAAATACTGTTTAACGAAGCTGAAAATTCTGGTTAAGACGAAGTTTCTCGAAGTATTTAATCGTTTAAATTTCCAGAAAAAGATCAAAAACTTTAGTCTTTTAACTTTACTTTAACTTCTACAATCCTTGACATAAAAAAAAAAAGCTATGGGGAAAGACTTGACATGACTTGAAAGACATACTCTACATTGATTGAAAACTGACAATATTAATCAGAGCATAGATCTACTTAATAATATTAAAAAATAAATTTTTTTCCACGATTTCCAATACGAAATTGTGAAATATTGCAATCGATTTTTGCGGAACTTTCCGTTGAGATTTGAATCATACTTCAGAACCCGATGACAGTTTCCAAATTTGGAAATTTTGCGAGCAAGTTTTTGGTAACTTCAGGGTGATCTTCGGATAAAATAAATCTGCTAGATTGGGGAGGGTTCAATATATTAAGAAAATCCATACGGAGCATGTGTATTGTGATATATTTTTAAGTAATTCTCCATTACTACAGAGACTCGTAAACTTGCACAAAGTCATCGTGATAATACAACAGAGAAAAAACCTGTCGAGATTATTTGAAAATTCAATTTGAACATAGATTAGAGCACTACTTTACTATAATATTTGTATTACTGAAATGCAACCTAATGTGAAGGAAAGAGCTTTTGAAAAACAATTTTCACATTTTCTATAAGCCCTCTTGGCTTATAAAGAAGTGCTGTGCTGACTGCGAATGTAGCGCTACTCAGCAGTCTGGCCATGAAATTCATGTTTTATATAATACTTGCTCTACCTCTGCCAATATTCAGCCGGTTAGCTTCCACAACTTAAATGCAACCAAATCTGAAAACTTACACGGCTAAATAAAGCTCATATCTGAAACTTTTTTGTACTACACATATGACCAAACCATATTTAAAATTTACCTATACCGGTCTCCCTATAAATTATTGCACAAAACTGGGTTCCAATTTTAAACTAGAAGGTCTGCACTTGCAGTTATAAAAAAAAAATCTAGACGGCGGTTTCTTAGGTACGAACAGTTGCGCTTCGGATTTCAGTAGCTTGCTCTATCTGCAGGGATATCACATCTGTGTACCCAGCAAACACAGTTTCCAACGTTAGAAAAAAATTCTCCCTTGGTAGAACAGGAACTCATAACTCATTTTTAAGCCTTTTGTCTTGCTGTGAGTTTTAGGAGTCCCTGGGAAAAATCTATTAGGGACTTGAATCGGTTTTCTTCTATCCAACTTCTAAGTACCTCAAACTAAAAGACAAAAGACAAAACAATGTACGAAAATGTATGTAACCCTTAAAATGTGTTCACGATAAAAGCAAGCAACTTTCAAAGAGTCAATTATTGCTTTGCATTTTGCAAATATATGAAAATAAAAATTGCTTCTCGCTTAGCTATAGGCAGTGCTACGAGCACTCTGCCATGCGCCTTATACAAAAGAAATAAAGATCGGAAAAAGTTGCAACTACTAGCATATTCAGTTTTTCATTATGAAGAAAACATACTTACCTCAAATCAATGCATAGCTAAATACTGAAGCAATAAGTGGTATCAAAAATTTTGTTTAAGTTAGGTTTTGAATTATTATATATATATAATAAACTTATAACTCATTAAAAATATTTGAAATAATAAAACAATGAAAATTTAATTGAATTTAAAAAATTTAATTTAATTACACTTCAATTTAAATTTCACATTGGAAACCAATTGAAACTTGAAGATAGAATTCGATTAGAATTCTAGCCTTTCTCGATATCGAGAACAAAGTCCCTTTTTCATCGAGAATGTCATGATTCTCAACAGTTTCGACTTTAGAGAAATGCATTAGAATTCCATTCGTTTTCTAATCGTTCTCTAACCTATGTTTGTTGGGTAACAAAACATATCATAGCAGTTTATACGTCTAAAAAAATGTTTCGAAAAGGAAAGTAGGACTTACAGTACTTTTCACAAATGAAAATTTTCACTTTTAGATTTTTAGCAATAAATTTAAACTCTTGGGTGTTGATAGTAAACAAGAAATGTTTTCGATTTTCTATATTTACTTCCCTTCTTCTTAATAAAAAATAAAAAGGTTATAAAGATCTCATATTCGAATTTCATACGGAAATATCAATTTAAACAATTTTTCATTTTATAGAGTTAAATTTTGAAACTTTTTTGGATTAGTTTTAAAACAATTTTTGAGATTTTAGAAGTATTGTTCTATTAAGCTCAAAATATAAACCAAATAAAATTTGAAGATGTAAAACGTTATAGCTTAAAGACGGCTTATGAGAGTATTAAAACACTTGATGCTGAAGCAAGCACTGTCAAGGCTTTATTGAATACACAAGATGTGCTAGTGGGTGCATGTGATGTACGAGTTGTTGGTATACAATATGAGAAAAGTGAAAATTCGAAAAGAATTTTCCATCACATATGCTTTGCGCTCGACTTGCAAGAACCACCATTAAAGAGAATATTCCGAACACTTAAATTTCAGCATACGGTTTTCGATCGAGCAGCTATAATGAAATTTAAAACACCAGTGGTAAGAAATATATTTTTAAAAACTGTCACTGACTTAGAAGCTTTAAACAAACGTCGACTTCGTCTCACACACTTTGGTATGAATTCCAATGCGGCAATATACATCACAGGGTCTTTAAGAACACAAAATCCCGAAGTGATTAATCGGTAGATGCTCTGCTGGAGCTACCATAAAAAATCATGTAAGGGAAGGTCAATCCTTTCGGAACAATACCCCGGGAAATGCGAGGATCATCCAGCAAGTTTTTTTATTGCGGGAGGGTTGAAAAATGCCTAATGCACCATATCGTGTGCGCGTAGACTAAAAAAAAAAAAACAATCCCAGGTTTGGAACCGTCGCCCACTCCGGTACTACTTTCGCATCACTTCAGGCGCTCTATATTTCTCAGTATCCAACAGCTATACGCCAAACTTTTCGTATCTTCTTAAATCAAATAACATGCTTTTTGCAATCTGTAGTTTGAATCGCAAATGCAGTGCTGAGGTGCAGGATTTAATTTTGTCTAATTATTGGAAATGAAATAATTAGCTCCAACTAGCAGAACCGGCAGACGTTGTTCTGCCCTAAATTTGGTATATATGCGTACATTTTAATAAGCTTTTTCCGTCTAACTATGCCCCCCCCCCCCCTCTCATTTTTTCCTAATCCTTTTATTCACTTCGTCTCATTCTATCTCTTTCTCAGTCTCCTTCCCTTCTCTCTTTTTTCTACTCTCAAGTTCATCTCATTCTTCTTCATCCCTTATTGTCAGCCCCAGAGGGTGGTATGTATTTTGTTTCAGTTCCAGTCCCACTCCCAGTCCCAGTCCCAGTCCTAGTCCTAATCCCAGTCCCAGTCCGTCTCTGGTCTACTTCCTGGAAAAAAGTATCGTAAATACTAATATAGGCAAATTTATGTACCCAATTTCAGACAAATCTAATAGGACGTATGTAAATAGGTATGTGGGTATTATTAATTCATGTCTTAATTTCGGCTTCGCATGCATATTTATCAGTTTGGCTAGGTTGATGCGACTAAATCGAAAAAATTACTTTAAAGCTCCCAGCGTTATAAAACTTACTCTGTACTCAAGCACACATCAACAGCTTCAATTTGATACCCATAATGTAAAAACACTGTCTAGGCGTTCACGGGCCCACGTTTTGGCCTATATATCGAGACCCTAGTCTCCCAAGGATATGAAAATTACCCTCTACTAAAGCACTCATCAACAGCTTTCATTTGATATCCATATTCTATAAACACATTCTATTTTTACCCGGATCCACGTTTTGGCCTATAAATCGAGAGCCTAGTCACCCAGGGGTATGAAAATTACCCTCTACTAAAGCACTCATCAACAGCTTTCATTTGATATCCATATTCTATAAATTCATTATAGGGGTACACGGGTCCACGTTTTGGCCTATATCTCGAGACCCTAGATTCCCAGGGGTATGGAAATTATCCTATACTAAATCACTCAACAACAGCTTTCATCTATTATCCATATTGTATAAACACATTCTAGGGGTACCGCGTCCACGTTTTGGCCTATATCTCGAGACCCTAGTCACCCAGGGGTATGAAAATTGCCCTCTACTAAAGCACTCATCAACAGCTTTTATTTGATATCCATATTCTATAAACACATTTTAGGGGTACCCGGGTCTACGTTTTGGCCCATATCTCGAGACCCTGCGCGTCGATCGCAACCAAACCTATGTGGAAACCACCACGTGAGATATACGCTACAAACTAACACACATTTTAGGCTTTCTTTTTATATATAAGAAGAAGAATATGTACCATGTAGGAAATTGGCATTTTCAGCTACTGACACCTGCCGGAGCGGTCTCGAACCTGTTCTAAACCATTCTCAAGACTCGATGAAAAAGTTTGTATAATGGTTTAGCTATATTGATGTATAGTTTTTGATTATATAAGCCTCACACAAACGGACATTCATTTATATTATATAGATGACTGGTTGGTTAACATGCTGAGGATTCTTAGTAAGTGAGCTAACTGACTGAAAATATGTAATTTAAATACCCAGGGCCGGATTAATCCTCAACGGGGCCCTAGGCAACCATCAATTTGGGCGCCCTTTTTCACGTCCGTTCCCTTCTTTTTCGATTAACAAATACAAACTTATTCTTTCATAAAAATTGTGTTCAATGCAATATTGAACTTACAATTTAGAAAATTTGGTTTTTCACTTACGTGGATAGCAGGAACAAAACTCATTTGAGGTTATCCGGCAAAACGGGCGCACCGTATCGTTTGGTGGCAATTAGATTTTTTGTGTCTCAAGCACAGTAGCAAACTGGCACGGCTGCTGAATTGGATTACCTTCCTTTTTCTTCTTTCAATTCACAAAACTCAGAAAGTTGGTTTCAATTGTAATTTAATACAATGTTAAGATTACATTTACAATATAAATTTAATTTACACAGTTTAACTTTGGTTTTAGAATATTTTGTAGGTGAGTATTTAGCGAAAATATAGAGATGAGTGATTTGTCACTTGCGAACTTGAAGTCAGCTGCATAGCCAAGATGTTGAAAAGCTGTGTTCCATTGGTGTAAGGATCCAATTCGTTTTACCAATCAGATAATCGTTACTCCAAATTGAGAAGTGTTCGGAAGCGATTGGTGGTTTATTTGGTTGATGGTTTGATAATGTCAAACATAATCCCCGCGTTGCACCAAGTAAAGGGGAAAATGCTTGGTTGCGAAAAAGGTGAAATTAAGTTGTATGTCGTTTTGCTTTGGGTTGAATGTCGGAATCTTCTTCTGTTTGATTCACAGGATTAGGAAGTAAACATAGTTTATTTATAGGGCGATCCAGAGTAGTGATTGCTTTTTTGACGGTAACTACTCGGGTTAACCCATCGCGACCGGGATGTAGTTTTATGACCTTCCCTAATGGCCATTTCGATGGAGGGTATCTTTCGTCGATGAGAAGAACAATTGAACCAACTTGAATGGAGGTTGTAGACAGTTGCCATTTATAACGCCATTGTAGTTGCTGCAAGTATTTCTTTTGCCATTTCTCCCAGAATTGTTCAGTTAGCCGCTTTGTTAGTTGCCAATGTGAAAGGCGAGATTGAGGCACCTGAGTTAAACTCCGCTCAGGTAAACTGGCAATGGGTCCACCAACGAAAAAATGACCTGGTGTTAGGTAGTTCATATCATCAGGGTCATCCGTAATTCTGCACAAGGGTCGAGAATTGAGTACAGCTTGAATTTGTCGTAAGGCTGTTGTAAAGTCTTCAAATGAAAATAAGTAGCTCTTCATGACGCGTTTCAAGTGATGTTTCATTGACTTTACTCCGGCTTCCCAGTGACCGCCGAAGTTTGGAGCAGATGGTGGATTAAAACGCCATTGGGTTCCATCCTTTGATAACAAATGAGATAGGCGAGACATCTCGCTTGATGCTGAACTGAAAAGTTGTCTAAGTTCTTTGTCAGCGCCAATAAAGTTCGTTCCTTGATCACTAGTTGGTGTTTTGCTTACGCCGTAGATTCCGGAAAACCGTTTATAGGCTGCAATGAAAGCTTCAGCTGTATAATCAGTCACTAGCTCAAGATGTATGTATGAGGTAGCCGAACAAATAAAGAGAGCAACATATGCTTTATATGTAGTGCGAGTGCGACCGCGACGTTCTTTTAAAGTGAATGGACCAGCGTAGTCCACCCCGGTATGCTGGAACAAACGAGCGCTATTGACTCTCGACGACGGGAGTTGTCCCATAAGTTGTTGCTGGCGTTCAGCTCTGTATCGAGCACATACGATGCAGCGAAGGATTGATTCTCGTACCGATGCGCGGCCGCCCAAGATCCAGAACCGTTGTCGGAGTAAGGCGAGCGTGGAACTTGTGCCTCCGTGGAGCGTACGAAGATGGGTGTCTAGAATAATCAACTTAGCTAAGTTAGATTTTCGTGGCAAAATATATGGATGTTTCGCGTCATATGGTAACGCGGAGTTTTCGAGGCGTCCCCCAACTCGAAGAAAGCCGTCAGAGTCCACAAATGGATTGAGGTTACGAATGGAACTAGAAGGTTTTGCAACCGTAGTTTTGGTTTTAGATAGAAGCTTTATTTCTTCCTTGAAAGCAATCTGCTGGACGAATTTTATCCAAAATAGTAAAGAGTCCTGCATTTCTGCAACTGATAGCCAATTGTCATCGCTGATCATTGGAAATCGGCGAGCCTTGTTCGCGAATCGAAAACACCATGAGGTGACGCGTAATAATTTGGTTAAGTCTGAATAGTAGTCGAGTAATGCTGATTCGGAATCATCAGTTTTAGTGTGAAATGTGGATTTGTCTTTCCTTTTCCTTGCTTCTGTTTCTGCTTGTTGGGATTGAGTGAATTTATTTGTCGGCCAAACCGAGCTATCCAACTTAAGCCACTGGGGACCGTGCCACCAGAGTTCGTGTGAATGCAATTGACGAGGCGTCATACCACGTGATGCACAATCCACAGGGTTTTCCTTACCCGGTACAAACCTCCAACTTGCCGTTGGTAGCCTTTCTTGAACGAAGCTCACTCGATTCGCTACAAATTCCTTCCATTTTGAGGGATGGTTCGTGAGCCAAGTGAGGGTAACTGATGAATCAGTCCAAAGCCAGACAGAGGCTGATGATAGATTGAACGCATCAATAACATTATGTGTTAGTCGAGTGAGCAGGACTGCTGCGGTGAGCTCAAGACGAGGAATTGACATTCTGGAAATAGGAGTTAGTTTGGTCTTTGCTTGAACCAAACTCACTGTAATGTTGTCCTCATGTAAAACTTTAAGATAGACGACTGCGCCCATGGCTGCGAGTGATGCATCAGAAAAGCCATGAATTTCCACTACAGCAGATTTAGCAAGACCTAGATGCCGAGGAATTGTGAGAATGTGCAAGTCTTGGAGGCTAGACTCAAAATCCTTCCAAGAGTTTTGTAACGAATCAGGGAGTTGTTGATCCCATTCAAGCTTGTGAAGCCAGAGATTTTGCATGAGAATTTTTGCAGTGACTACTACCGGAGAAATAAATCCTAGAGGATCAAATATTTGTGCAATCTTAGATAAGACGTTGCGTTTTGTAATGGTCTTAAGAGGAATAAAGTTGTTATAAAAATGAAAGCTGTCAGACTCGGGATTCCAGCTTAACCCGAGGGTTCGAATAAGTTTTGTTGAATCAAATTTGATGTTGGTTTCAGTAGCCAAGAGGTTGGGCTCCAGATGTGTGAGGATCGTCGGTTGATTGGTACCCCATTTCTGAAGATGAAATTGACCAGCGTTGCAAAGTTGTATAAATTGGTTGACCAATTCAATGCACTCCTGTATAGTGTCAGCTCCACCGAATTCGTCGTCTACGTATCGACCGAGTGATAGCATTGGAGTCGCTAGTGGAAATCGATGTCCTTCGTCAATCACAAGCTGCTTGAATGCTCTTAGGGCTAAGAAGGGTGCACA
Organism: Eurosta solidaginis; assembly: GCF_040869045.1. NCBI lineage: Eukaryota > Metazoa > Arthropoda > Insecta > Diptera > Tephritidae > Eurosta > Eurosta solidaginis. Next base: position 239,696,145 of record NC_090319.1, read on the forward strand.
AGCTTGACCATAAGTTACGGTGCGGAGATGGTATTCGACTAACTTCCCATTTGACAATCATAGTATTCTCTGTAAATCCCAATCATCCTGGTGAACCAAGCCGCGACGATACATTTGTTTAACATCAGCCGAGACTACGTATTTGTAACTACGAAAATAATGTAAAACATCGGTAAGATCAGTTTGGAGTTTTTCCCCGGTGTAAACTATGTCGTTGAATGACTTGCCGCTCATTGTTCGAGCTGAACCATTAAAAACAACTCGTAGTTTAGTAGTCGTACTAGATGGTCGGAGCACACCATGATGAGGCAAATAGTATATGATTGATTTAGGTACGTAGTCATCAGGGACTTTGGACATATGAAGACTGGTTTCGTAATCGTTCAAAAATTCAGTATACATTCGGGCGTATTCCGGGTTGGCGATCAGCCGTCGATTTAAAGAAAATATGATACGAACTGCGTTGGATCGTGAATCCCCTAATGCTGAAACGGATTGTTTCAGAGGTAATCGGACAACATACTGTACAGTTTCGGTGCGTGTGTGCGTCCTTTGGAAATGCGTTTCGCACGCCTCCTCTTCTGGAGTCAACTTAGATCTTAGGGTGGTAACCCCCTCCTGTTGCCAAAACCTTCGGATAAGAGCATTTATTTCGTCATCCTGCGAGCAATAATGAACACGGGCTGAAAGCATTGCTGGAGTTTCTGCGATTGATCCAGAAAGAATCCAGCCAAAGACTGTATGTTGGGCGAGCGGCGTATGTGTTGGACCTTTCCGAAGACCATTTTGTAAGATTTCGAAGTAGACGTCAGCGCCTAAAATCATGTCAATTTTGCCAGGAGTGTTAAATGTTGAGTCAGCAAGTTGTAACCCCTTAAGGTGAGCCCAGTCGGTGAATTTAGATTCTCTCGACGGTAAAAATGCAGTAAGCTTAGGTAAAATGAACGCAGTGACAGTGCACGCGTATGGCTTTGTCGCTAATGAATTTAAATTGACAGATACTACTCCGCGAGTAGTGGAAACATGGGAAGCGCCTACGCCAAGAAGGCTGATTGCGGCCGCTGTACGCTTCAATCGAAGAAGTTGAACCATTCTTTCACTGATAAATGACAGTTCGGAACCTGGATCAATCAATGCGCGCGCGATGTGACGCACGTGTTCAACTTGAATTTCTACGAGTGCAGTTGCTAACAAAACATTGGAGCGTTTACAAACTCCTGTGGTGGCATGGTTGACGACAGCAGCTTCCTCACTACTGTTTGACTGCAAATCACTTGATTGAACGTTTGAAGATTGTAGGTCATCAGACTCTGCTGTCACGTGGTTGACAGTAGATTTGGTAGGTTTTGATGAAACGATGTGTAACAACGTATTGTGGCGTTGTTTACACTTACGGCAGTTTCCTTTTGACGAGCAATCCTTTAACATGTGAGGGCCTAAGCAATTAAAACATAGTTGTTTTGATTTGACAAAATCTCTTCGTTCAGTAGGAGATTTTCGTTCAAAGGTTGGGCATTGAATCAACTTATGATTATCGGCGCACAAACAACATCGCGATGATGAAGTTGACGAGGTTGTGGCATGACTTTTCGCCTTGTTACTATTTTGCGACTTAACGGAGTCATGACGATCGATAGTTTCAAGTGCAGCAGCACGAGCTTCGATGAACTTGGTGAGAGCGGAAAGGTCAGTTGGGGTAGCGTTGGCACCTTGGTCAAGCGCCCATGCTTGACGTGTGGTTGAGTCGAGGCACCGAGTCATAAGGTGGACAATCATGATGTCCCAGGAGTCGACAGGAGCTCCAAGAGCTTTCAGAGCGGACAGGGTTTCGGAGACAGTTGAGAGCAACCCTTGTAACCCTTTTGCAGACGGCTGCGTGAGCTTTTTAATCGTAAATAAGGCTTCAAGTTGAGTTTCAATAAGAACACGTTTATTCTCATAGCGTGCAACTAATTTATTCCATGCGGGAACGAAGTTATCAGCAGTAATTGCGAAGGTGGCTAGAAGACGCGCTGCTTCCCCGTACAGGCTTCGCTTAAGATACTGTAACTTTGTGACATTGTCGAGAATCGTACTCGACCCGACAAGTGAAGTATACATATCGCTGAAAGATCTCCAATCTCTGAAGTTTCCATCGAACGTGGGAAGAACCAATTCAGGTAATCTTGCTCGGGTGGATAAGGCAGGGGCTACTGAGGAAGTTTCGGCAAGGACAGATCCGTCGTGTGGATTTGCTGCGTTGAAATCAGCAAGCTTTTCTAATAAAAATACCTTTTGTTGATCGTAAACTTCGTACATACTAGCGAACACGTTGTTGGTTATGTAATCGCTATCTTTTATAACCTCAAATTTTAATGCGTATATTGATTCGTGTTCACGTTCAATTCTTTCCCAAGTTTTTTCCAGGTGGTCAAGGCGCGATTGAATTTTAATTTTGGTTAACTCCGCTACAGAGGCCTTTAATATAGGCTCAGCGGCGATTTTTAATAATTCAAACCGATTTTGTTGCAATTGGACTTTGGACTCGAGGGATCTGACTTCGGCCATGTTGGGGGAACAAATTTTTCAACAGGAACCGTTGCTTGTGTTTGATTAGCCAGATCAAAAAATCCGGCTCGAAGGACCAGCTTGTTCAATGCAATATTGAACTTACAATTTAGAAAATTTGGTTTTTCACTTACGTGGATAGCAGGAACAAAACTCATTTGAGGTTATCCGGCAAAACGGGCGCACCCTATCGTTTGGTGGCAATTAGATTTTTTGTGTCTCAAGCACAGTAGCAAACTGGCACGGCTGCTGAATTGGATTACCTTCCTTTTTCTTCTTTCAATTCACAAAACTCATAAAGTTGGTTTCAATTGTAATTTAATACAATGTTAAGATTACATTTACAATATAAATTTAATTTACACAGTTTAACTTTGGTTTTAGAATATTTTGTAGGTGAGTATTTAGCGAAAATATAGAGATGAGTGATTTGTCACTTGCGAACTTGAAGTCAGCTGCATAGCCAAGATGTTGAAAAGCTGTGTTCCATTGGTGTAAGGATCCAATTCGTTTTACCAATCAGATAATCGTTACTCCAAATTGAGAAGTGTTCGGAAGCGATTGGTGGTTTATTTGGTTGATGGTTTGATAATGTCAAACAAATTGTATTGTCAAAATGTAATAATATCAATAAAATTACTATCTACATTTTAAACATGTCGTTTTCTATATTGGTTTTCGGCAAATTCATCAATTATATCATCAATATCGATTTTGTTCAATAAATCTGATTCAATGCAAAGTATACCTAACATCTCGGTTCGCTGTTGTCGCGTTGTAGCTCTTTCAGCAGCTTTGGTTCTTTTTAATTGCGAGAAGGATCGTTCGGCAGGACAATTGGTGATCACTAATGTTAAAAAAATCCAAAGAGCTCTTTCTGTGCTAGGAAATACATCGGCTAATTGATCTTCCATTAGTATCTTATACAAATGACTATGAGTTTTTTGTGAATCAGTGTATCTGGAGTTCACGTAACTATGGAATTGTTTCATTTCAATGAAAAAATCTTCCAAATCTCTAGATTAAAAACGAACTAAGTTATTTGTAGCTTCGTGGATATCTCCATCACTTAGAGAAAATTTGATGAGAAATGCAAATCCGTCTGAAATTTTGACTTCACTGTGAATATTGTCGATGATTTAGAGGAAAACTTTTGTCTTAAAATCATCGCGAGGCGAAAATTCTACTTCTGGACTTCTGGAGCATTTCCGTCATTAGGTTGGTTTTTTCTACGATGAGTACGTCTTACGATTTCTATATAAATTACACCAGGTAATAATTGTTTTGTTTTTCTTGGAAATCATTGAACTTTTCACGGAATGAAACTAAACTCTCTTCTAACAATCCCACAAAACGACACGTTTGCAAATCTGCTTTTTCACTGTGCAATGACTTACTCACTGAACGCATAGCAGTCAAAATAGAGTTCCATAAAATCAACATGAAACCTAATTCGAATCTTTGCATTTTATTCGTGATACACGTCGCCTCATTACGAGCATCAGTATTTTGTGATTCATCATCGGCAATGATTTTTAGAGCCTCTAATATGATATCAAATGAATCGTAAACTGCATTCGTCGCATTCGAATGTGCTTCCCAGCGTGTAGTTGACAATGTCTTCAAAGTTCTCTCATTGTTTATTCTATTTTTTAATACGCCCCAACGATAGGTGGAGCGGAAAAAAATTATATAATGTCTGCATAATGGCGAAAAAATCTACTGCATAAAAACAGCACTTCAGAGCATGCTCTCCAACCAAATTAAGGGAATTCACGGAACAGGGAACATAGATCGCATTCTCATTCAAACTCAATATTCTTGCTTGCACACTTTATACTTCCCGGACATGTTTAATGCGTTGTCATATTATTGTCCTCTACAACTTTGAATATCTAAACCACAGTCTTCAGTAAGAAACTTTAAAATTTTGTTTCGTTAGAGTTTCACTAGTATGACCTTCCAACTGAAACAAATTTATAAACCTTTTTTATTATTCAATATACTCTCCTTTCACTTCGATGCACTTCTTTGCACGCTCATACAATTTGACAAATGAGTCGGAAATATTCCTTTTAGGAACCTTGTCTAGTTTTTCGGTCGTCGCCTTTTGATTGCGGTCAATTGAGTTTTATTTATTTGAGTAAAATTTATTTCCAGTCCTGATTATATTTTTCTTTCTTACTTACTTACTTAATTGGCGCTTAACCGTCTAAACGGTTATGGCCGTCCAACAAGGCGCGCCAGTCGGTCCTTCGCTCCTTCAACGGGCGCCAATTGGTCACACCAATGGAGTTTAAATCGTTTTCCACCTGGTCCTTCCAACGGAGTGGGGGCCGCCCTCTACCTCTGCTTCCATAGGCGGGTTCCGATAGGAACACTTTCTTGGCCGGAGCATCATCTTTCATTCGCATAACATGGCCTAGCCAGCGCAGCCGCCGCGTTTTAATTCGCTGGACTATGTTGATGTCTGCGTATAGCTCGTACAGCTCATCATTAAATCTTCTTCGGTACTCGCCATCGCCAACGCGTAGAGGTCCATAAATCTTTCGAAGAACTTTTCTCTCGAACACTCCCAAAGCCGCTTCATCTGCTGTTGTTATGGTCCATACTTCTGCCCCACATAGCAGGAAGGGTACGATAAGTGACTTGTAGAGTATGATTTTGGTTCGCCGAGAGAGAACTTTACTTTTCAATTGCCTACCTATTCAAAAGTAGCATTTATTGGCAAGATTGATTCTTCGCTGTATTTCAGTGCTGATGTTGTTGCCAGTGTTGATGCTGGTTCCCAAATAAACGAAGTCTTTTACATAATTAATTTGTTTATTGGCCGTTAATGAATAAATATATATATTATTCTGTTTTATGAGCTCTAGGCCTGTTTTAAATAAAACAACTCCGTTTGTTGCTTATATGTATTTAATTTCGATATTTCGATCTCAATCTGAGATCATCATCAGGAATCTTCCGCTGTGATGCAAAGACCATAAAATACATATAAGCAACAAACGGAGTTGTTTTATTTAAAACAGGCCTAGAGCTCATAAAACAGAATAATACGAAGTCTTTTACTATTTCGAAATTATGGCTACCAACAGTAGCGTGGTTGCCAAGGCGCATATGCGCTGACTCTTTGCTGGATGACAGCAGGTACTTCGTTTTGTCCTCATTCACCATCAAACCCATCTTTACCGCTTCTTTTTGCAGTATGGAGTAAGCAGAACTAACAGCGCGGGTGTTTAAGCCGGTTATATCAATGTCATCAGCATATGCGAGTAATTGTACGCTTTTATAGTATATTGTTCCAGTGCGGTTAAGTTCTACAGCTAGTATAATTTTCTCCAGCATCAAATTAAAGAAATCGCAGGATAGGGAGTCACCTTTTCCGAAACCTCGTTTAGTTTCGAACGGCTCGGAGAGGTCCTTCCCAATTCTGACTGAGCTGATGGTGTTGCTCAACGTCATTTTGCACAGCCGTATAAGTTTTACGGGGAAACCAAATTCAGACATAGCGGCATATAGGCAGCTCCTTTTCGTGCTGTCGAAGGCGGCTTTAAAGTCGACGAAGAGGTGATGTGTGTCGATTCTCTTTTCACGGTTTTTTTTGCAATATTTGGCGCATTGTGAAAATCTGGTCGATGGTAGATTTACCAGGTCTGAAGCCGTACTGATAAGGTTCAATCAGCCGGTTCACGGTGGGCTTCAATCTTTCGCACAATACACTTGAAAGGACCTTATATGCGATATTAAGAAGGCTGATTCCACGATAGTTGGTGCATTTTGCAGTATCCCCCTTCTTGTGGACTGGGCAAAGAACACTTAAATTCCAACTGTCGGGCATGCTTTCGTCCGACCATATTTTGCTAAGAAGCTGCTGCATGCGCCTTACCAACTCCTCGCCGCCGAACTTGAATAGCTCCGCAGGCAATCCATCAGCGCCCACGGCCTTGTTGGTTTTCAATCTGGTTATTGCTATTCTAACTTCGTCATAATCGGGCGGGGGGACATATATTCCATCATCATAGATTGCGGGATCGGGTTCTTCATCTCTGCGCGGTGAATTGCTGCCTCCATTTAGGAGAGCAGAGAAGTATTCCCTCCATAATCTAAGCACTCTCTGGACATCAGTTACAAGGTCGCCGTTTTCATTCCTACAGGAGTTTGCCCCGGTCTTAAAACCTTCCGTCTGTCACCGTATTTTTTGGTAGAATTTTCGGGCGTTATTCCTGGTGGCTAGCAGCTCAAGCTCCCCGCACTCACGCCTTTCTGCTTCTGCTTTTTTCTTCCTGAAAAGGCATCTCGCTTCCCTTTTCAACTCACGATAGCGTTCACACACTCCTCTTGTCGCGCTCGCTTTTAACGTAGCCCTGTAGGCAGCGTCTTTTCTTTCGGTTGCAACGCGGCATTCTTCATCGTACCAGTTGTTTTTTCGTGGCCGCCGGTAACCAATTTTTCCTCGGCGGCAGTACGAAGTGCTTTGGAGATATGCTCCCACTGCTCCTGTATTCCTTCAGGACGAGTTGTGCTCTCAGAGAGCAGGTGGGAGAGTCGAGTTGCGAAATCACTGGCATTTTGTTGTGATTGAAGCTTTTCGACGTCTAGCTTTCCTTGTGTTTTTGTTCCTTGGTTTTAGCCGCGTTGAGGCGGGTGCGTATTTTGGCTGCAACGAGATAATGGTCCGAGTCGATGTTAGGTCCTCGGATCGTGCGCACATCTAAAACACTGGAGGCATGCCGTCCGTCTATCACAACGTGATCGATCTGATTGCGGGTATTTCGATCAGGAGACAGCCATGTAGCTTGATGTATCTTTTTATGCATGAACCTCGTGCTGGATATGACCATGTTTCGAACACCGGCAAAGTCAATCAGCCTCAGTCCGTTAGGAGAAGTTTCATTGTGTAGGCTGAACTCTCCGACTGTAGGGCCAAAAACACTTTCTTTTCCCACCCTGCCGTTAAAGTCGCCAAGCACGACTTTTATATCATGACTGGGGCAGCGCTCGTATGTGCGTTCTAATTGTTCATAAAAAGTGTCTTTCACCTCATCGTCTTTCTCCTCTGTCGGCGCATGGGCGCAGATGAATGATATATTAAAAAATTTTGCTTTTGTGCGGATAGCGGCGAGATCCTCGTCCACAGGCGTGAACGCCAGCACTTGGCGACAAAGTCTCTCTCCCACCACGAATCCGACGCCGAAACTGCGCTTATTCGTATGGCCACTCCAATATATGTCACAATTTTTGATCTTCTTTCTTCCTTGCTTCGTCCAACGCATTTCTTGGATGGCGGTGATGTCAGATTTTGCTTTGACGAGGACATCAACCAGACGGGCATCTGCACCAATCCCATTCAGGGAGCGGACTTTCCAGGTGCATGCTCTCAATTCATTGTCCTTCAAAGGTTTGTCTTGGTCGTCATCAATAGAGAGTGTATTTATCCGAGGCTTGTTGTTATATTTTATTGGAGTAAGGTTTTACGTGGCGGGTCCCAAGCCCAGCACACAACCCGCTCAGCGGGGGTTAAAATATTACTTAGCACGTTTATATAGCGAGTCGCTTGCTCCAAGACAGACGCCCGCTTGCAGCCGCACCTAGAGGTGTACAGACGATCTCCCCCGGCTAGCCCTTAAACCGATTATGTCAGAGTGGCCTAGCCAGGTTGTCGCCTTCTCACATTAGCTCACCAGCTACCCAGAGGATACTTGGCCGCAAGCGACCGGTAGTAGTGAGTTGCTTGAACCGCATGCAAAAAATCGCTCTGGCCATTCCCAGGTGAATGGCCCCACCCTCCATTTTATGTTTATATGAAAATTTTAGAAGTCTTTTTCATTTTTAGGCGCCCCCTAAAATGGGGGGCCGAGGCAATTGCCTATTCTGTCTACGTGTTAATCCGGCCCTGTAAATACCAAAAGTTTATTTGGAATAATTGACGAGTTTAGATACTTGTTTGAAAATTTTTTGTGCCTCTCAATCATGGTTCTCTCCTTGGGATGACATTGACTTTTTTAAAGTTAATGGCTATTAGTTATTTCGCGTTGGTAGAAGTGACCTGTCATGTAAACTAAAAGATGTCTCAGGTGATGGTAACGCCGTCGAATATGTCTTTATAGAAGAAAATTCCATTTTCGACAAAATGCTTGTCGGGTGTGCTTACAGACAAACCGTAACATCGATTACAATCCGTTCGTGATCTCTTCAAACTATAAGAACAGATTATAATAATGTTATAATAGCATGTGACTTTAATAGAGGACCCCCAACGGGTTAGGGGTTTAGAATATACCCACGGCAGGTACGCCTGTCATTAGCACGACTAAAATACCCAATTGAGTCAAGTGGGGTTGTGTATGCCAGTACAATTTATAGCTTTTTCAACCCAATTGTCAACCTCACTTAGACGTGGCGAATCCTGTTTCTTTAGCTGCCGATGTTCTGGCGACCCTAAGTTTCTCATGGCACTAGGAGGTGGAGCGGGATGGCCTACAAGTTTCAATTTGGTCGTATGGAATAGTTCCCGACTTGGTGGGGCATATACCTTAATGTTACCAGAAGGCACGGGATCCATATCCGGCAAAGTATATACCATCTAGATCAATAATATTGGCAAGTTATCTTTTTAGTTCAGAGTTAAACCCTCCTGGTTAAACTCATAAATTTTTGAAAAATTTTTTTAATTAAATCCGAGCTAAAAAAATTACTTCCTGTTCTGCAAGTGGGCCTAAAATTATTAACTATTCCTTTTTAAAGGGCGGTGTCGAGGATACAATTTGGTCACATATTCGAACTTTCAAAACTACTGATGGACAAAAAGAGTTCTTGCTGGGCAATATTAATACATTCATCGACAATTTTCGTTCCGAATATATGTAAGGAACAAATAACGACAGTGGTTTAACGCTGGGCAAAACATTTCATAATGTTGAGGGACAGGCATATTATAGGTGAAGAAGGTACAATTCCTAGAATATTATACTGCATTTAAAACGGCCCGCGGCCTATGATAGATGGATAAAATCCACTTTAGCATAATATTGCAACTTTGGCACCGCTTTTCATTCCAAAAGAACTTGGAACAAAATTAAAGAGATAGGCATTGGAAAATCTAAAGGTGCTTCTGCCACATTAACTGATGTGAATGAGCTGACCAAGCGGTTTGTTGTTGCACCCCATGAAATCAACAGTTAAGATATTTCTCGCGATACACTTATCTACGATGATAACGATACTAGTAAGTTTGGTTGAGTGTCATGTTTTTCAAGCATTACTCTAGTGAACTAGAACTATTTTTTGAAAATAATACCTCCGGAAATCCTGCCGTTTTGGACTTGTGTAATTAATTCAATACTCACTAAATGTGTACTGGAAAGTTGCAAAAATTATTCCAATACCTACCTAAGTCAAACAGCGACTTCAGATCAAAAGCTATTTTGTCGTTTCTGCCCAAGGTTTTTCAAAGGATTGTTATAAACAAATAAGTTAATATATTTACGCACAAATTTTAATAACTGGCTTCCAATCTGGCTTCAGGGCTAAGAGCGGCTGCTCCACTACCCTTTAGACGTAGTGGAAAACATCAGATCAGGTATTTCATAATATCAATATTATTATGCGTTTGACTCTGCTGGACCATTTGAAGGCCTTTGAGACTGTTGATCACAATATTCTACGTCGGAAATTTAAATTACTGTTTAACTTCTCAGACCACTCACTCAAACTAGTATCGTCCTACCTTTGTGAGAGACCTCAAGCTTTAAGGTTAGTGGGCGTGAGTCCCTCAGGGCGCAATGCTTTTTACAAATGATTTACCAGATGGTTTGAAACTCTGTAGTGTTGAAATGAAATTAATAATTCATATATAAATTGAATGAATCAAAGTAGCTCCGACCCAATATGCTAATCACATTTAAACTTATGTACATATATTCAACGCAAGCTTGGAATTGTAGATAGTACATTAAAAGTATATATTTTGAAAATCGGATATTAAACAATTAAGAGCCTTTGTAACTTCGTACTTATTGAGCGAAAACAGAACAAACATTTAAAAAGTTTGAATGTTAATATCCAAGGCTTGTATGCCCTTAGTTCGAAACCCCTTAGTTCGATAACGCTTCCAGCAGATATTTGATATGCATTATGCTTCTCTAATCGAATACAACACAAAGTTTATTTTAAAACACCACAACAGTGAAATAAATAACTGTCGCTGGATTATAAATTAAGTATGTGAAGCATATATGTAATAGTCCTATATTGCTAATCAAAACGAGATAGCCTACAACATTTTTGTGATTGTAGCTGCCTAAGTGTAAAATTTAGTTACACTCGATTATTGAGTACAAAAACGAAAACATTTAAACAGCAATATATCGGCCGTCTGATGTTTATGAGTTTACCTAGCCTGTAGTAGCAATATAGGCTTATTAAATGTATGATGTGAGGTCTCAATCAAATAAACGAAAGAAGAAGGCAGATAAAACAAGTAAGGAAGTCTAAGTTCAGGTGAAACCGAACATTAAATACCCAGCTGTACACTTGAAATGCTGTTATTGTTTGTTTTGTGTGCTTAATGGTGTTAAAAGGCTGCGCAATAATACATATACATATGGTTCATATGAACTAATTTTTCTTCGAGTTTTGGCTCCCGAAACATAGAAAATTGCTTAGTAATAATAGGGGCGGTGCCACGCCCATTCTTTAAAATTTTCAGTTTTTCCTATTTATTGTTATAAATTCACTTGGGAAATGAAATATCATTGGTATAAAGTCATTTTTTGCAAAGATATATCTTATTTTATTCGTCCCTTTTAAAAATCTTTTATATAAAAGTGGGCGCGGTCCTTAACCGATTTCGCTAATTTTTCTTCAAGGCATTCCTTAGAGTGAAGGCAGCCTGTCTGCCGAATTTTGTTACGATATGTTTAACGATTTTTTATTTATGATTAATAATATTTGTAAAATTGATTTTATCACAAGTGGGCGGTGCCACGCCGATTTTAAAATTTGTTTTCAATTTTTTATCAAGAGTCTCAATATCAGTCCACACGTAAAATTTCAACATTCTAGGTGAATTATTTACTAAATAATCAGGTTTTTGTGTTTTCCAAAATATTATATATATAAAAGGTGGGCGTGGTTATCATCCGATTTCCCTCATTTTCAATACCAATATATTCTGGGTAGGCTCGTGTACCAAATTTGGTGAAGATATCTCAATATTTACTCAAGTTATCGTATTAACGGACAGACGGACGGACGGTCAGACGGACTGACGGACATGGCTCAATAAATTTTTGTTTTCGATACTGATGATTTTGATATATGGAAGTCTATATCTATCTCGATTCCTTTATACCTGTACAACCAACCGTTATCCAAAGTTATAATACCCTGTATACAAGTACAGCTTGGTATAAACACATTACAAAGCATGCAAGATCTAATGAACGATAATAACAACCACAGTCGTGACTGTCATAGCCGCAAACTCTCAGTTAAACCGTTACCATTTTCTTTTTCACGACTGTGTCGATTTTAGCCCTGGATTTTGTTCGAGCAACAAAGCCAATATATTGGATCGCATTTCGGATGTATGCTTCATAAATATTTCACAATTGGAGTACCAATTATGAGTATTTTAATAAAAACGTTACTTGGGGGAATAATTTTTATTCTTTAATATTTTAAGCAATTCCCAGTGCCAAAGTTTACTGGCATGCCCCAAAGTTTATTGGCATATTTTAATATAATGCCAATTTCACACAAAGGCGTAATGAAATAATACATTAAAGTCCCTATTGAACTCAATCTTACATACAAACTACAAGTTCTTAATAAGGTCATTATTGCTTCATTGAATGCATACCCTGCAAACATACCACTGGTGTTTATTCGGTAATTATAATAGGGGGTCTCATTTAACCTTATAAATCCTTATAAAGTGTTTAAAAGTATACATTTATCCAGTGAGTAAATGAACTGTCAAATTTTGTATGAAAAATTAGTTGCACAATTTGTAAAAATTTACGTGCACATTTCATGGTGTAAACGCGGTAAACTCAAAGGAATGCAACTTTGCAAACATAATTGCCGTCGTTTTCATTAGAAATCTCCGACATCAGCAAGTCATTTAAAAGAATTTCTTAGTAAAGATATTTTAGTTTTGTTTTTTCACTTAATCTTGGTATTTTTTTAATTTGTATAACAAAACAAACATTTTGTTGGCAATCATACCGCTGATCGACAATCAAGTTTATCAAGAATATTACTAAGTACGTTCATATAACAGCGTGTGTAAATGAATGCAATTTTACACCTTATAAATTTATATGCTTTAATGAGTCCCCCTAATTTACCAGTAGTTCTTCAGTTAAACAGAATTGGCGTCGGGATAGAATTACCCCATTAACTTCATGTACATTGAATTGATTTAAGTACAATAGGAAATATAAACAAGTAAGGAAGGTTAAGTTCGAGTGTAACCGAACATTACATACTCAGTTGAGAGCTATGGTGACAACAAAAGGGAAAATAACCATGTAGGAAAATGAACCGAGGGAAACCCTGGAATGTGTTTGTATGACATGTGTATCAAATGAAAGGCATTAAAAAGTATTTTATGAGGGAGTGGGCCATAGTTCTATAGGTGGACGCCATTTAGGGATATAGCCATAAAGGTGGATCAGGGTTGACTCTAGAATGCGTTTGTACGATATGGGTATCAAATGAAAGGTATTAATGAGTATTATAAAAGGGCGTGGACCTAAGTTCTATAGATGGACGCCTTTTCGAGATATCGCCGTAATGATGGACCAGGGGTGACTCTAGAATGCGTTTGTACGATATGGGTATCAAATGAAAGGTGCTAATTGTGGTATTTAATATATAAATCACTATTTAATAATAAGCACTATTTATTTTTATAAAATATTTTTATTTAACCGCTCATAAAAGTATGTTACAAAACGTTTTTAAATATTTCAACCGAATGAAAATTTTTGAAAGACAATATTTTACAATTGAAAAATAAAAATTAACAAGAACAAAAAAATTCAATTTATTTAAAGTAGGTACATTTAAAGTTGAATATAAATATAACCCTACACTAATGAGCATTTTAAAAGGGAGTAATCCTTAGTTTCATAGGTGGACACCGTTTCGAGATATCGCCATAAAGGTGGACCAGGGGTGACTCTAGAATTCGTTTGTGCAATAAGGGTATCAAACGAAAGGAGTTAATGAGTATTTTAAGAGGGAGTGGGCCTTTCTGGACCAGGGGTGACTCTAGACTTTGTTTGTACGATATGGGTATCAAATGAAAGGTGTTAATGAGTATTTTTAAAAGGGAGTGGGCCTTCGTTTTATAGGTGTTCGCCTTTTCGAGATATCGCCATAAAGGTGGACCAGGGGTGACTTTAGAATTTGTTTGTATGATATGGGTATCAAATGAAAGGTGTTAATGATTATTTTAAAAGGGCATGGGGCTTAGTTCTATAGGTGGACCCCTTTTCGAGATATCGCCATAAAGGTGGACCAGGGGTGACTCTAGAAATCGTTTGTGCAATATGGGTATCAAACGAAAGGAGTTAATGAGTATTTTAAGAGGGAGTGGGCCTTAGTTCTATAGGTGGACGCCTTTTCGAGATATCGCCATAAAGATGGACCAGGTGTGACTCTAGAATGCGTTTGTACGATATGGGTATCAAATGAAAGGTGTTAATGAGTATTTTAAAAGGGAGTAATCCTTAGTTCCATAGGTGGACGCCGTTTCGAGATATCGCCATAAAGGTGGGCCAGGGGTGACTCTAGAATTCGTTTGTGCAATAAGGGTATCAAACGAAAGGAGTTAATGAGTATTTTAAGAGGGAGTGGGCCTTTCTGGACCAGGGGTGACTCTAGACTTTGTTTGTACGATATGGGTATCAAATGAAAGGTGTTAATGAGTATTTTTAAAAGGGAGTGGGCCTTCGTTCTATAGGTGTTCGCCTTTTCGAAATATCGCCATAAAGGTGGACCAGGGGTGACTCTAGAATGAGTTTGTACGATATGGGTATCAAATTAAAGGTATTAATGAGGGTTTTAAAAGGGAGTATGGTAGTTGTATATGTGAAGGCGTTTTCCAGATATCAACCAAAATGTGGACCAGGGTGACCCAGAACATCATCTGTTGGATACCGCTAATTTATTTTTATATGTAATACCTGCCAAGATTTTAAGGGTTTTTTATTTCGCCCTGCAGAACTTTTTCATTTTCTTCTACTTAATATGGTAGGTGTCACAACCATTTTATAAAGTTTTTTCTAAAGTTATATTTCGCGTCAATAAAACAATTACCTTACCATATTTCATCTCTTTTTTCGTATTTGGTATAGAATTATGGCATTTTTTTCATTTTTCGTAATTTTCGATATCGAAAAAGTGGGCGTGGTCATAGTCGGATTTCGTTAATTTTTCATACCAAGATAAAGTGAGTTCAGATAAGTACGTGAACTGAGTTTAGTAAAGATATATCGATTTTTGCTCAAGTCATCGTGTTAACGGCCATGCGGAAGGACAGACGGACGACTGTGTATAAAAACTGGACGTGACATCAACCGATTTCGCCCATTTTCACAGAAAACAGTTAACGCCATAAAATCTATGCTCCTACCAAATTTCAAAAGGATTGGTTAATTTTTGTTCGACTTATGGCGTTAAAAGTATCCTAGACAAATTAAATGAAAAAGGGCGGAGCCACGCCCATTTTTAAATTTTCTTTTATTTTTGTATTTTGTTGCACCATATCATTACTGGAGTTGAATCTTGACATAATTTACTTATATACTGTAAGATATTACATTTTTTGTTAAACTTTTACTTTAAAAAATTTTTTTTTTTAAAAGTGGACATGGTCCTTCTCCGATTTTGCTAATTTTTATTAAGCGTACATATAGTAACAAGAGTAACGTTCCTGCCAAATTTCATCATGATATCTTCAACGACTGCCAAATTACAGCTTGCAACAGTTTTAAATTACCTTCTTTTAAAAGTGGGCGGTGCTACGCCCATTGTCCAAAATTTTACTAATTTTCTATTTTGCGTCATAAGTTCAACTCATCCACCAAGTTTCGTCGCTTTATCGGTCTTTTGTAATGAATTATCGCACTTTTTCGGTTTTTCGATATCGAAAAAGTGGGCGTGGTTATAGTCCGATATCGTTCATTTTAAATAGCGATCTGAGATGAGTGCTCAGGAACCTACATACCAAATTTCATCAAGATACCTCAAAATTTACTCAAGTTATCGTGTTAACGGACGGACGGACGGACGGACATGGCTCAATCAAATTTTTTTTCGATCCTGATTATTTTGATATATGGAAGTCTATATCTATCTCGATTCCTTTATATATGTACAACCAACCGTTATCCAAGCAAACTTATATACTCTGTGAGCTCTGCTCAACTGAGTATAAAAATGGAGTATACGAGTAGTTTTTTTTTTGAAATTTTTCTGATATTATACCAAAACAATATCTGAACATTGAGAGGTAGGTTACTTGTAATATACCTTAAAGTTTGGCTTCAAATTCTGGTATTTTACAAGTATATTCCAAATAATTAATCAGTAGCTTTTGGGTGAGTTTTTCCTTAAATATTAAGGAAGATATTATATATTCTACGAACAAACTATTTTGCTTGTCCGATGGCAAAGCTAATGAAAAATACGCGATGAGTTATAGAGTTATACTACATGCAAAAAGACAAAATGATAATTTATTTTCTCAAAATTTTCCCTTTTATACATAACTACAATATTACAAATGTACAAGTTAAGGATTCTTTTATTAAGAATTCCAAAAAAAATATATTTTTAGGGTTTTTACGATCTTTATTGAGTCACATCAAAAGTAGAACTAACTTTACAAAAAATATCAACTTACAACTAAACTTAATTAATTGGCCGACTCCGCTGGCGTCGCTGCTGCTTTTTGCTATTCCCCGGATTAGCCAACTTTAGTTGCGCGTGTTGGGATTCCTGTCTAAATTAATGGAGCTTTAATTTGCTGACATCGCGTCTGGCAATTTTGTGGGAAAGTATTGAACTTCCGCTCTACATAAATTTAAACTCATTTTGCTGACATTGCGTCTTGAGCTTTTGTGTGAAATATTGTGCAACAAGAGTTGCATATCCGCTTTGCCTGTATTTATTGTTGCTTACTAATTCTTTATTGTTGTAACAATTGTTAACATATGCCATGTATAAACGTTCGTCCCGAGCGTTGTCAAAAGTAAGGTAAGTTATTAAAATTTATGTATGTGGGCTGCTCGTTTGAAATATATTTGATCTCACCTAGAGTGATGTATGGAGCAGGTATCTGGTTAATGTCAAGATTTGATGAAATTATTATCTTGTTTTTGGACTTCTTCCAGAATTTGCAAAAAATTATTATGATGATTTAAGTAGTCACAACTGCTCCAAGTGAAAGTGAGCTGCTGGATATAGTTGCTACTTTAAGAAGATTTAATCTCTATGTCGTCATTAATCGTCACTAGTTGCGAGTTTGTGTAGTCGTAAATGTCTACTGTCGCAGTGGCACAGTAAATTAACAGGAGTCTGAAAGGAAAGCGTAAATTTTTAATTTCTAATATTGCTTTTATGGACTAATTTTCCTGTTTCTGTTAAAATGGTTGAGTTTCTGTCTTCCTGTACTACTTCTTTTCTGAACTTGGGGGAAATTTGCGTACCTAACCTTTTATTGATTTTCACAAATACGGTTTCTCCTGGTTGATAAATATTTATGGGATGCCGGATTTTATTATGATAAGAAAGATCTTTAAGCTGTTTATTTCTTAACTCAGAGATGTTTTCTTCCCTCGCCTTTCAAATTGGCTTGGGTCAGTGGAGACTCTTCTCCCGAAAAACACCTCTATTGGTTTCTTTTTTGTTGTTGAGTGAATTGTATAATTATATTCGTAGACAGAGTTGTCGCAAAGTTCGGCGAATGAAATGAAGGTGCGTTCTGCTTTTATGCAACGCATTATTTCTGTGAGGGTCGAGTGGAATCGTTCCACTTGACCGTTAACGGAACTGGTATAAGGCGGTGTTTTGAAAACTTGTAGGTTTAAAGTGTCCTCCACTAAAAATCTTCAGGGATGTTTCGTCATCTATTATGACATATACGGGTACGCCAAATTGAAAAAGTATTTCACGGAGAGGTTCTTTAACGTGTTCCATTACTCTGGCAGTTTTTTTTTTAATTTTTCTGGTATTATACCAAACAATATCTGAAACTTGAGAGGTAGGTTACTTGCAATATACCTTAAAGTTTGGCTTCAAATTCTGGTATTTTACAAGTATATTTCAAATAATTAATCAGTAGCTTTTGGGTGAGTATTTTGGTTTGAGCGTGTTTCGAAAATGTGTCTATTGCTGTCAGGACTATGTTTCGGTCGGTCATGTAAATGTCTATGTGCAAAATTTGTCCTGGGAATTGAGGTATGGGAGTTTCTCCTAATTTGGGTTTACTGGGGTGTCTATCATATTTATTTTCTTTACAGGTTGAGCATTGTTGAATTATTCTTTTAATTTTTGTAGTCATAGATGGGAAGTAAACTTTTTCGAGAATTTCAATTTTATTTTCTCGACAATTTCTGTGAGGTCTTTTGTGGGTTTTGATTATGATTTCTTCCTGTTCTTGTTCGTCTGTCACGTCCTGGACTTGAAGTTGTGTAAACGTGATCTTATAGTTGCTAAAGTGGATTGGGTATATTTCCTGAATTTTTCCAATAATTCGTTCTTCTGTCTTAATATATTTAACTACGGAGGGGTTGAGGTATCTTTTAAGACGGTCTATCAAAATTCCTGGGCTATAGTCGGGTTCTTCTAAAATGTGCCTGTGGTATGTGGGAAATACTATTTTAAATTGGTACGTTGAAGTTTCAGCTACTTTCAGAAATAGCTGATATTTGAAAACATTTATTGGGGTTTCCACGTGAGGTATTAAATTATCTGATGAACTGTCGTCACTATGTTGAGTTGAGGATAAGGAATTAATAGGTTCAAGTGGCGTTCTTGAAAGGGCGTCAGCCACAATGTTAGTGGTGCCAGGTTTGAATTGGAGTTCATGATTATACTCTTCTAAAATGGATTTCCAGCGTTTCATTTTAGAGTTTTTGTTTTTATTGCTAAGAGCCTGAGTAAGGGGTTGATGATCTGTCAATATTTTTACTTTTACTAAGCCGTAAAGATAGTTCCTGAAATTTTTTAGGGCCCATATTATAGCTAAAAACTCTTTCTCGTTTGTAGCATAGGCTTCTTCTGTTTTGTTGAATGTTATTGAAATGAATGCGATGAGCTTTTTATCCTGAGAAAGGACTGCACCAATCGCATAATTTGAGGCATCGGTTGTTAAATGGAAATCTTTGCTGAAGTTGGGGTATGCGAGTATAACATCGTCAGACATAAGGGATTTTTTTATTTTATTGAAAATATCTTTTTCTTCATTTAGTTTGATCATTATTTTAGCTGATTTGCTTTTGGATATACGCTCTCCTTCCCCTCTTAAGAGTGTCGTTAGGGGCTTAGCCAACATGGCGTAATCTTTAATGAAGCGACGGTAGTAGCCGGAAAGGCCTAAGAATGAGCGAAGTTGCTTAACGGTTTTTGGGTAAGGTATTTTTGCTATTGCTTCAGCCTTTGCGGGGTTTTTTGTAGTTCCTCTTGAGGAAATAATGAATCCTAGGAACTCTACAGAGTCCTTGAAAAAATGGCATTTGTCCAGTTGGATCTTCATGTTAGTCTTCCAGAATTTTAAAAATTTGCTGTAAGTGGAGAGCGTGCTCTTCTTCAGAGTGGCTGAAGACGACTATATCATCGATATAGACGTAGTATAGTTTGCCGATGTGATGACGAATATTGTCATCTAGGGCTCGCTGGAATATTGACGGGGCATTTTTGAGTCCGAATGGCAATCCCGTGAACTCGTATTTGCCATTATTGATTGAGAAAGCCGTTTTCTGAATATCGGATTCCTTGAGCGGGATTTGATGAAATCCGCTTTTTAGGTCTAACACGGAAAACAATTTATTTTTCCCGAGCTAAGACAATAACTCATTTATCTGAGGTATTGGGTAGCGGTCTGCTACAGTGATCGCGTTAAGCTTGCTTGTCAATAACGACTCGATACTGCTTGTTGCCTTGGGAGTCAGGCTTTTTCGCTACTACCCAAACGGGTGAGTTGTAAGGTGACCTTGATGCCGAATGATGCCGTCGTCTAGCGTTTTATTTATTTGGGATTCAACTTCGCTCTTCAGCGACATGGGGTAGGGATAGTATCGTGTATAAACAGGAGTATCTTTATTGGTTCTGATTTCGCCTACGACTTTAGTGGTGTATGTAAATTTATCATTGGGTTCCGCGAAGAGACTAGAAAAGTTTTCTACTAGATTATTGATTTTACTTTGCTGACTTGGTGACATGTTGTCTTCTTTAAGGTCAATTTTGTTAACTGATCCCGAAGCGAACTGTTTTATCCTAATTCTTGTGTGTCCTTTTATTTCCATAAAGTCATCCTTAACGTGGATGACAGCTTCGAGTTCCTTAAGACTGTCGTTTCCAAGAATACCATGGAAGGATCTTAATGTGGGGAGAAGCTAAAACTTCAATTTGTTATCGGCGTTAAAAAGATTGAGATAGGTGTGTTCTTTGATTTCGATGTCTCCCGCTATTGATTTTGCAAAAAAAAATTGTCGTTTCTGATTGGATTGGGAACAATGGAGGGCTGTATATAGTTTTTTGTAGATCCTGTATCTATTAAAAATTTTACAGTTTCTCCACTCTTCAGTTTGCACTGGAAGTAAGGCAGCGAAGAGTGGTACATCCTAAAAAATGTAGGTCTGTTGTTTCTAAGCAATTATCCTTCTGTTGTTCCTCGCAGTTCTCAGGAGTGGTATAAGTTTCGTCGTTGTAATAATCTGCATTTATCTGATCGTCATTTGTCATGGTAGGGAAATATTCCTCAGGTTGGTCGGCATCTATATGGAAGTTCCTTTGGATTTTGTTTGGGGGAACTGGTGCTGGAAGGTTTCCGGTAGGAGGTCTTTTGTTAGTTGGGTCACTAGGACGCGGCTTAGTCATATAATTTATGTTGCGTGTTCTTACGGGTTCTGGACGTGGCTGAGGCTTCTTAAAGGGCCTCGGTGGTGGATAGTTTGGTTGCTGACCATAATGATTAGCTGGTTGTGGACATTGGCCTTGACCACTTATCTGTGGTGGTTGGTATGGGTTGGTTGCGTACAACCTGGGTTGGGGTATGTATGCCAATTCTGGATAGAATTCATTATTTAGCCTTCTAGGAGGCAAAGGTGGTCGAAATTCCTGCGGCTTTCTACCTTGGCCATTATTGCATAAAGCATAATGTGACCTGAAATTCTTATTTTCTAGTTTAAGGCACAGGTGTAGTGCCTGATGGAGGTCCGCCGGTTCTCTCATTCCAAGGAGTCTGCGTAGATCTCCTTTGAGGCCACGGACAAAAGTGTCTAGGGCTTTATCCCTATAAGTGCGGGTTAGTAGGTGCATGGCTTCTGTGCCGACTTCCATGCAACCTAGTTTGTTTAATATTCAAATAAGAGTATACCCGTTGGTTAAACTTTTGGATCGTAAGTTTACCCTGTACGAGTGAAGTCATTTGGTACTCGAGGGTACCAAGGTCGCGCTTGTCCGCGTAATGGAGTGTCAGGCATTTTGATATGGCTTTCCAGTCCAATGGAGTGTTGTACGACTCCAAGGCGACATCGGCGTTGCCCACAATTTTATTTCGTATGACATTAAGTATCCCATAGTATTTGGGAGTTCCTCTTTGGGGCTCGTATATTTGGAAGATTCTGTCCACACTTTTCCTCCAAGATGTGAATTCTCCTGGGTTTCCAGAAAATTCCCGAAGACATCTTACGACATCCGGAATTTTGTCAAGTTCGGAAACATTAACGGTTAAATTTGTATCGATTGTAATGTCCGTAAAATTCGAAAAATTCGCGTTGGGGTTTAGGGCGGCTTGAACTATGTTCCGCCCCTCAGTTTTCAGGATATTGCTTACTAGTCCTGAGACCATATTTGTGAGTCCTTCCATCGAAAATGCATTGGAGTTACAAGGAGCTTGCTGACCAGAAGGTGCATCTGGGGCTTGGGGTGCGTTCAGTATTGGTGGACGAATGAGGTTGTTTGGATTAATTTCAACTATTAAATTAATTTGATATAATTAATTTCTTCTATTAATAGCAGTAAAATTCAATGGACCGAACCAATTTAAAATCTAAAGTATAAAAACCTTTCTTTAAGTTTTTCAAAAGAAGTGATGAATTTAGTTATTTAAATTTTGGTAATCGATTCACTTTTATCATAAAAATTTTCTAAGTGTTGTCACTAATTATTCACAAAGGGTTAATTCATCACTCTCTTATTTTACTTATTATCAATGTAGCTCTCAATGGAGTCTTGTTATTATTCCTAAAATATTAATTTTGAGGCGAATCCTTCTTTCACAAATTTATATTTTTTTTCGATTTGCAATTTTTTCGTTTCTCTAATAAAGTTTCTCAAATTAATTTTTCCTTCTACTTTAACTTCAAAATAATTTTTTTTTCCACTTCACTTTTCAAACAATTTCCTTACTTATCTACTATTTATTTACTTTTAAGATTTAAAAATTTTTATTTCACAAATTTCTTTCACTTTCTTATTTCTAAACTTAACTTACATTGCTAGATTCTCCATTTTTTTTGGGAAGGTCCTTCGCGTACCGGCTGGCGACTGGGCGTCTCCTTTTTGTCCTTGGTCGGTCTACTGGGGGCCGATGTACGCTGGTCCTATTCTCTGGCCTCGGTTGCTGCTTTCTTTTTTTCCCCTTCTTTAAGTATTTCACTTGAATATTGCACGCTTATTTAATCGCGCGATTTTACAGGTTTTTTTTTCAGTGTTTTTCGGAAGGGAATTTAGATATTAACTACTACTTTTTGCAACCCGCGTACAACCGTAGGCCCCACGTTGGACGTCAGTTAAAGATTCTTTTATTAAGAATTCCAAAAAATATATATTTTTAGGGCTTTACGACCTTTATTGAGTCACATCAAAAGTAGAACTAACTTTACAAAAATTATTAACTTACTACTAATCTTTATTAATTGGCCGACTCCGCTGGCTTCGGTGCTGCTTTTTGGTATTCCCCGAATTAGCCAACTTTTTATTTTTTTTATTTTATTTAGGTGCGCGTGTTAAACTTCCGCTCTACATAAATTTAAACTCATTTTGCTGACATTGCGTCTTGAGCTTTTGTGTGAAATATTGTGCAACAAGAGTTGCATATCCGCTTTACCTGCATTTATTATTGCTTACTAATTATTTATTGTTGTAGCAATTGTTAACATATGCCATTTTAACATACGTATTGTTTACCGGGTTGCTAAACAAAGTATGCAGAATAATAGGCAAACCCAATATGCAAAGACAATAGATCATATGCATATGCAATTGCACATATAAACATAATACATATGTACCTACATACATACAAGAATTTCAAGATCAAGGCCTGTCCTAAGCTCAGCTTGTGTTGTTATCATATCAGGTGATAATGGTAAACCGTTTTGAGGGATCAGTGTAGGAGCGCATTCTGGATAGGTAGCTCAGGGGCGGGTGAAGCTGTAATGAATTATGGGTGCAATGTGACCCAACAACCCGGTCCCCTTGAAATGTTTTTCAAGCAGGGTACTGCCAATTTGTGGATTGGTCGGCACAATACTCCTCTCGCAGTTTTAACATCGGCTACGCTTATTCGACCATCACTGCCAGAAATGCCCTGAATGACTCGTCCCAAAGATCATCGTTGTGGAGGCGCGTTGCCCTCATGAATAATCACCATTCTTCCTTCAGCCACATTAGAGTGACCATAAGTCCACTTGGTTCGTGCCTGCAGACTGTTTATATAGTCATGTAACCACGTTCGCCAAAACAATTGTTTCATTGCTGTAACACGAGCACATTTGCTAATGTGATCTATGATGCAATTTTCTTCGCGCTCTGGGATCGCCAAAAGTGAGCTGCCAGTCAAAAAATGGCCTGGAGTTAGCGCCTCATAATCACTGGAATCCGCCGCTAAAGGCGACATTGGCCTCGAGTTTAGTATTGCATCGATGCCTGTCATCAATGTGGTCAGCTCTTCGAAGGTAAGTCGACTGTTTTCCAAGCTGCGGCTCACATGCGCTTTTGCTGATTTTACAGCGGCCTCACACAAGCCTCCAAAGTGTGGAGCCCTAGGTGGAATGAAATGAAAATTTATAAATTGGTTAGTACAGAAATTTATAATTGGCTCTTGATGTTTCTTGTCGAATAAAAATGCTTTCAACTCCTGAAGCTTTCTGCTAGCGCCTACAAAATTGGTTGCGTTGTCACAATATATGTCAGATGGTAATCCTCGCCTACCGATTATACGCTTAAGAGCGGCAAGAAATGCATCTGTGGAGAGGTCTGATACAACCTCTATGTGGACAGCCTTTGTTGAGAAGCATACAAATATTGCCACACACGTTTTGTAGGGTGCCCCTCCTCTGATACGCAAATATGTGTTGAATGACCAACAAAAATCTATGCCACAACGCGAAAATGGCCTTGATGGCGTAAGCTGTGCTACGGGCAGATTACCCATTGTTTATGAGGTGGGTTTTATCGAAGGCTGAGATAGCACTCAGTCCATCCAGGGTCAATTAGAGGTCCCACAAACCCCCACTTAATAAGAACACAATAGTTATGTGTTAATGACGAATACACACACACACGGCTTGAAGGGTAGAGAGGGCAGCAGCTTTCCGTACAAAGATGGCGGGGGAGGGAGGCGAGCGGCGGCTAACGGTCGCTGTAGCAGCGGAGGGGTCGGTACGGTGGTTGAACGGCGGGTAGCGGGCCCATTGATACGGTGGTCTGGAAGTAGCGGCGAGATCAGCACGGCGGCCGGACGGCTGACAGTATTAGCGGACGGATTGGTGCAGCGGTATGGGGCAGTGGCGGGATTAGCACGGCGGCTGGACGGCGGACAGTATTAACGGACGGACCGATGTAGCGGTATGGACGCAGTGACGGCGCCAGCGAGCTGGCTGGGCGGTGGTAAGGTAGCGAAGGCTAACGGTCGTCGGAGAAGAGGCGTAAAGGCGGTAAGATAGCGGGCGGCCAACGGTCGTCGGAGCAGCGGCGTAAAGGCGGTAGGATAACGACGGCAACAACAGGGCGACGGAGCGCGTACCCGTGGCGTGGCCGAGGCGGGGTGTCGGTACAAACGTTCTACCAGATTATCTTTTAGGGGGGTTACCAGTAGCGGCGGTTGCGGGTGGCGGCTTCTTGCGATGATTCTGTCTCAGTGGCGGCGGCGGGGGACCTGCGAGGAATGAAAAGGATTATGGTTAGTGCCGGTCCGCTAGCTAGATACCACCGCCTCCATGCCCGCAAGATGGCACGACTGGACGTGGAGTTGTACCAGCCGGAACGGCGTAGGTCAATCCGTGGGCTGAGGGGAAGTGCACCTTACAGCACAGCGGTAGCCCCTTTATCTGCTGGACCGGTCTATGGCCGGAGCCGGGGCGGAGGGGAAAAGGTCCGGATGATCATAAGGCTGCGAACCCCCCTCTATTTAGCTGGGACACAGGCGAGAAAACCATAAAGGCGGCGACCCGTTGTCCCCGCAAGCAAAGGGTGACCCGTTCCCTGACGGCGCCCCTTTCCACTCCGGTTGTGTGGTTGGCTCACTCGCTGTTCAGTGCTGAATCGCTAGCTGCACACCACCGCCCCCATGCCCGCCCGATGGCAGGGCTGGACGCGGATTTGTAGCAGCAGGAACTCCGTAGGTCGACCCGTGGGCGGAGGAGGAGTGCATCTTAGCGGCACAGAGGTAGCCCCTTTAACCGACGAATCGCTCTACTGCCAAACCTAGGACTGAGGAGAGGGGGTCTGTTGGCCGAACGGCGGCGATCCCCCCCTTACTTAGCTTGGTCACGGGCGAGAAAACCATAAAGGTGACAACCCGTTGTTCCCGCAAGCAAAGGGTGACCAGTGCCGTGACGGCACCCCCTTTCCCTCTGGGAGTGGGATTGGCTCGTTTGCTGGACATCGCCCATCCCGTGTTCGCACACTAAAGTAAGGTGTGGGGGGAGCGGTGCCCCAGCTCTGTACTTGCCGGTTCGTAGGCTGCGTGGATAAACTGGGACCAAAGGCACCACGCTACGAAGCTGTAGAACCGGGTCGGCTGGGGCCTTAGCTGAGGGGAAGGGGTTAGGTAGACATAAGGCGCCCCCCCCTCTAATTAGCTGGGACATGGGCGAGAAAGCCATAAAGGCGACGACCCGTTGTCCGCGCAAGAAAAGGGTGACCCGTGCTAGGGCAGCACCCCTTCCACTCAGCTAGTCAGGAGGAGTGACTGGGCTGCTTAATAAAGCAACCACTTCCTCTGACTAATGCGGCAGTTACCCACCGACGTGTGCCGTACGTAAGGACGTTTGTCGTACGAAGCACGTTTGACCGAACTCTCAAGCCCGTAGGAATCAATGTGTGCGTCTGTGTACATGTACATAAGATATTTGTGTGTGTTTCGTTTACAGATAAGCACTGTTGCCATTGACCATTTTGCATGTATGCTTATGGAAACATCAACTTTTTCCAATTTAATTTTTGATATTGTAAAAGGCCGGAATACTATTAAATAAGTATAAATAGATTAAATATTTATAATCAGCACTTTTACATAATTATTTCGAATTATTTTCACAATTTTTCAAACTTTAATTAGGTGTTTTTGCATAAAATTGCAAACGGTCAAAAATTAGCGCACAAAAGTTTACTAGGCAACTCTGTCTAGTGAGAGAGCGATCAGCTGACACGTTCTTACGGAAAAAATCAAAATTGTTTTGATTTCTACGTTCCGGGCTACGTACGTACGGGCGTTGCACGTCGGTGAGTTTTCGTTTACATTGCACACTCATAAGATAGGTCGTGTCAGCTGACACGTTTTTTCTACGTACGTTCGTGGGTAACTGCCGCATTAACCTGCGAGGAATGAAGTGCCAACAGCAAATTCATTCTCTTTTGTACTGCTTCTGCTATGATACGAGTGAGATCTGAGCCGCTAATTGGGCGCTTCAGTGAATTGCCATTTACTGTGAGCTGGCGTGCTATGTGCATATTATTGTTGTCGCAAAATGCTATTCGCATGAATTCGTATGTAACTGCTGCTGTTGGCTATCTGTTAATGTACAATGTATGTATACTCTCAGGCGTAGATGAAAAAAGGTTACAGTGGGGGTGTCAGGCGTCGGCGGGAGGGTTACGGTGGGGGTCGAACTATTTTAACGCTACGTTACAGACCCCTCCCTCTTTGGTTGACGGAAAGCTGCTGTGAGGAGAAGAAGTATCACACCAGGCTTGGCCTAGTGGTTGTATGTGTGCCGTTATGCCGGCTTTGCCGGTGTGTATGCGTGCATCGTTTTATTAAAAAAAAAATTTTTTTTCTAAAGAAATATACAGAATTATTCCACTTATGCTAATATTTCAGATTTAATAAATTTCATTGTTCTTAACACTACCGGTGTATGTATATATATAAAAAAAAATTCCTGAGGTAATTTTTTGTTGGGGTGGCGGAGAGTACTAGACTATTACCGTTTTCGTATTGCACCGTGTCCCCTTTAATGTATGCCTATGGCCTAAAAATTAGTTTTTTTTTTTTTGTTTTTTTCTAATGTAATGTAAATAGCAATCAACTCAAATTTTTACTAATATTTCAAATATAAATCATTCCAATAATTCATCTTCAACCTAATTTATGACATTGTCTTTCTTCTTCCTTGGCGACTGCTTCTCATTTCTCTTCTATGGTCACCAGCGCGTTGTCTTCCGTTTTGGTTTTTACCCTGAAGCGTTGGCCCTTCCAGGAGAACGTTCAAGTTTTATTATGTTCGTTGTGGCGCCGGCTTAATTTCAGTTCTCTGAAGCATGTTTCCGGGTCCACCTTCTTTTTTCCTTTCGTCGTGGTGAGTGTCTCGTTATTTTCGCAGGGCGTGCGTTCGGTTGTATGCTCTGTCGGCGTTTGTTCGTTGCCCTCGGACCCCTTTATGGCCACCAATGCATCGACCAACGGTGTACCGTAAAAGATTTGCATCCGTTGTATTCTGGCCTTGTTAGGTGGCCATGGAGTAGCTTCATAGGGTGGGCGCAATGGGCGGATCGCCTTTGGTGAGTCCGGTGGGGTTGGGTGGCGAGGTTTTTTGCTCATGTTGTTGTGATCGTTTCCTAGAAGGAATAAGAAGACTTTGCTGCTTTAAAAGTTGCACGGCTTGAGGTCTTGAAATTGCGCGTGCACCAAATGTTTGTTTTTCTCGACGTGGGCCAGTCTCACCGTATTCCTTGAGATATACTCCACCACCAGATATGGGCCAGAAAATTTTTCGTGCGAGTTTCTGGGCAAAGTTGCTTACTGCGGAGGAGAGTGGGTGATCCCGGTTCATTACTCTGTCTCTTATATTTGGCTTCCACGGCCTTCTGCGCAAATCGTAATATTTCTTCTGTTGATTTGAAGCTTTTTCCAGGTGGGTCTTTATGTATTCCCATAGTCTGGTGATGGATGTCGGTACTGTAGGTGGCTCCACTGGTACTGCTCCCTCCGTTCGTACTTGTTGAGGTGCTGTTAGGTTCCGCCCGAAGTTTATTTCCGCCTCGGCAGATTGCGTGGACTCGTGGCTTGCTGTATTCATGGTAAACGCAATTTGAGGAATATCTTGGTCCCATGTACGGTGGTCTTCCTTGGAACGCGGTGCTATCATAGTTTTGATGACTCGGTTGGTTCGCTCTGTCGGGTTCCCGTGGGGTGCATATACTGCGGTGAATTTATGTTCGATGCGGTGGTCGCTCAGGAATGATTTCAACGCTTTTCCCATGAACTGCTTCCCATTGTCGGTGAGGAAGGTCTTCGGGCAACCAAATCGGTATATGTATACTATCCTTTCCTTCAGCGCTTTGATAACACTGGCAGTTGTTGTTTGGCGTACTGGGACCATCTCCACCCACTTGGAAAACTTGTCCACCATGACGAGGGGGCACGTGTTGCCTAGTTTGGAACGCGGTAGTGGTCCGATGAAGTTGGCGGTTACGACTTCCCAAGGGCGTGAACATTGCAAAGTTGCCGTGAATCCTACCGGGCGTTTCTCTTCTACCTTGTATTCGGCGCACTTGTTGCATTGACGTACATGCTTAAGTACGTCGCGGAACATTCCAGGACAGTAGTAATTTTCTTGCGCTCTTTTGAGTGTTTTCTTCGCGCCAAGATGACCGGCGGCAGCGGCGTCGTGGATCTCTCGTAGGACGTCCTCTCGTCTATCGGTTGGGACACATACTTTCCATTGTGGCGCTCGAGATATTTGATTTTTCGGTGAGATGTGGCGGAAAAGGCGGTTCTCTATCATCTGGAAGTCTGGATTGGCCTGTGGTTGCTGATTTACTTGTTTAGATTTATTTCCCTACCAGTCGCTCGCGTCGGTGTCTATTGTGTATAGTGTGTCCTGGTCGATATATGGAAGCGGGCACCGGAAAGCGCGTCATTTTGTGCTCCATTACGGTATTCTATATCAAAATTGTATTGTTGCAGCTCTAGGGTCCATCGAGCCCGTCATCCTGAGGGATTTTGCAATGAATGTAGCCATTTTAGTGAATGGCGATCAGTGATAACAGTGAAACGGTATCCCTCCAGGTATGGTTTCATTTTGCGTATTCCCCACAGCACGGCTAGGCATTCCTGTTCGTTGGCCGAGCATCGTTTTTCAAGCTCCATTAAGCTACGGCTGGCATAAGCTATTACGTTCTTTTGGTCGGAATGGCGTTGGTAGAGCACGACGCCGAGTCCTTCCCCGCTCGCGTCGGTTTGTAAAAAAAATGGTTTGCCGAAGTCGGGGCAGCAGAGTACGGGTGCATTGGTGAGCTTGTCCTTGAGCACCTGAAAGGCGTTTACGTGCGGCGTTCCCCATGTCCAGGCTTGTCCTCTCTTCAGTAATTGGTTAAGCGATGCGGCGATGGTAGAAAAGTCGGCGACGAAACGACGGTACCATGAAGCGAGTCCAAGGGAACGGCGGAGTTCTTTGATGGTTCGCGGCGCTGGCATATCCTGTTCTTCCGATGTTTTCCTGGGATCGGTGTGGATTCCTTCGGCGCTGATGATGTGTCCAAGGTAATGGAGTTGTTGCTGGAGGAAGCTGCATTTGTCAAAATTTACCTGCATTTTATGTTTCTGGAGTCGCTCGAAAACTGCCTTCAACTTAGTCATATGCTCCTCGAAGGTGTCTCTCAAGACTATGATATCATCCAGGTTGGCGAATACTTAGGTTGGAGTTCCGGTCCCAGTATTGAATCCAGAGCGCGTTGGAACGTAGCCGGAGAAGAGTGTAGGCCGAAGGGCATAACTTTCCATTGGAACAAGTCCCTGCCAGGAACCGTGAATGTGGTGCATGGTCGCGATGCTTTGGCGAGCGGAATCTGTCAGTAGCCGTACTTCAGGTCAATAGTAGAGATGAATTTCGCTTCCTTCAGCTGGTCGAGGATGGCTCCAATTTGCGGTTGTGGATACGCGTCCGGTTCGCTGGCGGCATTCAGTTGACGTTAATCTATTCCCTCCAAGTGCGGACTAGCACGATTGGCGAGCTGAATGCGCTTCGCGATGACTCTATTTTTCCTCTCGCTAGTAACTCGTCCACCTCCTCTTTGATGACTTGTTGCATGGCCGGTAGTATCGTTGCTTCAGTGGTTGGTTGTGCTTTAGGAGAATCGTATGCTCGGCTGCAGTGCTTGGTCCGGTAATTTCGCCAAACCGCTCTTGGTGTTGTGCAAAGAAGCTCCGCAGCTCCGTGTTTTGATCGTCGCTAAAGTGCTCTCGGCTCGTTAGGACACATAGCGTATCCAGTTTGGGTGCTCTCTTGGTCACGGTGGCATCCAACGGCTGATCATCCAGGGTGAGGATGATTCCCCTTTTTCGTAGGAAGTCCATTCCCAGGATTACCTGCTCAGCCAAGTTCGGGATGACGACAGAATTGCGTCTGTAGTTCGTCCTTGATACGTAATTCTTGCCGGGTAGGAGTTCGAGGTAAAGACGCACGTCTGATCTGCCAGCTGGATGCTTCGCTTGTTGGGGTGCGCCTTAATGTTGTTCTTTTCTAGGTGTTTCCGTACGGTGTCATCTAGGTAGGATAGGGTGGCGCCGATGTCCACTAGTGCGCGTACGCTCATGCCCTCGAGGACCACTGGTATGTAGAATCGGTCATCTACTTGTGCTTTTGTGGGTAGTTTGCCGGCGGGTGGCTCCCTTGGTTTCTCTGGTCGGACGTATGGTTCTTGGCGGTTTCCTTTAATAGCGTTGGGAGGCGTCCTGGATGCGTTCACGGTAATTGGGTTGGCGATGGTATCCGCGTTCCTTGCAGCGCCAACAGCACTCCTTGCCGTCGTACACCATGTGCAGGTGGTATAGGCTGTGGACACCACTTTTCCCTGTTTTTCTTCGTATCCTTTTAGTAGCTCATACTCCTCCGTCAGTTCCAGGAGCTCTTCGATCGTCCTAAACTTACTGCACGGGACGAAGAGCCGGTATTCCACGCGTAGACCATCGTAGATACGTTCGAGGTGATTCTCCTCACACATTGTCGGATGCTGACGGATCAGTGTTTCCAGCGCGAGGATGTAGTCCTTGGCCCTTTCGCGGCCTTACTGTTTGCGTTGTCGGAAGGCGTCTTCCAAATGTCGTAAGTGACGCTTAGGTAGAAAAAATTTTTGCACCTCCCTCCGAAGATCGTTCCAGCGGTGTATGTGTTGCTTACGGAAGTGGTACCATTGAAGTGCTTTCCCTCGCAGAAGTTCCGGCAGCGTTGGGAGGAGCCGGTCGACGGGGATGCGGTAACATTCGGCGAGATCCTCTATCCTCTCAAGAAACTCCTCGCCCGAAAATTGCAAATCCCAGCGGCGGACGGTATTCATGAGCTCACCGTAGCTCCGTTCGTCTCCTCTTGGCGATGCGTGTTCTCTCTTTTCCGCCCGTGGCTGGGGCCGTGAATCTGGTTCGAAGGGATTTGTTTTGTTGTTGGAAGGAATAGCGTAGCGGATTTCCCCTCTTCTTAATTCACCTCTCTCTCCAGCTCCTTCAGCAGATCTTCGCTTGATTTTCTTGTGCGTTTGGCTGGCACATATGCGCTCAGTGCGCGACGCAGTTCGGCTACGGTTTTGGCCTTCCACATTGATACGGTGTTCCGTGCACTCCTCGATCAGCCTCTCCCTCTTTAGTAGGTTCCAGTTGAGCGAGTCAGTGGTCAGCGTTGTACCTTCGGGAGATGGTGTGTTTGTTGTTTCTGGTGGTGTGTTCGTCGAACCCGCCCTGGCAGTGTTGGTGGTTGTTGTGTTTGGTTTTCCACGTTCTTCTGCGGAGGAGGGACCCTGCTCGGGCGCCATTTATGAGATGGGTTTTGTCGAAGGCTGAGGTAGTACTCAGTCAATCCAGAGGCAAGTAGAGGTCCCACAAACCCCCACTTAATAAGAACACAATAGTTATGTGTTAATGACGAATAACACACACACACACGGCTTGCGGGGTAGATAGGGCAGCAGATTTCCGTACAAATTTGGGGGGGGGGGGGGGGGGTTTACCAGTAGCGGCGGTTGCGGGTGGCGGCTTCTTGCGATGACGCTCTCTCAGTGCCGGCGGCGGGGGGACCTGAGAGGAATGAAACTAATTATGGTTAGTGCCGGTCCGCTAGCTGGACACCACCGCCTCCATGCCCGCACGATGGCAGGACTGGACGCGGAGTTATACCAGCCGGAACTCCGTAGGCCGATCCGTGGGCTGAGGGAAAGTGCACCTTACGGCACAGCGGTAGCCCCTTTAGCTGCTGGACCGGTCTACGGCCGGAGCCGGGGATGAGGGGAAAAGGGCAGGATGGTGATAAGGTGGCGACCCGTTGTCCCCGCAAGCAAAGGGTGACCCGTTCCCTGACGGCTCCCCTTTCCACTCCGGTGGTATGGTTGGCTCACTCTCTGTTCGGTGCTGACTCACTAGCTGCACACCACCGCCTCCATGCCCGCCCAATGGCAGGGCTGGACGCGGAGTTGTACCAGCAGGAACTCCCTAGGTCGACCCGTGGTCGAAGGGGGAGTGCATCTTAGCGGCACAACGGTAGCCCCTTTAGCCGACGAATCGCTCTACTGCCGGAGCCAGTACTGTGGGGAAGGGGTCTGTTGGCCGAACGGCGGCGAGCCCCCCTTACTTAGCTAGGACACGGGCGAGAAAACCATAAAGGCGACGACCCGTTGTCCCCACAAGCAAAGGGTGACCAGTGCCGTGGCGGCGCCCCCCTTTTCCTCTGGGAGTGGGATTGGCTCGTTTGCTGGACATCGCCCATCCCGTGTTCGCAAACTAAAGTAAGGTGCCGGGGAGCGGTGCACCAACTCTGTCTCTGCCGGTTCGTAGGCTGCGAGGAGAAACTGGGCCCGAAGGCACCACGCTACGCAGCTGTAGAACTGGGTCGGCTGGAGCCATAGCTGAGGGGAAGGGGTGAGGTATCTATAAGGCGGCGAGCCTCCCCTACTTGGGACACGGGCGAGAAAACCAAAAAGGCGACGACCCGTTGTCCCCGCAAGTAAAGGGTGACCCAAGCTAAGGCAGCACCCCTTCCACTCAACTAGTCAGAAGGAGTGACTGGGTTGCTTAATAAAGCAACCACTTCCTCTGACCATAGTACAGGTTTACAAGTATGATATGTATGAGAAAGAAACAATTCCTTTCTCTTTCTAACACACTGCAGTTTGACACTTCGGTCAGGGTCAAACTAGCGTGGAACCCAGTGGAACCTGCGTGGAACATGCGTTTGACACTGAACGAAGTGTCAAAATTACCAGGGTTGCTGTCGTGGAAAGCGACGCAGGGAAACAAAAAAAGGAGCGGGATATCAGATATGGGTTGCTGTGATGGTAAATTATTTTGAACGAATTTAGTAGGAAAATGTAGTGCACCTATATGGGTCCTATAGAAAATTATACAAAGGTCTTGAATTGGGGTATCTGAGGACGCGTAGATTTTCCAGCATTAATACAAACACGGGTGCTAAGTTTTTCTACCCGTTCAAAAGCTCTCCGCGAAAAACCGTTTGAAATCGAGGTCTACTTCAATAACCCGTCCAAAAATGTGGAAAGAGAAATGAAAAGATGCCTTTTGTCCTGTTATCAATAGCCCAAAGAGAAATAGTATTCCAATTATTGGAAGCGAGGCAAAAACGCGTCTATTATTACCTCCCCGACGGTTTTTTTTAGGCCGAACTTCTCTTCCAATTTGCGTCGTGCTCCTTTTTAATTCTTCTTACAAATTGGCGCGGCGAGACCTGCTTGTTTTATGCCGACTCCGGCCGGCATCTGCAAAGCATATGAGTTTTCAATGAGAGCATTTCGTGGCAGAAATACACCCGGAGTGCTTGCCGAACACTGCCGTGGGGCGACCCCGCTTAAACAATTTTTCTTCTAATCTAAAAGATAGATTAGCCAATATAAGGTTATGTGATGATGAAATTCTAGTGTCCTTTGATGTCGTTTCATTGTTCACTAACATACCAACAATGTTAGCCTCGAAAATAATTCTAGGAAAATGGAACCAAATAAAAGAAAAAACCAATATACCAAAGCCGAAATTCCAGGAGATGTTAGATATCTGCCTTAAAGATAATAATTATTTTAGGTTTGATAATAAGCTTTATACGCAAACGTTTGGAATGCCTATGGGCAATCCAATTCGCTGACATTGTTATGGATGACTTACTTGACAATGCTATTTTGGAACTTAAGCATAAAATTTATATGTAAATATGTGGACGATCTCTTGGCTATAATTAAACGTAACGACGCGAACATTATTCTAGATATTCTGAATAAATATAACAAGAAACTGCAATTTACAATGGAAATGGAAGCCAACTCCAAAATGCCTTTTCTTGATGTCTGCATCCGTAGGGAGAAACACAACCTTTTTCTTGACTGGTATTCAAAACCTACCTCTTCTGGTCGCTTAATAAACTACCTTTCCTCGCAGCCGACCAAATATAAGATTAATACAGCAAAAAATTTCATACATAAAATTTTGACCTTAAGCCACAGAACTTTTCATAATGCCAATATACAAAAAATTTATAATATTTTACGCCGCAACAATTATCCTAATAATTTAATACGAGAGCTAATAAACCAAGAAATCATGAAATCCAGCAACCAACCTAACAAAAGGACAAATTTAGACACGAAAGCAGCGAAAAAGTTTTACAGCGTCACATAGATACCCAAAATTACCGAAAATATTCATCACAGCATAATAAAAACAACAAACACAACACTTGCCTATAAGTTAAACCGCACTTTGTCAACGATATTTACAAGAACAAAGTGTCCTGTAAATCTCCATCAACAAAACAACGTCATTTACGAAATTACTTGGAAAGGAAAACCAAACGACGAATGCGGCAAAATATATATTGGCACAACAAAGCGTCCCTTAGGTGTTAGACTGGGCGAACATAAAGCGGATATAAGAAAACAAAAGAACAACACAGCGTTATCACAACACATAATATCAAGTGGACACTCAGCTGACTTTACTAATGCGAAGATTATTGACAGGGAATGGAAAGAAACAACAAGATACACTTTAGAAAGCCTTAGAATCATGGAAAGAAGAGAAAAGACGATCAATAAGAACGAAGATACAGACAATATAGCATCTGCTTACATTACGTGTTTAGGAAAATGGTTTTTAGTTTTGACGAGATTACCATAGCCTTAAGGTGGTATTGATGTACTGTCCATAAATGTTCAATGTTTTTATGTTTTTCAAAAGTGTTGTATGTTCAAAAACAATAGTTTCAAATAATTTCAAAAGAGGAAAAACCCTCGGCAGAGTGCAATATTGTAAGTTGGTTTTTTATGTATTATTATCTGTTTTTAGTTGATTTTTCATACGGATTTATCAAACTCAATATATTTTGTAGGTAATTTAACATTTTTTGTATTTTGTTGTTTTTAACAGATTTAACAAATAAACACATCTCCCTGATGATGCTAAAAAGATATTAGCGAAACGTCAGGTAAGAAAAGTGGAATAATGTAATTTTATCTCGCACTTAAAAAAACTTTGACCGGAAAACCTAATAATATACCTTCAAACTCAAACTTTTATGAACATTAAAAAAGGATGTCTTTTTATTATCTTATTAGATTCGTTCGCGTGAGTGAAAATTCATAAAAACTTGAACTTTGGAAAAATCCTTTTCGTTAGAGCAAAATTTTGGAACAAGAGGGCGTAATTTTGCATTTCACTTGGACGAGAAGTTGCAAAATTGTACCCTATAAATAGGTGTCCCTGTATCTCATAATTTTTTACACAGTAAATTCAAAAAAGGGTTTTTTGTTTTGTATTGATAACTGAAACTAGCTATTTGTTGTTTTCCCATTTTGTGTGTTACTTCGATTTGATGGTTTTCTTATTTGGTGTTTTGTTTTAACAAGTGGCACCATCGTCAGAAGTGCAAAGAAGGGAGCGCAGTGAGCGTAAAATTCTCTTTGAAATTTGCTCATGTATTGACAGTTGATCGCCGTTGAAATGACCTGTAAGATCAGTTGTGTTAACAGAAAAATCAGTTAGATTGATTAGGAATCTGCCATTTTTACAAAATTTTGTTAACTTAAGAGCGACAATTTCTCTCCTGTTGAAATGACTAAACTAATTTGTTCGCTTGACAAAGAACTCGTCGAATTAACCATAGTGCGATCAATTTCACCGAATCTCCATTAAGTCAAGAACAACAGAAACGATTTGTTGATTTTATTAGCACCATTTCTTTCAGTGTAAGTTTGGATGCCTTCATTGGGATTACTTCTCCACAAGATGTACAGGAATTTGCGGTCACCCGAATTCACCAGAGCTTGCCGGTACATCTTCACGATATCTGCTGTGAGAGCGTAACGAAAAAGTCGAAAACGTAAAAGCAGAATGTTTAGCTCGTTCTGTATAGCAGGTCCGACGGCTAATATGTCATTTAGGGATTTTTGTGAAGTAGTTTTGCAAGACGCGTCGAAGACAATCCGTTGTGGTGCTAGGTGACTTCAGGACGTAATGATGAGGTACATAGTAGTGTGGAGTATTGAAGACCTCTTCTCAACTGCACTCATATGCCCGAGTTTGCGATATTCTCCCATAAATGCCATATACTGTTTTTGTAGATCAGGGCAGCGAGACAATCGCCTTTCTGAATAAGAAATCTCCGAATTGCTGTTGAGTATGATTGGCCAAGGTTGTTAAAGCTTTCCTTGAAAGGCAGCCGGACAACAACCCTACCTTCGCTGGTTCTATGTACTGTTTGCTTGTATTCCAATACACAATTTTTCTGTTCTGTAGTGCACAAATCAGCCGTTGATGTTTCATCGAGTTTCCAGAGTCGTTGTAAATTTACATCCACCGATTCCTCAATAGAAAGCATGTATATTGGTGGCGCAGTCGTTGGTTTCTTGTACCGTCCAGAGACGTCCCATCCTAATAGAGTCTTCTGTAATGATGGCAAATCAGATGCTAACTTTATATGACCAACAGATAAAATATCGAAAAAGATTTCAGTGCCGATCAGTAGATCCACCTTTGTTGACTTGAAGAAGTGATCATCAGCGAGTTCAATGTTGGATGGCAGATTCCAAGCTGAAACATCGATTTCAGTTTCCGGCTGGTAAGCGATGTTCGAAGTTACGTAAAATGGTAAGGGTAATTATACCCAGATACCCTTGACTTGACAGTGGTTGGTGTTTTATATTTTATATTTGCCACCGAATCTCCTACGCTTTGGATCTCAATGTGACGCCTTTCCCTTGGTAGACGTAATTTTTGGGAGAACTCTTCGGTGATGAAATTAACTTGGGAACATGGATCAAGTAATGATATCCCAACTGAAAACTTCCAGACGCATCTCGTATGAGGACTACAGCTGTTGCCAAGCTGACTTGTTCTTGTGGTGATCTCTCGCGATGTGTATGAGCAGCTGCTGTACTAGTTGCTGGTGTTGGTTGCTCTATCAAGGATCTGGAGGACGTTGCTGATTGTCCATTATTTGACGAGGTAGAACGATGTACGAGACTATGGTGTGATCGTGCACAATACTTACACATAAACGGTGACGAACAATTGGATAATTGGTGTTTCTGCGAGAGGCAATTTAAGCACAACACTAGCCGTTTTACCTCCTTGAATCGATCAGCGACCGACATCTGCTTAAATCGTAGGCAGGTGGAAACGAAATGGTCGGAGCTAGAACATACGATGCAAGAGCGATTCGTACACGAAAACGAGTAACCCTTTCGCGAAGATTTGTTCTTGGTTTCGGATTTATTACTTGGTTTTATGGTGTTTCCGAAAGCGAGGGGCCGGATGCGGACTCTAAGAACTGACAACGTCGCTCCAGCACCTTTGCACACTCTTCTCAAGTTGGCAAAGATTTGAAGTCCAATGTCTCCTTCCATTTGGTTTGCGTTGCTTCCGACGTTATCCATTTCAAGGTGGATGAGTAAGACCTGTGAAATATTTTTGTCAGAGCCATTTGATAAAAGAGAACTACACAACGCGGATACGTTGTTCATCAAGCTGGGTAGTTGCGACGGATTTTGTTTTGCAGCTGAAGGGAGCTCAAATAATGCCTTAACAGTCTCGAAGAATATCATTGTGCTGTTTTCATAACGGGCCCTTAACCTCTCCAGCGCTTTTGGATAGTTCTCGCTGGTAACTTGGAACGCCTTCACAGTCTCCAAAACCTGGCCTTGCAAACAATTGGGAAGATGATTGAATTTCTTAATATTGGTAAGGGTAGCTTCCTTGTCGATGAGACTCATGAATGATGTATGAAGTTCTTATAATCAGAATACTTC
Organism: Eurosta solidaginis; assembly: GCF_040869045.1. Classification (NCBI taxonomy): domain Eukaryota; kingdom Metazoa; phylum Arthropoda; class Insecta; order Diptera; family Tephritidae; genus Eurosta; species Eurosta solidaginis. The sequence goes on from NC_090319.1 coordinate 239,734,674, forward strand.
CCGTAGAATACGGGCAACTTGAGAGTTGGTAGTTTTGAGCGGGTGTATTTCATAGGTAATACTGTTTCACGAAACGATGTATTATTGAGGTCTTCGCCAAGCTGCATTTGCATTGCTGATTTAATGGTCACGTAAAGGTCTTCCAAATCCCCGCGACCATTGTCTTCAGGCTCGAGTTTCTCAATTGGCGTTTGATAACCCAATGCATGTTTAAAATAGCTTTCTAATATCCCAAAAGGGCACTTTAGCTCAATCGGAGAAAGCACTTTACCTGATTCGAGACATATTCTTTCGCCTTAGCGAGCGCTGTTGCTTAGCTTCCACCAGTGACGTGATGGCCATAACCTTTTACGATGTTTGATGCGAAAATATGGAATATGCTGCTTCCAACTAACGATAAGATGAGTAGCGAAGAAAGTGTAAGGTTGCTTAATGAACCACGCCGCCAATACCACGGTATATGCCACTCAAATAAAGCTGGAACAATATGCGATAACGCGAAAAAGCGAACTCTTCAATTTAGCAATTTCCAAAGAGATTTGTAAGGCGATTGATTTGTTTCGAAATGGCTCACGTTTGGGCGCCAATATGTACGAACTAACTATTTTCCTTGTCCGATTGCAAAGCTAATGAAAAATACGCGATGAGTTATAGAGTTATACGAAATGCATAAAGACAAAATGACATTTTATTTTCTCAAAATCTTCCCTTTTATACATAATTACAATATTACAAATGTACATATTGTTTATCGGTTTGCTAAACAAATTATGCAGAACAATAGGCAAACCCAATATGCAAAGACAATAGATCATATGCATATGCAATTGCACATATAAACATAATACATATGCACCTACATACATACAAGAATTTCAAGTTCAAGGCCTGTCCTAAGTTCACTTGTGTTGTTATCATATCAGGTGATAATGGTAAACCATTTTGAGGGATCAGTGCAGAAGCGCATTCTGGGTAGGTAGTTCAGGGGCGAATTAAGGTGTAATGAATTATGGGTGCAATGTAACCCAACATATATGTATATTATACACCCGTTAAATTCCCATACACTACTGGTATTTTCCTTGCCAGTAACGTATTGTAACGAATTTACTTGCAAATCCTCTTATTTGCCCTTCTGCTAAGTTCGAATCACTAAACTGTTGAATAAATAACTCCAATATTGAATAATGGAAAAATTGTCTTTATTAAAGTACTTCACAATAACACTTATACTTTGCAACTAGCTTGCTTAACAACCAAACTGATTGATAGCTCAAATGAAACTCACTCTTCGCCTCTACTGTCGCGCCTTTTATACTTTTTAATTGCTCATTGCATATTTCCAGGCTTTTCCATTCCAGAACTTACTAGTTAGTATCAGCTACAAAATCGCCAGCCACAACTAAGTTTATAACTTCTCATTTGAGTAATACTTGCATAAATTATTGCCCTCTCTTGTGAGCAATTCAGATAAGATATATGCATGTGTTTGTGCATTGCTTCTCCGCTGCTCTTATACGTACATATGTGTAGACGCAATTATTGATTCGTTTATGTAGTAGATACATAATGATTGATCTATGGATGTGCATTATATCACTGTTTAGCATCGGCTTAGAGTTGGCAGCACCCCTTAGTTTTGCTAATATTCGTAACACTGCCCTCCACCTAAGTCTGATCGTCCCGATCAGACAAATCTCCCGATCTAAACGTTGCCAGCCTTTCCAAATGGACCACTTTCATTTTGGTTCGTAGTTTACCGATGGTTTGTATGCGGTACACTACATCGTTGATCCGTTTTACAACTTTGTATGGGCCTTCCCAATTGCACTGCAATTTCGGGGACAAACCTTTTTTACGTTGTGGGTTGTATAACAGCACCAAATCTCCTTCCTGAAAACCTTCCGAATTAATTGCTTTATCGTATCTGGCTTTCATCTTGTCACTCATAATCTTTGTTCGTTGCCTTATCAGATCATGTATTTCTCTTAGTTCTCCTTCCAAATCACTAGTGGATTTCTTGGCATTTCTCTCCGCATTGGCATCTATCCCAAACTTCAAATCAGCTGGCAGTCTAAGGTCATTGCCAAAAATTACCTTTGCAGGGCTTTGGCCCGTTGTCTCATGCACTGCTGATCGATAAGCCATCAAGAATAATGATATGCGGGTATCCCACTCTTTATGGTACTTGTCTACTACTTTCCTTAAGTGCTCCTCCAATGTTCTATTGAATCGTTCCACCATACCATCGGATTGAGGATGCAATGCAGTTGTCCGCATTTTTCGAATGCCCAATGATTTACATATTTCCTGGAACACAGCTGATTCAAAATTCCTGCCTTGGTCAGAATGTAACTCCATTGGTACACCATACCTTGCAACCCAATTGTTTTTAACCACTTCTGCTACTGTTTCTGCTTCTTGGTTTGGGATTGGGTATACCTCTGGCCATTTACTGAAATAATCCATAACCACCAGTACGTATTTGTTTCCGCCGTTGCTAGTAGGAAATGGACCGGCGCCATTCATAGCGATCCTTTCAAATGGCGCACCTGAGTTGTATTGCTTCATCTGGCCATGACTTCGGGTTTTTGGCCCTTTCGCTCTGCTGCAAACCTCGCAGTTCGCAATCCATTCAGTGACCGACTGACGGCAACCAACCCAATAGAATATCTGTTTAATCTTCTCGAGCGTCTTCGTGATTCTAAGATGACCTCCGCTTGGACAATTATGCAGCTGACTGAGCACGTCAGGAATCCTCTTTCTGGGAACAACTATCAGTTTATTTTTTCTTTGACCATCCTCACTCTCCCATACTCGATGCAAGCAACCGGTTATCAATTCTAAACTGTTCCACTGTGCCCAATATGACTTCGCAATGGGACTCTCTGCTGACATCTCCTCTCTGCTTGGTCTTTCGTGTCGTTCGAGCCCGTGCATAACATGTGACATATCTTTATCTTCTAGCTGACACTTTCTTAGTTGTCCCCTGTCCCATTCATCCGTACGCGTTATAGCCATTAGCCGGACATCTACAATGTCTTCTTTAGCCTCGGCCTTTGAACAGTGCTTGCATTCCAAACTACATGGTCTTCGTGACATTGCATCGGCATTTCCATGGGTACTACCTTTTCGATGCTCAATGGAAAAGTCAATGCTTTGTAGTCGCTCGATCCACCGTGCCAATTGTCCTTCCAAATTACGGAACTGTAGAAGGCATTTTAACGCTGCGTGAGCTGTCCTGACATGGAATCGCTGGCCGTAGAGGTATTTGTGAAAATGTTTAATGCATTCTATCAATGCCAAAAGCTCTCTCCCCGTAACGCAGTAGTTCCTCTCTGGTTTTCCAATCGAACGGCTGTAATAAGCAACTACCTTCTCCTGTCCATCGACCAGTTGTGATAAAACACCTCCTATAGCATATCCACTCGCATCTGTATCTAGAATAAATGTTGCTCCTGGAATCGGATATGCTAACATTGGGGCAGTGCACAAACGCTACTTCAATGTTTGGAAAGCCACTTCTTGCTCCTTCTTCCATTCAAAATCTTTATTTTTTCTTGTAAGCCCATGGAGGTTATGGGCTACGCTGGAAAAATTTGGTACAAATCGGCGGTAATATGTGCACAGCCCAAGGAAACTTTTCAATTCATGTAGGTTCTGTGGTCTTGGCCAATCCTTTACAGCCTCTATCTTTTCGTTCGCAGTGCAGATGCCCTTTGTCGTTACCTTGTGACCCAAATAATTTACTTCCTTTTTAAACAGCGCACACTTTTTGGGACTTAACTTCAGACCAGCGCCAGCTATTCTCTGGAAAACTTCCTCCAAGTTCTTAAGATGTTCAACAAAATTCTTGCCCAGTACGATGATGTCGTCCAGGTACACCAAGCATGTTTTCCAATGTAGTCCTTTCAGTACCTGGTCCATGAGTCTCTCAAAAGTAGCTGGTGCATTACACAGTCCAAAAGGCATCAGTGTAAATTGCCAAAGACCATCACCAACACTGAAGGCTGTTTTCTCTTTATCTTCCTCCTTCACCTCAACTTACCAGTAGCCGCTTTTCAATTCCAGTGTGGAAAACCATTTCGTACCAGATAGCAAGTCCAAAGTGTCGTCAATTCTTGGCAATGGGTAGCTATCCTTTTTCGTAACGTCACTCAACTTCCGGTCGTCCACGCAAAACCTCATTTTTCCATCCTTCTTCTTTACAAGTACTACCGGTGAGCTCAATGGACTAGCTGATTGTTCGATGACGCCGCTGTCGATCATTTCTTGTCTGATTTGACTCACAACTTCTCGCTTCGCCAGTGGAACACTACGTGGAGCTTGACAGATCGGCCTCGCATCTTCAGTGTCAATTTGATATTTCACAACATTGGTGCGGCCTGGTTTGGAACCATCCTGGTCAAATATGTTCACGTGCTTTAGGAGCAGTTGTTTTGCTTTGCTCTGATAGGCTTCCTCTAGCCCCTGCGTCCATGCCATGACATCACCGGCCAGTCATATCAGTAGTACTAGATGAAACGTGTTCCTGTAGCTGTTCACAGTTAATAACTACTTCGGCCTCTTGTCATCTTCCCAAAATAGCTCCTTTGGTCAAATTGAATGGTGACTTGAACTCATTGAGTATTCTTACTGGAATACGTCCATCTTGTTTTGTCATAGCCAGGGTTTTTCCTACAAGTATGTTCAGTCCTGATTTATTTGCTGCTTCGAAAACCCACAATTTGTTTGTCCCACAATCTCCATCAACCTATGCCCAGATGACTGCTTCTGATTTTGGTGGTATTTGCTGACTCTCTTCCACCAGCACTTGTTTACTGCTGTAGCCTCTCTCGTAGCCGAAATTAAGTGGCACATCCATGTTCTTATATCGCATCGTCTTGCTTTGCATATCGATTTTGATGCCTTGGTTGATTAAGAAGTCCACTCCAATTATGATTTCATCAACAATCTCTGCCACTATAAAATTGTGTAGTACATTGACGTTCCCAATTGCTACTTCACATTCTACTTCTCCAATTACCTGGGTGTCCTCTCCCGTGGCTGTACGTAATCTTGCTCCAAGCAATGGTCTTATCTTCTTGTTGACTAAATCTGATCGAATGATGGAATGGGATGCACCCGTATCTACAGTCAGTAAACGTTCCTTTCCATCCACATGTCCTCCGACAGTAAGATTGCTTGACCTTCTTCCAATTTGCGAGATAGAGATTATGGGGAATTCAACTGAGGGAGCCAGCTGTCGCCCCTTGCGGCTGACTCGCTTTAGTTTAACGATTGAGTGGGTTTGGAGATTTGCTCGTCTCCTTCAGCTCTGCGTTTACGGCCACCCACATTGTTGGAACTGTTGAAATTGCTACTGCAATGACGTGCAATGTGACCTGGGTTACCGCACTTGAAACATTTCATAACTCCGGCATTTTTCTGTTGCGATCCCTTCAGAGCTTCCAAAATTGTATCTACCCAGTCTGGCCTTTCCACTTCCACGCGATGAGCTTTGTATGTGGGCTTACCCAAAAGTGACGCTGTTTCTTGAGTCAGCGCATGGGATACCGTTTCTGCAAATGTTGGCTTTGGGTTTGCGTATGTGGCTCGCTTTGTTTCGACGTCCCGTATGCCATTTATAAAGCTCTGAATTTTTGCCGTTTCGGTGTATTCCACGGGTGCGTCGGCATTCGCCAAATGTGCAAGCCTTTCGATATCTGACGCAAACTCCTGCAAAGTCTCATTAGCTTTTTGGTAGCGGTTTTGCAACTCTATTTGGTGTATCAGCTTCCTGTGTTCGCTTCCGTATCGCCATTCTACAGCAGCCATAAATGCGTCATAACTGTTCCGTTCCTACTCTGGAATAGTCTGTAAGATTTCGGCAGCTGGTCCTTTCAATGCTACGAATAGTGCAGCAACTTTATCTTCAGCACTCCGGTTGTTCACCGCTGCGGTCTTCTCAAACTGAAGCTTAAAGACCTGGACAGGAACAGAACCGTCAAAGGATGGTGTTTTTACCTTTGGATTGCTTGCTGAAACAGCTGGGCGATGTTATTGCCACTCCTGTATACGACCTCTCAAAGCATCCACCTCGGCTTCGATTTTTTCCTCAAACTGCGTTGTCCATACGCGCTTCGAGTTTGATGATATACGCGCCTCCTGCGCTTCGAGTTGTACTGTTATGCGTGCCTCTTGTTCTTTCAGTTGGGTTTCCATCGTTGATGTTATTCGTGTCTCTTGGGATTCCATCTGTGATGACATATACGTTTTCTGTTCTTCTAGTTGAGATGACATATACGTTTTCTGTTCTTCTAGTTGAGATGCCAGTTGAGATGTTATATCTGTCTTTTGCGATTCCAGTTGAGAAGCCACTGTCGATGTTTGAGCAGATATTGCAGCCAAAATCATGTTCAAGTCTGTGCTCGTAACTGTCTGCGTAACTGTCTCTTCCATTTTTGTTGTTTCCTCGCCTTCAAGATGAAAGACATACTCTTCCACGTCAATTCCTTCTAATTCCATTGCCTCTCGTAGTCGTGCCTGAAATTCGAGTTTAACGCCGGTTGTATTCAATCCACGGCTCTCCAACTCCTTCTTCAGTTTTCAGTTGCTGGATCTTCAATTCACTGAACTTTGTCATGTCCTTGTTGTCCTCTGGAATTTATTCGACAGTTTCTCTTCTGACACCAATTGTAACGAATTTACTCGCAAATCCTCTTATTGGCCCTTCTGCTAAGTTCGAATCACTAAACTGTTGAATAAATAACTCCAATATTGAATAATGGAAAAATGGCCTTTATTAAAGTACTTCAAATAACACTTGTACTTTGCAACTAGCTGGCTTAATAACCAAACTGGTTGATAGCTCAAATGAAACTGAATTCTCGCCTCTACTGTTCTCGCATATTTATACTCTTTGATTTCCTAGTTGCATACTTCTAGGCTTTTCCATTCCAGAACTTACTAGTTGGTTTTTCAGCTACGACCACAGATGTATAATTTGTATAGCTTCTCTCACACCCCATGCGCTTGTATGTGTGAGCGACACTTCCACAATTATAATTGCCTACATTTAGGAGCATCTCTATAAGATGTCTGCATGTGTTTGGGCATCTCATCTCCGCTGCGTGTACGTATATATGTGTATATATAATGATTTAATTATTGATGTGCGTACATTCACTGCTTAGCATCGGCTTAGAGATGGCAGTACCACTTAGTGTTGCAAATATTCGTAACAATATTCACTAGTAAAGAATCAAATCGCGGGAAGGTATTTCACCACTGGAGTAACTTTACATGTAATTCGGCAAGTTTAATTCTCGTAACACTTTATTTTGAAACGATTCCAAAACAACTCAAACTTTTATGCTGTCGGAAACATCAACATTAAAACAGGATGTTTTTTATTATCTTTTTAGATTCGTTCGCGTGAGTGAAAATTCGTAAAAACTTGAACAAAATGTTACTAATTTTGGAAAAATCCTGTTCATTCAAATAAAACTTTTATAAAAAGAGGGCGCAATTTTGCATTTCGCTTGGAGGAGAAGTTGCAAAATTGTACCCGATAAATAGGTGTCCCGGTATCGCATAATTGTTTGCAGTGTTATGCACAGTAAATTCAAAAAAGGGTTTTTTCGTTTTGTATTGATAACTGAGAAACTAATTTTTTGTTGTTTCCCAATTTGTGTGTTTTTTTATTTGGGATTTTCTTATTTTGTTGTTTTTTTTTAACACGTGGCACCATCGTCATAAGTACAAAGTAGAGAGTGCAGTGAGCGTAAAATCTCTTTGAAATTTGCTCATGCATTGACTGTTGTTCGCTGTTGAAATGACCAGTGAGATCAGTTGTGTTAACAGAAAAATCAGTTAGATTGATTTGGAATCTGCCAATTTTACAGAATTTTGTTAAATTAAGAGGGACAATTTATCTTCTGTTTAAATGACTTAATTAATGTGTTCGCTTGACAAAGAACTCGGTCGAATTAACCATAATTCGATCAATTTCACCGAATCAAGAACAACAGAACCGATTTGTTGATTTTACTAGCACCATTTCTTTCAGTGTATGTTTTTAAATGGTTTTATTTAGCTTGACTCTGTGTAGCGGCTGGTCGTTGTGAGCGAATTTTGCAATTAAAATTTAATTAATTTCCCGATAACCTACAAGCTTGAAACTTGGAATATAGTTCAGCACCCGATGACAATGTATGGTATCAAAAAGTTTCGTAAATTACGTTTTTTTTTTTAAAGCGGTATTCATGTATAAATTGCCATGCTTCGTGAAATGCCAAAATTTTGTGCCTACTGCTATTTTCACGCTCAAGAAAAATGCAAAATTTTTCTTCAATGTTTTTAGAGCTGCGTACAGCGCTTAATAATACCAAAATGTAAGCTTTCGATTTCAAAGTATTTTCGAAAGTATGTATGTATTCTGTTTTTAAATACTTTCGGGCCGCGGAGAGGGATGATTTTAAGTTAGATAAACGTTTTTGACACAATTTTATAAGCGCTATTGTCAAAAATGCTTCAACTAACTTAAAATCAAATTTTATTTTGACTTCCCAACACTTAAGTGGTCGCCATTTCCTTCAAATCAAACTCCATACTACTCTAAAAAAACGGAGAAAAAGTAAAGCGTGATTGGCTCGTTTGGAGTGCAACAAAAGAAGCGCTTTTTTGTTTTCCATGCCGGCTTTTCAGCAAAATTTCCGAAAACGCCCGATCAGTTTTGACAAAATCTTCAGGTTATTCTAAAGAAAAAGGTTCGGAAGAGGTCACGCGACAAAATTCCTGAACATGAAAATAGTCAAAATTAAAAAACTTGCTATACAAGTGGCGCCAATATGAAATGAGAATTCGAAATGCAAGTTCAGTGGATTTTTTCTTAGCAGAAACCCTTAAAAATGAAGCAGATCGCTGGAGTATTTTCGAACTGATCAGCAATTATGACCCCCAATTGCATGAACATTTGGAGAAGATGAGGGAATCTCAAACGAAAAAGAATCGTCTCCAAGCACTTTATTTGTCTGATGGAATACAAAATCGGTTCATAGAAATCTGTGCAAGTCAAGTAATTAGAAAGATAGAAGGCGAGAGAAAGTCCGTCAAGTATTACACAGGAATAGTGGATGCGACCCCTGATTCGGAGCATATTGAGCAGACTGTTTTTATATTGCGTTATGTTTTATTAGACAGGGACTCCGGAAAATGGAAAATCCAAGAACGCTTCTTAGAGTTTGTCGATTGTAACGCAAAAACAGGAGAAGCTATCGCTGAGCTGATTTGCAGCACTCTAAAAAAGCACAATATTCCACTGGATGACTGCCGTGGGCAAGGGTATGATAATGGCAGTAATATGAGCGGTCATTACAAAGGAGCGCAGAGTCATATTTGCACCTTGTGCTTGTCATAGTTTAAATTTATGTGGAGTGCAAGTTGCTGAATGTTTTGTAGAAGTCATCACTTTTTTCGGTATTACGCAGAAATTGTATAATATCTTTAGCGCAAGCCTTCAGAGATGGGACATTCTCAAGGAAAAAACTAATTGCTCCTTGCACAGCATATCACAAACACGATGGTCTGCTCGTGTGGGTAGTGCGAAACCTTTCGCAACTCACATTCCCCAAGAAAGCTATTGATGAAATCAAGCTTTTAAATCTGAGTTCAGAAACAGTAACGGATTTGGAAGGTATTGAAGCATATATGGGGAAATTTGAGTGTATCCTCTTAGCCTCGATTTGGCTCAAAGTGTTGACAGTAATCAACCATCGAAATCTGGTACTGCAAGCTAGAAATGCCACACTGGACGTGGAAACAGAAAATATACGTAGCCTGATTGATGAGTTGAAGAAGTTCAGGGATCAATGGTCGATCATACTTCAAGAATGTAAGGTTCTGGCAGGGAGTATAGGAGTTGCACCTTTGCAGAGAAAAGAAGGAAGATAAGAAAGCGCCAGTTCGATGAATTACCTGGCGAATCACCTGAGTGTGATTCCAAAACTCAATTCAAACAGCAAGTTTTTTACGTTCTTTTTGACTGCTTGATTGGTAACATGACAAGACGTTTCGAAGCCGTAATTTACATTGCGATTAAATTTAGTTTTTTGTGGAAGTATCAGGATCTGACGGAAGAAGAGCTCAGAGAAAAGGCAGCGGCATTCTGCACGATTTATGGTATCGATATTTCTACGGATCTAATAGATGAAATCATTCATCTCAAATCCATCCACTTAGCAAATTTGGGATGTGATTCGCTGCCACCATTTCAACTTCTGAACAAATTTCATGACGTGATGATGGAAGTATTATTTCCGAACATCTGCATAGCATTAAGAATATTTTGACTTTGGCGCCAAGTACTAACGGAATGCAGGAGCAGTGGTAGCATATCTCTGAAGTACTTTATACCGCCGTCGCGATAAAAATTGGTTAACGGCGACTATTAAAAACAAGTTGCACGATGAAGAATGTCATGTTGCAACCGGAAGAGTGTGGGAACGCTATGGCATGTTAAAAAGGAAGAGGTACGCCTTTACAGGAAGAGTAAAATAGAGGCAGAAAGGCGGGTAGCTAGAGCTGTTAGCCACCATTAATAACGCCCGGAAATGCGCCAAATCTTGGAGATAACCTTGAAGAATTGACACACATAACCACTTCGTATATTTTCAGTCCGCCTTCGGCAGCACAAAATGGAGCTGCATATATGCCGCTATATCTGAATTTGGTTTCCACGCAAAACTTGTATAGCTGTGAAAAATGACGTTGAGCAACACTTGTTAAATTAACTACTGATGAATTTAAGAGAAAATATATGGAGCATAGAAAGTGTGGAAAGAGGAAAGACATCAATCAAATAATTCCCAATACAAACACGAAGAGTAAATATGTCAACTGTTGTCATCTTATGAAAAAAGAGATCAACTAACTATTGAGAACAACATAGTTAGAAAACGTGACATCAGGACGGACAAGGCGACAGCTGTTTCGATTATACCTTGTAAATCTCTTCAAAGCCTTTTCTCCCGGGAGTGGGAGTCGAACTCGCACCCCTACGATAGTTGAAATGGTTGTAAACGCATTCAGCTACGTCATGCCTGTTGTGAAGTCTTTCCCAATTGCCTTCTTTATGCATATTTTAATCTTTTACACATTGCATACTTCGTATGCAATTATGTGTTAAAGCTATGCTTGGTACGGCGGTTTTCAAAGAAACTTTGGTTTTTGTTGTTGTTTTCGTTCTATTTATAGAACTACAACGAATTAACCAATTTTGTCTGTTTGTATGATTTTTAATAATCGGGGATTGCCCATATTGCTTTTTTTTTAAATGTATGAAAACATTTATTTGAAGCAATTTTTTAATTTTATAATTTATTTAATAATTTGGGAAAAATTTAAACAACGTGACATCAGGACGGACAAGGCGACAGCTGTTTCGATTATACCTTGTAAATCTCTTCAAAGCCTTTTCTCCCGGGAGTGGGAGTCGAACTCGCACCCCTACGATAGTTGAAATGGTTGTAAACGCATTCAGCTACGTCATGCCTGTTGTGAAGTCTTTCCCAATTGCCTTCTTTATGCATATTTTAATCTTTTACACATTGCATACTTCGTATGCAATTATGTGTTAAAGCTATGCTTGGTACGGCGGTTTTCAAAGAAACTTTGGTTTTTGTTGTTGTTTTCGTTCTATTTATAGAACTACAACGAATTAACCAATTTTGTCTGTTTGTATGATTTTTAATAATCGGGGATTGCCCATATTGCTTTTTTTTTTAAATGTATGAAAACGTTTATTTGAAGCAATTTTTTAATTTTATAATTTATTTAATAATTTGGGAAAAATTTAAACAACGTGACATCAGGACGGACAAGGCGACAGCTGTTTCGATTATACCTTGTAAATCTCTTCAAAGCCTTTTCTCCCGGGAGTGGGAGTCGAACTCGCACCCCTACGATAGTTGAAATGGTTGTAAACGCATTCAGCTACGTCATGCCTGTTGTGAAGTCTTTCCCAATTGCCTTCTTTATGCATATTTTAATCTTTTACACATTGCATACTTCGTATGCAATTATGTGTTAAAGCTATGCTTGGTACGGCGGTTTTCAAAGAAACTTTGGTTTTTGTTGTTGTTTTCGTTCTATTTATAGAACTACAACGAATTAACCAATTTTGTCTGTTTGTATGATTTTTAATAATCGGGGATTGCCCATATTGCTTTTTTTTTAAATGTATGAAAACATTTATTTGAAGCAATTTTTTAATTTTATAATTTATTTAATAATTTGGGAAAAATTTAAACAACGTGACATCAGGACGGACAAGGCGACAGCTGTTTCGATTATACCTTGTAAATCTCTTCAAAGCCTTTTCTCCCGGGAGTGGGAGTCGAACTCGCACCCCTACGATAGTTGAAATGGTTGTAAACGCATTCAGCTACGTCATGCCTGTTGTGAAGTCTTTCCCAATTGCCTTCTTTATGCATATTTTAATCTTTTACACATTGCATACTTCGTATGCAATTATGTGTTAAAGCTATGCTTGGTACGGCGGTTTTCAAAGAAACTTTGGTTTTTGTTGTTGTTTTCGTTCTATTTATAGAACTACAACGAATTAACCAATTTTGTCTGTTTGTATGATTTTTAATAATCGGGGATTGCCCATATTGCTTTTTTTTTAAATGTATGAAAACATTTATTTGAAGCAATTTTTTAATTTTATAATTTATTTAATAATTTGGGAAAAATTTAAACAACGTGACATCAGGACGGACAAGGCGACAGCTGTTTCGATTATACCTTGTAAATCTCTTCAAAGCCTTTTCTCCCGGGAGTGGGAGTCGAACTCGCACCCCTACGATAGTTGAAATGGTTGTAAACGCATTCAGCTACGTCATGCCTGTTGTGAAGTCTTTCCCAATTGCCTTCTTTATGCATATTTTAATCTTTTACACATTGCATACTTCGTATGCAATTATGTGTTAAAGCTATGCTTGGTACGGCGGTTTTCAAAGAAACTTTGGTTTTTGTTGTTGTTTTCGTTCTATTTATAGAACTACAACGAATTAACCAATTCTGTCTGTTTGTATGATTTTTAATAATCGGGGATTGCCCATATTGCTTTTTTTTTATTAAAAATCATACAAACAGACAAAATTGGTTAATTCGTTGTAGTTCTATAAATAGAACGAAAACAACAACAAAAACCAAAGTTTCTTTGAAAACCGCCGTACCAAGCATAGCTTTAACACATAATTGCATACGAAGTATGCAATGTGTAAAAGATTAAAATATGCATAAAGAAGGCAATTGGGAAAGACTTCACAACAGGCATGACGTAGCTGAATGCGTTTACAACCATTTCAACTATCGTAGGGGTGCGAGTTCGACTCCCACTCCCGGGAGAAAAGGCTTTGAAGAGATTTACAAGGTATAATCGAAACAGCTGTCGCCTTGTCCGTCCTGATGTCACGTTGTTTAAATTTTTCCCAAATTATTAAATAAATTATAAAATTAAAAAATTGCTTCAAATAAATGTTTTCATACACCCCTACGATAGTTGAAATGGTTGTAAACGCATTCAGCTACGTCATGCCTGTTGTGAAGTCTTTCCCAATTGCCTTCTTTATGCATATTTTAATCTTTTACACATTGCATACTTCGTATGCAATTATGTGTTAAAGCTATGCTTGGTACGGCGGTTTTCAAAGAAACTTTGGTTTTTGTTGCTGTTTTCGTTCTATTTATAGAACTACAACGAATTAACCAATTTTGTCTGTTTGTATGATTTAATAATCGGTGATTGCCCATATTGCTTTTTCAAATGTATGAAAACATTTATTTGAAGAAATTTTTTAATTTTATAATTTATTTAATAATTTGGGAAAAATTTAAACAACGTGACATCAGGACGGACAAGGCGACAGCTGTTTCGATTATACCTTGTAAATCTCTTCAAAGCCTTTTCTCCCGGGAGTGGGAGTCGAACTCGCACTCCTACGATAGTTGAAATGGTTGTAAACGCATTCAGCTACGTCATGCCTGTTGTAAAGTTCTTCCCAATTGCCTTCTTTTTGCATATTTTAATCTTTTACACATTGCATACTTCGTATGCAATTATGTGTTAAAGCTATTAAAAAATTGCTTCAAATAAATGTTTTCATACATTTGAAAAAGCAATATGGGCAATCCCCGATTATTAAATCATACAAACAGACAAAATTGGTTAATTCGTTGTAGTTCTATAAATAGAACGAAAACAGCAACAAAAACCAAAGTTTCTTTGAAAACCGCCGTACCAAGCATAGCTTTAACACATAATTGCATACGAAGTATGCAATGTGTAAAAGATTAAAATATGCAAAAAGAAGGCAATTGGGAAGAACTTTACAACAGGCATGACGTAGCTGAATGCGTTTACAACCATTTCAACTATCGTAGGAGTGCGAGTTCGACTCCCACTCCCGGGAGAAAAGGCTTTGAAGAGATTTACAAGGTATAATCGAAACAGCTGTCGCCTTGTCCGTCCTGATGTCACGTTGTTTAAATTTTTCCCAAATTATTAAATAAATTATAAAATTAAAAAATTGCTTCAAATAAATGTTTTCATACATTTGAAAAAGCAATATGGGCAATCCCCGATTATTAAATCATACAAACAGACAAAATTGGTTAATTCGTTGTAGTTCTATAAATAGAACGAAAACAGCAACAAAAACCAAAGTTTCTTTGAAAACCGCCGTACCAAGCATAGCTTTAACACATAATTGCATACGAAGTATGCAATGTGTAAAAGATTAAAATATGCAAAAAGAAGGCAATTGAGAAGAACTTTACAACAGGCATGACGTAGCTGAATGCGTTTACAACCATTTCAACTATCGTAGGAGTGCGAGTTCGACTCCCACTCCCGGGAGAAAAGGCTTTGAAGAGATTTACAAGGTATAATCGAAACAGCTGTCGCCGTGTCCGTCCTGATGTCACGTTGTTTAAATTTTTCCCAAATTATTAAATAAATTATAAAATTAAAAAATTGCTTCAAATAAATGTTTTCATACATTTGAAAAAGCAATATGGGCAATCCCCGATTATTAAATCATACAAACAGACAAAATTGGTTAATTCGTTGTAGTTCTATAAATAGAACGAAAACAGCAACAAAAACCAAAGTTTCTTTGAAAACCGCCGTACCAAGCATAGCTTTAACACATAATTGCATACGAAGTATGCAATGTGTAAAAGATTAAAATATGCAAAAAGAAGGCAATTGGGAAGAACTTTACAACAGGCATGACGTAGCTGAATGCGTTTACAACCATTTCAACTATCGTAGGAGTGCGAGTTCGACTCCCACTCCCGGGAGAAAAGGCTTTGAAGAGATTTACAAGGTATAATCGAAACAGCTGTCGCCTTGTCCGTCCTGATGTCACGTTGTTTAAATTTTTCCCAAATTATTAAATAAATTATAAAATTAAAAAATTGCTTCAAATAAATGTTTTCATACATTTGAAAAAGCAATATGGGCAATCCCCGATTATTAAATCATACAAAATTTTTTGTCTCTTTATTTATCGGCCGAAAAGCTCCTTTTGGAAAAATTAATAAAAACTATACTCTGGCCCAAAATCACTAATAATAAAAAGTGTTGATGGTTTCCCAACTCGGGAGCATGCTACATATAGTTGGCCGTGTGAAAAGCATGGCATCTTTAAATTTATGCCACAGACTTGCAACGACTGTCCTTGTGACTTGTTAATGGTCATCGCATATGCAAGTTTCACTGGAAACTGAAACGCCAAATCATTTAAAGCAAGGGTGTTCTCGGAATCAGGCATTCCTCTCCATTCAACGGTCTTTTTAAAAGCTTTGCCATTATCAAATTGCTCATAAGCTTGTTTACAATCAGTTACAACTATATTTTAGAAAACAACTGCAAAATGAAGCAACTCAGTGGAAGATATTTTCCAATGAAATTGAGATTAAGTTTTCGTCGATAAACAAAGTCAAAAAAATTACCTTTTTTGTCAAATAAATATCACAATTGTTTCGCTCAGATATTGAAAACTCGCACATTCGCATTAATATATTTCGCAAACACAAACTACAACTTTCCTACAGTCTGCATTTCTACAGGATATTTATAAATGCACCTTTGTAACAATCTTCAAATGGTAGAACTAAAAAACCACTTTATACCACTTTTAAAAAGGCTTACCCACTCGTTTTAGTTTTGTTATTTGAACTTTGTGATTCTAAGAATGAGAGATTTTATTTGGTATGGCCTCTATGATCTAAGATGATATGCTGGGCTGACATCCACAAACATTAAATTTATATTTTGTGTCCGAAATATCAAAAATAGCCGTGTTTTTTTTTACACCTATAGACGTTTACGCTTAAACTTTATATGGACTGCTAAGCGTCAAACTTTAAATACACCTCTGAAATTGCTGCGCATAAAATTTGTCCTACTAAATTTCAATACGCATTATACTCAGATGTAACTCGAATATGTATCTATGTTTCACCCTCTACACTAATTCTATGTATTCTATGTTTGTTCACAATTCATCGCAACTGATTCAGCTATATGGGTATACCATCAGAGGGTTGTGCCTCCGATTTTCGGTACACCATGTGCTGTAGCTAGTTATTTAACCACTGCCGCTAGACGGTTCTCCTAAGCATTACCTAATCGAGGATAAGCGTTTTTTACGCGCAAACGTAAGCGTATACGCGTGTGAAAAAAAACACGGCTAATATCACTTGGAAACTAAAAATGCGCACAACATTTCAACGGAATCGTACAACAAATTATGAAATTAAAAAAAAAAATAAATTAAGGCTGCGTAACTCTGTGCGGTGTTGAGTTATTGAGTTGATACCGAGCCTGCCCCCAAATTTCAATTTTCGCTTAGCTAAAATTCCATCGCCAAAAATCTCTAAAGCAAAATCTAGTGCGCAGAAAAGCATGCAATATTTTGAACCATGTGGTCGATAGCAAATACCACCTAAGTAATAAAAGTTGGCGGCCACCGTGGTGTGATGGTAGCGTGCTCCGCCTATCACACCGTATGCCCTGTGTTCAACTCCCGGGCAAAGCAACATCAAAATTTTAGAAATAAGATTTTTCAATTAGAAGAAAATTTTTCTAAGCGGGGTCGCCCCTCGGCAGTGTCTGGCAAGCGCTCCGATTGTATTTCTGCCATGAAAAGCTCTCAGTGAAAACTCATCTGCCTTGCAGATGCCGTTCGGAGTCGGCATAAAACATGTAGGTCCCGTTCGGCCGATTTGTAGGGAAAAATCTAGAGGAGCACGACGCAAATTGGAAGAGAAGCTCGGCCTTAGATCTCTTCGGAGGTTATCGCGCCTTACATTTATTTTTTTTTTTATTTATTTTTTAATAGAAGTTTGGCTGTTATCGCTTATGACTTCGTGGTACTAAATGCTGCATACTTCGCTGCGCACTTGATTTTTTTTAGAGATTTTTGGCGATGGAATATTAGCAGTTTAAGTAAACACTAACAGCAGTACCACTACAGACTCTTCTTCGACATAACATCAATTCTCAACACTTCAACTCAATGCCGCCAGAACGCCAATAACTCTCCTGTGCTAATTTACTTAGTACTTAGTAATGCAGTGGAATTCACTAACTTATAACGATGCGATTTGTCGAGATTTTAATTAACGATTTTGTCGCTTGCCTTATCGATTGTACTATTCACTAACTTAGTTTTAACGAATGACATTTAAATATCGTTTTAATAGTAGAAAGGTGGCAGCACAGCTTAAAGAAACCTAAAAAAGGCGAAAAGCACAAAAGGAATGCCAAAAATAAATAAATTCAATTCCGTATAGGTACTAACTGCTTTTAAAAGTCATTATTATGCAAGTTTTTATATATTTTAACAAATGGTAAGTAAATGCGGTATTAATTTCTTTTTTTCTCTGTGGATATAGCAGTTATTGTTGCACCCCTTACTTGACCATCAAGATGAGAAATAATATCGTGAGCCAAGTCTGTGGTTAGTCGTTACAGCTTTCAAACTCCGTTGCATTCAAGTGGAATGGGTCATCTACTTCTCTAAGAAGTCCACTGGCGATGGATTAATAATTCTTCATCTTGTGCTGAAACGTACGCCAAGTACTCAAATGCCATTTGATTTATAAATAAATCAACTTTTCGTGTTTGAAAGTATTTAATTAAAGTTCCGATTTTCTTTTTTAACTAAAATTGTCAGCAATGTTAATTTCGTGATTTTTAACGCAGCCAATTTACTTGCCGTTTATTTAACAACACAGCTGATCGTCGATAAACGAATATCGACACAAAATAGTTACTGAATAACGAAATCGTTATAGTTATCGATTCGCAAATAAAGCGATGGCAAATGTCGTTAGAAAAGTTAGTGCATTCCACTACTGGTATTATGATGGGACGAGATCTGTAATTCGGTAATCGAAAGTTGCTGTTAGTCAAAACTTCACCCCAATGCCGCCAATAACACTGTTTTGACGCCACCTACGACGGGTAATAAATAGCGTTATGAGCGGACAACAGCTGTCATTCGGTAGTCGAAAGTTCCTGCTAGTCATATAATGACACCTACGAATATTATAGCATGAACTAGCGACATCTGTAATCGAGAGTTGCTGCTATTCAACACTGTGCGTAATACGCGAGCATGGGGATTCACCACGTGGAAAGAAATTTTTTTTCTCATATAAAATAGCATGGTTAATCCCATACCCGCGAAGTAATGGCATGAAATATTGCTTTCGAGCATGTTTTGAACCTTCTTGTTACTTCTAGTCACCCAGCGGTATAAAAAATACTCTTTACGAATGCTCTTATCAACAGCTTTCATTTGATATCCATATTGTATAAGCACATTCTAGTGGTATCCGGGTCCACGTTTTGGGGTATACCTCGAGACCCTAGACACCTAGAGGTTTGCAGTAAAGCACTCATCAGCAGCTTTCATTTAATATGCATATCGTATAAACACATTCTAGTGGTACCCGGGTCCACGTTTTGGTCTCAAGACCCTAGCCACCCAGCGGTATAAAATATAGCCTATTCGGGTACCTAAGTAATATACCTACAAAATTTTATAAAAGTCGGTCCAGTAGTTTTCATGTTTTAAGCATGTTTTAACATACACTCACCTCGATTCATTTTTATATATATCTGTGGAAGTGTCACTCACATATACACGCGCATATGAGAAGTTATACACGTGTATCTGTAGTTATAATTTTATAGCAGTAACTGAGTTAATTCTGGAAACGCCTAGAAATATGGAACGAGGCAATCGAAGAGTATAAAAGCGGCAACAGTAGAGGCACGACAATCAGTTTGATTTTAAGCAAGCTATCAGTTACGAAGTTTAAGTGTTATTTTGAAAGTAGTCTAATAAAGAACATTTTGCATTATTGAATAGTGGAGTTATTTATTCAACAATTTAGTGATTCGAACGTTAGTAGAAGGTTACAAATAAGAGGAATTGCACTAAATTCGTTACAATTGGTGTCAGAAGAGGAATTGTTGAATAAATTCCGAAGATTTCGAGTACAACAAGGACATGGCAAAGTTAAGTGATTTGAAGATCCAGCAACTGAAGGAGATGGAGAGCCGGGGATTGAATACAACCGGCATTAAACTTGAACTTCAGCCACATTTACGAGAGGCAATGGAAGCAGAAGGAATTAACGTGGATGAGTATGTCTTCCATTTGGATGTCGACGAGACAACAACCAAAATTGAGGAGAAAAACGAAACATCGCAGACAGTTATTAGCACAGACTTTAACACGATTTTGGCTGCAATATCTGCACAAACATCGACAGTCACATCCAAGATGGAAGCACAGGATGCACGCATTTCAGATATGTCGTCGCAAATGTCATCTCAACTGGAAGAACAAAATACAATTATAACATCTCAACTGGCAGAACAGAAGACATGTATAGCATCCCAACTGGAATCACAGGAGACACGTAAAACATCAAAGATTGAAGCACAAAAAACGCGTGTTTCAGAAATGTCGACACAGATTACATCAAAGATGGAAACACAACTGAAAGAAAAAGAGGCACGTATAACAGTACAACTCGAAGCGCAAAAGGCGCGCATAACATCAAAACTCGAAGCGGGTATGGATGAGAAAATAACGCAGTTTGAGGAAAAAATCGAAGCCGAGTTGGATGCTATCAGAGGTCGTATACAGGAGTTGCAACTAAATCGCCCAGCTATTTCAGCAAGCAATCCAAAGGTAAAAACACTATACTTTGACGGTTCTGTTCCTTTCCTTTCGAGCAAATGCGGACGCACCCGTGGAGTACACCGAGAGGGTAAAGATTCAGAGCTTTATAAATGGCATACGGGACGTAGAAACAAAGCGAGCTACATACGAAAACCCAAAGCCAACATTCGCAGAAACGGTATCACATGCCCTGATTCAGGAAACAGCGTCGCTTCTGTGTAAGACAGTTTTCAAAGCACGCCGTGTGGAAGTAGAAAGGTCAGAGTGGGTAGACGCAAGTTTAGAAGCTTTAAAAGGAACGCAGCAGAAGAATAGTCGTGCAAACAAATGTTTCAAGTGCGGTAGCCCAGGCCACATTGCTTGTCATTTCAGCACCGATCCTGGTAGTTCCAACTTGTGTGGCCGTAAACGCAAAGCTGGAGGAGGCAAGCAAGAGCGAGTCAGATGTAAAGATCGAAAACTTGCCCCTTGAATGTCCTGTGATATATGTGTCTCAAATTGGAAGGAAATCAAGCAGTCTTACCGTCAGAGGGAATGTGGATGGCAAAGAACGTACTATGCAGTGGACATGCAGAGAAGTATTATGCGTTATAAGAACCACGATATACCACTTAACTTCAGTTTGGAGAAAGGGTTCAGTAGTAATCGAGTACTGTTGGAAAAGACTCGACAAAGACCACGAAAGTCAAAGGCAAAGGTTGATGGATGGAATGGCCAGATAAAGCGAAATCAAAAGTACCTGCGAGAGAAACACTGGCATTGACAAAACCAAATGGACGCACAAAAACGAAGGAACGAATTTCCCATAAAGAATGCGAGGGTAGTTTCAAGCCGATGCGCACTACTGTTGTGAAGCGTGGGAACGATACAGATTATGCGAAGCCAATCCGTCAAGCGCAAGCTCTACGAAGTAGTTCATTGGCCAATCAACAGAGTGTTAGGGAACGGCCCAGGGTAATGAGTAGTAAGATAAAACACAGGTACGACAAGAAAAATAATTCGGAAGGTTTCCGGGAGGGAGATTTGGTACTGCTATACAACCCTCACCTGCGTAAAGGCGTTCCATCCAAATTTTGGTGCAGTTGGGAAGGCCCGTGCAGAGTTCTGAAGAGGATCAGTGATCTCATCTACCGCATACAAAACAATTGGGAAACCACGAAATAGAAGGGTGATCCATTTGGAGAGGCTAGCAGCGGTTAGATCGAGAGATATGTCGGGACGATCAGACTTAGGTGGAAGGCAGTGTGACGAATATTAATGACACTAAGTGATACTCGCATCACTAGTCTGATGCTAAGTAAATGAAGCCACAATAACACCACTATTCAGTAATGCAAAATGGTCTTTATTAAAGTACTTCTCAATAAATAACTCTACTATTGCTCGACAGATAGCGTGCTTAATCAAAACTGACTCTCGAGCGTCTACTGTTGGTGCTTTTATACTCTGTGATTTCCTCGTTGCATCTTCTAGGCGCTTCCAGAATTTACTTAGTTACTGCCATATAATTATAACTACAGATGCAAGTGTATAGCTTCTCATATGCGCGTGTATTTGTGAGCGACACTTCCGAAATTACAATTGCATACTTTTGGGAGCATTTCAGATAAGATATCTGCATGTGTTTGTGCGTTGCTTCTCCGCTGCGTGTACGTACATATGTGTAGACATAATGATTGATTCGTTTATATAGATACATAATGATTGATTAATGGATGTGCATACAAGTCACTCTTATCATCGGTTTTGAGATGACAGTACCCCTTATTGTTGCTAATATTCGTAAAAATATATAGGCTTCTAATTCACCAATCAATGGTCGTAACTTATGGATTATATAAACAATGAAATATTTAGGGGAAATGTCATATATAAATACCACGAACTAGGTTTTGAAAATAATCTCCGTATGTTATATTTAAATATTAAAAGCCTTAAAAATAAACTGCCTGATATAAAGAGTTTGATTGAGGAAAATAGGAAAAAGAAGATATATGTGATAGCTTTTGGGCGAAATATGGATCTATAAAAATGAAAATAAATATTTTTATCTCCCCGAGTATAACGCATATTTTGCAAATCGCGAATATAATAGACCTAGTGGTTGTATAATTTTTGTTCATGAATCAGTCAACTCCAATTTCCTTGTTCTGAATACAATAAAAGTAGTTTTCTCATAATCAAATTAATTGAACTTGAGATTCACCGCTTCAGCTTGAGTAAATAGAAATTATTCGTCTGATATCCCGTCGTTTGTAACGTATCCGAAAAAGAAATGTTGCACTTGAAAAATTTTCTTATGATGAGTGAATTTCATCTTAAATTGCTTAATGTTAGCAATGTTGCGATAAATTACTTGAATACTGTTTATAGCAATGGATTCTTTTGCCAAAATAAAACATATATACTAGAAGGGGAATAAAATCTGATACGGTAATTGGTCATATTATATCTGAAAGTTAGACTACAAGTATATCTTTACACTTGAGGATCATACACTATCCGACCACACACTTATTTATCTGTCGGTCAGTCTAAATAAAAAAGTTAATTTGCCCAATAAAATCAATACGATACAGAAACTAGATTTTAATTTGTTTGAAGCAAATGGATATCTGAATGAAATCATACGAAAATAATCCTTTTCAGATTTTCATACTTCGTTAACCTCTAGTATAAATAATGTAAAACAAATCATTAGAACCTCTAGCAATAAATTAAGAAGTCCCTGGATGTATAACGAGCTCCTGAAGTTAATTAGTAATCGCGGCAAGTTTTAAATCTTAAAAAAAAAGGTAAGAAACTTGATAAACTTTCGCAAGAATCAGTACTTTGGTGAGAAAATACAGCAAAATCTTTCCTGCGCAAACATGGTCTTTGCTGACGGAGCTAATATATAGTAAAAGTACTGATAGCTTCGATGAAATTAATCACTTCCAAAGAGGTGAATGCCCCAAAGAGTTTAAAATAGGTGCAGTTGTGCAAATACACAAATCTGGAAGCTAAGAATCATGCTCAAACTATAGACCCATCACAAAACTTAACACGATTGACAAAAACTTTTGAAAGTATTTTGCTAAGTAGACTCAAATTATTTTTGAACGAAAAGCAGATCATATCAGCATGTATATCGTGTACAGAAGTTATCAACGAAAACTTAGACAGGAAGAAATATGTAGTACACTTCGCGATAGATCTTTCTAAAACTTTTGATTCTGTAAACTTGAATATAATGCTCAGAAAACTTGCGGAACTGGAATTAAGTGGAACCGAATCAAAACTCGGTTTAATTTGAGAATTTTTTTTTAACTTTCAAGTTATTTTTACTGTTCTTTTTTATAATCATAAGAATCACTTATTGTATTGTGTAAAATCAAACAAAAAATAGGGATACATTTTTTACTTGTATGGCCTCAATATACAAAAATTTTTCAATAATTAAAGAAGGAAATCAAGTTTTCGGGATTTTTGCGATAACTTATCTATGACTTCATCAGCTGTGATTGCAAAGTCATGATGAATAGCCACAGCAGTCAGTCCATTCAAGCAGCTCTACAATACAAAAAATGAGGAAAAAATTAATTAGAATTAGAATAAAATTCATAGATCTTAAAGAAAATATAACTACTTACTTTTCGTGTTTCTCACAATCGTCTTTATCGGTTTCATACGTGAGGTAGTGTGATCCGCGCTTGATGTCGATACCCGTAAAGTAGCTAATATCCTCAGCAATACGTTGATATTCGAAGAAGATTATTCTAGACTATGATGAAGCGCATCCAAAGGGTTTCCAGGTTTGATATCTCCTCTACGAATCAAATATCTTTTCCACACTTCTAATTCGGCAAAACGCAGTGAGAAATTCCTCTCTCTCTCTCTACTGTATTGATGAATTTATCAGCTACTTTTCCGATATCATTCAAATCATGTTTGGAAAGAGCCTAAAATCCTTATAGTATATTTTCATATTTAGTGAATCTTTCTCCACGATCCATGAAGTAAGAATCTTGGAGAGGATTGAATACGAAAATAAAATTTTGTACTTTGAACTCCAGGATTTGCCCGATCTGTCTGTCTTCGCGCTTTTCTTTTGTGTTTAATTTCAATGTCTCAGCAATTATTTTCGAAGCTTCGTAAATTTCAGATAAAGCTTCTCCTTTGGCATGAATCTTTTTTACTTCCTCGCGCAAATCGTTGGCGAGATCCATGGCTTGAACCAAATCTAAATTAACCTTTTCCAATTCGCGACTCAAAGGCTGCGAAAATTGAAAAATTACATTGATAATATGTAAACATACTATAAAAATTCAAAATCCATGGAGTTTTTTCAAATGTTTGTCGTCTTTTTCCGAGGTCCTCATTTCATGTAGAGTTTCGTAAACGAACGGAAATAACTCATAAAAATCGTTGACGGCCTCATATTTCGAAACCCATCGAGTCAGGTAAAATCTTTTTAAAGATTTCGTTAGTGGAGTTTCGCCAGATTCTCCAATCTTTTCAGCATTAGATAACAACAATGCGAATGTGATTATTTGTCCTTCTATGTGTGCTTACTGTTTAACGAACATAAGTAAACTGAAGTTTGAATATTCCGATTCATGACGTAGCGAGGCAGAGCTGGTGTCGATCGCGATGCCGTTACTCGGCAGAGACATTTTTTTTACATAGTCGACATAGTCAGCTGATTATAGTAGACACATTTTATATTTTCATATGTAACGGAAAACTACAAAATTTAAATCGCCAGCCAGACTCTTGTTGTTGTTGTTGTAGCAGTGCTTCGCTCTACCTAATAATTGTGACCTATCACAAATTGTCATCAATATCCTCTAACGGGAGTCCAAGGAAACTTGCTGTTTCAACAGGGGTGGACCCAGGCGCTGATCTACGGGGGGATAGGGGGCAACATTTGGGACGTCCATGTTGTAAATAAGGTCGCGGAGGATTTAGTCGGTGATAATGCCAGGTTTCGCGAGGCGAAAAAACTGGAGAGATCTGCTGCAAAGCTCATCGATCTGTTAGGCCTGGGCCTGTGGCCATTACTGTGCAGTCATCGGCAAGGAAACGATAGTAACTCCTTCTGGTGGCGAAGGTAGCTTAGATATGTAGAAATTAAACAAAAGTGGGGATAGGACACCACCCTGTGGCACCCCTTGTTTAATACTCCTTGGTTTTGATGTTTCGTTTCTAAATTGCACCGATGCCTGCCGACCACCCAGATAATTTGCGGTCCACCTTTTAAGACATGGGGGAAGGGTGGACCCTTCCAGGTCTTGCAGTAACGAGCCACGGTTGACCGTATCAAAAGCTTTTGATAGGCCTAGCGCTACGAGTACTGTTCTATGGTGGGGGTTTTGATTTAAACCGCAATTTATCTGGGTGCTGATGGCATTTAGCGCGGTGGTGGTGCTATGGAGTTTTCTGAAGCCATGCTTATGACAGTCTAGCTGCAAATTTGCTTTGAAGTAGGGGAGCCAAATGGCTTCAAGCGTCTTGGCTACTGGCAATAGGAGAGATATTCTGCGATATGACTCTCCTATGTTAGTTGGTTTCCCTGGCTTTAGTAGAGGGACCACCTTGGCCATTTTCCATTTTTCGGGTATGACAAAATTGGAAAGACACAGGTTGAAGACATGTGCTAAATATTTGAAACCCTCTTTCCCTAGGCTTTTAAGCATCGGCATGGCTATGCCGTCTGGGCCCACTGCTTTGGATCGTTTAGCATGACCAATGGCATCCTCAACCTCTTTTGGCGGTGATGGTAATTGGTGACGCGCTGAATTTATGTTTATGTGCGTGTCTGTTGGCCCTCCTTCTATCTTTGTCGACCGTAGAATGCATTATATATTATCGCAGGCATGCTTAACGAACGAAACGATATCATTTCGTTACGATAATCAACGCTAATAACCGAAACGAAGTCACTTCGTTTCGTTTATTAACGTTAAGAACGTCAAATTAACGTTAAGTGACTTCGTTTCGTTTATTAGCGTTGATTATCGTAACGAAATGATATCGTTTCGTTCGTTAAGCATGCCTGTATTATCGGCAGAAAGCGCTTGCGCATTTTTTCGCATCCGACAGCACTTTATCGCCAAAGGCGATGGAAACTTTGTCATTGTGCCTAGACGGATTCGATAGGGACTTTACGGTGGATCAAAATTTACTTACACCGGCAGAGAGGTTACAACCGCTTAGATGCTCCTCCCATTTCGCCCGTTTGTGTTCATCCACAAGCAATCTGATGCGTTGGTTTATATCCCTTATTTCGGGGTCGCTGGGATCGAGCTGTCTTATTAGATCACGTTCTCTCGCTAAACTTGCGGCCTCCGCCGGGAAGTGGGCCGAATTTCAGGAATTCTACTGGCGGGAGTGAAACGAGCTGAGGCGGATTCAATGACCTTGCGGAAAGCAGGCTCCCCTTGGCGGGCATCATTCGGGATAGAGAGGGCAGCAAAGCGGTTATCTGTAAAGGATTTGTATTCGTCCCACTTTTCTTTTTTAAAGTTAATGAAAGTGCGGTTTTCTGTGACGATGAAGTCGGCGGTACGCTCGAGCGAAATAAGTATAGGCAGGTGGTCGGAAGCCAATGTTACCATCGGCTGCCAGTTGACGCAGTTTACGAGTTCTGCGCTCAGGATGACAGGTGACAGCTTCCTACCATAAGTTTCGGGGCGTCTGCATTCATAGTGCAAAACGTTGTCTCTTCTATTTGATCCGCCAACATCTCACCCCTACTGTCCACCCGAAAGTTTGAATGCCATAGATCGTGGTGGGCAGTGAAATCGCCTAAGATAATGCTATTGTTGCCAGTGAGTAAGGCGCTGATATTAGGGCGGTATCCACTGGGGCAACAGGTGGCAGGAGGGATGTAGATGTTGATGATTTCTAGGTTTGCATCCCCTGACCGGACAGATAAGCCTTGACGTTCTAAGACACTGTCCCTGCGGTCGATGTCGGGATCAAATATATGGTATTGCACTGAGTGATGTATAATAAACGCGAGGCCGCCCCCATTTCCGCTCTCGCGATCTTTTCTGTGGACATTATACCCAGAACAGGTCTGCAGTGCAGATCTTGCTGGGAGTTTACTCTCTTGAATCGCAGCAATGCGGATGTTGTGCCACTTCATGAAATCGACTATCTCCGTGATCTTCCCAGTTAATTCATTACAGTTTAACTGCAGAATTCTGAAGTGCATAGGGGGAGACGTCGTCACTCTGGGAGTAAGTGACGGATGACTCGCCTGGGTTGTGGAAGCCTAGGACGGAACTGCTTTTGTGGCCCTGGGACTGGACGTCCTTGGGTAAGCATTGGGGTACCCGGTGTATTTGGGTATGCGGCCTGGCAACATGGCGCAAAGAAACCCGTCGGGGGGTTGCCGTCGCGGAGACCACAACATCTAGGAAAGTGGCACCGTCCGTGGCAGGAGCTACATTGGGTGGATGTCGCAAAAGCGCAGACTACGGGACGTCCTAGGGCGTGAACAGCAAGGAGATTTATAGAAGTTACGTGGACGTCTGCTTTTGGGATCTAGCCCAGAACAACCTGTCCGATGCAACCATCCCTTACACGAGACACACTGACAAGAGTATGACCGTCCTAAAAAGATTCTTTTCCGGCAGCAGCCAGACTCTTCTCCATCGTTCATGGATGCGATTCGGAGACGCGCAACGAGGTCGAATGAACTTTGTGTGTATTAGTGTAGTCGGGTGGTGTCGTGACACAAACTCATAACTGTCATAAAAAAATTTTTTTCTTTCTAAGTTTAGAGCAGTGGTCGGCAAAAATTTAAATGTTAGTGAGAGCTAGAAATTTTGGAAAATTTCATTTTTGATTCAGAAATATTTTAAAATATTTCCAAGTCCCTCAATTCATAAAATTTTATTTGCTTTAAAGGGTAACCGATATTTTTACATGCAAATGCACTCGAAAGTTGGTTAGTCAAAACGGCTCAATACGGGGAATATCGCAAAAACATTCAAATATATTTTTAACAACCAAGGAAACACAAAGTGTTTAAAAAATATGTTGCCGACATAAAAAATTCATAAAGATACATTAATGTTTTTACTTTTTCGCTAAGTTACTTTAAACATTCTAAGTAATTTTTTCCAGTCCAGAAGTTCAATTGATTTGACTACGTTTAGCATTCTAGGTCATCCAACCTACTTTTTCCGTGAGGAGCTTAGGATCGCCAGAGCCTCGTCTGGTAAATAAAAAGAATTCATCACGGGCAAGTGAGGTTTAATCCCGAAAATTTACAATGATATGATATCTTTACCTGACAGTAAGGGTTCAGCCTTTCCAAAGGCAAGCTCTTCCGATGGCTCAACAGGAAAATTTGTACCGAATTCCATAGGCTCATTCCATTTCAAGACACCCGGCCCGCGCAGGACATAATTTTTGATTTCGATGAAATTTTAATATGTTGTTCTTTGGTGAAAATAATAAAACACGTGTTTTTTTTTTTTTGCTTCAAACAATTTTTTTTTTTCGGATTTATCGGTAATTGAATTCCATAAAATGCAGTCGGTATTTTATTCACCTATTTTTTCAACTGTCAATAACTTTGTCAAAAATTAACCGATTCTCATGATTTTTTCTTTGAAATGTTTTATATTACTTTCAGTTTTATATAAATTTATAAACAATTGCATATAGTTAAAAAAATTATTTTTTTAGTATTTAGTAAAAATTTATGACTTTTCAAAAATTAATATTTCAAAAAAACGGTTATTGTTTTTTGTTTAACATTTTTCTGTATCGAGTGAGCAGTTTATATTTCAACTTGTTCAAGTGTTACAAAATTACTGTAATTCTGAAAAATGATAAGAAATGAATGTTTTCAATAATAAATGTGATATTTTTATTAATTTTAAGTATTTGGCATTGATCGCCCTTTATGCTGATATGTATCGATTCAATATATGGCGAAAAAAAAGTTTACAACGAGTTTGGGTAATAGATATTTACCCAAGTTGAAGTATAAATTGCTCACTCGATAGAGAAAAAGTTTAAACAAATAAAGATAACCGTTTTTTTGAAATATAAATTTCTGAAAAAGTCATAAATTTTTACTAAATACTAAAAAAATATTTTTTTTTTTAACTATATGATTTTTTTTATAAATTTATATAAAATTAAAAGTAATAACGAACATTTCAAAGATAAAAACATGAGAACTGGTTAATTTTTGACAAAGTTATTGACAGTTGAAAAAATAGGTAAATAAAATACCGATTGCATTTTATGGAATTCAATTGCCCATAAATCCGAAAAAAATATTTTGAGGCAAAAAAAAACACGTGTTTCATTATTTTGACCAAAGAACAACATATTAAAATTTCATCGAAATCAAAAATCATGTCCTGCGCGGACCGGGTGTCTTGAAATGGAATGAGCCATATACATAATTTAAAAAAGAGAAGAGAATTTTAGGCCGAGCTTCTCTTCCAATTTGCGTCGTGCTCCTTTTAATTTTTGTACTGCCATCTAGGGCAGAAAGGAAGTAAATTTCACTTCCTGCCTTTTTGAATTTCAATGCCAATAAATTTCTGTGATTACAATTTACTCACTAACTTAAAAAACACTCATTTAGAACTCACATGGAGAGATAAAACGTTTTAAATTTGACGTTTACCTTAAATCTAAAATCCAAATAAAAATTCAATTTTCTCCTATTTTTAACATGCTTAGGTATATTAGCTCACTAGTATGTTTGGAACTCTCTAAGCTAGGCGCGCAAAGAGACCCATCTAGCGGCAATTATTGAAGAAGGCAGTGGTTAAATACCGCGCTACTTGTGATTAATAGCGGAGACACGAACCTCTTAGTTTTTTAAACTATATTTATGTTATTTATTTATTTATCAGTCTACAAATTAAACAATTATACAGACCAAATATACCGACACTTAATTCACAGATGTAATATACGATGTAAACAGCATAAGCAGTCATCAATTTTAAAGTAATATTTAAACAGTATTTAATTAAACGCTTGAAAATTTCAATTAAAAACTTAGAAGTAAGCAAAAGATAAAATGTTGTAAATGTGTTAAAATATACTCATGAAAGAGCTAGTAAATAATAATTTATGAAATTGACAATGAAGCAAATTAATAGTAGATAAAATATATACAGAATAGAATTTATACAGAGTAAATTTGATTGCATACATATAAAAATAATGATCACAACGCAATTTTGCAAACAAGTTTCAAGTAACTGGTTCTTCATATTTGAAACAGAGGGTTGAACAGTATATCACGGTCTAGCGTTCTTTGCTTCAATTCGAATTACAAATTTAATGTAGTTAAAAGGTATTTTTTAATACCAAGAAACGAGTCGCAGACGTCTAAATTTTTACAGTGCATTTAACTACAAAAATTTATTGAAAATGTCTAGATGGCCTAGTAGGAACGTTAAACTTAATTTCACGAAGCAAAAATGGACTATTTATTGACCCTCTTATTAATTTAACTATTAATAAGACACCAAGCATCTCCCTGCGGCTCTGCAATGTGGGCAGCTGTATCAGTTTTAACCGGCTGCAATACTTTTTACACTTTACTGCCTTTTTGTTATAGTTGGCAGTATGGGTATTCTGACTGCACACTGCACACTGCTTCTGGTATCACATGCTTTTAAATTAGACCTATTCATTTTCATATGAAGGAAGTGTGGGTTTCAGGAGGGACCAACATGGGCGGATCCAGAGAGGCATTTTGAAATTATAGGTTTATGGTAACTGAAATAGGAAACATACGTTTGAGACTTGATATCCTCTAAATATCTTTAACTCTAACTTTAAATTTAACTTTCATTTTAACTTTAATATTCACTTTAACTTTAACTTTAACTTCCACTTTAACTTTAACTTTAACTTTATCTTTAACTTTAACTTTAACTTTAACTTCAACTTTAACTTTAACTTTAAATTTAGCTTTAACTTTAACTTTAAATTTAACTTTAACTATAACTTTAACTTTTACTTTAACTTTAACTTTAACTTTAACTTTAACTTTAACTATAACTTTAACTTTAACTTCAACTTTAACTTTCACTCTAACTTTAATTTTAACTTTAATTTTAACTGGAACTTTAACATTCACGTTAAGTTTAACTTTAACTTTTACTTTAACTCTAACTTTAAATTTAACTTTAACTTTAACTCTAACTTTAACTTTAACTTTAACTTTAACTTTAACTTTAACTTTAACTCTAACTTTAACTTTACCTTTAACTTTAACTTTAACTTTAACTTTAACTATAACTTTAACTTTAACTTTAACTTTAACTTTAACTCTAACTTTAACTTTAACTTTAACTTTAACTTTAACTTTAACTTTAACTTTAACTCTAACTTTAACTTTAACTTTAACTTTATTTTTAACATTCAATTTAACTTTAACTTTATCTTTAACTTTAACTTTAACTTTAACTTTATGATCCGGGGTGGGCGTGAGCTTAGCACCTGCTAACAAGCCAACCTAATATAAACGCACGCAAGTCATTTTCTGTCAAAAATGTCTCATGCACATACAACTTGTATGAGAGCAACTCAAATTGAATTTGCTGCGGGAAAACCTAATTCGATTTCCAATTTTTGTTCTGCGTGTCATTTAGATTTGACGTTTGCACACATGCTTTACATTGTCGCAACGCATGCTTATTTGGGTTTGGGCAAAAAACGCCGGTTGTTTGCGTGCGCTAAAAAAACGCAGTGCGGTTTTATTACGTTGTCTTGTAAGCGACCATTTCATTTCATTTTTATTGAGCATTTTTCTTATACCTATCTATTTACATATGTAGCAAAGTTACAATAGCAAAATAAAAATAAAAAAGTTTAACATTATGAAGTATAAATTAACGAATGCATAATATGTGTATGAGACCGTGTAGATATAAGAAAAAGGTAAGACATTTTTTAAGTTAAGCTTAACATAGTGACAAATGGCATATCTATCAAAAATATTGAAACATTAGTGCAGTGGGGTGACTGCTAAATATAGAAATTAAGTTATAATTTTTTTAAAACCTACATATGATTTTTAGCCTAATTACAAGATGCTACTATTGGAAAAGCTAAAAGTAACTAAAGGAAAAATAATGGTGTAGGTATATAAAATAAAGTAAAGAAAGTTACTACTATTATTTTCTTTTAGTCTCTGTTAATAAGCTGCTTATTGAATAGGTCGTAGCAAAACTTCGATTTCATTATGTGAGAAACTCAGAAGAAAGGATTTCACACATTTTGTAAATTGTAGAATATTCCTCATGGCCCGAATTTCGGAGGGTAGTATGTTGAAGAGTTTCCTGGATACAATTGTATAAAACTTTGTTGAGCGTGTGGTTCTGGAAGGAGGAACAATAACTGTAGGATGAAAGTTTATCCTAAGGTTATAAGTTTCCGACCTCATACTCTGCAGATAACCACACCTAATGAAAAAGATTTTTAAAACTTTAAAATAATAAAGGTCCCTTATTGGAATAATCCTTAGACCTCTAAAAAGCTCTCTTGAGGGATGCAGTCGATCTACACTAGATATTTTACGAATAACGAATTTTTGTAAAACTAGGATAGACTGAATTTTATTAAAGGATGCTCCCCCCAACAGCTGATACCATATAACAATTTAGAACAGGGGTCGTCACTCCATAAGCGCTTTCACGGAATTGTTTTTGTAAAACGCTCAGGCAAGCACACCGCATAGGCAAGCGCGCCACACATCCCCGCGCGCACGCACGTGTGTGTCAGCGCCATTTCTGCTCGCAGAATGGTTGTAGCAATTTTTTTAGAAAACAAAATGAATAATAGACGTGCAATAATTTTTAGAAAATAATTTTTTAGAAAACAAAATGAAGAATAGGCGTGCACTGATTGGTTGTACCTATTTTTTTAGAAAAAAAAAATGAAGAATAGACGTGCAATAATTTTTAGAAAACAATTTTTTAGAAGACAAAGTGATGAATAGACGTGCACTGACAAAAATTTATTTCGTCTCACTTGACTTAAAAATTGAATATGGAATATACATATTAGTGATAAGTTTGAAGTACATGCATGCTTTGTTTCACCACTATTAACCGGAGAAGATAATTTAAGATTATCACTCGTTTATCTAATAGAATATAATAAATAATAGCCGTGTTTTTTTTAAATGGTTTTATTTAGGTTTACTCTGTGTAGCGAACAGAATTTTTGAATCGAAATTTAAGTAACTTCCCGATAAGCTACAAGCTTGAAGCTTGGAATATAGTTCAGAAACCGATGACAATGCAATAATAAGAAAAAAATTTCCGATAAGTGGCGCATGGTTCGAAATATTAAAAAAAAAAATCGTATTTGTGGTCCGATTTGGCTAATATTTGGAACACATATTACATACGCGAATAGAAATCGCTTTGTGAAAAAAATTACCGCTAGGTAGCGCAACGATCGAGATATTCAAGAAACTCGTATTTGTTGTCTGATTTGGCTCATTTAAATCCTCACTTAGATGCGTAGGAGCCTTTATTGGCGGCAACACATATATAATTTTTTTAATATTTTGGTCCTTGCGCCACCTGTCGGCGATTTTTTCTTATTATTGCTGTAGGGTTATCTACTTGAGTTAAATATACTTTATTTTTGTAAATTATTTTTAATTGAGTTATATTTTGAAGATGAGAACTTTTTAATTACTTCAAAAAGAAAATTTTTGTGTTAGATATTTAAAAACTTCAGATGAATAAAAACTAAAAGTTGTTCTTGAATTTTTTTTATCGGGAAGTTGCTTAAATTTGAATTAAAAAATTATGTTCGCTACACATAATCAAGCTAAGTAGACTCGTTTAAAAAGCATTTATTTTGAAATAACTGGCGATACAAGTTGAGAAAAATTTATTGCGTCCTACATTGTAAAACAAATTTTATATGGATTTGGAGGTTGAATTTTTATTTTCCACGAACTTCAAAGGGGAAGCACAATGCATGATTTGTTTTACCATTATAAGCCGAATTTGTGCTCACGACTTGAGAAGGCATTATATGAGTTGTCATGCTGAACTCTCCACAGATATTTTAGTGGGAAAATCGCGGAAAGAACTAGTGGAAGCCGTTCGAAAATCATTTATTGAGCAGGATGCGAAAAATATACTGTCGTATATTGAAAATAATTGAGAACTCGTGGGCTCACGGCCCTCTAAAATTCAACGTTTCCCAGACAATGCCCCTTAAGAGCTTCATATATTGCAAGCTTAAGGATTGCAAAAAATTGCAAACCCTTCACAGAGGGAGTTGTCATTAAAAAAGTTTGCCAAGAAATGCTGCATTGTTTCGGAGATGAGGGTGCCTTGTTGGCAGATACAATAGATAAAGTTTCTCTCTCCCAGCATCTGTGACTCGCCGAATCGCAAACTTAAATTCCTTTCTGGATGGAGCGTTAGGTGAAAAGTTGAATTCCTGTAGCTATTTTTCCATTGCCTTGGATGAAACTTGCGACATTTCCGACACAAGTCAACTCATTTTAGCAGTAAGAATGGTTAATGAAAATTTTAGCATATCCGAGGAGATTTTCGCATTAATTCCTTTATTAAAAAATACTCGGGGAGTTGATATTTTTAATTCCGTTAAAAAAAGGTTAAATTTAAGCGCTAACATTGAAAAGTTTCTTCGGTGTGTACAGATGGTGCACCCGCAATGGTTGGAAAAAAAGAAGGCTTTGTTGGCCAGCTCTTGAAAAATGATATACCTGTTCCATCGTCTCATTGTATAATAATACACCAGGAGTCTCTGTGTGCAAAATGGACTAGTATTGTTAATACGATGAACGTAGTCGTAAAAATCGTTAACAGAATCAGAGGAGGGCACAATTCATTAACACATAGAAAATTTAAGATATTTTTGGATGAAATCGGGAACGAATACGGCGATTTGTTAATGTATACGGAAGTTAGATTGCTTAGTAGGGGAAAATGTCTGCAACGATTTTTTGAACTGAGGAAAGAAATTGCTGTATTTATAGAAACTGAAGTGAAAGGCTTTGATGATATTTTAAAAGAAATTAAGTCACAAGGATTTAATATAAATCTTGCTTTTTTGACAGATTTGACAAAATATTTAAATCATTTAAATATTTCAATTCAAGGATTTAATAAATCGATTTTTGAAATGGTAATCTCAACTGAAGGGTTTGTAAATAAAATTGGCGTGCTTTTAGCTGATATGAACATAGAAAAACTTTATCACTTCCCTTCATTAAAGTTGGTTCTAAATGAATGGCGGCCTCCGTGGTGTGATGGTAGCGTGCTCCGCCTATCACGCCGTATGCCCTGGGTTCAACTCCCGGGCAAAGCAACATCAAAATTTTAGAAATAAGATTTTTCAATTAGAAGAAAATTTTTCTAAGCGGGGTCGCCCCTCGGCAGTGTCTGGCAAGCGCTCCGATTGTATTTATGCCATGAAAAGCTCTCAGTGAAAACTCATCTGCCTTGCAGATGCCGTTCGGAGTCGGCATAAAACATGTAGGTCCCGTCCGGCCAATTTGTAGGGAAAAATCAAGAGAAGCCGACGCAAATTGGAAGAGAAGCTCGGCCTTAGATCTCTTCGGAGGTTATCGCGCCTTACATTTATTTTTTATTTTTTTAAATGAATATAATATTTCAACTTACAATTTCTCTTTTTTTATAACTTGTCTCACTGACTTGAAAAATAACTTTTCTAAAAGATTCCAAGACTTTGAAGTTATCAGGAAAATGTTACCAATTTTTTTATACCCATGACATGCGATGCAATTGACCAGAGGCCAGAACTCCAAATGGAGCTATGCGACTTACAATGCGACTCTTAACTACAGTTACTAGATTTAAAAGGCATTGATTTTTGGAAAGTTGTAAGCAAGGACAAATATCCCTTATTGCATCAAGTAATTTTAAAATTTTTTTCAATGTTTGGTAGTACGTAGATTTGTGAAAGCTCCTTTTCATTCCTTAAGCAAATAAAAACAAATAACAGAAATAGAGTTACAAATCAGCATTTAGAAGCGCTTCTCAAATTATCAACCACAAACATCAAAATAGATATAGAAAAATTAGTTGCGGACAATTTACAGTAGGTTAATATCTGCAGTTTCATCCTAACTTTAATCCTTCTTTTCGAAATACTATTAAATAAAAAATTGAAAACAAAACAAAAATAAAAAAATATACAAAAAATAAAAACAAAAAAATGTAAAAGATGAAATAAAATAAATGAATGAATCAGAGTTACAAGATTATTATTATTTATATTATTTTGTTTTTAAAGAAAAAAAACAAAACAAAAAAAATAAAAAGCCTAAAAGTATAAAAAAAATTTTTTTAAAATATATACAAAAAAACTATAAAAAATTAAATATAAAGAAAATCGAATGAATTTACCTTCTATCAGGATTACAAAATGTATAATTTTCTATCAAAAATAATATCATTTTAAGAATTTTCGAAGTTTTTACAGTGTACTTTTTAATAGCTCCGTCGCCATTTTTTTTATTTTTGGATTTCACAGTAGGTGTGGTCACGCTTCCATAAGGAGCTTGTGGCGATCCCTGATTTAGAATGAACAAGCGCATAATAAACTGTTTTAAGGGTGTAGTTAGAGCAGCAACCTCTGAGATGATAGAAACAACGTAAAGAATATTGGAGATAATGCTTTAGGCGGGATATGTGGATGCCCCATATATGTATACGATAAGCGATAGCACAATGGCTACTTCGTGAAAATCAAAAAAACGGTTATTGTTTTTTGTTTAAAATTTCTATATCGAGTGAGCAGTTTACATTTCAACTTGGGTAAATATCCATTAGCCAAAGCTCGTTGTTTTCGAAATATCAATTTTTGAATATTAAACTTTTGTTTTTCGCCATATATTGTTGCAATACATATCAGCGTACAAGGCGATCAATTCCAAATGCTTAAAATTAATAAAAAATATCACATTTATTATTTAAAACATTAATTTGTTGTTATTTTTCAGAATTATAGTGATTTTGTAGTAAATCGGCGGCATATTTGCACATCACTTGCCGCCAAATAGGTCCTGTCCCGCCAATTTGCAGGAAAAATTAAAAGGAGCACGACGCAAATTAGAAGAGAAGCTCGGCCTAAAATCTCTTCGGAAGTTATCGCGCCTTACATTTATTTTAAAATTTATGAATATATACTCATATACTCATTATTAATCTTTCAAAAAGAAGTTGCTCTGGCAAACGCTATACACAGGTTTATTTCTTTACTTTCGTTTCGCTCTGCAATTAACACTTTACTCTTATTATTACTATTATAAATATTTATATATTTAAATTTTTTATTTGGACAAAAAAACATAAATAGACTTTGATTTACATGTAATTATTTAAACTTTATATTCTTCTTTTCCTTTAAAACAATATCAATATTGAATTCACTTAACTATATGCTTAAATTTTTAAGTTCCATGATTAAATTTTCTCTCAAAAATGTAATTTTTTTAGATGAAACATTGGAAGGGCTTAGAACCAAAAGGATCTAAGTAACATCGACGTTGAATTGAGATAATTAAGGTTAATGTAAATTACTTATTGTAAATTCTGGGTAAATGCGTTTGAAATGATTCGTGTCTTAATGAATGCAGGTTAGTCAACTAATTCAAAGGAAGTTTACTGCAGATGGAAAATAACTGTAAATTTCCAAAAACTATTGCAAAAATTTCCAAAAATTATTGCAATAAAATTTCGAACGTTGATTGCTCGGCCAAAAGAACATGTAAAATTTTTTCGAGTATGCAGTCTTGTAGCCCGTTTAATTTAATATAATAAAGTGCTAAACTTAAGTTCGTATTGAGTCTCGCTGATTTTTGGCAATTTTTTTTCTGGCTCCAAGCGCACTTAGAACCTTTTGGCTCCAAAAATTGTTGCAATAAAATTTCGAACGTTGATTGCTCGGCCAAAAGAACATGCAGAATTATGCAGTTTTGTAGCCCGTTTAATTCTAGTACAATAAAGTGCTAAACTTAAGTTCGTAGGAAGTCTTGCTGATTTTTGCAATTTTTTTTCTGGATCCATGCGCACTTAGACCCTTTTGGCTCCAAAAATTGTTGCAATAAAATTTCAAACGCTGATTGCTCGGCCAAAATAACATGTAAAATTTTTTCGAGTATGCAGTTTTGTAGCCCGTTTAATTTAAGTATAAAGTGCTAAACTTAAGTTCTTATAATGTATCGCTGATCTTTGGCAATTTTTTTTTCTTACGAGGATAAGGCCTTGTTTCCATATAAAAAAAATTACGTTAAAAAATTCCTATGGGGTATAACTCAAGAACACAATTGCCAAAAATTAGGAAAATTTTTTACAAAAAAAGATGAACTTACTTACTGGCTTCAAAACTGCTTACTCAAAGGAGTTCTTAAAATCTTGAGAAAAAATTTGAAAATTCGGCAAATTTTCGCGAATTTGGCATACATTAGGCATAGTGACATTATATAAAGTATTTACAGAAAATATACAACGTACAGTTGCAGTTCAGCAAAAATGTCGCTATTTTTAACAGTTTCATTTCATTTTATTTTGTCACTGCTATACGATGTTGTATTTTCATGTAAGCCTGCTTTTACATTAGTCAAGTATTGAACCCAAGTCCGCGGCACAGACGAGAGAGGGGAGAGGCTTCTTCACCTCTTTCAAATCAGCGAGACTTCCTACGAACTTAAGTTTAGCACTTTGTCATACTAAAATTAAACGGGCTACAAAACTGCATACCTGAAAAAATTCTGCATGTTCTTTTGGCCGAGCATTTAAATAGATCCTTTTGGTTCTGAGCCCTTCATATGTACACATATGCCAAGTTTTATGCGTATACGCGGTTCGGATAACACTCGGAATAATGGGTTTTATCGAGTTTTCCTCTCTTTAGCTGCCTTATTCTATAACAGAAAGCATAGGGGCACCTTATGCAGGGTGTGACACTTCGTCACTTATGGTCGGTCCACTGATCTATGAGACTCTGGGCCGTGAATGAAAGGGTTAATGATGGGAGCTCGTAGCAGAATACAAATCAGGCAATAGGGGAGTAAAGGTCGCCGTTCGAGTTTCCCGCCGTAGCGTTACCAGGTGTCCCAACGAGGAGGCTCTATCCAAACATGGTGGGAGGGTGAAAGTACCTTAAATTTGACGTTTTTGGGATGACACTAAAAGTTTGCAAGGCGAGAAATGCCCATAAATGATATCCATTTTCTTTTTAGCTTTTGTATCAACATTTTTTTCTAAACTTTTTCTCAGAAAGATCTGAAAAAATACATAAAATAACATTCATACAATTGGGCAATTAACAAGGGCGCGTATTTATGTACATACATATTGTCACGGATATTAACATCACTAAGTTTTACCATCACTAAGGCGATGCCAAGGCCACGATAAGCAGTATTTACGTCAATAATTCAATCATGTATACACATATATAAGGCAGCCGAAAGATGTCACACACAGATGACTTTTACTTATACGCCTATGTGCGCGCGAGAGACTGTAAACTACAAACATTCACATCAATAATTCAATCTTTATGTATCTACATAAACGAATAAATAATTGCGTCTACACATATGTACCATGTACGAATACGAGCAGCGGAGAGTCAATGCACAAACACATGCATATAGCTGAGAAGTTTGAGAACTCATGGACAACGCTAGTAAGTTCTGGAAATCGAAGAGCTTAGAAGTATGCAGCGTAAACTATAAAAGCGGGGCAGGCGAGTAAGAAGTAATTCAGTTTGAGTTGAGCTATCAATCAGTTTGATTAAGCACGCGATCTTGTTATTGTGTAAGTGTTATTGTGAAGTACTTAATAAAGGCCATTTTTCCATCATTCAATATTGGAGTTATTTATTCAACAGTTTAGTGATTCGAACTTAGCAGAGGATTGCAAATAAGAGGATTTGCGGCAGATTCGTTACAATTCGTGTCAGAAGAGGAATTGTTGAATAAATTCCAGAGGACAACAAGGACATGGCAAAGTTCAGTGAATTGAAGATCCAGCAACTAAAGGAGTTGGAGAGCCGTGGATTGAATACAAGCGGCGTTAAACTTGAACTTCAGGCACGGCTACGAGAGGCAATGGAAGCAGAAGGAATCGATGTGGAAGAGTATGACTTTCATCTTGATGGCGAGGAAATAACAAAAATGGAAGAAACACCGCAGACAATGGCGAACACAGACCTGAACATGATATTGGCTGCAATATCTGCTCAAACATCGACAATGTCATCACAGATGGAAGCACAAGAAACGCGTATAACATCAAAGATTGAAGCACAAGAAACGCGTATGTCAGAAATGTCGACACAGATTACATCGAAGATGGAAGCACAAGAAACGCGTATATCCGAAATGTCGTCGCAAATGTCATCTCAGCTGGAATCGCAGGAGAACCGTATAACAGCGAAGATTGAAGCACAAGAGGCACGGATATCCGAAATGTCGGCTCAAATTTCAGCACAGATATCATCTCAGATCTCTGCTCAACTGGAAGAGCAAGAAGGACGTATTTCCTCGAAGTTGGAGGCGCAAGATACAAAAATTTTACAGTTTGAAGAAAAAATCGAGGCCGAGGTGGATGCTTTGAGAGGACGTATCGAGCAGTTGCAACTGAATCGCCCAGCAGTTTCAACTAGTAATCCAAAGGTAAAAACACCATCCTTTGACGGTTCTGTTCCTTTCCAGGTCTTTAAGCTACAGTTTGAGAAGACCGCAGCAGTGAACAACTGGAATGTGGAAGATAAAGTTGCCGCACTCTTCGTAGCATTGAAAGGACCAGCTGCCGAAATCTTACAGATTATTCCAGAGTACGAAAGGAACAGTTATGACGCATTGATGGCTGCTGTAGAACGGCGATACGGAAGCGAACACAGGAAACAGATATTTCAAATAGAATTGCAAAACCGCTACCAAAAAGCTAACGAGACTTTGCAGGAGTTTGCTTCGGACATTGAAAGATTGGCTCATCTTGCAAATGCGGATGCACCCGTGGAATACACGGAAAGAGTGAAGATTCAGAGCTTTATAAATGGCATAAGGGACGTCGAAACGAAGCGAGCCACATACGCGAACCCAAAGCAAACATTTTCTGAAACGGTATCCCATGCATTGACTCAGGAAACGGCGTCATTATTGAGTAAACCAGCATACAAAGCTCATCGTGTGGAAGTAGAAAGGCCAGAGTGGGTAGATACAATTTTGGAAGCTCTGAAGGGATCACAACAGAAAAATGCCGGAGTTATGAAATGTTTCAAGTGCGGTAACCCAGGTCACATTGCACGTCATTGCAGTAGCAATTCCAATAGTTCCAACAATGTGGGTGGCCGTAAACGCAAAGCTGGAGGAGATGAGCAAGAGCGAGTAAGAGGTAGAGAGCTAGATCCAGCTATTGAATGCCCTGTGATATCTGTGTCACAAATTGGTAGAAAATCGAGCAGTCTTACCGTCAGAGGGAATGTGGATGGCAACGAACGAATACTAACTGTAGATACGGGCGCATGTCATTCCTTGATCCGATCTGACTTGGTCAACAGGAGAGTAAAACCGTTACCTGGAGCAAAGTTGCGCACGGTCACTGGCGAGTATAACCAAGTTCAGGGAGAAGTGATATGTGAAGTATTGATTGGGAAGGTCATGGTTCTACACAAATTTGTTGTGGCGGATATTGTTGATGAAGTCATATTGGGAGTGGACTTCTTGGTTGACCATGACGTCAGGATCGATATGCGGAGAAAAATTATGCGCTATAAGAACCAGGACATACCACTTAACTTTAGTTTGGAAAAAGGGTTCAGCAGTAATCGGGTACTGGTGGAATAGACTCGACAAAGACCACGAAAGTCAAAGGCAAAAGTTGGTAGATCGAATGGGCCAAATAAATCAAAATCAAAAGTACCTGCGAGAGAAACACTGGCATTGACAAAACCTAAAAGACGCAGGAAAACGAAGCAACGAATTTCCGAGAAAGAATGCGAGGGTAGTTTCAAGCCGGAGCGCACTACTGTTGTGAAATGTGGGAACGATACCGATTATGCAAAGCAAATCCGTCCAGCGCAAGCTCTACGAAGTGGTTCATTGACCAAACAACAGAGTGTGAAGGAACGGTCCAGGGTAGTGAGTAGTAAGATGAAACACTGGCATGAGAAGAACTTTAATTCGGAAGGTTTCTTGGCGGGAGATTTGGTACTGTTAAACAACCCTCACCGGCGGAAAGGTGTTCCAGCCAAATTTCGGTGCAGTTGGGAAGGCCCGTACAAGGTTGTGAAGAAGATCAGTGATATCATCTACCGCATACAAAGCATTGAGAAACCACGGAGTAGAAGAGTGGTACATATGGCAATGCTAGCAGCGTTTAGATCGAGAGATTTGTCTGATCGGGACGATCAGACTTAGGTGGAGGGCAGTGTCACGAATATTAACATCACTAAGTTATACCGTCTCTAAGGCGATGCCAAGGCCACGATAAGCAGTATTTACGTCAATAATTCAATCATGTATACACATATATAAGGCAGCCGAAAGATGTCACACACAGATGCATTTACTTATACGCCTATGTGCGCGCGAGAGACTGTAAACTACATAAACGAATAAATAATTGCGTCTACACATATGTACCATGTACGAATACGAGCAGCGGAGAGTCAATGCGCAAACACATGCATATAGCTGAGAAGTTTGAGAACTCATGGACAATGCTAGTAAGTTCTGGAAATCGAAGAGCCTAGAAGTATGCAGCGTAAACTATAAAAGCGGGGCAGGCGAGTAAGAAGTAATTCAGTTTGAGTTGAGCTATCAATCAGTTTGATTAACCACGCGATCTGGCGGCCAATAGTAAAGTTTCATTTGAGTTATCAATCAGTTTGGTTATTAAGCCAGCGAGTAGCAAATTATAAGTGTTATTTTCCATTATTCAATATTGGAGTTATTTATTCAACAGTTTAGTGATTTGAACTTAGCAGAGGATTGCAAATAAGAGGATTTGCGGCAGATTCGTTACAATATGTACATGTAGCGGAAGGGTTTCTGCAACTTACCACCAAGTGTTCGGA
The DNA here is from genome assembly GCF_040869045.1 of Eurosta solidaginis. NCBI lineage: Eukaryota > Metazoa > Arthropoda > Insecta > Diptera > Tephritidae > Eurosta > Eurosta solidaginis. The sequence goes on from NC_090319.1 coordinate 239,778,017, forward strand.
TGCCAAATCAAGTATTAATTTGATGCGTTTAACTATATTTATTTAATTACAAAAACTATCACAGCTACGTTATAATCTACAAAAACTTATCTGCGTTGAGCCGGGGAATGAGTAGCTACTTAGAAAATGTGTCCGTCTCCGATGGTGGTTCGCCAAATAGAGAGCGAGCGAACGTAGTTAAGGTACCGAACAGCGACTTTGATTTTCAGTGTCAAGGGCACGGCGAATTCAATCACCTGTTAAGGTATTACATTGAATTAGACCATTAGGCTGACATCACATGCGCAAATGTAGAACGAAATTCGCTACATACACATCAACTGAATTTTATGATTGGAATTGCTTCCTTTGTTTCCAATATAAAATTATTGATTAAAGCAAAGTATATACGGCGAGATGGCAAAGTTGTTTTTTTTAGAAATTTAATATTTTGACTAAGTTAAAAGAAAAAGCTTGCAAGAAAATAATTAAGTCTTACCAATAAAAATGTCGTCCCCGTTAAATAAAATTTAAGTTAGTATTTAGCAGGACATCTTTACAGTTTTTAGGCGGGTACACTTGATGTGTTTTTGCCTTATATAACAATTTCTTCTGTGAAGTAATTAGTAATGCAGAATGTACACTGATTATCCATAAATAAACAGAATCCGACAAATTGAAGTTATTTCATCTGGTTATAATTTATATAACGACGAAACTGTCAAAAATTCGTTTTGTGTATGCAAACCGCGAATCAGAGTAATTCAAATATTTATTATGCAAATTTTATGCATTGCACACACATTCGTCAATCGTATAAACAACCATGGGTAAAATGGCGAACGATAAGGTTGTAAATTAAACTTCAATCAAAAAGGACATTGCGTTGCTGTGCTAGGCTGTATGATGAATGTTATGTAGCAAGCCAATTGCAAGTGTGGAGCATTCCAACGTTAGACATTGATACATATAAACATAAAAACGTCCATACATATATGTATAATTATTTACGAAATTCCAATTTATAGATATTGAAATTATTGTAATTATGTCAGTTTATGTTTTGCTTCGTGTAGTGTACATTTATTTTTTGTTTTAATGGTCAATTTTTCTTCTTGTTGTATGATCTTTACATTTTCTTGAGGATGAGTTGTGATCTTTCAAACGCATTGTTTCGCGAACAGGTTTCGGGATTGTTTGGGTGTTGATTAGCGCTTAGCGATTTTTTTTGACAACCTACTTAAATCAAGCGAAAAAAGTTTTATGTTAGCATTAATCATTTATTCATCGGTCTATCCGTCAGCCTATTTTTATACTCAGTTGAGCAGAGCTCACAGAGTATATTAAGTTTGATTGGATAACGGTTGGTTGTACATATATAAAGGAATCGAGATAGATATAGACTTCCATATATCAAAATAATCAGGATCGAAAAAAAATTTGATTGAGCCATGTCCGCCCGTCCGTCGGTCCGTCTGTTAACACGCTAACTTGAGTAAATTTTGAGGTATCTTGATGAAATTTGGTATGTAGGTTCCTGAGCACTCATCTCAGATCGCTATTTAAAATGAACGATATCGGACTATAACCACGCCCACTTTTTCGATATCGAAAATTTCGAAAAACCGAAAAAGTGCGATAATTCATTACAAAAGACCGATAAAGCGACGAAACTTGGTAGATGAGTTGAACCTATGACGCAAAATAGAAAGTTAGTAAAATTTTGGACAATGGGCGTGGCACCGCCCACTTTTAAAAGAAGGTAATTTAAAACTTTTTTAGCTGTAATTTGGCAGTCGTTGAAGATATCATGATGAAATTTGGCAGAAACGTTACTTTTACTATATGTACGCTTAATAAAAATTAGCAAAATCGGAGAAGGACCACGCCCACTTTTAAAAAAAAAAAATTGTTTAAGTAAAATTTTAACATAAAATTTAATATCTTTACAGTATATAAGTAAATTATATCAAGATTCAACTCCAGTAATGATATGGTGCAACAAAATACAAAAATAAAAGAAAATTTAAAAATGGGTGTGGCTCCGCCCTTTTTCATTTAATTTGTCTAGGATAATTTTAACGCCATAAGTCGAACAAAAATTAACCAATCCTTTTGAAATTTGGTAGGGGCATAGATTTTATGGCTTTAACTGTTTTCTGTGAAAATGGGCGAAATCGGTTGATGCCACGCCCAGTTTTTATACACAGTCGTCCGTCTGTCCTTCCGCATGGCCGTTAACACGATAACTTGAGCAAAAATAGATATATCTTTACTAAACTCAGTTCACGTACTTATCTGAACCCACTTTATCTTGGTATGAAAAATGAACGAAATCCGACTATAACCACGCCCACTTTTTCGATATCGAAAATTGCGAAAAATGAAAAAAATGCCATAATTCTATACCATATACGAAAAAAGGGATGAAACATGGTAAGGTAAGGATTTTTTTATTGCCGCGAAATATATCTTAAAAAAAAACTTTATAAAATGGTTGTGACACCTACCATATTCAGTAGAAGAAAATGAAAAAGTTCTGCAGGGCGACATAAAAAACCCTTAAAATCTTGGCAGGTATTACATATATAAATAAATTAGCGGTATCCAACAGATGATGTTCTGGGTCACCCAGGTCCACATTTTGGTCGATATCTGGAAAACGCCTTCACATATACAACTACCACCACTCCCTTTTAAAACTCTCAATAATACCTTTAATTTGATACCCATATCGTACAAACTCATTCTAGAGTCACCCCTGGTCCACCTTTATGGCGATATTTCGAAAAGGCGAACACCTATAGAACGAAGGCCCACTCCCTTTTAAAAATACTCATTAACACCTTTCATTTGATACCCATATCGTACAAACAAAGTCTAGAGCCACCCCTGGTCCAGAAAGGCCACTCCCTCTTAAAATACTTATTAACTCCTTTCGTTTGATACCCATATTGCACAAACGAATTCTAGAGTCACCCCTGGCCCACCTTTATGGCGATATCTCGAAAAGGCGTCCACCTATGGAACTAAGATTTACTCCCTTTTAAAATACTCATTAACACCTTTCATTTGATATCCATATCGTGCAAACAAATTCTAGAGTCACCCCTGGTCCACCTTTATTGCGATACCTCGAAAATGCGTCCACCTATAGAACTAAGGCCCACTCCCTCTTAAAATACTCATTAGCTCCTTTCGTTTGATACCCATATTGCACAAACCAATTCTAGAGTCACCCCTGGCCCACCTTTATGGCGATATCTCGAAAAGGCGTCCACCTATAGAACTAAGGCCCACTCCCTCTTAAAATACTCATTAAGTCCTTTCGTTTGATACCCATATTGCACAAAAGAATTCAAGAGTCACCCCTGGTCCACCTTTATGGTGATATCTCGAAAAGGGGTCCACCTATAGAACTAAGCCCCACGCCCTTTTAAAATAATCATTAACACCTTTCATTTGATATCCATATCGTGCAAACAAATTCTAGAGTCACCCCTGGTCCACCTTTATTGCGATACCTCGAAAATGCGTCCACCTATAGAACTAAGGCCCACTCCCTCTTAAAATACTCATTAACTCCTTTCGTTTGATACCCATATTGCACAAACCAATTCTAGAGTCACCCCTGGCCCACCTTTATGGCGATATCTCGAAACGGCGTCCACCTATAGAACTAAGGCCCACTTCCTTTTAAAATACTCATTAAAACTTTTCGTTTGATGCCCATATTGTGCAGACAAATTCTAGGGTCACCCCTGGTCCACCTTTATGGCGATATCTCGAAACGGCGTCCACCTATGGAACTAAGGATTACTCCCTTTTAAAATGCTCATTAACACCTTTCATTTGATACCCATATCGTACAAACGCATTCTAGAGTCACCCCTGGTCCATCTTTACGGCGATATCTCGAAAAGGCGTCCATCTATAGAACTTAGGTCCACGCCCTTTTAAAATACTCATTAGCTCCTTTCGTTTGATACCCATATTGCACAAACGAATTCTAGAGTCACCTCTGGTCCAACTTTATTGCGATACCTCGAAAATGCGTCCACCTATAGAACTAAGGCCCACTCCCTCTTAAAATACTCATTAGCTCCTTTCGTTTGATACCCATATTGCACAAACGAATTCTAGAGTCACCCGTGGCCCACCTTTATGGCGATATCTCGAAACGGCGTCCACCTATAGAACTAAGGCCCACTCCCTTTTAAAATACTCATTAACACCTTTCATTTGATACCCATATCGTACACAAAAATTCTAGAACCTTTATGGCGATATCTCGAAAGGGCATCCACCTATAGAACTAAGGCCCACACCCTTTTAAAATACTCATTAGCACCTTTCATTTGATACCCATATCGTACAAACAAATTCTAGAGTCACCCCTGGTCCACCTTTATGGCGATATCTCGAAAAGGCGAACACCTATAAAACGAAGGCCCACTCCCTTTTAAAAATACTCATTAACACCTTTCATTTGATACCCATATCGTACAAACAAAGTCTAGAGTCACCCCTGGTCCACCTTTATTGCGATACCTCGAAAATGCGTCCACCTATAGAACTAAGGCCCACTCCCTCTTAAAATACTTATTAACTCCTTTCGTTTGATACCCATATTGCGCAAACGAATTCTAGAGTCACCCCTGGCCCACCTTTATGGCGATATCTCGAAACGGCGTCCACCTATAGAACTAAGGCCCACTCCCTTTTAAAATACTCATTAACACCTTTCGTTTGATGCCCATATTGTGCAAACAAATTCTAGGGTCACCCCTGGTCCACCTTTATGGCGATATCTCGAAACGGCGTCCACCTATGGAACTAAGGATTACTCCCTTTTAAAATGCTCATTAACACCTTTCATTTGATACCCATATCGTACAAACGCATTCTAGAGTCACCCCTGGTCCATCTTTACGGCGATATCTCGAAAAGGCGTCCATCTATAGAACTTAGGTCCACGCCCTTTTAAAATACTCATTAATACCTTTCATTTGATACCCATATCGTACAAACGCATTCTAGAGTCAACCCTGATCCACCTTTATGGCTATATCCCTAAACGGCGTCCACCTATAGAACTATGGCCCACTCCCTCATAAAATACTCTTTAATGCCTTTCATTTGATACACATGTCATACAAACACATTCCAGGGTTTCCCTCGGTTCATTTTCCTACATGGTTATTTTCCCTTATGTTGTCACCATAGCTCTCAACTGAGTATGTAGTGTTCGGTTACACCCGAACTTAAACTTCCTTACTTGTTTATACTCAGTTGAGCAGAGCTCACAGAGTATATTAAGTTTGATTGGATAACGGTTGGTTGTACATATATAAAGGAATCGAGATAGATATAGACTTCCATATATCAAAATAATCAGGATCGAAAAAAAATTTGATTGTGCCATGTCCGTCCGTCCGTCCGTTAACACGATAACTTGAGTAAATTTTGAGGTATCTTGATGAGATTTGGTATGTAGGTTCCTGAGCACTCATCTCAGATCGCTATTTAAAATGAACGATATCGGACTATAACCACGCCCATTTTTTCGATATCGAAAATTTCGTAAAACCGAAAAAGTGCGATAATTCATTACAAAAGACCGATAAAGCGACGAAACTTGGTAGATGAGTTGAACTTATGACGCAAAATAGAAAATTAGTAAAATTTTGGACAATGGGCGTGGCACCGCCCACTTTTAAAAGAAGGTAATTTAAAATTTTTGCAAGCTCTAATTTGGCAGTCGTTGAAGATATCATGATGAAATTTGGCAGGAACGTTACTCCTATTACTATATGTACGCTTAATAAAAATTAGCAAAATCGGAGAAGGACCACGCCCACTTTAAAAAAAAAATTTTTTTAAAGTAAAATTTTAACAAAAAATTTAATATCTTTACAGTATATAAGTAAATTATGTCAAGATTCAACTCCAGTAATGATATGGTGCAACAAAATACAAAAATAAAAGAAAATTTAAAAATGGGCGTGGCTCCGCCCTTTTTCATTTAATTTGTCTAGGATACTTTTAACGCCATAAGTCGATCAAAAATTAACCAATCCTTTTGAAATTTGGTAGGGGCATAGATTTTATGGCATTAACTGTTCTCTGTGAAAATGGGCGAAATCGGTTGATGTCACGCCCAGTTTTTATACACAGTCGTCCGTCTGTCCTTCCGCATGGCCGTTAACACGATAACTTGAGCAAAAATCGATATATCTTTACTAAACTCAGTTCACGTACTTATCTGAACTCACTTTATCTTGGTATGAAAAATGAACGAAATCCGACTATGACCACGCCCACTTTTTCGATATCGAAAATTACGAAAAATGAAAAAAATGCCATAATTCTATACCAAATACGAAAAAAGGGATGAAATATGTTAAGGTAATTGGATTGTTTTATTGACGCGAAATATAACTTTATAAAATGGTTGTGACACCTACCATATTAAGTAGAAGAAAATGAAAAAGTTCTGCAGGGTGAAATAAAAAACCCTTAAAATCTTGGCAGGTATTACATATATAAATAAATTAGCGGTATCCAACAGATGATGTTCTGGGTCACCCTGGTCCACATTTTGGTCGATATCTGGAAAACGCCTTCACATATACAACTACCACCACTCCCTTTTAAAGCTCTCATTAATACCTTTAATTTGATACCCATATCGTACAAACTCATTCTAGAGTCACCCCTGGTCCACCTTTATGGCGATATTTCGAAAAGGCGAACACCTATAGAACGAAGGCCCACTGCCTTTTAAAAATACTCATTAACACCCTTCATTTGATACCCATATCGTACAAACAAAGTCTAGAGTCACCCCTGGTCCAGAAAGGCCCACTCCCTCTTAAAATACTCATTAACTCCTTTCGTTTGATACCCATATTGCACAAACGAATTCTAGAGTCACCCCTGGCCCACCTTTATGGCGATATCTCGAAACGGCGTCCACCTATAGAACTAAGGCTCACTCCCTTTTAAAATACTCATTAACACTTTTCGTTTGATGCCCATATTGTGCAAACAAATTCTAGGGTCACCCCTGGTCCACCTTTATGGCGATATCTCGAAACGGCGTCCACCTATGGAACTAAGGATTACTCCCTTTTAAAATGCTCCTTAACACCTTTCATTTGATACCCATATCGTACAAACGCATTCTAGAGTCACCCCTGGTCCATCTTTACGGCGATATCTCGAAAAGGCGTCCATCTATAGAACTTAGGTCCACGCCCTTTTAAAATACTCATTAATACCTTTCATTTGATACCCATATCGTACAAACGCATTCTAGAGTCAACCCTGATCCACCTTTATGGCTATATCCCTAAATGGCGTCCACCTATAGAACTATGGCCCACTCCCTCATAAAATACTCTTTAATGCCTTTCATTTGATACACATGTCATACAAACACATTCCAGGGTTTCCTCGGTTCATTTTCCTACATGGTTATTTTCCCTTATGTTGTCACCATAGCTCTCAACTGAGTATGTAATGTTCGGTTACACCCGAACTTAACCTTCCTTACTTGTTTGCAATAACTTTCTTTTAAAGAAATAAATTGTAATGAAATTTATTAATTTATTTAATCAGTAAACAAGGTGTTTACAGAATGTTAATATACAAAACTTCAAGTTTACATACACTCTAAAAGTTTTGTATGAAATTAAGATTAAAATGCGGGTAAATTCCTGATAATTTTTTGGAGTAAAAATGCCTATTTGTTGTACGTACTCATGTTGAAAATAAAAAAAATGGATGATATTACTATAAAAAAAACGTGTAATATTTTGATTTAAACCCGAAAGGTACGTAGTTTTACGCAAGAGGTGTGCAAAATTATATGTACATGCTTTGTAATCTCACACAACAATGCGTAAATTTCGGTCACTTATTATCGTATTTTGCTTCAGGTAACTGTAAATTTTCATTTTCTGTGAAATCGTCGCGTTTGTTGTCTCGTGCTGGAAAAAAGTGAATAAGCTTCAAAATATATGTCAATATAAATAACAAAGCCAGCATTTTTTGAAAATTTTGATCAAAACATATTCAAATATCATACCCCAAGATGATTAAAAACGTTCAAATTTAAAAGCATTTTCTGTTCGAAAATTAACGTATCGTCGGGAGAAAACTAAACCATAAATGTGATTATTCTTGAATAATCATTTATTATTCATATTTCGAAACGCTTTTTGTTTATATCTGATATCATTGTAAAAATGGGCTTTAATTGTTTTAGCGTAATATCTGAATGCTTTTCACAGTCATTTTCTTATCATATTCGTGAACATATTTCAATAATTTTGGTTGAGATTTTTGAATCAGTTTTGAATGCGATTCTCATGCATTTATTCTTCATATCTCATACAAAGAAGAAGAAGGCATGCGGAAATGAGCTATTGGAACCAAAGGTAATTCGGAAACGAACTAGACCAATATACACCTGCGACTACAACATCCAACATCAGCTATGATCGTCAACATCTTAAAATTAAAATACGGTACGGGAAGTTGAAGCCATATCCAGGTACATATGTCAAGAGAGTTTCACTTAGCTGGGGTTCAAATAGTTCACACCATTTGTATTGTCTAATGGTTGGATTTGTATTTTTTGGGAAGCCGAAGGTGGAGAAATGGTTGGGGACATCTTTTGTTAGGAGCAGTATATTCATTATTTCTTGTCTTGAAGAGTAAAATTTTAATATATTTTTTTTGAACTTCATGATTGAAAAAATGTGTGTATGCGAAAAATAACCCACTTAGCATTTACGTGATTATATTTTGAATTTCCCTACATATCAATACAATTTGGTTACTCTTTCCGGCTAAATAATGAGTTATAATACAATTGAACAAAGGAAATAATCAAATACGAATACTTTTGATGATCAAAAACTGAAAATCATTTTTCGATCACTTTTTGGAATCATTTTTGAAGTCCTCTGATGATTAGATTTTAATATATCATAAATATCAACAAAAAGAATAATCAAATATTCTTACCTTTGATGATAAAAAACTGAATATAGTTTTTCATTCACATCTTGGAATCCTATTTGAATCAAATGTGTTTACTTTAGGTGATTAAAAATTTATAATCATTTTTAATTCAGCTTTCTGAATCTCTTATGAATATATTTGTTGACTGAATAATGAATTTTATACTTGTTAAAATTTTACTTTTCATTAAAAATCTTATTTTTTTCACATACACATATTTTTTCAATCATGAATCTAAGAAAAATATATACACATTTTTATTGTTTATACAAAAGATATGCTTCAAGATAAAAAATAATGTAATGCTGCTCGTGACCGAAGATTTCCCCAACCATTTCTCCACCTTCGGCTTCCCGGAAAATACATAACGATTGGACAATACAAAGGTGTTGAAAGCTATTTGAACCCCAGGTAAGTGAAACTATCTTGACATATGTACATACATGAATACGGCTTCGACATCCCGTATCCTATCCCTATTTTAAGATGTAGACGATAATAGGTGATGATAAAGAAAATGAACCTAGGGTTACCCTGGAATGTGTTTGTACGATATACATAGGTATCAAATGAAAGGTGTTAGTGAGTATTTTAAAAGGGAGTGTGCCTTAGTTCTATAGGTGGACCCCTTTTCGGGATATCGCCATAAAGGTGGGCCAGGGGTGACTCTATAATGTGTTTGTACTATATGGGTATCAAATTAAAGGTAATAATGAGGTTTTTAAAAGGGAGTGGCACTAAGTTGTATATGTGAAGGCATTTTCGAGATATCGATCAAAATGTGGACCAGGGTGACCCAGAATATCATCGGTCGGGTACGGCTAATTTATTTATATATGCAATACCACGAACAGTAATCCTGCCATGATTCCAAGGGCTTTTGATTTCGCTCTGCAGAACTTTTTTATTTTCTTCTACTTAATATGGTAGGTGTCACACCCATTTTACAAAGTTTTTTCTAAATCACCATGTTTCATCCTTTTTTCGTATTTGGTATAGAATTATGGAATTTTTTCCATTTTTCGAAATTGTCGATATCGAAAAAGTGGACGTGGTCACAGTCGGACTGCGCCCGTTTTTAATACCAAGATAAATTGAGTTCATATAAGTACGTGAACTAAGTTCAGTAAAGATATGTCGATTTTTGCTCAAGTAATCGTGTTAACGACCGAGCGGAAGGACAGACGGTCGACTGTGTTTAAAAACTGGACCTAGCTTCAATCGAAATTCCACAAGGATTGGTAAATTTTTGTTCGACTTACGACATTAAACATATTCTAGACAAATTAAATGAAAAAGGGCGGAGCCACGCCCATTTTTAAATTTCCTTTTATTTTTGTATTTTGTTGCACCATATCATTACTGGAGTGGAATGTTGACATAATTTACTTATATACTGTAAAAATATCAAATTTTTTATTAAAATTTGACTTTTAAAAATTTTTCTTTTTTAAGTGGGCGTGTTCATCCGATTTTGCTAATTTTTATTTAGCACACATATGGTAATAGGAGTAACGTTCCTGCCAAATTTCATCATGATATCTTATTGTCTAATACTTTACTAATTTTCTATTTTGCGTCATAGGGTCAACCCATAATCTGATTAAGGTTCAGTTGGTCTTATATATGACTATAAATAGTAATTTGACGCGTCCAACGCTTTTATTTAATTGTCTGAGCAACGCCCTAGATTGATGAGGAGTGTGATGACTAGTACCTAGGACCTACCTAATTATTTTCTAGCTTTTGTTATTATTATTGCTTCATGTAAGTATTGATTTCAATAAACCCGTTCAACTTAAAACATTTTTTTAATTATTTTATTTTCAAGTTTTTTGTCTTTATTTAATTGCGTATTATTTCTCATTCATTTAGTGACTCATTATTACAAGGACTCCTTCTTGACAATTTGTTACAATCTAAGTTCTCAATACATAATCCTTCCAACGACTTTACTCGACACGTATGCTTGCCCCTCCTCCAACTCCAAAATATTTTGATGTCACTTCTACCGGTCTGTATGTAATATTTGTTCCAAATATGAGCTAAATCGGACATCATAGGCCGCTTTCTATTCATGTGTGTGTGTTATGTTTTCCAAATATGGACCAAATCGGACCACAAATACGATTTGTTTGAATATATCGATCTTTGCGCCACCTAGCGGCGATTTTTTTCACAGGTCGCTTTCTATTCTTGTATGTATTATGCGTTCCAAATATGAGCCAAATCGGACCACAAATACGATTTTTATGAATATCTCGATCCTTGCGCCACCAAGCGACGATTTTTTCTTATTATTGCATTGTCATCGGGTTCTGAACTATATTCCAAGTTTCAAGCTTGTAGCTTATCGGGAAGTTACTTAAATTTAAATTACAAAATTCGTGCCAGCCTGCCAACCAGCCAGCCAACCAACCGAGCCTGTCAAGTCAAGCTAAATAAAACCGTTTAAAATTAGGCCCTTAGTGTTTAAAATCGCGCTCTTAGGTTGTAAATATAAGCAATTGGTGAGTACAGTGTCTAAAGTATTATACATTTTTTGCGTAAAATTCAACAAGAGATTTGTGAAAATAAAGATGTGTAATATTACACATTTCTATGCCACGAAGAGGAGTGTGGAGGGGTAAAAAGCAGGTATACTCGTGGTACAGCAAAATCGCGGAGCTGCGGAAAGTATGCCATAGGATGCGAAGGCTAGCAACCGACGCGCGCGGCAGGCCTGAGACTCTAGAAAAGTTGGAAGCGTACAAAGGAGCGAAGAAAGCTCTTAGTGCTGCCATTAAGCAAAGCAAGCTTATGTGTTGTAAAGCACTTTGCGATGAAGTGGATCGAGACCCTTGGGGGCAAGGATATAAGATAGTAATGCAGAAGTTCCGTTCGCCAAGCCAACTGATGGACGAGAACCAAATAACGGACATTGTGGATGTCCTGTTTCTCACCCAACCGCCTAGGAAGGACGGGTAATCATGGTTGAAGCGACCACACGGAGAGGTAGACTTTTTCCTGACTCAGTCTCTAACGGGCCACGGTTACTTCCGCAAATACCTACACAGAATGGGCAAGGTTGATAACCCGAGCTGCCTGCACTGTGGGGAAATAGACGATGTACGCCACACCTTCTTCGAATGCAGGCATTTCTCCGATCAGCGAAAGAGGGTAGAAGAGGTACTTGGCGACCTATCCGCGGGCAGTGTCATCAATAACATGACCTGTCGAAGAGACAGATGGGATACGGTTAGCACATATGTGAGGCATATACTTATCAGTAAACGAGAAGACGGATACCTAGCCCATTAGCGTGAGAGTAGCCATAGAGCTCACGTAGCGCGCACCCGTACCCGGAAGTAATGCTAAACGCATCCCAGGTACGGGGATTTGCGCGGGCCGTGGGAGGTTAGGTTTTAGTGGCTAGGCCTTCATGGAAGAAGGGAGTCCTTCGCTCGGAGAGTCTCGCAGTGAGGCTTAAATATCCCGGTCAGTGCATAAGGCATTTCCACCTTCCACGAACACAAAAAAAAAGTGGTTAAAGTGTTGCCCCATTTAGTAAATTTAAGATTTTTGCTTTAGAGTGTAGCTTATATAAAAAGTATAATTAACTTTATGACAAGTGTCTAATGATCATATTCTCAAATGTAAATTTACTACAACTAAAATCAAATACAAAGGAGTAGGAATAAGCATTAAATTGAGAAAGTGTTCTCTTAAGGGGACCATTCATTGCATAAACCGTTCTAGCAACACCCATATAAAAGAAATCGTTAAAACGAAGGATAGGAGAGGGCACATTAAAACGAATTTTCATTAGGAGGTAAGCACAATCAATTGATCCCGAAACGATATCAAAGACAACGCACATTGACAACAGAGTTGTCTCACAGAGACAGGAGTCTAGTGACGTAAGATTTATCAGTAAACAGCGAGAGTGATATGGTGGTACAGGGTCTGCAAAGTTCATCGACCGCAATGCAAAAGCACAAAAGCTCTCTGAACAGACTCCAACCTCTGGACATAAACAGCATGAAAAGGTCTCCAAACAAATACCGCATACTCCCACCTCGATCTCACAAAGGATGTGTACAATAGTTTGAGATTATAAGGATCTGAAAATGATGAGCAGTTACGGCGGATGAAAGCTAACATCGCGTACGCTTTAGAAACTATATAGCTTATGTAAGTGGTAAAATTAAGCATGGTATAAAAATAGACACCCAAATCTCTAATTTCATTTAACTTTTTTAATTGAACGTCTGAGGTACTATACGATGTAGGAACAAAGCCAGAACCTTTAGCATAAGTGGTAAAATGATACTTACCAATATTTATGAATAGAAGATTGCGACACACCAATCGTACATATAAGTTTCTAAGCTCACTTTGTAAGATTAAAGAATCATCCAAGCATTTGATTTCATGATAAACTTTTAATTCATCCGCATAAAGAAGAAACTTACACATTGAGAAGCAAGACGATATGTTGTTAATAAATATGACAAATAATAGCGGACCGAAAACGCTGCCCTGGGGGACACCAGAGGTTGCCGCGAATGGAAAAGATGACACATTATCTAGACGAACGACATAACTTCTGTTCTCGTAAGTAAGAAGAGATCCACCTTAAAAACTCAGAGTGAAAGCCCAAGCAGTCAAGTTTTGCCAGTAGTATTCGATACCCTATCGAAAGCCTGAGAAAAACCGGTATAGACCACGTCGATTTGGTAGCCCTTTGAAAGGAATCCAAACAGTCTTCCGCAAAAACAGTCAAATTAGATATGGTAGATCTACCCGCAACGAACCCGTGCTTCAACACACCACTTCTTATGACCTCGACTGATACTACCATAGAAAATAAATATTATTTGTAAATGAAATATAATTCTGTGATGTGTAATTCAATACTTAACGGGATATTTGCATCATTCATAAAGCTAAATGCTAAAATTGGCTAAAATTGTATATGATCAACTTCGTAAGGCAAAGCCTACTAAGGCCGCTCGAAACTTTTGAAAATCTTTGCATCGACTTCATAAGGGGTTGAAAATATGGTGATATTATTTATAACCATCTTTCCTTTTCAAAATAGAATTGCCCCAGAAAAGAATCACAAAATCGTTTGATTACCACGTCTACTTTCTGTATAAAGATTAAAAATACACATATAGAACACATATACAAATGAGGACAGACGATCGCTGTTTTCCGAAAGTTTTTTATATCCAGCTCAAAGTTTAAAGATTAAGAGCTGCATGTTTGTCATCCGATCGAAAAATACGGCACGGAGTATAAGAAAAATTTAAAATGGTACCCGAATTTTTGGTACCAAAAAATGTAAGAATTTAAGCCGTGGGCAAATATTTGTTAGGACGAAAAGGGCGACCTGGTAACCAATTTTCAGAGTGCTCAGATTCCAGAGGGAAGGCTTCTGCGTCATTTTAAATGGAGGCAGCATTGAAGCACCCAGCGAAGATGATAGTGTTTCACCCGCTCTTCACAATAATTGCTACTGTAGCATTCCACGGCTGCACTATAGGTTAAATGGCAGCTTTTGCTGTGCAAAAGTGATAAAATTAAAGAGCCGTTATAAATAATTTTTTGTTGTTTTTTAGTTGGAATTACTTCAACTAAAAGCCACATGAATTTTGTTTATGCTAAATATAAAGAACGGTTACACAGCTGTGTGTGCACAGCTGTGCGTCAAATTCAACCAATACAATTTGCTTGCAAGTTCAGTAGTGTTCGGTAAATTTTAAGTTTCGTGTTTCTTGAATTAAGTTAAAAATAATTGATTTATTTAAAATGGAAAATAAAGATACAAGTAGAAATAATTTTAATTAAAAGGCTTTTTATATATGTCGCTGTACTTGTAATAACTTAATAGTCTGCATAACCTTAAAACGGTGCCATTTGTCTCTAACTTTAATTTTCTCTAAGCTCTATAAAATTTTGAACCCTTTTGACCTCTTTCAAATTTCATAAGTAGATTAATTAATAGATAGTGTGTCATTTGCAATTTATTTTAAATTGCGATTTGTTGCGATTTACGTTTAATACCTATTTTCTTTAGTTAACCTCGGTATAAAAAATTAGAATTGTTTGCAATATGACGAAAAGAATGCACAAAAAACGGACAATTTGATGCCGTTGGAAACACATTGTTGGCAAAATGAAAGACAATACAATTTCGGATGAAGTGGGAAAAAAAAAATTAAACAAACATTATATTTTTTTTGCGTAAAATTAACTCAAAAGTGGAACAAATGTCACAGGAGGCTAGATATCTTCAAGAACGAATATGAATACTTTTGATTATAAAAAGTGAAATATTCCGTGCAAAAGAAGAAAACTTAAAGTTTGGACTTAGTCCCCTTCACTGCTGGATAAGATTTTTTGAATTTACATTACATTTAGGCTATAAATGCAAATTGAAAAAGTGGCAGATACGAGGAGATGATAAGTCAATTATCTTAAAAAGAAAAACAGAAATACAAAACGATTTTTTGGACAAAGCTCGGACTTCGCTGTGGACATGCCCAGAGTAGGTGGCCTGCGGTTCCACAAATGACGGAAACACTGCTCGTCAAGCATTTAGTGATCATGAGATTTTTTCTGAAATAACTGGTTTTGACAAAGAGCTTATTTTTCGATTTAAAATCATTTTGATTTGTTTATCCAGCCAGTTCGAAATAAACTCAAGCAAATTTGAAATATATTGCTTTGAGACAGCAAAACATTTTCAGGAGCTATATTGCTGGTTGCCAATGACTTCTACGGTACATAAAGTCCTCATGCATTCAAAACAAATAATAGAAAATACGGTGCTCCTACTAGGCTTTTTTGCAGAACAAGCTGCTGAATCGCGACACAAAATATACAAATTCGATAGACTGAATCACGCCCGCAGGAACAGCCGCATCAATAACCTGTTTGACGTGTTTAATAGAGCTATGGATACATCAGATCCATTAATTTCTACAACATTTTTAAAAATACGCTTAAAAAAGCGGAAGCGTTCAACAGTTCCACCTGAAGTAATTGATCTATTACGTAGCTGCGAAACGATAGAGAAATTTCAACTTGGCAACGAACACGATGAAATTAGTGAATGTGAAGAGTCTCGTTATGATTTAAATTTACAAAATGAATTATAGGAATTTCAACTTGGCAACGAACACGATGAAATGAATGAATGTGAAGAGTCTCGTTATTTTTTTTAATTTACAAAATGAATTTGATTTAATCAAGCAATAAATGTTTTACTATAATTACAATAAACGAATGAATTTCATGTTTGCATTAATGGTTGCAAAAGGGTTAATATTGATTTTTTTAATGGGTTAATTTCCATTTTTTTAACAGAATTACTTTTACTCTTGAAATGTTAACAAGTTTGAGTACCATGATTTTGTTGCGTTAATTAGTTTCGCACAGAAAAAGTGGTCATTTGGCCTATAGTGGGCTGGCACAGTAAAAATCTTACACATTTTTTTCATTTAAGACCTTAACCAAAGAAAAACTATAACTTTTTCAGACAAAGCGGTTAAAGACGATTTACTGCCACCGAACGAATGGCGTTTTGGGCGGGTTATAACTTTACACCTTAGACCGGATAACCATGTTCGAGTTGTTGAACTCAAACCCCAAAACGCAATATTAACCCGGAATACTGCCAAACTATACGTGCTACCAACTGCCTAGCAGTGCTAAAACTACCTCTGGTACCATCTGCTTTCATGCTCCCTAGCAATCTGAAAGGATATATAAGCTACCTCACCCATGCCTGAAAAATACAATTTTTTTTCTTTTCTTGTCTTTACAGAACCCGCAGATCTACGAAGATGCAGAAATGCCGTCTATGTGGGGACATTTGCTAAGGTAGTGCCGGGCGTTCCCCGCGATGAATCCTGAGGAGCGCTACGACTACGCACTCACTACCATAAGTCAGTTTCTAACAAACTACCCACCCACACGCATCGATCGTTCCCGCATCGTTCACCGTTTTTAAATCGCCCGCCCGCCGACGCGCAGTTCTTTTCAATTTAATTTAATTATTGTTATAATTTCGTTTATATTTGAAAATATATATATTGAATATCTACATATATATTTGCCCTCTTTTAATTTGAAAAATGCCTAGTGCAGTTATTTTTATACACTTACATATATTAATGAGTTTAGCTGATACTTTCGTTGCTGGAAGTATAAACAGTTTGGTCTGTCTTTGCCCTGGGCACTAGTTTAGATGTAATTGTGTAGGATTGCAAAGCACGCAGGGCCGCATGGCTGTCCGACATAATTTAGATGCTCTTCGAGGACGAAGCTTTCAGTAGGCATTCTCCACCACAAACTTCTATTGCTCGGATTTCCGCCTGAAATATGGTGGGGTGGCATCCCATTGGTATCGATTTCTTGAAGTTCGGCCCATAGATGCCAGCTACCGCTTTTCCGTCATCGAATTTCGATCCATGCGTGAACCAGACCTCTGATTCAAGGTCATTATAAGGATTCCCTGTTTCCCAGTGAGGTCTGTCCACAATGGACACCTCAAAGTTCCGTGAGATTCTGAGCTTAGGGGACATTATGTCACGTAGTTCTAATATGAGATGTCCTTTGAATTTTCTTATTACTTTCATATGCCCTATCATGTTTCCTAGCTTCAACTCCGAAATATTTTGAAGTCTTAGTATACCTAGTGTTACCTCTTTCTCTATCAGAATAGTGAAGGGAGGTATTCCCACTAAAGCACTAAAACTTGGTTTCCCCCAAAAGCGGTGCCGCTATGTTACGACCGCTAAAGAGCGGCCGTTTTCAGCGGCACCGCTATGTAGGAAACTACGTACAGTTACGGCAGACAATTCCCAAAATTTAGTACTGTATTGCGCGTTTTTTTAGCTTTTTTTACTACTTTCTTTAAATAAATGTACCAGAAAAAATTTGTTATTCAAAAATGTTAATTTTTTATAAATAATTTTAATTATTTGACAAAATGACCAGCGCTTTGACAATAGCGGTGGCAAAAGAACGGTGATGAACGAGTTTCTACCATCATGACGGCGGCAATATTTTATGCCCTGCCGCTATATTACGTTACAGTGAACTTCACCGTCTGCTTAGTTTCCACATATGTAATTACTTTTCTACTGCAACATTTTTGACAACATACTCTACTGTAGCGGCCGCTATATAGCGGCACCGCTTTCGAAGAAACCAAGCCTTAAAACGGAGTCATTGGTGCCGTTTGTCGTATCGCTGTAGTTGTATCCCTAACGTAACCCTATACGATACGTTGTTATCAATTAATGGTGCCTTAACCTAAAAATCGTGAAAATTTCATAAAAATGAAGAAAACGCAAAAAATTACAAACATATTCCACAAAAAATAAGTCTCCTAGTAATAACGTATCCAAAACAATGAATAAAATCTACAAAAAGTTATTACTAAATTCACCAACTCAAATATTTTTAGGTTATGGATATGGCGAAAAACCAAAAACCATTTGGTTGGTTGCGATACTCTTACGACCTTAGCGTTACGATATAACACCAATAATCGATTACATTGATTCCCATAAGGTTGGTCGAATCAGCTGTTATAAGGTTACCGATATGTTTACCGATAACGCACCAATGTCTGCAGCTTTAAGTGCATCATCAGGGGACGTTCTCATCGCACACGTTATGGCAATGCAAACTAGTCGCTGCAGTTTGCTTAGTTTTGCTGTTGTCGTTCTTTGCGTGGCCTTCTGCCACCAAACTAGGGAAGATTAGGTGACTATTGGCTTTACAACAGTACTAATTGTCCAGTATACCATTTTTGGAGATATCCCCCGTGAATACGAATTATAAACTTCTCCTCCTTGGAACGTTGAGGTGTGATATATTTAAAATATATTGGCATTGACAATTAAAAAGAAGAGCAATTCGAAAATTGCTGAAGTTAACGATTTTCAATGGAATTATCGTACTAAATACACTTTGTTATAGTACGTCCTGTCCAGATTTTATTCGTCACATGTAAGCAAAATATATGAAATAAACACTTAAAAAAACTTCCTCGGAGGATTAACTTTGGAGGGATTTTTTCACTAGGCAAAGAAATTTTTTCCTCAATTTATTATATGAACTTTATAATAATGAAGAAAATTTCCATGTATTTTAGATAGGTTTTTCTTTTGTTTTAAGAAAAATTTAATTGTTTTGAAAAGAGATTTTAATGGAAAAAACATTTATTTGAGTTTAGAATTAATATCCTGGAGGAGGGGTCGTGGATCCGCCACTGGCGCCACGTTATACCAGATGGCATATTAATCATTATTTACACCAATATTATACCAACATATTGCGTTAGTTACCCTACAGTTAAACCAACTAGAAAAATACTAGTTTGTGAAAATTCACAACAAGAGTTCTGTTTTTTCCATATTAGCAGCTGGTATTTTTAACACGGCGATGTCCAACGAAATAAATATTAACTGCCATTCTCTGCATCAGCATCATAATCATGGTGTATAATGACCAGAATCGTAATAGATGCCATACTAATTGGTATATGCATCAGGTTCGTACTAACTAACATGCTAGTCAGCCTCTGCGTCAGCATAATATCAGATGGCATACTAGTTTTTATAAAACCACTATCATACCAATTGACATACTAGTTGGTTTATGCAACAGTATATTGATAACGGCGTTCACCGGGAGCGAGCTACCGAAGATATTTACCCAATCAGTGTGAATAAGGCTTAACGCATCCTTATGTTTATCTGGATTAACCGGCTGAGAAAGTAGGTGCCGTATCTTATCGTTGTACTTACGGAGATTATTCCTTATCTCTATGGGAGGCGGGGCTAAATCATGCAATTGTACGCTGGGATGCCTCTCTTTCACCAAAAACTGTTAGAAATGTTATTATGCTTCTTCAAATTAAGCTCTTTTGCCTCATTATGTAGGTGGTGTTCATAAGAACACATCCCGTAGTAGCTGTGAGTGCGTTATTTTGGCACGCTTGCAGTCTTTTTCAGTGCGTGTTTTTAAAGTCGGGCAACCAAACCAGCGACTCGTGCTACATAAACGACCGACTAGCTGCTTTGTAAGCTGTGCTGCCGGCAATGGTCTTGCAGTTTTTATTGAGGCTTTGTACTTTAGATACAATATCAGGCACGTAAGTTGTGCCGCCGGTAATCGTCTTGAAGTTTTAATTGAGGCTTTGTACTTTAGATACAATAACAGAGGCATGTGTCCATCGACATGATTGTCCAATATATCTGTTCAGTCCAGTGGCGGATTTACGGGGGGTGTGGGTTCAGCATATATAGCATACAAATTTTGTAGGTAATCATTAAAATTGTACCCACCTCAAGTGCATCAAACACGTTTTTAAAATTCTGATCATAGGCTCGCCTTCTCCACATTTTGACATCCAATGCAAACTCAGTTTTGGAACAATTCACAACACTTCCATAAAATTCTTGAAGTTTATTGGATTTTTCAGCGTTGTATCAACGTAGCATCTATTTAATTGATGTTTACTGATGCGTGGTTTCTTGTGTAGCGCAACTCTCTCAAGGGTTTGCCAGCGCTTTACATAGCTTCTCCAACCCAATTGTCAACCTCACATACCTGTGGCGAATCTGGTTTAATTAACAGCCGAAGCTCTGGCGACCCCGAACTCCTGATGGATCTAGGGGGTGGGAGGGCGGTATGGCATAGAAGGTTTCATGTGGTCATAACAAATCGTTTTCCGAGATGGTCGGGCTGATACCTGTATTGTGCTTGTTATCGGAACGTACTTGATCTGCATCCGGCAAAGGACCATCAACGTCGATAACACTCCCCGAGGCCTTCGGGGGAGTGTCCTTAGCGCTACAACAACAACAGCAACGTTTGGAATTACACACTAGAAATAGCAGCTTGAAACTGAGAAGCTTGTGCTGAAGTTTTGTCGTTTTTCCCTTCTGCTATCTCTTCAAAGGCTTCGAATATTGCTAGCTGAAATTCAATGTACGTGGATACCGCTTCATGGCATTGGCCCATCTTGTTGGTTAGACGCTTTTCAATTTTTTTCTTCGACTTCCCTTTTATACCCAGCTGTACTTGTACACAATGTGATATAACTTTGATTGGATAACGTTTCGTTGTACAGGTATAAAGTAATCGAGATAGATATAGACTTCCATATATCAAAATCATCATTACCGAAAAAAAATTTGAATGAGCCATATCCGTCCGCCCGTCTGTCCGTTAACACGATAACTTGAGTAAATATTGAGATACTTTTACCAAATTTGATGCACGAGCGTATATGCACCCAGAATAGATTGGTATGGAAAATGAGCGAACTCGGACGATAACCACGCTGACTTTATATATATATATATAACATTTTGGAAAACACAAAAAACCTGATTATTTAGTAAATAATACACCTAGAATATTGAAATCTTACGTGCGGACTGATATTGAAACTCTTGATAAAAATTGAAAACATTTTTTAAAATTTGTGTAGAACCGCCCATTTGTGATAAAATCAATTTTACAAATATTATTAATCATAAATCAAGAATAGTTCAACCTATCGTAACAAAATTCGGCAGAGAGGTTGCCAGTACTATAAGGAAAGCTTTGAAGAAAAATTAACTAAATCGGTTAAGGACCACTTTTATATAAAAGATTTTTAAAAGGGCTGTGGACGAATAACATAAGCTATATCTTTGCAAAAAAGAGCTTTATATCAATGGTATTTTATTTCCCAAGTGGATTTATAACAATAAATAGGAAAAAATTCAAATTTAAAAATGGGCGTGGCACCGCCCCTTTTATGACTAAGCAATTTTCTATGTTTCGGGAGCCATAACTCAAAGACAAAGATAACTCGGCTGTGCCGATACTTCATACTTTTCATGAATGGGGCTGAACAATAATCTTATCCCGTTCGTAATCTCCAAATAATCGGATGTATAAGATAAGAAATATATAATGGACAGATGTACATACCTAAACGATTTTTAAGATAAATATAAAATAAAAAATGGCAAAAAACCCCCTTATCGGATCGATCGGTTGTATGTGATATATATTATATATAGCTCCGATGGAAATTTTTTTTACAGGAAATCTTTTAGTTTCACGTTTTTATATTGGAAACTATGGGAGAGATGGCCAAAAACCTTTCTATCTGAACGATCGTTTGTATGGGATAGGTATATACTATATACATATAGCTCCCATCAAAGTGATTTTTTCAGGAAATCATCTATGATATATTAGAATAAATATCACCAAGTTTAAAGTTTTTATATTGGAAATTGAGGGAGAAATGGCTAAAAATCTTTCTATCTAAACGATCGGTTGTATGGGATATATATTATATATAGCTCCGATCGAAATGATTTTATTATAAAATCTTCTATGATATATTAGAATAAATATCACCAAGGTTAACGTTTTTATATTGGAAATTAAGGGAGACATTGTCAAAAATCTTTCTATCTGAACGATCGGTTGTATGGGATATATACTATATATATCTCCGATCATAGTGATTTTTTCAGAAAATCTTCTATGATATATTAAAATATATATCACCGAGTTTCACGTTTATACTTTCTAAATTAAGGGAGAAATGGCCAAAAATCTTTCTATCTGAACGATCGGTTGTACGGGATATAACTATATATAGCTCCGATCAAAGTGATTTTTTCAGGATATCTTATATGATATATTAGAATATATATCACCGAGCTTCACATTTATACTTTCTAAATTGCGGCAGGAACGACCAAAATCGTCCTATCTGAACGACCGGTTGTATGGGATATATCTGATCCGACAAATGTCTAATATAATACAAAAATACATCCTTGTGCCAAATTTCATTGAAATATCTCAAAATTTGAGGGACTGGTTTGCGTTCAAACAGACAGACGGACGGACAGACGGACATGGCTATATCAACTCAGTTCGCCGCTCTGATCAATTCGGTATACTTAATGGTGGGTCTATCTTCTATATTTCTCAACGTTACAAACATCGGACCAAAGTTAATATACCATTTCATGTTCATGAAAGGTATAATAAGAATAAAACCCCCGCCTGATATATATTCTTTTTTATAGCTATTCCGTCTGGGCCTATTTATTTAGAAGGCTTGGGTGTTTTAATAGCTTCTTTAATCTGCAGAAATAACGGTGTTATGTGCCCGTGTTTGTGTTTATGTGTACGTTGATTTGTAAGACATCTAGCCTTATTAACTGAAGTATGCATTTCAAATTACCGGCAGAGAGCGGTCGCGCATTTCATCGAATCCGTCAGACAATATTCTCGTCAACGAACTATTCAAAAAGTTACTAGTATGAATAACCCCACAAACGCGGTTTCGATGTCTGGAGAGAGACTTTGTCGTCAAGTACTGTGGCTCATACGTGTAGACGAAAGTACTTTATCTTGTAGAAAGGACGAACTTAATATATGATATAAAAATAGGGTTTCAAGATTTCTTTCCCTTAAATTTAGGCATTCGCCTTGATTATCGCCAAAATGGGTAAAATTCACCTTAAGTTTTATTAAAAACATATCGGAACGAAAATTTTTTGCCGTGGTCGTTATCGCTTCGTCAGATCTAAATATAATACCTGAAAACTAAATAGAATAATTCTGCAAAGCTGCCAAGTTATACTAACGTCTTCTGATTTACGGCTTGCATAGCTTTTAAATTTTCTTCTTCTTAATGTGGGAGGTGCCCCATTATTAAATTATTAAATTTGAATTAGTCGATTTTTGTTCGAATAACATTATAGAGTGGTTACCTAAAAAGGGGCGATGCCACACTATCTCTGGTTGACATAAGGCTTTCAAAAATCGGAGATCAAATAAGGATATTATAGCAAAATTTATGTTTTTTCAGCAGATGTCAAAAATAAATTTGCATGCCCAAAGTTTTTTTACACCTTAAACCTTTTATTTGTTACACATCTTTATATTTAACATATAAGAAGTTGATGGATTTATATACATAAGTAACGATTAATTTATTCTGAACAAATTTTAGTTTTCCTTTTTTTTGCTCAAAAAACTGAGAACTTCAAAGTGCTCAGGCTTTTTTGTTCCCTTCTAAGTTTTTCTACTTGTTTAAAAAAAATCGACTGGATAAAGGCTCGATAACGCATTTTGAAACTTTGATAGCTTTATATGTATTCCCTTAATATTGATGTTATTCGATAACGTTCGTTACAGCATTTTAACTTACCTAGCGTGGCGCTGCTTCAAAAAATTTATAGCATAAGATATAAAGAGCCCTAAGTCATAACCCGTTTTTTAAGTGTTCTGCTGCGTTTTTCTATACGCTTTCTTAATCAGCTTCTTTCTACAATCTTCTCATGATTTTCTGTATATAAATAAATGTATGTTCGCTATGAATTACAGCAACAAGTTGTTTGATGAACGGAGAGTATCCAGGAGTACCACTACGATGAGCGGCAATATGCTGCTATAAACTACATGCTAAAAGTTCAGTAAAGAAGCAATTAAATTCCCTTTGTTGCTACCTTAGCATTCATTGATTGCAACCTCTTTAATTTATGTTGGATAAGTTTATGTAGGTATATGCTCCCATATATTTTTGAAAGTATTCAATTTGGATTTGTACAGTCCATTGGATGCCAAAAGCTGGTCAAAATTTATTGAATCGGTTCTTCCACGGTTCCCAAATCCAAAGACATCAAGCAGACATATGCTCCCTCTTTTCACAAGAGGTGAACAACTAACTATCTGAACTGCAGGAAGGTACAATTTAAAGCAAATGCATATAAAAATTTAAAAAAAAATTTACTTATAAAGTACATTAAACTAAACAGATATTTTATATTCCTTATAAGACTTTTAAACTAAACAAAACCTAAAAACGAAGGAACAGCTATTTAATTAAGGAAATATGGAACACGATGCTCCCCAACAGAAAAAATAAAAAATAAAAACAAGTAAGGAAGGCTAAGTTCGGGTGTAACCGAAAATGACATACTCAGCTGCCAAATTACAGCTTGCAAAACTTTTAAATTACTTTCTTTTAAATGTGGGCAGTACCATGCCCACTGTCCAAAATTTTACTAATTTTCTGTTCTGCGTCATAAGGTCAACCCACCTACCAAGTTTCATCGCTTTATCCGTCTTTGGTAATGAATTATCGCACTTTTTCGGTTTTTCGAAATTTTCGATGTCGGAAAAGAGGGCGTGGTTATAGTCCGATTTCGTTCATTTTAAATAGCGATCTGAGATGAGTGCCCAGGAACTTACATACCAAATTTCATTACGATACCTCAAAATTTATCGTGTTTACGGACAGACGGACGGACGGACGGACATAGCTAAATGGGTTTCTTTTTTCGCCCAGATCATTTTGATATACAGAAGTCTATATCTCGATACGTTTATGCCGTTAAGGGGTACCGTTATTCGAACAAAATTACTATACTCTGTGAGCTCTGCTCAGCTGAGCATAACAAATGGAAGGCCCGATAAACTGCGAAGAGGTTTTAGGACGAGCTTCTCTTCCAATTTGCTTCGTGCTCCTTTTAGTTTTTCCTAGACATGTAGGTCCCATGATTTTACTGACACTGAGATGCTTTTCATGGCAGATATACACTTGGAGTGTTTGCTAAAATTGAAAAGAATAATAATTATCAGAAAAATTATTGTCAGTGGCCTTGAAAATCTAATTGTGTAACTGTCACGGATAAATGACTACCTCTTAACTGGTGCCTAGCAGCTAGAGGTTTACGCCGGTCACTTAATCGGCGGCGGCGGCGTAGGCTCTATTATATACCGGCGGTGGTGGTATCGCCGGCGCGCCGACAAAGTGATCGGCGTAAACCTCTGAATTGAATCGCTAGACTTCAAAGTATCATATTGTCCACAGCCAATGAATATGGAAACATACTGCTGACGTCAATGGTATGTTTGAGGATCTGGAACAATATAATTAACTTGCTAATGATGACCTGGAAGTCTTGTAAAGCGAAAATTTAAAAAAATAATATTGGGAAAGATTTTGTTTATATGTATTTAGGGAAATCGACGTTTAGGCCATTTCGGAAAGATCCGCGGGTTTTGCCTCAAAATCTAGTGGATCGTTCAAACAATTTCTGGAGTAGCTCCTTGTGGAGAGAAGGAGAAATACTTTAAATCGTAACATTTTTTAGCATAGTTTCGCCTAGGGATAGCTCCTAATAATCGTCGCGAAAACAATTTCCTTAAATCATTTGTGGTTACATGTTGGTCAAGCACAAAGGCGACTTACGGTTGCTATCAATTATTTACTAATAGTCATGACTCTCGTGGCACAGTTTTAACGATTAGCATCAATGCTGGCTTCTTTTTGATTGCGCCAAAGGGCGCCTTCAGTTTTTTCGGCTGTTTTTAAGAGCTACGATTCTCGGCCTGCGAACAGTAGCAATCCCGACCACCAGTCGCTACCACACCTCCTGACCCTAACACCATATGCCAGCACAGAATTCATAGGACTGCGACTTCGAACTCATACCTTCGTCGACGTTAATTTCCTAGAAGCTCTAGGTGTAGCTCCGAAGACTTTCTGACGGATGTTTTTGTCGCGTTGTGGTTCCCAGCCACACCAAAAAATCACATTGAATCGTCAGGGAGTAACTATTTGGCCAAGGATGCAGCCCTCGAAATCATAAGCAGTCTAAGTGGATATCATTGCGTAACAAATGGGTGAAAATCGTATAATCCTTGGCGCATCTACATAATTTAAACTTTACAAGGACCTCGGGTAAAAGTAACTTTTGAACGGTTAGAAAGTGTTAAATTTCGCAATTGGATTTTTATAACTGGCAGTGATGCGCATCCCTTGATACCCCTTTCGACCATATCGGACCAATTTTCGAGATGAACAATAAATGGCCTAGACAGCCTTAAAAGAGTAGAAAATATTGTAACGCGTCGAACGCCGCCGCCACCGCGACGTGCGAAAAACGTGGCAAATCGGCGGCGGCGGCGGCGTTTATCTCTACTAACAGCCACACTCGAACTAATAGCGATTAAGTCTGAGTTATATATATTTAGAATTAGAAGACCCCGCAGACATTGTTCTTCCCTAACCTTGATCTATCTGCATATCTCTTAAGAAATTTCAAGCAAACCGAACTATGACCCGAACTTGTTCGAATATATCGGTCCCTGGACCGAAGGGCCTATATACGGAACTTCAGGCAAATCGAACGAATCCCCGCTCCACTCTCGGTAAAAAAGTTTCGTAAATACTAATCTAGGTAAAGTTCTATCTATACACTAAATTTCAGGCAAATCGAACCGTGAATAGAAGTCATTCGAATGGATCAGTCTCTGGTCCACTTCTTGGAAAGAATTTTTCTCTCTGTAAGAACCATCCTCGTACTTCAGGGAATATCCTAAAAAAAAAAAAATAGCTAAATCGGTCCAACCGTTCATTTTTATATTATGGACTAACAGACCCGGCAGACTTTGTTCTACCCTAACTTTGATCTACTCGTATCTGCATAACTTTTAGGAAGTCTTTATTCTTACTCTCCTTCCTCCTCTCTCCCCATTTTCTCTATCCTTTTATTCACTCCTCTCTCTGCCTTGTTCTCTTTCTGGCCTCTTTCTCCCCCTCCGCTTTTCCCACCCTTCTTTTCTCTCTACCTCCCTCTCCTTACTCTTCCGCTCCATCTATCTCTATCTGTATATCTTCATCTAACTCGATCTCTTTCTCAGTTTCTTTTCTTTCTTTCCTTTCCTTTCCTTTCCTCTTCTTTACTTCCCTTTCTTTTCTTTCCTTTCAGAAAAGCTCACTGAACACCTTTGCAACTATTTTGATAAATGTAGGCGATCATTTAAACTTAACCTACGAAAAATATTGATCGCTTGTAATACTTTCGTTCGGGCTACTACATATTAGAGATATACGCCGCCGATATAGGCCGTTTTTCGCACGCCACCGCCGAACGTAAAAAATATCGGCGCGGCGACGTCTGGCGCCTTACAATATTTTCTACTCGTTTAGGACTGTATAGGCCATTTATTGTTCATGTCGAAAATTGGACGGATATGGTCGAAAGTGGTATCAATGGATGCGCTTCACTGCCAGTTATAAGAAACTAATTGCGAAATTTAACTCTTTCTAACGTTTCAAAAGTTATTTAAAACAAGTAAGGACGGAACTGTCTTCGACTGTGTCGAAGACTTCATACCTTTCATGAATGGGGCTGAACAATAATCTTATCCCGTTCGCAATCTCCAAATAATCGGACGTATAAGATAAGAAATATATAGTGAACAGATGTACATACCTAAACGATTTTTAAGATAAATATAAAATATAAAATGGCAACAAACCCTCTTATCTGAACGATCGGTTGTATGGGATATATATTATATATAGCTCCGATCGAAATGGTTTTTACAGGAAATCTTCTATGTTATATTAGAATAAATATTACCATTGAGGGAGAAATGGCTAAAAATCTTTCTATCTGAACGATCGGTTGTATGGGATAGGTATATACTGTATACATATAGCTCCGATCAAAGTGATTTTTTCAGGAAATCTTCTATGATATATTAGAATTAATTTAACGTTTTTATATTGCAAATTAAAATCTTTCTATCTGATCGATCGGTTGTATGGGATATATATTATATATACCTCCGATCGAAATGATTTTTTCATGAAATCTTCTATGATATATTAGAATAAATATCACTAAGTTTAACGTCTTTATATTGGAAATTAAGGGAGAAATGGCTAAAAATCTTTCTACTGGAACGATCGGTTGTATGGGATATATATCTATTATATACAGCTCCGATCGAAGTGATTTTTTCAAAATCTTCTATGATATATTAGAATAAATATCACCAAGTTTAACGTTTTTATATTGGAAATTAAGGGAAAATTTGCCAAAAATCTTTCTATCTGAACGATTGGTTGTATGGGATATATATTATATATAGCTCCGATCAAAGTGATTTTTTCAGAAAATCTTCTACGATATATTAAAATATATATCATCGAGTTTCACGTTTATAATTTCTAAATTAAGGGAGAAATGGCCAAAAATCTTTCTATCTGAACGATCGGTTGTATGGGATGTAACTATATATAGCTCCGATCAAAGTGATTTTTTCAGAAAATCTTCTATGATATATTAGAATATATATCACCAAGTTTCACGTTTATACTTTCTAAATTGCGGCAAGAATGACCAAAATCGTCTTATCTGAATGATCGGTTGTATGGGAGATGTATGTTATAGAAGTCCGATCCTACCGGCTCCGACAAATGTCTAATATAATACAAAAATACATACTTGTGCCAAATTTTATTGAGATATCTCAAAATTGAGGGACTATTTTGCGTTCAAATAGACAGACTGACGGACAGACGGACATGGCTATATCAACTCAGTTCGTCACCCTGATCAATTCGGTATACTTAATGGTGAGTCTATCTTCCATATTTCTCAACGTTACAAACATCGGACCATAGTTAATATACCATTTAATGTTCATGAAAGGTATAAAAACAGGCGTTTTCTCGATGTCAACTTAACACGGACTTTGCATCACCCAATTCACCAAGTTATTAAAACAAAACACTAAAAGAAAAGTTATATAATAAATTTATATGCTCAATCTGCATATATTTTCAAAAAATTAATAATGAACAATGAATTCAAATAAAATGACCCAAAATGTCCAACATGTTTTCAAATTGTCCTCAAGTTGTTAAAAAAGGCAAAGTACCCAAAGAAGGTGCAGATTTTTTAAAGAAGTTTATATTGCGATTTGCTGAAAGAATAAGCGAATTCAGTGATGCAAAATCCTTAAGTAGGTTCTAGGGGCATAAACACTCCTTTGAAATGTTTCTTACCTCATACTTAAGTTGAAGATATATGTATGTACGTATGAGAAGGGTTTGAAAAATCACTTGGGTTTACATTCAAACATCTGTTGTTTATGTGCGAAACTATACAATAGCGTCTGAAATATTAATTTTGATTTTCACAATTCATCCTTCGACACCCAAGTCTCCCGGTTGGCGGCCCTATCCGAAACTAATCCCTTGGAGTGAATCACATTGATTATAGCCTATCAACCAAGTTTAAATATCACCTACACGTTACGGCTCCTTTTACAAATGTGAATACGTAGGCACATATATTTACAAGGTAAGGCTTTTTCCTTCGCAAGAACACTCAAAGTGGTGAAGCAAAAGCTTTCCCATGACAGTCGAACTAATGACCATGTGTGCTACTACCCTAACATAGTGGACAGTCGAACTAGTCTGAAAACTGTAGCTACGCGGTCATCCATAATGAGCTCTTATATCATAAGGCCGGATAACAGCAGTTAACATCTTTCAACTTAAAATCGGTCGACTTTCATTCTAAAATATCGTTTTAATTTAACGAATTAATAACAACCGTAAGTCACCTTTGTGCGTGACCGCCAAGGAGCCACAAATGATTTAAGGAAATTGTGTTCGCGATGATTATTAGGAGTTATCCCTAGGCGAAACTACGCTTTGCGCGAGATATACAGACAAAAGTGCGACTATTTCTTGTATCTCTATTTCTTTTCAACAGACGCAGCAGTACCAATTCCAAAGACTAAGGTTAGGTTCGAAGCCTCTCTGGAGTAAGCGAACGAGGGACAATCCCTCCGCAAGGAACTACTCCTCAACATTTTTGAACGGTCTGCGAGATTTTGAGGCAAAAACTCCGGATCTTTCCGAAATGGCCAACACTTTGATTTCCTTAAATATATGTAAACAAAACCTTTCCTAAATATTATTTTTAAATTTTTTAATAGAAATTTTTTAAATGGAAAAATCAAACTTTTTAAAATAAGAACACCGGCGTACGCCGACGCGCCGCCTACGCCGACGCGCCGCCGCCGATAAAGTAATCGGGGTAAACCTCTGCTACATATGTATTTATTTTTGTTTAAAAAATAACACTTTTGTTATGATAAAATTAATTCGCTATGAACACAGCTTACACAAATTACGAACAAACTTTAATAAGAAAATCCGTGAAAAAACACATTTAGGGCTGCCATGAAAAAATATAAAAAATTAATATTCACTCATTTGTCTTTACGATCAGCATACAAATTAGCATAAAAAATATTTTGGAGAATTAAGTCTTCTTAGTGCACAGATATTAGCATATACATACAAATATACTAAAAAATATAGCTTTTGCTAATAAGATGCATGCATCTTAACCATTTATGTTAGATTAACTTGGCAATACGCATAAATATGTACATACATATGTATGTCAAGTTAATATGAAATGAAAATACATACATACATCCATACATACTTATAAACCTACGCCCGAAGTTAAATAACGCAGCGAATGCTATCTACGTATGTGTCGCATCATGCCTCACTCAAAAGCAATTTGCGCGACACCGAACAACCACGCGCACTTAATTTTTTGGTAAAAATGTTACTTTTGTTTAAACAATTTTGCTGATATCAGAAAGGAATCAAGTATTTTTTTATGTAGAACGGAGGTAAATATTTCAAAGTTTTATTGGAAAGAAGAAAAATTCCAATCGACCCATCCGTTTTGCATTTATAGCTGTGTAAACAAAAATTTTATGATTTTTTACTACAAAAGCGGAGTTATTAGACGTTGTTAGGCAATTTTTTTAAAATTTCACTCTACAAAAGGACAATCCTCGTACCTCAAGGAATATTCTAAAAAAAAGAATTAGGGAAATCGGTTTAGCCGTTCTCGAGATTAGACTTATTTCACAAATCAGCGACTTATTTTTACATTGTAACGAATTTAGTTAAATTCCGCTAATTGGCAAAGTTCTGCTTACGCTCGTATCGCTAAACTATTGAATAAAACACTCCAATATTCTGTACTACAAATGTTCTTTAATAGAGGTCTTTGAAATTACTTCGCAATTAAACGTCACTTCACAACTGATAGCGTGCTTAAATCAAACTGATTACGGACTACACAGCTTGTGTTGCTTTTATACTCTCTGCCGAAATGTCTAGACGTTTCTTCTGCTAGAATCCTCTCCTGGTCACCATCCATACGCGCGTGTATTTGTAGTGTGTAACCATATGCGTGTGTATATGTGAGCGAAGTAATAGCAGATGATGACATGTGTTTTTGAATATCATGTTGTTGTTGTAGGAGTGCTTCGCTCCATCCAATAGGTCTGACCAATCACAAATTTTCATCAATGTCCTCTAACGGGAGTCCGAGGAAACTTACTGTTTCAACAGGGGTGGACCATAATGAGAGAGGTGTTTGAGGCGTTGGTTCCACATTACAATTGAAGAGATGGTTGGTGTCATGTGGGGACACATTGCAAGCAGGGCATACATTTTGTATGTCGGAGTTGATTCTGGATAGGTAACAGTTTAAACTGTTAGAGTATCAAGATCGAAGTTGGGCTAGAGTGACTCGCGTTTCCCTAGGGAATGTGCGTTCCTCTTCCGCAAGTTTAGGGTATTGCTCTTTGAGTACTGGATTCACCGGGCAATTCCTAGCGTAAAAGTCCAACGCCTGTTTGTGGAGTTCACCAAGGGCCTGCTTGTGTTTTTATTCTTCATACGGCTGAGTTCTCAGGAGCCGTATTTCCTCAAAATGCTTACGGAGATGACTCCTTAAGCTCCTAGGCGGTGTTGGCTCTTCAATCAGATGTCTGTTGGGATGCCCAGTTTTCTGGGTATTCAACAGGAAATGTTTGGTTGGCATCTCATTTCTCTCCCTGATGGGGAGTATTCGCGCCTCATTATGTAGGTGGTATTCTGGGGACATAAGAAGACAGCCCGTGGCGGTTTTGAGAGCAGTATTTTGGCAGGCTTGTAGCTTCTTCCAGTGGGTAGTTTTTAGCCTTGGCGACCATATAGGGGACGCGCAGCATGCAATCGGCTGGCCAATTGCTTTGTAAGTGGTAATGGGCATTTCTTTATCTTTTCTCCAAGTACTGCCAGCAAGAGATTTGAGGATTTTATTGCGGCTCTGGATTTTCGGTATAATTGCGGCTGCATGCTCACCAAAATGTAGATCCTGATCGAACGTCACAACCAAAGATTTTGGGGTGTAAGACAGTCGGTAGCGTAGTGCCATTAACGTGGACGTTCAAAATGGTCGACATTTGGGACGTCCATGTTGTAAATAACTGGTGAGATCAGGGAGGTAGCCGTTTATGTGGAATGTAGAAACAAAGAAGCTTGTGAGCAAGTGCGTCAGAAAGTACAAGACACTATAGGAAAAGATTACGAAGCGGAGAAAACAAAGAATAAAAGTGAAATAAAAAAGATAGTTAAGATAGTAGGCATAATTGAAAAAATTAGCAATGAACGGTTAATAGAGTGTTTAACGAAGCAAAACGATTCATGTGCAGGAAAAGAGTTTGTAGTTAGAAAGGTGTATGAAAATACGAATCGTAGGGAGGAAAGTTATATTGCATTAGTAGAAACTGATGCAATAACATTTGAGAATATATTGCAGCAAAAGAGACTATATAGAGTGGGATACCTGTGTCGCTTACGAACACGTAAGTGTTTTGATATGCTTTAAGTGCGCGGTATATAAGCACAAAGCGAGCGATTGTACTAATAAAGTGGCTTGTAGCAAATGTGCTGGATCCCACGACAGCAAGGAATGTACATCAAATACGATTAAATGTATTAACTGTTGTGAACTGGTGAAAAAGAAAGTGATTGAAGTAGATGTCAATCATCACGCTTTCAGTAAAGACTGCCCAGCGTACAAAAAACACGCACAGTTAAAAAATAAAGTGCGCGTTTAGCAACGAGCATTAAATGAGCTGAACTGTATACATTTAAATATAAATAGTATTGTTTCTAATAAAGGTGAGCTAGAACGCCTTACCGAACTTCGGAAACCTTATATGATTCTTTGTTCAGAAAGATGTTGCACAGATGAAATAACAAACCTAGAGTTAGAGATATCAACATAAAAACCTTTACGGTGTAATTCACATAGCAGACATACAGGGGGTGTTTTAGTATATGTACATGACTCAATAGAGTATAAAATAATTTACAATAACACTATTAACAAAAATATTTGGTGTATAATAATAAAAATCAAAAACATCTTTCCCCAGTATCAAATAGGATTGATTTATCATTCGCCTAGTGGGAGTGATGCTGACTTTATTTCATATCTAAACAAAATTCTAAACAACTCTCTTACACATGACGAAGTCTTCTTCATTGGGGATTACAACATAAATCTTAACAGAAGAGCAACAGTTAGTTGACCTATTTAGGTCTTTTGCTATGGAACAAAAATAGATTTTTACACCCGAAAGACCGATAATACTGAAACAATGATTGATCTTCTCTTTACGAACAATGGATCCATTTCATGTGAAAAATTGGAAGAGAATCAGATTTCTGATCACGAAACCATACAGTTCAATATCAAGTTAGACAGAGAATTTCAAATGAGAGCTAAAAGAGTCATAACATCTTGGAAATATTATGCATGTGATAGTCTTGTCAACCAATTTCGACAGGTTAACTACTCTGGCTTTGAGAATCTCAGTGTTGAAAACAAGGTCTCATTCCTAAACAATACATTATCGAAAGCAATGACTACATTAACATACTCAAAAGAAATCTCTGTGAAACTTATGAACAAATGGTACGACTCTGAACTAGCGAATCTGCACAAATATAAATTCAATCTATAAAAAATAGCTCAAAGAACAGGTGAATGGAATGAATATAACCTTACAAAGCGTAGGTATAAACGTCTTGTAAAGATTAAAAAGGCCAAGTATATGGAACAAAAAATCACACATATTGTTGGGGATAGTAAGGCAATGTGGAAGCATTTGAAGAAAAGCATATGTATGTCCAAAGAAAATAATGGAATCAATAAAATATTGATAAACGACCAACTATATACTCAGGAGAATAAAATAGCCCAGTCCCTCAATAACTATTTCATTGACAGCATAGTCGAAATCAGCTCGAATATTCCAGTTAATAACAATAACGTAGCATTTTCGGCTGTTGAAAGTAGCACTCTTACTTTCAAATTTCAGAAGGTATCTGCAAGCGATATACTAGAATTAGGAAGTAAATTCAAAAATAAAATAGGAGGGAAAAAACTTATAACTGAAGGAGACATAATGGACTCTATAACATACACGGGATACTTTTATACTCAAATTGTAAATGAAAGTCTAGACAATGGGTTAGTTCCTAACCTATGGAAAATTTCAATTGTAGTACCAATAGAGAAAGTCAAGAATACTATAAGAGCTGTTGAGATAAGACCTATTAACGCGTTAGCGTGTGAGGAAAAGATACTGGAAACTGTAGTTAAAAACCAGCTAGTGAAGTACCTAGATGATAATAAAGTTATTATACCGCAGAAATCAGGCTTTCGGAAAAAAAATTCTTGTGAAAGTGCCTTGAACCTTGTTTTAGCTAACTGGAAAGAAGATCTGAGCAGAAATAAACATATAATAGCTGTATTCCTAGACTTAAAACATGCTTTTGAGACTATTGATCAAAATTTATTTCTAAAAAAACTTTATAGCATAGGTGTTACTGAAACGGAGCTAAAATGGTTCCAAGACTTTATCATGAAGAGAAGTCTAAGAACTGTAATTAGATCATCCCTGTCTGAAAAAAGATAGATGCCTGTTGGTCTTCCGCAAGGGTCTGTCCTGGCACCTATATTGTTTAATATATATACTAATGATATAACCAATTATCCAAAGTACTGTGATATTAAACTTTTTGCTGACGATACATTATTGATGCTGGTGGAGATAATATCACTGAAATATATATAAAATTACAAGAAGACTTAAATAGAGTATATGATTTGTTATGCTCGAATAGATTGATACTCAGTATAAGCAAAACAAAATTTATGGTTATTTCAGGAAGGAATTTTCAAAACAATTTTCAAAATATAAACAACGAAGCTATTGACAAAGTCAGTACTATCAAGTACTTAGGAATCAAAATCGATGATAAACTCAACTTTAGTGAGCACATTGATTACACGGTTGGGAAAATAGCCAAAAAGATATATTTCATGCAAAGAACCTGCAAGTACTTAAGTAGACGGTACAAGGTAATGGTTTACAGATCGATAATCGAACCTCACTTAATATATTGTCCAAAATTATTCTTCATTATGAGAGATAACTAAATTTACAAATTGCAAAAGCAACAAAACCGAGCTATGCGATTTATTCTTAGGAAACGCTATGACACACCTATCAGAGATATGCTCGCCACTCTATATTGGCTAAGCATTTAACAGGTACTGTTTTATCATACGATGAATTTTATTAGAAACATAATAGAAGGCAACTTGCCTGATTATTTGAAAAGTAACATAAAATATGTAAGAAATGTTCATTCCATAAATACAAGAAGAAATGATTTTACTCTACCTGCTTATAGAACAGAAGCAGACAAATGTAATTTGTATTACAAAGGTTTAAAATTCTACAATGAATTACCAAATGATGTTAAATCTAGTAACATAAGGGAATTTAAACACAAATTGTACAATTACTGTAGAACACTGCCATTCTACTGTAAGATGGGCTAACTTTCGAATCATCAATAGCATTGCTTACATCCCGATTACTCTACGCTGGCACTAGGAAGCTTTCCCATGTATGAAAAAAGTAGCCGAAGCTCATACTGTAACGCATCACTAATCCTAGTAAGTGCATCGCCGTTCAGATGTTGCCTTCGCACTTTAAATACGTTAACAGCGTCAGATACAACTGACAAAATCCTTGCATTGGTGTCATTCGTCTGCTACCCATCTCTCACTCCATTTGTGCAGTCAATAGATGCAGATAAATTAATTTAATTAGATTATATATTAATTACTATATATAGGTATAAGCTAGGCTTAGTATAAGCTGTAAGAAAGAAATAAATAAATACAAAAATATTTTGTTACATAGCTCATAGATCTGTGGGCCTCGGCCTGTGGCCATTATTGTGCAGTCATCGGCGTAGGAAACGATAGTAACTCCTTCTGGTGGGGAAGGTAGCTTTGATATGTAGAAGTTAAACAAAAGTGGTGATAGGAAACCACCCTGTGGCACCCCTTGTTTAACTCTCCTTTGTTTAGATGTTCCCTTTCGAAATTGCACCTATGGCTGCCGTCCACCCAGATAATTTGCGGTCCACCTTTTAAGACCTGGGGAAGGATAGACCCTTCCAGGTCTTGCAGTAACGTGCCATGGTTGACCGTATCAAAAGCTTTTTTATAGGTCTAGCGCAAGGAGCACTGTTCTATGGTGGGGGTTTTGATTTAAACCGCAATTTATCTGGGTGCTAATGGGATTTAGCGCGGTGGTAGTGCTGTGTAGTTTTCTAAAGCCATGCTGATGAGAGGCTAGTGGCAAATTTGCCTGAAATGGGGCAGTAAAATGGCTTCAAGCGTTTTAGCTACTGGCGATAGGAGAGATATCGGGCGATATGACTCTCCTAAGTAAGCTGGTTTCCCAGGCTTTAGTAGCGGGCCCACCTTGGCCATTTTCCATTTTTCGGGAATGACAAAGGTGGAAAGAGACAGGTTGAAGACATGTGCTAAATATTTAAAACCCTCATTTCCTAGGCTTTTAAGCATCGGCATGGCTATGCCGTCAGGGCCTACCGCTTTAGATGGTTAAGCTTGACCAATGGCATCCTCAACCTCTTTGGCGGTAATGTTAATTGGGGACGCGCTGAATTTATGTTTGTGCGCGTGTCTGTTGGCCCTCCGTCTAGCTTTGTCAACCGTAGAATGCATTATATATTTTGCGGCAAAAGGCGCTCGCGCATTTTTTCGCATCCGACAGCACTTTATCGCCAAAGGCGATGGAAATTTTGTCTTTGTGCTTGGACGGATTCGATAGGTACTTTACGGTGGACCAAAACTTACCCACATCGGCAGAGAGGTTACAGCTTCTTAGATGCTGGTTTAGATGTTGGTTTATGTCCCTTATTTGGGGGTAGCCGGGATCGAGCTGTCTTATAAGGTCACGTTCTCTCGCTAAATTTGCGGTCTCCACCGGAAAGTGAGGCCGAATTTCGGAAATTCTTCCGGCGGAAATAAAGCGAGCCGCGGCGGATTCAATGACCTTGCGGAAAGCACGTTCCCTTTGGCGAACATCAGTCGGGGTAGGGAGGGCAGCAAAGCGGCTGTCTGTAAAGGATTTATATTCTCTCCCACTTTCCTTTTTTAAAGTTTATGAAAGTGCGTTTTTCAGAGACGATGAAGTCGGCGGTGTGCTCGAGCGAAATGAGTATTGGCAGGTGGTCGGATGCCAATGTTACCATCGGCTTCCAGTTGACGCAGTTTACGATTCCTGCGCTCACGATTGATATATCTGGCGAACTGTGACAGCTTCCTACCATACGAGTGGGGGCGTCTCCGTTTATTGTGCAGAACGTCGTTTCTTCTATTTGATCCGCCAACATCTCACCTCTGCTGTCCGCCTGCAAGTTTGAATGCCATAGGTCGTGATGGGCATTGCAATCGCCTACGATAATACGATTGTCGCCAGTGAGTAACGCACTAATATTAGGGCGGTATCCACTGGCGCAGCAGGTAGAAGGAGGGATGTAGATGTTGATGATTTCTAGGTTTACATCGCCTGACCGTACAGATAAGCCATGACGTTCCAAGACATTGTCCCTGCGGCCGATGTCGGGATCAAATATATCATATTGCACTGAGTGGTGTATGATAAACGCGAGCCGCCTCCATTCCCGCTCCCGTGATCTTTTCTGTGGACAGTGTACCCAGAACAGGTCTGCAGAGCAAATATTGCTGTGAGTTTAGTCTCTTGAATCGCAGAAATGCGGATGTTGTGCCGTTTCATGAAATCGACTATCTCCGTAACTGCAGAATTCTGAAGTGCAACGGGGGAGACTCTAGGAGTAAGTGACGGGTGACAACGCCTGGGTTGTGAGAGTCTGGGACGCAATTGCTGTTGTGGCCCTGGGACTGGTCGTCCCTGGGTAAGCATTGGGGTGCCCGGTGTATTTGGGTTTGCGGACTGGCAACACGGCGCAATGAAGACCGTCGGGGGGTTTCCGTCACGAAGACCAGAACATCTAGGAAAGAGGCACCGACCGCGGCAAGAGCTGCATTGGGCGGGTGTTGCAAACATATATATTCTG
The DNA here is from genome assembly GCF_040869045.1 of Eurosta solidaginis. Classification (NCBI taxonomy): domain Eukaryota; kingdom Metazoa; phylum Arthropoda; class Insecta; order Diptera; family Tephritidae; genus Eurosta; species Eurosta solidaginis. Next base: position 239,817,228 of record NC_090319.1, read on the forward strand.
CGCTTGCAGACATTGCAAAGGGTGGAAGGGACTAAGAGTCTGTTTCCCTGTCCTGCACGATTGCTGCCGGAAAAGAAGGGGGAAGAAGACGGGGGCAGGGGCTGATATATGGCATTGCTGCCCACTCTACTACGGAGATTGTAGTTATGAGTGGGAGCAGCCATATGAGCTGGAGACACTATAGGGCGCGAGCAGCTGGGGGAACTAGTAGTGGCTTGCTGAGCAGCGGAGCTGCTGGAATGTAGTGAGGAGGCCCTAAGGCTCAGACTACGGAACGCCCTTGGGCATGAACAGCAGGGAGCCACAAAAGATTTATAGAAATTACGGGGACGTCCAAGTATCTCTCTGCTGCTTGTATGTATGTGTGCACATGATGATTAATGTGTTTATGTAGCTTCTTTAAATGTTTATGTGCCTTTATTTAATAACCTTAGAGATGGCTATATTCGTCACATTGCCCTCCACCTAAGTCTGATCGACCCCATTCACACAAATTTTCCGGTCTACATGCTGCCAGCTTTTCCAAATGAACCACTTTCATTTTGTTTCGTGGTTTGCCAATGGTTTGTATGCGGTAAACTACATCGTTGATTCGTTTTATAACTTTGTATGGGCCTTCCCAATTACATTGCAATTTCGATGACAAACCTTTTTTTCGTTGTGGGTTGTATAGGAGCACCAAATCTCCTTCCCGAAAACCTTTCGAATTTATTGCTTTATCATATCTGGCTTTCATCTTGTCACTCATAATCTTGGTTCATTTTCTTACAAGACACCAGTGGATTTCTTGGCATTTCTCTCCGCATCGGCATTTGTCCCAAACTCCAAATCAGCTGGCAGTCGAAGGTCATTGCCAAAAATTACTTTTGCGGGAGTTTGCCCGTTGCCTCATGCACTGCCGATCGGGAAGCCATCAAGAATATTGGTATGCGTGTATCCCACTCTTTATGGAGCTTGTCCACTAATTTCCTTAAGTGCTGCTCCAATGTTCCCTTGAATCGTTGCAACATACCAGCGGACTGAGGATGCAATGCAGTTGTCCGTGTTTTTCAAATGCCCAATATTTTACATATTTCTTGGAACACAGCTGATTCAAAATGTCTCCCTTGGTCAGAATGTAACTCCATTGGTACACCATAAATTGCAACCCAATTGTTTATGAACACTTCTGCTACTGTTTCCGCTTCTTGATTTGGGATTGGGTATACCTCTGGCCATTTGCTGAAATAATCCATAACCACCAGTACGTATTTGTTTCCGCAGTTGCTAGTAGGAAATGGATATTCGATATCCATAGCGATCCTTTCAAATGGCGCACCTGAGTTATATTGCTTCATCTGGGCTTGACTTCGGGTTTTGGGCCCTTTCGCTCTGCTGCAAACCTCGCAGTTCGCAATTCACTCAGTGACCGACTGACGGCAACCAACCCAATAGAATCTCTGCTTAATCTTCTCGAGCGTCTTTGTGATTCCCAGATGACCTCCACTTGGACCATTATGTAGCTCGTTGAGAACTTCAAGAATCCTTTTCCTGGGAAAAGCTATAAGGTTCCTCTTACATTGACCATCTTCACTCTCCCATACTCGATGCAAGCAACCGGATATCAACTGTAAACTGTTCCACTGTGCCCAATATGGCTTCGCAATGGGTCTCTCTGCTGACATCTCCTCTCTATTTGGTCTTTTGTTTCGTTCGAGCCCTTGCATGACATGTGACAGATCTGTATTGTCTAGCTGACACTTCTTTAATTGTTCCTTGTCCCATTCATCCGTACATGTTATAGTCATTAGCCGGACATCTATAATGTCTTCTTTAGCTTCGGCCTTTGAACAGTGCTTGCATTCCAAACTACATGGTCTTCGTGACATTGCATTAGCATTTCCATGGGTACTACCTTTTCGATGCTCAATGGAAAAGTCATAGCTTTGCAGTCGCTCGATCCACCGTGCCAATTTTCCGTCTGGATTACGGAACTGCAAGAGCCATTTTAACGCTGCGTGATTTGTCCTGACGCGGAATCGCTGCCCGCAGAGGTACTTGTAAAAATGTTTAATGCACTCTACCGATGCCAACAGCTCTCGCCGTGTAACGCAATAGTTCCTTTCTGATTTTCCAATTGATCGGCTGTAATAGGCAACTACCTTCCTTGTAACCAAAATAACTTACTTCCCTTTTAAACAGCGAACAGTTTTTGGGACTTAGTTTCAGACCAGCGCCAGCTATTCTTTGGAAAACTTCCTCCAAGTTCTTAAGATGTTCATCAAAGTTACTGCCCAATACGATGATGTCGTCCAGGTACACCAAGAACGTTTTCCATTGTAGTCCTTCAAAAGTAGCTGGTGCATTACATAGTCCAAAAGGCAGCACTGTAAATTGCCAAAGACCATCACCGACACCGAAGGCTGTTTTCTCTTTGTCTTCCTCCTTCACCTCCACTTTCCGGTAGCCGCTTTTCAAGTCCAGTGTGGAAAACCATTTCGTACCAGATAGCGAGTCCAAAGTATCGTCAATTCTTGGCAATGGGTAGCTATCCTTTTTCGTAACGTCATTCAACTTCCGGTAGTCCACGTAAAACCTCATTTTTCCATCCTTCTTCTTCACAAGTACCACCAGTTAGCTCCATGGACTAGCTGATGTTTCGATGACGCCGCTGTCGCCCATTTTTTGTACGATTTGACTCACAACTTCCCGCTTCGCCAGTGGAACACTATGAGGAGCTTGTCGGATCGGCCTCGCATCTCTAGTGCCAATTTGATGTTTCACAACATTGGTGCGGCCTGGTTTGGAGCCATCTTGGTTAAATAGGTTCGCGTATTTTAGGAGCAGTTGTTTTGCCTTTCTCTGATAATCTTGATCTAGCCCCTCCGTCCATGCCGTGATGTCATTTGAAAGATCAGTATTACTAGAAGCAACGGGTTCCTGGAGCTGTTCACAATTAATAACTACTTCAGCCTCTTGGCATCTTCCCAAAATAGCTCCTTTGGTCAGTTTGAGTGGTGACTTGAACCCATTGAGTACTCTTACCGGAATATGTCCACCTTGTTTTGTCATAGCCAGGGTTTTTCCTACAAGTATGTTCGGTGTTTATTTTTTGCTGCTTCGACAACCCACAATTTGTTTGTCCCACAATCTCCATCAACCTTTGCCCAGATGACTGCTTCTGATTTTTGTGGTATTTGCTGACTCTCTTCCACCAGCACTCGGTTACTGCTGTAGTCTCTCTCGTAGCCGAAATTAAGTGGTACATCCATGTTCTTATATCGCATCGTCGTGCTTTGCATGCCGATCGTGATGTCCTGGTCGATTAAGAAGTCCACTCCAATTATGATTTCATCAACAATCTCTGCCACTATAAAATTGTGTACTACCGTGACGTTCCCAATTGCGACTTCACATGCTACTTCTCCTAGAACCGTGGGGTATTCTCCAGTGGCTGTACGCAATCTTGCTCCATGCAATGGTCTTACCTTCTTCTTGACTAAATCCGCTCGAATGATGGAAGGTGTGTCTACCCAGTCTGGCCTTTCCACTTCCACGCGATGAGTTTTGTATGCGGGCTTACTCAAAAGTAAGGCAGTTTCCTGAGTTAGTGCATTGTATACTGTTTCAGCAAATGTTTGCTTTGGGTTTGCGTATGTAGCTCGCTTTGTTTCGACGTCCCGTATGCCATTTATAAAACTCTGAATCTGTACCCTTTCAGAGTATTCCACGGGCGCGTCCGCATTTGCAATGTGAGCCAATCTTTCAATGTCTGAAGCAAACTCCTGCAAAGTCTCGTTAGATTTTGGTAGCGGTTTTGCAATTCTATTTGGTAGACTTGTTTCCTGTGTTCGCTTTCCTAACGTTGTTCTACAGCAGCCATCAATGCTTCATAGTTGTTCCGCTCTCCTTCGGGAATCGTCTGTAGGATTTCGGCTGCTGGCCCCTTAAATACTACGAATAGAGCTGCACCTTTATCTTCAGCATTCCAGTTATTCACTGTTGCGGTCTTCTCAAACTGAAGCTTAAACACCTGGAAAGGAACAGAACCGTCAAAGGATGGTGTTTTTACCTTTGGATTACTCGCTGAAACTGCTGGGCGATTTAGTTGCAGCTCCTGTATACGACCTGTCAATGATTCAATCTCGGCACCAATTTTGTCTTCGAGTTGTCAAATTTTTGTATCTTGCGCCTCCAACTTCGAAGAAATACGTCCTTCTTGCTCTTCCAGTTGAGCAGAGATCTGCGATGATATCTGTGCTAAAATTTGCGCCGAAATTTCGGATATTCGCGCTTCTTGTGCTTCAATCTTAGATGTAATCCGTGTCGACATTTCTGAAAAACGCGTTTCTTGTGCTCCAACCCAAAAAAAACCAACAAATACCTTGAGAAAACATCGAGTAATTGGCCAAAGTATACTCTTTGTTTATGTGGCTTGCTTAAATGTTGTTGTGCCTTTATTTAATAACCTTAGAGATGGTAATATTCGCCACAATATTATAGAATAACTAATTAAAAACTGAGACTATTTCAGAACCACGCAAGAGCGAACCAGTTAAAGAAGGCGATTGCCATTTCGTAAGTCATAAATGCTAAAAATGTAAGCTTAATGTACTGGGAGGTGACAGAATTAGAACTAGTACCGTCTCTTAATGCGATATTTCTGCGCTAGCTCAGATCTAGATAGCGCGATTCACTGCAGGGTTAAAACCGTATACTTAGTTCCGAACACCGTGACAATACAACAAGTGTCCGCTAGGTGGCACATAGGCCGAGATAATTCTAAAATTTATATAATATTTTAAATCTTAAGATGGGTTTTTTAAGTAACATTTATAAGATCTAATTCTTAAGTTTGAAATAAAGCATATTCCTCCACAGTCAGCGTAACAACTGTGGATATAACCAATTTTATAATCAAGTTTAAAGTATGATAACTGCAAGCTCAGGAAATCTCTTTGGAAAAAATATCGCTAAAGGGGAATAGAAGTCGCTCTTCCTCCATACATGTACGAAGTCGATTTTTAATTAATTTCATTTTGGATAATGATCTTTCACTTGTGCAAGTTTCCCTTTCCTCTGCTTCCAAACTGTGGTATCGACTGAAATACTTTCTTCTCCAAAGAGTATGTGTCTAAATAAAATAATTTAAAAAAATTTTAAGTTAAACGGTTTTATTGAAAACAATACTTTCATGAAGTAATAATAATACTAAAAGCTAGAAAACAATTACGTAGGTATTAGGTACTAGTCATCACACTCCTCATCAATCTAGGGCGTTGATCAGACAATTAAATAAAAGCATTGGACGCGTCAAATTTTTATACTCAGTTGAGCAGAGCTCACAGAGTATATTAAGTTTGATTGGATAACGGTTGGTTGTACATATATAAAGGAATCGAGATAGATATAGACTTCCATATATCAAAATAATCAGGATCGAAAAAAAATTTGATTGAGCCATGTCCGTCCGTCCGTCCGTCCGTCCGTCCGTCCGTCCGTCCGTTAACACGATAACTTGAGTAAATTTTGAGGTAACTTGATGAAATTTGGTACGTAGGTTCCTGAGCATTCATCTCAGATCGCTATTTAAAATGAACGATATCGGACTATAACCACGCCCACTTTTTCGATATCGAAAATTTCGTAAAACCGAAAAAGTGCGATAATTCATTACCAAAGACAGATAAAGCGACGAAACTTGGTAGATGAGTTGAATTTATGACGCAGAATAGAAAATTAGTAAAATTTTGGACAATGGGCGTGGCACCGCCCACTTTTAAAAGAAGGTAATTTATAATTTTTGCAAGCTGTAATTTGTCAGCCGTTGAAGATATCATGATGAAATTTTGCAGGGACGTTACTCCTATTACTATATGTATGCCTAATAAAAATTAGCAAAATCGGAGAAGGACCACGCCCACTTTTAAAAAAATTTTTTTTTAAAGTAAAATTTTAACAAAAAATTTAATATCTTTACAGTATATAAGTAAATTATGTCAACATTCAACTCCAGTAATGACATGGTGCAACAAAATACAAAAATAAAAGAAAATTTCAAAATGGGCGTGGCTCCGCCCTTTTTCATTTAATTTGTCTAGGATAATTTTAACGCCATAAGTCGAACAAAAATTAACCAATCCTTTTGAAATTCGGTAGGGGCATAGATTTTATGATGCTAACTGTTTTCTGTGAAAACGGGCGAAATCGGTTCATGCCACGCCCAGTTTTTTTACACAGTCGTCCGTCTGTCCTTCCGCATGGCCCTTAACACGATAACTTGAGTAAATTTTGAGCTAACTTGATGAAATTTGGTATGTAGGTTCCTGAGCACTCATCTCAGATCACTATTAAAAATGAACAATATCGGACTATAACCACGCCCACTTTTTCGATATCGAAAATTTCGTAAAACCGAAAAAGTGCGATAATTCATTACCAAAGACAGATAAATCGACGAAACTTGGTAGATGAGTTGAATTTATGACGCAGAATGGAAAATTAGTAAAATTTTGGACAATAGGCGTGGCACCACCCACTTTTAAAAGAAGGTAATTTAAAACTTTTGCAAGTTGTAATTTGTCAGTCGTTGAAGATATCATGATGAAATTTGGCAGGAACGTTACTCCTATTACTATATGTACGCTTAATAAAAATTAGCAAAATCGGAGAAGGACCACGGCCACTTTAAAAAAAAAATTTTTAAAGTAAAATTTTAACAAAATATTTAATATCTTTACAGTATTTAAGTAAATTATGTCAACATTCAACTCCAGTAATGACATGGTGCAACAAAATACAAAAATAAAAGAAAATTTCAAAATAGGCGTGGCTCCGCCCTTTTTCATTTAATTTGTCTAGGATACTTTTAACGCCATAAGTCGAACAAAAATTAACCAATCCTTTTGAAATTTGGTAGGGGCATAGATTTTATGATGTTAACTGTTTTCTGTGAAAACGGGCGAAATCGGTTTATGCCACGCCCAGTTTTTATACACAGTCGTTCGTCTGTCCTTCCGCATGGCCGTTAACACGATAACTTGAGCAAAAATCGACATATCTTTAATGAACTTAGTTCACGTACTTACTTGAACTCACTTTATTTTGGTATGAAAAATGAACGAAATCCGACAATGACCACGCCCACTTTTTCGATATCGAAAATTACGAAAAATGAAAAAAATGCCATAATTCTATACCAAATACGAAAAAAGGGATGAAACATGGTGAGGTAATTGGATTGGTTTATTGACACGAAATATAACTTAAAAAAAACTTTATTAAATGGTTGTGACACCTACCATATTAAGTAGAAGAAAATGAAAAAGTTCTGCAGGGCGAAATAAAAAACCCTTAAAATCTTGGCCGGTATTACATATATAAATAAATTAGCGGTATCCAACAGATGATGTTCTGTGTCACCCTGGTCCACATTTTGGTCGCGATCTGGAAAACGCCTTCACATATACAACTACCACCACTCCCTTTTAAAACTCTCATTAATACCTTTAATTTGATACCCATATCGTACAAACACATTCTAGAGTCACCCTGGTCCACCTTTATGGCGATGTTTCGAAACGGCGTCCACCTATAGAACTAAGGCCCACTCCCTTTTAAAATACTCATTAACACCTTTCTTTTGATACCCATATTGTACAAACAAATTCTAGGGTCACCCCTGGTCCACCTTTATGGCGATATCTCGAAACGGCGTCCACCTATGGAACTAAGGATTACTTCCTTTTAAAATACTCATTAACACCTTTATGGCGATATCTCGAAACGGCGTCCACCTATGGAACTAAGGATTACTTCCTTTTAAAATACTCATTAACACCTTTCTTTTGATACCCATATTGTACAAACAAATTCTAGGGCCACCCCTGGTCCACCTTTATGGCGGTATCTCGAAACGGCGCCCACCTATGGAACTAAGGATTACTCCCTTTTAAAATACTCATTAACACCTTTCATTTGATACCCATATCGTACAAACGCATTCTAGAGTCAACCCTGATCCACCTTTATAGCTATATCCCTAAATGGCGTCCACCTATAGAACTATGGCCAAATCCCTCATAAAATACTCTTTAACACCTTTCATTTGATACCCATATCGTACAAACGCATTCTAGAGTCACCCCTGGTCCACCTTTATGGCGATATCTCGAAAAGGCGACCACCTATACAACAACCACCACTCCCTTTTAAAACCCTCATTAATACCTTTAATTTGATACCCATATCGAACAAACACATTCTAGAGTCACCCCTGGTCCACCTTTATGGCGATATCTCGAAACGGCGTCCACCTATGGAACTAAAGATTACTCCCTTTTAAAATACTCACTAACATCTTTCGTTTGATACCCATATTGTACAAACGTATTCTAGGTCACACCTGGTCCACCTTTATGGCGATATCTCGAAACGGCGTACACCTGTGGAACTAAGCATCACTCCCTTTTAAAATACTCATTAACACCTTTCTTTTGATACCAATATTGTACAAACAAATTCTAGGGTCACACCTGGTCCACCTTTGTGGCGATATCTCGAAACGGCGTCTACCTGTGGAACTAAGGATTACTCCCTTTTAAAATACTCATTAACACCTTTCATTTGATACCGATATCGTACAAACGCATTCTAGGGTCACCCCTGGTCCACCTTTATGGCGATATCTCGAAAAGGCGACCACCTATACAACTACCACCACTCCCTTTTAAAACCCCCCTTAATACCTTTAATTTGATACCCATATCGTACAAACAAACTCTAGGGTCACACCTGGTCCACCTTTATGGCGATATCTCGAAACGGCGTCCACCTGTGGAACTAAGCATCACTCGCTTTTAAAATACTCATTTGCACCTTTCTTTTGATACCCATATCGTACAAACAAATTCTAGGGTCACACCTGATCCACCTTTATGGCTATATCCCTAAATGGCGTCCACCTATAGAACTATGGCCCACTCCCTAATAAAATACTCTTTAATGCCTTTCATTTGATACACATGTCATACAAACACATTCCAGGGTTTCCCTCGGTTCATTTTCCTACATGGTTATTTTCCCTTATGTTATCACCATAGCTCTGAACTGAGTATGTAATATTCGGTTACACCCGAACTTAACATTCCTTACTTGTTATTGATAGTCATAAGTAAGAGCAACTGAACCTACGCCTCACATTTTTAGAAATCGTAAAATAAACTTTACCAATTTTCTTCGAACTGCTTATGATGTAAATGGTTTATTTTGGTGTAAACCTCCACAAAAGGAGTTCATAGTAAAATATTTATTGTAAAGTAATAAGTGGAATGTTATTTTCATAGTTTTTAATATATAATTTTATTAAAATATAGCACACACGACGAATGGTCGTATTATGAGTTCAAAAAACGACTTTTCTCACATACATAAAGTGTATGTACATACGTAAGTTTGTTCATATGTATGTCTTTGCATATTCATAGATACGACTAACACTAATTAAAACCAAAAATTAATTAGATAATTAACTTTTCGCTACCATTTCAATATCATTAAAATTTGATAATGAATCCTAAACACGCAATTTAAAAATGTAAACGGACCTCCTCTCGTCCTTCGTTTGAACAGTTTTCAGCATTTGTGATCCATTACCATTGGACTGTAACCTGAATTGCATGAAAACGATCAAAAACATAAAAGTGTAAATTAACATTTTCTGACAATTGTATGAACGCTTGGTAAGCGTTTCGAATAATTAAAATGCATTTATCGTAAACTTCGTCAATGCGTGACTTCTGAGTATACCCAATAACCAACAAAAGGAAAATACCTCATCGGTTGCAATCAGAAATTGGAATGAATTTTCTGAATAAAAGTTCGAAGTATGTACCGTTATTCGAACACCGATTTTGTAAGAATAACAAGTAAGGGTGTCTTATTTTGTTTTGTTGATTTTCCGACAGGGTGGATAAATGATGTATATTGGAACGATTTTCTGTAATCCTTTGTCAAATTTGGTTTCGAGACAAACCGGTTTCGCCGTTGTGCCATCATCAGTGTCGATTTTCGTTCTGATTTGTTGTTGACGTTTGTCCTGTATTTATAGTTCGTGAGTACGTGACCAGGTATTGTCAAAATTGATGCTTGTGTATACTTAGGTATGTGTATGTGCTATGTGCTCATTCACAAGAGAGGGTGGGTTTTACTTATCGATTTGTGTGGCTGACTGAGGCAGGTAAAAGTCCGTGATTTTAGTCGTTCGACCTCTTTTGTGGGTTTGTTGTTTTTGAGCATTAATTGTTTTGTGTTTATTTGTTGTTGTGTGTTTGTCTGTTGTATCCGTGTGATTATTTTGTTTCTTGTAAACAAGTTATGAAGGCTCGAATATTTTGTCAGAAATTGTGTTTATTTGTTCGTTTATTATTCTAGCCTCGATTGTTTTCTGTCGGTGTCATATTTCCGGTGTAACGGGACATTATATACTCAGCGTGAGTTTTCAATGCACCGTTCAATTCGGATAAATTAGCTTTTGGATTTCGTTAAATGGAATTAATTTTTTAAGCTCCAGAAATGTTGTGTAATGCTTGATCGGAATAGGGGCGTGGCTCCGCCTACTAAAAAAGCTTTTTTTGCTAAGATACCGTTTATTTTTCCAGCCTACGACCTTTTTAAACAACCTTTATATATATATAAAAAAATAGGTTGCGCTAGAAATATTTCCTGCACTGTGCACCCAATATTATTATGATGCGTTAATTTTTCTTCGAGGTATGACTCCCGAAACATAGAAAATTGTTTGGTCAAAATGTGGGCGTGCCACGCTCATTTGCAAAAATTTTAATTTTTTGATTTTTCATGTTATAATTCCACTTGGGAAATGAAACACCATTGATATAAAGCTCTAATTTGCAAAGGTATAGCTTATTCTATTCACCAAAGACCCTTCTATATAAAAGTGGGCGTGGTTTTTAACCGACTTCGTTAATTTTTCGAAAATTCGAAACATTCTTTATAATAAAGGCAACCTCTCTGTAGAATTTTGTTATGATAGGTTTAATGATTTTTGATTTATGATTAATAATATTTGTAAAATTGATTTTATCATAAGTGGCCGGTGCCACGCCCATTTTCAAAAGTTTTTCAAATTTTTTTCAAGATCCTTATTATCAGTCCAACCATAAAATTTCAACATTCTAGGTGTTATTGTGTGCACAGACAGATGGACTCACATGGCTTAATCAATTCTTTTTTCATCCTGAGCATTTTGATATATGGAAGTCTATATTTATCTCGATTCGTTTATGGCACTACGATCAACAGTTATGTTACCAAAGTTAATATACTCTGTGCGCAAAGCACCTTGAGTATAAATGTAGGTGTGGCTTTCAGGCGATTTCATTTTCAGAGCAAAAAGTGGTATTTTGTTGTACTAGAGAAGAAGTGAAAATTATATCGTACTAATAACCATTGCAATAATAAATACAAATATAAAATATAAAAATATATATGTATGGTGCATTCCCATGTGCAGGCTAATTTTTTGCTGTAAACATGGGGGAAACGGTCAGGAACCACGCAAACTTTTTATACCATACGGCCATAATAGCATAGCGAAAAGACTACCTCGTACCTGCAAAGCTGTATCGTGTTCGTCGCAATCAGAATGGTGCGAGATTAAAAGAGGGAAAGATTTGCGCATGATCGACCAGGCAGAAAAGACGTGGAACCAAGCGCTTAGCTGCAAACCGTCGAAGATTATGTGTAGGTTTTACGACCTCAGACTAAAGAAGTTGCTCCTATGACTAAAAAGAGCAGATTGGAGGCTAAAGATGGATATTATGGCTGGCCTTCTGGCGTCACGTACTTTTAAATTACGTTTCGATAGTGATAGCAGATGTAGCGAGTGCAGATTGCAAGAGAAAGCGATCGAGCACGTTCTGTGTTGGTATCCTGTAGTCCCCCTCTGTGTTGGAGCTTTATATGTACATTAGGAGTCACAGCATTATTAGACTGTTTGCACCCCTCAAAAACCTTCTTTGAGACTTCTACGTCCTCTTCTTGTCCCATTGATTTTTAGCTTTGAGGTCCCTTTCAACCTCGCCCCATTCATCGTGCTAGGATTATTGTCCTTTGGACTTTTGAAGCTCCGTGTTTAACATATCCTTCGCCTGCTTGGTTATTTGGAGAACGTAGTGCTAACCCACCTCCACAACATCGAAAGAAATCTGGAAGAAGGGGTTTAAATGATCACCCCGCTACTATTAGGGTACTGATTTGCTTCGTCACTCATGTTGAATCTGTCGGGAACAACCGGACTCACAATATTATTTCTCTTTGGTCTTTCTGAGTCAGCAGGAGTCTTGTTGTAAGCTCATTTTCACCTATTTACCTACCCTTGCTATCTGTTGTTGACATATCGCCCCAATTCTCGCTTTCGAGTTAGTTGGCCTGTGTCATGCCGGTGACATTACCGAGGATTTCTCTCAGCAAAGCTCTTGTCAGCGAACTGCCTTCGACCTACTTCTAAGGCCCCACATGCCGGAGCCAAGCGCTTATTCTCCTTGTCTGTGTGAATACTATCTGTTGGTCTATAAAGGAAGTCTGACGGCATATGATCAACTATGAAATTCCAAAATTTTGCGTACCAGCTCATGAGCTGTTACTCCGGAAATTTTTTGTATATTTTTAAATTTGGAAATTGTGCCTAAATATTCACTCTGTTAAATTTTTCCGTTCTACTTTTAAACCTTATTGAATTTAGTAGCTCTCACAACAACTCAAAAGTTGTTTTGAACTTTCCTATTCCGATAATCCTCCGTTCGCCAAATGAAGAAATATGTGGCCTTGGGACTACAATCCTGCAAAAATCGTGGGATCATGTGGTACAATAGAGTACTTACCATTATACTCCACTGTAATGGGGCAATGGACCAATTCATGTTTCTGTACGAACATATTGCCACCCGATCATTGCTCGTTTTTAACGATGGTGATCAATACACGATGTTTATTGGACTGTGGGTTAATGTTAATTGGACCATATTTTTTGTATGAATTGTGGTTAATTTTGGAGCACTCGGTTGGCCCATAGCGAGTACTCCATACATGCATGCATGAAGTTCTCGCGATTTTTGGAGGGAAGGAGTTGATGAGATTATAACAGGCATGCTTAACCAACGAACCGATATCATTTCGTTACGATAATTAACGTTAATAAACGAAACAAAGTCATTTCGTTTCGTTTATTAACGTTAAAAACGTCAAATTAGCGAAATGATTTGGTTTCGTTTTCTGCCATATCAAAACGAAATCAAATCGTTTATGTTGATTATTAATTTAAAACTATGCTGGCAAAGCTGATTGATGGCGGAGTCATAAAAGCATTCGCCAAGCTGATTGCAACTTTTCTCATGAATTTTGACAGTACGAACATTTCTCAGAGTATTTTTGACATTACCACCAACGAATTACACAAACAAATTACATGGAGTTTGTGTGTGTATGTGCCCTCGTTGTTACCACCTTACGGCTTCACCATGGCTATAGCATTGCCAGCACAAATCAAACATAAAGTATCACGTTTTTGTTAACGTTTTTAACGTAAACGATAGCTTTTCGTTTCGGTTAAAAACGAGATACAATTTATCTTGATAATTTCTTTATCGATAATATTTCGAAGTGTTTCAACGGAAACGGTGGACATTTTTTGATAAACGATTAGCTTAACGTTAAGGTGCATCCCTGGATTATAACATGTTGCATAATTTTTATAACGAGTCACTATTATACGTTGTTTATTATCTATACGGCCTTTGGGCAAAATAGTTTCCATTTTCCTGGCTCTACTGGGCTCATAGCAAGTTGTCTAATATACTATTTGCAGGATGTAATTTTAATGTTGTATTATTAATGACAACATTTTTGGCAGTGTACGAAAGCTAAAATTAAATGCCTGATTTGTTGTTAGTAATCCTGCTCGCGCTACCCTCTACTCAAATCGCGAGTTGATTTAGAGTCAAAGATGCGAGAGTAATAAATTTTGCGTGTCCAGAAGGAAATGTGGGCGGAAGAAACATGTATTTACGATGTGGTTGTGAAAGCATGCAATGTCTACTCAACTAAGCCGTTAAGCATATCACCAACATCATATTGTACGAAATATATTTATAAATGCATCTACACATTTGTATATTTCTATGGGCGTAGACAGGTTCGGGGTGTACGTAACAAAATTTACCCGTACAAAATATATAGGGAAGTTAGGTTGAACTGCCGGTCAACTAAGGCAGTGAAATTTAGAAATTTAACATGCGAATGCAACAGCAATGTGATCCATATGAATCAATTTGTTGTTGCATTTGCAATTGAGTTTTTATCGGGATCTGGATCACTCTCCATTGGAATGGGGGAATGTATCCACATTGTTACGAGACTTCTTTTAACGGCCAAACGGAATAACCAATTATGTACCAGCGCCAAACCGTAACATCCGTGATCGTACGTCTCGTCACGTAAACACATGGTTTACGTAATCGTACTACTTACCTCGTATTCGGCATGATGATATCGTCCACAGGGGCGGATCCAGAGAGACATTTTGGGGGGAGGAACTTCACCAAAAAAATCCGTTTTTTGGTAGCCACAATCGACTTGATCGGTGGTAGCGCCTAGCGATTTTTTGTGATATTCTATTTAAGTTAACCGAAAAAATCGGTAGCCTCAACCGAAAGAAAAGCTTATGTTAGCATTGCTCATCCATTCAGGGGTCTATCCGCCAGCATATTTTTCCGAGGGGTCATCATCACAATTTTGTTTTCTATACTCAGTTGAGCAGAGCTCACAGGGTATATTAACTTTGATTGGATAACGGTTGGTTGTACAGGTATAAAGGCATCGAGATAGATATAGACTTCCTTATATCAAAATCATCAGTATCGAAAAAAAATTTTATTGAGCCATGTCCGTCCGTCTGCCGTTAAAACGATAACTTGAGTAAATTTTGAGGTATCTTGATGAAATTTGGCATGTAGATTCCTGGGCACTCATCTCAGATCGCTCACTTTTTCGATATCGAAAATCCCGAAAAACACAAAAAGTGCGATAATTCATTACCAGAGATGGGTAAAGCGATGAAATTTGGTAGGTGAGTTGAGCTTTTGACGCAAAATAGAAAATTAGTAAAATTTTGGACAATGGGCGTGGAACCGCCCACTTTTAAAAGAGGGTAATTTAAAAGTTTTGCAAGCTGTAATTTGGCAGTCGTTGAAGATATCATGATGGAATTTGGCAGGAACGTTACTCCTATTACTATATATATGAATAATAAAAATCAGCAAAATCATAGAACGGCCACGCCCACTTAAAAAAAAATTTTTTAAGTCAAATTTTAACAAAAAATTTAATATCTTTACAGTATATCAGTAAATTATGTCAACATTCGACTCCAGTAATGATATGATGCAATAAAATACAAAAATAAAAGAAAATTTCAAAATCGGCGTGGCTCCGCCCTTTTTCATTAAATTTGTTTAGGATACTTTTTATGCCATAAGTCGAACAAAAATTTACCAATCCCTGTGAAATTTGGTAGCGGCTAAGATCCTAGGACGATAACTGTTTTCTGTGAAAAAGGGCGAAATCGGTTGAAGCCACGCCCAGTTTTATACTCAGTCTACAGTCTGTCCTTCCGCTCGGCCGCTAACACGATAACTTGAGCAAGCATCGATATATCTTTACTAAACTCAGTTCACGTACTTATCTGAACTCACTTTGTATTGGTGTAAAAAATGGCCGAAATCCAACTATGACCACGCCCAATCTTTCGGTATCGAAAATTACGAAAAATTAAAAAAATGCCATAATTTTATACCAAATACGAAAAAAGGGATGAAACATGGTAAATGGATTAGTTGGTTGGCGCAAAATATAACTTTAGAAAAAAACTTTGCAAAATGGGTGTGACAACTACCATATTAAGTAGAAGAAAATGAAAAGTTCTGCAGGGGGAGATCAAAAGCCCTTGGAATCTTGGCAGGAATACTGTTCGTGGTATAACATATACAAATAAATTAGTGCTGCCCGACAGATGATGTTCTGGGTCACCCTGGTCCACATCTTGGTCAATATCTGGAAAACGCCTTCACATATACAACTACCACCACTCTCTTTTAAAATACTCATTAAAACCTTTCATTTGATACCCGTATAGTACAAACAAATTCTAGAGTCACCCCTGGTCCACTTTTATGGCGATATCTCGAAAAGGCGTCCACCTATAGAACTAAGGCCCACCCCCTTTTAAAATACTCATTAACACCTGTCATCTGATACTCATATCTTACAAACAAATTCTAGAGTCACCCCTGGTCCACCTTTATGGCGATATCTCGAAAAGGCGTCCACCCATAGAACTAAGGTCCACGCTCTTTTAAAATACTCATTAACACCTTTCGTTTGATACACATATTGTACAAACTCATAGAGTCACCCCTGGTCCACCTTTATGGCGATATCTCGAAAAGGCGTCCACCTATAGAACTAAGGTCCACGCCCTTTTAAAATGTCATTAACACCTTTCATTTGATACCCATATCGTACAAACAAATTCTAGAGTCACCCCTAGTCAACCTTTATGGCGATATCTCGAAAAGGCGTCCACCTATAGAACCAAAGCCTACGCCCTTTTAAAATACTCATTAACACCTTTCATTTGATACCCATATTGTACAAACGCATTCTAGAGTCACCCCTGGTCCACTTTTATAACGATATTCCAAGGCCTACGCCCTTTTAAAATACTCATTAACACCTTTCATTTGATACCCATATTGTACAAACGCATTCTAGAGTCACCCCTGGTCCACTTTTATAACGATATTCCGAAAAGGCGTCCACCTATAGAACTAAGGCCCACTCCCTTTTAAAACACTTATTAACACCTTTCGTTTGATACCCATATTGTACAAACGCATTCTAGAGTCAACCCTGGTCCACCTTTCTCGAAAAGGCGTCCACCTATACAACTAAGACACACGACCTTTTAAAATACTCATTAACACCTTTCATTTGATACCCATATCGTAAAACCAAATTCTAGAGTCACGCTGGGCCACCTTTATGGCGATATATCGAAAAGGCGTTCACCTATAGAACTAAGGCCCTTTTAAAATACTCAGTGACCCCTTCCATTTGATACCCATATCTTACAAACAAATTATAGAGTCGACCCTGATCCACCTTTATGGCGATATCTCGAAAAGGCATCCACCTATAGAACAAAGGCCCACTCCATTTTAAAATACTCATCAACACTTTTCATATGATACCCATATCGTAAAAACAAATTCTAGAGTCACACTGGTCCACCTTTATGGCGATATCTCGAAAAGGCGTCCACCTATAGAACCAAGGCCTACGCCCTTTTAAAATACTCATTAACGCCTTTCATTTGATACCCATATTGTACAAATGCATTCTAGAGTCACCCCTGGTCCACTTTTATAACGATATTCCGAAAAGCGTCCACCTATAGAACTAAGTTCCACTCCCTTTCAAAATACTCATTAACACCTTTCATTTGATACCCATATCGTAAAAACAAATTCTAGAGTCACGCTGGGCCACCTTTATGGCTATATCTCGAAAAGGCGTCCACCTATAGAACTAAGGCCCTTTTAAAATACTCATTAACCCCTTCCATTTGATACCCATATCTTACAAACAAATTATAGAGTCGACCCTGGTCCACCTTTATGGCGATATCTCGAAAAGGCGTCTATCTATAGAACTAAGGCCCACCCCATTTTAAAATACTCATCAACACTTTTCATTTGATACCCATATCGTAAAAACAAATTCTAGAGTCACACTGGTCCACCTTTATGGCGATATCTCGAAAAGGCGTCCACCTATAGAACCAAGGCCTACGCCCTTTTAAAATACTCATTAACGCCTTTCATTTGATACCCATATTGTACAAACGCATTCTAGAGTCAACCCTGGTCCACTTTTATAACTATATTCCGAAAAGCGTCCACCTATAGAACTAAGTCCCACTCCCTTTCAAAATACTCATTAACACCTTTCATTTGATACCCATATCGTAAAAACAAATTCTAGAGTCACGCTGGGCCACCTTTATGGCTATATCTCGAAAAGGCGTCCACCTATAGAACTAAGGCCCTTTTAAAATACTCATTAACCCCTTCCTTTTGATACCCATATCTTACAAACAAATTATAGAGTCGACCCTGGTCCACCTTTATGGCGATATCTCGAAAAGGCGTCTATCTATAGAACTAAGGCCCACCCCATTTTAAAATACTCATCAACACTTTTCATTTGATACCCATATCGTAAAAACAAATTCTAGAGTCACACTGGTCCACCTTTATGGCCATATCTCGAAAAGGCGTCCACCTATAGAACTAAGGCCCACTCCATTTTAAAATACTCATCAACACTTTTCATATGATACCCATATCTTACAAACAAATTCTAGAGTCACCCCTGGTCCACCTTTATGGCGATATCCCAAAAAGGCGTCCACTTAAGTCTCACACCCTTTTAACAGCTTGTAACTTTGATTTAAGGTAATGAAATACAACATTCTACTTCCTTCGATCGCGCTAATACTCCTGTAAAAAATAAATATTATTTTAAAATGAATTATAGATCTGTGATAATTCAATACTTAAACCCTACCTCATAGGCTTAGCTATTATTCAAAACTCATACCTACAAAGCAAGAATTTTACATGAACAACTTCGCCAGGTTGACTTAAAACTGTATTTAACTATTTTGAAAAACAAAAAAGGTCGCGGCAGCGTCCACTAGGGCCGCTCGAAATCTTTGAAAATCTTTGCATCGACTTCAAAAATTGTTGAAGATGTGATGTTATTCATAACCGTTTTCCATTTAAAAAAAACTACCACTTATTATACAAAAATGAAAAATACACATAAAGAGCATACATAAAAATTCGTAATCTGTAGAATCCATCAAGTTTTCTCATGTATTTGGCGATGAAAAAATGTATATTCTTGTGCAAGATACATTTGCACAGCCTTTTCAGATATTAATAATTCCAGTGAGGACGATCGACTTCGCCGTTTCCAGAAATGTTGTCTTATATAGTTCAAACTTTAAATACTCAAAGTTACATGGCTGTCCCCTGGTCAAAAAATACAGCTCAGAGTATATAAAAAATTGAAAATGTGACAAAAAATTCGCCGGAAGGTGGAAGCTTTCAAGACCGGGGCAACTTTCTCTCAGGCCGAAAAGGGTGATCTGGTAACCAATATTCAGAAGGTGCTTAGATTCTAGAGGCAAGCCCTCTACATCATTTTAAACGGAGACAGCTTTGAAGCACCCAGCTCCAACCACTCTTCACAATAATTGCTTCTGGAGCATTCCATGTCTTCGCAAAACTCGTACAGCTCATCATTAAATCCTTTTCGGTGCTCGCCATCGCCAACGCGTAGAGGTCCATATCTTTCGAAGAACTTTTCTCTCGCACGTCCCAGAGCCGCTTCATTTGATGTTGTCATGGTCCATTCTTCTGCCCCATATAGCAAGACAGGTACGATAAGTGACTTGTAGAGCATAATTTTCGTTTGCCGAGAGAGGAATTTACTTCTCAATTGCCTACCTAGTCCAAAGTAGCATTTATTGGCAAGAGTGCTTCTTCGTTGGATTTCAGAGCTTTTAGAGCTGTTGTTCTTAGTGTTAATGCTGGTTCCCAAATAAACGAAGTCTTTCACTATTTCGAAATTATGGCTGCCAACAGTAGCGTGGTTGGCAAGGCGCATATGCGCTGACTCTTTGCTCGATGACAGCAGGTACTTCGTTTTGTCCTCATTCGCCATGAAACCCCTTCTTTTTTCAGTTGGGAGTAAGCAGAACTTACGGCGCGGGTGTTCAGGCCGATGTTGTCAATGTCATCAGCATACGCCAGTAATTGGACGCTTTTATATAATATTATTCTGCAGCTAGAATAATTTTCTCCAGCATTAAATTAAAGAAATCTCAGGATAGGGGGTCATCCTGTCTGAAACCTCATTTAGTTTCGAACGGCTCGGAGAGGAACTTCCCAATTCTGACAGAGATGATGTTGTTGCTCAACATCATTTTGCACAGTCGTATAAGTTTTTGGGGGTAACCAAACTCAGACATAGCGGCATATAGGCACCTCTTTTCTTGCTGTCGATGCCGGCCTTAAGATCGACGAAACGGTGATATGTGTCGATTATTTTTCGCAAGTTTTTTCCAGGATTTGGCGCATTGCGTAAATCGTCTCGATAGTAGATTTACCAGTTCTGAAGCCGAACTGATAAGGTCCAATCCGCCGATTCACGGTGGCCTCAATCTTTCGCACAACACACTTGACCGGATCTTATATGCGATATTAAGAAGGCTGATTCCGCGATAGTTGGCGCAGTTTGTAGTATCCCCTTTCTTGTGGGCTGGGCAAAGAACACTTAGATTCCAATCGTCGGGCATGCACTCGTCCGACCATATTTTGCAATGCAGAAGCTGATGCACGCGCCTTTCCTATTCCTCGTCGCCGAACTTGAATAGCTCCGCAGGCATTGCTATTCTGACTTCGTCGTAATCGATTGCGAGTTCATCATCCCTATTTGGTAAATCGCTGTCTCCATTTAGAGGAGCAAAGAAGTGTTCCCTTCATAATCTAAATACTCTCTGGTCATCGGTTACAAAGTTGTGGTTTTTGTTCTTACAACAGTTTGCCCCGTACTTAAGACCTTCTGTTGCCGAATTTTTTGGTATTTTGGCCGTTATTCCTGGTAGCTAGCAGCTCAAGCTCATCGCACTCACGCCTTTCTGCCTCTCCTTGTTTCTTCCTGAAAAGGCTTCTCGCTTCACTTTTCAACTCGCGATAACGTTCACACACTCCTCTTGTTGCGCTCGTTTTTAACGTAGCCCTGTAGGCAACGCCTTTTCCTTTGGTTTCAACGTGGCATTCTTCATTCTACCAGTTGTTTTTCCGTTGTCGCCGGTAACCAGTTTTTTCCTCGGCGGTAGTACGAAGTGTGTTGGAGATATGCTCCTACTGCTCCTGAATTCCGTCCGGTTGAGTTGTGCTCTCAGTGAGTAGGTGTGAGAGTCCTTTTTCCTTATGTTTTTGTTCCTTGGTTTTAGCCGGGCAGAGTTGGCGCGTATTTTGGCTGCGAGGAGGTAATGGTCCGAGTCGGTGTTAAGTTCTCGGATGGTGCGCACATCTAAAACACTGGAGGCATGCCGTTCGTCTATCACAACATGGTCGATCTGATTACGTGTTTTTCGATCGGGTGACAGCCATGTAGCTTGATGTATCTTTTTATGCATGCACCTCGTGCTGGATATGACCATATTACGAGTACCCGCAAAGTCAATCAGCCTCAGTCCGTTAGGAGAAGTTTCATTGTGTAGGCTGCACTTTCCAACTGTGGGACCAAAAATAGTTTCATTTCCCACCCTGTCTTCTTTCTTCCTTGCTACCTCCAACGCGTTTATTGGATGGCTGTGATGTCAGATTTTGCAGGAATTAGTTACAATCAGACCTGTTAAATAATGATTAAAAATTTTAATGATTATTAATTATAATGAGTTTTCCTCAGCCAATTGTTTAATGATTAATTGTCAGTAGTTATGCCATTTTAATGATTATTAATTAATTATTTTCATTAAAATTTTGTAATTAATTAATTAATTATTTTTAATTGCATAATTAATACAAACAATGTTGATTATTTTTAATTATTTTTTCGTTTGTCTTATGGAATGATAAACAAAATTATTTGATAATTTTAATTAATTTTGATTATTTTTAATTAAATAATTAATATAATTATTTGATTAATGTCAATTAATTTTGATTATATAAATTACATAATTAATACAATTAAATGATTATTTTTAATTAATTTTAATTATTTCTGTGTTTTTCCAGCTTTATAATATAAAAATATATATATATATACAGATATATGCTTACGTCTGTGGTGTAATAAGCCAAAATTTACGCTCTCCAATTTGGCTTTTAAAAGTTTTCACAAAAAACAGCGACAATTGACAATATCAGTAAGAATAAATATGTATCTTATATTTCTCGAGTTAGCACAAGTATGTACATACAATAGTACAATTGGTTTCAGCCACTTATTTCTTACTTCAAACATTTTCTCCTTCATGTTAATAATTCAAAATAATCATATAATTGGAAATAATTAGATAATCAAAAATAATTAAGTAATTGAAATTAGTCAAATAATTAAATTTAATTATTAATTGTTTGATTAATTTAAATTTTTTGATTAATTTTAATTGTTTGATTATTTTTAATTACTTAATTGTCCTTAATCATATGATTGTCCTTAATTTAAAACAATGGGAATATTTTTTAATTATTTTTTTAATGGCCAATAATCATGATTATTTTTAAGTATTTTTTTAATTAATTAATTATTAATTGCTAGGTGCTGTGCAAAAAATTAATAAATCATTAAAATTAAAAAGGGAAACGAAATTAATGATTATTAATGTCAATGGAAATTTAACAGGTCTGGTTACAATAGAAAGAAAATTTGCGATCTCGAACGTCAATGCGAGTAACAAAACAAAAAATCAAAACAACTGTGGAGTTTTCCGATACTTCAATGCAGAACTTTGAAAATAAACTCAGTATTTTGAAACTATGGAATTTTGAAAAACAGAATTTTAACATACAGAATTTCGTATTACAGAATATCAAATACAGAATATTGAAAACAGAATTTTGAGCCAAAATAATACTCTAGCCAACCAAAACATAGCATATTTAAAATTTTTGTGGATACATGGTTAAATAAAGCGAATAGGTTAGCCTGTAAAAAGTGAAGCTTTTAAATTTAATGTTAAGATGCCCCAACGCAATGTTGAGTTCCCACATAAATAGCATTGGTCATTTTGTTATTCTTTACCTGAACTGTGATTGCGCTTTAACGAATAGTACAGCTGTAAACAAAAAAAAATACATAATTCGGAAAACCTTAGTTCTTTTCTATGCAAGAACCATATGCCTCCTCTTTCAAAGGTAGCTTACGCCCATGTCTACTTAGATGCATATGTAATTAAGTATGAGTACGCACACAAAAAAGTGCCTTCCGCTTATTTGGAAGTTGCAATCTACAACTGCGTATATTTTTGAGATAGTTTGGAGTGTGTCATAGCGTCTTGCTTGAACTTGAACTTAACTCTTGTTGTCATGAAATATGAAATGGTCCCGGAGGTTGCTAACAATGATGCGAGATAAAATGTATGCATGGTCTTCCGAATGAATACATATGGTACTTATGTATGTAAGTTTTTATTTGCGCTGTCTTACACTGCTGTTGCTTTGATATCGGTGAGGGGCTTATGGTGGACATACATTATGTATTGTTGCCGCCTCCTGCTTTTGCATCAAGAGTAAGTATAGTATCAACGTAAGCTTCCTATCGCTTAAACAAGGAATAAACAACTTATAGAATAAAATCACTTAATTATTTATATAATGTATTCAAACTTGTCAAACAAATAAGATCAAGGCTTCCCTTGAAAAAATATTAAGATTAAGTTCCCTAAATAAAGTAGCGTTTGAAAATATTTTTCTTAAAATCCAGACTGTAAATGTACTTCATAAGTTTTAATCTGCCAAGTCTTGGATGA
Organism: Eurosta solidaginis; assembly: GCF_040869045.1. Classification (NCBI taxonomy): domain Eukaryota; kingdom Metazoa; phylum Arthropoda; class Insecta; order Diptera; family Tephritidae; genus Eurosta; species Eurosta solidaginis. Next base: position 239,840,896 of record NC_090319.1, read on the forward strand.
GTTACAGAAGTTTTCTCTTAGGCCACCTTCGTAGTTAGGTTAGATTCGGTCGAAGTTCCTGCCGCGGATACAGACATAGTCCATTACCTCTCCTCTTCGAATAATTTTGAGGAGCTGATAAGACTACCAAGATCTTGATATCGTACTCCACAACCTTACGTAGATTATCCCTAAAGGGTGGTGCCAGGCAGCGCTGTATGGCCCCACTTAACGCTGTACCACATTATCCAACGACATCCTCTAACGGCAATCCCAGGAAACTTGTAGTTTTTCAATAAGGTTGCAATTGAAAAGATTGTTGGGGTCATGCTGGGCCACTTTACATGCAGGACATACACTGCATATGTCGGGTGAAGTAAGATTTTTAACTATTGCAGTATCCAGATTGATGTTGTATGCGAGTCACACGCGTCTCTGGGAAATTTCGCTTTCCTTAGCTGCGAGAATCGGGTATTGGACTCTGGCAACGGGGCTCGGTGGGCATTAATCGGCGTATGACTTTTCCGACTCTTCGCGGATGAGGCTGAGTGCCTTTTTATGTTTTTCCGGGTTTGCAGAGGTGACTATTTATATTTCTTTTTAATTACGTGCCTGTTAGGATACACAGGTTTCCGAGTATTTTACATAAAATTTCTGTTTATCGTTTCGGTTCTCTCCTAAATGTGGAGTACTCGTATTTCCGCCATACAGTGTAAATTATGTTCCTGTAGCTTTTTCCAGTGTGTTTCTTTAAGCTCTGCGACCATACCAAAGACGAATAACGTATAAGCGGCTGGCCAATTGCTGTATAGGTAGCTATGAGCGTTTCTGTGGCTTTACCCCATATGTTGCCAGCGAGGCCATAAAACATTTTGTTACGGCTCTGAACTTACGATACAATTGCGGCTGCATGTTGGCCAAAAGGCAGATCTTTATCGAACGTAGCTTGTTGAATCCGAGTGGATGTCCAATATTGTCACCATTTGCTTTGTCCACGATGTAGTTAAGGCCGCCAAGGACTTGGTCGGTGATTATGCAAAGTTACGCGGGGCGAAAAAACGTGGAGAAGGCTTAGAAGATAATTGGTAATTTTGTAACATAGTCCATTAATTTATTAGACTTGAGTAGATTTACCTAAAGTAAAGTCAAATAGTTTCTCCAGTTTCCAGACTCCCCAACCTTCACCACTGTGACGTCAGGATCCTCCCCGCCAATACCCAGCAGATTATTCTCCATCGAAAAATTTTTCAGAGCATCTGCGCAATTTGACGTGGCGGAAATTATGCTTTTTTTGGACAATTATTCGGCCCTGGGACCAAATTGGCATCTGCTCCATCGCCGGACTATCCAGACACTTCGTTCCAGATATATGGCTACTTGTTTTTGGGGATTGCCGGTCATTTTCACGTTCAGGATTCCTCTAAGGGTCCTGTCGTTGGCCACTTTGGCAAGAAGGGAGGTTTATTGTTTTCCTCCGACCTCTTGCTTTTGTAGCGGTTTATGCTTTCCGCTGCTGAAAGCGGATTGCTTTGGTATTATTTCGTCAGCAGAGCCTGCAATCGTAGCTAATTTTGACTTGTACAGCGGTACTCCATACTCTTTTTGTATATTGTAAAATAGCTTAAAATAGCTTTATGTCGCCATTTTTGTCGAAATGTGCTCTCCAAATTAGCCCAGCTGCACGCAATTCCTCAATTATTTCAAAGCGTACGTAATTTTGGAATATAATCTATAGCAGGTATTTGCCACCTAATTTTCTTTAAATGCGAGGAAACGCTCAGCTTTTTAAATGAGAATTTGCATGTTGAAATTCTTTGAATTTCTGATTATAAGCCCAAATGAGGTATTAGCTTCAGTGTAAATGCAGTATTCTTGTGGGAAAATAATTTAGGTCCACTCTAATGTCCATACATCTAACAGATGTAAACTCTCTGATTCGATTTAGTTTTTTTATACAAAATATAATTATAGTTTTTTCTTCAACAAAAATTTAACAGTTGTCGAGGTCACAATTATTGTTTTTTGACAGGTGAAAGCCAGGATTACTAATTATAATTTACAATGCCATTATGGCAAAAAATAAACTGCACTTTGTCATACAAATAAATCATAAATATTAAAAATTATCCTTAATTAGATGAAAAAATGGTTCAAGGTAAATATGTGACTCGCCTTTGCATAATAATTGCACCGACTCATTGTCCCAATTCCACTAGAATCTTCACCGATGCTGCACTAATTGTGTCTTTGGTTATACAGGTTTGCTTGCAATTAGTCTAACGCTTTATTGTAGCAACAACATCTTTATAGGCATGGTTCCTGTTGAATAAAATTCACATTTTGTTTTTCGCTTCTCTCTTTTTTAAACTGTGAGGTCAAAAAATTAAATCACCGTTCATATTTCTTGCCCGGCCAGGCAGATTTGCACTAACACAAAACTATTGACCTTGAATGGTTTAAAAATTTTGGTCAGAACCCAACCTTTTTTAATATTCTTAAACAGCAGCATATCTTCCTTTTTTCAAATACCTACATTTGTGTGTTTGTTTTGTACATTCGCAAGTTTGTCTATCTGTTGATTTTTTATGGCTTTCTTTAAAAGAACACCAGACTATGAAATATGGTAAAACAACCTTGCATATAGGCATTTGTTTCGCAGTTGTGTGGTTATTGTGCAATACATATATGAATGGATGTATAGATGTAGGCATATATGAAGGTATCTGCAATATGACTATTTGGCTTCTGTGGAAAGTGTTATTCTTTTTGGAATTTTTTTGTTAATATTTGTGTTTAAGAAATTTTAAAAAATCCCATACTATACGAACTCCAGCGTAAACATATGTTGATACTGTTTTGAAAACAATCAGTTTATGTTCTTCGCCGTGCTCACTGTGACGTATTTAAACTAACGCGAGTGTTTAACCATTTTTTGAAGTGTTTTTTCTAAAAATTTGAAATACCGTGACATTGGGCTTCCGATAGCTCAGGGTAGGTTAAATAAAAAAAAAAAAAGCGTAGCTAAACAAATCAATTCATACAATAATACAGCAAAGAATATACTTCGAAATTATTTTACCAAGCTTCAAATATCTTTTCTAAGTCTTGTTATAGGTATGTAAATCAAACGAAATTTGTTATTAATATTAGAGAAAATATGGTTCAAAATTAAATCCTCACTACCCCGTGCGTTATATATACTTTGTTTGCAAATATAAAGTTTGCCGGGCGTAATATAATAAATAATGATCTAAAAATAAGCCGCGTAAAATTTCAAACGAATTGGATAACTCTTTGAAATGCCACTTTGCATTTCAAAATTTTGAAAACCATATGAATTTAGGGTGCAGCAGAGTATATAAAATAATTGACAAACGTTAATTTGTTAATCATTTATTATGTGGAAAGACTCAGCGACTTATGTAGATTATGAAGGTAAGAATCAGTAAAATTTTATTGGGTCTGAGATTTCGCGAAATTCTCGCTTTTCAAAGAAACAAAATAGGTAACGCCATTTTCGTTCTTCTCAAAAAATCTCCAATTTTTTATATGGAGCAGTAGAAACAATTGCCACCCCGTTAGAAATCTCCCTTCGCACTAAATCTCGCCATATAATGTTATACAATCAGACCAACAGTTTTGATCTATTTCTAGACTTATGCGAGAAATAGAGAACATAAATAAGGACAGGTAAGTTCACATACATATAAAATTAAACAACATACAACTTTTAGTTTAGTTTTAAGACCATAGGTGAACAGGCTAGAAACTTGAATAAAAATAGTTGGTTAATTGGTCGTCAGCATTTTATTGCCGAAGTTTTCCAAGGACTTTCTAAAAATTATCAATGACGTGATTTTCAACACTAAGTTCAAATTATAGAATTAGAAACCAGAGAAAAAGTAAAAAGTTTTCAATTTTACTGTCAAAAGTTTTCCACGCTCAACAACAAAATAAATATGTGAACATTTTTTTACGGTTTCTACATTTTCAACTTATGTATGTATATTACTATGAAAAATTTATAAGTGTAGCAAAAATGTTTAAACTGAATTTTTAATTAAAAACCAACTTCAGTTTTAAGGGACTCCTCACAATTACGTGACCATTCCCCGTTCTCTTTCCTTAATATTCCCTGGGATATGTGCCCCCTTGCTAGAACTTTCGTCAACTGCGCTGCTTCGCTGAAGCAGGCGATGTCCACCAGAAACATAGGCTCTCTTCGCCCTGGAAATTTCACGCTTGTAGATCCTCCACAGATCCCAATACTCGTCCTGGCACGTTTCGCTCTCCGCGACCTTTGCTAGCTTAAACATTTATTTTTCTTGTCGTCTAAAAAGACTCAACTCATTGCTCACTATGGCAGCTTTTCCTTTCCTTTGAGTCTTCTTAGAGGGTAAGCGCTGTTATACGTAGTCATAAGCATTTTTGGTGGGAAGTTGGTGGACTCCTCCAGTTCTTCCAGCATAGAAACAACCATCCAGTCATACCTTGTTGGATGTTGGACCAACATATGTAGGCACACTCTCCCTGTTGGCTATCTGCAAATTGGTTTGCAGCATGTTCACAGCAAAGCTCTTGGACTGCCTTCGAGCTACTTCCAAGCCTCACAGGCTCATTCCAAGCACTCGTTCTCCGCTTCTGTTGGGTCGACCTTTCTCCCAAGCGTACTGCGACAGAGCTCTCTTACACTCCCTGCTACATACTCTTGTCCACTCCCCTTCTTCCTTTGCACTTGTATGCTTTTCCAACATTGACTTTACTACTCTCGCTCACCGAACCCGACGTATCGCTTAATGCGTTTGTTTTCATCCAACCTCCCAATTTAAAGGTGATCTTGAGTCGTACCATCACCTGCACGACAAGGCGAGCTCAGCGGTCCAGTAATAAATATGGGGAGAGAACCTCAGGTCACAGCTGCGCCCTTACTGTGGTAAGGCCATCAATACTACCCGAGGTTGCTTGGAATCAGGAAAGCTCCGTTGGAATACAGCCGGACATACCCCTGGCAGCAAATCATCCAATAGGCACGGTCTGTACAGCACCCTGTATTAGGGGATTGGTGTATGACTTACACAAACGGCTTCGCTGGGTAGGTCATGTTATGCGAATAGGGGGAGACGCCCAGAAAGTATGTATTTCTAACGACACCCGTATTTGGAAAGGCAGGCAAAAGGGAAATATTGACAGATGTGGTGAGGGACAGGTGGATTAATTAAAGCAAAGACACATCTGTGCATACTAGAGATACCGACTTTTGGTGTTTTTTGGTTTTCGGATTTTCAGAATGGGAAATTTGAATACATTGATCGCCCCCAAATTTTAGACCTCCATGCAGTTTTTAAGCTTAATTGCAAGTTAATTTCACAGTTTTTTATCGTACATGAAGTTTTTATGCAAATGGTTCAGTTTCGGTGTCGTACTCATTGTGGGAGAAAAACTTCTTCGGATTTGGACGAACCTCTCCTAGTGTTGTAAATTTATCAAAAATTCGATATAATGGATCGCATCGAAAACTTGCCGAACTTTGGTAAAAATTATATCAGGGATTTATTAATTGCACTCCACCTTTATATTTTTTGTTCCCCATAAAAATATTTATAGTGGTAATGTTAAAATTTGCAAATCAAATTTCAAAAAATTATCTCTTTGTCTAAAGAGCCATTTTTTGTTTCTTCTGGTCCATTTTTATAAAGGAAGAACTTAAACATTTTTATACTCAGCGTGCTTTGCACACAGAGTATATTAACTTTGATTGGATAACGGTTGGTTGTACAGGTATAAAGGAATCGAGATAGATATATACTTCCATATAGATTTTCGCTCCATTATTCATAATGATTTGTTTTCTGATCTAACAAGAGTAGACTCGTAGACAATAAACTACTTTCCCCATATCAATCGGGATTTTGAGTCCACCACAGTTGCTCAACTACGTTGTTACAAATTTTAGATGATACACGGTTGGCCTTTGATAAAAATGAAATGAATAAAAATTAAAGTTCTTAACCTACACATACATACTTACATTAATGCTTACATATTAAAGTACATGATTTCATAATGAATCATAATGAATAATGGTTTGTGAGCATATTATTGTATTGACTTACATACTGTCAATATGATCCGCACATAAGTTGGTTGGTGTGGCTGACCGATAAATTGGACAGTTTGGCAAATGCAAATGAACTCTGAGTCATTAAAATACGAACGTTTGTTTGTATGTATATTAGTGTTATTAAGAGCATTTGAAGTGAGGTGCATTCCAAGCAATACTGTAATGCTACAACAGCCGTTATACGTAAAAAACTGGGCATTCAGCTACTGTTGCCGATATTCACTTATTCAGAGTTAATATGCAATAAACTAGACTCTTGTTCTGCCCATAAAATTGATATATGTAGCCTTCAATCATATAACACGCTATATATACGGTCTAAGTAAGTTTGAGCAATTGTACAGCGTTACATATATACCTAAACTCACCGAAAGCTTTAGGAAAAATGTTATTAACGAGAAGAATAGCATAGCTCTCGCATACAAATCAAACTACACCTTAAAAAATATATTTACACAAACAAAGAGCCCTATCGAACCCCTACAACAAAAGAACGTGGTGTACGAGATCACATGTACCTAAAGGAAAAGAAAATGAGGACTGCAACAATTGTATATAGGAACTACGAAACGAGCATTGGGAGTTCGACTAACAGAACACGAAGCGGACATAAATAACCACAGAAACAATACTGCCTTATCACAGCATATCACATCGAGTGGACATAAAGCTGATCTAGCGAATACGAAAATTTTAGACAAAAACAAACGCGGGAGAGCCTGATACACGTTAGAAAGCTTGAGAATAATGCAGCAGAGAGAAAACACCATAAACAAAAAAGAAGACACCGCAGACATCGCCGCAACTTACCTTTTGTGTTTATAACAAACTAGCAGACCCGCCACACGTTGTTCTGCCCTAAATTTGGTCTATCTCCATACATTTTAATAAGCTTTTTCCGTCTAGCCCTGCCCCCTCCCCTCCCCCTCCTCACTTTTTCTTAATCCTTTTATTCACTCCTCCCTCCGTATTTTCGCTTCATCTATCTCCATTTTCGTTTCACTATATCTCTTTCTCAGTCTCCTTCTCCCTTTTCTCTTCTCTAAAGTTTTTCCCATTCTATTTCATCCCTTATTGCCAGGCAAATCGAATAGGACGTACGTAAATAGTTATGTGGGTATTATTAATTCATGTCTTTATTTCGGCTTCGCATGCACATTTCAGCAACAACTTTCATTTGATATCCATATTACACATACATTCTAGGGGTATCCGGATCCAGGTTTTGCACATATCTTGAGACCCTAGTCACTCAGCGGTATAAAAATTACTCTGTCCTAAAGCACTCATCAACAGCTTTCATTTGTTATCCATATTCTATAAACACATTCTAGGGGTACCCGCGTCCACGTTTTGGCCTCAATCTCGAGACCCCAGTCACCAATAGGTAAAAACTACCCTGTACTAAAGCAATCATCAACAGCTTTCATTTGTTATCCATATTCTATAAACACATTCTAGGGGTACCCGCGTCCACGTTTTCGCTTATATCTCGAGTCCCTAGTTACCCGTGGGTACGAAAAATACGCCGTATCAAAGTACTCATTCGATACCCATATTGTACAAACATATCCCAGGATTACTCACGTCCACGTTTTGATCTCAAGAGCCTATCCAGAACGGGATAAAAATTAGCATATGCCAGTCTCCTGGTTCTAAGCTACCCCTCCACCAATTTTCAGCCAAATATGTTCATCCGTTAATTCCTCTTCAATCAATCTTTATCCATTAAAAAAATCGCATCAAAATCCGTTGACTATTTTTAAAGGTTTCAGCATTCAAAGGGACAAAGGGACGGAAAAAGCGACTTTGTTTTATACTTTTTGAGATATAGCTGTGTAAACGAAAATTTTATGATTTTTTGCTACATTTTGGCAATTTGCCACGCCCCTATAATATATATCTTCAAATTATATAAACTGTACCATCTCACGTAGCTAAGCTTTCAAATGCAAAAAACCGTTTTAAAATCGGAGTATTCTGTGTGAAGTTATGTGCATACATGGCATTTAGCGACTTTATTTTATAAGATTTATAGATTTAGTATGACAATGATACCCAACATGTGTGGTACCGATGACCCTAACTTAGTTTTTAAAGTTTTATAATACATATAATTAAAGTAAGTGATGTTTTTGTTTTTACTCAAATACATGTTTGTTTATGTGTGTGCCTTCTGTGTGCTTAAAACATTTGTTGACTCTTTAACTGTATACATATATATATGTACTAGTTATTAACTTTTATTTAATATATTTTAATAATGTAAAAAATTGTTTGTTTGTTTTTGAAAATAGATTCCGCACTTGAAAATGCTAGGATGACTAGCGAAACGTCGGGCTATAATAGTGAATAAACTTGTTTTATTTGCACTGACAACACAATAGGTCAAGTAGCCTTGCATAATATTATACAAGTTTGACCATGTTTCTGCATGGAAGGCACTGCTTCCTGGCTGTGATATCCATAATTACTTTAAGGCTAGGAGTTTTATTTTTCTTGTAAAACTAATTGCCACAAAAACACCATCCTACTTATATACGAAAAACTTATTTTTCCTTGATCTAACGATTTAAATAACCTTATTGTTCCAAATTTCAGCTTTGTTCCATCAACTCGACATTTTTTTTAACACCATACGCACTTGGAACTCTATTCCAGCTACTGTAAGAAACTGTATAAATGGAAGAAACTATAGACAAATTATTTATAATTTTTTTTTCATCATAAACGACCTAATTTGGCCACCTATTTTAACATTTTAGTATTGTAATATTGTAGTATTTATAAATCTTGTTCTTTATTTTAATCATGTGGTTTATTTATCTATATTTGCTGATATAATCATGTTATATGCTTCTTCTTCTTTGAAGGCTGTTAATATTAAGATTTAAACTCTATTGTTCCTGTTTACTTCAATATTTATACAAATTTTCATGTAATAATGTTTTGTACTATAAAAGACCGGAAGATGTTCTTATTCCCTGCAAAAATCGTTAGATCTTGTGGTCCACTGGAGTACTTACCATTATACTCCACTGTAATGCAGCAATGGACCAACTCATGTTTCTACACGAACATATTGTAAGCCGATGATTGCTCGTTTTTAACGATTGTAATCACTACACGATGTTTATTGGACTGTGGGTACTCCATGGATTACTCTGATGTAATGAGGAGCTGGAGTATATGGTCCAGTCCTAGGACATCGCAACGTTAATCGGACCATATTTTTTGTATGAATTGTGGTTAATTTTGGAGCACTTGGTTGGTCCATAGCGAGTACTCCATACATGCATGCATGGAGTACTCGCGATTTTTGCAGGATTGTACTGATAATTCCCAAATAAATGAAATGAATAGAAATGAAATATCAAAATCATCAGTATAGAAAAAAAATTTTATTGAGCCATGTCCGTCCGTCCGTCTGTCCGTCCGTCTGTCCGTTAACACGATAGCTTGAGTAAATATTGAGAAGATATCTTCACCAAATTTGGGACACAAGCTTACCTGGACCAGAATAGATTGGTATTGAAAATTAGCGAAATCGAATGATAACCACGCCCACTTTTTGTATAGATAACATTTTGGAAAACACAAAAAACCTGATTATTTAGTAAATAATACACCTAGAACATTGAAATTTGACGTGTGGACTGATATCGAGATTCTTGATAAAAATTTGAAAAAAAAATTTTAAATGGGTGTGGCACCGCCCACTTGTGATAAAATCAATTTTACAAATATTATTAATCATAAATCAAAAATCGTTAAACCTATCGTAACAAAATTCTACGGAGAGGTTGCTTTTTCAATAAATAATGCTTTGAAGAAAAATTAACGAAATCGGTTAAGGACCACGCCTTCTTTTATATAAAAGATTTTTAAAAGGGTCATGGACGAATAAAATAAGCTATAAAAATAAATAAATAAATGTAAGGCGCGATAACATCCGAAGAGATTTTAGGCCGAGCTTCTCTCCCAATTTGCGTCGTGCTCCTCTTGATTTTCCCTACAATTTGGCCGGACGGGACATACATGTTTTATACCGACTCCGAACGGCATCTGCAAGGTAGATGAGCTTTCTCTGAGAGCTTTTCATGGCATAAATACACTCGGAGCGCTTGCCAAACACTGCCGAGGGGTGACCCCGCTTAGAAAAATTTTCTTTTAATTGAAAAAACTTGTTTCTAAAATTTTAATGTTGCTTTGCCCCAGGTGTGAACCCAGGGCATACGGTGTGGTAGGCGGAGCACGCTACAATCACACCACGGTGGCCGCCAAAATAAGCTATATCTTTGCAAAAAAGAGCTTTATATCAATGGTATTTCATTTCCCAAGTGGAGTTATAATAACAAATAGGAAAACTTCAAATTTAAAAAAATGGGCGTGTCACCGCCCCGTTTTATGACTAAGCAATTTTCTATGTTTCGGGAGCCATAACTCGAAGAAAAATTAACGGATCGTAATAAAATTGGGTACACAAATTTTCCCTATAGCAGGCAACCTTTCTACAAAAAATGGACGAGATCGGTTAAAGACCACGCCCATATTTATATAAAAGATTTTTAAAAGGGTCGTAGACGAAAATAATAAGCTATATCTTAGCGAAAAAGAGCTTTGTATCAATAGAATTTTACTTTCTAAATTGAGTTATAACTTTAAATTGGAACACACTAAAATTTTTGAAAATGGGCGTGGCCCGCCCGTTTTATGAGTAAGCAGTTTATTCGGGAGCCATAACTCGAAGAAAAATTAACATATCGGAATGAAATTGTGTACACATATTTTCCTTATAGCAGAAAATATTTCTAGCAAAAATGGATGGGATCGGTTAAAGACCACGGCAACTTAGATATAACACAAATTTAAGAGGGTCATAGACTAGAATAATAGGCAATAACTTAGCAAAAAATTGTTTTGAATCAATGATATTTCACTTATCAAGTTTTATTGTAAGAGGAAATGGGGAGACAGTTTTCTTTTAAACGGGCGGTGCCACGTGTTATGTAGAAAAGTAATTTATCTGAAATGAAATTTACAATTGAAGCTCACGCTGAGTATATAATGTTCGGTTACACCCGAACTTAGACACCTTTACTTGTTTTAAATTGTATTTAATATGTATGCCAATTTTTTCAGTGCTAGTTTAAACTACAGGTAAAATTAAGGTTGATTCAACCTTGTCTATTTAGATTTAATTTTACTTCTCATATTCGTTAAAGCGCCCAAAGTTCGGGATAAACACGAGTACTCTCAAATAGTTCACATTGAGGACAGCGTCTATGAGAAGCCGTCCTCTGCACGCTTCTTGATCCACCATCCTTTAGAACTCCTCTGTTCGGACGTCTACGTTATGGGCGATGTAGCAGGATGCCCTCTATTGCGCCTACCGCTAGCATACACGAGTATATTTATTTCCTTACCATGACTGCAGCTCTAACCCTGACTTCCGTCTTTGCATAATAAATGCTGCATTCGCGAGTGCTGAGTCCAGAAGCCTTTCCTCCAGATGAGATTCATGGCTCCCATATCAAACGAACCCTCCTCAAGTGTCAGGAAGAGCTCGCTCGATGCCACTTTACTGTTTTGGAGGTTTATCTGTAAGACTCGCATCGTCATTGAGCAGTTTGTCTCTCTCAAAACTGTCCGCCGCTATGCTCACGCAATGGATTTTTTTCCACTGTTTTCAGAGTCCCTGCTCGAGGGGTCTTTGTTAGACCCGCAGCATCATTGAACTGTTCGTCTACTTCCAACATCTCCGCCTCGATGCCTCGATACCTTTACCCTTATCTTTTTCTTCTACTTCCAGGCCGTCGAGGTCCTTTCATAGCTCTCCTGCTTTTGGCATATTGTGGTTTTCTTAATGTTCTCAGCATCATTTATTTGCTTGTGCACCACTGCCACGGCGCCTCTGTCCCCGTCATTTGCCGCTACTTTCAGGTTCTCGAGGTCCTTTTCCACCTCTTCTGCTTCTAGCAAATTAGGGTTATTGTCCTGAGGAATCCTCTTTGTAAGGCACATAAAAATACTAAATGCAGCAAAGGATAGTTTTCCAAGTTGTGAGTGCAACATATCCTCCGATTCTTTTTTCATTTGGAGGATGTAGTACTGACCCCATTCCTCGGGTCGGGATACATGAAGTACATTTCAATCCTGTATTGGTTTATGTGGGTTCTGTTGCTGCAGCATGTTAAGCGTTTCTTCCATTTTGACCACTCGGGGCATCCAAGCCTTTGCCTTTGGTAACGTGGGGATCAGCGCTCTATCCACCACCTATTGGTGCAGGTCGGCACTTGGGGCAAAGATAAAGAGACGCTTACTACCACTTACAAAGCAATTGACTGGCTGCTTGCATGCTACGCATCCCCGATATGGTCGCCAAGCCTAAGGGCTGCTGAATCGCTACAGGCTGTCTTATAAAACTGTTGTTAAAAACTAAAAATCAATAAAAAATCTTAACATTAAGGCGAAATATGTCCTGCCTTTTGATCCATTTATATGAAGAAAGTGTTGAAAAAAATTGTATCCTCTTTTTATTTAACTCTTATTGTACTAAAAGTTTAAAGAACTGTTAAGTCTCTGTCGATGGAAGTTTGAATTTTTAAAGCGAACAAACCTAACGGAAGTTATAGATTTTTGCAAAAAATACAACAAAAAAATTGTTTGTTGATGTAACCACAACAAAAATGTTCCACCAAAATTGCTTGACACATGAGTTAAGGGCGCCAAAGTGTGTCGAAATAGAGACCTAAGAACTTTCGGGTGGCCCACTTGAGAAACTTTCACCCAGCAGACGTTATTTGACTCGAGTGATCAATACATCGATACTGTGCCCAAGTATTCGATATGTAAGAAGGTACTTGTACGAAATAATGGACTATGAAAAATATTCGGTACTTAGGAAATAGTTACTGAGAATAATAGTCAAAGTTACTTGTACCGGAACAAACACCAGCTCCGATAAGCAATAAATAATTGTAACATTTGTCAAGAAATATGAAAAAATATGCTTTCACATTAACATATACAAAAATATGCTTTAACATATGTAGCCCCAGCTCTTCGCTTTTATGCAAATCAGACTCGTATTAAATTTTTAATGCCATATGGTTTGAAACAAAAAAAATGCTTTTGCATAACTTTGGTTGCCCTGCTCTCATAGTTTATGAGAATTTTAAAGGTCATTAAAAATGTGCTATAACATGTCTGCAACTAAAAAGAAATGCATAACAAGAGTTTAACGGGTCGACTTGTCGCTGCAAATAATTTTAACGACGTGTAAATTTAAAATGTCCTCCTAAAACTTGTTGAACATTTTCGGGGCCACCGGAGGTTTTCGACCACCATCAAAAATCACAAGCAATCATCGACTATTAATACATAAAAAACACCAAAGGCATACATATTAGGGCGGGTCGATTTAAAAATCACCCATTGCTCTGTGAAAATCGTATTCTAGGGATCAAAATAAGAAACTTTGCCGAAGGAACCATACCTCTAAAACGAACTCTGATGCCCCCCCCCCCCCTTTGGGTCGAACTTTTGGGTAGGGGCAATTTCAATTCTAACTGCTATGTCTTGTGGTGGCTTAACAAAAACAACACAAGCAATTTTACGATCTGCAATTGTGTCACAGTGTTACCTTGATTTTTTAAAACGGTTAAATAAAAACCTACACAACTATGTTTACGACATGCAAACGCATCACAGTGATGCCTTGGTTTTAAAAGGGGGTTGTAAAAACGCTAATTTCTAATAATTTTTTATACTCAGTTGAGCAGAGTTCACAGAGTATATTAACTTTGATTGGATAACGGTTGGTTGTACAGCTATAAAGGAATCGAGATAGATATAGAATTCCATATATCAAAATCATCAGTATCGAAAAAAAATTTGATTAAGCCATGTCCGTCCGTCCGACCGTCCGTCCGTCTGTCCGTTAACACGATAACTTGAGTAAATTTTGAGATATCTTGACGAAATTTGGTATGTAGATTCCTGGGCGCTCATCTCAGATCGCTATTTAAAATGAACAATATCGGACTATAACCACGCCCACTTTTTCGATATCGAAAATTTCGAAAAATTGAAAAATTGCGATAATTCATTACCAAAGAGGGATAAAGCGATGAAACTTGGTAGGTGCGTTGAACTATAGAAAATAAGTAAAATTTTGGACAATGGGCGTGGCACCGCCCACTTTTAAAATAAGGTAATTTAGAAGTTTTGCAAGCTGTAATTTGGCAGTCGTTGAAGATATCATGATGAAATTTGGCAGGAACATTACTCCTATTACTATATATATGCTTAACGAAAATTAGCAAAATCGGAGAACGACCACGCCCACTTTTAAAAATTTTTTTTTTTTAAGTGAAATTTTTACAAAAAATTTTATATCTTTACAGTATATAAGTAAATTATGTCAACATTCAACTCCAGTAATGATATGGTGCAACAAAATACAAAAATAAAAGAAAATTTCAAAATGGGCGTGGCTCCGCCCTTTTTCATTTGATTTGTCTAGGATATATTTAATGCCATAAGTCGAACAAAAATTTACCAATCCTTGTGAAATTTGGTAGCGGCTTAGATTCTAGGACGATAACTGTTTCCTGTGAAAAAGGGCGAAATCGGTTGAAGTCACGCCCAGTTTTTATACCCAGTCGACCGTCTGTCCTTCCGCTGGGCCATTAACACGATAACTTGAGCAAAATCTATTTATATCTTTACTAAACTCAGTTCGCATAATTATCTGAACTCACTTTCTATTGGTATAAAAAATGGCCGAAATCTGACTATGACCACGCCCACTTTTTCGATATCGAAAATTTCGAAAAATGGGAAAAGTGCCATAATTCTATACCAAATACGAAAAAAGGGTTGAAACATGGTAATTGGATTGGTTTATTGACGCAAAATATAACTTTAGAAAAAAACTTTGTAAAATGGGTGTGACACCTACCATATTAAGTAAAAGAAAATGAAAAAGTTCTACAGGGCGGAATCAAAAGCCCTTGGAATCATGGCAGGAATACTCTTCGTGGTATTACATATATAAATAAATTAGCGGTACCCGACGGATGATGTTCTGGGTCACCCTGGTCCACATTTTGGTCGATATCTCGAAAACTCCTTCACATATACAACTACCACCACTCCCTTTTAAAATTCTTATTAATACCTTTAATTTGACACCCATATTGTACAAACACATTATAGAGCCACCCCTGGTCCACCTTTATGGCTATATATCGAAAAGGCGTCCACCTATAGAACTAAGGCCCACTCCCTTTTAAAATACTTATTATCACCTTTCGTTTGATACCCATAATGTACAAACGCATTCCAGAGTCAACCCTGATCCACCTTTATAACGATATCCCGAAAAGGCGTCCACCTATAGAATTAAGGCCCACTCCCTTTTAAAATACTCGTTAACACCTTTCATTTGATACACATATCGTAAAAAAATTCTAAAGTCACCCCTGGTCCACCTTTATGGCGATATCTCGAAAAGGCGTCCCTATAGAACTAAGGCAAACTCCCTTTTAAAATACTCACTAACACCTTTCATTTGATACCCATATCGTACAAACAAATTCTAGAGTCATCCCTGGTCCACCTTTATGGCGATATCTCGAAAAGGCGTCCACGCATAGAACTAAGGCCCACCCACTTTTAAAATACTCATTAACACCTTTCATTTGATACCCATATCGTACAAATTAATTCTAGAGTCACCCCTGGTCCACCTTTATGGCAATATCTCGAAAAGGCGTCCACCCATAGAACTAAGGCCCACTCCCTTTTAAAATACTCATTAACACCTTTTATTTGGTACCCATATCGTACAAACTAGTTCTAGAATCACCCCTGGTCCACCTTTATAACTATATCCCGAAAAGGCGTTCACCTATAGAACTAAGGCCCACTCCCTTTTAAAATACTCATTAACACCTTTCATTTGATACCCATATCGTACAAGCAAATTCTAGAGTCACCCCTGGTCCACCTTTATGGCAATATCTCGAAAAGGCGTCAACCCATAGAACTAAGGCCCAATCCCTTTTAAAACACTCATTAACACCTTTCGTTTGATACCCTTATTGTACAAACGCATGGTCCACCTTTATAACGATATCCCGAAAATGCGTCCACCTATAGAACTAAGGCCCACTCCCTTTTAAAATACTTATTAACATCTTTCATTTGATACCCATATCGTACAAATAAATTCCAGAGTCACCCCTGGTCCACCTTATGGCGATATTTCGAAAATGCGTTCACCTATAGAACTAAGGCCCACTCCCTTTTAAAATACTCATTAACACCTTTCATTTGATACCCATATCGTACAAGCAAATTCTAGAGTCATCCCTGGTCCACCATTATGGCGATATCTCGAAAAGGCGTCAACCTATAGAACTATGCCCCACTCCCTTTTAAAATACTCTTTAACACCTTACATTTGATAACCATATCGTACAAACAATTCTGGTCCACCTTTATGGCGATATCTCGAAAAGGTGTCCACCTATAAAACTATGGCCCACTCCCTCTTAAAATACTCTTTAATACCTTTCATTTGATACGCATGTCATACAAACACATTCCAGGGTTACCCTCGGTTCATTTTCCTACATGGTGATTTTCCCTTATTTTTTCTCCATAGCTCTCAACTGAGTATGTAATGTTCGGTTACACCCGAACTTAGCCTTCCTTACTTGTTTTAATTTCTTTTCTATTACTAAGTTAAATTCATTTTTCATTTACATATGTTCTGACTAAATAAATTTCTAAAGAGAAAAATAAACTCCAAAAAGAAAAAACATAGGCATTTCAAAGTGGGATTTTTCAAAATTTGCCTCTACGACCCAAAGGGGGGGACATCAGAATTCGTTTTAGAGGTATGGTTCCTTTGGTAAAGTTTCTTATTTTGATCCCTAGAATATGAATTTTACAGAGCAATGGGCGATTTTTTTGCCTCCCCACAAATCGACCCGGCCTAATACATATATATGTATATACATACCTATGTATGTATGCACATTGCTGTACTCGACCGTGTTACTATAGTGTTTAACAATTGAAGACCTGTTATCCATGGCACCGCTGGCATTGTAAAAATTGGCTCTTCCAAGTTAAATAAATAATGAACATTTTTCTTAAAAGTCGTTCTAGGAGATAAAATTATCTACTATTTATAAAATCCAGCAATTAAGCTTTTATCTTTAGGATATTTGCGGCCTAAACACAAACTCAGCGGCTAAAATCTGCACAATTTGCAGACGAATAAACGAATGGAATACCATTCGAGGAGCTCATGATATAAGACGCATTTATTTAACTGTTTATAACCAATGTATACTTGTACACAAGGGTATCATAACTTTCATTACATAACGGTAGTAAGTATTAGCATAAAGAAATGGAGATAGATATACGTAGGTTCCATACATCAAAATAATCAGCATCGAAAAAAATTGTTTACCATGTCTGTCCTTTAACACGATAACGAAATTTGGCATACTGTATTATATATGCGCAGTATATATCAAAATCGGATTAGAATCACGCCCATTTTTTCGATATCGAGCGATGATTCATTACCAAAGACCGATAAACTGATGAACCTTGATATGTCGGTTGACTTTGTAATAAGAAATTCAAATTTGGAAACATTTTGGAAAAGCGGCGCGCCATCGCTTTCATTTAAATAAATCAACAAATACAAGACGTGATAACTTCCGAAGAGATTTCAGGCCGAGCTTCTCATTCAACATGCGACATGCTGTTCCTTTTTTTTCTACACTGAGCCAAAAATGTGCCAAAAACTACCGTAAAAATAACATTTTTTGGTTACAAAAGTCATCCAACATTAAACAATGTTAAAATTGATATTAAGCCATTCTCATTATAACATTATTAATATTTGTGGAGATTTAAAACACGTTTTTATTTATAAAAACTTTAAACTATATTTTTCAATACGCCTAAATGTATGCGTTTATTTTATTTTTCATTTTTCACAATAATGAAAATTTTTGAAAATTGAAAAATCAATATTAAAAATTAAAATATTGATAAAACATTTTAAAATTACAAAGTTCAAAGTAACTAAAATAAAAGTTAAATAAAAATAATAAGAACCCTACATTACTTCCCCTTCAAGAAAATTTAACATTAAACAAATTGAACGTAACTCTCTTTTTATGTAAATTCTTGGTGTTGTTTGTGTCTGTTGTTTCAATTATTGCAGGTTTTAATCTGTCAATAGGAATTGTTTTAATATTATTTATTTCAAGTTTAAAACATTTTTGGTCTTTTTCCACAATTTTGTAAGGTCCTTCATATGGTTGTTGTAATGAATATTTATTAATGACCCGAACAAATGCAAATTTACAATTTTGAAGATCTTTTGGAATGTAAATTCCGTGTCAGAATTTGTATGATGACTTAAATTTGATCTAACATTTCGAAAATGTTCACGTAAATTACTTAAAATTTCAGTTGATGAGAAATTTTTAGCTGATGGCACAACAAGTTCCCCTGGCAAACGTAAATTCTGACCGAAAACCATTTCCGCTGGTGTAGCCGAAATATCTTCTTTGTAAATAGATATATCTTCAAGTAATAGGATAGGTAACTCGTCATACCAATTATTTGTGTCCTCTCTAGCTATTTGTGTCCTCTCTAGCTATTATAGTAGTCTTTCTCCAAAACGAGAAATATATTCTCTAAACAAATTATTTGCAATTGTAGTTGCTGAAATATCTTTTAATGCATATGCCTCAGGCCAACGGGTAAATTTTTCAATAATCGTTAAAATATAGCGATGTCCTTTTGAAATAGGTAATGGTCCAACTATATCTAAATGGATGTGTTCAAATCTATTCTTGGGAATTTGAATTTTGACAACAGGGGATTTTGTATGACGATAAACTTTAGACTTTTGAAAATTAAGACACTCTTTTGACCAAATATTAATATCCTTATTCATATTAGGCCAATAATATTTTTTAACTATGAGCCGTCGTGTAGCTCTTGTAACCGGACGTGCTATTCCATATAAAATATCAAATATTGTCTTTCGCAAATTACTCGGTACAAATGGTCTAGGAGTTTCTCCTGAAATTTCACACCAAATATTAAAATTTAAAATGGGAATACTAATTAGTTCTAAATTTAGATATTGAGAATCAGATACAAGTTGATTTAAGTCATCATCTTTTTGTTGTTCAGTTTGTAAAATTTTAAAATTCAGTTCGGTATTATATATTGCATTAACCTCAAAAGCTCTAGATAGCGTATCTGCTACAACATTGGATTCTCCTTTAATGTATTGTATGTTATCAGTAAATTGTGCTATAAATTCCAAGTGTCTCGTTTGTCTAGGACTTCGTTCTGTTTTTGAATTTAAAGCTGTAGTCAAAGGTTTATGGTCCGTATAAACTGTAAATTGTCGTCCTTCCAAAAGATATCTAAAATGTTTTATATTTAACTAAATCGCCAATAACTCCCTATCAAAAGCACTATATTTAATTTCAGTTGGAGAAATTTTTTTAGAAAGGAATGCAATGGGTTCAATTTTATTATTGTAATTTTGTTGTATAACGCCCCCAATTGCTGTGTTAGATGCATCTACTGTTAAAGATAATTTAGCATCTTTGTTAAAATGATTTAACAATATCGTAGATGCAAATTTATATTTAGTGCATTCAAAAGCTTCATTCGTATTCTCGTCCCATACCAAAGTTTTGTCACGTTTCTCACTTACTTTGTTAATTAAATCATAAATTTTGGTTGTAAATTCTGCTAGTTTTGGAACGTAACTATGATAGTAATTTACCATACCAATAAATTTCTGTGCCTACTTAACAGATTTTGCACGTTCGAAATTGCGAATAGCTGATACCTTTTCATCGGAAGGTCGAATACCTCTTCCAGAAATGTTATTTCCTATAAAATCTATATTTGTTACCCCAAAATTACATTTACTTTATAAATTAAAGTACTCTGTAAGGCGTTGAAAAAGGATATGTAAATATTTTAAATGTTGTGCTTCGTCTTTACTTGCAATAAGTAAGTCGTCGATGTAAGCATATACAAAATCTAAGTCACCTACTACCTCATTTATGAATCTTCGAAAGGTTTGTGCAGAATTTCTAAGTCCGAAAGGCATTCTAATGAATTCAAACATACCGAAAAGAGTTGTAATAGCAGTTTTATAAATATCTTCTTCAGCCATAGGAATTTGGTGATATGCGCTAACTAAATCTAATTTTGAAAATATATTTTTATTATGAAAGTTCATATCATCCTGAATGTGAGTTAAGGGATAACGATCGGGAACAGTTACAATATTCAATCTTCTAAAATCACCACATGGACGCCAATCATTCAACTCTTTTTTAGGTACAAGGTGAAGTGGTGATGCTACTGGAGAATTTGAAGGCCGACAAATGCCCGTTTTAACTAAGAAATCAAACTCCGTTTTCGCGACTTTGTATTTTACCGGATCTAATCGCCTGGGCTTAGGAAATGGACGACTACCTTCTGTTACAATCGATGTACTGTTGTATGTTTAACAGGTTTAGTATAATCTGGCTCTGAAATAAGTGACGGGAACTCTTTTAATAATTTTGTAAATTTATTGTCAACCACAAATAATTTAGGTAATAGAATATCACAAAAGTAGCATACTGTATTAACTGTGAGATTGGTTAATGGACCTACTAGACGTTTATGTTTAATGTCTATAAGAAGACGATATTTACAAAGAAAATCTGCGCCAATTATTGGTTTGGCTATATCCGAAATCAAAAATGTAAAGCGAAATTCACGTCTTAAGCCTAAATTTACGTTTAAAAGCCTTTTCCCGTAAGTGGCAATTGCTGAGCCATTAGCTGCAGTGAGAACTACGTCTGAACGTTTCGTATGAGGAAATTTAGACGCGGGTAATACCGAAATTTCTGCTCCACTATCAATTGAAAAATTTTGTTTGTTTTCTTTATCAAAAATAAATAAGCGACGCGTCGAAAATTCTAAATTTCCGTTGTTCGTCGCTGCAACAACGGAAGAATTTAGTTTGTAGAATCTTTGTTTTTGTTATAAGAACAAGGTTGTTCACAACTTCCAGCATTATTTCCAAATTTGTAGTGAAACCTCGCGAGTTAGTGAACTAACCGCGAGTTAGTACGACGCCTAAAAGAATTTCTAAATAGAATTAGAACGCGACTTAGATTGATTCCGATACATTTCTGCTTTAATTTCAGCTAATTCCAAAGAAAGATTCTGTAAATTTTCACACATCAAAGAGGTGGTTTTAACTAGATTTTCAACAACAGAATTTTGAGCTTTTGTATCTGAATTTGTATTTACTGAGAAAACTTAGTTTTTATTCATAACTTCAAAAATGTTATCTTTCTTCCATTTTCCTTTTTCCTTCTTTCCTTTCCTTTAACATTACATTATTAAATCCAAACAACAAATTATTTGGTGAGTTTTGTTTTATTTAATTCATTTCATTATATTAATAATTAATTACTTATTTGAACTTATTGATTTTTTATCTTATTACTCCTTATTACTTTTATTAATTTATTTCAGTTTATTTCAGTTGTTGTATTTCACTTTATTAATTCAATATCAGCATCACATTTACTACTCATATACGTAGACTCTTCAGTTATACTACCAACAAAACAGCTATGTACACACCCTTCGTACATTTGTTCGCGAGATCAAATCTGATTTCGTTTGCATGAGTCCTGCTGGTTTTCTCAACTCAACAACATCAAACACACGAAGCGTCGGTAGAGTGACAACAGTCTCATAGCTTAAATATGTGTTTGGTTTCGGTTGTAGTGTGAGGTCTGCACTTCTCCCTAAAAATACTTATCGATACATATGTATATAATTGCTTATATCTTAGAATTATAGTTGTGCCGTAAAAGGGCCTCGAAAATTTCATTTTGCCTATTTGTATAATAAATAGGTTTGTGACTTTACCTAAATTTTCAACGAAATAAAAGTCATTGTGAAAAATCTTTCTACTCCTGTATTGCTATACCGACCTGTTCAATAAAGCTGAAAGGGAGAATGGCTGTCACGAATGACCAAAGAATGAAAGAAAGAGTTGTTTGTTTGCTGGCGGTAAATAAACTGAATTTCCATGAATGGTCCATTTGTGTTTCAAACCAACTATTCCTTTAAATGTGTCTATAGAAAATCAAACCACATATTAATATTCATTTATAAAATCTACTTAAAGGACAAAATAATGAACAGCCAGTTATGCAAATCTTTTAAAGTTTGCAATATTCGGTCGCTTACGAATATGTTTGAAAAACACTATTGAGCAAATGATTTAAGTAATCCTCCAGTAATTTAACAAGTAATCGAGGCAGCCTACTATTGTGAACCTTTCTTGAAACATTCGCCACTTGTATGAATTACCAATGATAAAAATATTTATGAAATTTTGCTGCAATCTGCCATTCCCTTCTTTAAGCAGTGATTCAAAATGCGATATTGATCCGGAGCTTTTTTTTTCTTTTTCTCCAGTTCTGGAAATGAACAGAGCATTAAGCAAAGTCGTAGCATAAAAAAGTAATGGCATTTCTTATGCTCTGCTAGGAACTACGTCGTTTTTCGGAGCGGAGAAAGTAGCAGAATAAAAAGTCCAAACGAAATGGTATTTGTAACGGCATTGCTATTGCAGAACTTTGTCTTTTCTTGCGCTACTGCTTGGTACAACAGTTTGCAATGCAACGTGGGAACAGAGGTTAATGTCCCGATACAATAACAATAACAACTTAAAGATCGATAAATAAAACCATAAGTACAAAAAATCCGCTCCAACTACAAAAACAAGAAAAAAGACAAAGCTCTGCATAACAATACCGAACAGAACAAATAGTTCGATTTTCTATACCTCCCATAAAAATGAAATAGTATATTAAGTTTGTCACGGATCTTTAAATTTTAAGTCCTTAAAAGAGAAGAGAAAGACCCACGAATAAGTATACCGAATTGATCGAGATGAAGATCTGAGTTGATTTGGCCACGTCCGTTGTTGTCTGAAAAGGTTGTATAGATCGGTGGTATATATAGCATACGTCCCATACAACCGATTGTTCAGATAAAACACATTTCGCAATTTCTACACAATTTTAGCAATACAGACCGATTATTCAGATAAGTATATTAAATCGGTGGCGAATCTCCAGATTGTAAGTCCTTGAAGGGGTATATTTTGGTATCGGATTAGACATACCATATATCAACCATACAACAGATTTTTCAGAAGAAGTTTTTTTTGCAATGTCATCCTCAATTTATCAGTTAGTAGCTTCAAATTTCACCAATTGCCTTTGTGAATGGCACATTATGTTACCTGAAAGAACTGTAGAGATCGGTCGTATATATAGCATACATATATCCCATACAACTGATTGATTGTTCACACAAAGTACCGATTTTATTTTTTTTTATGCTAATCGAAAATTTCGCTTAAGTATGTACATCTGCACCCTATATATTGCATATCTTACACAGCCGATTACTTGCTTATTACGAACGGTATAAGATTATTGCTCAGCTCCATTCATGAAAGGTATGAAGTCTTCGGCACAGCCGACAACAGTTCCGCCCTTAATTGTTTTCATTGCTCTCGCTCCACCACAAATAGCATTTCGCTTAGTGGAATCACCAGCTGAAAGAAAGAAAGAAGATCTACGCTATCTGAAATGGTAGATAATTTTCAATGGAATAGATTTGAAATTATAAAGTGTTTCATAAAGCAAGTAGCTTAAACAAAATAATTTAATTTAAACAGAAATATCATACCGAATGATTTAATCCTACATTTATTTAGCGTTTACTTAAGAGTTGCGTATGGCCTTTACCTTTTCAAAAATATTTTTATATCAGTCGCACCAAAACGTAACACTTCAAATTTTAAGATGCTTATAATTGCTAAAAGGGAATATTAAGAGTTATTTTTTAACATATAGTAAGAAATAAAAAACATGATTAGTTGCTACATTTATACGTGTTTCATTTAATTTGATTGAGGAATAAATCGTAAAAATAAAAATTATGTTATTATAAAGTACACGCGAAGCCCCATAGATAAAATGAGTAATAAAATGAACATTAGTTTATATATTACATTTTTAAAATGAAAATCTTCTGCTAAAAAGGTAATAGAAGGAACATTGGTTTGTATATTACATTTTTTAAATGAAAATCTCCTGCTAAAAAAGGAGCATAATACTATGTTCAAACAGAAAAATAAATTGAGGCTATTTCGATTTAAATTGAGTGGTGTTCATACAATTCTATTTAGCTTACACAATAGTAATTTCATAGCTAGTTGGCTCATCTCTACAGTAACAACATATCACTGTTGAGACTGTCAAAATGTGCGTGTTGGTATTAGGTGAATGGAATGGAATGAAAACATAAAACTTTGAAATTTTTGTGTGTTGTAAGAAAATGTGTTCATTGTTTTGGTTTCATTTTGATTTTGCCATCTTCTTTTGACAGTCCCTACTCCAGTGAAATGAAAGACATAAAATCAGCTGATGAAATGAGCCAACCATATAGTTCAGCCATGCGTAAGTGACGTTTAAATATACTCAATAAACACACTTTACAATGTTGCATTTGCAGGTTGAAACAATTTATTACGCAATTTTTTTTAAATTGGCAATTTATTATTACAATTTGTTATATGACAAATTGCGTAATAAATTGCCCAAGCAGTAGAAATTGCCAATTTGTTGTGTGTTTGAACCTAGTATAACCTAACTACATTTTTTTCATTTTCGTACTTAACTACACTCCCTTTTGTGATTCAGGATTTTGAGCATATTTTGAAAAAACTCCGAATATCATTCCTTCATTATATGTCATTCGACTGCCTACTTCCACTGCCTTCCATTTTATTCGCAACATAACCTCAATTTAAGCTGCCAAACTATATAGTAAACAATGCTCATTTCAAACTGAAAAAATATTGTTTGCATTTCAAAAGCACACTTGATAATTTTCAATGAAATAGATTTGAAATTATAAAGTGTTTCGTACAACAAGTAGCTTAAACAAAATAATTTAATTTAAACAGAAATATCATACCGAATGATTTAATCCTACATTTATTTAGCGTTTACTTAAGAGCTACATAGGGCTTTTACCTTTTCCAAAATATTTTTATATCAGTCGCACCAAAACACAACACTTCAAATTTTAAGATGCTTATAATTGCTAAAAGTGAATATTAATTTAAAAATGAACTAACAATACTATCCCATGCTTATGTATGAAAATGTATCCGTACATAAAAGAACAAATTTTAATAGGGATCAATGGTAAAATAAATTTTCCCAATTTATTCGAAATGAGTTACGACGGAAGTGTTGCGCTTTAGTGTGAACTTCCATAGTTATAGATGACTAGATTTTAACCCGACTAAGGTCGCAAAGTTTAACTGAGCTCGAGTTTAACTATAGTTTATACTCACACTGAAAAAATGGGTATAAAATTTGTATAAAATATAGGTATAAATATACCATCGATGTCTAACATACATACATACATAATACATATTTCCATGTAATCCATATATCTTGTTCACGGCGCATAATGAACTTTTATTTTTTCAGCATAATCAACGAAAAGTGGTTCAAAAATAATACAAGATAGTAAGTAGTTGTTGACAATCTTATATCATGGAGATTTTAAAGCATAACAGTAGAGCTCAAAGTCAGATTTCTGATGCAAGCACTAAAATAATAAGTCATGTATGCATGTATGTATGTTGGTGTAAATTTACATAGTACCATTAACCGGAATATCTCTTACGACCATGGTTTTTGTTCATCACCGTACACATTTGCACATACTTACTTGGGAACCCGCGAAAAAAATTGAACCTTGCATAAAGCAGGGACATTATAAATAAATATGTATATATATACAAGCCGCGATAGCCTCCGAAAAAAATTCTCTTCCAATTTGCGGGACGGGACCTACATGTTTTACACCGACTCCGAAAGGCATCTGTACTGCAGCTGAGCTTTCACTGAGAAGGTTCTCATTGCAGAAATACACTTGAAATGATGGCCAAATTACCGCCGAGGGGCGACCCCGCTTTGGAAACACTTTTTTCTAATTGAAAAACTTGTTTCTAAATTTTGGACGTTGCTTTGCCGTTAAGCTGACGGATCACCCTCAGGTGGGCAGGGTATTTGGCTTTAAATCCAGAAAATTCATTTCATGTAAACTTAATACTCAATTCGGGAAGGTTAATGGACTTCGTCGCGCTTGGTTTTATAGATATCAGTGTTTTCAGGTACCAGATCTGAAAAACACACCAAACTACTTGGCTCTATCCTGATCAAAGAGCCCGAAACCAAATCTTCGACTCAATGATCAATCAGAGACCCTATTTTACGGTCCAAGTACCTACTGAAATCATCATCTTGGCCATCAAGTACTCAACAAAACTACAAGTCAGTATACTTTGTTCTTGCAGAAGATTGATGCCCACAATATCTTTATCTAGAAATATTATTATAAACAAAAGAAATACCCAAAAATATTTTCCTGCTACCAACGAAAAAAATAGGTATCTATTTATCGTTTATAATAATTATAAAGCAACGTAAACGTTCACGTTTAATTATTATACCAATAAAATACTCCTATTTTCGCTTGAAAATTATTACAAAGCAACGATTTTTGATACATTTTTAAATTCGGGCAACGTTTTCAATAAAAAAATTTTAAATATTAATTGAATTTGGTCTTTGGCATAGAACTCACATCTAATTTAGGAACATTTTGCTGTTGATACGGTACGTATATTTCGCCGATTTTCGTACTTCTCTTTTTATAAATTATCTATGCCAATGCACATATTTTAAATATTTCACACCTTAACGCACTGAGGAAGACAATTTCAAAAATAATATTATTAATTTAAAAAAAAATTAAAAAAATGATATAGAAAAAAATCAGCATACCACCAGTCTTATGGTGTTTTCTTTTCTGAAAATAATGTCGCCCTGCTGGTTTCTCACAGTTCTCTGGTAAGTTCGTGAAAGATCACAAAACGTTTTCCACTGAATAAGAAAAGGGGCACTACTATCTATAAATGCAGCTATTTTACAGAGCGCCAGGGGATTTAGTTCAAAAGTTAGAATTTAAGAGTGCAAAAGGAGGGTAACATTTTTCCGGTAAAGAAAACGCCATCAGTTTCTTCAACAACCATCTTTTACTCCTGATAGTTAAATCAGTGACTGAAAATTCAATATTACTCTGGAGTTTTTTTTGCTATTGCTCCTGCTCTGAACATGAACAGAGCATAGAACAGAGCCGTTCCATAAAACAGTGATAGAATTTCTCATCCTCGGCTACGTCGCATTTAAGAGCGGATCAAATAGCAGAATAAAACCTCCAAATGAAATGCTATTTGTAATGGAGCGAGAACAGGAAAAAAATTATTGCTATTTGCTCTGTTAGGCATTGTTATGCAGAACTTTGGATTTAAACCGGGTAATGAGATACCAGGGTGGCGGGTACTCAATTATTACACGAGTACCCAGAAAATACTTGGGCAACTTGAATGTGTTTTGACTTGGTCTCTTAAGCAGTGACTGAATTAAAAATTTAAGTTAGGTTTCCATGTTATCTTCCGTGGGCCTCGTGTTCTTAATGTAAACCTCCCAGGTATTTGTCAAGGTATTATCATGAAGTTTTTCACGAAGCTTCTTCTAAATATGAGTAATGTTCCACTAAAAAGTGGCGTAATCGGAATATAATCAAAAATATAAGACTTCGATATCTCAATAGTAAATTGAGCTATTTTTTTTTTTTAATTTGACACAGTGATTTCGTGTGTAGAACTGACTCGAAATGCATAAACTATTTAAAAAAATTAGATGGAAGCACCTACTTAGGAGGTTTTTAACGGCTGTTTAATGCCTGTGACCTCCTCTGGATAAAATTACAAAAACCTGCTAATGACCACACTTTTTTCTATATAAAATTACAAAAACTTCTTTTTCAGACGCATTTAACGAGATATTTTCGTAAATTATAAAGCTACGATGCTTAAATTTTAGGGAATCATCTCGTGCGGGCGACTAAAAATACTTATTTAATGAATTAAAAAATGGACGTGGTAACGCCTACTTCTGCAGCTCAACCATTTTAAAAAAGCTTTGAGTAGGAGCCATATCTCGAGCACTGTTGAGGCTAAAAGATGAAATTTAGTATGCATCTTCCCTCTTGGAAGGAGAACCGCTCCAAAAAAATATAGAAATTTGGTTTATGGCCACAGCTTCTTACTATTTAGATATGGGTGCATTTTCCGGACCGGTTCTCTTTTCAAGAAGGAAGATGTGCATCAAGATTCATAGCTTTAAGTTTAACGATACTCCAGGTATCGCTACTTAAATTTGACTCATAGCTTTTCTAAGTGGTTCGAGTTGCATAAGTAGGCGATGTCAAAGATTATTTAATTTGTTTAACACGTATTTTTATTCATCCTTACAAGGTAGTTTCTCTAAAATTTTGGCATCGTATCTTTATAATTTACGAAGATATCACGTTAGATGTGCCTCAAAAAGGTGTTTTTGTAATTTTATGTAGAAAGTGGGAGTGGTCATTAGCCGATATTTTTAATTTCATCCAGAGACGGTTATCCTTAAATTAAACAGGCGTATATCAAATTCCATCACCCCACCTTTTACCGTTTTCAAGATATCGCTACTTTAAGCCGCTAAACACCTCCTTTAATAAGTAGGCGTTGCCATACCCTTTTCTTAATTTTTATGCATTTCGAGTCTACACAGGAAACCAATGTGCCAAATTTAAAGAAAATAGCTCAAATTACTATTGAGATGTCAAAGAATTTAATTTTTAGGGAATTCTTGATATTGTAAAAGGGGGTTGTTTATATTCCTATTACTCCCTTTTTAGTAAGCACATTACTCGGAGTGGGAAGAAGCTTTACGCCAAAATTTATTACGATACCTTTTTTGAATGAAAGTTATTGCACAAACTCCTGGGAGGATGACACTTAGGACAAGAAGGCCGACGGAAAATAACATGGATGGATGAAAAATTCTAACGTAATTAATTTACTTCGGTCACCGCCTAAGAGCTTAACTTTAAACACTTTCAAGGTGCCCAGGTATTTCTCGCGTAATGGGCTACAGGGATATAGCTGGATACCACCGCCCTGAAACCTCATTAGCCGGGTACAAAAGTTTTGCATAACAATGCTAAATGGAGCAAATAGCAATAATTTTATTTTTCGCTCACCTAAAAATAGCACTTTTTTGGGAGCTTTTATTCTGCTAGTTGTTCCGCTCTTATACATAATATAGCTCGTAGCAGAGCATAGGTGATGCCTATCACTTATTATGCTACGGCTCTGCTCTATCCGCTGTTCATGTTCATAGCCGGAGCAGTAACAGAGCTTATTTTTCGTTGTTACTGCTTTCCTGGAGTAGCAAAGGCAAACACTTTATTAAATAGCTGAAAAATTTTAGAATTTTAATTTCTTTGAAAAGCCTAGGCCTGAACTTGGAATGTGTAAATTTCGCGTAGTATAAACAAGGGAGTAAATTTACATGCATAAATTATGCTTTAGACAACATCATCATCAGATTTCTATATGGCTGATTCTCTACTAAGTGTCAATATTTATGTCTTTCTTATCTTTCATCGCTCAATGGTGATAGATATAAAAGTTGTTTTTAGTATCAGTACAGAAAGTAGTCCTTTATATATTCCATTTGCAAACGTAAAGTAAAGAGGTACTCACCAGATTTCAGAGAACAAAAACAAGTCAATTTATAAGTATTATGTCCTTTTCATAGTTTCCTTTGTCAGTACCACGTAAAAAACCAAATAAATTGGAAATTTATTGTAATATAGCATATGTATATAACAAAACACACTTATCTAAAATGAGAAAAAACATTTCCTAAAAATGTTTTCTTTAAATTGAGGAAAATTTCAATGCAATGAGCAAGAATTTCTTATTTCTGTTTAAAACATTTCAATAATTTGAGGGAAATTTGTCTTCATATTTTTTCAATCAATGATTGGATATTTCTCACAATATTTACATGTACGAGCTACTCAGGCAAATAATATTTTATTGTGTTTATACAACTTTCTCCATTTTGAAGAGAAATTTTCCTATAACTAAAAAAATATCTTTGTTTTTTAGAACATTACTTGTCTAGATTAAGGAAAGCGTTTCTGTGACGCAAAATCAATCACATTTTTCTTTGTTTTCAGGAATTTTTATGAATATTTTTTTGAGTGTACAGTCTTCAAGACTAAAGTAATTCAATCTATACAAAATTCATTTTTGCTAATGAACGCGTAGGTTTGCAGTGCAATGATTCGAGAACTATGTTTTGGTATCTGGCAATGTGACATAGTAGTGCACTAAATTTATATTGCATTGAAGGCCGCGGTACAATGACATTTTTCATATAGATGCGTTTAACACAAGCTTATGCATTCCAATAACATCGCCACAATCAACCAAGATGTTGCGTTTGTAAATATGAAGGAACTTCAGACTTGGCAATTGAAGTTTATTACGCCTTGCCCATTAATATACAAAATTTCGCGAAGCACTCTTGTAAACTTCTCCCTATAAAACAAAAATATTTAATAACATATTTTGTGTCGTATTCGATTGTTATTTTGCAGTTTTTAATTGTGAAAATGTTAGACTATTTACCAACCAGTGGGAAAAATAATTTCACTTGCAAAGTGTGCCAACACCCTTAACGAAAGCAAATGTCAAATTATTGTTATTATGATTTGCTTGTAACAAAATTGGGGAGTTGGCTACTTTTCAATATCAGATTTGGGAATTGTTTTTCGAGGTTGAGAGAGAATATTTTCATTTCAGTTTTTCCGCAACCTTCTTGCGATGAATATCGTTTGATACGTACGATATTTCCAATATATTTTTTTACTCCCCCAACACCCCACAACACACAATCGTCTCGCCTAGCACTCGCTGGCACTGAAACTGATTTAGGAGCCGAAAATAGGCCCATCCCTACATTAAACCTTCATTATTATGGAAATATTTGAGTGCGCACTATTTTCTTATCATTGTAGAATAGTGTAGTCTTTCTCCACTACGACTAAAAAATGTATTGCAGTCATTTCATTTTTTCACTACCACTCAGCTGAGTGAAAAACAAAAAATATAATTATTGAAGTTTTCTATGCTTCCATTCAAATGAGTGAAGAAAAATTGTTGTGCACTAAGCTGAAGCTGAAAATATTTTCACTACCAGCTTTTAAATTTTAGTGAAAAAATTGTCAGCTTCACTACCACTATATATGAGTGAGGCTGATATTTTTTGTATTACAACTCAACTGTGAGTGACGGCTGGTGCATTAATTCACTACGTCCATGTCCACTATATGATAAAATAAATATAAAAAAATTTAACCACATACATATTTTGAAATTTAATAGTAAAAACAATGGCATAATGTGATATACCTTCGAGATTCGGCAGGTAGTCCTATGTTTTATGTCGAGCCCGCACGGCAGCTGCAAGTCAGATGCATATTTGTTAGGTAACTTTTCTTGGCACAAAAAAAAAAAAAAAAAAAACACGGGAAGTGTTTGCCAAACCACTGCCGAGAACTGAACTGAAATATCAGATAACACATTTAAATAGTCCATATAAATATTAATTAAAAAAATTATACGTATTAGAGCCAATGTGTTAAAAGCTAATTGCATAAATTAAACGAAACGAACGTTGTATTGTGTTTTTGTTTCGACCACGCGATAAAACAAGTTTTAGAGTCCGTGTTGTATGTGAGACCTCAACAGACATTGGGTAAAAAGAATGAATAAAGATACTAATACTGGCTGCTATATACCTCCGATGAGGATGATCCTCTCTTTCAATCAGCGTAGTGCTACTTTTTCATTCTTCCTATAAACCGGCGGCATATGTAAGCTAAATGAATTTAATGTGACAAGCTTTTCATAGCTGGAATACAGTTAGAGTTTTTGCCAAGCCACTGACGAGGGGTGATGGGATTAAAAAAACTTGTTATACACAGCAACGAGGCTCAGTGCCTCGGGGCAGTTTGAGCGCAGACCATACGGCCATAGTAGTATAGCGTCATCAATTACAAGACGAAAAGGTTACCTGATTCTCTATCTGCGCTGCGAGGGAGATTTTAAAGTCACAATGGAGGTAGATGTTGGCACAAGGGTGCTCAAATGGCGGACGAGGCGATACATGTGTACACAGATGTTTCCAAGTAGTGGAAGGAGTAGGGTCTGCGGTATACTGTGCTGATCCTGAAATAAACAGATCATAAAAGCTGCCAGATCACTGTAACGTTTTCTAAGCGCAATTTTTAGCCGTAACCAAAGCAGTAGAAACACTATAAGAAGAATACCTCAATAAGAGAAATATATGAAAAAATTCATGCTATGCGTTTTTTCTTGAGCTTTTGGATTTTAATGAAAATTTTATTTGTTACTAACAGGGTACCCGACATTGCACTGGATGCGTATTTATATTAAAGTGGCCCTTATTTTTTTTTTTTTTCATTTTATTTAGTGTATGTGTACGACAACCAATCGCACACCTACCAAAGCATCGCAGTACACACGAAAACTTTGCGCCACCTGTCAGCGAATAGATAAACCGAATTGCACCAAAAGGTTTGAGTCCCTGATTAAAGCGTTTAAAAGGTTTAAAATCTTAGCTAAAAGTATTTCATATTGTAGGTAAATTTAAAGATTTTGGAGCAAATACATTTTGACCGATAACTCAGTTATCGATTAATTTATCGAAATATCACAAAATTCAAATGAAACCTGTGACCTTCCTCTATTGTTTGGTGCCCATATTGTACGCATATTTAGAGGTTTTAGGTAACCTCATTTTAACCGATTATCGTAATATGGCAGCGTGAAATAATTCTTTTTTGGTACGCTACTGTATCTATTCATGAATTTGATTTTTAATTTTTATGAAGCTGAAAAAAAACTTTGCAAAGGCATTCTTTGATATTTGTTTGGAAACTAAGTGTATTTTCCTTCGTTTTTCAAAAAAAAATCCTTAAAAGTAGCTTAATTGTAGCTTAACAACTACATATTTTTTGTTTCTCACGCGATTTTAATGAAATAAGTTCTAGATTCCCTTCTGGATTACAGGCTATCCATCTATGAAAGTCTCATATAAATCCATTTGTTAGTTTCCGAGATTATCGATATCATACAGACAAACAGACAAACCGACAAACAGACAAACAGAAAAAAGTGGTGCCGATGGATTCTACGACATTCCAAACGTCAAGTACACTCATTTTTTTTAGAAGTCTTGGATGTACAGACACGATTTTCTAGAGATTTATTATAGTATAGATAGAAGATAGATTTCCTTCGTTTTTCAAAAAAAAATCCTTAAAAGTAGCTTAATTATAGCTTAAACAACTTTTTTTTTTCTAACGCGATTTTAATGAAATAAGTTCTAGATTCCCTTCTGGATTACATGCTATCCAACTGTGATGAAATCCTCATAAAAATCCATTCGTTAGGCGCCAAATACACGACACGAACATTTCCGCGAACATTCCGCAATCTTGTTGGCAGTTTTGGCCATACATCATACGAACTTTTGGCCGAACATTAGTTCTCTTTCAGACAACGATGAATACGGACAACAATTGTGCTGCAGCAATATTGCTCGCTGTGGCAATTAAGCGTAAAAAAAAGAGAGCAGATCGCAAAAAAAGAATTTGGTGCAAAGAATGGTTTAAAAAACGAGCAGTTCTTGGACAAAGTGAGCTTATTAAAGAACTGGAATTCACGTCACAAAATGATTTTAAAAATTACGTTCGTATGAACAAGGCAACATTTGACCAACTTTTACAAAAAATTTTGCCACTCATATATAACTGTAACCTTTGTGGCATCACGATCTACTTCTTTTAATTTTTCGATTAAAGTCGGATAATCATTATTCTTTTTAATTCTATTACAATAATCTTTGCTTTTTACTTGCCACAATGATGGCAAAGATTTATACATTTCAATAAATTCACTCAGAAATTTTTTATTGTCCATTTTACTTTTCCGCGCACGTCTGTTCCGTTCAGAAATTACTACGATTATGAACTATTTCGCCATACAAGCACGAACAGTTCGCGCAAATGTTCGCCAAAAATTAAAATATTTTGATTTTTGGTGAACATTTGCGCGAACTGGCAAACACCACCATACACGACAGAAAAGGTCGCAGAAACATGACATAACGGGAATGTTCGCGGAAATGTTCGTGTCGTGTATTTGGCGCTTTAGTTTCCGAGATTATCGATATCATACAGACAAACAGACAAACCGACAAACAGACAAACAGAAAAAAGTGGTGCCGATGGATTCTACGACATTCCAAACGTCAAGTACACTCATTTTTTTTTTTTTTGGAAATCTTGGATGTACAGACACGATTTTCTAGAGATTTATTATAGTATAGATAGAAGATAGATTTCTTTCGTTTTTCAAAAAAAAATCCTTAAAAGTAGCTTAATTATAGCTTAAACAACTACATCTTTTTTGTTTCTCACGCGATTTTAATGAAATAAGTTCTAGATTCCCTTCTGGATTACAGGCTATTCATATGTGAAACTCTCATGAAAATCCATTCGTTAGTTTCCGAGATTATCGATATCATACGGACAAACAGACAAACAGAAAAAAGTGGTGCCGATGGATTCTACGATATTCCAAACGTCAAGTACACTCATTCTTTTTTAGAAATCTTGGATGTACAGACACGATTTTCTAGAGATTTATTATAGTATAGATAGATAGATAGACAGATAGATAGAAGATATATAGATAGATAGATAGATTGTAGGTAAATTTATAGATTTTAAAGCAAATACATTTTGACCGATAACTCAGTTATCGATTAATTTATCGAAATATCACAAAATTCAAATGAAACCTGTGATCTTCCTCTATTGTTTGATGCCCATATTGTACGCATATTTAGAGGTTTTAGGTAACCTCATTTTAACCGATTATCGTAATATGGGAGCGTAAAATAATTTTTTTTTGGTACGCCACTGTATCTATTCATGAATTTGATTTTTAATTTATATGAAATTGAAAAAAAACTTTGCAAAGGCATTCTTTGATATTTGTTTGGAAACTAAGTGCATTTTCCTTCGTTTTTCAAAAAAAAAAATCCTTAAAAGTAGCTTAATTGTAGCTTAACAACTACATATTTTTTGTTTCTCACGCGATTTTAATGAAATAAGTTCTAGATTCCCTTCTGGATTACAGGCTATCCATCTGTGAAAGTCTCATAAAAATCAAATTCGTTAGTTTCCGAGATTATCGATATCATACAGACAAACAGACAAACAGAAAAAAGTGGTGCCGATGGATTCTACGACATTCCAAACGTCAAGTACACTCATTTTTTTTTTTAGAAATCTTGGATGTACATACACGATTTTCTAGAGATTTATTATAGTATAGATAGAAGATAGATTTCCTTCATTTTTCAAAAAAAAAAATCCTTAAAAGTAGCTTAATTGTAGCTTAAACAACTACATCTTTTTTGTTTCTCACGAGATTTTAATGAAATAAGTTCTAGATTCTCTTCTGGATTACAGGCTATCCATCTTTGAAAGTCTCATAAAAATCCATTCGTTAGTTTCCGAGATTATCGATATCATACAGACAAACAGACAAACAGAAAAAAGTGGTGCCGATGGATTCTACGACATTCCAAACGTCAAGTACACTCATTTTTTTTTTTAGAAATCTTGGATGTACAGACACGATTTTCTAGATATTTATTATAGTATAGATAGAAGATAGATTTCCTTCATTTTTCAAAAAAAAAAATCCTTAAAAGTAGCTTAATTGTAGCTTAAACAACTACATCTTTTTTGTTTCTCACGCGATTTTAATGAAATAAGTTCTAGATTCCCTTCTGGATTACAGGCTATCCATCTGTGAAAGTCTCATAAAAATCAAATTCGTTAGTTTCCGAGATTATCGATATCATACAGACAAACAGACAAACAGAAAAAAGTGGTGCCGATGGATTCTACGACATTCCAAACGTCAAGTACACTCATTTTTTTTTTTAGAAATCTTGGATGTACAGACACGATTTTCTAGAGATTTATTATAGTATAGATGGAAGATAGATTTCCTTCATTTTTCAAAAAAAAAAATCCTTAAAAGTAGCTTAATTGTAGCTTAAACAACTACATCTTTTTTGTTTCTCACGCGATTTTAATGAAATAAGTTCTAGATTCCCTTCTGGATTACAGGCTATCCATCTGTGAAAGTCTCATAAAAATCCATTCGTTAGTTTCCGAGATTATCGATATCATACAGACAAACAGACAAACAGAAAAAAGTGGTGCCGATGGATTCTACGACATTCCAAACGTCAAGTACACTCATTTTTTTTTTTTAGAAATCTTGGATGTACAGACACGATTTTCTAGATATTTATTATAGTATAGATAGAAGATAGATTTCCTTCATTTTTCAAAAAAAAAAATCCTTAAAAGTAGCTTAATTGTAGCTTAAACAACTACATCTTTTTTGTTTCTCACGCGATTTTAATGAAATAAGTTCTAGATTCCCTTCTGGATTACAGGCTATCCATCTGTGAAAGTCTCATAAAAATCCATTCGTTAGTTTCCGAGATTATCGAGATCATACAGACAAACAGACAAACAGAAAAAAGTGGTGCCGATGGATTCTACGACATTCCAAACGTCAAGTACACTCATTTTTTTTTTTAGAAATCTTGGATGTACAGACACGATTTTCTAGATATTTATTATAGTATAGATAGAAGATAGATTTCCTTCATTTTTCAAAAAAAAAAATCCTTAAAAGTAGCTTAATTTAGCTTAAACAACTACATCTTTTTTGTTTCTCACGCGATTTTAATGAAATAAGTTCTAGATTCCCTTCTGGATTACAGGCTATCCATCTGTGAAAGTCTCATAAAAATCCATTCGTTAGTTTCCGAGATTATCGATATCATACAGACAAACAGACAAACAGAAAAAAGTGGTGCCGATGGATTCTACGACATTCCAAACGTCAAGTACACTCACTTTTTTTTTTAGAAATCTTGGATGTACAGACACGATTTTCTAGAGATTTATTATAGTATAGATAGAAGATAGATTTCCTTCATTTTTCAAAAAAAAAAATCCTTAAAAGTAGCTTAATTGTAGCTTAAACAACTACATCTTTTTTGTTTCTCACGCGATTTTAATGAAATAAGTTCTAGATTCTCTTCTGGATTACAGGCTATCCATCTGTGAAAGTCTCATAAAAATCCATTCGTTAGTTTCCGAGATTATCGATATCATACAGACAAACAGACAAACAGAAAAAAGTGGTGTCGATGGATTCTACGACATTCCAAACGTCAAGTACACTCATTTTTTTTTTTAGAAATCTTGGATGTACAGACACGATTTTCTAGATATTTATTATAGTATAGATAGAAGATAGATTTCCTTCATTTTTCAAAAAAAAAAATCCTTAAAAGTAGCTTAATTGTAGCTTAAACAACTACATCTTTTTTGTTTCTCACGAGATTTTAATGAAATAAGTTCTAGATTCTCTTCTGGATTACAGGCTATCCATCTGTGAAAGTCTCATAAAAATCCATTCGTTAGTTTCCGAGATTATCGATATCATACAGACAAACAGACAAACAGAAAAAAGTGGTGCCGATGGATTCTACGACATTCCAAACGGAAAGTACACTCATTTTTTTTTTTAGAAATCTTGGATGTACAGACACGATTTTCTAGAGATTTATTATAGTATAGATAGAAGATAGATTTCCTTCATTTTTCAAAAAAAAAAATCCTTAAAAGTAGCTTAATTGTAGCTTAAACAACTACATCTTTTTTGTTTCTCACGCGATTTTAATGAAATAAGTTCTAGATTCTCTTCTGGATTACAGGCTATCCATCTGTGAAAGTCTCATAAAAATCCATTCGTTAGTTTCCGAGATTATCGATATCATACAGACAAACAGACAAACAGAAAAAAGTGGTGCCGATGGATTCTACGACATTCCAAACGTCAAGTACACTCATTTTTTTTTTTAGAAATCTTGGATGTACAGACACGATTTTCTAGAGATTTATTATAGTATAGATAGAAGATAGATTTCCTTCATTTTTCAAAAAAAAAATTCTTAAAAGTAGCTTAATTGTAGCTTAAACAACTACATCTTTTTTGTTTCTCACGCGATTTTAATGAAATAAGTTCTAGATTCCCTTCTGGATTACAGGCTATCCATCTGTGAAAGTCTCATAAAAATCCATTCGTTAGTTTCCGAGATTATCGATATCATACAGACAAACAGACAAACAGAAAAAAGTGGTGTCGATGGATTCTACGACATTCCAAACGTCAAGTACACTCATTTTTTTTTTTAGAAATCTTGGATGTACAGACACGATTTTCTAGATATTTATTATAGTATAGATAGAAGATAGATTTCCTTCATTTTTCAAAAAAAAAATCCTTAAAAGTAGCTTAATTGTAGCTTAAACAACTACATCTTTTTTGTTTCTCACGAGATTTTAATGAAATAAGTTCTAGATTCTCTTCTGGATTACAGGCTATCCATCTGTGAAAGTCTCATAAAAATCCATTCGTTAGTTTCCGAGATTATCGATATCATACAGACAAACAGACAAACAGAAAAAAGTGGTGCCGATGGATTCTACGACATTCCAAAAGTCAAGTACACTCATTTTTTTTTTTAGAAATCTTGGATGTACAGACACGATTTTCTAGAGATTTATTATAGTATAGATAGAAGATAGATTTCCTTCATTTTTCAAAAAAAAAAATCCTTAATAGTAGCTTAATTGTAGCTTAAACAACTACATCTTTTTTGTTTCTCACGCAATTTTAATGAAATAAGTTCTAGATTCTCTTCTGGATTACAGGCTATCCATCTGTGAAAGTCTCATAAAAATCCATTCGTTAGTTTCCGAGATTATCGATATCATACAGACAAACAGACAAACAGAAAAAAGTGGTGCCGATGGATTCTACGACATTCCAAACGTCAAGTACACTCATTTTTTTTTTTAGAAATCTTGGATGTACAGACACGATTTTCTAGATATTTATTATAGTATAGATGGAAGATAGATTTCCTTCATTTTTCAAAAAAAAAAATCCTTAAAAGTAGCTTAATTGTAGCTTAAACAACTACATCTTTTTTGTTTCTCACGCGATTTTAATGAAATAAGTTCTAGATTCCCTTCTGGATTACAGGCTATCCATCTGTGAAAGTCTCATAAAAATCCATTCGTTAGTTTCCGAGATTATCGATATCATACAGACAAACAGACAAACAGAAAAAAGTGGTGCCGATGGATTCTACGACATTCCAAACGTCAAGTACACTCACTTTTTTTTTTAGAAATCTTGGATGTACAGACACGATTTTCTAGAGATTTATTATAGTATAGATAGAAGATAGATTTCCTTCATTTTTCAAAAAAAAAAATCCTTAAAAGTAGCTTAATTGTAGCTTAAACAACTACATCTTTTTTGTTTCTCACGCGATTTTAATGAAATAAGTTCTAGATTCCCTTCTGGATTACAGGCTATCCATCTGTGAAAGTCTCATAAAAATCCATTCGTTAGTTTCCGAGATTATCGATATCATACAGACAAACAGACAAACAGAAAAAAGTGGTGTCGATGGATTCTACGACATTCCAAACGTCAAGTACACTCATTTTTTTTTTTAGAAATCTTGGATGTACAGACACGATTTTCTAGATATTTATTATAGTATAGATAGAAGATAGATTTCCTTCATTTTTCAAAAAAAAAAATCCTTAAAAGTAGCTTAATTGTAGCTTAAACAACTACATCTTTTTTGTTTCTCACGAGATTTTAATGAAATAAGTTCTAGATTCTCTTCTGGATTACAGGCTATCCATCTGTGAAAGTCTCATAAAAATCCATTCGTTAGTTTCCGAGATTATCGATATCATACAGACAAACAGACAAACAGAAAAAAGTGGTGCCGATGGATTCTACGACATTCCAAACGTCAAGTACACTCATTTTTTTTTTTAGAAATCTTGGATGTACAGACACGATTTTCTAGATATTTATTATAGTATAGATAGAAGATAGATTTCCTTCATTTTTCAAAAAAAAAAATCCTTAAAAGTAGCTTAATTGTAGCTTAAACAACTACATCTTTTTTGTTTCTCACGCGATTTTAATGAAATAAGTTCTAGATTCCCTTCTGGATTACAGGCTATCCATCTGTGAAAGTCTCATAAAAATCCATTCGTTTGTTTCCGAGATTATCGATATCATACAGACAAACAGACAAACAGAAAAAAGTGGTGCCGATGGATTCTACGACATTCCAAACGTCAAGTACACTCACTTTTTTTT
The DNA here is from genome assembly GCF_040869045.1 of Eurosta solidaginis. Lineage (NCBI taxonomy): Eukaryota > Metazoa > Arthropoda > Insecta > Diptera > Tephritidae > Eurosta > Eurosta solidaginis. The sequence continues at coordinate 239,881,533 of NC_090319.1, forward strand.
TTAGAAATCTTGGATGTACAGACACGATTTTCTAGAGATTTATTATAGTATAGATAGAAGATAGATTTCCTTCATTTTTCAAAAAAAAAAATCCTTAAAAGTAGCTTAATTGTAGCTTAAACAACTACATCTTTTTTGTTTCTCACGCGATTTTAATGAAATAAGTTCTAGATTCTCTTCTGGATTACAGGCTATCCATCTGTGAAAGTCTCATAAAAATCCATTCGTTAGTTTCCGAGATTATCGATATCATACAGACAAACAGACAAACAGAAAAAAGTGGTGCCGATGGATTCTACGACATTCCAAACGTCAAGTACACTCATTTTTTTTTTTAGAAATCTTGGATGTACAGACACGATTTTCTAGAGATTTATTATAGTATAGATAGAAGATAGATTTCCTTCATTTTTCAAAAAAAAAATCCTTAAAAGTAGCTTAATTGTAGCTTAAACAACTACATCTTTTTTGTTTCTCACGCGATTTTAATGAAATAAGTTCTAGATTCTCTTCTGGATTACAGGCTATCCATCTGTGAAAGTCTCATAAAAATCCATTCGTTAGTTTCCGAGATTATCGATATCATACAGACAAACAGACAAACAGAAAAAAGTGGTGCCGATGGATTCTACGACATTCCAAACGTCAAGTACACTCATTTTTTTTTTTAGAAATCTTGGATGTACAGACACGATTTTCTAGAGATTTATTATAGTATAGATAGAAGATAGATTTCCTTCATTTTTCAAAAAAAAAAAATCCTTAATAGTAGCTTAATTGTAGCTTAAACAACTACATCTTTTTTGTTTCTCACGCGATTTTAATGAAATAAGTTCTAGATTCTCTTCTGGATTACAGGCTATCCATCTGTGAAAGTCTCATAAAAATCCATTCGTTAGTTTCCGAGATTATCGATATCATACAGACAAACAGACAAACAGAAAAAAGTGGTGCCGATGGATTCTACGACATTCCAAACGTCAAGTACACTCATTTTTTTTTTAGAAATCTTGGATGTACAGACACGATTTTCTAGAGATTTATTATAGTATAGATAGAAGATAGATTTCCTTCATTTTTCAAAAAAAAAAATCCTTAATTTTTCTAGATATTTATTATAGTATAGATAGAAGATAGATTTCCTTCATTTTTCAAAAAAAAAAATCCTTAAAAGTAGCTTAATTGTAGCTTAAACAACTACATCTTTTTTGTTTCTCACGCGATTTTAATGAAATAAGTTCTAGATTCCCTTCTGGATTACAGGCTATCCATCTGTGAAAGTCTCATAAAAATCCATTCGTTAGTTTCCGAGATTATCGATATCATACAGACAAACAGACAAACAGAAAAAAGTGGTGTCGATGGATTCTACGACATTCCAAACGTCAAGTACACTCATTTTTTTTTTTAGAAATCTTGGATGTACAGACACGATTTTCTAGATATTTATTATAGTATAGATAGAAGATAGATTTCCTTCATTTTTCAAAAAAAAAAATCCTTAATTTTTCTAGATATTTATTATAGTATAGATAGAAGATAGATTTCCTTCATTTTTCAAAAAAAAAAATCCTTAAAAGTAGCTTAATTGTAGCTTAAACAACTACATCTTTTTTGTTTCTCACGCGATTTTAATGAAATAAGTTCTAGATTCCCTTCTGGATTACAGGCTATCCATCTGTGAAAGTCTCATAAAAATCCATTCGTTAGTTTCCGAGATTATCGATATCATACAGACAAACAGACAAACAGAAAAAAGTGGTGTCGATGGATTCTACGACATTCCAAACGTCAAGTACACTCATTTTTTTTTTTAGAAATCTTGGATGTACAGACACGATTTTCTAGATATTTATTATAGTATAGATAGAAGATAGATTTCCTTCATTTTTCAAAAAAAAAATCCTTAAAAGTAGCTTAATTGTAGCTTAAACAACTACATCTTTTTTGTTTCTCACGAGATTTTAATGAAATAAGTTCTAGATTCTCTTCTGGATTACAGGCTATCCATCTGTGAAAGTCTCATAAAAATCCATTCGTTAGTTTCCGAGATTATCGATATCATACAGACAAACAGACAAACAGAAAAAAGTGGTGTCGATGGATTCTACGACATTCCAAACGTCAAGTACACTCATTTTTTTTTTTAGAAATCTTGGATGTACAGACACGATTTTCTAGATATTTATTATAGTATAGATAGAAGATAGATTTCCTTCATTTTTCAAAAAAAAAATCCTTAAAAGTAGCTTAATTGTAGCTTAAACAACTACATCTTTTTTGTTTCTCACGAGATTTTAATGAAATAAGTTCTAGATTCTCTTCTGGATTACAGGCTATCCATCTGTGAAAGTCTCATAAAAATCCATTCGTTAGTTTCCGAGATTATCGATATCATACAGACAAACAGACAAACAGAAAAAAGTGGTGCCGATGGATTCTACGACATTCCAAAAGTCAAGTACACTCATTTTTTTTTTTAGAAATCTTGGATGTACAGACACGATTTTCTAGAGATTTATTATAGTATAGATAGAAGATAGATTTCCTTCATTTTTCAAAAAAAAAAATCCTTAATAGTAGCTTAATTGTAGCTTAAACAACTACATCTTTTTTGTTTCTCACGCGATTTTAATGAAATAAGTTCTAGATTCTCTTCTGGATTACAGGCTATCCATCTGTGAAAGTCTCATAAAAATCCATTCGTTAGTTTCCGAGATTATCGATATCATACAGACAAACAGACAAACAGAAAAAAGTGGTGCCGATGGATTCTACGACATTCCAAACGTCAAGTACACTCATTTTTTTTTTTAGAAATCTTGGATGTACAGACACGATTTTCTAGATATTTATTATAGTATAGATAGAAGATAGATTTCCTTCATTTTTCAAAAAAAAAAATCCTTAAAAGTAGCTTAATTGTAGCTTAAACAACTACATCTTTTTTGTTTCTCACGCGATTTTAATGAAATAAGTTCTAGATTCCCTTCTGGATTACAGGCTATCCATCTGTGAAAGTCTCATAAAAATCCATTCGTTAGTTTCCGAGATTATCGATATCATACAGACAAACAGACAAACAGAAAAAAGTGGTGCCGATGGATTCTACGACATTCCAAACGTCAAGTACACTCACTTTTTTTTTTAGAAATCTTGGATGTACAGACACGATTTTCTAGAGATTTATTATAGTATAGATAGAAGATAGATTTCCTTCATTTTTCAAAAAAAAAAATCCTTAAAAGTAGCTTAATTGTAGCTTAAACAACTACATCTTTTTTGTTTCTCACGCGATTTTAATGAAATAAGTTCTAGATTCCCTTCTGGATTACAGGCTATCCATCTGTGAAAGTCTCATAAAAATCCATTCGTTAGTTTCCGAGATTATCGATATCATACAGACAAACAGACAAACAGAAAAAAGTGGTGTCGATGGATTCTACGACATTCCAAACGTCAAGTACACTCATTTTTTTTTTTAGAAATCTTGGATGTACAGACACGATTTTCTAGATATTTATTATAGTATAGATAGAAGATAGATTTCCTTCATTTTTCAAAAAAAAAAATCCTTAAAAGTAGCTTAATTGTAGCTTAAACAACTACATCTTTTTTGTTTCTCACGAGATTTTAATGAAATAAGTTCTAGATTCTCTTCTGGATTACAGGCTATCCATCTGTGAAAGTCTCATAAAAATCCATTCGTTAGTTTCCGAGATTATCGATATCATACAGACAAACAGACAAACAGAAAAAAGTGGTGCCGATGGATTCTACGACATTCCAAACGTCAAGTACACTCATTTTTTTTTTTAGAAATCTTGGATGTACAGACACGATTTTCTAGATATTTATTATAGTATAGATAGAAGATAGATTTCCTTCATTTTTCAAAAAAAAAAATCCTTAAAAGTAGCTTAATTGTAGCTTAAACAACTACATCTTTTTTGTTTCTCACGCGATTTTAATGAAATAAGTTCTAGATTCCCTTCTGGATTACAGGCTATCCATCTGTGAAAGTCTCATAAAAATCCATTCGTTTGTTTCCGAGATTATCGATATCATACAGACAAACAGACAAACAGAAAAAAGTGGTGCCGATGGATTCTACGACATTCCAAACGTCAAGTACACTCACTTTTTTTTTTAGAAATCTTGGATGTACAGACACGATTTTCTAGAGATTTATTATAGTATAGATAGAAGATAGATTTCCTTCATTTTTCAAAAAAAAAAATCCTTAAAAGTAGCTTAATTGTAGCTTAAACAACTACATCTTTTTTGTTTCTCACGCGATTTTAATGAAATAAGTTCTAGATTCTCTTCTGGATTACAGGTTATCCATCTGTGAAAGTCTCATAAAAATCCATTCGTTAGTTTCCGAGATTATCGATATCATACAGACAAACAGACAAACAGAAAAAAGTGGTGCCGATGGATTCTACGACATTCCAAACGTCAAGTACACTCATTTTTTTTTTTAGAAATCTTGGATGTACAGACACGATTTTCTAGATATTTATTATAGTATAGATAGAAGATAGATTTCCTTCATTTTTCAAAAAAAAAAATCCTTAAAAGTAGCTTAATTGTAGCTTAAACAACTACATCTTTTTTGTTTCTCACGCGATTTTAATGAAATAAGTTCTAGATTCCCTTCTGGATTACAAGCTATCCATCTGTGAAAGTCTCATAAAAATCCATTCGTTAGTTTCCGAGATTATCGATATCATACAGACAAACAGACAAACAGAAAAAAGTGGTGCCGATGGATTCTACGACATTCCAAACGTCAAGTACACTCATTTTTTTTTTTAGAAATCTTGGATGTACAGACACGATTTTCTAGATATTTATTATAGTATAGATAGAAGATAGATTTCCTTCATTTTTCAAAAAAAAAAATCCTTAAAAGTAGCTTAATTGTAGCTTAAACAACTACATCTTTTTTGTTTCTCACGCGATTTTAATGAAATAAGTTCTAGATTCCCTTCTGGATTACAGGCTATCCATCTGTGAAAGTCTCATAAAAATCCATTCGTTAGTTTCCGAGATTATCGATATCATACAGACAAACAGACAAACAGAAAAAAGTGGTGCCGATGGATTCTACGACATTCCAAACGTCAAGTACACTCATTTTTTTTTTTAGAAATCTTGGATGTACAGACACGATTTTCTAGAGATTTATTATAGTATAGATAGAAGATAGATTTCCTTCATTTTTCAAAAAAAAAAATCCTTAAAAGTAGCTTAATTGTAGCTTAAACAACTACATCTTTTTTGTTTCTCACGCGATTTTAATGAAATAAGTTCTAGATTCTCTTCTGGATTACAGGCTATCCATCTGTGAAAGTCTCATAAAAATCCATTCGTTAGTTTCCGAGATTATCGATATCATACAGACAAACAGACAAACAGAAAAAAGTGGTGCCGATGGATTCTACGACATTCCAAACGTCAAGTACACTCATTTTTTTTTTTAGAAATCTTGGATGTACAGACACGATTTTCTAGAGATTTATTATAGTATAGATAGAAGATAGATTTCTTTCATTTTTCAAAAAAAAAATCCTTAATAGTAGCTTAATTGTAGCTTAAACAACTACATCTTTTTTGTTTCTCACGCGATTTTAATGAAATAAGTTCTAGATTCTCTTCTGGATTACAGGCTATCCATCTGTGAAAGTCTCATAAAAATCCATTCGTTAGTTTCCGAGATTATCGATATCATACAGACAAACAGACAAACAGAAAAAAGTGGTGCCGATGGATTCTACGACATTCCAAACGTCAAGTACACTCATTTTTTTTTTAGAAATCTTGGATGTACAGACACGATTTTCTAGAGATTTATTATAGTATAGATAGAAGATAGATTTCCTTCATTTTTCAAAAAAAAAAATCCTTAATTTTTCTAGATATTTATTATAGTATAGATAGAAGATAGATTTCCTTCATTTTTCAAAAAAAAAAATCCTTAAAAGTAGCTTAATTGTAGCTTAAACAACTACATCTTTTTTGTTTCTCACGCGATTTTAATGAAATAAGTTCTAGATTCCCTTCTGGATTACAGGCTATCCATCTGTGGAAGTCTCATAAAAATCCATTCGTTAGTTTCCGAGATTATCGATATCATACAGACAAACAGACAAACAGAAAAAAGTGGTGCCGATGGATTCTACGACATTCCAAACGTCAAGTACACTCACTTTTTTTTTTAGAAATCTTGGATGTACAGACACGATTTTCTAGAGATTTATTATAGTATAGATAGAAGATAGATTTCCTTCATTTTTCAAAAAAAAAAATCCTTAAAAGTAGCTTAATTGTAGCTTAAACAACTACATCTTTTTTGTTTCTCACGCGATTTTAATGAAATAAGTTCTAGATTCCCTTCTGGATTACAGGCTATCCATCTGTGAAAGTCTCATAAAAATCCATTCGTTAGTTTCCGAGATTATCGATATCATACAGACAAACAGACAAACAGAAAAAAGTGGTGTCGATGGATTCTACGACATTCCAAACGTCAAGTACACTCATTTTTTTTTTTAGAAATCTTGGATGTACAGACACGATTTTCTAGATATTTATTATAGTATAGATAGAAGATAGATTTCCTTCATTTTTCAAAAAAAAAAATCCTTAAAAGTAGCTTAATTGTAGCTTAAACAACTACATCTTTTTTGTTTCTCACGAGATTTTAATGAAATAAGTTCTAGATTCTCTTCTGGATTACAGGCTATCCATCTGTGAAAGTCTCATAAAAATCCATCCGTTAGTTTCCGAGATTATCGATATCATACAGACAAACAGACAAACAGAAAAAAGTGGTGCCGATGGATTCTACGACATTCCAAACGTCAAGTACACTCATTTTTTTTTTTAGAAATCTTGGATGTACAGACACGATTTTCTAGATATTTATTATAGTATAGATAGAAGATAGATTTCCTTCATTTTTCAAAAAAAAAAATCCTTAAAAGTAGCTTAATTGTAGCTTAAACAACTACATCTTTTTTGTTTCTCACGCGATTTTAATGAAATAAGTTCTAGATTCCCTTCTGGATTACAGGCTATCCATCTGTGAAAGTCTCATAAAAATCCATTCGTTTGTTTCCGAGATTATCGATATCATACAGACAAACAGACAAACAGAAAAAAGTGGTGCCGATGGATTCTACGACATTCCAAACGTCAAGTACACTCACTTTTTTTTTTAGAAATCTTGGATGTACAGACACGATTTTCTAGAGATTTATTATAGTATAGATAGAAGATAGATTTCCTTCATTTTTCAAAAAAAAAAATCCTTAAAAGTAGCTTAATTGTAGCTTAAACAACTACATCTTTTTTGTTTCTCACGCGATTTTAATGAAATAAGTTCTAGATTCTCTTCTGGATTACAGGCTATCCATCTGTGAAAGTCCCATAAAAATCCATTCGTTAGTTTCCGAGATTATCGATATCATACAGACAAACAGACAAACAGAAAAAAGTGGTGCCGATGGATTCTACGACATTCCAAACGTCAAGTACACTCATTTTTTTTTTTAGAAATCTTGGATGTACAGACACGATTTTCTAGAGATTTATTATAGTATAGATTGAAGATAGATTTCCTTCATTTTTCAAAAAAAAAAATCCTTAAAAGTAGCTTAATTGTAGCTTAAACAACTACATCTTTTTTGTTTCTCACGCGATTTTAATGAAATAAGTTCTAGATTCTCTTCTGGATTACAGGCTATCCATCTGTGAAAGTCTCATAAAAATCCATTCGTTAGTTTCCGAGATTATCGATATCATACAGACAAACAGACAAACAGAAAAAAGTGGTGCCGATGGATTCTACGACATTCCAAACGTCAAGTACACTCATTTTTTTTTTTAGAAATCTTGGATGTACAGACACGATTTTCTAGAGATTTATTATAGTATAGATAGAAGATAGATTTCCTTCATTTTTCAAAAAAAAAAATCCTTAATAGTAGCTTAATTGTAGCTTAAACAACTACATCTTTTTTGTTTCTCACGCGATTTTAATGAAATAAGTTCTAGATTCTCTTCTGGATTACAGGCTATCCATCTGTGAAAGTCTCATAAAAATCCATTCGTTAGTTTCCGAGATTATCGATATCATACAGACAAACAGACAAACAGAAAAAAGTGGTGCCGATGGATTCTACGACATTCCAAACGTCAAGTACACTCATTTTTTTTTTTTAGAAATCTTGGATGTACAGACACGATTTTCTAGAGATTTATTATAGTATAGATAGAAGATAGATTTCCTTCATTTTTCAAAAAAAAAAATCCTTAAAAGTAGCTTAATTGTAGCTTAAACAACTACATCTTTTTTGTTTCTCACGCGATTTTAATGAAATAAGTTCTAGATTCTCTTCTGGATTACAGGCTATCCATCTGTGAAAGTCTCATAAAAATCCATTCGTTAGTTTCCGAGATTATCGATATCATACAGACAAACAGACAAACAGAAAAAAGTGGTGCCGATGGATTCTACGACATTCCAAACGTCAAGTACACTCATTTTTTTTTTTAGAAATCTTGGATGTACAGACACGATTTTCTAGAGATTTATTATAGTATAGATAGAAGATAGATTTCCTTCATTTTTCAAAAAAAAAAATTCTTAAAAGTAGCTTAATTGTAGCTTAAACAACTACATCTTTTTTGTTTCTCACGCGATTTTAATGAAATAAGTTCTAGATTCTCTTCTGGATTACAGGCTATCCATCTGTGAAAGTCTCATAAAAATCCATTCGTTAGTTTCCGAGATTATCGATATCATACAGACAAACAGACAAACAGAAAAAAGTGGTGCCGATGGATTCTACGACATTCCAAACGTCAAGTACACTCATTTTTTTTTTTAGAAATCTTGGATGTACAGAAACGATTTTCTAGATATTTATTATAGTATAGATAGAAGATAGATTTCCTTCATTTTTCAAAAAAAAATATTCTTAAAAGTAGCTTAATTGTAGCTTAAACAACTATATCTTTTTTTTTCTCACGCGATTTTAATGAAATAAGTTCTAGATTCCCTTCTGGATTACAGGCTATCCATCTGTGAAAGTCTCATAAAAATCAAATTCGTTAGTTTCCGAGATTATCGATATCATACAGGCAAACAGACAAACAGAAAAAAGTGGTGTCGATGGATTTTACGACATTCCAAACGTTAAGTACACTCATTTTTTTTTTAGAAATCTTGGATGTACAAACGATTTTCTAGAGATTTATTATAGTATAGATTAATATTTTTTATTAATGACAATAAAATTATTATTAACGAAAATAAATGGGTACCTATTAATAAAATTACCTTCCCACTCCTACTGATGATCCGTTCGTGAATTGAGAACGAAAACTGTTAAATCGAACACAAATCGTTCTCGAAGCGTGATAACGAAAAATCTTATATCAGGCACAAATAGTGTTTGAAATGATCACAGACGGTTCACACATCAATACCAACCTTGGTTATAAAATACGAACGGTATTCTTCGAAAAACTGTTCTTAAAACAAGCCTATCGGTCAAGAGTTAAGAAAAAACGTACTTAATAGACGTTTGTCAATGAATGTTCTTAATTTTGATCTTTTTTCGTTCATTTTGGAACGATTTTTCTCTGAATGTAGGAGCATTCTAGAACCCGTGTCATCCTTAATCTGTAGAGTTTTAGCCTTATGAGCGCAGGGCATGAGCACAAGGTGAGCTCGATCGCTTCCTCCTCTCACCCGCATTTTCTATGTCTTCTATCACTGACAAGGCCTAATTTAAACATATGACGACAGAAGGCAGTGTCCAGTTAGTCCATCATGAGCTGACAGTCCACTCTTTTCAATGTTAAGCGTAACTTGTTAATCTAAGGCCAAATATAATGAGCAAGATCTTCGACTCTTCAACTATTCACTATAAGGCCTACAGGTGGAATGTGCAGATTGACATACAGTGCAGCAGTCGGGATGTTTCCAGGGCTGCTACACATTGAAAGCCTTCATACGCCCCTGTTAAGTATACTCCAAGCTTCCAGATTCTACCTTAACGGAAACTTAGTTTACAAATTTCAAAGGCCCTGACCAATAAGATTAAGCCGATATCAGAGTTTTTTTCAATAATATCCCAGCCAAAACCATCAAAATTATTTTCAAAAGTCAAAAGGAATTAATTCATCACTGAAAATCATAGCAGCCTTTAAATACAGAAATGCAAATTTCACTTACAAGCACCAAATCTTATATTTTGAAGAGAGCTCAATATGCCTATTATGACATTTTAGCTCAAAAGCTTCACGATTAAAGGCAACACATGCAACGTGCGACATGTGGTATGAAGCCCTGGGTGGGTCTAAATGGCACTCATGCTTAAATGTTTTATGCTGTGTTCAACGGGGTCAATTGGCCATTATAGTTGTTAAGTCAGTGTATTTACCTGTAATTTACCTTTAAGCGTCAAAAGTTTGATTCTTGCTTCTCCCACTTAGCTCCCTTTGTGTCTTTTTTTTTTTTGTTTTTGATGCCATAATTTAAAACCTGTAAATTGTACGCTTCACACTATTTTCTTCTTTGTGCAACTTTAACGACAAAATAGTAAACTGTTTTTGTTTTAATAATGGAAAATTACATAATAATATTCAAAGCATATGCGCTCGACCCTACCACGTTCAACTCGAACACTATTATTTATAAATTGGCTACATATTTCTTTTTGTCTTCGGACATCCATCAGTATCACTCCCATTTGCCGTCCTTGCCGATGGCTCTTGACAATTTATTCTCTGCCTTGTTCCGAGTTTATTACGGTCATTCTCAACTACCTGTAGTTTCACTCAATTCAGTTAAGCTTTACAGCTGTTGGTACCGTCACCATACTACAAATTATACAATAATAAGTAGTTTAAAATTAAATGCAGTGTGGCTTTACTGAGTCCATACAAGGTGGCATGTTTTCATACTCAGTTGAGCATAGCACACAGAGTATATTAACCTTTTTACATAACTATACTTTCCGGCATAAACTTGCCGAGATAAATAAATACTTCCTATTCCAAAATGACCAGGGGAAAGAAATTCTGGAAAGAAATTAGTAGAACTCATAGGATATCATATACCAAGCTTTTTAAAATGAACGAAGTCGGACGATAGCAACGCTCCTTTTTATATATATTTAAATGTGAAAGTACCGCCCCTCTTCTGAAAAAATAAACTTTGAAAATATTATTGGCCATAAATCAGAAACCGCTTAAGTTATCGCCACGAAACTTTGTCATAGGGAATGAGTTTGGAAAAAAGGACAAAATCGGCAAGGCCACATCCAATTTTATATAAAAGATGTTTAAAAGGACAGTGGATGAATATAATAGGTTATATTTGCGAAAAATAACTATATATCAATGCCTTTTTACTTCTATAGTGTATGTATAACGAGAGAAAACGAATATTTTTGAAAATGCGCGTGGCACCGACCCTTTTCGGCCAAGCATTTTCTCATGTTGTTGGAGCCATAACTCGAGGACCATTGAATGTATATTGGCTAAATTTCGTTCACGTACATACATTATACCAGCAAATATTTCTGCCAAAAACGCACGAAATCGGATGACGACCACGCCCGCTTTGTAGGAATATAATTTACTTTTAAAATTTATTTATAAGAAGAAGATTAATGAAATAAAAATATTTGGATATGGGAATGGCACCTCCCCTTTTTCGAGCAGTAATTCTTCTACGTTTGGGGAGCCATAACTAAAAAAAAATTGACCTATCGTATTCCGGTGCACTTATTTCCTTTACAAAGAAGAATATCTTTAATAAATATGAGCAAAATTGATTAATAAACATGACCAATTTTGGTTTAATGTTTAATGAACTGAACGATAGAAGCTCTCAGCTCATTTTTTAATGTTCGGTTTCACACTTACTTGTTTTCACTTACTTTTTTTCGTGCTGGCATAATAAGTAAAATTTGCTGGCGGTGCATAATTTTGAAAAATGCAATTATTACCACAATTGATTTACGATATTCACTTAAAAATTAAACGGTTATAAACGGTTTTCATTTAATCCTCAAATGGTTGCTGAAATTGCAATTGTAAAAATAATTGTATGCACCACCATTGCATAAACAACCAGCCCAGGCGCCCAAGCATCGATGTGTATTTTCAAAAACATAATATTGTTGGTATTAAGATGTTATAATGTTATTTCAGATTATTTTTTAGGGAAACGGGGAGCTTGTTCTTCCTCCCTTTCTCACACACTTTACTCTGCCATAATTATGGCAAAAGGAATAATAATATGCCTCACAGGAAATTGCATTTTGTGGTATGCTCCTTTTAATTTGTTTTAAATTGCTGGTACCCAAAGTTTTTATGCCAACTAAAAACAGATACTATTTCGCTGAAAAACTTTTTATGACAGAAGATATTAAGGGAAGTACTACTCACTGCCAAGTGGGACAGCGAATTTAAAATTGTGTAAGGTGCTACGCATTTTATACAAAAATCTATACTATTTTTTATTTTTTCAATTACAACGCAAGTGTGGTTTTGCAAACGCAGGCTCTTACATTTTTTGAAAATAAAATCATTCTAGTTGATATCATGCTTAATTGGCCTTAACGGTTTAAACGGCAATGTCTACCTAGCAAAGCGCCAGCTGCTTCTTTTCTTTGATTTATGGCAGAAATTGGAAAAGTCATGCGAAATAAAGAGTGAGAGTCTACCTGTCCTCTGCTTCCACTTGGATACCGATAAAACGATCTGCCGGGCCTGAGAATCTTCTTTAATATGCATAACATGGCTTAGCTCTGACAGCTCATTTATTATTCTCGAGTATTCGCCATCGCCAAAGAGTTCATCAGAACTTTTGTTTCGAGTACAACCGATAAGTACTCCCGGTTTGTATTATTTTGTCAGTGTCTATGCTTCTGCATTATATATCAGGATGACTGCGATAAGTTGCAGGCAGAGCTTGATGTTCATTTGCCGAGGGGGACTTTATTTCTCACCTACCTGGGATGCCACATTAAATTACTGTCAGATTGCGAGGTGCTAATTCGATCAATGCAATCCGAAACGAAAAAGGAAGTGTGGCAGTAAATCACTGATTCTCTCACAAACTCATCAATTTTGCACTCTTCAAGGTTCGATTCACTCGTTTTTCTTACCCGTTTGATTGAGATGATACTGCGTTTAATATGTGTTCAGTGTTATGTCGCAGACAAAACTCCTCAAATTCAGGTGATGTGAAACAAGACCATCTATCACCTATAATTCGCCGAGGGCGACTGTAGTCTGTAAAATACATGCGTAATGTACATATTTTCTCTTTTGTACTAATGTTTAGACCATATAAATAAACAAACTTAGTAAATGAATGGACGACTACAAATACATGTCGGTGTTTTAATTTGACTGTAATAATGGGACCAAAGGGATCAATATGGAGAGTACCCATGTTTCGGGTTTCTTCTGAATACTATAGAGACACCTCTCATTGCTCCTACACTGACCTGAATAATAAATACACTTCAAACAATTTGAAAGGAATGTCTTGATTTTCCTTCTCATACCAGAACCAATAATGCTTCTTAAACTGATCGAAGCATTTATATTCCGCTAAGTGTCCATAAGCCTCGTGTACTAGTTGCCATTCCCTTATATGGAACACTAGTTAATTATCCATATTGAATTCCTTCACCTCAGCTCCTTTCTTTTCCTTAACTTTTTTATCTCTGGATCCCTTAATTTAGTTAGTTGAAAATTCACATCTACTTCGCTTTCTTAAACTGCAGCTACACATGTCGACCTGCCCAAACTTTCCACATGTGCCATTTGTTCTCCAGACCGATGACTAATCTTAAGATCCAATTCTATCAAAGATAGGGAACACCGAGCAATCCTATGATTTTTTTTTATTGAGCGCTAGTACTAATTAATTACAATCTGTTACAACAGTAAGGAATTTCATGAAGAAAAACTATAAATCGTTCAAAAGCCCTAACTATCGCCAACGTCTCCGACCTCAAAACTATGATAGCGTGATTCCGCATCGGTTGTGCAAATCTGCAATTATGCAATGTAATTTTTTCTAGTGTTTTTTTTTTCGTTATATTTCCTTTCCAATCATACTTCATACGACACTTAAGCAGTGGTTCCACTGTGACGTTATTTGACATTAATTGTGCGAGTTGACAATACTACAACTTTTTGAATGCTCCCATAACGTGGCCACCTCTATAAAATCGTATTTTGGAAATTTTCAGTGTTTGCTCTAGCAAGGCAAAAAGGGGAAGAAACTATCAAGTCAGTTTGTGGTGAGTCCAAGAAACCAGTAACTCGAAATAGCGCCAGATTTTGTAATCTTTAAATACTGGGGCAGCTCGTGAGCTTCTGGATATTTGATTTAGTCACTACATTGCCAGTTTGATATGCACTATTTCACTCTTTACTTGTGGTTTTGTGGAAATCTGCTCTTGTAGCTTTCTAAATCAAGTTCAAGCTCTATATATTTAATATTATCTATGCATCGATTAAATTTAAGCCTGCGAGGCCTACGAATATTTAAATATTCGAGAATATGGCTAGAAACCGAGTTCCCGATTTCTCGGATCACGAAATTATAGATTGGGATCAAGAAGAAATCGTAATTCCTAGTTCATCTAAATGTTGCTTTGCCTCCGGATTGATAAATTAGAATAACTTGAAGAGTGGATTAAAGGTTCGAAAAGAGCTCAAGGCCAGAACAATAATTTTTTGTAATGATTATTGTTTTTTTAATTTTTTTATAATTGAAAACTTGTATTTTGTTTTTGGAATAGTAAGTAGAAAATTTTTCAGACAACCTGCCATAGCTGCGCAGCTAGATCCATTTCGATGGGTGCTAAGCCTTCATAATCAGTACGCTTTAGGCACGCTGCGCTAACCATTTAGCTATACAGCGGTGAATACTAGTTTTCAAAAGAAATTTTGGAGGCATGTCCATTTGTTTGCTGAGAAAATATGTGGCTGACAGCCTAGAAATAAAATTTAGAATCAATCTTGCTAACGAGTGTTACTGTGCACTGAGAAGGCAATTAAACAGTAAAGTCTTCTCTCGAGTTGGAACGCACAAGTAGTGAGAGGTTCGATATCCCACGGTGCTGAGAAAATGCTTCAATTATCGTGGCGAAAATCGCCTAGGTAATTATGAGCTAATTAATGATTATTATGATAATCTAGAAACGTTATTTGAAATGAATTTTTATTTCACGCACTTATATACATATGTTCCATCCCGGGGAACTAGATTATTTTGTGTCAAATTTTCACGTTTCTCTTTTATTTGTGCTTCCAATTATAGATTGCACTCTAGAGGTTGAACTTTTTCTATGAAAAAAATCCGCATATCTGAAATTTGTTCATAATTACCGATTATCGAGGGGGAAAAATTTATATGGGAAATCTAGTCATATAATTAACGATTAGGAGTTAAGTACGAAAATGAAGGATACCTCGGTATATGTAAACTAGGTCTTAGGTTACTTATCAAAAGATAAACTACACATGCTTTTAGTTTGGTATTAACGAGATATGTACATTTTTAAAAAAGAAACATTCTACCCTTCTTCCAAGAAGTATTGCAGGAACCAAGCGAGTGATTTTATTCATTTATTTGGGGCTCACATTTAGCAAGCTTTTTAGCCAGTTTTAAACAGCGCATTGACTGCATGCAGAAATTCCATAGTGATTTTAATCAAATGGGATGAAAAAATATGATGCCAGCAGGAAAAAAAAACTAACTTAAATCTAGTTTCAATTAACCAACGTGGACAATTATCTGTTTATTTACTTTAAAAAAGCTTACCACTTTTGTATGACAATGGCCGCAAAAAAGTTAGAGGTGGTTATTTCTGCAGTACTTGCCATCAAACTACTAGTCAACTTCTTTTTGTCGAAATATGAGTTACGTTGTTACCAACATCCAACTAAAAGAAAATATGATACGGCTTTTATTCGGAATGCATGAAATCACATCTGGGCGAAGGTGAAGGAATATTTTTTTTTTTTCCTAATTTAAAAAAAAAATTGAAGGGCAAAAAATAACATGCAGAACGGCATGAAAATCCAAATTTTTCTCATACTTCACAATTTTTCTTTGACAAATAATTTTCTGACAGAAATATTTTGGTTTGATGTTTCTTTTTTACATAGGCTGCCATGGCAACGTTGCATGATTTTCCATCCAGTTAATACCTGACTCTTTATAATTATCTGGAAGTGAGTTATTTTTCGGAATCCCACAAAATATTCAACAACTAGTTAGCCTTTTTAGCAGTTGATAATTTTTTTTTCTGCAGGAACCATAACACATCCTGTGGCGGACATAAATATTTAGATACATATGAAAAACAAAGCAGCGTGTTGAGGCGTTTTACAAAGTTTAATTTTGAAATTTGTTTCAGATTTCTGTTTCAACTCAAACAGACAAAATCAAAAAATAAAGAAAAGTTTACAACTACAAGTAGCCACAATATTTTCAATTTAATATTCATGTTGCTTTTATAGTGAATGCTTTTGCACGTCCTTAGACGTTTTTATTTTTAAAGGTTGTTTGACTACAAAAGTAGCCTTGTTTGGTTTACGCTTTGTACGTGAGCAGCTCTACAAGCTATAAATCCCATCATTTTCATTCCCTTGCCGGTGTAAAGTTTCGTCGGTGACATTTTTGTTTATTATCAAAAGGTGTGTTGTTAATTTACTCTTGCACTTAACTTCGTACTTTCATTCAAATATACTAGAGATTACGATCACCAGATGCCAGTCTTTTTAGGTCCCGAGATTCTGGTAATCATTGACTAATATCCTTTTGGGTAGTTAAATTAGAATGGTTGTAACAAACATTATTCTTTCAACAAAAGAACAAGCAAAACAATTCATTTTATGCTTAAGTGCTGCATCCAGATCAGAAGTTACTGGTCAATATTTTTTTATAATGAATAATATAAAAGGAAAATAAATCTTCTCAAATAAAATAACTTTAAATTTGGTTTACATAACAAAATTAAAAAAAAACTTGAGCGGAATAAGTACAAGAGAAACAAAAAAACATTTGTGTGGCAAGGACAGAAACCCTCCCCAAGCTCTTGCAAAGCTGGGTTAACAGGAAACGATACCTCGAAGCCAAGTAATCTAATAATGCTTATGAATTCATTAAATAAATGTTTTTCCTTCAAAATAAAAATGTGAAAGAAAATTTTAATTTAACTTTAGGAAAGAAATCACTGCTTTGAACGTGAAACACAATGAAATTGTTATTCAAGTACTGTAAATTAAAAACAGTTTGCAAAAATTATTAAAATAAGTATATGGAAACTCCAAGCGAAAGAACTCCGGTTTAGTACTAAACAAAAGGTATAGAATAATTGACTCCTTCACGAATTAAAATTAAGTTTTTTTTCACGGTTATTATAAATGTGCTGCTACATTCATAAACAAGTTCGAATATAAACTTTTTGACTAATTTTAAATCCAATGAAGTAAGCTTGGGCTTTTATTTTTTTTAAATCAAGTATCGTTCTTAAAAATCGGCTCAAATGTTTGCTGTTCGAATTATGGTACTGTGGAAGGTAGACGACTTTTAGAACATTTTGACATAAGCCATTAAAAAATCTAAACAGTCCTTATTTCGGAACAATCTCGGGATTGAACTTTTCGATTCAGAAAATCCCGAGAGTTAGAAAATACCGGAAATTGTTATCCCTATTATGTGAATATATATGGACATGCACTTAAATGGATTGAAATGGTTTTACCATTCTGTTTTACCTTTGTACGATGGATTTTTTATTCCTTATTTTTCAGTTCATAGCTTTAAGCGTGTACGCGACTAAAATGAAATGGTGTGAATGCGAAAATTATGTTTGTCCACTATGACTATGATATATAGACAGAACAAATTGAAGAGGCTTCTTTAGATGGATGTGTTTTTTCTTATATAACGGACGTTTAAACGCTATCCGCAGCTTCATATCTCCAGTTTTGAGGTTTTAGTAAAACCATGACAGTTTTCAAAAAAAAAAAATACGGCATTGAAGATGGCAAAATGACGAAACCGGTTTGTCTTCAAACTAAATGGACAAGGGATGGCGGTAAATCGTTCCAATATACATTGTATATTGGTGTATCTTTTTTATACTCAGTTGAGCAGAGCTCACAGAGTGTATTAACTTTGACTGGATATCGGTTGGATGTACAGGTATACAGGAATCGAGATAGATATAGACTTCCGTATATCAAAATGATCAGTATCGAAAAAAAATTTGATTGAGCAACGAACGTCCGTCCGTCAGTCCGTCCGTCTGTCCGTTAACACGATAACTTGAGTAAATTTTGACGTATCTTGATGAAATTTGGTATGTAGGTTCCTGGGCACTCATCTCAGATCGCTATTTAAAATGAACGATATCGGACTATAACCACGCCCACTATTTCGATATCGAAAATTACGAAAAACCGAAAAAGTGCGATAATTCATTACCAAAGACGGATAAAGCGATGAAACTTGGGAGGTGAGTTGAACTTATGACGCAGAATAGAAAATTAGTAAAATTTTGGACAATGGGAGTGGCACCGCCCACTTTTAAAAGAAGGTAATTTAAAAGTAATTTGGCAGTCGTTGAAGATATCATGATGAAATTTGGCAGGAATGTTACTCCTTTTACTATATGCATGCTTAATAAAAATTAACAAAATCGGAGAACGACAACACCCGCTTAAAAAAAAATTTTTTTACGTCAAACTTTAACAAAAAATTTAATATCTTTACAGTAAGTAAATTATGTCAACATTCGACTCCAGTACTGATATGGTGCAATAAAATACAAAAAAAAGAAAATTTCAAAATGGGCGTGGCTCCGCCCTTTTTCATTTAATTTGTCTAGGATACTTTTAATGCCATAAGTCGAACAAACATTTACCAATCCTTGTGAAATTTGGTAGGGTCTTAGATTCTGGGACGATAACTTATTTCTGGGAAAACGGTTGAAGCCACGCCCAGTTTTTATACACGGTCTACCGTCTGTCCTTCCGCTCGACCGATAACACGATAACTTGAGCAAAAATCGATATATCTTTACTAAACTCAGTTGACGTACTTCCCTGAACTCACTTTGTATTGGTGTAAAAAATGGCTGAGATCCGACTATGACCACATGGTAATTGGATTGGTTTATTGACGCATAATATTACATTAGAAAAAAACTTTGCAAATTGGGAGTGACACCTACCATATTAAGTAGAAGAAAATGAAAAAGTTTTGCAGAGCGAAATCAAAAGCCCTTGGAATCTTTGTAGGAATATTGTTCCTGGTATTACATATATAAATAAATTAGCGGTACCCGACAGATGATATTCTGGGTCACCCTGGTCCATAATTTGGTCAATATCTCGAAAACGCCTTCACATATACAACTACCACCACTCCCTTTTAAAGTACTCATAAACACTTTTCATTTCATACCCATATCGTACAAACAAATTCTATAGTCACCGCTGGTCCACCTTTATATCGATATCTCGAAAAGGCGTCCACCTATAGAACTAAGGCCCACGCCCTTTAAAATACTCATTAACACCTTTCATTTGAAACCCATATCTTACAAACAAATTCTAGAGTCATCCCTGGTCCACCTTTATGGCGATATCTCGAAAAGAAGTCCACCTATAGAACTAAGGCCCACGCCCTTTTAAAGTACTTATTAACACCTTTCATTTGATACCCACATCGTACAAACCAATTCTAGAGTCACCTCTGGGCCGCCTTTATGGCGATATCTCGAAAAGGCGTCCACCTGTAGAACTAAGGCCTACGCCCTATTAAAATACTCATTAACACCTTTCATTTGATACCCATACCTTACAAACAAATTCTATGGTCACCCCTGGTCCACCTTTA
Organism: Eurosta solidaginis; assembly: GCF_040869045.1. Taxonomy (NCBI): domain Eukaryota; kingdom Metazoa; phylum Arthropoda; class Insecta; order Diptera; family Tephritidae; genus Eurosta; species Eurosta solidaginis. The sequence goes on from NC_090319.1 coordinate 239,901,496, forward strand.
TGGCGATATCTCGAAAAGGCGTCCACCTATAGAACTAAGGTTCACGCCCTTTTAAAATACTCATTAACATCTTGCATTTGATACCGATATCTTACAAACAAATTCTAGAGTCACCACTGGTCCGCCTTTATGGCGATATCTCGAAAAGGCTTCCACCTATAGAACTAAGGCCTACGCCCTATTAAAATACTCATTAACACCTTTCATTTGATACCCATATCTTACAAACAAATTCTATGGTCACCCCTGGTCCACCTTTATGGCGATATCTCGAAAAGGCGTCCACCTGTAGAACTAAGGCCTACGCCCTATTAAAATACTCATTAACACCTTTCATTTGATACCCATATCTTACAAACAAATTCTATGGTCACCCCTGGTCCACCTTTATGGCGATATCTCGAAAAGGCGTCCACCTATAGAACTAAGGTCCACGCCCTTTTAAAATACTCATTAACATCTTGCATTTTATACCCATACATTACAAACAAATTCTAGAGTCACTCCTGGTCCACCTTTATGGCGATATCTCGAAAAGGTGTCCACCTATAGAACTAAGGCCCACTCCCTTATTAAAATACTCATTAACACCTTTCATTTGATACCCACATCGTACAAACCAATTCTAGAGTCACCCCTGGTCCGCCTTTATGGCGATATATCGAAAAGGCGTCCACCTGTAGAACTAAGGAATACGCCCTATTAAAATACTCATTAACACCTTTCATTTGATACCCATATCTTACAAACAAATTCTATGGTCACCCCTGGTCCACCTTTATGGCGATATCTCGAAAAGGCGTCCACCTATAGAACTAAGGTCCACGCCCTTTTAAAATACTCATTAACATCTTGCATTTGATACCGATATCTTACAAACAAATTCTAGAGTCACCCCTGGTCAAACTTTATGGCGATTTCTCGAAAAGGCGTCCACCTATAGAACTATGGCACACGCCCTTTTAAAATACTCATTAACATTAATGATATCCATATCTTACAAACAAATTCTAGAGTCACCCCTGGTCCACCTTTATGGCGATATCTCGAAAAGGCGTCAACCTAAAGAACTAAAGCCCACGCAAATTTAAAATACTCATTAACACCTTTCATTTGATACCCATATCTTACAAACAAATTCTAGAGTCACCCCTGGTCCACCTTTATGGCGATATCTCGAAAATGCGTCCACGTATAGAACTAAGGCCCACTCCCTTTTTAAAATACTCATTAACACCTTTCACTTGATACCAACATCGTACAAACCAACTCTAGAGTCACCCCTGGTCCGCCTTTATCGCGATATCTCGAAAAGGCGTCCACCTATAGAACTAAGGCCTACGCCCTATTAAAATACTCATTAACACCTTTCATTTTTTTATTTATTTATTATTTAAAGTCGACGACAAACTATGGTCGACTGCATAATATAAAAGATATATAAATATACAACTCAAAAGATAAAATTTAAGATATATCGAGCTTTCAACAATGTTATATTACAAACAAAGAAATATTAATGAACATTACTATTTAATTTCAGAATATAATAATAATAAGAAATATGAGCAGAAATAAGATCTTATGCCGAAATCTTATACTGGCGGAATGCATCAGATTCCGCTCAGCATGATTTCGGAATGCAGTGGATTCCAATCTCCCTGTTGGAATGCAACAAGATTCCAATCAGCATGTCATGGGAATCCGGCAGTGCTAAGAGTAGTGTAATGAGGATACGCCATCACAAGGCATAAAAAAGTAACATGACCTGTGTTGTTGGAATGCACCGGACTCCAATTAGCTCGATTCCTGACCCATAAGATTATACTGCCGGAATGCATACGGTTCCGGTCAGTGACTCATGAAAAAGCATGTTTTTTACGTTTTTGGAATGCACCAGATTCCAATCAACACAGTACTGTCTTGTTCCTTCTTAATGATACATGTTGATAAATGTTCCTCAATCCTTAAGCGAGACAGTTCCTGTTTTTTTATCGAAGTAATAAAATGCCGGCAAATTAAATTAGCTTGTATCTCTTAAATTAGATAGGCAAGTATTGCATTGCGTATAGTGGCAACAGTACATTCAAGACTGATACAGCTATACAAGTCATTGTAGTGCGCGCACCAGATAAGAAGAGGATTATTTTTAGCAAAGTTTCGTCGACAAAGGGGTAAATAGAAAGGAACGTAGTGTCTGGATACTCTAGGGGAAACCGCAAAAAACAAGCGGCTGAGGAGGTCCGCGGAATCAATTTCTCCAATAATGAGCTTATGGATGAACAATACCCCCAGTAATATTCTCCGATTTTCCAGAGTGGGTAAGTTAATAAGAAGAAGTCTACTTCTGTATGGAGGAAGGTGGAGACTTGAGTCCTAATTAAGGCCGCGCAATGCAAATATCAAAAATTGCTTTTGAACTGACTCAAGACGCTTTATATGCTTTTGAGAAACAGGGGACCAAACGCATGAGCAATACTCGAGTATTGGACGAACCAGCGATGTGTAAAGAACCTTAGTGAGGTACGGATCATCGAACTCTTTAGCCCATCTTTTAACAAATCCAAGTAAACCCAACGCTTTGTTGGCTATAGATGAAATATGCATGTTAAAATTAAATTTCGGATCAAAAAGGACACCTAGATCATTTGCAATAGATATACGCTCCAAAGGCGTACCATCTATTACATAAGATTTCAATGCTGGCTTCACTCGGTGAAATGTCATATGCTTACATTTAGAGCAATTTAAAGCTAGTAAATTTGTTGTGCACCAACATTGGAACGAGTCCAAGTCGGCCTGAAGAAGATCCAAGGAACTCAAATCGGTAGGACAGTAAGTGTAGCAAAGTTTTACATCATCCGCATACATTATAGTATGGGAATATAATATTGTCTGTGGCAAGTCATTAATGAAAAGGGCAAAGAGCAAAGGGGCTAGATGACTTCCCTGGGGTACGCCGGAGGAAACTCCGAACGATTCCGACAGATTGCGCTTGAACAGGACTTTTTGGGTCCGGTTAGAAAGATAGCTTTTCAGCCACATTAATAGGTGAAACGGAAAGCCCAGTAAATCAAGCTTATGAATAAGCAACTCGTGGTTGACGGTATCAAATGCTTTGCTGAAGTCCGTGTAGATGACATCCGTTTGCTTGTTCGCTAAAAATCCTTCCATAACTATAGAGGTGAATACAAGCAAATTTGTAGTGGTAGACCTTTGACGAATAAAACCGTGTTGACATGGAGATAAAAGACTAGAACACTGATATTGCATTTGATTGGTGACAATCTGTTCAAAGACTTTAGGAATGACTGAAAGTTTAGCAATACCCCTGTAGTTTTCAACTTTTGACCTACTACCTTTTTTATGCAGGGGTATAATAAAAGACTGTTTCCAAAGTGCCGGGAATGACGCAGATCCCAGAGATAGCTCAAATAATTTTAAAATAGGCTCATACATATTTTCGGCGCAGTACCTAAGCACGCAACTAGGAACACCGTCCGGTGCCGGAGAAAAGGTGGGCTTCAAAGATTGAAGACACTGAAGAACAATATTACCATCAATAGCAGGATTCCTAATGTAATTCGAGCTATCTAAGCGATAGGGATATTGACCAGAATGAAAACCACTGGATGAATACGTGGACTTAAAGAACTCAGAAAATAGTTCAGCAACTTTGTCATCAGTGCAAGCTTTTTTACCTCCAAAGGTTAATGAGGAAGGATACCCAGAAGTTTTCCGCTTTGAATTTACGAAACTGTAAAACTTTTTTGGATTTCTAAAAAATTGGGCTTTACAACAACTCAAGTAATTTTTATAACAAAGCTGATTAAGACGGTGAAATTTAGAACGAGCTATTAGATATTTAGAGAGGTCTGCAGATGCTCCAGATTTCTTGAACCTCTTATAAAGCCTAGATTTGATGTTATTAAGTCTGATAAGTTGCCTTGAAAACCAAGGGGGCTTATTCGAACATAGGGTATAGCGAGTAGGAATGCAGGTATCAAAGAAGCTATCAAGCGTACTGTAAAATATAGAGATAGCCGAATCGACATCAGTGCAAGTATAGAGATCCGACCAATCATGGGAAGCCAACAGATCATTGAGCATAATGAAATTCGCTTTGTAGAAGCATCTAGATCGGGGACGAGACTGTACTTGAATCCTACGGGGTAGGCTGATATCAAGTGATATCTCTAGCGTAGGGTGAAGAGGGTCTTCTGGAAGGGATAAAGGTGGTATTTGCGTAAGGGCAGTACCCACCGAGCCATCCACAAATACTAAATCCAGCATTTTATTTCCACTATTTGGAACATTGTTAATCTGTAAAAGAGATGAGTCTAACAAGCAATTGAGAAACTCATGTTGAGCAGTGGGAGTTTAAAAGTTTGAATCACTTATATTAACCCAACTAACTGTTGGCAAGTTAAAGTCACCAACAACAACAAGTCGATCGTTATCTCCCAACTGCGAATGCAAATCACAGATGGCCGAGCTGTGACTAGCATAAACATCCATATCCGAACGAGGTGGTATATACGAACAGCAAACAATTACGCTATAGCTACCGAATGAAAGCCGAACTGCTATGAATTCGATATGAGAGATATTGTCCAGCGAAATCAACTCAGACGATAGGTAAGATTCAACAGCAATTAAGACACCTCCCGCTCTAGAGATGCGGTCACGCCGATAAACAGCATATTTATTTGAAAAAACCTCAGAATTGTAATTATCAGGCTTTAGCCAGGTCTCCGTAAAAGCTACAACTTGTGCGGAAAAGTTGAAAGAATTAAGGAAGAATAGAACAAGTTTTGATCGTAAACCACGAACATTTTGATAATTAATGAGAAGACGGGACAGATCAGCAATTATCTTTGTGTTGTTATTACTGTGTTCGTCATACCGTTTTTTGGCTGTAATAAAATAGGTTCGGCCCTCGCCTTTCTCGTGAACAAGTGAACCACAGTATGCTTGGGCCAAAAAGAGGAATCAAGTACCTTATCGAAATATTCATCTGAAAGGGATATTTTAAATGAGGAGATGTCTCTCTCATATTTAAAGTTAAATTTGTACACATTGATGTTACTAGTGGGTGCAACACCAAGTTTAGAGCAAACGTAATGAGCAATGTCATTTTCGGTAAGCGAGGCGTGTAATCGGGACACAAATACAGCCCTACGAGGTGGCACGGCAGTCACCTGCAAAGGAGTAGCGGATAGCGCACCAGAGAGCTGGGAAGGTGCGGCCGTTATAGCGTTGGTTATCGAGTCCGTACTATTTTTTTCAGGTACACTTGTATCGCTAGCAACAACCCCAGTATCGGTAACTGTTATTGTTGGAGCTAAAGATACCGGTGGAGGTGTAGGATGAATTGATACCCATATCTTACAAACAAATTCTAGAGTCACCCCTGGTCCACCTTTATGGCGATATCTCGAAAATGCGTCCACGTATAGAACTAACGCCCACTCCCTTTTTAAAATACTCATTAACACCTTTCATTTGATACCAACATCGTACAAACCAATTCTAGAGTCACCCCTGGTCCGCCTTTATGGCGATATCTCGAAAAGGCGTCCACCTATAGAACTAAGGCCTACGCCCTATTAAAATACCCATTAACACCTTTCATTTGATACCCATATCGTACAAACAAATTCTAGAGTCACCCCTAGTCCACCTTTATGGCGATATCTCGAAAATGCGTCCACGTATAGAACAAAGGCCCACTCCCTTTTTAAAATACTCATTAACACCTTTCATTTGATACCAACATCGTACAAACCAATTCTAGAGTCACCCCTGGTCCGCCTTTATGGCGATATCTCGAAAAGGCGTCCACCTATAGAACTAAGGCCTACGCCCTATTAAAATACTCATTAACACCTTTCATTTGATACCCATATCGTACACACAAATTCTAGAGTCACCCCTGGTCCACCTTTATGGCGATATCTCGAAAATGCGTCCACGTATAGAACTAAGGCCCACTCCCTTTTTAAAATACTCATTAACACCTTTCATTTGATACCAACATCTTACAAACCAATTCTAGAGTCACCCCTGGTCCGCCTTTATGGCGATATCTCGAAAAGGCGTCCACCTATAGAACTAAGGCCTACGCCCTATTAAAATACTCATTAACACCTTTCATTTGATACCCGTATCGTACAAACAAATTCTAGAGTCACCCCTGGTCCACCTTTATGGCGATATCTCGAAAATGCGTCCACGTATAGAACTAAGGCCCACTCCCTTTTTAAAATACTCATTAACACCTTTCATTTGATACCAACATCGTACAAACCAATTCTAGAGTCACCCCTGGTCCGCCTTTATGGCGATATCTCGAAAAGGCGTCCACCTATAGAACTAAGGCCTACGCCCTATTAAAATACTCATTAACACCTTTCATTTGATACCCATATCGTACAAACAAATTCTAGAGTCACCCCTGGTCCACCTTTATGGCGATATCTCGAAAATGCGTCCACGTATAGAACTAAGGCCCACTCCCTTTTTAAAATACTCATTAACACCTTTCATTTGATACCAACATCGTACAAACCAATTCTAGAGTCACCCCTGGTCCGCCTTTATGGCGATATCTCGAAAAGGCGTCCACCTATAGAACTAAGGCCTACGCCCTTTTAAAATACTCATTAACACCTTTCATTTGATACCCATATCGTACAAACAAATTCTAGAGTCACCCCTGGTCCACCTTTATGGAGATATCTTGAAAAGGGGTCCACCTATAGAAATAAGGCCCACGCCCTTTTAAAATACTCATTAACACCTTTCATTTGATACCCATATTGTACAAACGCATTCTAGAGTCACCCCTGGTCCAACTTTATGTCGATATCTCGAAAAGGCGTCCACCTATAGAACTAAGGCCCACGCCCTTTTAAAATACTCATTAACACCTTTCATTTGATACCCGTATCTTGCAAACAAATTCTAGAGTCACCCTTGGTCCACCTTTATGGCGATATCTCGAAAAGGCGTCCACGTATAGAACTAAGGCCCACTCCCCTTTAAAATACTCATTAACACTTTTCATTTGATACCCATATCGTACAAACAAATTCTAGAGTAACCCCTGGTCCACCTTTATGGCGATACCTCGAAAAGGGGTCCACCTATAGAACTAAGGCCCACTCCGTCTTAAAATGCTCTTTAATACCTTCCATTTGATACACATGTCATACAAACGCATTCCAGGGTTTCCGTAGGTTCATTTTCCTACATAGTGATTTTCCCTTATTTTGTCTCCATCGCTCTCTGCTGAGTATGCAATGTTCGGTTACACCCGAACTTAGCCTTCCTTACTTGTTTACCTTTTGTTTTGAATCGACTAAAGAGTATCTCAACTTTCAATCTGAGAATTTTTATTTTTTTATTAGTTTGACGGAGCATAGGGTGTGCTAAACATACATTTTGATAAACTTATTTGTATATTAGATATATTGCAACGTTAAGGGTGTTTTGTTGAAGCTGATCCCAATCAAAATATTTAAGTAATTAAGTATATTTGATTAACCCTTTATATCCTCTATATCAGTCAACAATTGTATATCTGCAATCATAGCATATCGTCTTTCTTTCGTGTGCCTCTACGATTCCTAGAACATAAAAAACATTTACATGATGCCAGAGTACGGTGAATGAGGAAATTCTGGCACAAGGAACCATGTAAGCAGAGGCGTTATCATGGGCAAAAGGCACTTTTGTTTTTCAACTTGTAGGTAATGTTCCTTGTTGACCGTTACGCTCTGAGGCAAGAAATCGCCCCTACCGTTGTTTGAATCTTATCAAGTCATCGCCTAGTGAATCTGCTTCAACTTACCTTCGTTAGTTCTTAATACTGATGACATTATTCGAAGTATTCAGACTATCAAAAATTCAAAGCACTTTTCTCATCGTTTTTTCTAAAGCAATGTGTTGGTACCATTGCAGAGCAGGTTTTGCATATATTCAATGTATCGTTAAGATCTGATATTTTTTTGGATGAATGGAAAACTACTTATATTCAACCTACTCATAAGAGCAGTTGTAAAAATTATGTTTCCAACTATCGTCGAAGATTAAGGTTATTTCAAAACTTTTTGAGAAAACGGTGATGAGTAAATTATTATCATTGGTTAAGCGTTGCCCATATCAGCATGGTTTTATTCCAAGATGTTCTACAGTTACCAATCTTACTATTTTTTGAAATTATTGTATCTCGACTTTCACAGATGTCTGTCAAGTTGACTGCATCTATACAGACATATCCAAAGCTTTTGGTAGAGTATCTCACAGATATTGGTAAAATTACAAAAACTGGGTTTTCATTCCGCATTTTTACAGTGGATATATTCCTGCTTATCTAACAGAGTAAATTTTGTTGTCATTGATAATGAAGGGCCACCACCATACGTAGCAACCTCAGGTGTGCCCCAAGGTAGTATCTTAGGTCCTCTTTTTTTTTTTTTTATAAATGACATTAGAGTTTGTTCAATGCAGTTATCTCCTATACGCTGATGACTTAAAAATCTTTTTGTGAAATTAAGAATGAGTTCGATGTTCTCACTTTCAATCAGAGCTAAATTATTTTTATTGCTGCTGCTGTAAAAACATTCTTGCACTTAACTCCAACAAGTGTTACTGCGTAACGTACTCAAAATTATATAATAAGTTGATTTCAACTTATTACGTCAGTGATATTCCTTTAGGGTGAATAATATTCGAGATCTGGGTATTGCATACGATTCATCGTTTACGTCATCGTAATCGTTTAATCCCCAAGGCATATTCTTTATTGGCCTTTATTAAGAGAAGTGGATCTGAGTTTAAGGACCCATATACTAAAAAGCTATTGTACAATGCCTTTATACAATCTAAGTTGGAATATGGTTCCACAATATAGAGTCCATATAATGAGGTACATAATAAAAGGATTGAACGTGTATAAAAAACCTTATATATTATTTCTAATTGCTGTTTTTATGTACAGGTCCCTTTTTCGCTCTTATTTGGAATACAAATCTATAAATAAAGGTTTGGTTGTAAAGATGGAGATTCGTGCTATTAGCGAGCTTTGTGCGTTATTAGTCGTAATGCTTTTGTTTAGCTATATTTTATTAATATATTTTGATAAAAATTAACGATTGTGAGCACGCAAAGAAATCTATTTTTACAATGGCACTATTATGAATATTGATTAGAACTAACAGTTTATAGATGTTTGATTGATAGAACAGCTGCATTCTGTTTATATTTGATATGAGACTTTTATATTTGTTGCGCAAGATGGGCAAGGGTCTGGCTCGTATTTATGAAATACTGTTTATTTTATATAAGATTTGAATTGCCCCTTTCCTCATATGTCTCAAGGTGTAGGCTAATAAATCTGCAAACGTTAGAGAGTAGAAGTGTTTTCTCATCCATAATATTTATTTACGATATTATTAATGACAATGTCGATTGTCCCATGCTTTTGAAGTCTTTGAACTTGTATGTTACATCACGGAACTTGCGCCAGCATAACATGTTTTCTATTTACCAGTTTAAGTCTAATAATGCCCTAAATCGGCCGAATATAAGCGCTCTAATTGCCATAAACTCATTAAACAATGGTCATTGTATTGATTTCTTCATATCCCGCTTTTGTTTTGAAGATTTGATGTTCTCTGTATAATGTTAATTTTTTAACGCTTTTTACTTAAATATTTTATTTTTTTTTAATCCCAATTGGTATAAGGTGGTCTCCTTGGTATTGTGTGCTTCTCTTGCCGCAAGTCTGGGTTCGAAGAAATAAATTTACGTCGTTTTTTTGTAGAACAAATTATAAACAAAAGTTGGCTCTTTCAATGTTGCTTTGCCCGAAACTTGAAGCCAGAACCTTCGAGGTGGTAACCCAGAGAAAAAGGCATGATATTCTAAATATTTTCACTTAGATTTAACTATTTTTAACAATAGTTTTGCATTAAATTGTAATTTCGTCAGTCTAACTATGTATGCACTTAAAATATCTTTTGATCATCAATATTAGGAGACAGAAAAGTAACATAACATACATAAATTTTTCAGATCACATTGTCAGTTTTATTTCATATAAAAAAAAGGTTTACTGGAGCACTTACATAAATGAAATGTTAGATTTCATTGTTTGATTTGCTTACATTAACTTTTTCTAAATATGTTCATTTTAAGAGCTTGAATCAGCCAAGGAAAACCTTCCGTCTTTTTGGTCTGCGAATATGGAAATTACCGATTCAAAAATAATGCTGCGAGCAAGGCTGGACTCCAACGCCAATGTTCCAAGACTTGTCAAGCGATTGTGGCTCATAGTAGAACGTAACAAATTTTTCACGCGAGACAATAGACTAAAAGAACGCTCCCACACTGACTGGAAGTGTGCAAAATATTCTTAATGCTATGCAGATGTTCGCGGATAATACTCATGAAATTTGTTCACAAGTTGAAATGGTGGCAGCGAATCACATCGCAAATTTGCTAAGTGGATGGCTTTGTTTTTTTTTTGAGATGAATGATTTCATCTATTAGATCCGTAGAAATATCGATACCATAAATCGTGCAGAATGCCGCTGCCTTTTCTCTGAGCTCTTCCTCCGTCAGAACCCGATACTTCCGCAAAAAACTAAATTTAATCGCAATGTCATTTACGGCTTCGAAACCTCTTGTCATGTTACCAATCAAGCAGTCCAAAAGAAAGTAAAAAACTTGCTGTTTGTTTCGGAATCACACTCAGGTGATTCGCCAGGTAATTCATCTTCCTTCTTTTCTCTGCGAAGGTATTCACAACTCCTATACTCCCTGCCAGAATCCTACAATCTTGATGTATGATCGACCATTGATCCCTGAACTTCTTGAACTCATCAATCAGGCTACGTATATTTTCTGTTTCCACGTCCAGTGTGGTATTTCTAGCTTGCAGTACCAGATTTCGATGGTTGATTACCATCAACACTTTGAGACAAATGGAGGCTAAGAGGATACACTCAAATTTCCCCATATATGCTTCAATACCTTCCAAATCCCTTAGTGTTTCTGAACTCAGATTTAAAAGCTTGATTTCATCAATAGCTTTCTTGCTGAATGTGAGTTGCGAAAGGTTTCACACTATCCACACGAGCAGACCATCGTGTTTGTGACATGCTGTGCAAGGAGCAATTAGTTTTTTCCTTGAGAATTGCCCATCTCTGAGGGCTTGCACTAAAGATATTATACATTTTCTGCGTAATACCGAAAAATGTGATGACTTCTGCACAACATTCAGTAGCTTGCACTCCACATAAATTTAACTATGACAAGCACAAGGTGCAAATATTGCCAGGGAGTTATCTCTCAGAATATGACTCTGCGCTCCTTTGTAATGACCGCTCATATTACTGCCATTATCATACCCTTGCCCACGGCAGCCATCCAGTGGAATATTGTGCTTTTTTAGAGTGCTGCGAATCAGCTCAGCGATAGTTTCCCCTGTTTTTGCGTTACAATCGACAAATTCTAAGAAGCGTTCTTGGTTTTCCATTTTCAGGAGTTCCTGTCTAATAAAACATAACGCAATATAAAAACAGTCTGCTCAATATGCGCCGAATCAGGGGTTGCATCCACTATTACTGTGTAATACTTGACGGAATTTCTCTCGCCTTCTATCTTTCTAATTACTTGACTTGCTCAGACTTCTATGAACTCATTTTGTATTCCATCAGACAAATAAAGTGCTTGGAGACGATTCTTTTTCGTTTGAGATTCCCTCACCTTCTCCAAATGTTCATGCAATAGGGGGTCATAATTGCTGATCAGTTCCAAAATACTCCAGCGAGCTGCTTCATTTTTAAGGGTTTCCGCTAAGAGAAAATCCACTGAACTTGTATTTCGAATTCTCATTTCATATTGGCGCCACTCTATATAGCAAGTTTTATGATTTTGACTATTTTCGTGTTCAGGAATTTTGTCGTGTGACCTCTTCCAACTTTTTTCTTTAGAATAGCCTGAAGATTTTCTCAAAACTGATCGGGTATTTTCGGAAATTTTGCTGAAAAGCCGGCATGGAAAACAAAAAAGCGCTTCTTTTGTTGCACTCGAAATGAGCCAATCACGCTTTTAGAGTAGAGTAGTATGGAGTGTGATTTGAAGGAAATGGCGACCACCTGAGTCGTTGGCAAGTCGAAATAAAATGAGATTTTAAGTTAGTTGAAGCATTTTTGACAGATAACGCTTATAAAATTGTGTCAAAAACGTTTATCTAACTTATAATCATCCCTCTCCGCGGCCCTGAAAGTATTTAAAAACAGAATACATACATACTTTCGAAAATACTTTGAAATCGAAATCTTACATTTTGGTATTATTAAGCGCTGTACACAGATCACAAAACATTCAAGAAAAATTTTGCATTTTTCTTGAGCGTGAACATAGCAGTAGACACAAAATTTTGGTATTTCACGATGCATGGCAATTTATACATGAATACCGCTTTTATAAAAATAAAACAAAATTTATAAACTTTTTGATACCATTTCCAGCCCCCCCATGATTGTAAATTGAATTGATATATGGGCAACCGATGTGGTGTTTTTTAAAAACCGGATGACCCCGCTGGAATGGTGAAATTTATTCGATAGTATAAAATCTCAGTTATAACAAGTAAAGGTATCTAAGTTCGGGTGTAACCGAACATTATCATATATACTCAGCGTGAGCTTCAATTGTTCATTTCATTTCAGATAAACTACTTTTCTACATAACACGTGGCACCGCCCGTTTAAAAGAAACATGTCTCCCATTTTCTCTTACAGCAATACTTGATAAGTGAAATATCATTGACTCAAAACTATTTTTTTGCTATTTACGATATGCCAATTTTTCTTCGAGCTATGGCTCCCGAAACATAGAAAATTGCTTAGTCATAAAAGGGGCGGTGCCACGCACATTATTTTAAATTTGAAGCTTTTCCTATTTACTGTTATAAAACCACTTGGGAAATGAAATACCACTGATATAAAGCTCTTTTTTGCAAAGATATAACTTATTTTATTCGTCCACGACCCTTTTAAAAATCTTTTATATAAAAGTGGGCGTGGTCCTTAACTGATTTCGTAAATTTTTCTTCAAATCATTCCTTATAGTAAAGGCAACCTCTCCGCAGAATTTTGTTACGATAGGTTTAACTATTTTTGATTTATGACTAATAATATTTGTAAAATTGATTTTATCACAAGTGGGCGGTACCACGCCCATTTTAAAAAAATTTTTCAAATTTTTATCAAGAGTCCCAATATCAGTCCACATGTCAAATTTCAACATTCTTGGTGTATTATTTACTTAATAATCAGGTTTTTGTGTTTTCGAAAGTGTTATATATATAAAAAGTGGTCGTGTTTATCATCCGATTTCGCTCGTTTTCAATACCAATCTATTCTGGGTCCAGATAAGCTCGTACAGCAAATTTGGTGAAGATATCTCAATATTTACTCAAGTTATCGTGTTAACGGGCAGACGGACAGCACGCTGAGTATAAAAAGAATAATTCAATTCAGAGTTAAACGGGTGGGGTGCATTTTACCTTATTTTAATAACGCTTCTCTCTTAGATAGTTGCACCAGGCCATTTCACTTTGAACTATTTATCTAATTCTGCTTATAAATAAAATTTTATTATAATTTTATTTTCAGGTAATTAATTATGATTAGTTAATTAACCTTTCACTATTTTAAAATAAACTTTGTGATTAAAAGTTGTTTTAATTTAATTTTTGGTTCAGTTAGGCCTCACTAGGGTAGGCACCTTGTTGATGATGTGAGGGCTTAGCTACCTGCATAGCGCCCGGCGGGATGTCGGTACCATTTTATTTGATTTGCCGTCAGGGGATATATTCGGCTGCATCCCGACAGAGACTTCCTGAAACAGGGCAACCTTGCGTATGGTCGTTCGACCAAGACGAACGATCCAGGATCTTATTTCAATAAGGATGATGAGAGAGGGAGAACGAAGTCGCAGGCCAAGGAAGACAAGAGCGATGGGTTGAACTTGGGAAGCGAATGTAGTGGTAAGTAATGGTCTTGTTGTTGTTGTGTTAACAGTGCTCATTCAAAGGGTGCGACTACTCACAAATTCTCATCAATATCCTCAAACAAGAGTCCAAGGAAACTAGTAGTTTCAACAGGGGCTGGCCATAGGGAAGTTGTTGTTAGAGGCGTAGGTTCTACATTACCTTTAAAAAGATGGCCGGTGTCATGTGGGGACACATGGCATGCAGGACATACATTACGTAAGTCGGGGTTGAATCTGGACAAGTAAGAGTTGAACCTGTTACAGTGTTCAGAACGAAGGGTGACTCGAGTCTCTCTTGCTAGTATACTTTCTTCTTCTGCAAGAAGGGGATATTGTATATTGATAACGGGGTTCACCGAGCGCGTCCTGGCAAAGGCGTTCACCGTTCAGTGTGGATTTGGCTGTGGATCAAACGGCTGTTTTGGCAGGTGAAGGATCTTATCATAGTGCTTATGGAGATGTTCTCCTAACTCTCTTAAAGGGGGGGGGGGGGGGGGGCTAGCTCAAGCAGTTGTTGGATAGGGTGTTTCGGTTCGTGACAACTAAGCAATATTTGTCTGTTCAGCATTTTGTTCTGATTAATGTTGAGCTCTTTGGCCTCGCTATGTAGGTGATGTTTAGGAGTCATAAGGAGGCATCCCGTCACAGCTCTGAGTGCAGCATTTTGGCAGGCTTGCAGTCTTTTCCAGTATATGTTTTTAAGACCAGGCGACCCAAGTTGTGACGCGCAGTACATAACCGGCCGGCCAATTGCTTTGTACGTGGCTAGCAACGTTTCTTTATGATTTCCCAAGCTCTGCCGGCAAGCGACTTGACGATTTTTTTGCATGCGTCTATCGGTGGCATGCGCCTTGAAGGTCAGAGTATTATCAAACGTTATCCCTTTCTTTGGGTGATTGACGTAGCGTAACACCATAGACGTGAACGACCAATATTTGTGTAATCTGCTCCTTCCACGTCGTAAACAGAGTGACCGTGGGTTTGGTTGGTGACAATGCCAGGTCGTAGGAAACGATAGTAACTTCTTCTGATAGTAACGCCCCCACTCGTATGGTAGGAAGCTTTCACAGTTCGCCAGATATATCAATCCTGAGCGCAGGACTCGTAGATTGTGACAAATGGCAGCCGATGGTAACATTGGCATCCGACCGCCTACCCATACTCCTTTCGCTTGAGCGATATGCCGACTTCATCACAAATGAAAAAAGCACTTTCATCAATTTAAAAAAAGGAAAGTGGGGAGATTACAAAACGTATACTGGCAATCTGTTTGCTGCCCCCCCCCCCCTATCCCGACTGATGTCCGGCAAGGGGATCGTGCTTTCCGCAAGGTTATTGAGTCCGCCTCCGCTCCCTTTAATCCTGCCGGAAGAATCCCCGAAATCCGGTCACATTTACCAGCGAAGGCCGCAACTCTAGGGAGAGAACGTGATATTATAAGCAGCACGACCTCGCCGACCCCCAAATAAGGGATATAAACTAACGCATCAGATTGCTAGTGGATGAACACAAGCGGGCGAAGTGGGAGGAGCACTTAAGGAATTGTAACCTATCTGCCGGTGTAGGCAAGCTTTGGTCCGCCGTAAAGTTCCTATCGATAAAGTGCTGTCGGATGCGAATAAATGCGTAGGCGCTTTCTGTCGACAATATGTAATGCATTCTACGGTTGACAAAGCCAGACGCGCACACAAGCATAAATACAGCCCGTCCCCAACTACCATCACCACAAAAGAGGTTGAAGATGCCATCGTTCATGCTAAACCATCTAAAGCAGTAGGCCCAGACGGCATAGCCATGGCGATGCTTAAAAAACTAGGAAAATAGGGATTTAATTATCTAGCGCATGTCTTCAACCTGTCCTTGTCCACCTTCGTCATCCCTGAAAAATAGAAAATGGCCAGGGTGTTTTCGCTATTAACTCCTGAGAAACCAGTTAACATAGGAGATCCTTATCGTCCGTTATCTCTCCTATCGCCAGTAGGCAAGACATTTGAAGCCGTTATGCTTCCTTATTTCACTTAAAATTTGCATCTTGCCAATCATCAGCATGGCTGTCGAATACTTCATAGCACTACCACCGCGCTAAGCGCCATTAACACGCAAATAAATTGCGGATTAAATCAAGAAGCCCACCAAAGGACAGTACTCGTTGGGCTAGACCTATCAAAAGCTTTTGATACGGTAAACCACGGAACGTGGACGTGGAAGGGTCCTCCCTTCCTCCAAGTCTCAAAATGTGGACCGCAAATTATCTCTCTGGTCGGCAAGCATCGGTTCTAAACCCAGAAGAATTAAAAAAGGGGTACCTCAGGCTGGTGTCCAATTACAGCTTTTGTTTAATTTCTACATATCGAAGCTACATTCGCTACCGACTGTCTTACACCCAAAAATCTTGGGTATGGCGTTGGATCAGGAAAGCATGCAACCGCAATTGTACCTAAAAGAGATCGCAAACGTCCTTGTAGCTGTGTAGTTGTATTTACATTTTGCTGTGCTAATTTGTAAAATTTAAATTGGTTTTACCTAATTGTTTAATTGTGTTTTTTGATAAAATTGAGTGCATTAATCGTAGTGATCAAAATAAACCAATCCAATTGGCTTGTTTTTAATATTAATATCTCTTGAATTTTAATGCAATTTGTGTTTCGCATTGTGTTTTCCGAGTCATTTTGCATTGTGTATTTGTTGCAGCTTGATTGGTAGTCATCATAATATCTCTTTTGCAAATTGTTTTTGTGCGCACTTTTTGTTTTATTGCAATTTTCACTTTTATCACAGCTGTTTGCGGTGGTTTGCTAAGTGCAATATACAGTGGCTTTAAAACTGCTAACTGATAGTTCTAAAACTGTTCACTTGTATTTCAAACTTTCAGGGTTGCTATATTTACCATAAATTTTAGTGCTAAATACCTTTTCGTTATATATTAAATTTTCTTTTTTAGTTTATGAAAATGATCTGCATTTACAACAGCTGCCAGGTAAAAAGCGAGTTAGAACGCTTTGTATCTTGCTGGCTTTGTGATGGGCTCGCCCATTCAAAGTGCGTGGGATTGACAGGTAGAGTTGTGGACAACATCAATGATCCCACCAAAGGAGTACGTTGGTCATGTCCTAAATGCAGATCAACTGAAGTAGATTTTTTAGGCTGTTTAAGAAAACGCGCAATGCGTTTTCTGAAATGTCAAAAGAGTTTTTTGTAATAAGTGAAAAGCTTAGACATTATGATAACTTGTTCAATTCTTTTAAGTGTTTATATGAGTTATCACATTCTAAAGAAAAGGATAGCCATAACAGAAAACCAAAACAAAACCCACCAAACGCTTTGAGTCTGATCCCCTCTCAGAATGATCCTTCACCCCAAGTTCAAGAGTTGATATACCTATCTTCCCTAAATCCGCAAGCAGTAGTACCTTCCACTTCGAAGGTCACGAATACAACGATCTCTGAGTCTCAAACTTCACCTCATATAGCAGAAACATCCGTTAAGAAGCTGGTTGTAGTCCCGCAAAAAAATCTATTTTTGTGTCTAGATTTGACAAGGACAGCTCTGTTGATGACATTAAGTCCCATGTTGCCTCAAAAATAAAGCCTAACGGCATGACGATAAGAATATTCAAGTTTAATTATGAAAGAAATATTTCCTCCTTTAGAATTGATGTTTATTTCAAAGATTTCGAAACCCTTTTAAATAGCTCGTTTTGGCCGCCCGGGGCTTTTGTTCGCGAGTTCCTTCATAAGAAAAATGAGAATATTGCCCAATTGCCTCGTCAAAGCTCTGTTCCAAAAAACTGAATTTAAAATCTGCTTTCAGTATATATTACCAGAACGTAAGAGGTTTAAACTCAAAGTTAACAGATCTGTATTTCACTGTAATTACAAAATTAATGCATTTACTGAAACTTGGTTGAAACCACATGTTTTTGATTCCGAAATTCTTTGTGACGAGTATCAGTCTTATAGAAATGATCGCTTAAACAGAACGGGGGTGTTGTTTTGCTGGCTGTACATTCTTCAATACCATCCGAAGAGGTTAATTTACCAGCTATTGATGACATTGAATTTAAATGGGTTCGAATCCTGCTAGAGAGAGGACGGATTTACTTAGTCGTTTGCTACATTCCTCCTTCATCTGATCAATCAGTGTATATGTAGCATGTTTCACTGATAAAAACTGCTTGTTCCATGATGAAGCCATGCGACTCAATGCTTGTCTTGGGCGATTTTAACCTGCCGCATATATCATGGAACACCTATGATCATAATATTTTACCAGTCGCATCTAAGACGGGTAACAGCGACTTTTTGTATGAAATATCCGACCTTTGTCTTAATCAGATCAATATTTTTCCAAATAAGTACGGAAAATTTTTAGATTTAGCCTTTGTGGATGACACATCTAAATTCTCTGTGAACCGATGTGAGCCTCTAGTTTTACCTGAAGATGTTTACCATCCTTCCCTCGAGATAATTTACAAAATCATGTGCAACGTTTATGGTTGCATAAATAAACCAGGTGTTTACACTAGTCGTTTTGATTTTTCGAGAGCCAATTTCAAAAAACTAAATGAAGATTTTTCTAAATAATATGGCCTCAACATAATGCGGATGTGGACCAGATCGTTTTTATACTCAGTTGAGTAGAGCTCACAGAGTATATTAACTTTGATTGGATAACGGTTGGTTGTACACTGTACCTGTACAATGTACAGGTATAAAGGAATCGAGATAGATATAGACTTCCATATATCAAAATCATCAGGATCGAAAAAAAATTTGATTGAGCCATGTCCGTCCGCCCGTTAACACTATAACTTGAGTAAATTTTGAGGTATCTTGATGAAAATGGTATGTAGGTTCCTTAGCACTCATCTCAGATCGCTATTTAAAATGAATGATATCGGACTATAACCACGCCCACTTTTTCGATATCGAAAATTTCGAAAAACCGAAATTTGCAATAATTCATTACCAAAGACGGATAAAGCGATGAAATTTGGTAGGTGAGTTGAACTTATGACGCAGAATAGAAAATCAGTAAAATGTTGGACAATGGGCGCGGCACCGCCCACTTTTAAAAGAAGGTAATTTAAAAGTTTTGCAAGCTGTAATTTGGCAGTCGTTGAAGATATCATTATGAAATTTGGCAGGAGCGTTACCTGTATTACTATATGTATGCTTAATAAAAATTAGCAAAATCGGAGAACGACCACGCCCACTTTAAAAAAAAAATTTTTTTAAGACAAATTTTAACGAAAAATGTAATATCTTTACAGTATATAAGAAAATTATGTCAACATTCAACTCCAGTAATGATATGGTGCAACAAAATGCAAAAATAAAAGAAAATTTCAAAATGGGCGTGGCTCCGCCCTTTTTCATTTAATTTGTTTAGGATACTTTTAATGCCATAATTTGAACAAAAATTTACCAATCCTTGTGAAATTTGGTAGGGGCTTAGTTTCTGGGACTATAACTTATTCTTGTGAAAAAGGGCGAAATCGGTTGACCGCTCGGCCGTTAACACGATAACTTGAGCAAAAATCTATATATCTTTACTAAACTCAGTTTACGTACTTATCTGAACTCACTTTGTATTGGTATAAAAAATGGCCGAAATCCGACTATGACCACGCCCACTTTTTCGATATCAAAAATTACCAAAAACGAAAAAAAATGCCATAATTCTATACCAAATACGAAAAAAGGGATGAAACATGGTATTTGGATTGGTTTATTGACGCAAAATATAACCTTAGAAAAAGCTTTGTAAAATGGGTGTGATACTTACCATATTAAGTAGAATGAAATGAAAAGGGTCTGCAGGGTGAAATAAAAAACCCTTGAAATCTTGGCAGGAATACTGCTCGTAGTATTATCTAATAAATAAAATTCCTCTGTCACGGTTTTAGAGGCTGAACTCCTTCAAAACGGCTGAACCGATTCTCATGAAAATTTTGTGAGCATATTGGGTAGGTCTGAGAATCGGCCAACGTCTACCTTTTTTTTCGCTACGTGTCTAGGGTCTTAAGGTCAAAACGTGGACCCGGGTACCCCTAGAATGTGTTTATACAGTATGGATATCATATTAAAGCTGTTGATGGGCGCTATAGTACAGGATAATTTTCATACCCCTGGGTGACTAGGGTCTCGAGATATAGGTCAAAACGTGGACCCGGGTACCCCTAGAATGTGTTTATACAATATGGATATCAAATGAAAGCTGTCGATGAGTGCTATAGCACAGGATAATTTTCATACAACTGGGAGGCTAGGGTAACGAGATATAGCCCAAAACGTGGACCCGGATACACCTAGAATGTGTTTTTACATTATGGGTATCAAATTGAAGCTGTTGATGTATGCTTTAGTACAGAGTAAGTTTTACACCACTGGGTGACTACGGTCTCGAGATATAGGCCAAAACATGGACCTGGATACACCTAGAATGTGTTTTTATATTATGGGTGTCAAATTGAAGCTGTTATGTGTGCTATGATACAGAGTAAGTTTTACGCCTCGAGGTGACTAGGGTCTCGAGATATAGGCCAAAACAGTATGGATATCAAATACCCCTAGAATGTGTGTGTATTATGGATATCAAATAAAAGCTGTTGCTGAGAGCTCTAAAGTTCATTGCGATATTCGATTTAATCGCATCAACTAGGCAACACGGATAAATATGCATGCGATGCCGAAATAAAGACAAGAATTAATAATACCCACATACCTATTTACATACGTCCTATTCGATTGGCCTGAAATTTCATATATAAATTTGCCTATATTAGTATTTACGATGCTTTTTTCCGGGAAGTATACCAGAGGCGGACTGGTACTGGGATTAGGACTAGGACTGGTACTGAGACTGAGACTCGGAATTGGACTGAAACAAAATACATACCACCCTCTGGGACTGGCAATAAGAGATGAAGAAGAAGGAGAAAACCTTGAGAGAAGAGAAAAGAGAGAAAGAGACTGAAAAAGAGATAGAATGAGACGAAGATGGAGATGACGGAGGGAGGAGTGAATAAAAAGATTAGGAAAAAGTGTAGAGGGGTAAGGCAGATAAGCCAAATTTAGGGCAGAACAACGTCTGCCGGGTCTGCTAGTATATATAAATAAATTAGCGGTATCCAACAGATGATGTTCTGGGTCACCCTAGTCCACATTTTGGTCAATATCTGGAAAACGCATTCTCATATACAACTACCACCACTCCCTTTTAAAGTACTCATTAACACCTTTCATTTGATACCCATATCGTACAAACATATTCTAGAGTCACCCCTGGTCCACCCTTATGGCGATATCTCGAAAAGGCGACCACCTATAGAACTAAGGCCCACTCTCTTTTAAAAAAGACTCATTAACACCTTCCACTTGATACCCATATCGTACAAACAAAGTCTAGAGTCAACCATGGTCCACCTTTATGGCGATATCTCGAAAAGGCGACCACCTATACAACTACCACCACTCCCTTTACAAACCCTCATTAATACCTTTAATTTGATACCGTATCGTACGAACACATTCTAGAGTCACCCATGGTCTACCTTTATGGCGATATCTCGAAAAGGCGTCCACCTATAGAACTAAGGCCCACTCCCTTTTAAAATACTCATTAACACCTTTCATTTGATACCCATATCGTACAAACAAATTCTAGAGTCACCCCAGGTCCACCTTTATGACGATATCTCGAAACGGCGTCCACCTATGGAACCAAGGATCACCCCCTTTTAAAATACTCATTAACACCTTTCATTTGATACCCATATCGTACAAACAAATTCTAGAGTCACCCCTGGTCCACCTTTATGGCGATATCTCGAAACGGCGTCCACCTATGGAACCAAGGATCACCCCCTTTTAAAATACTCATTAGCACCTTTCATTTGATACCCATACTATACAATCACCTTCTAGAGTCACCCCTGGCCCACCTTTATGCCGATATCTCGAAAAGGCGACCACCTATACAACTACCACCACTCCCTTTTAAAACCCTCATTAATACCTTTAATTTGATACCCATATCGTACAAACACATTCTAGAGTCACCCCTGGTCCACCTTTATGGCGATATCTCGAAAAGGTGTCCACCTATAGAACTAAACCCCACGCCCTTTTGAAATACTCATTAACACCTTTCGTTTGATACCCATATTGTACAAACAAATTCTAGAGTCAACCCTGATCCACCTTTATGGCGTTATCCCTAAATGGCGTCCACCTATAGAACTATGGCCCACTCCCTCATAAAATACTCTTTAAATTCATTTGATACACATGTCATACAAACACATTCCAGGGTTACCCTCAGTTCATTTTCCTACATGGTTATTTTCCCTTATGTTTCCACCATAGCTCTCAACTGAGTATGTAATGTTCGGTTACACCCGAACTTAGCCTTCCTTACTTGTTTATTTTAACAGTATCATTTATAACTGGTTTGAAAAGTAAGTGCCCAAACGTAGTTGTTCATATGATGAACCAATGCAAGCCTGGATGACTAAAGAACTAAAATCTTTGAAAAACAAAAAGTCACGTTTTTTCAAATTATATAAGAAGACTGGCTTACATTCCGATTAAGTTCGTTGTGCTATTCTGCGTCATAAGTATTTTGAACTTAAAAAAAGTGCTAGAATCATTTCGTCTGTAAAATTATGAAGAAAATGATTAGCAACCCGCGGTCGTTTTATGGTTTCATAAACTCTAAATGTGGGGTAAAGGGTTTTCCTTCCGCTATGAAGTTTAATGGTAACATTTCTAGCTCTATTTTTCAAATCTAATTATTCCGGCGAGATTGCTTTGCCACCTGGGAAATATCCTTATGAACTTCAAGTAATTCAATCCCTGCTCCACTCTTATTACCTGAAGATGTTTTATTGTACCTAAAGACCCTAAAAGAATCTTTACATACGGCCCTGACTTAATTCCCACATGCTTTCTTAAAAGATGTGCAGAATTCATCTACAAACCTCTTACTGATCTGTTTAACCTATCTTTGAAGTATGGAATTTTCCCGACGGCATGGAAGGAATCCTTTCTCATTCCTCTCCATAAAAGTGGCATTAGGTCGTCCATTGAAAATTATAGTGGCATAGCTAAACTGTCCGCTATTCCAAAGTTGTTCGAAACAATACAAATCACCTAACGTTTTCGATCTCAACATTAATTGCAAGCTCTCAGTATGGGTTTTGTAAGGGCAAATCAACTATAACTAATTTACTTGGGTTCACAACTCACCTTCCGAAAGGATTTAAATTGCTTAGCTGCTTGGTGTAATGTGAATCACATGCCGCTTAATCTTCAGAAATGTAAATTTATGTGTTTTTCGCGTTGGAGTTTACAACCAGCTTCTTACACAATTAACAACCAAAACCTTGAAAGTGTTAATGTTTTTGTAGA
The DNA here is from genome assembly GCF_040869045.1 of Eurosta solidaginis. Lineage (NCBI taxonomy): Eukaryota > Metazoa > Arthropoda > Insecta > Diptera > Tephritidae > Eurosta > Eurosta solidaginis. The sequence goes on from NC_090319.1 coordinate 239,924,979, forward strand.
CTTGGGAGTTACAATGAACTGCAAGCTCAGCTTCAACTTCTTCTACTTCTTTTTGACACGGATCAAGGAGCTAAAGAGTACAAAATCACAGGAGGCGTCCCACAGGGATCTGTTCTCGGTCCAACGCTTTGGAATGTAATGTATGACGGGGTGCTAAAGATTGATCTACCAGAAAACACGCAAATTGTGGGATATGCTGATGATATTGCAGTGGTAGTAGTGGCCAAGAAACTGGACCTGCTTCAAGCATTATGTAATGACGCCGTAGCAAGAATAAAGGAATGGCTGACCAATACAGGACTGGAGTTGGCTAGCCAAAAGACGGAAGTGGTATTAGTAAGCTCCAAACGGTCGGCGAACGAGTTAGTCTTAACTGTCGGGGATCATCAAATCACCTCAAAGGATTCCTTAAAATACTTAGGAGTGCACATTGACTCTAAGTTAACTTTCAAAGAGCACTTCAGAGCGGTGGGGGAGAAAATTAACAAAGTTAATGGATCACTTATGCGAATAATGCCTAACATTGGTGGTCCGAGCGAAGCTATACGTCAGCTATTGTCCACAGTAACCAGCTCAATAATACTATACGCAGCACCAGTGTGGTATGGATCTAAACAGACCCATCAAAAATATAGAATAGCAAGTGCTTATCGGACGGTGTCCGACGACGCGATCCTGGTTCTAACCCGGAAAATCCCAGTGGACTTACTGGCAAGCGAAATGGCCGATCTGTATAACACTAATATCGAGCGACCATCTGAAGAAGACAAGAAAAGAGCAAGGACACAAACAATAGCTAAGTGGCAAGAACGGTGGGAGGCCTCGAGTAAAGGGCGTTGGACTTTCACACTAGTTTGGAACGTAGCTCAATGGAATGAGCGGAAGCACGGCGAACTGAACTACCATCTCACGCAGATAATGAGTGGACATGGCGGTTTCAAAGAGTATTTATGGAAGCGTAGGATAGAGGAAGATCCTCATTGCACAATGTGTACCACAGAGTTAGAAAACGCAGAACACGTCATGTTCTACTGCCCCCGTTTCCACGAAGAAAGACTCACCTTGCATGGAGTCTTTGGGGAGGAACCTACCACGAGAAATTTAGTTTCACATATGTGCAGCAGGAAAGAATGCTGGAGTGCAGTGAGCAAAATGGCATTTATAGTAATGACACGCCTGATGGATGCTGAAAGGGAGCGCAGAGAAATGCGCATACGAAGCAGTGGCGATTAAATGGACACTCAGAGCAAATAGCGGGAACCTCGACGCAGGGACAACAGTAGGCTCTTAAAAAATGAGAAATATGGAACGCCACCCTGAAGTAATGCGAAAGTGGTGCCGGGGTGGGCGACGGTTCCAGAACGGGGCTGTTTTTTAGTCTACGGACACACGGTTGCTGCGACGGCAGCAATTATGGTGCAGTAGGCATTTTTCAGCCTCCCCGCAAAAAAAAAAAAAAAAAAAAAAAGCTCAGCTTCAACACTCATATAAGTGTCACTGTCAATATAGCTAAAGCTGTCTTAGCATTTGTGAAAAGAGTTTAGCGACCCCTACGTTACGATAATCCTCTTCACAACATTGGTTAGACCGATATTAGAGTATGACTCAATAGTCTGGAATCCGCGTTTTCAAGTCCATACTGACAGGCTCGAATCAATACAACAGTTTTTACTATTTGCCTTAAGGAATTTTCAATGGGACTCTCCATTTAATCTTCCACCTAATCGATTAAAACTTATCAATCTTCCAACTCTTGCTAGTCGTAGAGAAATGCTTGGCGTAATGTTTATGACAAAACTACTGAATGGATCGATTTCAAGCCCATTTCTTCTGAACGAAGTGAACTTTAGTGTTCCCTGTCGCACTACGAGACACTACAAACCTGTTCTATTAAAACAATGTAGAATGAATTTCGAACTTAACGAACATTTCCGGTGTTTGTGCCAATATTACAAATCTCAATCAAACACATTTGATATGTCGGACTCCATTTTTTCTATAAAAAAGAATGTCCTTATCTCTCTTAATCGTTAATGCTGTATAGTTTTGTTTCCATATTCTATTAATTTATGCCTTACCCTCAGCTGATGATATTTCTTCTGTAGCTGAGCAGTTTTAGATCTCGGCGCTTGACAAACCACCGCCCATCAATGACTCGGCCCAAAAAAAAAAAGAAAAAAAATTATAAATATGTAATAAAATTAATAAATAAAAAAAATAATAAACAGGATTAGCCTGGTGTCATTGGGCCACTTGGCAGTGCGCTGCCACAGCGTCCAAGTACAAAAAAAAACAAAAAACAAAACAAAAAAAAATCATGAGCCGCAATAAAATCCTCAAATCCCTTGCCGGCGGCACTTGGGGTAAGGTTAGGTTAGGGAAGGTCACTTGGACAACTTGAAGGTCCGTTGTGATACCACATACAATAAAATAACGGTGACGTAGCTATAGCTACTAAGAGAATTGTTGCGTAGCAACGATAAAGTTCTGAATGATACCGATCTCAACCTTGGATAAATCCTCCGGATATCCAGGTGGCGACCGTAGTACTTTCACCTAGTTCTGGCAAAAGCTGGGCAATCAAGCAAAAAGTGATTTGATGATTCCACGTCATCATCCTCCATACAGCTACAGTAGGAAAGGGTTTCCAGTATATTGAGACGTACCGCATGGATTCTCATGGGGCAGTGTCCTATCAAAACCACAATAACCATTGATAGGTGAGCCATAGTGAAGCCAATTATTTCTGCAGACCTCCTGCCATCCACTTCCGGCCAGAAAGATCTTGCTACCCTGCAATAGGTTGTGTCCGCACAACGTTTGCTGAGCTGACTCGAGGACCAACTATGCAGGAGCAAACCACAGGTGGCCAGCGGAATCCCGAAATCTCTACAGCCATCTTCATCCGGTTCAGTTGTATCGATGCCAGCTAAGAGATCCGCTTGACAGTTGCCCTCACTATGGCCCGGGACCCATATAATCTTAATTATAAAACAGTTCGATGCAATCGCAAGCGAGGTCAGGCAGTCCCAGACCACCCTCGATAGCATTGTAGTTGAACTCAAAGCGTTGATAGCAGCTAGGCTATCAGAGTAGATGTTAAATGCCCTAACCGTAGCACTGGATAGCATTTCATTCACCGCATCCTTAAGCGCATCAACTTCCGCATGGAATTCACTGCAGTGATCTGCAAACTTCAACTTTCTTCTTACATTTAGTACTTGACAAAAACCCCCCACCAACCTTTCCATCCAACTTCGACCCATCCGTGAACAATTTAACCGGTCCCCTGCCCCAGATGATTTCTCTTCCCCACTCCGCTCTCGGGGGAACGACTGGGATGATGGTTGTGTAGGGAACAGTTATCGGCAGACAATAGTCCGTCCTGTGAGGGACAAAGTCTGGTAAAAAGGCTAGAGTGTCCGAAGTCAGAAAGCCCATAGTCCATATCACCAAGCCTGGCCAACGACCGGCCGCCTTTCCCGCAATATATACTGGATGTATGTTCAGCATGACATTCAGTGCCAATGTAGGTGTTGTTCAAAGAGCGCCACCGATACCGACCAGCGCCGTCCGTTTTATTGACTCTAACATTTTGGAGGTGCTCGCCGTGTCCAGTGCTTTCCACCAGACCAGCACCCCATAGAGTAGAATCGGTTTGAATACCATCTCGATAGCCCCCTTGCAGCAGTACAAGGCAACCGCGGCCTTCCGGGCCCTATCTTCAACATTGGGTCTCCAGGACAGTTTCTTATCCAAACAATCCCCAAATATTTAACCCTATCCGAAAGTAACAACGGTAACCCCCCCCCCCCAATCGAGGGAGTTCTGAAATCGGGCATTTCATATCTCCTGGTCAAAAAAGAACCAGTTCCGGTTTTCCCGGGTTGACAGCCAGTCCACATGATTCAGCCCATCTAGCCACAGTATCCAGGTAGCCCTGCAGAATATCGCACAGAGTGCCCAGAAATTTACCCCTGACTAGGATAGCTACGTCTTGTGTATGGGAAACCAGCCGACAGCCATTGGCTTCCAGCTCCAAAAGAAGCTCGTTGACTACCACAACCCAGAGCAGAGGAGATAGGATAACCCCGTATGCCGTGCCCCTGCACACCTTCCTCTCAGTTATTGCCACCCCCCCCCCCCCCCCCCCACTCCGCTGTGACAGTTCAGCTGGGACGTCGAAAGACTGATTGGCACTTGGGGTAAAGATAAAGAAACGCTCATTACCACTTACAAAGCAATTGGCCGGCCGGTTACATGCTACGCGTCCCCGATATGGTCGCCAAGTCTAAAGCTTACTCAATGGGGAAAATACAGACCTGCCAAACCACTGCCTTCAGACCCGCCACGGGCTGCCTTCTTTTGTCCCCGGAACACCACACACACAATGAGGCGAGAGTACTCCCCATTAGGGAGAGAAATGAAATGCTGACCAAACAGTTTCTGTTTAATACCCAGAAGCCTGGGCGTCCCAACAGACATCTGATTGATGACACCACACCTCGCAGGGGCTTAAGGGGTCATCTCCATAATCATTATGAGCAAATACGGCACCTGAGGACACAGACGTATGAAGCAAAAAAGTACAAGCAGGTTCTCAGTGATATCCACAAAAAGGAGTCGGACTTCTATGCCGGGAATTGCCCGCGAATCCAGTTCTTAAAGAAAAATACCCAGAACTCGCAGAAGAAGAACGAGCACTCTATACGGAAACACGCGTCACTCCAGCTCAACTTCGATCTGTGTACTGTAACAGGTTAAACTCTTACCTATCCAGAATCAGCCCAGACATACAAAATGTATGTGCAATGTGACCTCACATAACACCAACCATCTCTTCAATTGTAATGTGGAACCAACGCATCTCACTATGATCCACCCCTGTTGAAACTGCAATTTCCGTGGACTCCCGTTAGAGGATATTGATGAAAATTTGTGAGAAAATATAGAATACAATTTAGATTTTTATTTTACTGAAACCTGTTCAAGAAATTTTTTATTTTATATGATTTTTTTCCAATTTTGCTACTACCGGTTACTTGAAGGTTAAGGGATGTTTCACTGTAATATTGGTAAACTATCGATAGTCAATGGTATCGATAGCCTGTGATGGTTTCGTAATGGTTAACTATAGACTATGGATTGTTTCAATCACTGTCTATTGTATTTTTTAGTTTAAATGAACTGAGTACCCTTGGTCGATGTTGAGCTACGCATTGCTTTTGTCGTTGCCGGGGACAAGTAAAACTAAAGGGACAAGGTTGAGAACCTATCAGAATGCCACTCTTCAAAATGCCTAAGTGATAAATAAGAAAAATAACTGCATTTACTCATCATAGTTTAATGGAGCTAATTAAAATACCAAATTATATAAACCATATAAATATGAAATTGTTTCAGCTTTGCCTCACCCGTGAAAAAAACAAGTCAAAAGTTTTTATACTAAATTTTGCAAGCCTTAGTTTTTTATATTTTTTATACAATGTTAGAAACTCGTTTTATATATAGAACAATTCAGCTTTGATTGCTTTGAAGTTGTTAAGGAATTATTAACCAATAAAGTTTGTTCCATCCGTGACAAGTATGCAGAAACTGTTCTTAGAAAATAGTAGGCATTGCTTATACGCCTTATAATCCTAAAAGAGATATCAACTAATTATGTCCCGTAGAATTTAGGACCAAAATGAAGCAGGTTTTTGCATGGCCCTTGAATCTGAATAAAAGCCTTAGATAGCGAAAATTTTTAAAATTTTCCGTAACTCAAATTTGTTTAGCTCATGAAATAACCCCACGACATGAACCATTCTCAACTTTATTTACAATAAACAAGTTCATTTAACGTGTTTCTTTCGAGCATGTCCTACCCGTGACAAATCAACTGTCCCCCCGTGACATATAATTTGACATTATAGCAATAAAATAATTTAAACAAAATATATACTTTTATACTATTAGATTGCTCAAATGTTCGTTTATCTAAAAGTATTAAACCAAACAAGCTACTTCCATATGTTTGCAGAGTTTCTATAGTTTATATCATCACTAATGGATAGCGTCTTGTTTCATATATAGTTTTTTAAATGGATAAACAAGAATCGATTATTATCAAATAAAATTGTAGACCAATTTCGAAGTTTGATTGAAAACTGAATAAGTTATTCAAGGTTTACTTCAAAAGCACCATCCAATTTAGAACAAATTTTCGCTCTTTTCAGAAAAATAACAAAAAACTAAAAAGGGTATAAAATTCACTCCTCCAACCGATTGTGGACATATTAGTTAATATGGACACTATATAAAATAGGGTTTCCATGCTACGTGAAGGTAGGAAAAACTGTAAAAAATGTGTGTGTTCGCTTGGTAACAACACACACATATCAATTGTTTTCTTAATCGTCATGTGCATCGCCAAAAACCCCATATCTCTTCATTATACCACTACAAAGGCACTTCAATTCAGTTTATACCGAACCAAGTTATGCGCCTATGACTGCGGCAAGATACGAAACTCCATTAAAGACGTTGGAAGTGTTTGGAAAATATCTTACTCCAATTTTCGTTATACTCGAAGATACCTACAAGAAATGCAGCAGTATTTTCTAGGGATTTTTTTGTGCCTTGATATAAAACTTTTTTGTACTGCATACATATATGACCAAACCAAATTTGGTTTCAAATATAGATTATACCAGTCTTCCTGAAAATTAGTGCACAGATCTGTGTCTCAATTTAAAACTAGAGAAGTCTACACTTGCAGTTATAAAAAAAAGCTGTAGGTGGTTGCCATGTTTCGAATCGAGGTGGCACGGACTCCAGCGGGTTACTCTACATACTGAGCTATCATATCTGTGTAAGAAATCATAAAATAACACATTATTTATAAAAAAAAAGAATATATGACTTGCAGCACTTTTCACAAATGAAAATTTGAATTTTTAAATTTTCAGGGTTTATTTTAAAACCAGACGGTTTATGCAAATTTTTATTTTTAAAGTTATGACACTTTTCGGTTTTGGTTCAAACCCAGAAGTGATCACAAGTTTTGGTTTATGATTTTTTGAAACTTTTTTTTGGTTTGTTTTAAAACAATTTTAATATTTTAAACTTATTGTGCAAATAAATTTTAAATTTAAATCCAATACAATTAAAAAATACAATAGTAAATTAAGAGGTTTCGAATTAAGAATAAAAATGTTTCAAAATGTGCTTAAATCGATGATTAGTTTAAAATCTAGGCTCTGATTTCTAACTGTGTACCACAAATCAAACAATTTTTTTTAATTTGATCATTGTTATCCGTTCAATTTATTTTTTACGTAGTATTATTTGAGTTGTTTTTGTTTTCTAATATATGAGAGTGTTGTTGATACACAAATTTATTACCTGCAGTGACTACCTCTAAGTAATAAAGTGATCGCACAAAGAAGACAAACATATGTATGTATTTAAACTTTCGAAATGATGTCCATAGGTTTTACGCAGCGAACAATCGGGATGTTATTACAAACACAATTTACTCAAGTTAATAATATATTAATAATAAGCTTTTCTCCTACTTTATACATAAGCTAAGCTCATATTTAGATATGCTCTTAAAAATCATTTATAAATAACAAAAAAAATATTTTATCTTATTTTAACAATCTTATAACAATTTAGATAATTATCATTAAAGCAATAATATTGATATGACATATGACACAAGCGGATAGTGAAAACAGTTAATGTATATATGAACATACAGTTGTACATACATATCTGTCATGAAGCCGCTGAAGGCGATAACAAAAATAATTCACAATCTTATCGACGTAAAACGCCGGAAACGCTTCATGACAGTACCAAATGCGCCGGCGACAGTCAAGTTCGCTTATAACGCTTCTGCTAACAGTCGTTTCCAAAATGGTATTACATGAAAGCAACCATCGAATGGATATGACCACGCCTTCGTTGTACGAACAGTAATAATAACAATAACGGCCATAAAAATATATGTTAATGGCTTCTCACATAGGATTCTGCGCTGCTGAAGCTCATACGGAAGCCATAATTGCGAACCAAATCACCGATAATTCAAAAAGGCCATCACAGATCCCATCAAACAGAAATAACATTTGAGAAAAAGAGATGGCAGCAGTAAATTTTCAGGCAGCAAGAACCATAAGAAGCTGTATGGCATTTTACTTCCAAACCCTTGTGATGGAGGGAGACAATTGTGATAAGAAAGAGAAAGAAAGAGCATATAAATAGTACTCTCTCTAATCGTTAGGCAAATATTCTCTGCGCTAAAATTCGTATTGCAATGAGTAGAGTATGCGCGCTCTTTTCGCATACCGCATACTTACCACCACAGTTGCCACACCATTTTTGCATTTGGGAACAAAATACAACGAAGAAAAGGTCCAAGCCTCAAAAAAAGTAGCAAATTGTTTATTTAATTGGAGTACAAACAATTCGGCAATTCACAAGAATGTCGCAATCGTTGTATAACATAAAATTTTAGGATATTCATATGGTTTTCTATATAAAATTTTTTGATTTAGTACAAATTGAAACAAAAATAAAGTTTACTTCATGGTATTACATATGGGGTATTCCATCCCATTTCCACCAATTTTGAACCCGCCCCTTTAGAATTGGCTGAAAGTTTTTCTTCTTTTTCTAGCTTATGAAAGACGTTTTTCAGAATTTTTCCAAATTTTTTCATCCAACTCAAAAAAAGTTATGAATTAAAAAAAAACCGTGTTTTTTCAAAATGCTATAACTTTTTCAAAAATTGACCGTTTGGGATCTTTTTTTTTTTAATTTGTTTTTACATGTACTTTTCGGAAAAAATACAAACAAATTTTTAAAGTTTTTTTTTGTAATTTTTCAGTTTTTCGAGATTTTTCGAATTTCGCCATTTTTTTTTTTTTTCTCATAAAAAACATCAATCAATTCTGCAATCCCGGGGCGGGTCGATTTTTTTTCTTTTTTATTTAATTGAAAAACAAAAACTTTAAAAATTTTTTTGTATTTTTTCCGAAAAGTACATTTAAAAACAAATTTAAAAAAAAAAAAATATCCCAAACGGTCAATTTTTGAAAAAGTTATAGCATTTTGAAAACAAAAACGGTGTCCAACTCAAAATAAGTTATGAATTTAAAAAAAAAACGGTGTTCACAACGTTTGGTTGGTGAAAGACAAAGACTTATCCTAGAAATGTGAAAATATATGGAGTATTCCATCCCATTTCGACCAATTTTGAACCCGACCCCTTTAGAATTGGCTGAAAGTTTTTCTTCTTTTTCTAGCTTACGAAAGACGTTTTTCAGAATTTTTTCAAATTTTTTCATCCAACTCAAAAAAAGTTATGAATTAAAAAAAAAAAACGGTGTTTTTTTTCAAAATGCTATAACTTTTTCAAAAATTGACCGTTTGTGATCTTTTTTTTTTTAATTTGTTTTTAAATGTACTTTTCGGAAACAATACAAAAAAATTTTTAAATTTTTTTTTTTGGTAATTTTTCAGTTTTTCGAGATTTTTCGAATTTCGCCATTTTTTTTTCTCATAAAAAACATCAATCAATTCTGCAATCCCGGAGCGGGTCGATTTTTTTTTCTTTTTTATTTAATTGAAAAACAAAAACTTTAAAATTTTTTTTGTATTTTGTCCGAAAAGTACATTTAAAAACAAATTAAAAAAAAAAAAGATCCCAAACGGTCACTTTTTGAAAAAGTTATAGCATTTTGAAAAAAAAAAACCGTTTTTTTTTTTTAAATTCATAACTTATTTTGAGTTGGACACCGTTTTTGTTTTCAAAATGCTATAACTTTTTCAAAAATTGACCGTTTGTGATCTTTTTTTTTAATTTGTTTTTAAATGTACCTTTCAGAAAAAATACAAAAACATTTTTAAAGTTTTTTTTTTTTTTTTGTAATTTTTCAGTTTTTCGAGATTATTCGAATTTCGCCATTTTTTTATTCTCATAAAAAACATCAAGCAATTCTGCAATCCCGGAGCGGATCGATTTTTTTTCTTTTTTATTTAATTGAAAAACAAAAACTTAAAAATTTTTTTGTATTTTTTCCGAAAAGTACATTTAAAAACAAATTTAAAAAAAATATCCCAAACGGTCAATTTTTGAAAAAGTTATAGCATTTTTTAAATGTACTTTTCGAAAAAAATAAAAAAAAATTTTAAAGTTTTTTTTTCAATTCAATAAAAAGAAATAATAATCGGCCCACTCCGGGATTAGTGGGGATGATTGCAGAATTGATTGATGTTTTTTATGAGAAAAAAATGGCGAAATTCGAAAAATCTCAAAAAACTGAAAAATTACAAAAAAAAAAACTTTAAAAATTTTTTTGTATTTCTTCCGAAAAGTACATTTAAAAAAAAATTAAAAAAAAAGATCCCAAACGGTCAATTTTTGAAAAAGTTATAGCATTTTGAAAAAAACACCGTTTTTTTTTTAATTCATAACTTTTTTTGAGTTGGATGAAAAAATTTGAAAAAATTCTGAAAAACGTCTTTCGTAAGCTAGAAAAAGAAGAAAAACTTTCAGCCAGTTCTAAAGGGGTCGGGTTCAAAATTGGTCGAAATGGGATGGAATACTCCATATATTTTCACATTTCTAGGATAAGTCTTTGTCTTTCACCAACCAAACGTTGTGAACCTAGTTTTGCTCACAAAACTTTAAGATCCAGCATTATATTGTTGATTGCGGTAAAATAAAATGTATAGCGCAGCAAGTTTTTAGCAAGGAACTGTTCAAAAATACGTTCTAGTCTTACCGAGCTATGTACAAAACGCAGTAAATCACAAATGAGACTAAGCAATTTTGTTAGTGCTACTTTTATAGATGCTTACTTTTTCCCTAAACGTTTGAACTTCATATCAGCTACGGGAATAATTTTACACAAACTATTTCTTCCGAAATTAAATCTCCTTTGCATTTGGTTTAAAAGCTGAGTATAAAAATAAATTTTTTCTGCATTTCAGTTAACATACTTAGTTTTAAATTAACTTGCGTGGCTTAACACCACAACAGTCCTAGAATTCCTTCAACTCATTGAGCTGGGTGATAAAGAGATCAATGTCAACGTGCCGAACGAGAAGTAATGCATAGAATTCCTTTGTACAAATTTTGAAAGTGTTAGTTTCACGGCAGGGTGCTAGCTATAAGCAATGCTAGACGAGAAGCTATTTTTATTTTCATATAATTTACAAGCTGAAAACGTTTCCGTAAGAATTAATTTTCACAGCTTTCTATCTTTATCTTCACAAACTCTCAATAATATCTCCCGGTATGCTTGAATTAATTGTGTGGCAAGTACACTTAATATTACACAAATTAGTTTCATTCTTTTACTTAGTTTTAAATTCGTTTAACTCCATTCTAGTGGCTTCATTAGTGGCAAGCCCTATCAAATTTCTTAGAGCCACACTTTGAAATACATACTTTTAGCTCTACTAATAAATACAAAAATCTTTCGCTAAGTGTTTGATAACCGATCGAAAAATCTAGCCATTATTTTTGTTATTATTATTATAAAACAATGGTTTTTATTGAGACGTCTGTTGTTTTATCAACAATTATCGACAATGTGTTTGCCAGCACTTTGCTTTTAATGCCTCGCTTAATATATCTCGTAGATGCAATGTCATTGTTCTTGTACATTTTATTGACTGAGCAATTTGTTGTGGTAAGAGTTCTATTGAAACAAATCCAAATTAGATGTGTGTTAACGAAAGTGTGGCAAACTTTTCGGGCTACATTTTGAATTTTTACCTTAATGAAAAAGAAATTAAAGTACAAAAACCGTGGCTTCTGCCTAAAAGAACCAAAATTTAAGAAAAGGGACCAGCGGACCAACCAAATGGGGTTGGAAGGGACCATTTTTGGTCCAAATGGACGAAAGTGACAACCGTACTTACGGCTCTTTGTTAAGACTAAATATGTATAAGTGACGTTTGGGAGTTACCAAATTGCAAAGAAATAACAGAGCAGCACGGCTGTCACCCGAGTAAAATTTTTATGGCCACAATGGTAAGAAGTGGACCAAACATTTTTTTGTGTCATTGGCCTCCTATACGTCCCCCATTGGAAAAATCGAAATGTCAAATATCGAAAATACCATATAAAAAACCGGTCAAATGCTCAAGAAAATTCACAAGTAAAAATACTACACTTTTTTATTACTTTATGAAAAAACTGAGAATGGCAATAATTTTACCGTGAAATTAAACGTATACAATAATTACTAGAGTATATTAGTTGAGATAAATATACAGGCTGTAAGTAAAAGTGAATATTTCTAATTTTTCGCTCAGCTCTTAAAATAAACTTAAAGATGTGTATTCATTTTGCGAACTTGCGAACTTTAAGATGAATTATTCCAAAGTAATTTACACCTTTATGGGATCAAATTTTATTTTATCTTAGCTGCTTCTTCTTTCTAAAAAATGGGCAAGCATAAGGAATATATTCTCGTTTTTCTTCATTTATTTCCTTGAGAGGTGAATGTCAAACTATAATATTAATCAAAGTATAAACAATTTAAAATACTTACAAACAAATCATTGATGTCACGGAAAAACAGCCAATGGCTAATACTGTATTAAAAGAACTAATATTATCTTGTTTTTATATAACAGTTACAAAAAAACATATCCCAGATTCGAGGAAAGTGGAACATTTTTGGCAGTTTTTTGCCTAAGAAATGCTCCCCTTTTTTTGTATAAGTAACTTACATAAATATTAAGTTATTTTTTTTACCTTTGAATCATTTTCTGAACGATAGAGAAAACTTCTTTTCGTGGGGATGGAACTGCTGTCTCCTATTTCTGTGCTGAGAATGTACATATGTAATATAGTACACATACTTTTTACAGCCATATATGCATACATATATGGCTTTCCAAACCAACACATCCTACCGAAGGACCTTTTTAGCTTTATTGTTTTTTGAAGAGTTTTCTTAAAAAATATGAAAAAATAGTTCATTTAAACCCTAATTGTTTTTTTTTTTTTAAGTTTAAAATAAGTTAAGACATGGCTATTATTATTAAAGAAATAAAATATCTAGAGCTTAAGCCCTTTGTTATATAATGACGGCTTTTAATTGGCTTAAAACTTTTCCAAAATCGGAATTATTTAAGCAAGTGTTGGCACGAATTCGTTCCGAGTTTGGCGAAAGAAAAAAAACTATTTGAAAAATAATATAACAAATTTCTGTTAATTCTGTTTCAACAGGTTTCGAACCAGTGCGGTCCAGATCAAACTTGAGTGCTCTCGCCCCTTTGTTACAGTCGGTAATAATGTTTGTTTCATATTTAAAAAGGAATTGAAGTAATGTTATGAATACCACTATATGCTCGTGGAAGTTTTTTTGAATATTGCAAAGAGTAATTTTCAGACACAAGTGTGAATGAAACTGGCATTTAAAATCGTTCGCTAATTGACCAAACTGGCAACCATGCCAAGCAGAAGAACAATTGCTAGGCATACATACATAATTGTTTTTGTTATTAGTTCATCCAAACTCCACGGGTGCATATTTATGTAGGAATGTATTTATATATAAACTGCTCTGCCAACCGTGAGAACTCTCAGCCACTGTAATTCAACGAGCACATTGAAATCGTTAGCACCACCATCGTTTGAAAACAACAATAGCGATTACAAAGCAAATAACAACAAACCATTTCACCGAGAAGAAATACCACCATAACTGTCGTCGTTAATGGCCATTATAGTGTGACTGAGATGGCCTCATAATCGTTTCGTTAACTATCGGTTCTACTATCGTGTGTTTGTTCTACAATTTTATGATTTTAGTGCAGGTTGTTTTGGCTTATTGATTTTAAGTATATAACATATAAAACTATAATGGATAGGCATTGGAGTTTAAGCACATAGCTTATTTATTTTCAAACAATTAATTTTTTCTGGATATATATGTAGGTACATAAGTATGTTCAATAAATCGGTTAACACAATGAATGCTTTAAAGAGCTTTGCGTATTCTCTAGTAGCTTACTCTTTTCTCCAAAATTTGACTACTCTCATACATAAATAGGTGCTCAAACCATTTTTACTGTTGGCTATCTGGGATGTATGTATGCATGTATATAGGTACTTTCGCTATAGTTTCTCTGCGGCATATACCGGCACCGTTGCTACAACAACAAATTGTGCACCACCTTTTTCCTTAGACATATCACCAACAGTGTGTTCTACCTATACTAAAGCTCTTGTCACAAATATGGCTAAAAGCCAGAATGGGACATAAAATGTACCGTTAAAATAGAGATTTAAGTAAGTGGAAACGAGATCGTTACGTGAGCGCATAAAAATAAAAATCATTGCTCCATTGGCATTGCACTGATTGAATAGAACATTGGCGAATGCAGGAGTAAGCTTGAAATAAAAATAATATAACCTAAAAAGGCGGCAACGCGCAGCAGCAGTATCACAAGTACTTTGGTTTTGCATCTGCAGTTTTGCTGTCACTTGAATATGGTGGAATAAGGTATGTTAGTCTCAAGTGTAGGTAAACACGTTTTCTAAAATCGATGACGCAAATACCTATTCCATCGGCTGCGAGTACAGCTACCGATGGGGTTGCCTTTTTTCGCCACCGCAGTTATTTCCAACGCCAATTCTTTTCCATTTGCTTGCGTTGCTCTCTCCGGAATTGACTATATCCCGAGAGTGTACGCAGGGCCGTTCATAACCAATAGGGCGCCTAAATCATTCGTTGGCGCCCTTATATTTTTGATATGGATAAATGAAATAACTGCAAAAGAAAATTTACACATGAGTCGTTTATTTTGAAAGTGGTTTAAGTCCATTTTTTCTTATATTGAGATATTTAAGGGTTTGTGTTTGATTTGTTTCAAAAATATTGTTAAGTGGTATTAATTTTTTTATGGCTTTGTGACCTTAAATATGTTAGAATATATAACGTAATATGTTTTGTAAACTTTACTAGAAAAATAAGCTGTGTTTCAGAACCTAAAATGGACTTAAACCACTTTCAAAATTAATAAAATGACTTTTTTGTTTGTGAAAAGGAAAAGAATAAGAAATAAATATTTTATGCTTGATGTAGATGAATATATGTAGTACCTTTAAAATAACTAGGGAAGCTTTCAATTTAGATACATATTTTTATTTATAATTGTTTTTGTTTTTATCGGCCTATTGATAAATGATTCAAGGTTCGATTCGAGCTCAAGGCCACAACAATAATTTTTTTCTAACGATAATTATTGTTATTTTTTAATTTTTCCAAATTTGAAAAATTGTACTTTGTTTTTGGAATAGTAAGTAGAAAAGTTTTCAGACAACCTGCCATAGCTGCGCAGATAGATCCATTTCGAAAGGTGCTACGCCTTCATCATCAGTACGCTTTAGGCATGCTGCGCTAACCATTTAGCTATACAGCCGTGGTTTGTTTGACTGGCAAATTTGCTTGTTCTATTCCTTTTTACCAACTATATTTAGTCAGTGTTGCGCCATCTGGTGCAAATCGCTGATAATGCTGGATTTTTGTTTATTGTCAATTACTTTGTCTGACATTCCGAAGTGCTCATGGTTTATTAACAATTGTTTTTGTTTTTATCGGCCTATTGATAAATGATTCAAGGTTCGATTCGAGCTCAACGCCAGAACAATAATTTTTTTCTAATGATAATTATTGTTATTTTGTAATTTTTCTAAATTTGAAAAATGGTATTTTGTTTTTGGAATAGTAAGTAGACATTTTTTCAGACAACCTGCCATAGCTTCGCAGATAGATCCATTTCGAAGGGTGCTAAGCCTTCATCATCAGTACGCTTTAGGCATGCTGCGCTAACCATTTAGCTATACAGCCGTGGTTTGTTTGACTGGCAAATTTGCTACTTCTATTCCTTTTTACCAACTATATTTAGTCAGTGTTGCGCCATCTGGCGCAAATCGCTGATAATGCTGGATTTTTGTTTATTGTCAATTACTTTGTTTGGCATTCCCAAGTGCTCATGGTTTATTAACAATTGTTTTTGTTTTTATTTTTTTATAAGTATTGTTATTTTTTAATTTGTCTAAATTTGAAAAATTGTATTTTGTTTTTGGAATAGTATTTATTTATGTAATTAAAAAAATGTTTTTAAAAATAAATATTAATTTTTATTAAAAAAATTAATTTACACTCCTTTATTTTTTAAGGATAATATTAAAGATTTTGCAATATTATTTCTCTTCATTTAGATTATGTGGGAGGTTCTTAAAATATTCATCGTGCATAGGTGGTATATACCTTAGTAACTCCATCATATCCTTATAGTTAGGAGTTGAAATGGGACGTACATTTTTGTACAAGGTGTTATTTTTATTTTGTTGAAGTTCCTTGGTCTTCCCCGACAAGGTAATAAACCAAGTATTTTGAAATCTTTATCCACTTCCATAGATTCTTCATAAACATTTTATAGGGTTCACTTTTTATAAATCGCATCCAACATATCCCTAGCCAATTTACAGGTCCGCCACTAGTGCTTTTTAATCTTTTATGAATTGCTTCCTCCAGAAGTTTTGTAGAAAAAAAATCTTCACGCGTCAAATAATAAATTTTATTTCAGTTGACTTAAACGGGTTTCAAAATAATTTTTTTTTTGGATTTTGTTAGCTAACTAATTTTCAAGTCCCCTAAATCATAGTGATTTTAATGATACTAATCTTAAATTATTTATAAAAAAAAAGATTATATAGGATTGTGATTATTCTTAGCATTAACTCCTTTTTTTGAAATGAACTTAAACCACTTTCAAAATAAACGACTCATATGCTACATTTAAAATGAGTTTATACATATAAAAACTGCATAAGTTCTTAGGTGTAATTTTTACAGATTTTTGATGTATTATGTACTAGACAGCCAAGCCAAAAGGTTAAGGCCCAAAAAATAGCCTAAATAAAATCAATAAGATTACAAACACGGATTTTGGCAAAATCCTACTAAAGGTTTAGCTCAAACGAATTGGTTTGCTATCTGTTACTCAATGCTGGGTCAAATTTTTTGGAATTTTCAAAGTAGAAGCATCAGTAAGTTAATAATATATAGTCATAGATTTAATTAAAACTTATAGATCCATAAATTCTTTTTTTTAAATGTGGCTAAGTTCAGCATAAAACCTGTTTCATTTAAAATATACTTCAATTTTACATTATATACTGCAAATGGACAGCTGGGAAGGAAATAACACAAATTTCACAAAATTGGTTTAGGCTGACCGCAGAATGCTCGATATAAGCTATGCTAGACGAGAAGTTACTTTAATTTTCACATATTTACAAGCTTGAAATATTGCTAGTACTCCAAATTTTTTCAATAGCGGCGTATCTCAACATTATATTCAAGAGCACTCTTTCTCAGAGTTCATAAGAATGATATATCTCAAAATCAGCTGCCCTTCGGAGTCGGGATGGAACGTATTGTGCTTAATTGAAAGAAAAGCTCGGCCTGGATCTTATCGGAGGTAAATCGCGCCAAGTATTAATATTTTATTTTTTAAGGGCACCGTAAATCCAGATGTCTAGATCGATATACCTTTGAGCAAAACGTAATAAAAACGGGTTTACCTTTAAACAAATCATAGACATTGCAACCACAGTTTTAGGTAATATATACAAGAATAGACGTATGAAGAGAAAACCATTGCCCAAAACCGTGAAGAAATTTTAGGACTAGAAGAAATTTCTCAAAAATTTTATTCCTTGAATTAAATACTCAAAAGTGCAAACAAAAATGGAAACTCAAACTACGTTTGAATCTGGATCGGTAACCTCTTGGCTTACAGCGCCCCAAATAACTGCACAACCTGCCCACCTCAAAGGCGGGACTGAACGTTTATTCTTCTGAGTAAAAACTCATATGGCTCTTAGAGCGTCTTGCCATAAAGAAATCCCCTCATTCCCGCAGTTGTGAGCCATCAACACACTCGAGCTCATTTCTCGTTTTACTTGTTTCTTGGTTTTTATTACAATCGCTTCAATTATAGCACATTTTAGATGTAGCTGCTGTGCTGCTCAACAATCATTTTCATTTTTATAGTTTTAATGGGAGTTTTTATGGATTTTATGAGTTTAAGAGCGTGCCAAAAACTCTTTTAATTGAATCGTATGCCCGTCCGTACAAATTGACTTTCGCTGGACGATTCAGTCAGTAATCCGCTCATATTTTCATTTAAAATGAATTTTGTTATTTTTCTCATTTGTTGGAGTTCAACGTATCCTTCTTATACAAGTGTAAACTTATTTTTCATTACGAAATATGTAGTAGTTATGTATGTATGTATTAATATGACGTACACACAATTTACATTATCATGACCGACGGCAAACGAAATCAAAATAAAGTCGAATTATATTATTATTATAAATGTATCGAATAGGAACAACGCAATTCAATGAAGGTCATAGAAAGCAAGTAGAGAAAACACTACGGCCCATAAAGTATTCATATCGACAGCCAATTTTCAGATAGAAAATAATCAGAATGAAAAGTTCACATTTTTGGGAAACAGTAGGAAAAATTCAGAAACCTTTGTTTTGTTGCATATATGGAAATAGTGGTGTGTACAGAAAAAAATTTATTCACTGCGACTTTAACAAAAATGTAAGTATTTATAAACCAATATAGCCCCTGTTAGGCAGGCGATAGTATTATTTTATACAAAACCATTTCAATAAATGTTTTCGCGATGCGAAAATTTTAGTCCAAATAAAAAAGTCAATTAAATTTACTTCATTTATCACGAATCTTGAATGATGTAAAGTTTAAGAGACAGTTGGCGCTCGCCGTGCTAAAGTTGCTACATTTTCAAAACGATTCAACGCATGAGAAAATATTTTATGCAAATTTGTACGGAATAGAAAATGCCATAGGAAGCGAGATATTTTCGAGCAAAAAAAAAATATCTTAAAACGCGATCAGCCGATTCGTTCAGTGCCAAAAAAATGCAAAGTTGATATTATTAAACGGTTTTATTTAGCTTGACCCTGTGTAGCGAGCGTTACGAATTTTGAAATTGAAATTTAAGTAACTTCCCCATAAGCTAAAAGCGTTAAACTTGGAATATAGTTCAGACCCCGATAACAATGCAATAATAAGAAAAAACTCCAATAGGTGGCGCATGGATTGAAATATTTCAAAAAGTCGTATTTGTGGTCCGATTTGGTTCATATTTGGAACACATAATACATACATGAATATAAAGCGACATATGAAATATAAAATAATTTAAAAAAAAATTTGTAAGTTAAACGGTTTTATTGAAAACAATACTTATATTAAGTAATACTAATACTAAAAGCTAGAAAATAATTAGGGAGGTCCTAGGTACTAGTCATCACACTCCTCATCAATCTGGGGGGTTGATCAGAAAAATAAATAAAAGCGTGGGACGCGTCAAATTTCTGTTGATAGTCAACAGCTCATAGCTTTATAAATCATATTTTCATATATGTATAAGTAAGACCAAATGAACCTTAATCAGGTTATGCTACGCTAACGCTTTTATATGTTTGTCTTATCAACGCCCCAGATTGATGGGGAGTTTGATGACTATAACCTAGGACCTACCTAATTATTTTCCATCTTTTAGTGCTATTATTTCTTAATGTAAGTATTGTTTTCAATAAAACCGTTTAACTAAATTTTTTTTTATATTTTTTCTTCTTATGAATTTAGGCTGGGTGCGAGTTGACTTTAATTTCTACCTTAATAGAGAAAAAACCTAAATCACTGGACATTGACGACAAGGCAGAGCAAGTAAATAAAAATTAGAATTTCAACTTAAATTAAAATATCAAATTTCAAAAACAAAAAAATTTGGATTATTTTCTTAAATGTTTTATTTGCAAATAAAATGCGTGTTGATAGACTACAAGTACCACATGTATGTATAGATCAGAGCTCGATTATCAATCTCCGATCGATAGTTTAATATGAGGTAGAGGTGGTCTCAAATGGCTTCTCGCTTAAGCCCGCATCATAAGAATTGGATCCTGATAATTTGGCCAAAAATACATTATTGGCGCCATGCCCAATTGCTGTCACAACGTGTATACAACTCGAGATGGTGGCATAAAAAGCCATATAAGCTGGTGGCGCTGCACTTTCTTTCACTGATATGTAGGAATATTACATTCTCCTTGACCCCTGTCCTGTTAAAGCATGCATGCATTTTGCAAACGCCATACAAGTGTAAATTTTATATTTTTGGCTATAACTTCCCGCATAAACAAACAATGTAGTTTGTAAAATGCACTCGCACAATTTTGATGGTTGTTTTTATGTTATTGCAGTTTTTTAAAGTTCCATTGTAATATTAGTTTAGGTGCCTAAAATTTAGGCGAGCCTAATAACATTTTTATATAAATTTTCCATTTATATATATACAATCGGAAGTTTTTTTTCGATCATTTCAAGTTCCGTGCATAGTCAAAACAAAATTATGGGTTGTTAAAAATATATAAAATATAAGGCGCGATAATCTCCGCTGATATTTTAGGCCGCGCTTCTCTTCCAATTTGCGTAGTGCTGCTTTTAATTCTTCATCGTATTGGCGTGACGGGACCTACATGTTTTATGCCGACTCCGAACAGCATCTGCAAGGATGATGAGCTTTCACTGAAGGTTTTCAGACATTGTGTATTATATTCGTCAACGATTCTTTAAAAAGTCGCTTATATAAAATTGGGCATACCCCTCAACCGTTAAGGACAACCTGGCTGCCTAGTTTTGTGAAGACAAGCAGGGACGTGATTTCTTTTTTTCATTTATTTAAATAAGATTTTAGATCTTACTTAGTACAACAAAAAGATAAATATCAATGATAAAGTAAGTAACACAGAACGTTATATAGGTGAAGTTATCATATTATCTAAGAATTAAATTAAGAAAATATTAAAAATAAACAAATATATAAATTTAAAAATAAAAATTAATAACAAAACAATGCTTACTCTCATACATATTGATAACGAAAACTCATGAAATATGATGATTTGAACTAAATGCGCATCAGGAACATTTTTAAAGTTTCTTTTTCTTAGACTACCGCGAATGGATGCTGGAATAGATTTCCATAAACGAATAACATTGAACAAAGAATATCCGTCTACATGTTAAATATTTTTAAGTTTCCACTTTCAGGTCGTTGATCGAAGCAGACCTGCGGAAAATAAGCTTATCATATAGGTAATATGGCTCTTTATAAATGATGAATCGACAAAGGAAAATCAGATATTCGAAGATTTCACAGCCCAGTAGATGCGTTTTCCAGCTGGATCTAGCCAAACCGAATACATAACGTGTAACATGGTGAAATGCTACATCAATTTTATGAACAGACTGGGAGCTCAGTTTACTGTAGACTAGCCCAGAGTAGCATATTACTTACTTACTTACTTAATTGGCGCTTAACCGTCTAAACGGTTATGGCCGTCAAACAAGGCGCGCCAGTCGCTCCTTCGCTCCGCCAACCGGCGCCAATTGGTCACACCAAGGGAGTTTAAATCGTTTTCCACCTGGTCCTTCCAACGGAGTGGGGGCCGCCCTCTACCTCTGCTTCCATAGGCGGGTTCCGATAGAAACACTTTCCTGGCCGGAGCATCATCTTTCATTCGCATAACATGGCCTAGCCAGCGCAGCCGCTGCGTTTTAATTCGCTGGACTATGTTGATGTCTGCGTATAGCTCGTACAGCTCATCATTAAATCTTCTTCGGTACTCGCCATCGCCAACGCGTAGAGGTCCATAAATCTTTCGAAGAACTTTTCTCTCGAACACTCCCAAAGCCGCTTCATCTGCTGTTGTCATGGTCCATGCTTCTGCCCCATATAGCAGGACGGGTACGATAAGTGACTTGTAGAGTATGATTTTCGTTCGCCAAGAGAGGACTTTACTTTTCAATTGCCTACCTAGTCCAAAGTAGCATTTATTGGCAAGATTGATTCTTCGCTGGATTTCAGTGCTGATGTTGTTGCTAATGTTGATGCTGGTTCCCAAATAAACGAAGTCTTTTACTATTTCGAAATTATGGCTGCCAACAGTAGCGTGGTTGCCAAGGCGCATATGCGCTGACTCTTTGCTCGATGACAGCAGGTACTTCGTTTTGTCCTCATTCACCATCAAACCCATCTTTACCGCTTCTTTTTCCAGCTTGGAGTAAGCAGAACTAACAGCGCGGGTGTTTAGGCCGATGATATCAATGTCATCAGCATATGCCAGTAATTGCACGCTTTTATAGTATATTGTTCCAGTGCGGTTAAGTTCTGCAGCTAGTATAATTTTCTCCAGCATCAAATTAAAGAAATCGCACGATAGGGGGTCACCCTGTCTGAAACCTCGTTTAGTTTCGAACGGCTCGGAGAGGTCCTTCCCAATTCTGACTGAGCTGATGGTGTTGCTCAACGTCATTTTGCACAGCCGTATAAGTTTTGCGGGGAAACCAAATTCAGACATAGCGGCATATAGGCAGCTCCTTTTCGTGCTGTCGAAGGCGGCTTTAAAATCGACGAAGAGGTGATGTGTGTCGATTCTCTTTTCACGGGTTTTTTCCAAGATTTGGCGCATTGTGAAAATCTGGTCGATGGTAGATTTACCAGGTCTGAAGCCGCACTGATAAGGTCCAATCAGCCGGTTCACGGTGGGCTTCAATCTTTCGCACAATACACTTGAAAGGACCTTATATGCGATATTAAGAAGGCTGATTCCACGATAGTTGGTGCATTTTGCAGTATCCCCCTTCTTGTGGGCTGGGCAAAGAACACTTAGATTCCAACCGTCGGGCATGCTTTCGTCCGCCCATATTTTGCTAAGAAGCTGCTGCATGCGCCTTACCAACTCCTCGCCGCCGAACTTGAATAGCTCCGCAGGCAATCCATCAGCGCCCACGGCCTTGTTGTTTTTCAATCTGGATATTGCTATTCTAACTTCGTCATAATCGGGCGGGGGGACATATATTCCATCATCATCGATTGCGGGATCGGGTTCTTCATCTCTGCGCGGTGAATTGCTGCCTCCATTTAGGAGAGCAGAGAAGTGTTCCCTCCATAATCTAAGCACTCTCTGGACATCAGTTACAAGGTCGCCGTTTTCATTCCTACATGAGTTTGCCCCGGTCTTAAAACCTTCCGTCTGTCGCCGTATTTTTTGGTAGAATTTTCGGGCGTTATTCCTGGTGGCTAGCAGCTCAAGCTCAAGGTAGCATATTATCGTTATAATTAATTGAATTGTAAGTTCTCCTAATATTGACAGAAGTATAATTAGCAGACATTCGTAAGTCTTCTTAGATATTGTATGTTTTATTAACTACCGAGTTCACATGATCATGACAGGTCACCGTTGTGATAATAACAAAACCAAGATAGGTCACTTTTGAAACGAATTTGAGACATTTATAGGCAACGCGTAAGGTCGGGAATACTTGAGAAACTTATTCGTTTTTTAGATGTAAGTAACACATACGGCTTCTCACTGTTCAGGCATAAATCATTTTTCCCAGCCCATTTAAATATTGGTGTTAAATCATTTGTCCCCTCATGATTTTCTGATAAATATAGCTGGGCATCATCAGCATATGCGTGCATATGAACATGTTGGTATGTATTCACTATGTCATCAATAAAAATACTAAATAGTAGTAGAACCAAAATGGAAACCTTGGGGTACCCCATCCAATACTGATTTTAGATCTGAAGTTTTGGAACCAATTTTACACGCTGGGATTTACCCGTCAGATAACTTCGCATGAGCCGCAAAGCCAAAATAATTTTTTTAAATTAAGCAAAGCATGTCATGATTTACAGAGTCAAAGGTTTTTGAGAAGTCAAGCAGCTGTAAACTAGAAGACTTGACAATCAGGAACCACAGATAAAGGACAGGTTGTGAAACAGGTATTAACACAAGACAGATTAACTCGACTCACATGTACACAAAGGTTTTTCAAATAACGCCACAAAACATGATTCGGTAACGATTTATCCAACAATTTACTGTAGTACTTTTTTTTCTTTCGTTATATAATCTCTGGTCTCAATTCGTATAAGTTTATAGGCAAGCCAATGTGTATCGCTTCAGTTTTTTTTCCAGAGGGATCAAACATTATTGCGCTTCATAAGCATTGCATGGACGGATTTATTAAACCAAGCGCAAGAGAAAGATCTGCTGCTCTATACTAGATACGGAACGTGAGCTGTACTGAGGTATATGAAAATTTCATTTAAAAATCTTAACATTTCGTGCAGCGAACTCAAACTCCCACATGCAGACCAATTCATGGCGGAAATGTCTCCAATAAGGTTATTTACGTACAGTCGACTATAATCTGGTGGAATGGATGGACTAGCTACTACACTGTGGTTATCAATCTTTATATCAAATAAACAGAAAATAATATTATGTTCCGAAATAACGGATAATTGGAGAAACTTTAAACCTTTAGACTTACCGAACACAATGAATTAGTTGGTACATACACATTAACTACTTCAAGACCAGCACTGACTCCACAGATAATTATATCAGACAACAGCGACCGAGGACAACATTGTAAAATATGTCATCACGTTACAATATTTTTTAGGATTCAAGACGCACGGCAAACATTTTTTTTTCGATACTGATGATTTTGATATATGGAAGCCTATATCTATCTCGATTCCTTTATACCTGTACAACCAACCGTTATCCAATCAAAGTTATCAGTGTGCAAAGCACGCTGAGTATAATAACAGTTTTTTTTGGGCGATCAATTTGCCCGATATATTGTCATATCCAGCTCAAAAATTAAGCATTAAAAGATCCACAAAATTACGGGACTAGATCGGCCTTGGGTTCAAGTCTGGCGCAACATTCTAAAATTTATAAATAATTATTCCAAGAGGGGTCATCTCTCGACAGCGATCGTTTTGTTTATATTTCTGCCACGAAAAGCTATTCACATAAAATTGTAATCGGAAGAGAAATTCGGAGATAAATCGCGCAATTTTTTTTATACTTGAGGACATTTTATTTCTGGAAAGTTGATGAGGGGCCGACATATTTATAGGGACAGATAATTTCAGAGGAAGAAGAAGTGGAGAGCGGGGAGAGAACTAGAGTGAGAGGAAGAAGGCAATTGAAATATGTAAGCATATAAATAAGAGAAAGGACAGTATATTAAACTAGTTTATATGGGGCAGCAATGAGCCGGGCAATAGCAAGTATAAAATGAAAAGTTTGCATTTGGGCAACTTCGTTGTATGTCACAAAACTATTTTTTGTTCATACCAAAAAGACTAATTATAATTTTGTCTGTACCGTAAATAATTATACAAACAAATCTGTTAAATGGTTATGTATTTCGATGTTAATTAACTATTTTATGTGCTATTTTATAAATAAAATTAACAATATAAAATAAACCATTTTGGTATTTTCTATTTAAAGTACAATTTTTAAAGTTTTTTTTATATTGTATGTATGTATGTATATAATATTTTTTGTGAGGGTATTTTGTATTTAAATACTTATGTATCATGACTGAAAGCTACATATATAAATATGTATATATGCATATAAGTATTATATGGGTGTTTCCGCGGAAGTGCCAACGAAGAGCAAAAAGTAAGATACGAAATCCAATATCGTAAGTGTTTCTTGTTAAAATTTTTTTACTCATTAAACTATCTTGTAATTTTAACTTTTGTTTGTGGCAGGGATTTTTTAAAATAAATACCCCCCTGAAGATGCTAACAAAGATTAGCGAAACGTTGGGAAAATAGTGGAATAATCTAGTTTTATTTGCACGCTGGACTTAGATCAGAAAAGCCTGTTATTGATAAATTTTATTTTGCAAAAAAGTAAAGTTTTACCTAGGATAATTTTATTGATGTCAATCGAAAGCCGCATATGTAGTCCCTACGACACAAAACATTGGCCAAAGTATTTGGCTTATATAATATATATTAAAGATTAATGAAATATACTAAGTTGTTAGGAACTTTTCTTTCGACAAGCTTCAATGTTGAAATATACATAGTAAGTGAAGTATTATATTTATGTGCTTGTTTTCTTATCCCACACTATGTGTAATAATATAAAGTGCAATTTTTTCCAAGCGTTCGGCCGCCAATGCAGAAAGGTGTTCCGCTCAAAAATACTGTGGATTCCACGCCTGGTTTCAGAGCACCCCGTGGTCATTTTTCGGCTTTTCTTTAATACTCGAAATACTGAGTAAAGCAGGGATCGCCACAAGCTCCTTATGGAAGCGTGACCACACCTACTTTGAAATCCAAAAATAAAAAAAATGGCGACGGAGCTATTAAAAAGTACACTGTAAAAACTTCGAAAATTCTTAAAATGATATTATTTTTGATAGAAAATTATACATTTTGTAATCCTGATAGAAGGTAAATTCATTCGATTTTTTTTATATTTAATTTTTTATAGTTTTTTTGTTTATATTTAAAAAATTTTTTTTTTTATACTTTAGGCTTTTTATTTTTTTTGTTTTGATTTTTTTTTTTCTTTAGAAACAAAATAATATAAATAATAATAATCTTGTAACTCTGATTCATTCATTTATTTTATTTCATCCTTTACATTTTTTTGTTTTTATTTTTTGTATATTTTTTTTATTTTTTTGTTTGTTTTGTTTTCAATTTTTTATTTAATAGTATTTCGGAAGGAAGGATTAAAGTTAGGATGAAACTGCAGATATTAACCTACTGTAAATTGTCCGCAACTAATTTTTCTATATCTATTTTGATGTTTGTGGTTGATAATTTCAGAAGCGCTTCTAAATGCTGATTTGTAACTCTATTTCTGTTATTTGTTTTTATTTGCTTAAGGAATGAAAAGGAGCTTTCACAAATGTACGTACTACCAAACATTGAACAAAATTTTAAAATTACTTGATGCAGTAAGGGATATTTGTCCTTGCTTACAACTTTCCAAAAATCAATGCCTTTTAAATCTAGTAACTGTAGTTCAGAGTCGCATTGTAAGTCGCATAGCTCCATTTGGAGTTCTGGCCTCTGGTCAATTGCATCGCATGTCATGGGTATAAAAAAATTGCCAACATTTTCCTGATAACTTCAAAGTCTTGGAATCTTTTAGAAAAGTTATTTTTCAAGTCAGTGAGGCAAGTTATAAGAAAAGAGAAATTGTAAGTTGAAATATTATACTCATTTAGAACCAACTTTAATGAATGGAAGTGATAAAGTTTTTCTATGTTCATATCAGCTAAAAGCACGCCAGTTTTATTTACAAACCCTTCAGTTGAGATCACCATTTCAAAAATCGATTTATTAAATCCTTGAATTGAAATATTTAAATGGTTTAAATATTTTGTCAAATCTGTCAAAAAAGCAAGATTTATATTAAATTCTTGTGACTTAATTTCTTTTAAAATATCATCAAAGCCTTTCACTTCAGTTTCTATAAATACAGCAATTTCTTTCCTCAGTTCAAAAAATCGTTGCAGACATTTTCCCCTACTAAGCAATCTAACTTCCATATACATTAACAAATCGCCGTATTCGTTCCCGATTTCATCCAAAAATATCTTAAATTTTCTATGTGTTAATGAATTGTGCCCTCCTCTGATTCTGTTAACGATTTTTACGACTACGTTCATCGTATTAACAATACTAGTCCATTTTGCACACAGAGACTCCTGGTGTATTATTATACAATGAGACGATGGAACCCGTATATCGTTTTTCAAGAGCTGGCCAACAAAGCCTTCTTTTTTTCCAACCATTGGTGCACCCGCAATCTGTACACACCGAAGAAACTTTTCAATGTTAGCGCTTAAATTTAACCTTTCGTTAACGGAATTAAAAATATCAACTCCCCGAGTATTTTTTAATAAAGGAATTAATGCGAAAATCTCCTCGGATATGCTAAAATTTTCATTAACCATTCTTACTGCTAAAATGAGTTGACTTGTGTCGGAAATGTCGCAAGTTTCATCCAAGGTAATGGAAAATAGCTACAGGAATGCAACTTTTCACTTAACGCTCCATCCAGAAAGGAATTTAAGTTTGCGATTCGGCGAGTCACATATGCTGCGCAGAGAGAAACTTTATCTATTGTATCTGGCAACAAGGCACCCTCGTCTCCGAAACAATGCAGCATTTCTTGGCAAACTTTTTTAATGACAACTCCCTCTGTGAAGGGTTTGCAATTTTTTGCAATGCTTAAGCTTGCAATATATGAAGCTCTTAAAGGGGCATTGTCTGTGAAACGTTGAATTTTAGAGAGCCGTGAGCCCACGAGTTCTCAATTATTTTCAATATACGACAGTATATTTTTCGCATCCTACTCAATAAATGATTTTCGAACGGCTTCCACTAGTTCTTTCCGCAATTTTCCCACTAAAATATCTGTGGAGAGTTCAGCATGACAACCCATATAACGCCTTCTCAAGTCGTGAGCACAAATTCGGCTTATAATGGCAAAACAAATCATGCATTGTACTTCCCCTTTGAAGTTCGAGGAAAATAAAAATTCAACCTCCAAATCCATATAAAATTTGTTTTACAATGTAGGACGCAATAAATTTTTCTCAACTTTTATCGCCAGTTATTTCAAAATAAATGCTTTTTGAACGGAATTATGTGTAGCGAACATAATTTTTTAATTCAAATTTAAGCAACTTCCCGATAAAAAAAAAATTCAAGAACAACTTTTAGTTTTTATTCATCTGAAGTTTTTAAATATCTAAAACAAAAATTTTCTTTTTGAAGTAATTAAAAAATTCTCATCTTCAAAATATAACTCAATTAAAAATAATTTACAAAAATAAAGTATATTTAACTCAAGTAGATAACCCTACAGCAATGATAAGAAAAAAATCGCCGACAGGTGGCGCAAGGACCAAAATATTAAAAAAATGATATATGTGTTGCCGCCAATAAAGGCTCCTACGCATCTAAGTGAGGATTTAAATGAGCCAAATCAGACAACAAATAGGAGTTTTTTGAATATCTCGATCGTTGCGCTACCTAGCGGTAATTTTTTTCACAAAGCGATTTCTATTCCCGTATGTAATATGTGTTAAAAATATTAGCCAAATCGGACCACAAATACAATTTTTTTTTTAATATTTCGAACCATGCGCCACTTATCGGAAATTTTTTTCTTATTATTGCATTTTCATCGGTTTCTGAACTATATTCCAAGCTTCAAGCTTGTAGCTTATCGGGAAGTTACTTAAATTTCGATTAAAAAATTCTGTTCGCTACACAGAGTCAACGTAAATAAAACCATTTAAAAAAAAACACGGCTATTATTTATTATATTCTATTAGATAAACGAGTGATAATCTTAAATTACCTTCTCCGGTTAATAGTGGTGAAACAAAGCATGCATGTACTTCAAACTTATCACTAATATGTATATTCCATATTCAATTTTTAAGTCAAGTGAGACGAAATAAATTTTTGTCAGTGCACGTCTATTCATCACTTTGTCTTCTAAAAAATTGTTTTCTAAAAATTAGTGCACGTCTATTCTTCATTTTTTTTTTCTAAAAAAATAGGTACAACCAATCAGTGCACGTCTATTCTTCATTTTGTTTTCTAAAAAATTATTTTCTAAAAATTATTGCATGTCTCTCATTCATTTTGTTTTCTAAAAAAATTGCTACAACCATTCTGCGAGCAGAAATGGCGCTGGCACATACACAAACCCAGTCGGACTTGTTAGCTTTCAAAATTAACGCATTGCATTGTTTTCTTGAATGCATTTACAAATACTTCTTCTACATGCCTTCAATTCAAATTTAATTTAATTATTAAATAAATAAAACAAAGCTTCATTGTTTTCGTAGAGGTGAAACAAAAATATACCCAAAAATATTACTTCAAAAGTAATTTTACACGAAATTATAGCAGTTTAGTTCCTAATGGGTACAGCAGAATACATTCGGTTAAGGCGAGATAATAGAATGCGTGCGCGCGGGGATGTGTGGCGCGCTTGCCTGAGCGTTTTACAAAAACAATTGCGTGAAAGCGTTTACGGAGTGACGACCCCTGGAGTAAAGTATCGATACTTTTGCCCGATGTAGTAATATGAATAACTTGGTTTTTTAATACATATTTTTTTATATTTATCAAATCGTTTCTATCGAACCCAATTATATGTAATGAAAATTTTTGATAATCAAGAATTCAAAATTGAAAAATAAATATTTGAATACATATTGAAAACTACAAAATTCAAAGTAAAATATTTACAAAGTTAAATTAAATTAATAAAATTAATCCATTACCAGTACCCTACACCCGATACTTAACCAAGTGCCGATGGTCTACATATTTAATATCAACAAAGTTCAGTCCATTAACATCATAACTTGAGATTTTCGACGATGCGGTAAAGTCTCCGCACTCTATTTAAAATGACCTTTTAATAGTGGTTGAATTGGACACGATTTCTACATACGATGGTCTATTTAGTTAATTTCTCCGAAATATTTTACTGCCATAAAAAAATACTTGACGCGATTCACCTCCGAGTAGATCTAGGCCGAGCTTCTTTTACAATTTGCGTCGTAATATTTTTTATTTTCCTTACAAATTGAGGGGACAAGACCTGCATATTTCATAACGCCTCCGGACGGCATATGCAAGGCAGATGAATTTTCATTGGGAAGTTTTCATGGGAGAAATATACTCGGCGTGCTTGCGAAACCCCTGCCGGGGGCCGAACTCGTTTAGAAATACTTGTTTCTGACTAAAAAAACACCTTTTTTTAATCGCCATAAGTCGATCAAAAATATTTTAAATCATTTAATGTTAGTGACGTTTCCTTAGAATATATGTAAGACCACACAATTAGGTATATAGTATTCGGGTCATTTCAGTCAGTAATTGTTTCTCCCTGAACAAAGTTCACATCAAGATACGTGCAAATACAAGAAAAAACAACAAGGGAAACCTAAAGCAGACCGTTATTTTGTAGGGGTAAATTTATTAGTATTTTTTTACATTGTTTAATAATTTCATACACATATTTGGTTTCATTTAGTTATTCAAAATAACAATAGTACATCCAATTTTTTGACATCATTTTTATCTCCTGCACAGTTCATATTCACACAGTAAATTTAATGTTATGCTTCCCTTTTTTTACATATCTTTCAATTATATGATCAATATCAATCTCAATATTGAAACGGGTATTTAAAAGTGCAAGACCAGTGAGTCTGTTCTGGGACATTGTGGACTCCTTTCAGCACAAGCATTGCTAGCTGGAAGCGTGGCCAGAATTTTTATAAGAGTATTTATTGATGGAAACTCATATTCATTGCAATCATTTTAAACTTCTTCAGCTGACAGTGGAATTTATTTTTTGTGTTGCTTATCAGACCAGCTTTCTGACCACGCTTCGTACTCTCCATCTAGATTAATTTTATTTCCTCCGATAAGAGACGCGTGTCGTTTACCAAGATCTTGGAAAAGCTCTTTAGACAAATTATTTTTTTGCAGTGTATTATCTTTGATGATTCGCGATGGGAGTAGCAAATTAAGATTAAAAACTTGCAATGTATCTTCAGATAATCTACCTTGTAAATCAAGAATGATATGATCAAGAAGAGGTATATAAATTGCTTTTCGGTAATATTCTTCAGCGTCTGATGAAGTGTAATTCGCTCGATGTATTTGCTTTTTAGCAATTCGTGGGAGGACAATATCAAACTTCAACTCATCTGCTAAAGCGACTCTTTTTTTGTAAAGTCCCGAAAAACGACTTCCTGCTTCAAGTCTATGGCTTTTCAATGTTCGCAAATTGTCACTCAATGCTTCAGAAGTTTGATTCAAATCTATTGACGGTGTTTGCAAAAGTAAGCTTAGTGGTCGTGTAGCGGAAAGTACATTGCTTAAACAAATCATTGAAATCACGAACTCTGTCTCGCAAATAGATTTCAACAAAGACGGGCCTCAGAACTTGTTGTTGAATCTTGCCAAGTAGAAATTTCTTGAAACGAAGCAACAATTTCTGTGATGTTTTCTGCAAACTGCATTATACCAGCATGTTTTTCAGACCAGCGCGTTTCACATAGTCCACTTAATGATTCCTGCTGATGCTTTTTGAAAACCATGGTACGTTTCGGAGACTGATTTGGAAAACTGATAATTTTTTTCATGAATGCAATACAACCCTTTGTTTGAAGAACTTTCAACGTTTTCGCAAGCGAGTTATTGAGACAATGGTTGAAACACGGACAATGATTAGCAT
This sequence comes from Eurosta solidaginis, assembly GCF_040869045.1. Classification (NCBI taxonomy): domain Eukaryota; kingdom Metazoa; phylum Arthropoda; class Insecta; order Diptera; family Tephritidae; genus Eurosta; species Eurosta solidaginis. The sequence continues at coordinate 239,957,242 of NC_090319.1, forward strand.
TGGTACATATTTTAAGAAGTTCCCGCACAGCTCCCTTAATTTCTGATGCCATTACATAACATCCATCCGTTCCAATTCCAACGCAATCTTCGAAGGGTAGTCCTGAATTATTAAAAATATCGATCACTATGTATGGCAAGGCTACACCTGTAAATTTTTTTCTCCATTTATAATATCTTCTTTTCGGATCGAATCGTACGCATCAAGGAAAGTTACAAAATTTTCTCTTATATTGCCATCATACAAATACCGCAAACAAAGGCTGAGTTGCTCAGTATGAATACAATCAGTAGTTTCATCGAAAATAATTGCAAAAAATCTAGCTTTTTAACCCCCTCTATCAAAATAGATGGACTTTCGTCTTTGCAGCATTGAACAAGATCGTTTTGAGTCGTGTTGCTTATATAAGTAGCTCTTGGATGTGTAGAATTAAAAAGTTCTTCAAGCTCTTTATGACCTGTAGCGACTAAAGGTATCAAAATTGCCCTAAAATTACCCCCGTTTGTTGCTGATTCACAAAAGTTAAGTTTACCGTCATCTCTATGGCCTCTTAATGCTAAATTCTGTCGCCCACAAAGAATAATAGTTTTTATATTAATCTCCAACAATCTTCTATTTTTCTCAACTTGTTCCATGCGATGAGAAGAAAGCAAATTAGTGATTTCCTTTCCTGGATTTTTATAAGTATTTATGAAATCTTGACTAATAAGGGCTCACTTAGAGTGATATTTGTTAATAGCGTGGTTATTTAGTACACCTTCTTTACCAGACAACTTTGCAAACGATGTCGCAGGAACTTTGACAAGTGCATTGAGAGGATCATTCAATTTCGAGTCACCAGTATCACTTGCAAATAAGAAACAATATTTACAAAAACATCCTTTTTGTTTGTTCAGAATAAACAAGCCACTCATATTCAGTTAAAAAATGATGTTTAAAGTATCGGTTTTCTATTTTTCCTTTTACTATGACTCGAAAAAGGAAGATATAATCCTTCGGTGGTACCCAAGTATAGTTTAGTAAGTTATACTTCGTATAATCATCTAATAAATGTTTTTTCCCACAAAATTACCTATGTCGTATTTTTCAACAATAGAATTTTGTGAAAGTGATATATGTAGGTACATTCGAACCCGATTCAGTATTCACAGATGTTGAATGCAACGTTTTCTCATTATTATTATCAACCAACAATGTATTAGCATCGTGATCAGTATGAGTTAAGAGTGGAAGAGTACTTCCGTTTTCTACATTTGTATCATCGCAGGCCTGTTCTTGAAGTTTTGGTAGCTTGCAAAATATTCTTTGACGCTCTTGATAGCTCGTCTTCTTCTTCTCCATCAGAGTTTCCGTCCTGTAAATATTTATTTCACGTTATTTAAGAATTCTCTTTGATTCACGTAGAAGCAGTGTGCAATATTTGCATGTTATGAAGTTTATCTACTTGATTTTTTTTTTTTTTGATGCTGATTGATGTAGCAACTTCAGTATATGCATAAACATATTATATCCGAATGATCTCACGAAAAAAAATTGGTGTAAATATATTGCTCGCTACTGTTATTTATACTCTTTTAAAAAGCAGTCTGATTCATGAAATTTTATTAAATCTTTAACGATTATATGAAAATAGCAATGTATGCTCGATGGAAAAACCCGAATCACACTTTAATGGAAAATTCGTACTTACCATTTTCGAGTTCCTCCGCCCTCGGTCTTTTAGTCTGCTGGTTATCTGTCACTCGAACTTCCAATTGTCGATTAATTAAACAGATCTAATAGTTCACGATGCCGAACGAGTCGGTAAATCGAATGAATTGGGTAAATTTTTTAATATTCTAAGGTTAATGCGGTAGAATCGCGAAAAAGTTAACCAAAACACAAGTACACAACTCACAAGTTTAAATGCCCATCACTAACTACATTTGCGCCACGCGACACCGACAATAATTTTTCACACAGGAATTCGGGGAATACCCGCACTTTTTTTTATTGCCAAACAAACAGTTAGATTTGAAAAAATTGACTAGCTCAGAAAAGTTAACTAATACATAGTTAACTTTTTAGAGCGGGACGTGGACGCTCATACTCGGTCAACTTAGCGCAGCGATTAACAGTGTACGGATTTTAAAATTTTGGTTAGTGGTAGATTTTTCAGAAAATAGTGGTAGATTTATGAAAAAAGTGGTAGCATTGGGTTATATTTGAAATACTTTTAAGTAGTGAATATTACTCACTTCTTTTCCTATATATAGGTACATAGGTAGGTGGAAGTGGCAGTTATGTACTAAAACCCTAAAGTAAAAGAGATTAAATGGTGATCAAAGCATCGTTAGGTGGTATTTTGAGTTTTATAAAACTATTCTTCTACAAATAATATTGTTTCTCTTCTCAAAAAATTGTGGAAAAGCAAAGGTTTCTTCAAAAAACTGCCATAAAAAAATACCACCTTTTTTCGATCTTGCGTGGTAGAAGTGGTAAAACTTCAAATAAAGGAAAAATAGTGGTAGATCTACCACTTTAGTGGTAGAAGTCCGAACACTGGCGATTAAGTTTCTCGCGATTCTACTGTAATTGAATATGTGCACTGCAGTGTCTACAGAGACGACAAATGCCCAGTAGAAAGTGGTGAAAAATGTGTAGAGTGAGAGTGGAGATTCTGAATAAATTTTATTCAACAAAGTAAGGTTTGATTCAGTATGTTATCAACAGCGCAAATATTTCTGAGCATTGCACTGATTTGCATGAGCATTCTTACTGTTGAGCGCTAATATTATTTGAAAATTGATACCCGATTAGAGCATGCATACAAAAACTGCATTATGAAAAGTAACGATCAAATATCCATCATTATATTTATAAAAGTACTGCATATAAATAGTGGGTTTCTGGGATTTCGTGAAAAAAATTTTTTTCCGAATAAATTTTGGAAAAAAAATCTAGTCTGGGGGCGATCGCCCCTTTACTGAGTATGAGTGCTAGCATCGATACTTTGACCCGAGTATTTTATATGAGTACCGGTATCGATACTTTTTTTAAAAGATCTATCATTACCCACAGGTATACTCGTATTCATAGAGATAGAGTTTTAAACAATAGCGTAGAAAGGTGTATTACAGAGAATGTTGCATGCAATTTACCCTCTTATAAATGTCCGATCTAATGCTTTCAACCCTTTGACTAACGGAATTTAGCCTTATATAAGGTGGACATTTTTTAGCGTGTTTATATAATACGGTTGAAGTTCAGTACATTAAAACAGCATTTGAAGGAATGTGAAAAAATTGGAAACGGGTAAAAAAATAGTACCAAGTAAATGCAACAACAAAAACAAGGTGTCCCATCGCGTGACAAATGAAAACGTAGTGGCTAGTTAGTCAGTAAGTACTGGAAATCAGAAGAAACAGCAACAGCAGAAAGAGCAACGTTGGTCAGCTCAACACATCCATACATTTTCTGCGTTCCTGCCAGTTGTTTAGCTTTAATTTTTATTACTTGTACCTTTTCGCCGGCTGTTATAGGAGAAAAGGGCAAAAGGAAAATTGTGTAACGATGCTGTTTTTCCGCAGTAATGGGTGCAGTAGTTTGACATGTCATAAATTGTATACTTTTACAGCAAGAATTCCTTGCGGTCTGTGTAAACTCGACAAGATATGAAGCAATGTCACAAAAAATCGCGTTTCGTGTCGTAAGATATTCGAGATCCAAGCAAAAGTAAGTTTATGCAGTTATCTGCCGTCCTGCATTTCGCCTTCTTTTCAAAGTTGTAGATCACATAAACTCTCTTCAAGTATAGCAGTGATCTAGTGAGGGTTTCTTACGCCCAGGGCAGCTATTTTTTGAGATAGCCAAGAGTATTAGAAGTGCCACTCGCAAGTTTGGAAAAACACCTTCTCCGTACGGGATTATGAAAGTAAGTAAATCTAACGGAGTTTTAGGTTCAATTTCTTTTCTACTGTGAAGTAATATTTTGCAGTCACATATTTCGATGAAAAGTTCTGTTCCATCGAAAATGTATTATAAAATTCACCCAGGTCCTTACAACTTCGATCTGCATTTGTAATAGGTTAAACTCTTTCCTGTCCAGAATCAACCAAAACATACTCAATGTTTGTCCTGCATGTCCCCACAAGGCACCAACAACGTTATCAATTACAATGTGGAACCAAAACCAATAATGTATCAATAGTTTTGACGTCGGGCCTGTTTGAACTGTAGACCAACTGAGATTGATCTTTTCAAAGTTTTAATACAGGCTCGCGATAGGTTCTCTGAAATAGGCAGAGAAATTGACGCACTGTCCAAGAAATTCATGCAGTATGAAAACTTATTTAAGTCTTTCAAATATCCGAATGACTTAACTAACGTAAATATTCCACATAGAAATTGTAATGCGTCCTCTAGTGCTCCGACACTCAATGTCATTGCTCAAGTTCCTGCCTCGTAGCTATTTCACCCCCAACTATCGAATTAATAAATCTAACATCGCCAAGTTCTTTACCAGTTCAGCCATCTTCATCCAAGGTTTCTTTAACAAAACCTAAGAAATGTTCTACAAAAAGTAATCAGGATCCACGAAACCCTTCTACGGAATTCGAACCGCCGTCTAACAATCTCATTGTTGTCCCTATTAAAAAATCTGTTTTTGTGTCAAGATTTGATAAAGACATTACAGAATAGGACCTAAAGTCGTACATCATCGCTAAGCTTAAATTTGAAAATGTGACAGTTCGCAAATTCAATTTTAACTATCGTAGAGATATTTCGTCTTTTTTGGATTGATATATCCGCACAACACTACTACTATATTAAATACTATATTAAATAATTGTTTTTGGCATCCCTGTGCTTTTGTGCGGGAATTCGAGTGTAGGCGTAATACTAATATTTTAAATCTTGCTACACTTCCGCATAACAGTATTGCATGAAACAACTGAATGCTAAATCGGCCCTAAATTTGTTTTATCAAAATGTTAGAGGTTAAATACTAAACTAACTGAATTGTATTTGAAATCGGTTAACTGCAATTACAACATTAACTCTTTAAATGAAACTTGGCTAAAACCTTATATATTTAACTCCGATATTATTTGCCATGATTACCAAATATACAGAAATGACCGCTTGAACAGAATTGGAGGTGGAGTTCTGCTTGCGGTATGTTCTTCTGTACCTTCAGCTGAAGTTAATTTACCCATTATTGATTCTACAGAATTCAAATGCATTAGAATCAAGCTCGGAATGGGTTATGTCTATTACGCCGTTTGCTATATCCCACCATATTCTGATCCTTCGGTATATATGGATTATATTTCCCTGCTCAAAATTGTTAATTCAATGTTAAAGCCCAATGATTCGATGATAGTCCTGGGTGACTTTAATTTCCCGCATATATTATGGACCGTATCTGACCAGGATAATGTACCTATTTCTTCAAAACTGCCCAACAACAAAGTTTTAGCCGATATAGCTGAACTTTGCCTTAAACAGATAAATATAATTCCTAACATGTTGGGGAGGACCCTTGATTTGGTATTTGTTGACGATACATCAAAATGTATTCTAAGCCGGGTTGAACCTCTTACTGTACCCTAAGACCCCTACCATCCTTCCCTGGAAATAGCATACGAATTCGAAAGAAATTCTTCGAGTAGCATTGCTACTAAATACGACTCTAGTTTCAGATTTGACTTTGCGAATTCTAATTTTAGCAAACTTAATAATGTCTTTAGAAAACAAAAATGAGGTCTTTAAAAAACAGAAAATCGGGATTCTTCAAATTATTCAAAAGGTCGGGCTCTCACTCCGATTAGTTGCAGTACTCCGTTTTGCGTCATAAATATTTTGAATTAAAGAAAAAATGGTAGAATACCTACATCTGTAAGATGAAAAGAAAATAACTTGCAATCCGTACACTTTCTATGATTTCGTGAACTCTAAACGTAGGATTATATGGTTTCCCTCTGCTTTAAAATACCAGGATGATTTGTCTAGCGACGCGTCGATCAAGATATTGCTAACTTCTTTGCACAATTTTTCAAGTCCAACTATTCCACTGAATTTAATTCTTTTTCAAATGAATATCCATTTCAACTTAATTCACTTAACATAGCTAATATACCAGCAATATCTCCTGATGTAGTTTTTTCATATTTAAGGTCTTTGAAAGAATCTTACAAGTACGATACTGATTTAATTCCTACTTGATTTCTTAAAAAATGCGATGAACTGATTTATTAAATCTGTCCCTAAAACGTGGAGTGTTTTCTTCTGCTTGGAAGGAATCTTTTCTCATACCACTCCACAAAAGTGACAGTGGGTCGTATGTAGAAAACTATCGAGGAATTGCGAAGTTGTCGGCCATCCCAAAGTTGTTTGAAGCTATAGTTACCAATCAGCTAACTTTTTCCATTTCTACTTTGATTGCAGAACCGCAACAAGGATTCTGTAAAGGCAAATCTACCATTACTAATCTACTTGAATTCGCAACTCATGGTTCTAATGGATTTAGAGAAAATCTTCACACCGATGTTATTTATACTGATTTCAGTAAAGCATTTGACAAAGTATTCCACTCCTTACTTATCTACAAGCTGGATCGGCTTGGCTTCAAACCAAGTCTTACCCAGTGGATCTCGTCGTATCTCTGCAATCGAACGCAAAAAGTTATTTTTAAAAATACTCTTTCAAATGTCATCGATGTTCCATCTGGCGTCCCACAGGGCAGTCATCTTGGTCCAATTCTGTTCTTGCTATTTATTAGTGATATCTGTACCACTATAAAATATTCCAAAATCTTAATGTATGTCGATGATTTAAAACTGTTTAGGTCTTATGCGTCTATCGAAGAACGCTCTTGCTTCAAGTGTATTTAAACTGCCTCGTTACTTGGTGCAACGTAAATTCAATGTCGCTGAACCTCAATAAATGCAAATTCATGGACCCTCTCGAAGATCTTTGCCAATAGCCTCTTACTTAATTAATGATTTTTGTCTTCACTCAGTAAACTATTTTGTTGACTTGGAAGTAACGATATATACTAAACTTAGTTTCAACTAAGCACTTTTCACCACTTTAGTTAGACTAGATACTAGAATACGGATCAATAGTCTGGAATCCAAAATAATACTAGAGTTCATGCAGATAGACTTGAATCGGTACAAAAGCAATTTCTACTTTTCTCTTTAAGAAATTTTCAGTGGAACTCTGCGTATAATCTTCCTCCTTATACTAGTCGGTTGAAGCTTATCAATTTTCTAATTCTGCAAGTCGTAGAGAAATGCTAGTCATAATATTAATGGCTAAACTACTGAATAGATTTATTTCTAGCCCAATTCTCATGAACGAAGAAAACTTTAACGTCCCATCACGAGTGTAAAGACATTACAAACCTCTTCTTTTGACGCAGTGTAGAACTAATTTCGAATTAAATGAACCTTTTCGGTTTTTGTATCATGATTTTAATACTCATTCTAGTTCATTTGATATAACGGATTCACTTTTTACCATAAAGAAAACTGTCTTATCCTATCTTAACGCGTAACAAAAAAAAAATTTAATAAACTAAAAATGTTCACTTATTTATTTATTATTGGGCGGGCTTTGGAAGGTATTATTCCGTTGGGTATTATTACTATTATTATTATTTTTATTATTTTTTGTTACGTGGAAGGAGGAAATGCTTTATGCAATAACCGGGTTGTTAAGCCTCGGTGCTACTCTCTGTAGCAGCGAGCCTCTCCGAGTGTAGGACTCCCTTTCTTTTCCTTCAAGGGCTACCCGCTAAACCCTAACCTCCCACGGCCCGCGCATTTTCCGCACCTGGGAACGCGTTTAGCATAACTTCGGGTACGGAAGCGCGCTACGTGAGCTCTCTGGCTACTCTCACGTTATTGGGCTAAGCAACCATCTTGCCGTTTAGCGAGGAGAATATTCCTTGCATATCTGCTGACCATGTCCCATCTGTCATTTCCGCAGGTCTTTTTAGGGATGACACTGCCCGGGGATAGGTCGCCTAATGTTACTTCCACTCTTCTTCGTTGCTGTGCGAGGTGATCGCATTTGAAAAAGGTGTAGCGTACGTCGTCAATGAGCCCACTTGAATCAGCAATTCGGATTTTCAACCTTGCCCATCCTGTGGAGGTATTCCCGGAAGTAGCCGTGGCCACTTGAAAACTGTGTCAGGTAGAGTCGACCTCTCCATGTGGCCGTTCTAATCATGGCTCAGCTCGGGAATCAGTTCCCTGGTCCATTTGCCTGCAGCAGTGCAGCTCCATTGCTGTTGCCAGCGCCGGATAGAATCTTTTCGCGCCTGCGCGGCAGCAACATCTCTACGTACTTCTCCTCGTAGGTGGTAAATTGATTTCCTCTCCTCAGTGAGAAGATGTATCGGTATGGTTTCCGCAATAACAAGCACTGCGTCTGCGAAAACCGTGCGGTAAGCTGAGGCAATTCGTGGCGCCCCTCTGCGTTGGACAGAAGTAATAGCTGCTCGGTACTTTCGGAATTTCATTGCATCCGCTCAAATTTCTGCACCGTACAAGAGTATAGAATCCGAAGCAGAAGCAACCAGCTTTCTTATACATGGCCTTGGCCCGCCTGTATTTGCCATTAATCGACTTAAGTATATCTGTGCAGTTTTCTCGCAGGCTCCTTGAAAGGGTTCCGAGAAGGTTAGTTTGCTATCTAGCCTCACCCCAAGATATTTCGTGGAGCTGCGTGTTTGTACTTGTTGTTCTCCAACCATCATATTCATAATAGTGGGAATTCGTCTCTTCGTGAGGATTATGATCTCAGTTTTCGCTGTCGCGAGCTGAAGTCCATGGTCACTCATCCATCTATGTACACTGCGTATTACATGGTTTAATTTAAGCTGCGCCAGCTCCCAGTTCCGTGCTGTAATTACGGCAGCCACGTCGTCTGCGCAAGCGACAAGAAAAGTACTTTCTGGCATGTGCAAACGAAGGAGGCTGTTATACGAAGCATTCCAGAGGTCGGGACCTAACACCGATCCCTGGGCTGCTCCGCTTGTTATCCTCACCTTTCTCTGACCTTGATTTGTCTCGCACGTGAGCCAGCGCTCTTTTAGTAAGTTCCTTAATATGGCTAGTAGATAAGGAGTTACCTTGAAAGAGTGTTTCAGCGCATCGAGCATGTCGTCCCACCTGACGGAATTGAAGGCATTTTTCACGTCCAGCGTGACCAGTAAGACAACCGACCTAGCTTGGTGGCACGCGGTTTCGGCTTTCCTTACCGCATTTATCACCTCGGCTCTGGCATCTATTGTGGAGTGACCTTTCCGGAACCCGTGCTGCCGATGGGACAGACCATCTCCGTCTTCAATGGCTGCTATCAGCCGTTGTTTAAGGGGGCTTTCCATCATCTTCCCGGCCGTGTCGAGCATGCATAATGGTCGAAAAGACGACGGGGAGTTCGGGTCTCCCTTGCCTTTCGGGATTAGCACGAGGTGCGCTGTCTTCCATCTTGTAGGAAAGATCCTGGCTTCCAGGCATTTGTTATACATGTGCAACAGCAACTTAGGACTGCTCTTAGCAGCCAGTCTTATTGCTTCAGCTGGTATCCCATCCGGTCCTGGCGCTTTGCCGGGCTTAATTCTGTGTAGGGCCGCTTTTAGCTCACCTTCACTGAACGCTGCACGTCGTGGCCTTCGTGGGTGACATGGTCACCCTCTCTTTTTGTGGGAGTGAGGGACAAAGCATCTACTATACTTCGCATCTTTCCCTCATCCATCGTTTGGTTCGGTGGGCGGAATTTCCCCATTACTATTTTATACCCTTGTCCCCAAGGATCACGATCAACTTCTTTGCACAGCTGTTTCCAGCTATCAAGTTTGCTTTGCTTTATGGCGGCACAGAGAACCTTTTTTTGCCCTTTTGTATGCCTCGCATGCTCTAGCAGGCCTGACTGCTGCGTGCGCGGGTTGCCAGCCTTCGCTTTCTGTGGCATACCCTGCGTAGTTCGGCGATTTCGCTACTCCACCAGTGCACTTGTTTTTTACCTCTCCTAGGCCCTTTTCGTGGCATTGAGGTCTTGCATACGTTGTTCAGGCAACGCATGGTGGCTTCTACCGTAGCGTTCGCCGCTTCGGTACTGTCAACTATCTGTCGTGCGCTCGCTTGTACAACAGCGGAGAACTTTGCAGCGTCAACCTTGGAGGCGTCCCATTTTGTTTTCATACGGGGCGGTCTCTCTGTCCGACTTTGCCCTGAGTTATTAAGATGGAAGGTGATGTAGTTATGGTCACTACCCGTGAGATCCTCCATCACCCTCCATCCAGCCGCCTTTGACAGCAGGTTTTCCGATATTAATGTAATATCATGGATAGAGTGTCCAAAGCCTGGTCGCCGATATGTCGGGGTCGTGCCGGTATTCAGAATGACAAATCCAAGTCGGGCAGCAATTTCTAGCACTAGCCTTCCTCTGGAGTTAGTCTGGGCCATTCCCCACTCAACAGCCCTAGCATTGAAATCTCCAGCGACGACCACGTTACCGGTTTCATCACGCAAATCGTCTTCGAGTAGTTCTAGCTTATCTTTAAACCCTTGAATTGGATCGTTTGGGGACAGGTAGCAGCTCACTAGTGTGGTGTGCGCCACTGTTACGCGTACGTAGCCGTTTCCGACAACACGGCTTCGTACGTAGGTGCCAGCGTCTAGAATCCAGATCGCAGCAGCACCTGTTAAGTCTACGTGCCAATCACTGCTGACTCTATAAGGTTCGATGATGATGGCATAGCTGGCTCTGTTTTCAAGAACCAGTTGGTCCAGCAGACTATCGTCTAACCTGCTTCGGTTCAGGTTGCCTTGGATGAACCTGGTCACTTACGCGCCTGTTTGGCCTTTGCGGCAGCGAGTGCCTCCCTGAAAGTGCTGCATGCTCCAGACCCGGGAAGGTGGTCGACCTTCTCTGACTGGCATAAAAAGCACTTTGGAGTTTCCGTGCAGGCCGAGGCCTGGTGGCCACTCTGTCCGCACTTCCAGCAAGCACTGCTTCTATCAGGGCCTTTGCAGTCTGCTTTTTGGTGTCCGTAGCCTAGATACCTGAAGCATCGCTGAACGTCCACCCTCTGTCTAAGCCTGCATTGCAGCCAGCCGATACAGATCTTGCCCTTGGCTAGTGAAAGGACGCCAACAGCTTCGTCCACTTCAATGGCTGCCATCTTCTGTTCACGCTGGTTTGCCGAGAAAATAGACACACGGACCTGCCCCGTCATTTCCCCGCCAGCAGCTTTCCTAACAGCCTGGGCAACTTCTTCGGCGGTTGCCAGACAGTCCATGCCCAGCACCTCTATCCGCATTCGCCGTGTAAGCTGCTTGGTTTCGCCCGCTTCTCCAACAGCGCTTCCTATCGCTTGGATGAACGCTGATTTATCGCCGCAACGTGCAGTTTCGATAAGTACACTCCCGGATTTGGTTTTTCAGACGGAGCGTATGACGGTCCCTGTATCTTCAGGCCGAAGCTCGCCCCGGATGGCTCCTACGACTTCGGCGTAGTTCTTTCCCTGGGCTGGTCTAACTACGAAAGTTGCGACCCGTCTGTTTCTGGGCTGCCTTTCCTTTTTGCCTTCTTGGCTTGCCCAGGTGGTGTCCTTTGTTCTTTCTCAGGGCGTGGTTTGGCTTTCCGGTTCCTTACGGTCGTCCAGGCCTCGCCCGAGATTGTCTTCGCAGAACCCTCATCGCACTTTTTCTTGGCCCCCGAGGCCCCTGGTTGCGAGCCAGAGTTCGTTCGTGCTCTTTTGTTCCCACGAGTGGCTTTCGGTTCTGTGTACTCTGCGCTTTTACCCTCTAATAAAGAGCGCATGCGACTCAGTGTATCTTCAAGTTGTGCCATGCCGTTCTTTATGTCCATCGACACATTTTTCTGTTTGGCAGCAGCAGCCTGCATGCTGCGCAGCACAACTCTTGCATACTCGAGGAGGTCAACTTGACTTGTCCTCCCCGGTGTTGTACCGCATACGGAGGTTTCCCCCCAGTCATTGCCGTCACCTTGCTGTCCAGGGGTAGATGGGGTGGCATCTACTTTCCTACTGTTTTCCCTAGCTTTTGTCCCCCTTGCATTCGTCGTGGGGTGTCCCTGGCCATTGCTGACCTGCCACCTTGTTTCTCTGCTGGTGCTATTGTCGCATTGCTAGCGGCTTTTAACACCGGCGATCGGAGCACCTTGCTGTTCCTTTGAAAAGCGGTTACGCCGCTATCATTAACATCGTTACTTTTTCGCGTTTCAATTGTTTGGCTCATTTCTTTTCAGTTGGGTCTCCGCTCCAAGCCGCTATATCCGCCCGATGTGCAGTCGCCGTTTTAGATTCCCGTGGTTATCTTTGCATGTGCAGGGAGGCCACGCGAGGGTTGACACAGGTCCTTATGAGAGTCTGTGTTCAGCGCCAGAATCCGGCGTGAGTCAGGAGTCATCTCAACTGAGCCTGCACCACCAACTTAATGGTGACGTGGCTTCGAAAATACTTGGAAACCTGCCAAGGTTTTAACGAGACGGAGACGAAGACGATATTAGCCCACCAGCCGTTTCGACGAGGTGTCACTCTCGGCTACTAAGATGGTAGAATACCGTCCACGCCAGCCCATAGCAATCTTTTCCTTAACATTTTCCAGTTGTCGCCGTCAGTATCTTACTGGGCTCGATCCTGAGGATGCTTATTGAAGTTTTAGGGCGGCACCCACTCGCCGTGCCACCAAAATTCATTGGGTATGTGTGGCCTTTTGCGCCACGCCCTCCTCTATGGTCGCTCCTGGTCTGGGACTGCTTATTGGTTATTCGCAGCTAACCTACTAGAGGCCGTTCACGATCCGCCACCTTGTGACCCAGTGGAGCCCTGAGCTCAGCCTCCATCATTATTATTACTATTATTATTATTATTATTAATATTATTATTATTATTATTATTATTATTATTATTATTATTATTATTATTATTATTATTATTATTATTATTATTATTATTATTATTATTATTATAGTATTCTTCATATTATATTCACGGATAAAATATCGAAAAGGAATTTGTACAATTTTGTCTCTGATAAAAATCAACAAAGTGAATTCTGATAACTGTGCTTTAACTAGTGTCATCTTTATATGTCAACATGTCCTTTTTGCATACCTCAAAAATTTGCATGAAAACAAGTCATGAATATAGTTATCTATGTTCACACATGTCCACAAAAATCAGGAGAGAAAGCCCACCGACTCAGGTATCAGCCGGTCGACTAAAGGAATTAGGTAACAGTTGTTCGCCAATTGTGCCCAAAAAATTATGTGTGTAGAATGAGCTGAGCATACTAGCTCACTAAAAACTCATTTGCATATTTTGAAGGCCCAGTGACCAACTGACCAATTTCCATGGTCAGATTGGCTGACCCATTGCAAATAAGGGAAAGTGTGTTAGAATTGTAGCCTGGCGCTCAGCCCACATACATAAATATAACAAAAAATATACATATGAATGTGTGAATTGTAAAATTCATGTACATTTATAAATTCATATTTAAATCATTTATTGTCGGAATCTTACATAGAAATATAGGCATGTAGGTAATGTGCAGTTGCGTGCTCTAAATTTGTACGCAATTAATTGAGCACTTGAAAACTCAATCGCACTTTACAAATTTATAATTCAGACTAGATTGTTTTTAATTGGAAGTCTTGGGCCTGAATGGGTCACATATCGCCCCCTCACTAGGGTATTCACCTTTTCGATGGGCTTAGCCGAACTCCATAGCGCCCTACTAAGGGGCTGAGCGGTTTAGGTCTTGCATCAACGCTGTTTCGTCCATAGGAGCCAGGGGATATGTTAGACTGTATTCCGAAGGAGCCTTCCCAAACCCATGCCACCTCTGCAAGTGTTGATGGATTTACCACAGTAGGCGCTGCTGTGGCGGACGGCTCTTTCTCTATATTAAATATTGGCCTGATGAGCCCGCCTTGACCAACATGAACGATTCATGATCTTATTTCAGTAAGAAGGATGCACGAGAGTACGGAGAGAAAAACCCAATAAGCGATACGTCAGACTAGGGGATTGTTGAAAAAAAAGCATACAAACGCAAACAGAGAAGTAGAGTGGAGAAAGGTACAGAGCAGAGGGAGTAAGAGAGCAACAAGAGAACGAGAGATCGGAGTCGCAAACCAAGGAAGACAAAAACGCAATAAGCGATACGTCGGACTAGGGGAGCGACAGTAGAAGAGAGTGAATGAGCTCCTTGTTGAAAAAGCATAAAAACGCAAACAGAGAAGTAGAGTGGAGAAATTTACGGAGCAGAGGGAGTAAGAGATCTTTCTCGCAGTACGTGCAGCTCTGTTTCGTTGACCACTGCTCCGAAGCGTCTAAGCATTATCCGAAGCATCTCAGCATAAGCATTTGTAGCTTTCAAGGTTGTTGCTTTCGAAGTATATAGTTACTACACCGCTATTGGGGCCAATCTGCCCTAAGCCTCAAGACCCACTTGTATTGTCTATGCGGCTGCCCTGCCTCGCGGCCCTTGGACTGGGTCCTTTCTGCCTCTTGAAAGCAGGCTTGTCGCTTTCCGCCGAACGTTGCCTCTTTATTCTGCCGTTCGAAGCTTCATCCTCCTTGTACCGGTTGAGGAACCGTGGGTTTTTCGAGGGTACGGGCCCACTCCAAGCGTTCGATCCCCAGTTCTAAGAATTTTCCAAAACTTCGGAGCAGTGGTCGACGCAACAGAACTGGGGATCGACCGTTCGGAGTGGGTCCGTACCCTCGAAAAACCCTCGGTTCTGCTACCGGTACAAGGAGGATGAAGCTTCGAACGGCAGAATAACAAGCGACAAGCCTGCTTTCAAGAGGCAGAAAGGACCCAGTCCAAGGACCGCGAGGCAGGGCAGCCGCATAGACAATACAAGTGGGTCTTAAGGCTTAGGACAGATTGGCCCCAATAGCGGGGTAGTAACTATGTAGTTCGAAAGCAGCAACCTTGAAAAGCTCTCAGTGAAAACTCATCTGCCTTGCAGATGCCGTTCGAAGTCGGCATAAAAAATGTTGGTCCCGTCCGGCCAATTTGTAGGAAAAATCAAGAGGAGCACGACGCAAATTGGAAGAGAAGCTCGGCCTTAGATCTCTTCGGAGGTTATCGCGCCCGACATTTATTTTTTTTATTTACATATTGTAAACCAATTTGCAGATTGGCAACAGGGAAAGTGTTTCTACATACTATGTTGGTCCAACATCGAGCAATGTTATTGATACAAAATTGAGCTCTTAATGTCGTATATCAAGGTATGATTGGATGGTCCTTGCTAGACCATCCTTCTCCGACCATGCGTATATCAACTTCAGGATGGCCGGATTAACCCTCAATGGGGCCCTAAGCAACCATCAATTTGGGGACCCCTTTTTCACGTCCGTTCCCTTTTTTTTCGATTAAAAAATGCAAACTTATATCTTTCATAAAAATTTTATTGCCACAATGTAATAATATCAATCATCTACATTTTAAAGATTTTGTTTTCTACATTTGTTTTCGGCAAATTCATCAATTATATCATCAATATCGATTATGTTCAATAAATCTGACTCAATGCAAAGTATACTTAACATCTCGAGTCGCTCTTGTCGTGTTGTAGCTCTTTCAGCAGCTTTGATTATTTTTAATTGCGAGAAGGATCGTGCGGCAGAACAATTTGTGATCATTAATGTTAAAAAAATCCGAAGAGCTATTTCTGTGTTAGAAAATACTTCGGCTAATAGATCTTCCATTAGAATCTTATACAAATGACTATGAGTTTTTTGTACATCAGCGTATCTGGAGTTCCCGTTACTTTGGAATTGTTTCATTTCAATGTAAAATTCCTCCAAATCTCTAGAATGAAAACGAACTAAGTTATTTATAGCTTCGGAGAGGTCTCCATCACTTAGAGAAAAGTTGATGAGAAATGGAAATCTCTCTGAAAGTTCCAAATACACTTTCGCACGTCGTTTGATTTCACTGTGAAGATTGTAGATGATTTCGAAGAAACCTTTTGCCCTAAAACCATCGCAAGGCGAAAATTCTACCTCTGGACTACTGGAGCATTTCCGTTATAAGTTTGGTTTTTTCTACGACGAGTACGTTTTACGATTTCTTTATAATCTACACCAGGTAATAATTGTTTTTTATACTCAGCGTGCTTTGCACACAGATATATTAACTTTGATTGGATAACGGTTGGTTGTACATGTATAAAGGAATTCAGATATATATAGACTTCCATATATCAAAATCATCAGGTCGAAAAAAATTTGATTGAGCCATGTCCGTCCGTCTGTCCGCTAACACGATAACTTGAGAAAATATTGATATATCTTCACCAAATTTGGTACACGAGCTTATTGGACCCAGAATAGATTGGTGTTGAAAATGAGCGAAATCGGATGATAACCACGCCCACTTTTTATATATAAAACATTTTGGAAAACACAAAAAACCTGATTATTCAGCAAATAATACACCTAGAATGTTGAAATTTGATGCGTGGACTGATATTGAGATTCGAAAACATTTTTTAAAATCGGCGTGGCATCGCCCACTTGTGATAAAATCAATTTTACAAATATTATTAATCATAAATCAAAAATCGTTAAACCTATCGTAACGATATTCGGCAGAGAGGTTGCCTTTACTATAAGGAATTCTTTGAAGAAAAATTAACAAAATCGGTTAAGGACCACGCCCACTTTTATATAAAAGATTTTAAAAAGGGTCATTGACGAATAAAATAAGCTATATCTTTGCAAAAAAGAGCTTTATATCAGTGGTTATGACTAAGAAATTTTCTATGTTTCGGGAGCCATAACTCGAAGAAAACTTAACGGATCGTAATAAAAAATCTTCCTTGGTGTGACCAATTGGCACCGGTTGGCAGAGAGAAGGAGCGACTGGCGCGCCTTGTTGGATGGCCATAACCGTTTAAACGGTTAAGCGCCAATTAAGTAAGTAAGTAAGTTTTATTGTAAGAGGAAATGGGGAGACATTTTTTTTAAACGGGAGGTGCCACGTGTTATGTCGAAAAGTAATTTATCTCAAATTAAATGTGCAATTGAAGCTCACGCTGAGTATATAATGTTCGGTTACACCCGAACTTAGACACCTTTACTTGTTTTTTCCTCGAAATCATTGAACTTTTCACGGAATGAAACTAAACTATCTTCTAACAGTCCGTACAAAAAAAAAAAAAAACACGGTTGCAAGCAGTTTTTCTCTTTACAATGACATACTCACTGAACGCATAGCAGTCAAAATGGAGTTCCATAAATCAACATGAAACCAAACTCGAATTTTTGCATTTTATTCGCAATACACGTCGCCTCATAACGAGTATCAGTATTTTGTGATTCATCATCAGCAATGATTTATAGAGCCTCTAATATGATATTGTAAATTTAGTGCAATTCCGTCTATTTGCAAATCCTCTGATAAAGTTCGATTCACTAAACTATTGAATAAATAACTCCACTATTCAATATTGCAAAATGGCCTTTATTAAAGTACTTCACAATAACACTTCTACTTCTCAATAGATAGCGTACTTAAATCAAACTGAATACTTACTCTCTCCGCTGCTTGTATGGGCATATGGGTAGACATAATTACTGATTTGTTGATGTGCATACAAGTCTCTGCTTAGTATCGGCTTAGAGATGATAGTATCTCTTAGTGTTCCTAATATTCGTCACAATATCAAATGAATCGTAAACTTCATTCGTCGTATTCGAATGTGCTTCCCAGAAATTTTAGAAGTCTTTTTCATTTTTCGGGGTAAAAAGAGTGTTTAAGCTGGCAAAGGTCGCGGAAAGCGAAGCGTGACGGGACAAATATAGGCATCTGCTGAGGATCTACAAACGCGAAAATACCACGGCGAAGAGTGTATCATGGAAGAATTTCAGTGTGGACTTCGGGTGCTCCAGCTAAACAGCACGGTTGAGGAAAGTATTAGTAAGTGCAAACATAGTCCAGGAAATCATTCAGATGTGCTACCAAACAGCACTTACACTTCGATCACTTAGCGAATACTGTCAGGCTTAGTGACCGATACCAATAACCACTGGGCGGTGAAGATTTCTCTTTGTTTAAATCGTCGGGTCTAGATAGTATATTTCCAGCCATGCTACATATTTCGAGTAGAGTGGTCGTGGAATGGCTTAAAGTAATATCCAATGGGTGCATAAGACTGAATAATGTACCGCATTCTTGGAAAATCGCACGTATAGTTTTCCGTCCAAAGGCGAGGAAGATCGGTCATATATATGTATCCCAAATTCTATAGGCCCATTAGCGAACCATCATTTCTGTTCAAACCCCTTGAGAGGCTGATAGATGTGTACATAAAATCCAACGTGGATGAAAAACTGTCCTCCACAACGCAACATGCGAACATCAAAGACAAGTCGGTAGACACGCCACTGCACATGGTGGTATACAATGGGGGTTGTGGGCGTAAAGCAGCACGCCTCTAGTTGGGGTGTTATCAGATCTGCTGTGGACGCTGGTCATCAATCAACTACTCAGGGAGTTTGATACGGGACCCGTCAAACTTTCGGATTACGCAGATGACGTTGCAATTGTCACAAGTAGCAAATACCTACAAACAATTAGCTCTTTGATGGATCGGGCGCTACGGGATATAAATACCAGGGCACCTAATGTCGGGTTGACCACCAACGCAGAGAAGACCTATAAGGACTTGTTTATTAAGAGGCACAAGGTTCCAAGTTGGACCAGGTCTAAGCCAGGAGGGGTGACCCCGCAGGAGACACTTTGCACAGGATATCTATCAAGGTGGAATACAGAGTGAAGAAGGCTTCGACGGTTTGTAAGTGAGTGCTGTGGTGTAGGTGGGACCTTTTTCATTTTTCTCTCTTTTATTGGGTTTATACAGAGATTTTAAACCTATTTTATACTATAAAGAACTTGTTTGGTGAACTGTGACACAAAAAAGGACCTACCTCAAAAAATAGAGGGGTTGGAGAAGGAAGCGATCGAGCAATCTCGTGCCTTAACTTGCTCTCTTTCTACTGTAGTTCAATTCAACGTTTTATTTTTCATATTGAAAAAACGATTAAGTGGTCGTTCAGTTTTAATTTTATTGAGGTTTGCCAGTCACAAAATAATTTATCATTTTTAATTAGCTGATAGCGTTATCAGCTGATGCTACTTGTTGTTAGTCTTTAAAATGATTTTAATCCTAAATAAATTATAATACTAATATAACAAATAAGAATAAAAATAATAATAATAATGATCTGTAACCAGTTTTTTCCTCGGCGGCAGTACGAAGTGCTTCGGAGGTATGCTCTTACTGCTCCTGCATTCCGTCGATTTTCCTGTGCTCTCAGAGAGCATATGTGAGAGTCGAGTTGCGAAATCATTGACAGTCTGTTGTGATTGCAGTCTTTCGACGCCTACCTTTCCTTGTGTTTTTTTGTTCCTTGGTTTTAGCCACGCAGAGAAGGACGCATATTTTGACTGCGACGAGATAATGGTCGGAGTCGATGCTAGGTCCTCGGATCGCGCTTACATCTAAACGCTGGAGGCATGCCGTCCGTCTATCACAACGTGGTCGATCTGATTGCGTGTATTTCGATTGGGAAACAGCCATGTAGCTTGATGTATATTTTTATGCTTGAATCTCGTGCTGAATGTTTCGAGGATCTGCAAAGTCAATCAGCGCAATCTATTAGCAGAAGTTTTATTGTGTAGGCTGAACTTTCCGACTGTGGTTCCAAAAGCACCTGTAATGGCATAGAAAACGTCTTTCACCTCGTCGTCTTTCTCCTCTGTCAGTGCATGGGCGGAAATGAATGATATATTAAAAAAGTTTGCTTTAATGTATTTGGATAGCGGCGAGACGTTCGTCCACAGGCGTGAACGGATATGGATGGATATGGTCTTGTTTAGAAAGAGGTACAGTGTCAACAATTAGGCTAGGCCTAAGCTACGACGGGTGACCGGAAACAGGAAACCAGGAACTTTATGCATGTAATATAAAGCTGGGGTGTGCGCGAGGTGTATCGCCCCTTCTCTTTCATTGGGTTTTGCAGAGATTATAAAACCTCTCCTCTACTATGGAGTCCTTGTTTGGTGGACAGCCACATAAAAAAGAACCTACCTCAAACAAGTAAGGAAGGCTAAGTTCGGGTGTAACCGAACATTACATACTCAGCTGAGAGCTTTGGACCTAGGGTAATCCTGGAATATGTTTGTATGACATGGGTATAAAATAGAAGATATTAAAGAGAATTTTAAAAGGGAGTGGGCCATAGTTATATAGGTGGACGCCATTTCGGGATATCGCCATTAAGGTGGACCAGGGGTGACTCTAGAATGTGTTTGTACGATATGGGTATCAAAGGAAGGTGTAAATGAGTATTTTAAAAGGGAGTGGGCCTTAGTTCTATAGGTTGACGCCTTTTCGAGATATCGCCATAAAGGTGGACCAGGGGTGACTCTAGAATGTGTTTGTACAATATGGGTATCAAATTAAAGGTATTAATGAAGGTTTTAAAAGGGATTGGCCCTTAGTTGTATATGTGAAGGCGTTTTCGAGATATCGACCAAAATGTGGAACAGGGTGACCTGGAACACCATCTGTCGAGTATCGCTAATTTATTTATACAGTCAGGCCTCGATTACCCGTGATGGTCGGGACCAGAAGCATTACGGATAATCGATTTTCACGGTTAATGGAATAACAATTTTGATTACAGTTTTTTTAATATTTTTATTATTTAACAAGTGAACATTGGTGTACATACATATTTATATTAAAAAAAATTTATTCAAGAAAATTATGTACATTTTTATATTAAATACAATGTATGTATACATGAAATTTTTTACTGAAAACATGAGGCAAAAAAATGACTTCAAGCAAAAAAGGAGTACAATTTCTTAAAAAAAAGTCGTGTAATGTTGTTTGTCTAATATCTTTCAATTTATAATTTTCTTTTATAAGTTTTTCTTGTATGCGATAAACCTGCTCTGTAATTCCGGGACAACCAGGGCTATCCAGGAAATTCAGCAATGTGCTTGATGCCTCTATCGCTTCTTTTAAAGTGGTTTCTGAAACAATTATATCTTCTTCATCAGTGTCTTCCAATCCATTGTCTCGTTCAGGTTCATCTGAGTTACTGTTTGCCTTGCTTATAATTTCTTCATCTGACAAAATAGCAAATCGGAAGTCATTTTCGTCACATTTCAGCCATGTGTATATATCCTCTGTGGTAAAGTCATCCGTAACATTGATCATTTGTGCCGCATTCACGTGCGTATTCGATATGTCCATACTTATAACAAAAATCAATGAATTTTTGCATGAAAATATTTTATAAAATTATAAAAATATGCCTACGCACCTTCATTATCTGGGCATAACAAATTATTCCAAACGTTCTTCAAAACTTCAGAAGTAACAGCGTCCCAAGCATTATCAATGGACCACAGGGCTTTCTTTATATTACATTCTTTCTAAGAATCTTCTCTATTATTGGACGAGACTAGTTTTTGCACTATAGTTTTACGATAGTGGCATTTAAAACTCCATACACCCTGATCCATCGGTTGGACCAAGGACGTACAATTCGGTGGCAAATATTTTACAATAACGTTTTTAGCCTTAAAATCGTGAACGTCTGGATGTGCTGGGCAGTTGTCCAATAACATAAGGATTTTGCTATCATCCGTAAGACCGATTTTCTTAAGATGCTCTTTTACCTCTGGCACAAAGTTTTTGGTAAACCATTATAAAAATATTGTTTGTGTTGCAAAAGCATGGGTATTGAATTGGCCTTATAAATTACAGGAAGGTCGTATAATTTTTTTAGGACTTTTTGACGAGCACTTTTACCAATAACTAAAGCTTTGCACTTGTGTATACCAGCAGAATTAGCGCAAACTGAAGTGGTTAGTCTTTCTTTTGACACCTTATGTCCATCTATAAATCTTTCATTTGACAAACCGAACTGCTCTCGGGCTAACACTTCCAAAAAAGGCCTCTCTCGTCCGCGTTATAAATTTGCGCACTGGTAAGATTTTCCGTTGATATCAATTCATTTAATTATTCTACAAACATTGTGGCACTTACATAGTCTGCTGAAGATTTTTCTCCTTCAGCATGAAGTCTTTTTATTCCATGTCTATTCTTAAAATTTTTAAACTACCCGTTGGAGTATTCAAACTCAGAATCAATGTTTAGTTTTGTGTGGTATATTTTAGCCTTTTTTCTTATCATCAGTCCTCTAATTGGAGTGCCTTTAAAACGCTCTTGTCTGAACCATTCGCAAAGTGCCAAATCTACTTTTGGTTCTTCAGCTGTCTTTAAAGTTTTTCGGTTACGAAATCCAACCACCGAATCACTCTCTGCACAAAACTTTAAAAGCTTGTCTTTGCTTTTTAAAATGTCATAAACGGTCTGCATCACAACTTCGTATTTTTGAGCTATCATTTTAACACTCACATTATTTTTCAAATACTCGTTAATTATTTTT